>NC_090445.1:551172715-552466350 GCF_031143425.1 Pleurodeles waltl
CTCACTACAAACACAGAGACCAGTTGTCAAATTACAGACTATGAGTGTATCACTGCACATAGGGTTCCTTCAAGGTGGTTAACGAACAGCCATTACTAGTGCCACTAATACTGATGCTTTTCAAGGTGATTATCAGCATGGAGTGGGTGCATTGTTGTTGCTCGCATCCTGTCCTGAAAGAGTTCAATACCAAAGTCTATGAATGGTTTGAACCCACGGATTTCAGGATTGGATTTGTTGTCAAAGCCAACACAGATGGAGAATATACGTGAGTGCTCTGTTTAGCCCATTGTATCAAAACAATTGTGCTCACGTCACTGGTTGCCTGTTGGAGAATTTGCATGCACTTTAGCCTTTTCTCTAAAGCTTAGAAGTGCTTGAGTAGCATTCAATGAACTAATAATGTCACTGTATAAGCCCTCCTGCAGGACGTTCTGACCCATTGTAACTCCACCTTATAGTGACTAATGTGGCAAACATGGTGAGCACAGCTAAACTTGTTTTTTTTTAATCTTTGGGTGGTTAGTCTATCAGGGTACATGAATCTAGAAGGTGTTCAGTTTCAGGCAGTTGTATCTCATCCATTCGGCGATGTGTTGTGGCATTGCTGAAGTTGTTTCTGTGAGCATTGTGGTCTTTGGGGAGGTAGAGTACTAGCCTCTTCCACAAGCAACTTCCATATCACTTCTGGTCTATGGTACATCTCTTCCCTCAATGTCAATACTGCCTGAATGGAGCTGCAACAATTCTATTCAGTATCACTTTTCCATATTATAAATATGTTTGAATTGTCTGCGTTCTCCTTATTTTGCTTTGCAGCTAGGTAACAAACTTGCTTGTTGGGTGCTAAAGATCCCTTGAATTGTGTTAGCTTAACTACCTTCTTCCTTCCATGACAGATGATCTGTGCCCAATGGAGTCTCTTATTCCTACTAACCATCTATCGATTGATCTCCTAAGCCTCTTTCACCAGTTGTAAAATCTACTATTCTGTAATCTATTTTCACCATCAGAAGATCTCATATTTGGTGGGGTGAATATGGTATAAACAATGCTAATCCCCAATGGGAAGAGAACAATTCTAAGTAACCCACACTTTTCCCAACCCTGTCTATGGGATATCCTGATGCTGGAAATGGTCAGTTGCAGAATAGTGTATATTTTTATTTTTGTAATATGCACCTTACAAATAATTCATTTGCCAAAAAAATGTAACTAGCATGCTGATATATAATTGTCCATACTTTGAATTTAACATATAACTTTGCTTTATTTAATATTTGGACTGCTCTCTGCTAGAATAATGAATGGCTCCTGATTTAGTAAAAGACTCAGTAACAGGAATACTGTGTTGATTCATGCTGGCTTACTAGAAACCTTGTTTTCTTAGGTGTCTTCCCTCTTTGGGCTTGATAGGGTGGCTAATTAGCCCTTTGGCCAGAAGAAAGCCAGACAACAATGGCTGCTCACAGGTACTTGGAGCACTGACCACTATCCCTGTTGATAAGAGGAGGAGAGAGGTTTAGGTTCAGGTGAAGTGGTGTAGTAAACAATCTAGTGTATGTCTAAAACTACATAGTATTGACTTCATAGGGGTGGCAGTACACAGTTACTACTAGCAGAAGAGGATCAAAGTGACAATTCATGAAGAGGGGGATGCACACTGAGTCAGATTTCTGACATAAATTGCAAGAGGGTTGAGACCTGCTTTGTGGGGTGCCTTAGCAAGTGAGCTTATGAAGATGGAGGTAGAAAGGATGATGGAATTGTTTTGTTCTTTGTGATGGACCAGGTGTAGGTCTCTGTTGGTAGGCAGGTTTACCTTCTCTGGTTTACTATCGATGTTATAGATTAGCTAACAGTCAAGCAAACCAATAAACTAATAAAGGAAGAGATTGTAAAAGACATTTATTGGGAAAACAAGCTCCTATCCACAACACTCACCCCCTTCTCAAACCTTAAAGACAATACAAAACTAAACTACCACTTCCCCAACTCAAACCCACACACCAAATTTGCAACTTAACCAACCCCTATCTAAAACCTAAAAGAACAAAACTGAAATACCTCTCAACCAACGTTTCTCATACATATATCCTCAACTGACCTTCATACCCGAAACAAATCACAAAGCTAGACCATCTCTTTCTGAACTCACACCACCTGTAATAGACCCACTCTTTCATTTATTTACTCCTGCTCCTTAACCAGAGTCTTTGGAAAATTCTGGAGGAGGACCCCAGTGGACGTGGGGGCTATAGCTGGCTGTTGTGGGGGTAGTAAGCATGGTGTGTATCAGCTTCATCAGCCATGGTGGTCTTAATGACGTGCTGACTGAGAGATGCTTGGAGCTGCTGCCTTTGTGTCCTCCTCCTCAGGGGCACAAAGGCAACAGCTGCTACAATTGCTGGATGTCTGCCACAATTGCTTTGACTTGCTTGGGGGACAGACAAAGTGCTACCTCACAAAGTGCTCCTTCCTGCCAGGACTTATGCCATGGGCCTTTTTCCTGGCCTCCAGGGGGAATAGCAGGTAGGTCTAAAGCGAAAAGCAAAAACAATAAATTGTAAAACCCACTGCATGAATGTGTTTGCATACTCTCACATTGTTTCCTCCTATCCCCAATCCAATCATTCTCAGAGCCCTACACCAGGAGTAAGGAAAATATCTTCAAGAATCTGCTCACCATGTACAATATGCATCAGCTGTGTCATGCGGTTCCTATTATGGTAATAGGATTGCGTATTTTAGAGTGGTAGCACCACCGCCTATGGGTGGCTGAGTCAGTCCCATGCTCTTTGAAAACTATCTGCCTGATTTCTGGCTAGCCTGGAGTGCCTGACATACACCTAGAAAGCGAAGGTGATTTGTGGTAACCTAAACATGACACTCCTCAGGGAATTCGTGGTGAATAGATCATTCCCCTTCCACTCAGTTACAAAAGACTCACACATGCTAAAGCAGAACAAGAGATGCAAGATGGATTTCAATGCATTTATTGAAGCAATTATATCCTGTTTTAAAGAGCATGGGCTGATATCAGTTATCATTAAGATTAGTGTAAAGATATAAACAGCCTCACCATCTTTGTGTGATCATGAAAACCTAAATGATTGCTACCTACACCCTATATCTAAAATCTGAGAGCATAGTAGTGGTAACCCTCCTGCCTATCCTGGTCTAAGAGAAGGACCCCAACCGCATACCTGCAAAGGCTGGCAAGCATCTGCCTGTTGTCTGTGTAGCAATCCTGCTGGTTGGCTGAAGAGTCAGCACCAGGATCTGCAAAGCTGTGAATGAAATGGTGTGCATCGCAGGACAGCCATGACTGGAATTTCTCTGCCCCGTACATGGTCTTTATATAATAAATCATGCAGTGTTCTAGGAACAGGACTGGCATGATAATATGTCTGAGAAAAGGGGAGTGGCTCCGCAGCTCCTGGTGGGGCAATACGAGTTAGAATTGTATTGAACATGACATCTTTGAACAGGGCACAAAGTGAAATACAATTAAAGGGCTGATTAAATGTGCAGCACGGACAACTATGTCTTCTTAGAATGAAGCAACTGATTAAAATATAAAAACAACAACTTAAAAGCTGGTTGTGCTAAAAAAATATGATATGAATAAAAACTTATCCATATAAAAAAGGTACAGGCTATGGGCTTAATGCTATGGGCCTAATGTTAAAATTAATGTGTCCTGAGGCACTAAGGAGAACCTTCAACAGCTGTGTGAAAATTTCATTCTTAAGATGGATAGTCAGACCCTCTCTGTGCTTCAACAGCCGTTTATTAACAACTATGAGGTTGACAGCTCAGTAATAAGATTTAGGGCCTGATCACGACTTCAGTGGAGGGGATTACTCCATACCAAATGTGACAGATATCCCGCCCTCCGTACGAGTTCCATAGGATATAATGGACTCGTAATTTGGCGGGCGGCATATCCGTCACACTTGGGACGGAGTAATCCCCTCAGTCTAAGTCGTAATCAGGCCCATTATGTTCACTACACCCAGTTACCAATACACACTTCTAAATACAATGGTCTAAGTTAACCCTAAGAAATTTTCCAGCCCAGAGTATTGTGTGCAAAATTCATTTTGCTTTTCAGTGTGTGCCCAGACTCCATCTAAGGCTACGTTTGTGAGATAAACACCATCTTGGGTCGACCAAGAAATGGACTGAGAGACCACTGGCTAAAATTCATACATGACAACCAAGCTTGCCTGTGGTTGGTTAAAAAAAATTAGATTTACAAACCTATTCTTCCACAGAAAAATTTGGTGTATTAATGTATGCAGCACAATTTATTTGATGTTTCATGCATTATGTTTAATTTAATTAACATGGCTGCAAGAATTTTGGACAGCTATTATCACATAATATTTGCAGTGATCCTCCTGTTGCCCTACCTGACTCCAAACCCACACCACTCCTTCTCCCTAATTTCCTTTCAGTTCAAAGTATTGTTTCTGGGATTATGGGGTGAGTGGGTGCAAGGCTATATCGATTTTAGACTCAGTGAAGGTTTGGTAATGGATGGGGTAGCTCTTCCCAAAGTTGAATGCTACATTTAGGCCCAGATTTACAAGAGTCTGGCTCATCAGCACTGATGCGTCAGTTTCTTGTGCACTCTCCTCACCGCCACCTAAAAACATCATGGCTGCGCCGTAGTTGCTATACGGCTCGCCATGGCATACATTAGACCAATTGCGTCAACATTTTAGATGCTATTGTGGCGCTTTGTTGCAATAGCGTCAAAAATGTGGACACTAGTGCAGAAAAGTGCAAGGAGGCCCATTGATTTCAGTGGGCATGTCCTTTTAATACCTACATTGAGCAGACGTTAAAAATGACACCAAAAATGGTCCAAATAAATCTTGTAGATTTAATTGCACCATTTTTGTGGGCCTCCTAATGCCGGAATCCCCCTTACATACATTATGCCTGGCGCAGACATAATGTGGTGCACAGGATAGCAAAGTGGAGCAATGCATGCATTGCGCTCTTTGTAACTATGGTGCTGAAATTTTTGCCTCGTTGAGCCACATGAGCATAAAATAAATGATGATAATGTGGAACAAGGAGGCCCTAGGGTTTATAAATCTAGCCCTTAGTGTTTAACTTGTCTTTTTATAGCATTCGGACACTACTTTATGCCATTTTTAGAATTCAGTAATATTGTTTTTGTGAAGACTGGTGTATGAAGATTACTAAAATGTGTGTCATACTTCTTGTACACTAACAAAATACTAAGCAGATACTTATTTCTAATCTTCTAGTCTTCATTTACAATGGTTAACATTTATTGAATATTAACAATTTGAATACTACTTCGCAGTTAAAACTATTAACAGACTACTAATCACAATCTTCCATTCAAAGTGTTCATTTAGCATGCAGAATCAATAACGATGACTTGCATGCACTTACCTTCTTGCAATCGTCATTTAGTATGCAGAGATTGGCACGAATACCAACCTTTTTATTTATTTTTTGTTCATTATCGATATATGTAAAAAGACGTATGTGCAAAGCATTTTGTCCAAACTATTAAAGCTAAACTGAGTGGTATGGCTAGGGTACACATATAACATCACAATATTAACACATAAGCAAGCACACTTTTTGACACTTCCCAAATACACAATAGTCATGCTGAGTATGTATAGCAAGTGAAGGTGTGCAAGAACCACAATACGTCTACTTTCTTTGCTCACAACGCCCACAATTAATAAACGTACTATGTATTAAGTGTGAAAGTGTTATACAGTCCATCACTTTATGGGCCTTTTGGTGAATTCCCATCTGTGATACCCAAAACATTCAAGGAACTCAACATGACTTTCCCTTGCAAGAGAATTTTAGTCATGCAGGTACCAAGTGCACAAAACTGCTTTCATTTTGCGCTTTTTCACATTACCCAAACTAATGCATCAGTATTTATTATGAAGGCACCTGCAGCTGTGATTTAACTTTATGTAATTTGAAAAATGATGGAATGCTTACGTAAGAAAATGGGGTATTTGCCATTTGTGTGATTTAGTATCTTGTGTAGTAAATGTGCAATAAGTAAAAAGTATACAGAGCTTTTACCCATAACACAAGGAACTATTTTATCAAATAGCGACTGAGATGCAAAAGAGCCCACCTTATTATGTCAATTTTTATGAAAAGCTTTTAAACAAACTGGTTAGCAGAAATATAATGCAGTTAAGAATAAATCGGATGTTGATGACCACACACAACAACGTGAATTCCCTAAGGATATAGGAGGTAAAAGCTAGCATTCAAACATCATTTAACAAGTACTTACACAATAATATTGTAAAAGTATACTCATAGGCCTCAGTTATGGATATCCTGGTAATTACTTGTTTGCATGGGGGGACTGAAAGGGTCGTACTTACAAGTGAGCTAGAGTTAACATTTTCTAGTAATTACAAAATGGAATAAGTCACATGCCCCAGATAAGTTTTCAAACCAGCCAAAATTTAACTATGGAAAAGACTCTATAAAGATCTGGGCGTGTGGATTTTAATGCAGTGTATCACAAGGGCACTCTGAATCAAGACCTTATGATGTTGAAAGAATTGCAAGGCTAGGCGATAACGATTACTTAACTAAAGTGCATTTTCTTTTTTAATCAAGTTCATTGAAACAACGTGCAGTGGAAGAATTGCAAAGATCCAGAGAGCCATGTACTGAATTACAAATCAGAAAATGTAGTTCAATCTTCTATGAGGGGAAACTGGCTCCCATATCTTCTGTTGGTAACTGCAAATGGAATAGCATCCACTAATCTCTCTCATAGTGATTTGGGAATTCACATACAAATGATGACTTCCCAGTATCGACAAAGCAGCAACCTCATACTATTTCTGAAATATACACTGCTATCACCTGGTTCCAACTTGGGTTAACTGGATGGGCATTGGAGTCACTGGTCTATATGTTTTTATACAATGCATCAGATTTAATAGTGCCAAATGTTGTGAGTTTTATTACTTAACCTTGTTAGCATTTAACACTCTTCCAAACTACATCTCTGAATGTTCTAAATATTTTATTGTTCTTTGTTCCATCAAACAAATCTGTTATAGTCTGTTGCATACACATAGCAATAACCCTTCCTTAAACTAATTTTATCATACGATGATACTTTCCTTTCAAAGTATACATTAACTCATTGTTGAGCTGCTAGGAATTCATCTTTTGTTAAAATGTTGGTAGCCAATGTCCCTATTTGAAAGCAGTTATCCATTATTTCCAATCTTTCCACACATATCGATGGATCCATAAGTCTATTCATTATAATTTCTGTCTCCCATCAATGTTATATGTTGTTTTTAGTAATGGTATTATCTGAATTAATATCACAGTATTTAGAATTTGCATTTCTACATTTTGTGATCCTAAGATAGGGGACACTATATAGTAATTTAGGTCTACAAAATTAACAGTTATTTGAAAAGAATGGCCCATTATGGCGTACGACTGAAAGATGAACTAACTGATTGGGAACCGCTGATCAGACAGTTGTTCAAAAAATTTGACAAAGGTGAGGACGTAAGTCTCTGATAGGTTGATTTCTGGAAATGTTAGACTTTCTTTACTGGGTAAATAGATTCCTTTTCCCAAGAGGAAAAAACATAGTAAAAAAAAGTACAAATAACTGATCTGGTAATACATCAGCTAGTACAGAAATTACCCAGCAGAGCAAAAAATTCAGTATATAAAGGATTTCTACAAATGGACATCTTCAAGGGTACGAGGCGGTCTTGATATGTTAAGTGGGGGGGGGGTGATATCCAATAATCTCTTGCTGACAATATTTCTGTAAGGGTTTTCTGAAAAGCATGACTTCTAGTATTGCTTCCCGAATCAAAATGTGAGCATTCATTTCATCACATCAGTACGGACGCATTGCATATAATTTAAACTAAATCTATTAATAAATGGAAAAAGGGTAAGATATAGAAACCCGGAAAGGGCCTTTAACTTCATGAACTGATTATTCATGTTTATCCCATTGTATTTTAGCTAAAGTTTCATTACATCATTATGGATATTTTCTGTTGTTTGTGGTGGCATTTTAGGATCATCATCAATCTTGAAGTCATCTCTGGCTGTAAACAGGACCACCAGCTAAAATTCCCACTGAAATGCTTAGTGTTGGTCACTAAACAGCCAGCTGGTAGATCACATGTGCATAAAAGTAGTGCTGCACAACATACAAATGAAGAGCCTCTAAGATCTGTGAACATAACTCCAGTTTCCAACAGTCTTAATTCCTCAGTTAAAGGGTTTAGATATGTCCACATATATGGCTTTCTTTGCCCAATCCAAATTCCATAGAAAAGCATTTTTTCTTTTGCTTTGAGTTTTGTTATGAAGAACTCAATAATCATCAAATACACAGGCTACATACTTAGTTTGCTGCTTTTACACTTACAAATATTCATTCCAATTGTGTTCAGTACAAAAGAGATAATATTTTTATTTCTTAATATCCACTGAGCAACACAGTTTTTATATGCAATTCCATCAAAAACTTCACCCATTACAGAATTTATTTTCTGTTTGTAGTTTTCATATCTGTGTGTTTGAGCTTTCTCCATAACATCTCTCCTCCTTAACACAGTATTTAATTGTTCAGTTGTGGAATGTTAGACAAAAAAGCAAGAGCACTAGGTTCCGTAAGATCTTTTGGATAGTGGGTATTACTGCATATCTTTGCATTACTGCTGATACCTCCATACCAAAACGAACAGTAATGTGTTTTCTTAGGAATAGTGATGTACTTTTATATAAACATCTTATGTTTGAATAACAGTTTAATCAGTTTATTAGTCACTGGTAAAATGAAGCATATCAGGTCCAGTACCCCTACTGCCTCATCAGAAATTATAAATCTAACCGCAAACCACATGATAAGCAGGACAGCTTGCACAGTGTGTCATGAACCTTTAAATAAAAAAAATAGACTTCTTGAATTTCATGCTCTTTAGAAAAATGCATTTCATCCTTATTTACAATAGATATGTTATTAACAACATTCTCTGTGAGGTCTTGTGCTACAAAACCCAAGTCATTTATCTGGATCCAAAATATTTTCTCTTTCATCTGCAAAATCTGACTAAGCCTCGTCATCACAATGATAACCTTGAGTAAGTAAATGATATCCCATAGTAAAGGTTGAAACTATTTCAGTCTCCAACTCCTTTACAATCTGTACATTATACAGAAGAAAACATGCATTAAAGTCTGTTAGAAACAGTGTATTAAGCTTTTCAAAATGAAACACCATGCAGTTTAGACATTTGATTAACTTATTAACACACTGGCTATGGAGATGTCAGGAAATGCAAAATAAAACTAACTATTCAATGAGGGAACAGGGTGGGATGGGATAATATAGTTCTACCTTGATCTTCCACTTAGACTTTTAATTATTGAACCATTCATATTTGACATGAAGAAAAATGTATGTATGTTTTGTGAAAAAGCATTGATAACAAAGAATGATCTGTTATGGTGCAAATCATTTCTCTCACTTCCACTTTCATCTACATGTATCTTAACCTAGAGGAGAATGAATTATTTCTACAGGGTAATAGCAAATGGCAGTGGACACCAATTCACCTGCAATATTTTTAGTCTTTGTCATTCAAGCATGTTCTAGGAATGTAATTGTCAGAAAGACTGCTGTGCTGCTTTGCTGCCAGAAGGGCTTCTATTCTGTTGTTCTGCTACTCTGCTGCACTGATGCCTGCTGCCCTGCTTGCTGAGAAGGAAAACTAGACTTGTATCCTTCATCCCAGGCTAAAGTGACTCCAAGGGTTAGCTGACTGACCTCCACTTCTGAACTATAGGGACATAACAAGCTACAGAGGCCTCCCTGCATATTCCCAGCTTACCTGCTTCCTGGACCTGCAACTGGACCTGCTTGAGCCCTGCTGGCCTCTACTGGAGTGGGTTCCTGATTCCCCCAAAGATGTCCCTCAGGTCCCAGACCCTTGGGGCAGCATCAGTTAAGCTCCCTCTCCAAGAAAAGGAGAAAACCTTAAGTTTTTGGCTTCTTGTAATCGTGAACAGGCTGGTGTGGGCCAAAATCTTGCCACCTGTGGCTCTCGCCAGCACAAAGCTATAGTGAACCTGATTCTTCATGCCCTAATGAACACCAGCAACGACCAGCAACTTGAAATATGCACTTCCTGCTAAAGCATCGACAGCCCATAGTGACTGCAAATGCAAAGCTCCACCAACAACCATTCACACTGGCTAATAGGATCTTTGTGCTGCAGCAACAGCCGTCCATGACACCCAGCCTGATCTTCCTGCTACGTCAACAACCATCCACGATGCTCTCCTTGCTCCTCAAGATTCCCTTCACTCTTCAATTTCATCTTTTGCAGGTAACTCTTCCAGCTGGACTGTGGGACCTGGCCCTCTCGCAAGGTCACCCCCAAACCCTTTGCCCTTTACCCCCCACTTTTTGCTGAATTTTTGTTGGCCTTAGTACTCTGTGCACTTTACCACTGATAACCAGCGCTAAAGTGATTGTGCTCACTCCTGTAATCGTGGTTTAATTGACATGTACCTGATTGGCATATCTGATTTCCTTGTACGTCTCTTGTAGTGTGGTATACCATATACCCAGTGTTGGACCTGGCTTTTTTGACAGGGTCATCCCCAAACCTTTTGCCTCCTTCCTCCTATTTTTTCTGACCTGTTGTTGTTGGCTTTTGAACTCTGGGCACTTTACCACTGCTAACCAGTGCTAAAGTGCATATGCTCTCTGAGTAAATTGTACTGTTGATTGGTTTATCCATGATTGGCTATTTAATATACCTGTAAGACCCTAGTAGAGTGCAATATATGTGCCTAGGGCCTGTGGATTAAATGCTACTAGTGGGCCTGCAGCACTGGTTGTGCCACCCACTTCAGTAGCCCCTTAACCTTGTCTCAGGCCTGCCATTGCAGGCTTGTGTGTGCAGTTTCACTGCCACTTCGACTTGGCATTTAAAAGTACTTGCCAAGCCTAAAACTCCCCTTTTTCTACATATAAGTCACCCCTAATGTGTGCCCTAGGTAACCCCTAGAGCAGGGTGCTGTGTGGATAAAAGGCAGGACATGTACCTGTGTAGTTTATTTGTCCTGGTAGTGTAAAACTCCTAAATTCGTTTTTACACTACTGTGAGGCCTGCTCCCTTCATAGGCTAACATTGGGGCTGCCCTCATACATTGTTGAAGTGGCAGCTGCTGATCTGAAAGGAGCAGGAAGGTCATATTTAGTATGGCCAGAATGGTAATACAAAATCCTGCTGACTGGTGAAGTCGGATTTAATATTACTATTCTAGAAATGCCACTTTTAGAAACTGAGCATGTCTTTGCACTTAAATCTTTCTGTGCCTTACAATCCACGTCTGGCTAGGTTTAGTTGACAGCTCCTTGTGCATTCACTCAGACACACCCCAAACACAGGGTACTCAGCCTCACTTGCATACATCTGCATTTTGAATGGGTCTTCCTAGGCTGGGAGGGTGGAGGGCCTGCCCTCACACAAAGGACTGCCACACCCCCTACTGGGACCCTGGCAGACAGGATTGAACTGAAAGGGGACCTGGCGCATTTCTTAGCCACTCTTTGAAGTCACCCCAACTTTTTAGTATAAAACAGGGCCTCTGCCCTACCTCATCAGACACTTGCTGGAGAAGAAACCTGAACCAGAACCTGCATCCTGCCAAGAAGAATTGCCTGGCTGCTCAAAGGACTCACCTGTCTGCTTTCTACAAAGGACTGCTGCCTTGCTGTTGGCCTGCTGCCTTGCTGAACTCTTGTCTGGCTGCAAAAGTGCTCTCCAAGGGCTTGGATAGAGCTTGCCTCCTGTTCCCTGAAGTCTCAGGACCAAAAAGACTTCTCTTTTTCATTTGGACTCCTCGTGCGCCAAAAAATTCAACGCACAACTTGCTCTGTGCTGAGAAAATCGCTGCACGCCGACGCTGCACTACGCAACGCCTACGGGGCGACCGGAACTTCGACGCACGGCTTCGCATGGACAACGCCGCCCGACTTCCAGAGAGGAAATCGACGCGACGCCTGCCGTGAGAAAGAAAATTCCACGCACAGCCTCCCGGAACGACGTGCAGCCGGATAACAAGCCGAGGAATCCACGCACAGACCCTGGGACATCTGGTAATCCCGCAAACCATAGAAGGAGTCGGCCCGCGTGCCGGAAAATGACGCACGTCTTCCCCGAGTGAAAAATAATGACGCAAGTCCGTGTGTGAAGGGGCGCAACCGACGCACACACCATTTTTCCTCCCGTAGAACGACGCACGTCTCCCCGCGTGAAAAATAACGACGCAAGTCTGTGTGTGAAGGGGCGCAACCGACGCACACACCATTTTTCCATGCATCTCCTCTTCTACGGCCCTCTGCGGAGATTTTCCACTCCAAACCAGGTACTTTGTGCTTGAAAGAGACTTGGTTTACTTTTTAAAGACTTAAGACACTTGGGGGGTCATTCTAACTCTGGCGGGCGGCGGAGGCCGCCCGCCAGAGTTCCCCCCTCCGAAATACCGCACCGCGGTCAGTAGACCGCGGAGGGTATTCTGAGTTTTTCCCTGGGTTGGCGGGCGGTCGCCAAAAGACCGCCCGCCAGCCCAGGGAAAAACTCCCTTCCCACGAGGATGCCGGCTCGTAATCGAGCTGGCGGACTGGGAAGGTGCGACGGGTGCTGTTGCACCCGTCGCGTATTTCACTGTCTGCCAAGCAGACAGTGAAATACTTTTAGGGGCCCTCTTACGGGGGCCCCTGCAGTGCCCATGCCAGGGGCATGGGCACTGCAGGGGCCCCCAGGGGCCCCGCGACCCCCCCTACCGCCATCCGGTTCCCGGCAGGCGGACTGCCGGGAACTGGATGGCGGTAGGGGGGGTCGGAATCCCCTCGGCGGCGCAGCTAGCTGCGCCGCCTTGGAGGATTCCGAAGGGCGGCGGTACACTGGCAGGAGACCGCCAGTGTTGCCGGTCTGACCGCGGCTTTACCGCCGCGGTCAGAATGCCCTGCGGGGCACCGCCGGCCTGTCGGCGGTGCTCCCGCCGACCCTGGCCCCGGCGGTCTAAGACCGCCGGGGTCAGAATGACCCCCTTGATATCACTTTTTAGTGATATCTTTACAAATTCATATTGCATCTTTGATTGTTTTGACCTGCAAATACCCAGATTATATATTTTTCTAAACACTGTGTGCTGTATTTTTGTGGTGCTATATTATGTTATTGTATGATTTATTGCACAAATGTTTTCCACATTGTCTCCTAAGTTAAGCCTGACTGCTCGTGCCAAGCTACCAGAGGGTGGGCACAGGACAATTTGGATTGTGTGTGATTTACCCTGACTAGAGTGAGGGTTCTTGCTTGGACAGAGGGTAACCTGACCGCCAACCAAAAACCCCATTTCTAACACCCAGGGTTTGTAAATTAAATGCTACCTGTGGTATACCATATTAAGCACAGGTTCATTTAATGACTTTTTGTGACTTAGTCAGCAAGGGATTGTGGCTGTTGCATGACCACACCCAAATCCACCAACAACCTCACAGGGACTAACCTGTTCCCTGTATGTGGCCCGTGCTCTATCACGGTCAGCCTGAACTTGTGATTTTTACCCGATGTCACACAACCAGATACCTGCGATTGGGGCTTTGGGCTTTTAGTTGCTTTACTTAACTGAAATCTTTAACATTGCATATCTTCAGTTCTACGGATTGGATTTTTGTTGTTTTAGTCTCAAATAATTTATTACATTTCACACTATTTTGGGGGATTTTTCTTGTGTTGTGTTTCCATGTTATTACTGTTTGAAGCACAGCATAAGTTAAGCCTGACTGCCTTTGTGCCAAGCTACAAAAGGGTTGAGCACAGGTTACTTTTGGGTTTGCTTGTGTTCCACCCTAGCAATAATTTGGATTGCTGCTTTAGAAGTATTTCACCCACCTCCAACAGTAACCTTAGGGATAAGGATGAAATATGTTAAGGACAGCAGCAGTTGTTAAGAAAGGAACTTGACTTACCACTTGCCCCACCAGTGATTTCCTGATTCTTCCTGATTCCTCCTGTGGTTCTCCTCTTGGGTTGCCCTAGAATACCAAGTGCAGGAACTGCACATGTAAAAAGTAAACCTACTACCTAAAGAATATGAAGTTAGTGCTAACCAAAGTGTCTCTTTGAAACGTTTAGTTCTACAGTTTAAATAAATTGTAATAATCCACAAATCAATGCAATCAAATAATAAAAATGGAAGGAATTGCTAGGAAAGCATTAGGAAAGCAAATAAAAAGG
The DNA here is from genome assembly GCF_031143425.1 of Pleurodeles waltl. Lineage (NCBI taxonomy): Eukaryota > Metazoa > Chordata > Amphibia > Caudata > Salamandridae > Pleurodeles > Pleurodeles waltl. The sequence continues at coordinate 551,187,067 of NC_090445.1, forward strand.
AAAAAGAGAACAGGAAGGGAGAGGAGAAAACTAAAAGAGGGTAAAGGAAGGGGTTGCCACAATAAGTAAAAGGGTGAAACGGAAACGGAAAAAAGATAGGAGGGAATATGCTGAATAGAAAGAATGGAATATGAAAGACAAGGAGGGTTCACAGACACCAATACAGATAAAAAAAAATAGGAAAAAAGATATTTAGAAGGTTAATAAAAATACATAGACATATAGATATATTTGTCCACATAATATAAAACAGAAGTGAGATTAATTGTTGTAAAAAATAAAAAATAAACAAGACACACCAAAAGCAAGCACACCTCTGTGTTGATGGTGCTGATGCTGGCGTTGTCCTATCTCTTTCCCTTGTTCTTTTGCTTGGCCATGCTTTTCTTTGGTTGTCCTGATAGAAAAATTACTGAATGGCATTATCAACCACTGTAAGCACATGTAAAAGCTAATATGCAAACGAAGATACTGCTGCAGAAACCAATGCTGCTCTTTCTTTAGCCTAATCGTAAAAGCTATTTCTGCCACAAATACATTGAACGATATTCCTCCAGTGACGGAATTTGATTGTGGAATCTGTAGTTACCCCATTGATCACGTGTTTAAATTTGCTTGATTCAGTGAATAATTTGATGTTTCCCTTCTTCCCTCTCTGTGTCAGTTTCTCCTGCAGCTATAAACACAGTTACAGAGTATTACTGTCACAGTAGAAGAGTGCTGCTCGCTGGCAATGGTCTGTAACTGTCTTCTCCCCTCCCATATCTGATATTCCTAACATTTCCCTGTCATCCCAGCACGGCTATCTACAACGTCGCCAAACCTGTGTTAGGACCACTGCTTCCACTAAGGGCATTCATGCACTCATCCAGTCACCCTTTCACTGAGAATTGGACTCCCAGGCTCCCTTGGACCGAGTATCAGAAGCATGCACCCACTGTCATGGCATCCTTGCTTCCAGACTCAGACTCCCACACATGAACTCTAACACTCTCACATTCTAATTCAGACACTCGCACACACGTCCAGACTCAGCCGTCTATGCAATCCACTACACTCACCCATCAAACTCCAACCTGTTCCTGCGAGTTCGTGCGAGTTTAACGAAAAACCTGAAATCCTGTGAGAACTTGCATTGCTACATCGGCTGCTATTTTAGACATGATTCTATATATATTGCACCCAGGCATTCAGAAGCTTGCCTTCAATTCCCTGGTGAGAGAAGGCTCATTGACCAAACTTATCTGAACCAAATGAAGTCCTGCAGCCCCTCGAGATCCTGGGCCGGTGAAGGCTGTTCACCCTGGCCTCATAAAAAAGACCAAAGGCACATCCTGAACTTCTTCATGAATAATTCTCCCCCTGAGCTGCTAGTCACAAATGCCAGTTTAAATTATCTTTAAAGCAAAGTTTGTGACAGTAAAACAAGAGGTGTTCATTTGAGAAAAGCTAAATCTGCAGGTGGCACACTAGCGGTGCACACTTTAAAAACACAGTTTCTGGCAGGGGCGGCTCCTGCGCAATGGCGAAGGAGCGTCACCCTACTGTCTAAGAGTCAGCAGCTGAAAAATAAAATGATATTTTATTATCATTTGATGTTTCAGCTGATGGCTGAACCAGCATGTGTAGAGAGGGGTGGGGCCGGGCCATCGGAGGGAGGAGGAGGAGTAACGGAGTGGAGTGCACTTGAGTACGCATATCAGTTTGGCTGGCCATTTTCAGCTGGCCAAACTGACATGTGCACTTAGGTTTCTCCAGCCCGGTAGGGAAACAGCACAGAATCCAGGTATAGCATGAGAGCAGTGCTGGATTTGCGCAAGGAGCGTGTGCTGGTGTCCTAAGGACTACTGGGACACCATCAGGAGAGCAGAGGAACAAGTCACCTGGCTCCGGTGGCAGCAGGAACAGGTAAGATAAAAAAAATATATATATATTTAATTATTTCCCCCATCCCCTTACCCTTCCTAACCCCCATCCCTCCTTGAGATTTGCAGTGGCTGCCGCTGGTTTCTGGATGAAGCATTAAAGGAGCAATAGATATTAAATGAACCAAATAAATAGCATGAAGTCTTCTGTAAAAGAATTATGAAGCCAACCTCTAGGATTCCATTATTCTGAGGAAGAGACAATGATACAAAAGAACTTGAACTGCTCATTCTTTTTACTTTTAAAAGTGTTTAGGACTCCACTCCGTTACGAGCTGACAAGGCATTATTGTACATTGTAATTTGTAATTAGAATAGCTATTGTTGTATGGTAAATGATGTATCTTAATCTCTTGTGTTTTGTTCTACTAATAACTGTGGCATCCTTGGACACATCCACGTGAAATTTGGGGAACAACTTGCATGTTTAGCCATTTCTTGTGCTTTCTGAATCTGTATGACATTTGTCAAACTGTTAACAAGTCCACATAAGGAATCTCAAACTTCATGCAGATCCACGTGGGGCGAAAAAGTTAAAGGAGGAAAAAATGAGTGGTTGGTTCATCACTTTGGTTAGGTTTCAGAAAGCTGCACAATTCTTGGAAGACACAATGTTTACCTTGGTCTTGATTTTTGAATTTTATGCAACTCCATCTAGTGGTGGAGATAGTAATCACAGGGATACAAAAAACATTTTCGTTTTCTGATACCTTAGATGTTCTTTCATGAATCTGCATGAAATGTTGCAGTTATCTACGTTGTCTACAGAATCGGTTGCAATGAGATGCTACATACCTGGATCATGCAGATTTGTCCTGGATCATAACCTACATGTTAACATCGGCTGAAATATGCATATTATAGACATGCTTTAGAACCAGCCAGCAGCCCCATCAGTGGTTTCTTTAAGTATTGACACTCCACTGAGGCCATACTTTTTTGAAGTGGTGAGCACCATGGGGATCCTAAAGTGGACACTCCTCTTTTACTTTGAACCCCTAGCACAGATATGCATTGGGAAAGCATTATCAGAAAGGTGGCTGCTGCACAAGGGGACCTAATGGAGATGCCCCCTTTCTCTCATATGGTTTCTTCTGACTCCCAAAACCTTGGCATGTTTGCTTCATGCCAGAGGCTTGATATGGGAAATTTAAATATGAGACAGAGACCACCCAGTGGAATGGTACGCAGATGATGTGTTGCTGTTTATGAGAGACCAGGAGCACACTCTACCCCAATTAAAATTGTTACGGACACAATTCAGCGAATTATTGGGGCTCAAGGTTAACTGTGAGAAATCCTGTTTATTCCAGCTTAAGAACATGCACCACTTGACTGCCCAATATTTCTCAGAGGAGGTGGGAACCTACCACTTTCAGAGATCTAGGACTCCCGATTTACCACACTGATCATGATCTGAGAGATGGCAATCTAGATAAATATGGCAACATTGTATGATAGGCCCTTCTGCTCTGGCAGCATTTCCCATCTTCTCCTCATTGACGAGTGGCTATTATAAAAAGTATTGTTCTGCCTCAACTCTCATATTTTTCAAGTCCCTATCCCTGCACTTGCTGAATTATTATGGGGTACCCAGGATCAACGTGTTGAAATAGATAAAGTAATGCGTCTGTTGGAGACCTACTATACAGTATAGCCACCCAATTAGTGTGGTAGGTGAGGTGGATTGCAGAAGAGAGAGACCGTTAAAGAAGATCTGGCATATTCTAAAATCAGAAACTTTCTTCAGATGCTATACTCTAGAAGTGTGTCCAGACATCCTTCTCCACAGGCACTACGGGCCACTGAAACCTGCTAGGGCAAATATTCTAAGATATTGGGAATGGGATGTCCCTACTCCACAGACCTGGCACTGTGGGTGAAACTCAACCGAGTAACTCTTACTGAAATGATGCCACAAATGGTTGGGTCAGGGCGGAATTAACACTATGGGCGACTTCTATGAAGATATTAATGTTCTTGTATTCAATAAGATAGTAGAAGGGTTTGGCCTGCATATAGGTCAATCCTTGAAATACCAAGCACTGAAATAAGTGAGCAATGATACATGGGGAAAGGGCATGGGGAACCAACAAAGATGGAGGCCCTGACCATAGTTCTGACACAATGTAAGGCAGTGACAGATATTCATCACACCCTGGCCCCTACATACTATGGGGGTCATTCTGACCCACGCCGGCGGCGGAAGCCGCCCGCCTGGCGGGAACCGCCAGAAGACCGTACCGCGGTCAAAAGACCGCGGCGGTCATTCTGACTTTCCCGCTGGGCTGGCGGGCGACTGCCAAAAGGCCGCCCGCCCGCCCAGCGGGAAAGCACCAGCAACGAGGAAGCCGGCTCTGAATGGAGCCGGCGGAGTTGCTGGTGTGCGACGGGTGCAGTTGCACCCGTCGCGATTTTCAGTGTCTGCTAGGCAGACACTGAAAATCAATGTGGGGCCCTGTTAGGGGGCCCCTGCCGCGGTCAGAATTGCCCTTGATGCACCGCCAGCCTGTTGGCGGTGCATCCTCCAACCCAGGGTCGGAATGACCCCCTATGTGACTACAAATACTCTGAAAGATAAATTAGACCAAACAATAGGAGAGGCCATCTCTGAAAAATACTTGAGGTGCATATTTGAATGCACAAAAACAGTTAACCGAAACCTCTGTTTCAAATACACACAACTCAATTATTTGCACTGCACTTATACCTCACCCACATAACTCACCAGTGTCCACCCAGGACTCCTGTTGCAATGCCCCATATGTCAGGTTTCACTAGCGGATTTCTTTCACATGGTATGGAACTGACCCCATAAACACACTTACTGGTCGACCTCTCCTGGGCTTCTTAACAGACTTAACTAGACTCCCAATACCTCCCACTATGGTGATGTGTCTGTCGGGGTGATGTTCAAGGCCAGTGAAAGCCAAGCACACACCTAAATTTAAAGATCTGGCCCTGCTTTTCGGGATACAAAATAAAGAGCTGCACTGGAAGGCACAGACACCCTGGCTCTGGGAGATGATCAAATTGACCACAGCAGAAATCTACATCATAACGGGCATATATAGCTAGACAGAACAAGGGACAATCACTACTGAATGGAGCACTCTGCTTCTAGTGATTCAAACTAAATCTGATGAATTTCCCCATTGATGACAAAAAGGTCAAAACACAAAACACACAGTACAGTGAGAGAAATACACACTACATGTTGCAATGTTATAATGTGTCAAAGCTCATGCTCCACAAAGGCACAGACAACAAGGATAAGTAATGTATGGATGACTAATGCTGATCACAATATCTGGCAATGTAACTGGAAATTCTGTTTAATAAAATGAACATAAATTAAGAGCTATGTAAAAAAAGACACATTGGATGCCAGTACAAGGTTCTGGGTTTCACATAACATTGGGACTTTATGGAAGAAGAACTAATCGGCGTGCAGCTCACTAACACACTGAAAAATGTCTGGTCACAAAATATGATAAGCACCTCTTTATGTGATGCACCCAGGGCATGGACAATAGTCCAATTCCCACTATAAAAGCAGGCTTTATTCTGCACCTTAGGGTTGAAGAATACTTTCTAGACCTTACATTACTGAGGACAGGTGTAGGCCTCTGTTTACATACTAAATTAGCATGACACCATATATAAAATAAAAGTTAGGAGCAGTTACATATGCAAGATGGACACTCATTGCAGGGTTACATGTTTGTTCACTATGCAGGGGATAGTCCTGCCCCCGCAAATGCTAATCACTTTTGTGTCATTTTATAAATAAGTGTGGCATTTGGAATATTGAACTTACTTCTGATGTTGCAACACTCCCTTCTTGCTGTCATGCCTTTGATGACCTGAAAAATAAGAAAGACACCAAGGTCAATTTGGGATAGGAAAAGAAGAAGGAATAGAGAAGAAAGACTATGGGAGTAATAAAACAGACGCATAGTGATAAAAACAGAGGAAAATCTCAGGACACCTTATTAGAAAGAGGTGGAAAGAAGATGGAACATGAAAGACTCTGACACAAAGAAGAAGGCTCTTCACAGAGATCAGGAGTCTTTCATGTAGGTAGCAGTTAGAACTGGAGAGTGGAATGCCACCTTACAAGCAAAAGGACGGGCTGGCAGGAAGACCAAGGACACTAAGGGGGTCATGACCGCCGGGGGCCGGGGTCGGCGGGAGCACCGCCAACAGGCTGGCGGTGCTCCGCAGGGCATTCTGACCGCGGTGGTACAGCCGCGGGCAGAAACGGAAAGTCGGCGGTGTACCGCCGACTTTCCGCTGCCCATGGGAATCCTCCATGGCGGCGCAGCTTGCTGCGCCGCCATGGTGATTCCGACCCCCTCATCGCCATCCTGTTCCTGGCGGTTTCGACCGCCAGGAACAGGATGGCGGTGAGGGGTGTCGTGGGGCCCCTGGGGGCCCCTGCAGTGCCCATGCCAATGGCATGGGCACTGCAGGGGCCCCCATAAGAGGGCCCCACTTTGAATTTCAGTGTCTGCTCAGCAGGCACTGAAATTCGCGACGGGTGCTACTGCACCCGTCGCACACCTTCCACTCCGCCGGCTCCATTCGGAGCCGGCTTCATCGTGGAAGGGTGTTTCCCACTGGGCTGGCTGGCGGCCTTTTAGCGGTCGCCCGCCAGCCCAGTGGGAAACCCAGAATGACCGCCGCGGTCTTTTGACCGCGGTACGGTCTTCTGGCGGTCCCAGCCAGGCCGGCGGCTACCCCCGCCGGCCGGGGTCAGAATGACCCCCTCAGAGTGATGGATGTGAGCCAGAGGTGACGTGGTCAGAAGAATGGTAGAGGCTTTGGTAGAGCTAAACGTCCTGCCACAGTTCTGGAGGGCTGTGGCTGTACCAGATGGATGATTGTAACAGCAAACAAGCTCTTTAGAGACTAAAAAGTGGAAGGGACAGCTATTAAGATTGCCTGAGTCCTGAGGAACGTCAAATGCTATATATATATATATATATATATATATATATATATATTTAAACAAGAAAACTGTACTATTTTAGCAGAGGTATCTATGTTTTTCAAGTATATGCCCCCCCGTTTGCACTAAAAAATTAATCACCCTGACAACTAGATGGAATCCAGAAACAGGGAACATTAAGGGCCTGATTTCACCATAGATGTCATTTATTGTACCTGATAATTGAGTGCGATAAATATCACCTCTTATGAGTCTGTGGAAAATAACATGCAGATATTGGTGTTTAATGCACCAAAAACTGCATGATATGGTAAACACTGTATGCTTTTCCCCCGCTAAATTTGTGCACATTTGACCTGCTGATATTTATCACATTCAATAATTATCGGATGCGTTCAATACCTACCAACCCATAATTCTGACCCGTGCATAAACAGGAGTTTTCGCACAGGTCTGAATACAGTGATTGACTTGTAATCAGGCTCTAAAAAGGAAAATAGCCACAGAAAGTAATAAGCAAAAAGGAAATGATGAGGAGAGGAGAATGATGAGAGAGTAAAGAAAGATTAGCAATTTAAAGGCAGTGAAATTTACTGAAGCCAAAAGAAATATAAGAGATAATAAATGAGTTATAGACAGCAAGGAGGTATGGCCAAGATGGCTGCGGGATAGGAGCACTTCTTCTCTTTTCCATGCTCGATTCCATACAGCAGCTGTCCCTAGGCAGCCAGAGACCAAGGAAGAGAAAGAAGCAAGGCAGAGGTTGAACCATCAGGCTCAGAGTTGGACTGCTCCCTTCTGGACCCCCATTTGGGCACTGAGCTGAATCAGCTGCACTGAACAGTGAATCAACATGGTGGCGCCATGCACCAGCTCCTGGTGCAGCTGTGGCTTTGAGCAGTAGCGTCAGAAGATAAGTGAGTGACATGCCTTAGATGACCAACAAGGATATGGATAGCTCAGCCCCAATGGCTAGAAGGTGTTCTACCAGGGCCCCAGTCTCCACACACAAAAGCCAACAAGAGCCAACACTGGCAAGTGGAAGCAGCAGTGACCTAGAGGTGAATTTCATCCCCGTGATGCAACAAGCAGCACGCCCACATCATCAAGGACCCTTCTTGATCTGGGAATTTAAGAAATGTGTGAATGCATTCTCAGAACAGTTGCTGATTTGGGGGAGGTCAGGCCCTGCAGCTTGAGGTTGGATTCGCCCTGGGCCAGCTCTATGTGCAGGCAACCCATGGAGATGCACATTTTAGGCTGTACGCAGCATTAAAAGTGAAAATCACACCCTTGACACAAACAAGCATGATCCCCCAGTGACCCCGGGGGATCATGGCCACACTTGGCATCTATAAACTTAGAGTGTGTTGAGCAGCATGTGTGTCCTGAAGGAACAGCAGCCATGATTTGGGGAATCCACATGCAACACTTCAGTGGCTCACCTAAATCCATGCAGCATACAGTGATCCTCACAAAGCAATGAAAGGTAGTAAAACCTAATTCGACCATTTGCAGACCACCTGGGTCAGAATGGTCTCAGTTCACTGACATTTTGATGGTCAACCCGCACCTGGATCTCCTGTGCGGTGTGACACAACCAAGGCAATACCACATGTGAAAGACCAAAGGACATGCCCCACAGGCTGACTCAACAGTACACTGTTTTGTTCCATTAAAAACCACTAGGCAAATGGCACTTAAAAAAAACACAAGATACACACTCTGAAACACTAGCTTTCTAAATCAGCAGCGAAGCAGCAGGATTCTGCCATGAGTCCCAAACCAGACCCGAACAAAGCCCATACACAATCCATGCAGGGCATAACTCAGGATCTCTCTGATTCCCCTCCCACTCCACGCTTCATGGAAACACTCATCAGCAAATTAGGAGATAATTTTTCATTCCTGAGTAAAGATTTATCTAAGAACCTTAGAAAACTGAGACATGAAATGATGGGTCTGAGGAGCTGCGTATCTACTAGGGAAGACTCCTGGGACATCAAAGAGGTTGAACTAAAAACATTCAGGCAAGAAGTCCTAGAGCTCAAAGATCAGAACATAGACTAATAGTGCCACCTTAAATTTTTTGGAAACACATCCAGGCGATCCAACATTAGAATCAGGGCTGTGCCTGCTGGTGAAGAAGAAGAACTTGGAAGGGCATGTTTAAAAATTGTCCAGACACACCCCGCCAGAGGTACTGACTACTTAGACAGTCAATTGAATAAGACAGTAAATTGAAGAGGGCACATGAAGTGGTGCCACCTTTTAGCTCTCCCGATAGCCCTCATCATTTCAAACAGAAGCAGGACATCATAAAAGTGGCCTGAACAATGGGCAGTATCCCATTTGAGAGGGTGAAAATCTGGCTCTATCATGATTTCCTAACGTCATGCCTCTGAAACATTGATTCTTCCAAGAAGCATAACATTCTTGCGAGTCAATTGAATAAAATACAGAAGAGGTCATCCTTTTCGTCTTGTTTTCAATAAATCAATGAAATACATCAGGTGTACATCCACTTTGAGGTGCCCTTAGCATGCGTTACTCCTTGGAAGATCACAGACAGCCTACAGGCACCAAAGTCTTTAGAGGATACATTCTACGCAAGCAGGGTCGCTAGACCAAGGTGTCCGCAAAAAAGGATTCCCATTGGCCCCTGTTAGAAATTGGGTCTCTAGTTGGCAGAGGTATGTACCCTGCCCAAGTAGGGACCATGATCCTAATCAGGGTAAGTCAATTACACACCCTAAATTAACCTGTGCTCACCCTCTAGTAGCTTGGCACAGAGCAGGCAGGCTTAACTTAAGAGGCAATTTGTAAAGTATTTGTGCAACACACACAAACAGTAACACAACGTAAACACTACAAAAAGGACTACACACAAGTTTAGAAAAGATATGGAGCATATAAACTGAGAAAAACAAGACTGAACAACAAAAATCCAATCATAGAAGTCAAGATATTAATTTTTAAAGCTTAAATGTGAAATAGTGCTTAGTAATTGCTAGCGGTCAAAAGGTTACTTGAGGTCGAAGGGACTGGTGCAGATCCAAAGTTCAGGCCGGCCGGGATGGCGATGCTGTGAAATTTTACATGCAGTTGAGGTGATATGTCAATTTTTGCAGGACTCAGCTGCAAAACCCACTTCTGAGACCAAGGAATGGAGAGGGGTACCTCAAGTAAGGGTAGGACTCACATATAGAAGAGTCCAGCAGCACCAGGAGAGTTTTTGATGTCCCTGAAACTGCAGAAAAACAGGGCGCAAGCCAGCAAGCCCTTGGAGTCATTCTGATCAGCAAGATGGGTCCAGTTCTTGTCCTCAGCAGGGCAGAGATCAGTAGGTGGCAGGGTAGCTCAGCAAACTAGAGAAGCAGTTCATTTTAACAGGCAGTCCAGGCAAAGTTGCAATCCTTATGTTAATATCAGATTAATCAATGCACACTGCAACAAGATATGTTTATATATGAACAATACATTTTCATACACAAACATCGCATCACGACTGTTGGATTCCCCTGTCATGAACTAATGACTGACAGGTCAGAAGTGGGACAACAATTAGCCGACAGACAAGCACAGAAGCTTAGATCAGATCTCAAAGATAGGCAGCAACACTACAATGTTCCCAGAAGATTGGCTCCATTAAAGCACAAATGGCCTGAGAGATGCATGCATTCACGAAACACCCTAAAGTCAGATGCTACATGTAGTTAGGCAAACTTAGCCAATCAGGACACAGCATGCACAGCACACACAGTGACCACACCCCCCTCAGGCCAGACAGCTGGCCACATACACACTGGCCCACATAGTGCCCAAGCCAGGTCGAGGCACATCTGCATTCCCTATCTGGAAATTGTATCTGCGACTCCTTTTCAACTCCTCACATAGTTCACCAAGGAAACAATGTTTTATTGGTTCATTGCTCCAAGAGAAATGTATAAAATGTGCATCATTTCAATGTACTATGAGACACAGATCTCATATCCCAGTGCTGTAACTTCTCCCCTGGCCATGATGTTTAACTAAACAAACTGTTTCTTGTTTTGCCAGACACCTCTTGTCTCTTGTTTTTAGGGTAAATCCTCATTCAAGCAACATTTACAGCACAGCAGTCTTTACTCCAGCAGAGTTTTTCCCAATTTCAGAAGTGTACTGATTTGCTAGTGTTAGAACCCCAGTACTTATACCAAAAAGTGCCTTTGAAGTAGGAGTGACTTCAAAGAAGCTCCTCAAAGTAAGTGCACAGGTCCTTTTTTTATCCTGGCCTTGGCTCCACACTATGAGTAGGGGGTAATCAGCCCCTTGTGTGGGGCCCAAACATTGGTGGCCTATGAAAGTAGTAGGTCTCACAATAATGAAAAACGACTTTAGGAGTTTTTCATTGCGAGGACATGTAAAATGTAAAAGTACATGTCCTGCTTTTTTACTTCTGTGGCACCCTGCCCTGTAGGCTACTTAGGGCCTGCCTTAGGGGTGACCTATATGCAATAAAAGGGGAGTTTAAGGCTTGGCAAGATTAAACGCCAATTGTTAGTGGCAGTGAAACTGCACAAACAGGCTCTGCAATGGCAGGCCTGAGACATGTTTACAGGGCTTATTGAGTAGGTGGCACAATCGGTGTTGCAGGCTCACTAGTAGCATTTAATGTACAGGCACTGGGTATTGGTTATACCACTTTGCAAGGGACTTGCAAGTAAATTAAATATGCCAATTGTTGATACACCAATGTTGCCATGTTTAGGGGAGAAGCACAAGCACGCTAGTATTGGTTAGCAGTGGTAAAGTGCGCAGAGTCCTAAGGCCAACAAAAAGATACAGCAAAAAACAGGTGGTAAAAGGCAAAATACCTGGGGCAAGAAAACTCTAAGGATGCCAGGTCTAACAGTCCCCATTAGTAGAAATTGCTTTCATCAACAAGCTACAAATAAATGAGCCAGCCAACAGGAAGTGAGCACCATAGGCTAGTAAGAATCATGGCTCAAGCTGGATGCCCCTGGCCCCATGGCATGCTGAGACCAAATGAATCCTAATTTATGGGCCAGGTGGGGGACTTGCAAAGAAGCACCCACTTAGCTTAGAGGGGGCAAGACGAAGGGTGGTATACAATGGCATGGTATAAAATGAGAACACATCTGTGTCAAAGCCCAGCTCACCTGAGTTCTTGTTCAGTTCTGATGGAGGTTGAAGACAATCCGACCCCACCCTGAAACTGCTTGTTCCAGCACACTAGTTTTTAAAACAGTGCACTAAGAACAGAAGCTCAAGGGAAGGGGGGAAGTGGATAAAATAAAAAAAGAGAGACAACACCGTTCTTGCGTTTCCACTGTTGAAGTGCTGCACAAATCTGCGGCCCTTTCTGACTTCTGTAGAAACTGATGCCTAATGAAACATAAACAAAGAACAGATAAGTGCAATCTATTCCTAAATGGGTTCCTGACTATCCCTTTATTTATTAGAAATTCTCTTCTAAAAGTACCTCTTGGATCCTGGTCTCTAGTTTCCAGGTTTGGAATGTGTTACTGCTCTGGGATGTGTTTTCTATTACTGTAAAACTTTTTTCCCATATTTCCAGAATCTTTTATAAAACAAATACTGTACTTTTACATCAAAATACAGCATGTAATTTGTGCAAGTCCTTGATTTACTCTTTGCCTTGCTGTTAATGGTTTCCACTGTTCGATTCTTAAAAGTTCCATGAGAAAAAACAATGCTTGCTTCACAAAGTTCTGCAAAATATTCTTGTAACAAAGAGTTTGAATCACAATGTTCGTGGAAGGTATTTCGTTTCAAATTGTCTATACACGAATCCAGAAATTGTTGTCAAAGTTCTTTCAGGTAATAAAAGGTTTTGCACTTACTTGTTGCTGGCAAGAGATACTGATCAGTCTAACCTTGTCTTCTTTCTCTTTTGCAGGTTACTCATAGGAGAGAGGCTGAAGCAAGGAGGAACCGGAAACCGGAAGAAGGAAGAGCCAGAAGCTGCGCCCATTGAAGTCAATGAAAGTCTGTAAAGAGCAGGAGTGCCAGCGCCGAGGGATCTGTTCTCAGGTAAGCGGGAGGTAGACGAGCACAAGCACTGGGTGAGGCTCGGGGGATGCCTTTTATAGACAGGGCTGGGTGTGGTCCTCACATGCTGCACATGTTCCTGGAAGGTGTGCAGAGCTGGGTGTGGTTTGAAGAGCTGGGTGTGGTCCTCACATTCTGCACATGTTCTTGAAAGGTGTGCAGAGTTTCAGTTAATATGCAAATGAGTTGGATTAACACATGGCCTAGGGAGGAGTGTTTTAAAGAAGCCTTGGTAAAAGCAAGGCCCAATGTGTAAACAAAACAGCACATTAAACAACATACACAGAAGCCTGAGGGGGGGGGGAAGGTGAGATAACAAGAAAGGCTTTCAATAGTAAGTTTAAAAGGGAGCTATTACAGAACCCACTAGTGCAGTGAGAGGGGACATGCTCTTTGCTGTGTACAAACCCTAACAATCTGTCTCCTCTATTTTACTTAGGTAGAAAATTGTATACTAGTTTGGGCTCCAGTAGGGGGTGAGTGATACCAGTTTCTTCAAGTTTTAGATTAATGAGGGGTCCCTCCCAGAATCCACACTCATCACATTAGTTTTCATTGCACACTCACAAGAATTTGGAGCAGATGGTCCATGTGTAGTTGATTTGATTATCACAATAGGTGATAAGAGATGCTCCCCATAGAAAAACATGGTTAATATCCTGAGCCTACGCAAGGGATCTCAGTGCCAAGATTAAATGGCTAGTGCTCTTTGAGATGCTTAAAGACTTATATTTGCTTGAATTACAGAGCATTTTCCAGACAGTTCTTCTCTTCTGGGCTAACAAAAAAGTGGGTTGGTCATTCTACTCACCAGCACAATCAGAGTTCAATCAGAGTATTAGCCACAACCATGGAGATGAGAGGGTGGCATTTGGCTTACAGCTGTTACTGAATGACCTCCCTCTCATTGTTGCAGGATATATGCTTCCAATGAAGACCGGGAGAAATTTCTCAAAGAGGTGATGTCCAGAACCTTTGTCTCACCTGATGAAGAAATAATTACGGGGACAACCTCAACATGATTTTTTACACACAACTGGACAGGTCCATACAGCATGTGGGTCAAACTTGTGCCCTGTTCCAGGGCAGCATGTCATGGCTAAAAGACTTAGGCCCTGATTTATACTTTTTTTGCACCACATTTGCGTCATTTTTTGACGCAAAAGTGGCGTAAACTTACAAAATACAATTAAGTTTATACCACTTTTGCATCAAAAAATAACGCAAATGCAGTGCAAAAAATGTGTAAATCAGGGCCTTAGGTTGTTCGACTCATAACGACATCAGGATCCCAGTTCTAAATATTACCCTTTGTAATCAGCACCTAGGTTAACTTACCGTAGGGTAAGGGCCTGATTTAGATTTTGGCAGACTAAGTTTTAGTTCATCCTGGCAACAGAGTTGTCAGGAACCGCCGTCATGACGGGTCCTGTCAATGCAATATAAATTTGACGGATGGCTCCATCAATATGATGGAACCACACTACCAACTTACAATGTTTAATTTTTACTTTCCAAAACAAAAAAGTCAAAGTGGGATTTTGTTTCAGAAAATAAAAAAATCAATGCCTTCCACGCAATGGGAGTTTCTCCCACGGTGAGGGGAACTTTTTGCAGTTTTCACTGCCCCTTACTGCCAGATTTTAAATAGAGGTGAAAAATTCCCATGTGCTCACCCACTCTAAATCAAGTGGGTGGACTTCGCCAAACCACCGATGACCCTTACTCTGTCAGGCTGTTGGAGGTTTATGTTGGCGGTGGAGAAGCAGTCATCTTTTCTGTGAACATCATGAAGTTTACCGGAGAGGAAACTCTGTCATTGTTAGAACAGAATACCTTCTCTGTCAAACTATAAACCAGGCCCTGAGTTACTTTTTATGCACATTACACATCCTGGCCAGCATTGAACAAGCTAATACTTGTGTTTCCTCCCTGTCAGATCACTCCCCATTATCTATAAATGCTCAAAATTAGCCATAACTGTAGACTGACTATTCATCTCCTTCTCTCAATCCATGGCGTGCTCCAGAGCTTCCTGCAAATAAATTACTCATCCTAAGCACACACTGCCACACGCTCAAGACTGCTCCTAGAGAGGTTTCATTGCCATCTCTGCAAAACTCAGTAAAGACAGGAAATGAAAAAGGGCAGAGTAGGAGAGGAAGGTCAGAGTCCTTGAAACAGATCACAAATGCACAGGTGCCCATAAGACCTGGTGACAGATATTCCTGCATAGACAACAACTTAAAGCTTTAGATATAGACCAAACAGAATATTCCCTGGTCTGGACATGCTAACTATACTACAGGGAGAAGTAAATTGTGGAAACTATTAGCATGTTAACTGAGGGGCAAAATACATAGCGAGAGGATCCTTGAGATCATCCAGCCACAGGGTGAGACTCTTCTATCTGACAAGAAGATTTGCCCTCCACCTGACAAACTAGCAGCCAACGCATTCCAGAGCTTTCATAAGGTTATCTACTCCGGTGAGGACTTCACTGACACAGCCATTCAACCGTATCTAATGGCCCCTACAGCACCATTGCAGACCCAGCAACAAGTAGGGTCTTTTGTAATAGATATTTCTCTTGACGAAGTGATCTCTGTGATTGCAAAGCTTTATCCCCCTAAGGCTTCACACCCCTATAGCTGTTCACCAGTATTTTATAACACACCTGTTCCTTACTATTCTCAATTCTAATGCGGCTCTACAGTTCATTCACAACATGAGGACCTCTGCCTATCACCATGAGGGAGGCCATTATAATGGAGATGCAAAAGGCTATGAAAAACGTATCTTCTTGTGCTTCATATAAACCCATTTCTCTACTGAATGTTGACACTAAAATCATTGCAGGAATCATAGTGTGACACCTACACCTCCATAGTCAGGTGGGCCATTATCAATTCTGATTGATATCATAGGGAGGGTGCAGCAACACCACCAAACTGTCTACATGCTGAACAACATCACTCCCTCCAAGAAAGCAGAGAAGGTGTTTAATTTGTTTACTGTCCCTTCTTGCATAATATCTTGAACAAAATGGGACTGGGCCCAAAGTTTAACACCTGGGTCCGACATGGCCATTCACAGACTCTGGATAGGGTCAAAGTCAATAGCATTCTTTCAGGTCCATTTGAGGTGTGTTGGGGCACGAGACAGGGTCACTTCTGTGTTTCACTTGGAGCCCCGGGCTGAACAAGTCAGGTCGAACCCAGAGATCTCAGGGATAACAATTGATAGGCATGAGCATAAACTAGCTCTATATGTTCACAACACAACATAATTTTGATGTTATAAGACCAATTTCATTCAATCCTTGGATGCTGACTGAGCCTGACCATTTCTGACAAGTATCATTTTTCAAAATAAACTCCAGAAATACAAGTTATTAAACATGTCTAGCCTGGTAGATACACAAGATAAGCTACAAAGGTGCTTTATGCTGGTATAGGTGAACCAAAATATACCTTATTTGGGGTTTAAGATAAGCAACCCATCTGACAAAATAGGAGCCCAATACTGCGCTGATCTACTCACTACAGCCTGCAAATACCAACGATCAAGGCCAATGACCACCTGTCCTGGCTGATCAGGATTGAGGCTATCAAAATGACTCACCAGCCCAAAATATTGTACCTGCAAATCCTTCCATTGCAGCCCCCAACATAATCTCTGGACTGGATGCAGAAACCGCAAGAGAATTTTGCTTGGGAAGAAAAGAAACCTACCTTGGTGAGAAAACGTTCATACGTACCCCAAGAGGAGGGCGTAGCCTTACCAATTACTACTTCATGCCCCAACTCAGATGTATTATTGAATGGAACAGAAGTCAATCTGAGGAGCACTTCTGCTTCCCAGACCAAAATGTTGTTTGGATCCACAAATGGATCCACATATGGAAAGTGCCATGGTTAAATAAAACCAAAGACTTTGGGGGCTTTGTTCCTTCCTGGTCAGCAGTCGTGAGGTGCAGGCCTCGGGCGGGGTTGCATGCATGAGTGGACTTTCTTCCATCCCACCTGCATTGACCCCTATCATTGGCAACTATGACTTTACACTTGTGTCATTCAGGAAGAGATACTCTGAGTAGCTGAAAGAAAAGTGTAAAAGAATAGGGGACATGTTTAACACTGAGAGGATACCAACCTTCGAACAGAATAAGACCGACTTGGTTTTCTAGAAAAAGAAAGAATGAGATAATGGCATATATGATGCTTGGATCACTCATCCCTTAATCATGCCCGTGCTAGTAGGCCCTTTACCCCGTTAGAAAAATGAGTAATCACCAAGAAAGATGACAAACACCTACTATCTGATCAGGGGTAAAACCCTTCCTGGCAAGACCCCGTACAGAAAAGGTGGGAGGCTAAGTTGGAATGCACCCTAAGGATGGGACAGCATTCATTATAGAGCCCACACCTCAGCAGAAAGCGTAGTAGGCAATGAGACCATGTTAAAGACTGCACAATAATGGCACTACACCCTAGGAAGCACACAGTATTGGAATTTCATAAAACCAGCAGGAAGATGCTGAAATTGCGGAGGGCATTCACACTGATCTCTGTATTATGACGCTGTCCCAGAATAAAGCTATACTAACAGGAAGTATTGTCTGACATAAATGCAATCTTTGACATTGAAATACAGCAATTTCCAACTTACACTATCCTTGGCCCTGTCAAACAGACTGACGTAACCCTCTAAGATCTCACAGGAGAAAGGTCACAACATTGGCCTTTTGTGCTGGCAAGTAGGTTATTACGGGACTGACCCCAGGGCCTTGATGAAGAAACAGAGCACAGAACCTGGATAAATAAACATTAGGAACTACTTTGGATGGACGTAATCTCTGCAGCTTTGCAGCGCGAGTCAGACCACTTTGAAAAAACACTGGGGCTCCGTATCTCAATGTTAGCCAGCGACTTTAGAGACCTTCAATGCCCTCGATATCTCAGAACACTCCTGGTCACTGAAAATCATCACGAAAGGCCTCAAATAATGCCATCCGATTGCTACATGCGCTGAAGTGCCTGTGCAGGATGACAGTTCACATGGGGTTGGTACTGACTACAGTCTGCTGTGGGTGGGCTATACAGTACCATGCATGGACATGCTCTAGGAGTGGTGTGGGGAACTTGAATGTTGTTTGCTCTTTGCTATTCTTCCTACTTTCTCTCTGGCTCCCCACTATCTGCTAGATGTAAGTGGGTGCCTGTGTTAACTATACTAACAAAGCGAGTTAAACCATAAAGGAGAGCAAGAAGACATAGCAGACGTTTTAGTTTTTTAAACCAAAATCTCTCACCTGGAGATTGGTGGAGAAAAGGACTTGTGGCAATTCGTTTTTTACTGTGAACTGAGGAAAGACGTTATGACTTTTCCCCTTTTTATTTATAAAATAAACTCAATGAACTGTTCCTGAAACTACTGGAATAACGTTTTTAATGCCACCCTTACAAAACCGGTGCCAGGAGAGGGGTTAAACTGTCCTTTTGCAAATGGAAGATATTTTACAACAGCGTGCCAAGGGCAGGAATCTTCAGCGGACCTCGAACGAAATCTGAGAAGCTCCCAGCAAGGAGAATACTCTCTCTAGCAGCTTTTGCATGCATCAGTCTGCCCTTTAATGAAATAATGGAAAATATAGGAGAGAGGCTAAGGGTTGGCTGTGAAACTCAACATTTTTGGTTCATGAATGAAATAGGAGTAGCAGGAGAATACCCTTCACTATAGTGATCAAAAATGAGTTTGACAACACAATGACTTAACCCTTACATCTTCCATAAAAGTTATTTGTGTTTTTCCAGGGCTTAGGATCAGAAGAGGTCCATTGTGGAAACATTCTCTCAAAAGACGCCCCTGCTCATACCCACAGTAACAATGTACAGAAAAAAACTAGAAAGAGCTCAACCTAGCCCCATGAACACTGTCCCTAGTCCTAATCAAGGCCCACATTTCGAATATGTCAAATGGAGCAACATTGCTTATTATTGTCCCAAGCTAAAGGACAAAGGGTCATATTTATACTCTGTTTGCACCGGATTTGCGCCATTTTTTTAAGCAAATCCGGCGCAAAGTTAACTCCATATTTATATTTTGGCGCAAAATATTGGAGGTAAAGTCATTTTTTGCCTGCGGAAAACTACCTTGCGTCAATGAGATGCAAGGTAGGCGTTCCCGGGCAAAAAATGACTCTAAGGCCCTAGCGCCTTATTTATCCTCTGGTGCAAAAATCACGCACGGGAGGAGGAGGGCCTTAAATAACGGCGCTAAGCCTGCTTAGCACCATAATATTATACCTGGGTATGGGCAGCCATTAGGGGACCTGTGGGCCTTTTTCCATGGTCAGAGACCATGGAAACAGCCGACAGGTGTCCTTCCCTGCCCCCAGGGACACCTCCACCCACCCGCACCCACACCTGCAGGACAACTAAGGATGGGGACACCCATCCCAGGTAAGTCCAGGTAGGTATTATTATTATTTTTTTTCAAAGTGCAATGGGGGGCCTAACTTTGGGCCACCTACATGGCACTGTGCCCAATGGCTATGCATAGGGCATAGCCATTGGGCTGGGGGGCATGACTCCTGTTTTAACTGAGACAGGAGTCATGTCCATGGGGTTTTAACGTCTAAAAATGACGCTAGTCTGGGCAGAGGCACTGACGCTAACCCCTCTGTTCCCCCTACACCTCCCGCATCTGGCTAGCATCCTTTTCTATGGCGCTAGCCGGACCTTACCGCTGGCTAGCGTCATATCATAAATAATAAATGATAAATATGATGCCCGGCTGGCATCTTGGTATGGTACTAGCCAGCTGTAAACTTTTTGATGCTGAACTGCGTTAGCGCACTTCAGCATCAAAAAGTATAAATATGGGCCTAAGTGTTTCAGCTGGTGCAGGTGCAGGGCACGCTAATGTTCTTAATGGAGTGTCTGTACTTGGTTTGCATCTAGAGCGCCCAATTCGGTTGCAGTTAGGCACAGCCCAGGACAGGGCATTTCTTTATGTACTAGGGCCAAATCTGAAATAATAGAACTAAATAATTCGCTTTAGGGTAAACTACACAAATAACCTGCGACTTTGTCCATTTGCGTGTGATGATTTACAATTATTGTGCACAGTAACGTTTGTGATAAAGCAATACATTTTGTTTTCTTGCATGATTTGTCGTTTGACCTTGCCAATGGCTGTGTTGAGCAAATGGATTGTAGACTATCCAGAGGAAAGATCGCCTTTAGTTTGCAAACTTTGAAACAGTAATGTCAAGGACTATGAGAGATGAGTGTCCTCACTGTTTCCAACATCTTACTTTTAGATTTGAGAAACACTTCTAAATCCATGATCTAACGTTCATATTTAAAAAGCACCTCTAAGTCCATGATCTAATAAGCTGGGGAACTTCCACTGAACAATGTGGAAAGGATTTCAGAGTCACTGAAGTTCAATTATTATGCGACTCTTCCTAGGCTAGCAGTGTGTCTAGCTCTAATTCATTTAGCCCTCTGAAAGGAGGAAAATTGCTGAGATAACTTACCCAATTCATTCCTGTGTATTAAATGCCTCCCATAATGCCACGGCAACCACTGTGAAGAGAAAAGAGCAAGCGAATTGTTATTGAAAACTTTAAACTGATTTGTGGAATTTCATAAAATCGTTCGCATTAAATATGGATGGAAACAGCATGCTTGAAAAAGAATTTAACTTGGCAACGTTTCTAGTCAATAACTAAACTTGTTTGCAGTGCAAAAAGCAGAAAAGAACAAATCATTCTAAATCCTCGCTTTTTGCTATTATGCTTAGTTAGGCAGGGAAAATTATATTTTAGCAATTTTTGGTGTATGAGGGACACATTTATATCATTGTTTATCTTAATCTGCTCTCAGCCGCGTGCTGACTTAAAATCTGATCTTTCCAGTGGCTTGGGGCTGATTGCTGTTCTTAGAAGTGGAGGTGATGGAGTGGTGAAATGTTACTACCTTTCTCAGTGGTAAATAGTTAAGTTTCAGTCCAACTTTTATGGTAAGTTGTTGGTATGAAAAGTCCCTGGCATGGGGCTCCGTGTACCCATGTCCTGTGTGCCCCAGCTATAATGATGTCTGAATCCCTGCTGCTGATTTTTTGTTGTCATGGGCAAACATGAATCATGCGTGTGCACCTTGACATAGGCCTTCCTCATAGATTGGGGTCTTGTTGAACCGGAAGAGGTGCCAAAAGTGCAATCCTCATAGGGGTGGAAGGCTGCCGCCTTCACCAAGAGTTAAGCAGACGAGTTCGGGGGTGGCAGCATACTGTGCTGTAATCAGTAAAAGTGAACAGGCTTTTTTACCTGCATCATTCAGTGAGGCCGATAGGCCCACTCATGTGAAGTTCCACTGTTGTGCGGGTAACTCACCCTTGGCTTACATCAGGTTAGTATTAGGGGTGATCGAAACTCGATGAGTTTTACTGTTTGCCCACTGTTAATTATCACATTGCTCTTCCAAGTAATTATGCTTAAGTCGTATTTTACGGTTAATAACAGTCTTACAATGTACAGATATACTGAATTCTGAAAGTTTAAATGCCAGTATGAAATTGTTTTAACAATACCTCATCCTTAACAAAAACTTCCTCACTCCCCTGGTCACCTTTTATTTTCTGTGCTGCCTGCTGCAGGAAGGGGGGTGGGGGACAGGCCAAAGAGCTGGGCACAGATGTGCCCGGTGCATAAATGTAGAGGGGTGCACACAGTGTACACACCCACTTTGCCTGTGTGCATGGAGAAGTCAGGGCTTTCCTAACAGGCAGGAGCAGAAGAGACTGCAGACGAGAGCATGCAACAGATGGGACAGGTACATGCACTGCTTCTGTGCAGGGCAAGTGTAAGGGGCTGGTCAATGCAGGGACACTTCTTGGGTGCTAATAGAAGAGGTGCATGCTTTGCTCCTCTGCATGACCGTCTTATGAAGCCGACCTTGCACTGTGTGTCTGTAGTGAATGCTTCTGGTCAAATGCATAGACTGGCCCTTGCCACAACTTTTGTGGACGCTAGAAGCACATACAGCTGTCTGGAAGAACGCCCCAGGGATTGGAACATGCACTGTCCCTCTGCAGGATAGAGCCATGCTACGTCTACTGCAGGAGCAAGAGCAAAGTTGAGTACATTCAGTGCCTGTCTGCAGTGCAGGCATGAAGGACTTTTCCAGGCCCCCCCAGACACTTAGCTAGAGCTGGGAGGAAACATGCATGATATACCTGTCTGCAGGACAGGCTTAGAGGGACCATGTGGAGCAAAGATTCATGGAGTGAAACACGCACTGTTACTCTGCAGGACAGGTGTATAGTCATGCAGGCTCAACACCAAATAATAAACACAGAGCCCTCAAATACTACCCTGCAGAAGGGTCAAAAGTTCCACCACATATTGCACAAATGAATACAAACACTTTATGAAAAATCCATATGGGAATGAACCACTCACCTGACAGGGTGGGGCAAAGGAGTCCACTCCAGACAAGGGTTCAGGGGCTCCTATCAGTCAGTTCAGGACTCTGAAAGGGATACACGAATGTGCAACCTCTCTATTTTAAAGCATTCTGACTTAGCTTAGCAGGGCCAATCTGTTGTAAAAAGAAGCCTGACTCAAATCCAACCTACGAAATGACATTAGCTGGCAACAAACTATCTGCACAAAATGTCATTCGATTCTACCATTTTTAAGCTCTTTACAGTGCCGATTATTAATTCTACCGGCAGAGGAGAATAATTTATTAGTAATTCTGTGTTGCAAACCACCACTGAATAACTAAAGACCTACAAATGCCACTGGTGGAGTTAAAAACTCCACCCACTCCTAGTTAGTATGTATTGCTATGTAATGCTTGGATGTTATATGCACGTGCTGGGTGTATGTATGATTGCGAATTGTACAATACTTGGAAAGT
Organism: Pleurodeles waltl; assembly: GCF_031143425.1. Lineage (NCBI taxonomy): Eukaryota > Metazoa > Chordata > Amphibia > Caudata > Salamandridae > Pleurodeles > Pleurodeles waltl. The sequence goes on from NC_090445.1 coordinate 551,209,953, forward strand.
TCTGTGCAGTGTGTGTTATATGCATGTGCTATGCGTATGTGTGCCTGTGAATAGTACAATAGATGGAAGAGTCTGGGTTCCACTTTGGGAGACCCAGGTCTGATTGGAGGAGCATGAGGAGATAGAGGAGTTCCCCAGACAGATTTGTGGACTGCTGAATTACTATGAACTGGGTGAGATACAATGGAGGAAGAAGAGTCAGGCTCTTTAGTATTCATCAAAGGTTGCACTTTGATTCAGAGAGAGGTCAGTAGGAAGGATCCTGGGCACATCTCAGGAAGTAGATGAGGCTGATAAGAGAATCAAGAAAAGGTGGGGTAATATTTTGTTACACATATCACTGTGGATGGCATCCAGGTGTGATCCTCTAAACACTCCCCTGTACAGTGGGGTTAGCAGATTTGGAGTCACTCCTTTTGTGACAGACTGCTTTCTGGAGGAAGGGCAGAGCAGAGGAAAGGGCACTTCAAAAGTAAGAAGACCCCAATATAAACATCAAAGACACATACCGTACATCACATTTGGTGTCTTTGAAAAGGACTATAAAAAGGGGAGCTCAAGGCCCCCAACATGTCAATTGTCAATGAGCCAGTCAAGCTGTGCAAAGAGGAGAAGCTTTGCAAGACTTCTGCATGTGACCAGGACTGGAGGCTAAGGCCTGCCAGAACCCCTGCTGGTTAAGGGGATATCACCTAGGTAATCCAAGACCACCCACCCCTGGAGCCTGGAGCAGCAGTGTCTGACTGGTTGCCAAGACTAGTATGCCCTGTGAGGAAGAGGAGAGAACTGTAGGGAATGAGGTACATTGGGAGGTTATGGCGATTAGATCTCTGAAGCAAAGTGTGAGGAGACGCCTTCTGCTCTGATTAGGCCATAGTCAATGCACAAAGTGAAGTTAGTGACTCTGTATGTCAGCTGGGGGTGCTGTGAAGATTACTGCTGTACTGATTGGGTGGTAGCCTGTATGCATAGTGAAGTCCGCGACCCCATGTGCGAGGTGGAGCTGCTGTAAAGCAGCGGCGGCCCCTTCATGTGAGCCCCCCATAACAGAAAAATAAAATGGTAATTAACTTTTTATTACCTCTTTTTTTTCAACGCCCCGTCCTGAACCGAGTGTCAGGATGGGGCATGGTGATTGCTGCCGAGTGGCACCAGGATGCTCTGCACATGTTTAAAGTGCACATGTCCCTTTGCCTGGCGGTCTTGCAACTGTCAATCACACAGGCGCACTTTAAACATCTCTAACCCAGCTGTCTTAAGACAGCTAGGTTGGAGGAGACACAGGCCTCCAGTGCTCTGGTGAGCTCTGAGAGAGCCCACTCCCACCAATCCTGACGCTGGTTTCATGCTGGTTACTAGCATGAAACCAGCATCAGGATTGGTTTGTGCAGTTTCCTGGTTCCCGTGACATCACATGTCGGGGCTGTGAGAGACCAAGCATGAGGCAAGAGAAATCTTCATTAGGTAGGTGCCCTTTCTTAATGTTTATTTTTATTGTATGGCCCCCTTCCGCCTCCCATTGTAAATAGGAGCTGGCCGCCAATGCTGTAAAGATTACTCTCATGCAGATCGGGCAGTAGCCCATGTGTGGAGTGAAGCTGGCAACTCTGTATACCGCATGGTGCCACCGTGGAGATTACTGCCATGCCAATGAGGCTGTAGCTTGTGTGTGAAGTGAAGTCAGTGAAGCCATATTCAAGGCCTGCTTTATCGCTGGTGGCACCCACTGCAACTTTTTTGGTACCCCCCATGACCTCCTCAGATTCTCTCACTACCATCTGAAAAAAGTGCCTCTAATCACTCCATAGCCCCTCTCTCACATACATTTGATTTGTTTTAAAGCACTGGTAAAGGCTGGCTCTACTAATCCACTTGCAAAAAATACAGATCTGTTCTTTGCAACATGCATATTAACCTTCTGCGCTACTTTATGGTGAGTCAAAACTGCCACTAGACAAAAATCAGTTTTCTCTCTCTCATCACAAGAGTTATCTTGACATTTTTATGGCTGTCTGAAAGCTGGACGCACAAGGAATTGTGCAGCAGGTGTTTTAAAATCAAAAGTTATTGCTTAACACAGTGTCTCTCCGAGGGCAATGCCCTGCTTCAGGTCAGCGCCCAGTGCAGCTGCACTGTTCGCATCCCCTTAAAGTCGGCCCTGCCCATATGCCTGGTCTGTCATCGGGAAAAAGGAAAGGAGCATGGTCCAGCAAGACCTTCATTGTGAGGACGTGGCCAGCATGGTAACACATGCGGGTCTGAGCCCAGATTGAAGATCAGCACCAGGCGCTTACAGTCCCTCCAACCACCTGTGGAGAGGATCCAAGGAAACTTAAGGCATTAGAGAAGCATCAAGAACACTCAGTGGTGTGTGAGGAACACGTAGGCACCTAGCTGCTGCCCCTGCAGTGCCATGTGTGTGATACTCACCAGAGAGAGCCGCTGCAACCTACGGCCATTAGAGTGAAAGGGGCACTCTCAGAGACTTCAGCTGCACAAGTTTGCTGGTGCAGGTAAGAATGATTGAAGAACCAGAAGGTCACAGGGGGACTTTCCTGCCATACAGTTCTGCAGCATTTGAACACATTTAACTTTAATTGGAGTTGAAGTGGGACTCCTGAGACTTGGACTACTAGAGAGGCTTAACCTGAATGTCACCTATAATAAATGGAAAAAAAACCCAACCGCTAGCGAGAGGGGAGTGGGACTCAGGAACTCACATTTGTACATACTAGAGCCCTGACTTCAGGGGATTGTGTGTATTGTTTGTGAATGCTGTATTTCACTTTGTGTTGGTATATTCATACTCCTTTTTTAATGGAGGGAAGTATTTGACTGAACAGTAATTTTTTGCTGCCATTGAATATATTTTGAGTTGTGATCCTGTGTTCACTGTCCTGCATCAACCTTCCCCCAGAGAAGGCTTAGACTGCTCACCCTGTGCTACCACTGAGAGTCAAGTGCTGAAGGGGTACTCAGCACAGTTGATCAGAGTAAGTCGGGTCCTGGGACATGAGGAGTAAAAGGCCTCAACCCCTGCGGTTGAGTGCAGTAACTCATGCTTGCCCGTGGGCCTCTGGAAGGGGCTCTAACATAAGTGCTACTTACCTACACAGTACAAAAACACAATAAAATAAAATAAATGAACACAGTACAACATTAGCAGTATGTAACAGGGTAAAATTTAGCTCTACACTCCACAGCAAAACAATCACAAAAGCAAGCAACAGAATGACTCAACAATACATTGACACTCAGCCGCAGTTGATGCACCATTGGGCAGACATTAATCGCCCGGGAGCAGGACCTGCTGGACCTCTTAGTGATCAAGGTGTCGCAGCTTGGTGAGTAATAGTTATTTATTGTTGTTGTGTCTTGTTCAACAATGTAAGTTTTTTTCTAATAGCAGTGCTGACTCACAGAGGTAGGTTAAGGTTATGTTTATTTATTATGTGATGCAGTTTGAGGTAGCAAGGTGAGTAATCGGTGGTGCTTCCTAATTGTACTCATGGCAGCACATTTGGGCTGATTATTTAAGAAGCCATGCATACAGAGGCTCCTCCTGTCACCCCAAGAAGAATAAGATAATGGTAGTAGTAATAGTAATATCAGTGAGTTAGCATTTCCTTTTCTGTGCCTTTTTTATGTAGCTTGTGCAGTCCCTCCCAATCTCAATCTTCCAGTGAATGTGTAGTATGATATCATCATAGTATGAATGTATCTATGCATTGAAAAAAAATGAAGACTAAGTCACCCCATCATAGGTGGTTGAGAAGCAAAGATCATTTGTTGCAATATGAATGAATTGCTAGTGGTACATAGTTGTAAATGTAGGGCCATATTTATTTACAAGGCCCTTTGTGCTGCCAGAAGTCACATTTAGTGATGGCCTGGTGGTGCACACTGCAGGGTCATATATACAAGGCTATGCAAAGTCACCCTGTGTGGCTCTTCATGACCTTGTAAATGTGGACTGAGTCAACACGGTGCAAGTCACTGAGTTGACTCAACCTGTGACAGGGAGGCATAGCATTGGTGTTATGGTGGGTGTTCCCACATAACACCCATGGCATTTGACACATTCCCAGATTTACAAGGTTTTGTAAACCTTGGAATACGTCAAAAGCCTACACCTCCCCAGGGGAGGAATAAGGGGGACCCAACAATGGGAAATACCTTTATTTAGCCTCTTTTTTTCCTTTTTGTATGTGTGCTGGAATCTGCAGCACACATAGAAAAAGGAAAACTTCTCTTGTGATTGTTTTTGTGCAGGAAGGTTTTTTCCTGCACAAAAACAATCATACGCTCAACGCAGACACCCTGGCAGCATATTGCAGGGGTGTCTGCATTAGCTCATGGCAGCCCATTGTACGCCAATGCAGGGAAAAAGAACAGGAATCTGCCATATCGGTTGTAAATACCGCATATTCCTGCCCTCTCCTTTTGACGCAGGGCAGCGCTGCAAGAAAGCTTGTGGCACTGCCCTGAGTCAAAAATTTGAAAATATGGCCCGTAGTTTAGAACATTTTGGGGTAAGGCTTAGTTGTAGGAATTAGGAAAGCAAAAGTAATAAGTCAACTTGAGTTGAGTCCAACTTACTAGGCAAACTGATTTAGAAAAGTACAACATTACTGTGATTGCCTCTGCTTGTCAAAAACTATTTTGGGGAAAGTGTGCCACAATTATTTTTTTTCTCAAACTTCTTTTTATTGGGTTTTTCCAATAACAAGTCTGACAAGGCCTTCAAAAAGAGGTTACACAGTGCACCTACAGGTGAATATAGTACACAACAGTGCTCCATATACAGACCATGTCCTCTATACTCTGAGGAGTGCAGTAAAAGATGCCATGTCAATATAATAAAAGGTACATAAATCAAGCATTTATATTGTGATAAAAACTGAAAGAAAAACTGGAAAAAGAAAACAAACAAAAAATACATAGGTGAATGGAATATGTTGCTTATCTTATTGATAGTCTAAGTGAGTACACGAATACAATTTAAAACTGGAACAAGTGCAGCGCACGTACGTGTGAGGAACATGCCACCAATAGAAGGCTCCTGGAAAGATAGCCTACCAAGGGACCCCATTAGTATTCAAAGTTTTGGAATTCATCCTGAATATATATGCCAACCTTTCCATCGTAAGCGTTTGCCATAATCTTGTGTGCCATTGTGTCAAAACCAGTGCCGCTTTCTTCTTCCATGTTGCAGCAATTGTCAGTTTTGCCGGACCCAGATAGAGCTACATTATTGCTTTGTCACTTCTAGTTTGATATTTCAGGGAGTTGTCTCTGATGCCTAAGAGTGCGAACTCCAATGTTTACGGGATTGGGTAGCTCAGTATCTCTTTGATCTAAGCCAAAATGTCTACCTAAAAGAGTTGAATCACTGGGCAAACCCACTAGAAGTGGCAAACCTCCCCCAACAGCCCACATCCCCTCCTGCAAAGATCCGAAGTAGTGAGAAAACACTTTTTCAACTTGGTGGGGTATGAAATACCTGTCATAGACTATCTTGTAGTGAGCCTCTCTCATGCTTTTTGAATGGCTGTGCTTTGGTATATCCCTCCATAGTGTTTTCCACTTCCCCTCTGGTATGTCCTGCCACAGAGTGTGTTCTTAGAAAGCAATGTGACAGGGTTGTGGGGTGAGCTGTGTGGCTAGTTATAGAGGATACAAAAAGGGGATGGTACCTCTAGAGGTTCTAGAGTATTTTGCAAATCGAGTTCTCTAGTGGTCACCTCACAAACCTCCAGTTGTAGCTCCCAATGTTTCAGTTGTAGGTAGTAGAAGGGTTCCGAGATCGAGAGGTGATAGTCCCGTTAGCAGTGGTCAAACGTTAATATCTCCTATTATGGAACAGGTCAGACACGGTAAGGCATTCTCCCTCCCTCCAAGTGTAAAAGGGGCCTGGTTGGGCAGCTGGGGGAAATGCTGAATTTAAATGAAACAGGGTAAAGGAGGATGGGAAAGTGATCCATGGGGCTGATCTGTTCACTGCGTTCCAGATTGTAAAGGTTGTTCTTGTTGGTGTACTGAAGTAGGCATTCTGGTATTGGGTGAATTTCTGTTTCCATAATACATACCAGATGACTCTCCCCACCATGGCTCTGTCCATGCGGAGCCTGTGTTTATCGGACTCACGCTGTGATCACTTGGACATGACATGACATGCAACTGTGCCGCTTGGTAATGTAGGTGGAAATCCGTCCAAGTATTTTGAAGGGTAAGGGATCCCATTTGTTCTGTCATCTAAACCCACAGTCAGGAGGTATGGGGAAGCTTTGAAAAAGATACAAGAATTTTGGCAATACCATCATCTTAATGGCATATATTCTACCTAACCACAGCAAGTGTAGAGGTGCCCATCGCTTAAGATCATGTTTTTAATTGTCGCAAAAGTGACGGGAAGTTTGCCTGGAAAAAGCTCGTAACTTTAGGGGTGATTTTGATACCTAAGTATGTGAGCTCTTTCTTTGCCCATGGAAGGGAGTTGAGTCTATAAAAGCTGACATCTCACTATCAGATAATGTTAGATTGAGTAGGGAGGATTTAGTCATTTAAATATGCAGGCCCTCCACTCCCTCAAAAAGTAGCAACTCCTTTTGCAGAGCCAACAGAGACCGTTGAAATTTTATGTACCACTGAGCTAAATCAGATACCACTAATAGACTGCCTCACCTGTATCTTTGCTGCTAGGAGGTCTATGCTCAGAGCAAATAGTAGTGGGACAGGGGTCATCCCTGCCTCACCCCTTGTCATGGACACAACAAATCGGAACTTATGCCGTTGACCACGATTCTTGACTTGAGTATGGCATAAATGACTTTAGTCATTGCAGTGAAGGCCTCACAGAAGCCAATGTGTGAAATAGGAAAACCCAATCTACCCAGTCAACTGCCTTTTAAGCCCAGTAAAACAGCTGGCATGCGTTTCTTGGTAGCTTCCTCAATCACGTGAACCACCCTCCTTGCATTGTCGAGGGTTTATCTGCCCTTGATAAAGCCCGGTTGATCAGGGTGGATGAAGTCTGGCATCAAGTCTTCAAGTCTAGAGGCTAGATTTTTTTAGTATAGTTTAGCATCTAGGTTGGGGAGGGCTATGGGCCTATACAAGCGGGGATCTTTCTCTGGTTTTAGGCAGAACCATGATAATGGCCTCTCTCATAGTAGAAGTGACAGATCTTAACCCCTCCATGTGGTTGAAGAGAGATATCGAGTGGGGAACTAGGTCAGAGCTAAAAGACTTGTAAAAGTGATCAGTGAGTCCATCCTAGGTCCCGATCATCTTTTGTACTTCCTCTTCACTAATTGGCTCCTTCAATTGTTCATTCTGGCTTGGTGTCACCTGTGGGAGATCTATTGTAGTAAGGTAGTCAAGCTGGGAGTATGTGTCCGTGTGATCCACCTTATATCGTGCCTCATAAAATGTGCCAAATGCCTGCGCCTTCTCTACCTCTGAGGTCACCAATTCCCCAGATTCATTAAATATTTTGTATTCCTTTTCCCATTTTACCCTTAATTATCTCACCAAGTGTGTCCCTACTTTGTTGCCCTGTATGTAAGGTCTTTGTTTTAGACACAATAGTGTATATTCAGCCCTGTTAGTGTAAATTGTGTTGAGTTTTCCTCTTAGTGCTGTGACCTTGCATTGGAGAGGTAGAGTAGGAGTGGTTGTGTGTGCCTGTTCTTAGTTTTTCACTTCCTCCTCCAGTGTTTGGTGCTCTTTTTTCCTCTATTTGGTCAGTGCAGAAGTCAATGCTATATATTTACCTCTTAATACTGCCTTAAATGTATCCCAGTTGTTAGAGGGTGTAGTGTCCTGGGGGTGATTTGGTTGAAAAAATTCCCTGATAGTCTTTCGCAATTCGTCCCTTAGTAATTTATCACGTGTGAGAGCGTTGGCGAAAAAACAGTGATTGTTTCTCGGTGGTGAGCCAACCCAGTCGAAAGATACTGAGACTGGAGTATGATAGATACTGCTATTGGGAGATAGGTTGCATCCTTAAAATTGTGGATTAGCATCTGGCTTAGGAAAGTGTAATCGACACATGAGTAAGTGCGGTGTACATGTGAGAAAAATGTATATAGTAGGGTGTAGAGATTGCACGCATCTACCAGGCCCAGGTTTTACATTTCCTGTTTTAGTGCTTTCGTGAAGATGCCTGTATTGTATCTGTGTGGGTGAGTACTGTCTATACCTGAGTGCCATGTGAGATTGAAACCCCCAATCAAGATTATTTCTCCTGCTACGAAGCCCACCACGAGAGTAGGTAGTGAGGGCACAAACGTGCCTTGATTGGTGTTGGGGGCGTATGCTGTCACAAAAGAGCATAGTTTCCCCTGAATTTGGACTTTCACCATGACTACCCTCCTTTCAATGTCTGTTTCATGGCCTGCTGGCTATCTCAGAGAGGAATGAAACAGTAACGCCACCCCATTGTGTTTTGTGGACACCGAAGAACTGTAAATCAGGGGATATGACTTATGTTTTAGTCTATAGTTGTCAGCCCTTTTGAGGTGTGTTTCCTGCAGCTCCACTATGTCATAATGCTGATCAAGCAAGTATTTCCATATTTTTTGCCGTTTAGCTGGCACATTTAGGCCTCTAAAGTTTCAGGAAAGCTTGATGATCACTATTGTGTCAGATTTTCCCTCCCTCCCTGCTTCTGGATGCTCTTCATCTCCCCCTCTTTGCCTCCCCTGGTCCCTGCCCCCCCACACGGCTTGAACACTGTCCCCCTCCTGATTCTCAGTATCACACCCTGTATGCATTTGAGTGCAACCGACATTCATCTATTCATACTACCTTAAACTACTGGGACAACTGGTCCCAGCTTATGCTCATTATCTAGGAAAAGATACATTGGAATAGACAAATCAGTCAGCAACCGCTACCTTGATCTATGTGTTGCTTAGACATTTAAGGATCCCCATGTTTGCACTGTTCCCTCCGGGTCATCGCCCTTGTTTACCCCCAGCACCTTGGGTTCTTTTATCGCAAGCACCCCCGTTGGTCCCAGAGTGGTATGTGTGCCTCTTTGTAGATTGCCCCTGGAAAGTGTGCCCCTTCAAGGCACAGGGGACACAAAGGGCATTCAAAGAGTGAGTCCAGCCTGGATGTAGTCAGAGAGGTGGCCAGTCAAAGTAATTTTAGTGTTTCTTTTGGAATCATGGGTGATGTTGTGAACGCCATGGCCCCTCACTCTTAGAGCCCATTGCTTCATTTTTGTATCTCCCACTTACTCTGTTGAGGACAGCGTCTCAAGTCTATGTATCTCCAAAAGTGACTCAAAGTCTGTGACATGATGTGTTTTATTATGTAGTTCGAAGGGTAAGTCGAGTGAGTATGTCCATCTATGTTTAATGTGACCCTGTCGTAGTTTTTAAGTGACAGGTCTGAACTGTTGACGGGCAACATCTGAATGGAGTGAACATGTGACCCCTTGAAATGTAATGGTCTCCAGCTTCTGGGCCACCTGTAATATGGCCTCTTTCACTTTGAAGGGGTATAGTTTGGTTAAGATGTCTCAAGGGCATGCTCTGTCACTTAGTGGGGAGCCCTCCACTTTGTGTACTCGTTCCAGTTTGATCTTCAGTTGTGGGCATCCTAGCACCTCTGAAAACAGACCAACCACGAAGGCCTCCAGGTTTTGACTCTCTGTCCCTGCCTCTAGGCCTTTCATTCAAATGTTATCCCATCTGGACTTGTTTTCAAAATCTTCAATTTTCAGGATTGTAGCTTGTAACTGTGTTTCTAGGGATTATGTGAGTGTTACTAACTGTTCAGTATGTTGTTCTAGATTGAGAGTTTTAGTTTCCATGTACAGAACTCTTGTTCCCACTGAGTCTATATCTCCTTGTAAGGAGGTCAGTCTGCCATTGAGATCATTTCGTAGTGCTCCTATTGAAGAAGTCATGTCTGCATTGAATTCCTCATGAAGCTCCATTTTAAACTCATGTAGTGATGATAAGAGGTCCTCCTTCAGCAGAGACATGGTGTCTCTTGTGTCTGCAGGTGGGCTGCTGTTTTGTGCCTCTGCTGGAGTGAAATATATGGATACTCTGTTAATTTACAACTTTTTCTGTGGCAGAAATGTTGTTGTAATAGGTGTATAATATGTGCAGTATCAAGCTAGCAATGTAGTTCAGGTGGGCCTATTGTGCAATCCAGTGACAATATCAGTGAGGGGGTCCTGCAATCAACTTTCCATGGTGTTGCCCAGTTTTGTTGGTCTTGATGCCTGATGTGCAGGTGTCTAGTGTCTAGAGTGCTGGACTTGTGTGTCACTCTCACCGGGGATTGACAGGCAACAGTATCAGGCCCTCGTCATTGTAGTTACCATGTAAGCTCTCTGTTTATCTTAATATGGGTTTAGCTTCGAACTCACTGCTTTCTCTAGTGTTGTGGCTAAGAGGCAGCCCTCAGCGAAATCAAAGTCAACTTCACAGCATTAAGAGGAATCGTCAAATGGTACGCTCACTTGAGAGGGGTAAGCACATTTGGTATTCATGTCCCATTCAGAGGGTATCTAACTCTCCTATGGGCTTCAGTGTGACCACCATCTCTAGGCCAGGCACTAATCAATGTTTGATTCCCCCTTTGTGCACTTCCTTTATTGCAGTCCTCACTTTTTGGTGTTTTGGCTAAGTCCCACAGTCTGCACGGGTGCCCCTCCCCCTTTCACCATCTTGCCAGCATGGGCCACGGGGCCGCCATTTTGAGGTCAGGCATGCCGTTGCACTGGTCATCTCAGTTTTGTCTTCCCGTTGCAAGGGTTCTGCTGTTCTGCCCTTCTGATGGTCCCCTCAGTGTTGCGTCATTAGGGACCAATGCTGGGACCACTCACTTCTGCCAGATAACCCCTATTGCGATCTGCCTCCTGATTAGTAACTGGGCCCATATTGTACTGCAGGGATTTTCCCAAGATGGCATCTTAAGGGGGTGGTAGGTAGGTAGGTAGTAGTAGTAGCAGGTCAGCATGCTCATAGGGAAAACAGAACTTCACAGAAGGTGCCACTCCCACCTGTGTGAACTCCAACTACAGAATTATTCAAATGGTTATCCATCACTGTCAACTGTAATGAAAGAAAACAGAGAGTTAGTAGGTCATCACCATATTATCATAATGGGACTGGGACCAGACTACCCCAATGACAGTATTTGACACACAGCAAAGAAGACCCGATATGATAATACAATCTAGTAATATCAATTTCTTCTGAGCAATGGTGGGGAGCTGCAAAACTAAACTTAGGAAATTCAATAATGGAGTCAGGAGAAGTGGACTCAGACTTGAGTGTTGGATCAGGTTAAGCGTTTACGGAAAACACATACACAAGGCATGAAGATTGATGTTAATGAGGCCGGTGTGAAATATTGCTCAGGTAATAGAAGCTCACGGTCATGCAGTGAGTTGGTGCCCCTTTCACCACATCAGCCCCAGCAAGTGTGTGATTCATTTATGGTATAAAATTAAGTCACACCTCAATAAATTACACAGCCCGGGGGAAGAGGAAAAGGGGCCCGATGAATGGATGGGAAAGGGAAGTTTGGGAAAGGTGTGACAAAGACAAACACTGTACAAAAGACACCACAGCAATATTCATTGGGGCTTTGAACAGAACACCATCATCAATCTGTTGTGAAAGGAAACAAAGGGATAAGTGAGTATGACACGGTTCAGTTAAATGCATTGCAAACACTCTTTCTGCCCCAGAGAGACCCTAGATAGTATATCCTAAGTGTTACGTCTTCTAGTTTTGAAATATGGAAGATTGAACAAAACCCACCCAGTTCTAAAAATTATGATTGCTTCAAGGAAAATGATACAAATACAAATTGGATAATGCAGAGCAATCCTTTTTGGAATGTCTGTCACCCTGGTGCCTGTCTGAACCTGTCCGGTAGGTAAGCTGGAGTCTTGAGCTTTACCCAAGTTTGGTCATGCAAGAGAGGATTAGGAGAAAGCCTGTGTATTGAAAAAACAGTAGCTGTATTAACGAGTAAAGGAGCAGTTCAAAAGAAAGCAAGTTAAGCTTCATGAGGAGTTGGGAGTGTACCAAGATGACTCAGCAGCAGAGCAAGAACATAAGAGGAGTTTCACTTTTGAGCTAGCAATGCAGCAAATACATAAACAGTAGCTTTTTTCAATCAATGCACCTCTCGCCAGTTCACAGAGCCGAATGAGTACTAGGCCTCAGAGACTTCATCATCATCATTGGTTCTCTTTGAAGTCGATAACTTTCTCCTTTCTAGCTGTTGAAGTAGTCCAGCCCTGAGCAAATCATTGGAAAAAGTTTACAAATTTGATGAACTCCCTCCCTCACTGTCAGCCACCACATATATCAGTCATCACTCACAAATTCACAATCACTCAATATATTGCATTTCACTGGTGCAATAGTTACTTAGTAGCTACCTCTTCCAATCCAAGCATGGTGGTTGAACAAAATGTCTCCTCTTTGATGATATCCACACATTGGAATTAGGCATTGGCAATGGCAGTCTTTTAATCAATGGTCTTCTAGGGCAGCCCTGCTAGGTGATGTTAAAACATAGGAAAGGCAATGGCATGTGAGGGAGGCAGGCATCGTCTCTAATGTCCTGAAGGGTATGTAGGGGATTCTTCACTGCACACAGGTCCAACTTCAATCTTGACGTATGTATGTGACTATAAAACGATGGGGCAGCATGAATCCAGTACAAACATAATGTTGCACTAGCATTTTTTTGCAAAGAAAGAAAGAGAAAAAGAAGCTGAATGAGAAATAATTAAAAGGTTGGATGGTATCACTGGCATACTCAGTATAGGAAATAGAGATTGTCCTCAAACTCTGGTGTTTCTTCCAGAAGTTGGTCAGCTAAAATGCTTGATTCTGACCAATCATCCTCTTCCTTTGGTATTTCGGTAACAGTGTCATCAGGTGGTATAAAATGCTGGCTTATGTTGATCACGTTCAATCTCTCCACGTTTTGAGGTGAGAGACTGGTCCTTTTCACAGTAATAACTGCACCAGCTGCACTGAACACACGTTTAGCAGACACACTGGCTACAGGACAAGCCAGAAACTTTATTGGCAGCCTGTTGAGCTCTGGACATTTCCACATCTTCCCTTACCAATACACCAATGGGTTTTTATCCAAACACACCTCTTCTGGGTCATCCAGATACTCCTGGAACATCCTCTTAATAGACATTGGTGCTGACACCTGCTCAACTGCTTTTTCCTTCACCTCTGCACTGGCCTTAAGAGCTGCTTCTTGAAACCAAGCCAATGAAGAGGCTGTGTCTGATTCTTCTGTTGCTGTTGTTGCCGGTTTTCTTGTTGGTGGGGTTGGCAGATGTGGGACAGATGTGGGACTTCTCTGGAACTTAAAGGCGGGACCCCAGAACTGCAAAGTAGTATTAAGTTCCAATTTAAGTTCCAGACGTTCTCCTTCTAGTTCTCTCACCTCTTTGTTAGACCTGACACCCTTAGGATGGTCACCCCCAACTTTTTGCCTCCCTCCCTTCACCTTTTGACACTGTTGGTGCTGGTTTTAAGACTCTGCACACTTTACCACTTCTAACCAGTGCTAAAGCACATATGTTCTCTCCTTTAAAACATGGTAACATTGGCTCATACCCAATTGGCATTTTTAATTTACCTATTCTACATATAAGTCACCCCTAAGTTAGGCCCTAGATAACCCATAGGGGAGGGTGCTGTGTAGGTAAAAGGCAAGACATATACCTACGTGTTTTATATGTCCTGGTAGTGGAAAACTCCTACACACCTTTTGCACTGCTGTGAGACTTGCTCATTCATAGGCTAACATTAGGGCTACCCTCATATACTGTTTGAGTGGTAGATTCTGACCAGAAAGGAGTAAACAGGTCATATTTAGTATGGCCAGAATGGAAATACATGATCCTGCTTATTGGTGAAGTTGGACTTTATATTACTATTTTAGAAATGCTACTTTTAGAAAGTGAGCATTTCTCTGAACTTAAATACCTTCTGTGCCTTACAGCCTGTCTCCAATCCATATCTGGCTGGGCTGGTCGACAGCTCCCTTGTGCATTTCTCCCAGACAACCACAAACACAGTATGCTCAGTCACACCTGCGCACATCTGCATACTGAATGGGTCTTCCTGGGCTGGAAGGGTAGAGGGCCTGACACTTGCATTTCAAAGGACAGTGGCCTGCCCTCACACAATGGACTGCCAAACCCCCTACTGGGACTCTGAAAGACAGGGTTGTACTTAAAGGGGACCTTGTGCACTTCAAAACCACTCTTCAAAGTCCCCCCCCCACTTCAAAGGAACTTTTGGGTATATTAAATGGGTCCCTGACCCTACCAACTTAGGCACTTCCTGGGACAGATACCCTGAACCAGACCTACAACCTGCCAAGAGGGGCTGCCTGGCGGCCCAAAGGACTCACTGCTTTGCTGTGAAGGACTGCTTCCTTGCTGTTGCCCTGCTGCCTTGCTGGCCTCTGCTGAGAAGTGCTCTGCAAGGTCCTGAATTGAGCTTGCCTCCTGTTTCCTGAAGTCTCAGGGCCAAAAAGACTTAGGCCCTCATTATGACCTTTGCAGCTAGGTGACCGCCACACTGGCGATGGAGGCAGTACTGTCACCAGGTCAGTGGTAATGACAGCTAAATAATGACCATGGAGGTGATCCCTCCCACAGACAGCCAATGTACCACACCAACCGCCAGCCCGGTACGACCACTGAACATGACGGTAGTCACCCACAGGCAGGCGGAAGACAAGGATCTGCCCACCATATTATGACATAGCATATTGCCAGGATGTAGCAATGCCACCAAAAGCCTAGCGGAAACACATCATAGAAAAGGAGACACTCACCTCCAGGGACACAGAGGAGTCCCCATCCGCCATTGAACCTGAACTGCAAATCTTCCAGAAGCTGTAGCATGCCATGGCCATCCTGGAGCACCAACACCAATGAAGACGATGACAGTGAGTACTGCTGCCTAGCACAAAAAGGAGAGGGGGAGGAGGGAGTGACACACACACACGCACAACACACACCATACACACACACCACAAACCCAGAACAATCTGCAGAGTAAATCCACAGCAACTGAACCTAGGAGCAAAGAAACCTAGGACACGTACCTCTGGTCCAGCCACTGTAATCATGTTGGATTATGAGCATAAACATAAATAATGTCAAAGGACATATGTACAAGAAGGCCCATTGGCCAGTCTAAAGTGAACAAATAGCCACAATGCAATGTTCAAGGGCCCAATTTGACTCCTGACAACATTGGCACTTCACTGTGCAGGGGCATCATGGAGATGGCAGGCAGGCATCTCAGGCCGCAAGGGACATGAGGGGATACACATTGGGAGGGGGCTCCTTGCCCTCTAGTTCTGGAGGGGGCTCCTTGCCCCATGGTTCTGGACGGGGCTCCTTGCCCTCTGATTCTGGAGGGGGCTCCTTGTTCACTGGTTCTAGAGTGGCCTCCTTGGCCTTTGTTTTGGGAGGGGTCTCCTTGGCCTTTGGTTTTGGAGGGGTGTCCTTGGCCTTTGTTTTGGGAGGGGTCTCCTTGTCCTTCGTTTTGGGAGGGGTCTCCTTGTCCTTCATTTTGGGAGGGGTCTCCTTGGCCTTCGTTTTGGAGGTGTATCCTTTGCCTTTGTTTTAGGAGGTGTCTCCTTGGACTTCGTTTTGGGAGGGGTCTCCTTGTCCTTCATTTTGGGAGGGGTCTCCTTATTCTTCGTTTTGGGAGGTGTCTCCTTGGCCTTTGTTTTGGGAGGGGTCTCCTTGGCCTTTATTTTTGTAGGGGGCTCCTTGCCCACTGGTTCTGGAGGGGGCTCCTTGGTCTTTGTTTGGGAGGGGTCTCCTTGGCCTTCGTTTTGGGAGGGGTCTCCTTGGCCTTTGGTTTTGGAGGAGTCTCCTTGGCCTTCGTTTTGGGAGGGGTCTCCTTGTCCTTCGTTTCGGGAGGTGTCTCCTTGGCCTTCATTTTGGGAGGGGTTTCCTTGGAGTTTGGTTTTGGAGGTGTATCCTTGGCCTTCGTTTTAGGAGGTGACTCCTTGGACTTCGTTTTGGGAGGTGTCTCCTTGTCCATCATTTTGGGAGGGGTCTCCTTCGCCTTTGTTTTGGGAGGGGTCTCCGTGGCCTTTGGTTGTTTGGGGGGGATGACACTGAGACTTTGGGGGTGGAATAGTGTCAGCCTCGGTCCTAGAGGTACTGGGCTGGGGGGATGGGACCTTCCTCTTACGGGCAGGACAGGGGAGGAGAAGGGGGAGGGAATAGGTCAAGGCAGGAAAAGAAAAGCTTCTCAGGGCCAATGGGGCGGGATATGGGAGGAGGGATGGGAGTGGAGGTAGAGGGAGTGGTTGTAGGAGGAGGAGGTGTGCTGGACTTGGGTGCAGGTACATGGACAGTGTGCGTGTGTGAGGTGGATCGTTGTTGGGGGTTTGAGTGGGAGCATTTGTGTGTCTTTGGAAGGGGCAAACAGGGTGGGGGAGGGCAAACAGGACAGGTGGATGGATATGGTGGTGTCTGCAAGTGGGGTGGGTGTGCTGCATGAGGTGGTGATGGTGGTGGTGGTAACTGCGCATGTGGTTTGTGGGGTGGATATCTGTGATCTGCTGTGCAGGTGGCAGGTTCAGGGACTGTTGATGCAGTGCATGCAGGTGTGAGTGTGGATGTGACTGTGAGGGAGGAGGAGGAGGGGGAGACAGTGGAGGCAATGGATGATGTTGTGTGTGCATCTGTGTGTTGGCTTTGTGAGTGCCTGTGGACTGAAGTGTGCTGCCTGTGTTTGTCTGTGCAAGTCTTGTGTGATGTTTTGTGTGCATGCTTGTCAGAATGTGTGCGTGGGATGGGTTGGGGGTGAGGAGACTGGGACTGGGAAGTGGTAGTTGGAAAGGGGACGGAACAAACAGGGACACTGGCTGCCGTCAGTCAAGAGGCCAGAGCCTGAAACGATCTCTGTAGGGCGGCCAAGCCACCGTGAATACCCTCCAGGACGGCATTGCATTGCTCCATCTAGGATGCCAACCACTGGATGGCATTCACTATGGTTGACTGCCCTACAGGGATGGATCTCAGGAGGTCAATAGCCTCCTCAATGAGGGCAGCAGGGCTGATGGGGACAAGACCTGAGGTGCCTGGGGCGAAGGAGATGCCCTCCCTTCTAGGTGAGCGGGCACAGGCAACTCATTGGGGGGCTACAGGGAGGGCGGTGCTGGTACAGGGGAGGCAGTAGAACCTGTAGTTATGGTGGTCCCAGAGAGGTCTGCCACCACCAGGGAGCTCCCATTGGTGGAGGAATCAGAGTCAGTGGTATCAGCTCCTCTCCCCGCCGTGGTGTTCCCTTCACCATCTGTCCCACTGGTCCCCTCGGCATCGGTGGACTCTGCCTCCTGGGTCCCATGGGCTGCAGCACCCTCACTCCCCAGTGCCCTTGCTCCTTCACCAGATGATGCTAATGCACACATGGACAGGATGACAAAAGGAGAGAGGGGGGAGAAAGAAATGGAGCACAGGGTCAATCACAGCAACAACAGCACAGATGGCATACACATTACATTGCATTACCCCAGGTAGATCAATTACCCACTATGAAGGCTGAATTATGTGTAATGGGACATATACCACATGTTATTGTGGCCATTGACGGGACCTATATTGCCTTAGTCTCCCCCAGGGCCATTGAACAAGTGTACAGGAATAAGAAGAGTTTCCACTCACTCAATGTCAAGATGGTGTGCCTTGCTAACCAGTATATCTCCCCCATCACTGCCAAGTATCCTAGGTCAGTGCATGATGCCTTTGTCCTGACGAATAGCAGTGTCCCACAGCTGATGGCACAACTGCAGAGGCACAGAGTGTGGCGTATCGGTGAGCCTGAGTCCCAACCCAATGTTTGTCAGTGTATGCCTTCAGGAGTCATAGCCCATGCCATTGTGCAGGGCTAATGTGTGTCCCTCATTCTTTCAGGTGATTCTGGCTACCCAAACCTGTCTTGGCTACTGACCCCTGTTAGGAATCGGAGAACAGGGGCTGAGAATAGGTACAATGATGCTCATGGGTGTACCAGGAGGATTGGTGAAAGGCCTTCGGACTCCTGAAGGCCAGGTTAAGGTGCCTCCATCTGACAGGTGGATCCCTATGCTACTCCCTTGAGAAGGTCTGCGGGATTGTTGTGTGCTGCATGTTGCATAACTTGGCCCTCAGACACCATGTGCCCTATCTGCAGGAGGAGGGGATGACTATGCAGCTGTGGCAGCAGTGGACACTGAGGACAATGAGGAGGAAGAAGAGGAGGAGGATGTGGACAACAGGACACATATGATTCAGCAGTACTTCCAATGACACTCAGGTAAGACTGTTGAACTAAACATATCTCCATTTCAGTGTTGCTGTGTGGTTGGTAATGCCATTACATGCTTTTGCATCCCACCTGACTGTCACTTATGCCTTCCCTTATTGCAGATGTTGCTGTGGTTACAACAGTGTAATGCTGTGATGTGTACAGACTGCTGACACACATTTGAAGGATGGAACAACATATTACAGGATATTTGCACAGGATCATGCAGTTCATTACACTTCAATACATTGTACACTACCTTCATAAAAAGCATTATTACTCAAGTTGTGCCCAAGGGTGTTTATGAAAAATTGGTATAAAATGCAAGGTGCAATAGAGTGAGGTGATAGTTGGGAAAAGTCCAGTGTAGTGGGTCAGTCTGTTTGTTGCACAGGTCCAGTGTCCATGGGCCCAATTGGAAGGGGAGCAATGGCAGTTCTAAGTGGACAAGGTGACACAGTGTGACACAAGGGGTACAATCAGAAGAGGCTCATTTCCTGGCAGTGGTCTTGGTCTGTCTGTCTGCAACTGTCTCTGGTGTCTGTCTGGGTTTGTGGGGTGGTTCACCTTCTGCAGGTGGAGGGGTGCTGGTGGCCTGTGGGTCCTGTTGCAGGGCCTCCTGTCCACTAGCTGCGGCAAATGTGGAGGGATAGTCAGTACACTGGCTAGTGGAAGGGGCCCGCTGGTGTGCTGTGTAGTCCCTCATGATGTTGGCCATGTCACACAGCACCCCTGCAATGGAGCCCATGGTGGTATTCAGGGCTTGCAATTCTTGCTTGATCTCCTGGTGGTGTTCCCTCCGCAGCCACTGGTTCTCTTGCATGATGTTTAACACCTGACTCATGTTGTCCTGGGATTGCTGGTAAGCCCCTTAGGATATTAGTGAGTGCCTCTTGGGCAGTCGGTTCCCTGGGCCTGTCCTCCCCCCGGTACACATCTGTCCTCCACCTGTCCATGGCCCCCTGTGCCTGTGTCCCCTGAATGGTGTGTCCACTCCCACTGACCCAAGGACCCTCATTGTCTTGCCTATGAGGTGTGGACTGGGGTCCCTGTACAGGTGGTCACACTACTGATTGGCGTGTCCTGGGGACAGAGGTCTGGGGATGCTGGGTGGCTGCTGTGGTATTGGAGTCTGAGGAGGAGGCTCTATAGTGGACTGCATGTGGGATGGGGTAGCCGACTGACCAGTGTCCCTGATGGGCCAGGGAGTTCATCCAGATCCAGAGCTCCAGAGTTGCTGTCATCACTAGGATCATCTGATGGGGGACTGGGTAGCCGTGGCACCTCCTTGCCGCTGAGATTGGCTGGGGCACCTGTGGGGATGTAAGTGGTGTATTATGCTACAAGTCTGTGACATTTTCTGCATCACTAGCTTCCCCCATATTATTGCTGTTGCCCGGCCACCTTTGGTTGTGTATGGTGATGGATTGTGAGATTGTTAGTTCTCAATGCTGTGCATGCACTGGTGGTGGGTGTACATGCAGGGCTGGAAGGGATGTGCATGCAGTGGGTATGGCATGCAGGGCTTGACATTTCATTTTGCTAATTGTGGTAGTGCACTGTGAGGGACAGAGGGAGGTGATGGGTGTCACGGTGAGGGGTCGTGGTGGCATGCAGGTATGGAGGTGTGATAGATAGTAAATGTTGACTCACCAGTGTTCAGTCCTCTGGCCACTCCAGTGAGTCCCTCGGGGTGCAGGCTTGCCAAGACTTGCTCCTCCCATGCTGTCAGCTGGGGGAGGAGGCGGGGGTCCACCCCCAGTCCTCCTAATGGTGAGCTGGTACCTTGCTGCAATGGAACGCACCTTCCCTCGTAGGTCATTTCACCTCTTCCTTATGTGGCCCCTTGTGCATGGATGTAGACCCACGGAGTTCACTCTGTCCACGATCCTCTGCCATGGCTCCATCTTCCTGGCAATGGATATCTGCTGGACCTGTGCTCTAAATAGCTGTGGCTCTACCCTGAGTATTTCCTAAACCAAGACCTGCAACTCCTCATCTGTGAAACGGGGGTGCCTTTGTGGGGACATGGGTGTTGCGTGGTGTGTGTACGTGTACAGAGGATGATGTGTGATGTGGTGGGGTGTGTGGTGTGTGGTGCGTGTCAGATGAATTGGCAGTTGTGATATTTGTGTGCAGTTCTCTTTTGGATTAGCGTCGCAAAGTGTAGCCTTCTTATTGTACTAGCAAAGGATTATGGGTGATGTGGGTGTGTGTTTGGTGTGGGTTTTTTGTTCTGGCCAATGTTGTATTGTTTTGTATTTGGGTGGCCATATCCGCTGCAGAGGTTTTCACCGCCAGTGGTTTACCGCCATTGAATGCCCGCTGTGGTGATTCGTGGGTCATTATTTGGAGGGCGTAATATTGTTGGTATGGGTGGTAGTACCAACAGTTTATCACGTTCAGTGAGTCTGGTGGATTTGTGGTTGTGGCTGTTTTCTGTCCATTTTGTATGTATGTGTCATAATCTGGCGGACGGATGACCGCCTTCGCAGAGGTATCCTGGTGGCAGTTACATAATGAGGGCCTTATTCTCTGCAAAGGTACTCCTTGTGCAGTGAAAATCAACGCACAGCCTGCCGGAATTGACGCACAGCCTGCCTATCGGTTAAAGAATCACCGCATCGCCAAACTAGAAAGATGCAGCTTGACTTCCTGTGGGAGGAATCTACGCAGCGCCTGCCGTGCAACAGAAACTCTGACGCATCGCCCACTAGATCGATGCAGCACTTGTGACTTCGCCCTGCACACCCCAGATATCCACACATCGTCCCTGGGTGTCAAAAGAACCCATATCACAAAAGGGATTCAAGTCTGCTTGCTGGATTTCGCCGCAAAGCCCTTGCGAGGTAAGTAAATGACACATCGTCTGTGTGTGCCTGGAAATCTGATGCACACCCTTCATTTTCCTCGCATACCCTCCTCTGCAGTCCCCGTGCATGTAATTTTGACGTATACTAGGTACTTTGTTCTTGCAAGAGAGACTTGTGGCCTTTTAAAGATTTAAGACTCTTCTTATCATTGCAAAAGTGTTATTTCAACTGGTTCTGATCAAATCTTGATCGTTTTGTCCTTACTTCATTCAGAGAAATATATTATATTTTTCTAAATCTTTGTGGTGTATTTTTGTGGTGTTTTTCACTGTGTTATTGCATGATTTCTTGCACAAATACTTTACACATTGCCTCCTAAGTTAAACCTGACTGATCAGTGCCAATCTACCAGAGAATGGGCACAGGATAATTTGGATTATGTCTGACTTACCCTTACTAGGTTTGTGGTCCCTACTTGAACAAGGGTGTATACCTCTGCCAACTAGAGACCCCATTTCTAACACTCTTGTATTGTGAAATATTCCCTTTAGAAAAAGGAAGAAAAGTAGAAAAAAAAATTGTTGCATGGATCAAGTAGGATGGCAGAGATGTACTCTTTGGACAAGATGATGTCATTTTGCAGCCTTGCACTACAAGTCAAGCAATAGCTTAGGCTCTCAACAAAGACATGTGCTTCTGGGTTTTTATTCAGACCCCAGAATGCAGACCTTTCAGACACCTTTTTTAGCTGCTCCTGTAGCAGACGCAATAACGGTATAGTTTGGCCCATTGCACTGTCCTCCTTTGCTAATTTCCAGATTGAAAACTTAAAAAGGGAGCAGCATCTGTGTGAGGCATTTGAATATGCCCCATTTCTCTGCCTCCATGGTCATGGCTTTCCCAATTGCATCAGCTCCTCTTTGAATGACATGGGCCCTCATTACAACCCTGGCGGTAAATGCTGCCTACAACCGTGCCGACGTCCGCCAAGATACAGTGACCATGGCGCCACGGGTATTATGACCCACACTGAGAATGCCGCCACAATACAGACACCCACACAAGTCCGCCAGACCAAAGGTCAGTGATAAACTGGCGACAGCAAAACCCACACCCTTACGCCAACAGGAATACACCCACAGAATCACGACCCACAAATTAACGCATTGGTCATTCAACCGTGGTAAACCATTGGCGGTACACACCGCAGCATTCAATACACACTTACAAAACCACACCACATTGGACAATTCAAACTACACACACCTGACACACATACACACACCACACACACACACTCATACCACTATAAAACACACACCCACATTACCCACAAGCCCTTACAACCAAAAAAAAGAAATCAAGCACAGAAAGACAATCAAAGAGCACACACTCACTCAGAGGCCCAGAACACCATCACTCATACACCATCCACGTACATCACGTTATACATCCCAACACATCACCCCACACATCACCTCACACATATTACTCACACCATATCATGGCACCTCAAAGACACCCCAGGTTTTCTGAGGAGGAGCTAAGGGTCATGGTGGAGGAAATCATCCAGGTAGAGCCACAGCTAATCGGATCACAGGTGCGGCAGACTTCCATTGCAAGGAAGATGGAGCTATGGTGGAGAGTTGTCGACAGGGTGAACGCTGTGGGACAGCATCCAAGAACCAGAGATGACATCAGGAAGAGGTGGAACGACCTACCGGGTAAGGTGCGTTCCGTGGTATCAAGACACCCGATGGCAGTACAGATGACTGGCAGTGGACACCCACCTCCTCCCCCACAACTAACAACATGGGAGGAGCAAGTCTTGGCGATCATGCATCTTGAGGGCCTTGCAGGAGTAGGAGGAGGACTGGACTCTGGTAAGGCAAATCAGAACTACTTTATCCTCCCACCCTACCTGCATGCTATCACATACCCCACCCGTACCCTCACTCCCATCACTCCATCACCTCACATCCACCACACCATCACAACCTACACATCCCAATACCAAGCCCTGCATGCAACAACAATGCATGGACACTCGTCACAGCCCTGCATGGACACCCATCACCACAGAATGCCCAGAAGAGAGACTCACCCAGCCCACACAATCAGCAATTAAACAAGGCAAAGGCGACAGGGAAAGCACAATTCTATAAATGAAACTCACCCATTGCACAAGATGGCACACACAGATACAATAACAATGCATTTTCATCCCAACAGGACCCCTACCCAACGTCACCGGACAGGAGGTTCCAGCTACATCCAGTCCCCCACCCACAGAAGAGGCCCACTGTGATGACAGCAGCTCTGCATGCCTAGATCACAATGACTAGCCTGGCCCATCTGGGACCTCTGGACAGTCGGTTACCCTGCCACAGTCCCAACCCACCACAGAGTCTCCCCCCTCAGGAAACACCACCACAGCACCTATTCAGCGGGCCCATGCCACTGTCCCTAGGACACGTCAATCAGCAGTGTGTCCACTACTACAGGGACCCCAGGCAACCCCACAAACCCAGGACAATCAGGGACCTGGGGTCAGTGGCAGTGGGCACACGGTTCAGGGGACAGAGGCACAGGACAACAGGGAAGCTGGGAGTACTGCTGTGCAACAGGGGGAGGACAGGCCCAGGGAACCGACCCTCCATGAGGCACTCTCAAACATCATGGGCGCATACCACCTTCCCAGGAGACCATCAGCACAGTACTGGCCAAGTTTCAGGAGACCCAGCAGCTGCAGGAGGGATCAGGGATGACCTCACAAAAGTCTACACCATCCTGGTCACCATAGCAGCCGTGCTGGCTGATATGGGAAGACCATGAGGGAGGCAGTGGCACAACAAAGGGCTGCTCACACTAGCCAAACCGAGGAACAGCCTTCCACCTCCACCGGCACTAGTGGACAGGAGGCCCCGCCACAGGACCAACAGGCCACCAGCACCCCACCCTCTGCAGAACGCGAACCACCCGCAAATGGTCCCTGCAATCCAGGCAGAAGACAGAGACCATAGCCAAGACAACCACCAGGAATTAGGACCCACCTGATTGTCACCCTGCTGTCCCACTCTGTTACCCTGTCCACCTTGAACTGCCATTGCTCCCCTTCCTATGCCCCCTTGGACAATGCACCTGTGATGCCATGAGACTGGACTCTACCATGGACCTTCCTCCACCATCTCCCCAGCCCCTTGCACATGCCCCTATACTTATTAGCACCTAAATAAACACCCTTGAAACACATAACATTCTGGAGTCAGTCTGATGATTCACAGATGTATTAGTATAACATTAGCAAAGCATTGCAAGGTATATGTTCATTAACTCATACCAATTTATGACAGTTATTGGGCAGCAGTACACATAGCAGAAGCCTGAATGGGGCACACAGATCTGAAAAATGGAAACCCAAAGGGTACAGTCAATGCCCATTGACAGAGGCTGCCATGTACAATGTCCTAAAGTATACTGAAATGTGAAGATGAGTTACAGTCTCTTACCTGTGTGTCACTGGAAGTACTGCAGGATAATGTTTGTTCTATTGTCAACATCTTCTTCCTCTGCCTCCTCTTCGTCACTGTCCACAGGCTTCACCGCTGCCACAAGACCATCACCAGGCTCCTCCTCCAGCAGAAAAGGCACCTGGGGCCAGATGTACCAAATTACGGCATTGCGACTCGCAAATTGCGAGTCGCAATGCCAGATGCAGGATGGTGTCCCTGACACCATCTGTGAGTCGCAAGGGGGTCACAAAGGCCCACCTCATTAATATTAATGAGGTGGGTTGCAATTTGCGACCACCTTGCGAGTCGCAGCACTCACAGGGATGGTGGCCTGCTGGAGACAGCAGACCACCATGTCTGTGACTGCTTTTTAAATAAAGCGTTTTTTTTTTTTTTGTAATGCAAAGGAAAACGAGATGCATTACAAAATGAAAAATGAAACATTTCAATCCAATGGACCACTGCCTGCTCTGAATTTTTTTTTTCAAGGCCATTTACAAATGGGAAGGGGTCCCATGGGTACCCGTTCCCTTTTGCGAATGGGTTACCACCAGTGTGTCACTGGTGGTAACTGCAATTGCTATGCGACCGCGTTCGTGCCACAAAGCAATCCTACATCCCTTCCTATTTGCGACTCACAGTCCCATTTTGTGAGTCAGTAAGCAGGTTACGACTCGCAAAATGGGAATGGGCATCACGATGTGGGTTTTGCGCCTCGCAAACATTGATTTTTGCTGTTTGCGACGCGTAAAAGCCTTTGTACATCTGGCCCCTGGTGTGTCAAAGCCAGGTTGTGCAACATACAGCATGCCACGATGATCTGGCACACCTTCTTGGGTGAGTAGTACAAAGAGCCACCTGTCATATGGAGGCACTGGAATCTGGCCTTCAGGAGGCCGAATGTCCTCTCAATTATCCTCCTAGTTCGCCCATGTGCCTCATTGTAACATTCCTCTGCCCTTGTCCTGGGATTCCTCACTGGGGTCAGTAGCCATGACAGGTTGGGGTAACCAGAGTCACCTGCAAATATCGAGGGACAACTGTGAGACACACACTAACCCTTAGGGACAACCACATACCCAGACACCTACTCATACTGTGTGGGGACCTTGGGCTCACATACTAGCCACACCCAGTGCCTCTGGAGTTGGCCCATCACATAAGGGATGCTGCTATTTTGCAAGATATAGGCGTCATGCACAGAGCCAGGATATTTGGCATTCACATGGGAGATGTACTGGTCTGCCAAACACACAATTTGCACATTCATCGAATTATAGCTTTTTTTTATTCCTGTAGACCTGTTCATTTCTGAGGGGGGGACAAATGCCACATGTGTACCATCGATGACACCAATGATGTTGGGGATATGTCCCAAGGCATAGAAGTCAGCTTTCACTGTGGCCAAATCCTCCACCTGGGGGAACACGATATAGCTGCGCATATGTTTCAGCAGGACCTGCACTAGAGGGGGGATACTTATGGGCTGGCGGATAGCTGAAATCAGGTCTGGCTCCAATTGGGCACACAGGTCTTGGATTGTGGCACAATCAAGTCTGTATGTTATTATAATGTGTCTGTCCTCCATTGTCAACAGGTCCACCAGGGGTCTGTACACCGGAGGATGCTGCCATCTCATCATCTGCCTCTGCGGTTGTAGCCTATGGAGGAGAACGGTGAGCAGGTCATTTACCACATAGATAGCACAACTGTGTCTGAATTAATGTTACAGAAGCAGTGTGTGAAATCGAGAGTCAGTATATGTGCTAATATGTGCTGTGATGCAGTTAGGTGCCATGCCATGTGCCCCCCTGAAATGACGGCTGCCTGACCTGTGAGGAGGGACAAGGGGAAATGAGGTAACTGCACTGGCGTTGTGCAGCATCGCAGTAGGTGGTTGAAGGCCATCTCCTTCGCCCAAGGCACCTCAGGCCCTGCCCCAGTCAGCCCTGCTGCCCTCAGTGAGGAGGCTATTGACCTCCTGAGATCCCTCACTGTTGGACAGTCAACCATTCTGAATGCCATCAAGGGTGTCGAGAGGCATTTGCAGCAAACAAATGCATACCTGGAGGGCATTCATTTTGGCATGGCGACCCAACAGAGAGCATTTCAGTCTCCGGCCTCAGCACTGATGGCAGCCATTGTCCCTGTGTCCAGTCTCTCCCCTCCAACTCCCACTACCCAGACCCAATCCCCTCTACCTCAGTCTATCCCAAGCACACCTTCAGACCAGCGTACACACACATCAACACACAAAAGTGGCTCAGGAAAACATAAGCACCACACATCATCACACAGGCAGTCACACAAGCACCATGTCCATGCAAACACACCAACATCCACTGCCTCCACCGTGTCCCCCTCCTCCTCCTTGTCCACCTCCCTCCCAGTATCATCTCCACTTACACCTGCATACACTACATCATCAGCCACTGCCTCCATCACCAGCACGCCCATCATAACACACCCCTCATGAGTAATCACCACCCCCACAACCATTCACACGTCCCCTGTGTCCTCTCCCAGTGTGCCTGTGAGCCCTCCTCCCAAAGTACACAAACGCAGGCACACACCCACTTAACAGCCATCCACCTCACAACAGCCTCCAGCCCATGCACCTTCACCCAAACTCAGCAGACGTACACCTCCTACAACCACTAACTCTTCCTCCACTCACACACCCCCTCCATCTTCCCGTCCCAGTGTGTCAAAAACACTTTTCCTAGCTAACGTTGACCTCTTACCTACACCTCCCCCCATCCTTCCCCTAGGGCCAGGATGTCTAGATCCCAGGCCAGGACCTCAGCCACCAAATCAGCGTCTGCTGTGGTCCCTGCAAGCCCGGGAGGATTGAAGGGGGCAACCGTCAGGGCTGCCAGTGTGCCACCTACAGATGGTAAGGACCACCCGATTCCGCCACCTGCCAAGGTCAAGAAGGGGCCGGCATGCAGCAGGGAAAAGTCGCACCACCCACCCAGCAAGGCTCATCCAAACCCAAAGAGGACAGTGCCAAGGTCCCAGCAGCAACTACCAAGGTGGGGAAGGGACACAAAAGCAAGGGCAAGTCACCTCAGGGCACAAAGCCTCCTGGTGAGCACCATTTCCCCAGACATGCCACCAACCTGTACCACGACCGCCACCTGCACCGCCACATGCACCGCCACCTGGCACGCCATCTCCACCACCCCCTGCACCGCCGTTGCCACAACAACAGTCACCAGCATGCTCCACAGTGATCAGCCGTCCGAGGCTGCTGGAAACGGTATGGTGTCTCCCTCCACTACTAGTACAGACACCTGCACCACGGGCAGCACTGGCAGCATCTTTGCTGCAGACACTGCTGCAGCCACCGCCACCTGCACTGCCATCTTCACTGCCACGTGCCCAGCTGGTGCCACTACATTGGACATCAGCAGCATCCCCAGTGGGGAGCCGTACGAGGCTGCAGGTGACGTCCTGGACCCTGCACACACCACATGAGGCCCCACCACCAGCACTGGCACTACCTCCAGTTTGCAGCCTAAGTCGCCTAAGTCGCCTCCATGGAGTATCATGCTACCTGTTCCCTGTACATGTGGCTCAGACACCGAGGTGGGGGAATGGGAACTGTCACACCCCAGGTACAGCATCACTGGGCACAAAGCCCCCTCCAGAACCAGTGGAGAGATGCATCCACTCAGCCCCTCCTTGGCAGGATGAAGCACACTGGACACAAAGCCACCTCCAGAACCAGTGGAAGAAGGCATCCACTAGAGAGACTGCAGCTTTGTACTCCCCAGGACCAAGCAGTGGGAAAACCACCCACTTGAGAGACTGTGGCTTTGTACTCCCCAGGACCAAGCATTGGGCATGGAGCCCCCTCGAGGAGCAGTGGCGTACTACCATCCACCAGCTGAGGTGCCCCCCTCCCCTTCCCCCTTAGGTGCCTGTGTTTTTTTGACCTAATGCCCCTGCAGTGTTCTCTCCGTTTTGAGGCAGGTGTCATGTGAGGACTTCGCCCATGATGTTTTGGCCCACTGGTCCATGGACATTTACAAGGGACAGTGTACGGCCTTCTGTACATAATGCAAATATTTGTTTATACTGTTTTTTAAATTCGATTTCCATATATGAATGTTCCAAAATATCACTGGTTAAACTCATTTCCTTTTGCCCTTGCATTCTTCCAGGGGGTGACGGGGTGTATCTGTAATATTGTTCGATGTGTTAGTGTGTATGGTGTTGTGGGTGAGAGTGGGGGTGGGGGTGTTGCATGTTGCAGGTGTGTGTCACTCTCTTTTTCCTCCCCCCCTCCCCTGTGTGCTAGGTGCAGTACTCACTGTCATCGTCGTCGCCGCCTTCTTTCTACTTCCTGGTGTATTAGTAGATACACCAACATGGGGATGACCTGCAGTTCAGGCTCCATGGCGTCCTGGTTCTTCGTGGAGTGTCGGAAGGCGAGTGGTTCCCCTTCAGTGTACTTTTTCCGCCATGCTTTTGATGTCATTGGTACCACCCCGGAAAAGGTGGCGGATTGGCCTGTCATAATAGGGTAGGTGGTACATTGTCTTCTGCCTGTCTGTTGGCGGTGACCGCTGTGGTGTTTGTTGCTACCGCCGTGGCGGTCAGAGTGTTAAAGTGGCTGTCTATGCTGGCGGTTTCCGCCGTGGTCGTAATCCCATTTTTTTTACCGCCGGCCTGTTGCCGGTGTTACCGCCGCTTTAACACCGACCGCCAGGGTTGTAATGAGGGCCATAGTCATTGATCTGATTGTACTTTTCAAACAGATATTGCAACATATAATAGGTTGAGTTACAACATGTTGGCACCTCCTGTATTAACTGGTAGTTTGTTACCATGCAGAATAATCCACAACTGTTTCTGGGCTTTAAAAGAATGGCTAAAATGAGTGCAGATGCGTCTGCGACTGTTTGCTGACTATGTCAATGTTTTAAGAAAGTCTTGCACAACCAGGTTGATGCAGAGCACTAAAAAGGGGACCGTAAAATAGCCACCATCTGCCATAGCCTTGACTATGTTACTGCCATTGTCCGTGGCAACAAATTCAATTCGAAGACCTCTGGGTCACAGCCATTGTGACACCTTATGATTAAATTCCTCCAAGATTTTTACAGCTGTGTGTGATTTCTCAATGGCGAACATGGCTACTGTTGCATGCCGCCAAACACTCTTAAAAATGTCTTCAGGGCCTAGACCAGTAGATAGCTTTTGCTTTGCCCCCACAAAAGAGATCCAGTGTGCAGTAATACACATGTAATCAGTCGCCTGACAACTGCTCCACATGTCGGTCATCAGGTAGATGATGTGGACAACACTTTGCTGCAAAGCTTGTCCAACCAATCGCAGCACATCATGATGCAGTGCTGGAACAGCAACTCTGGCAAAATAGGTCTGACTTGGAATCTTCCAATTCAGGCAGACGGCTGCCAAAAGTTCTATGAATCCCACTCCTTCCACAAAAGAAAAAGGGAGGAGGTCTAGTGCTAACATTTTTGCCAGCTTACCATTGTACAAACATGTCATTGGATGGTTGCGGTCGTAGGCCCCTCCAGCCTAAACATGGCCGCAATTGCAGCCTGGATTTTCTCCTTTGTGGGGCCAGTGACACAGGTGACTTTTGAGGTGTAGGTGGTGATCAACTTAATGTGCGTCATGGTGCAGTCACCGTTTGCCATGATGTCTCCTTCTGACTTAGAGTTTTCCTGTGCCAGTGGGAGGTGGCTGAGGCGAGTGATTCTGGAGCACTGCTGGGGACAGCTGCTTTGCGTGAGGAGGTCACACTCTTCTTCCTCACCTGCCACAGTGATTTCATCAATTGTAGCTTATGTTTCCAGGCTTTCTTCACCTTTACCACAGCAACCACGCTGTGCCGTTTTTTAAAGGTGCTCCTCCCATCGGATTGCGTGATGTTTTTTCATATGGGTCATTTGGCCTCTCGTACCATGATGTGAACCTGGTTTACCTTGATGAACACTCATGTGGAAACTGGAGCAAATGGTAATGTTCTCCTCCTGTTTGCTAATCGTAAAAAAGTCCCAAACTGGGGAGGAGTGCTTTCTAATAGGGCCACTGCCAATGCCTGAGGAAGAAGAACTGGAGGTAGTATCGGGCCTGCAAACATGGATATTGTCCAGTAAAGAACTATTCAGCCAATCATCTGCCTTTGCAGGGACCAAAGTTTGTTGTAAACCCATAAGAATGTTTTACAGATACCAATGCTTGTTTACAAAAACAATGCTAGTTGGAACCAATGCTTGTTTGGGACACATGTTGCTCAGCCCTCCAGCATCCCAATGACTCTGACTGGGTGTGGCTTCCTATGACTCAAACTGGGTGTGGTTGGATGCAGCAGGTATTTAAACTATACCTGGCCTGTGTGAATTGCTTGCTGTAAAGGTCACCGGCGGCAGAGAAGTTGTCTCTGCTTCTCCACGTTTGATCTTCATGTTCAGTCCTGTATCCTGGTTGCTGCTTCTGGGTAGTTGAAGAGATCGAGAAAATTGACTACTAAAAAGGCAGTAATGCACTGCACACTCGAAAAGTGTTTATTTGTGAAAACTTGACACTTGCTGACTTGATATTTGAAAGTCTGATGTTTCAGAGCGCGATGCACCTAAGAAGGCAAATCATTAGTGATTAGGGTCACTGGAATGATTGCCGCTAGTCCATTGATAACGCTTATCGTTGTTGCTTGCTATATATCGCAGAAAGGAAATTCTTTTGTGCAACTATCATAAAAACAATGTATTGTGACTACATTTGTTATTGTTAAGTTTAATATGACATTAGCATAATTGGTGCTTGTTAGAAATGGATTTGCTGGTTGGCTAGGGTATGCACCTAAGCGAGGCAAAACCCACCCACTCTAATCAGGGCAAGGTAGTTGCACTTCCAAGATAACCCCTGCACACCCCCTTGGTAGCTTGGCACGAGCAGTCATGCCTAACCGGGAGGCAATGTGTAAAGCGTTTGCACAACACACACAACACACGTGACTCAAGATGTACACCACAAAGTAAACACAAACTGAGCTATGTAAAAATAAACTGTATTGCACAAAACATAATTAGACCAACATTACACATCAGTAATACCCTGCTACCTTAGCAGTTGTCAGAACGTTACACAAGTTACTAATACTCTTCAAAAATAAGCAGTTGTCACATTAGAACACGTAAGTACTCAGGATTCTGCAACATAAGCAGTAGTCAGGAATCACAGTAGATATATAAATGCGCTTGTCATACAAATAGCATAAATGACCATGTTAGGAACATTATAAAATTATATGGCAAGTTACTGTCACATAGGGGCTTAGAATGCCCACAAAAGGAATATCAACACTCCTCTTTAGCTTATTACCAGAGGAAACAGGACAGCATTATGATCTAATAACACCCAAAGTAGGAACCTTGGGAATTCCTAGATTTTGCAAAGGAGTACCTGTTTATCTGTGAATCAGGCACTCACAGTGCTGGGAAGCAAAGTGGGGGCCAAGTCCAGACCCTGCAAGGTGGGGGTCAGGGGAGATCTGGCAAAGCAGGGGCCTCCGATGAGGCTTCCAACCGCTCGCGATCCCGTGGGCCAAATCATAACCCCAAAGAAAAGGGGAGATGGAGTCTTTGTTGAGGACTCCCTCCTCGTATGATGCTCCCTCATCAACGGGAGCCGGGCAGAGTGGGAGCCTCAGTGAGGTCTTTCCTCCACTTCAGGAAGCGGCCGCAGCCGACAGTGCGCGAGCCGCTTTCCTGCCTTTCCTGGCCGCCGTGCAGCAAGCGCCCCACAAGAGGTGCTGGTTCGTGCCCTGGGGGCGCTCCTCAGTGAGTGCGTCGCCCCAGACGTACGGCTAGAAGCTAGGATGCTCCACTTTCTGTTTCTATGTGCCCCGAGGGTCAGGGAGAAGCGCAGCTCCGGTGCGCTTAATATCAATCAAGCCAGGCCGCAGCGGTGAACTCAGGTCGTGGAGAAGTGCTTTCCAAAGTGCAGAGGCACTTTAATTCGGCCCAGGCCGCAGCAGTGATTTAAGCAATCAATGGGGTGCTTTAAAAAGCGCACAGAGCAACACGGGTGTTCCGGGCTCCGGTGGTGATTCTGGCAGCAACACGCTCATGGGCGGCAAGCCTCTCAAAGAAGCCCGAGTCATGGTCGGTGTTTTGTCGATGGCAAGAAGCACTGGGGGGAAAATATAAAGTAAAGCACTTTCCACAGTGCTGCCCTCATCAAACAACAAACAAAGCTGGAGCACTCCTCATGCTCTGGATAATTACAGGGGTCAGGGGCCACAGCACCCTGCTCCTGGAGACAGAGGGGAGGGTAGCACAGGGCTACCAGGCCCCAACACAGGCCAGCACAAGGGATGCAGGTGGTGGCAGCTCCTCCTAGTGACCGGGGAGGTCACAGGTCATCACAGCAGCAGCAGTCCAAGGTGGTTCCTGGTGAGTCCATTCAGTAGCATCCTGTGTCCAGTTTCAAGTCCCAAGAATGTGTAAATTGTGTGGAAAATTCCCCTGTACTTATACTAAGTTTGCAGTGTCTCTTACAATGAGGAGAGGGGGTTCCAACCAGTTACAACTGGTTCTGGGAGTGCCCCTTCTCTCCTCCAGCACAGGCTTCAAACATCAGTGGGGGTAAACAACCCTATTGTGCGAGGCAAGGTCACAGCCTTTACAAATGCAGGTGTGCCCCGCCTCTCCTTTCTCTCAGAAAGGGAGACTATACAATATATAGATGCACTTTTGTGACACTTTCACTCTCCCTTTGTACAGGCTGTCTGAAAAGTATGCACTAAGCCCCAACTGTCAGTCTGCCCAGACGTGGGTTGGAGGCAAGCTGCAAAAACACCAGAGTCATAAGCACAGATAAATGCGCACTTTCTAGAAGTGGCATTTCTGTAATAGTAATACACCTACACCAGTAGGCAGCATTTCTTACCACCATTACAACCATACCAAACATGCCTACGCTATCCCTCATAAATCAGACAATACCACTTTCACATAAGGCAGGGCATCTCTAATGCAACCCTATGAGAAGGCAGCACTCACAGCAGTGAGACACCAAGTTAGGCTGTTTGTCACAACCAGGACAGGCCACATAACCTGGCACATGTCCTGCCTTCTACATACATGGCACCCTGCCCATAGGGCTAGCTAAGATATACCTTAGGGGTGACTTACATGTAGTAAAAGGGGAGTTCTGTGCCTGGCAAATAAATTTAGATGCCAGGTCCCTGCAGCAGAAAACTGCGCACACAGGCCCTGCACTAGCAGGCCTGAGATAGGTTTGACAGGCTACTTCAGTGGGTGGCGCAAGCAGCACTGCAGGTCCACTAGTACATTTAATTTACGGGCCCTGGGTATAGGGATACCACTTTACAAGGGACTTATAGGTAAATTAAATATGCCAATTAGGTATAAGCCAATCATACCAATTTTACAAGGGAGAGCACATGCACTTCATCACTGGTTAGCAGTGAAAAAGTGCTCAGAGTCATATTGTCAGCCAACAAATGTCAGAAAAATAAGGAGGCAAAAGGCAAAAAGTCTGGGGAATGACCCTGTAAAAGGGCCAGGTCCAACAGTGCTGATGATACAGAACATTCAGTGAATGACCTGAAAGTTTCATTGCTATGCTCGATTTATGCTGTGATGTAACAGTGATAAAACCGATCCCCTGTGTTATTGATATTAACCCTATGTTTCCAGCGTGTTACAAACATTGTACTGTGATCTTTTGATATTAACCCTATGTTTCCAGAGTGATGCAAACCTTGCACTGTAATCTTTTGATATTAACCCTATGTTTTCAGTGTGATCAAAATACACCAAATGTGTGTTCCTTGGAATTCTAAGTACAGTGCTTAAATTAACCCATGAATGTCTGCAAACCTAGTTACCTGACAATTTGTTGTCATTATTTGTTAGCTATTTAATTGTCTATGGAGTCGAGTGAGTCAGCATCTTAGGAAATCTCAGCAAGGTCATCAAACAAGATATCCACGGAACTTCAAGTACAATTAGGTAGGCATTCATTAAGGTGACGTGTGATCAATCTGGGCTCACAGTGGGAGTAGTCAGATATTACAGAAGGTTTAGGGTTTTTATTTAATTACAGTTAATCCACATTGTTTCCTGAAAATTCCTAGAGAGAGGGAGAGCGATCTAAAGCTTCATAGTTGCCTTTTTCTACATTTTTGTAATATTTTCAATATTATTTTATAATGTGGCCTACATTTCCAAAGGGCCATTAAGCCAGCTGGCCCAGTACAATTAGTCATTAGTGCATGAAATAAATATTTCAGTGGTATATGTTTTTAAAACTTCATTTAGTGCAGGGATGGCATTGGATTACATTTATAATGTTGACTATTGTTTGCAGTTAATTTTTTTTGCAAAACGTGAATGTATTGAGGGGTAATATTTGATTGCATAGGAGGATACCTTTTGGCTGGCAACTATTTTTAGAATGCAGCCAGTGTCCCTTTGCTGGCTTGCATTTGTTCTTTGTTTGCCATGCCTCCTTGGTCCTAGTTGTTGCTTAACCATGTGGCTGGCAGCCATTTTGTGCATGCAACCATTGTCCCTTTGCCATGGGTTTGCATGGGTTCTTTGTTTGCCATGCCTCCTTGCTCCTTATTGTTGTTGTTTGACCATGTGCCTGGCAGCCATTTTGTCCACCTAGCCAGTATCCTTTGCCATAGGCTTGCAAGTGTTCTTTGTTTGCCACGCCACTTTGCTCTGTGCTGTAGTTGTTTGACCATGTGGTTTGCTGGCAGCCATTTTGTCCATCCAGCCAGTGTCCCTTGCCAAAGCCTTCCATGCCTCCTCCTTGCTCCTTGTTGTTGTTTGACCATGTGGCAGGCTGGCAGCCATTTTGTGCATGCAACCAGTGTTTCTTCGACATAGGCTTTCATACAAACATTGTTAATTATTGAGCATTTGTTTCTTAAGTTTCTATTTTTGTTTTAATTTTTTTCCATTTTAATTTTTTGTTTGGAATTTTATTTTTTAGGTCATTTTTTGTCCTTTTTTAAAATTCATTTATTTTTATTTTTTATATTTCAGTTTAATTTGTTATTTTTGTAGCTTTTTAATTTTTATTTTAAATTAAATTTTTTTAATTTCTTTTTTATTTTAACTTTCATATTATATGTTTTAATTTTTTTGATAATGTTTTATTTATATTTGTATTTTTATTTAATTCAGCATTTTGCCTTGATCTATCCATCCACATCCATCCATTCCTCCATCTGTCCATCCATCCACCACTACAGCATTCGGTTTCTTTTGGTGTAATTCCATTTCCTCCAGGACACCCTGGCTGTGGAGCACAGTAAATAAATGAACAGCATAATTCATTTTTTAATGATTATTCCATTTCCCCTGGACCACTCTGCCGCTATAGGTTATTGAAAGGATTAATCCATTTGCCCATCCACCTCTTTCTGACTACCCCAGGTGAAGAAAAAGCAAAGAGCTAGTTCTGCCTGTTGTGCTGTCTGATTCGAAATGTAATTTTATCATGGTGTGGTTTGCCTTTACAATGTTTGATCAAATAGGTATATTACATAAGTAATCAACCGCACTAAGACGGCATTTCTATGTAATATTTCAATCTGCAACAATGCCATGTTTCACTAACTACATGTTTTCATTGCTTCGTTGTTTTTAGGTGCACAAGAGAAGAGACCCCACATTATCTGCAATACTGCCAAAGAGAAGGCCTTACAGTTATTGCAGTCCACAGGCACCAAACTCTTTCGCTTGTACATCTTACTGCCACTGCCAACCTAGGGCTTACGATTGCCCCAAAGAAATTTGATCCCCAAAAAGTGGCCTGTGAGAAGCAGCAGCCCTCCGCCAGTGGCATGCCAACCGCTAACTTTTTTTAGGAGATGTGTGCCTGCTACGCCAGTCTCTCAGGAAGGAACCTGGGAGCACTACTGCATCAACAGCACCAACCTAACCCAAGCTCAAGACCATGTCTGTCAGTGAGACAGGCACTGCAATCATGGCGATGTCGATGAACAATGATGTTGAATTGAATTTGTCCCTTTAGAAAAGTAGTGCCCAATCATTTCAGGAAACAGAGTAAAGTGGACAGTATTCACAGCCAGATCTTCCTGAAGATGGAGCAGAACAGGAGGTCCGTCTTCCTGCTGAGCAAAGAACCTCTTCTTTTAGAATCAATGGCTCCCCGATCTCCAGCAAGAAAAAGGGTACTACTCCACCACCTTCTCTAAGCACCACTTCTGATGACAATGATAGGGAAATGGAGTGGACCCCGGCAGAGTCTGGGAGATGCCAGGAGATGCAAGGGAAAATAAAAGTTCCAGAAAGCCTTAGAATCATAGACGGGGATGATGATGAGGAGGATGATGCGACGAGCCAGTCATTGCGGAAGATGGCTCAGAGGAGTCAGACATTACTATTCAACCTGCTCAAAGAGATGTGGCACAGGCAGCAACACCAGCTCCCTTATTTGTAAGGCCCCAGCAGAGACTATGCACTGCAGAGAGGCAATCAAAACCTACTGCTAAGCACTAACCTGTTTGTCCCACGAAGACACAGGCCCTCATTATGACTTTTGCAGTAATTCCCACTTACCGCCACACTAATTACCACCAACATACCTTTGCCGCAGCAGATATCCGTTCACCTTATTATGACACACACACACCAATCCGTCACTTTTTAGCCACAGACACAAGTCCGCCACACCAACGGTCAGTGATAAACTAGCAGTATCAAAACCCACACCGTTACGCCAACAGAACTACGCCCACCACATTATGACCCACGAATCATTAAGGCAGACATTCAATGGCGGTAAATCATTGGCGGTACATACTGCTGCGCTCAAAATACACACACATACAAAAAAACACTACGTTCGACAATTCAAACTACACACACCTGACCCACATACACACACCCACACCACTATAAAACATACACCCACATTACCCACAACCCTTTACCATTACAAACCATTGCCAACAGAGAGAGACAGCAAGAGCACACACATAACCAGAGCCACATATCACTCACACCTAAACACCACTCACACACCCCACATCACACACCCCAACACATTACCCTACATACCCTCACCTACACACCTTATACAATGACCATTACACCACAAAGACACCCCAGATTCTCAGAGGAGGAGTTAAGGGTCATGGTGGAAGAAATCATCAGGGTAGAGCCACAGCGATTTGGAACACAGATGTAGCAGATATCCATTGCTAGGAAGATGGAGCTATGGCGGAGAATCATGGACAGGGTCAATGCCATGGGACAGCACCCAAGAACCAGAGATGACATCAGGAAGAAGTGGAACGACCTATGGGGGAAGGTACGCTCCATTGCAGCAAGACACCAACTCGCTGTACAGAGGACTGGCGTGGCCCCCCATCTCCTCCCCACAACTAACAACATTGGAGGAGCAAGTCTTAAGCAATCAAGCATCCTGAGGGCCTGGCTGGAGTAGCTGGAGGACTGGACTCTGGTAAGTCAACTCTATACTACTATCACCCCCATACCTGCATGCCAACACATAATCCCCATCCGCACCCTCACTCCCACCACTCCACTAACTCTCACACCCCCTACCATCACATCTCACTCATTCCAATGCCAAGCCCTTCATGCCATACCAATGCATGGAAACCACTCACAGACCTGCATGGACACCTATCACTAAAGGATGCACACTAGAGAGAATCAGCTAGCCCACCCCATAACAAATCACACAAGTAAAAGCTGCCAGGGCAAATACAACGAAACAGGGCAAGCCACCGATGCACAATATGTCACAAACAGAAACAATAACACTGCATTTACATCCCTACAGGTACCCCAGCCAATGTCAGCTGCGAAGAGACGCCAGCACTATCCAGTCCCCCACAGAAGAGGCCCACAGTGATGGCAGAAACTCTGGATGCCTGGATCTGGATGACCAACCTGGCCCATCAGGGACCTCTGGACAGTCGGTTACCCAGGCGCAGTCACACACCACCACAGAGCCTCCCCCATGAGGAAACACTACCACAACACCCACCCAGCATACCCATACCTCTGTCCCCACAACATGTCATTCAGCAGTGTGTCCACCTCTACAGGGACCCTAGACTACACCTCCCACCCAAGACAATCAGGGACCTGGGGTCAGTGGCAGTGGGCCCCCGGTTCAGGGGACAGAGGCACAGGACACCAGGGACACTGGGGGGATTGATGTGCGCTAGGGAGAGGACAAGCCCAGGGAACCGACTCTCCAGGAGGCACTCACCGAGATCCTGGGAGCATATCAAAATTCCCAGGATTCACTTGGCCAGATCCTGGCCAACGTGCAGGCGAACAGGCGGCTGCAGGAGGGACAGTATCAGGGGATCAGGGAGGACTTGCAGGCCATTAACACCACCCTGGTCTCCATTGCAGGGGTGCTGGCAGACATGGCCAACATCATGAGGGAGTCAGTCTTACAACAATGGGCCCCTGCCACTAGCCAGACATCTGAACTGCCTTCCACTGCCCCACCACAGGACCAACAGGCCACCAGCACCCCTCCCCCTGCAGAAGGAGAACCACCCCGCAAATGTTCCCTGCAATCCAGACAGAAGCCAGAGACTATTGCCAAGACCCCAGCCAGGAAATGAAACTCTCCTGATTGTCACCCTTGTGTTTCACTCTGCCACCCTGTCCACCTTGAACTGCCATTGCTCACCTTCCTATGTCCCCTTGGACAATGCACCTGTGCACCAAATGGACTGGAACAATACCCTGGACTTTCCTCGATCATCACCCCAGCCCATTGCACTTGCCCCTCTTCTTCTTAGCATTTAAATAAGCACACTTTCAAAAAATACAAGTATGGAGTATTTTGAACTCATTTCTGTATGTACAGGTTCAAACATTGCTATTTAAATGTACAGTAATGTTCAAATAGGAAAGACCTGTAGTTGGCTGCAGTGATCACACCAGGAGCGATAGTGGTGCACCAATATCTGCAAAATGAGTTGCCAAAGGGTACAGTAAGTGGGCATAGTAGTGGGAAATAACAGCATGCCAGTGCCACAGAAATTAAAATTAATTACAATGAAATGTGGAGTAACACTGTCTTACCTGTGTGTCATTGGAAGTATTGTCGAATCACTGCAGTTCTGTTGTCCTCATCCTCATCCTCTGCCTCCTCATCCTCACTGTCCACAAGGTCTACTGCTGCTACACGGCCATCTCCAGCCTCCTCCTCCTGCAGAAAAGGCACATTGCGTCTGAGGGCCAGGTTGTGCGGCATGCCATGATTATCTGGCAGACCTTCTTGGGTGAGTAGCACAGGGATCCCCCAGTTACATGGATGCACCGAGACCTGGCCTTTAGGAGGCCAAAGGTATGTTTGATAATCCTTCTTGTTTGCCCATGTGCCTCATTGTAACGTTCTTCTGCCCTTGTCCTGGGATTCCTCACAGGGGTCAGTAGCCATGATAGGTTGGGGTAACCAGAGTCACCTGCACTATTGAGGGACAACATTTAGCCACACACCATCCCATATGGCACACCATACCCACACCCCAACAACTACTGGGTGGGAACCTGGGCTCACCTATTAGCCACACCCTGTGCCTCTGTAGTTGGGCCATTACATTTGGGATGCTGCTATTCCTCAGGATATAGCCATCATGCACCAACCCAGGATACATAGCATTGACATGGGAGATATACTGGTCCGCCAAACACACCATCTGGACATTCATTGAGTGAAAACTCTTTTGATTTCTGAATGCCTGTTCATTTTGACGGGGGCAAATGCAATATGTGAACCATCAATTGCCCCAATTATGTTGGGGATATGTCCCATTGCATAGAATTCAGCTTTCACTGTGGCCAAATCCTCCACCTGGGGGAAAACAATGTAACTGCACATGTGTTTAATCAGGGAGAACAACACTGGTGAGCACTATTGAGAACATTGGCTGTGACGTTCCTGCTGCCAAGACCACTGTCACTTGGAAAGAACCAGTTGCCAAGAAATGGAGCACAGATAGGACTTGCACAAGAGGGGGGCTCGAGTGGGGTGATGGATATCAGATATCAGCTCCAGTTGGACACACAGCTCCATGATTGTGGCCCTGTCACGTCTATAGGTGAGGATAATGTGTCTGTCTTCCAGTGTTGCCAAGTCCACCAGGGGCCAGTACACTGGGGTATGTCTCCATCTCCTATTCATCTACAGTGGTAGCAATCTATGGGGCAAAAGAGTGAGGAGTCGGTCACAAACTGAACATCGTAGCCACAACAGTACAATGCATGATGTTAAATTTCAATGTGTAAGTGGCATTTGTCCTGTAAGTAAAAATTTGTAGTGTGACGCAGTTATTATCCAGGGCCTGCCCCCCCACACTGAAATGGCATTGCCTGTCCTGTGTGGAGGGACAGGTGGAAGTGAGGTAATTCCACTGACATTGTGCGCCGTTGCGGGAGGCGGTCGGGAACCGCCGTGCAACTCCTCATTGGTTATTATTGGGCCCTATGGGGAACAGTGGCCAATGATAATATATGTCAGCGGTGACGGTATGTACCGCCTCGGACGTGACTGCCATTTTCTATCTGATCACTCACTTGGGACCTGACCTTCAACAGGAGAGGACCTACACTGCATGTGCTGCTGTGACCTGTGTCTGGAACCTACCATGGCTCATGTGACTGGGGAAAGGGCCCCTGCCTTCACCTCAACGGAGTTGGAGAGACTGGTGGATGGGGTCCTACCGCAGTACAGACTGCTGTATGGGCCTCCAGACCAACAGGTGAGTACACTGGAAGAACGATGCATGGGGCATGAATGCATGGAGTGGTGTGTGTGAAGGCCTCATGTAGGGGCAGCTTGTGTGCTGGGCCCTGTGTGTGCAAATGGTGATGTGAAGGGGTATGGTGGGCCATAAGTGTAACAGGCAGGGCGGTCTGACTGATACGTTTTCCTGTGTGTATTTATCTGCAGGTCAGTGCCCATCAAAAGAAGGGTATATGGTGTGCCATAGCCAAAGACGAGCAGACCCTGGGGGTCTACGGCAGGCGGAGCACCCACTGTCGGAAACGGTGTGAGGACCTGAGACGCTGGGCACACAAGATGGCAGAGGCCCAGCTGGGGATGGCCTCCCAACAAGGAGGGGGTGCTCGTCTAACCCTGACCCACTGATGGCCGCATACTGGCAGTGGTCTATCCGGAGCTGGATGGGCACTTGAGGGCATCACAGCAGCCACAAGGGGGTGAGTACAGTTCCCATCATTACAACTTACATATGGTTGGGGGGTACCCGGGATTGGGTTGTGTGTTAGTGGGTGCCCCTAGGCCAGGCTTGACAAAGCAGCGTAGGTCCCCTGGTGGCTAGGGTTCTGAAGGGATAATCCTGCTACTTAGCTTGTTGGCATCCACTACTGGTCAGGGCTTTGTGGGTCCCAGGTGTGCTGCAGTTGGCGGTATGTGCCCCTCCCCATGCCCTGGTGGCTAGCATTATCACTGGTAGTGCATTGGTTTGTGTGTAGGGCTGTTCCCTGTGTGTGACGGTGGTGTGTATGCCAACGGTAGTGTTTGAGCAACCATTGACCTAGTGTATGCTTTGTCTCTCCCCCACCCTTTTGTTTTGTCACCCTGTCCTTATGTGCATTAGCATCATCTGGGGGGGAGCAGAGGCACCGGAGACGGAGTGAGCTGCATCCCACAGGTCCCAGGAGGCAGAGTCCACCGACAGTGAGGGCACCAGTGGGATAGAGGGCGAGAGGAGCACCACGACGGAGACAGGAGGGGACAGTTCTGACACAGATACCTCCTCCGATGGAAGCTCCCTCGTTGTGGCAGACACTTCTGTGCCCACCCCAGCTACAGGCACAGCCGCCACTCCTGTACCAGCACCACCCTTCCAGCAGCCCCTCATCAAGTTGCCTGTGCCCGTTCACCCAGGAGGGTGGGCATCTCCTTTGCCCCAGGCACCTCAGGCCCTGCCCGAGTTAGCCCTGCAGCCCGGAGTGAGGAGGCTATTGACCTCCTGTGATCCATCTCTGTAGATCAGTCAACCATTTTGAATGCCATCCAGAGGATGGCAGCCCAGCTGCAACAGACTAATGCATTTCTGGAGGGCATTCACACTGGCTTGGCAGCCCAACAGAGATCATTCCAGGCTCTGGCCTCCTCTCTGATGGCAGCCATTGTCCCAGTTTCTACCGTCCCACCTCCAACTTCCTCTTCCCACACCCATTCCCCTCAACCCCAACCTATCCCCAGCACACAGGCAGACGAGCATGCACACAAGACAACACACATAAGTGGCACAGGCAAACACTAGCACCACACTTCAGCACACAGGCACTCACACAAACACCATCCAGATGCAGACATACCAGCATCCACTGCCTCCACCTTGTCCTCCTCCTCCACCTCCTACTCTACCTCCCTCCCAGTTCCTTCTACACTCACACCTGCATGCACTGCACCATCTTCGACTACCAACATCACCACCACACCTAGCAGAACACACGCCTCACTTGAAGACACCACTGCAACAGCCATGCACATGTCCCCTGTGTCCTCTCCCACTGTGTCTGTCCCCCCTCCCAAGGTATACAAATGCACGCACTCAGACACCCAACAGCCATCCACCTCACAACAGCATCCACGCCATGCACCTGCACCCAGACACAGCAGACAGAGACCTCCTACAACCACTCTCTCTTCCTCCACTCCCAAACCTTCTCCCTCTTCCTGCCCCAGTGTCCCTAAGAAGCTTTTCCTCACCACCATTGACCTCTTCCCTACCCCCATCCTTCCCATCTGGCCAGGGTGCCCAAAACCCAGGCAAGCACTTCAGCCACCCAGTCCATGGGGCCACTAGTCTCCACACCCAATCATGGTGGAAAAGGATCCAGGCCACCAGACAGCCTAAAAGAAAGTGTGCCTGCCCCAGCTGCTGCCCGGAATGGCAAGGTGCCTGCTCCAAGTGCTGCCAAGAAGGGCAATGAGCCATCCCCAGCTGCTGCCTGGAAAGGCAAGGAGCCTACACCAAGTGCTGCCAAGAAGGGCAAGGAGTCATCCCCAGCTGCTGCCAGGAAGGGCAAGGGGCCTACACGAGTAGGCAGGAAGGACAAGGGGCCTGGTGCAGGGACTCAGTGAGAGCCCCCACCACCAACAATGGTTGTGCAGCCGTGCGAGGCTGCAGGGGATGGGCTGCAGCTTCTTGCAGGGGAGGGGTTGGAGCTTCCCCCACCACCACCAGCAGCTGCAGCACCGCCAGTGAGCAGCCATCTGAGGCTGCAGGGGTTGGGCTGACGCCTCCCCCGTGGATGCAGCAGCACTACTACCACCACTGAGCAGCCGTCATCGCCCGCGGACGGTCTGTAGTCCTGCCTCCATGGGCTGCTGTGCAGCCTGCCCCCTGCAAATCCTGTGGGAATGACAACCAGCTGAGAGACTGTGACCTTGCACTCCCAGGATCAGAAGCACAGGGCACGATGCCCCGTCCAGAACCAGTGGGTAAGTCTCACGAATAAGGCCAGGCACGGTCCAGGTCTCGCCCGAAATTCTGCTGCTCAACTCTGCAGTGCTTCATGCGTACCACTGGTCATCCCCGCTTGTT
Organism: Pleurodeles waltl; assembly: GCF_031143425.1. Classification (NCBI taxonomy): domain Eukaryota; kingdom Metazoa; phylum Chordata; class Amphibia; order Caudata; family Salamandridae; genus Pleurodeles; species Pleurodeles waltl. The sequence continues at coordinate 551,254,243 of NC_090445.1, forward strand.
CCAAGAATGGCCATCAGCGTTGTCTGCCCTGTGGTAAAGCTCACGTAGCTGCAGGTTCAGGGCATTGGTGGACAAGATGCATTTCTCAGTGTTATCCTATGAAGGGACTACATTTCCCATGTTTTTAGAGGTAGCGGCCATCTTGGGGTGTGGCAGGCCTATAAAGCCCAGCCACACCCAAGCATGTTCCTCACTATTTTGAAGACTTCGAGGCAGCCAGACCTCATGGAGGTTTCTCTGGAGAAGTCCAGAGTTTCTGAATGGCAGAGTATCATCTAAACAAAGTCCATGGTGCATTCTAAAACAAGTAGGTTGTACTCGTAGCGGTAAGGCATTGCCGCATCCAAGTTTGGAGGAAGTTATTACTTACAAAAAGTAATGCGCTTTTATGCACAGTAATTCGAGGTGTTTCAGTTCACAGATGTAAAGCGCTCTTTTGGCTCAGTAATTCAAAACATTTCAGTTCACAGAAATAACGCGCTGTGTGCACAAGTAATTCAAGGTGTTTCCGTTCAAAGATGTAAAGCTCCCTTTTGGCTCAGTAATTCAAAGCGTTTCAGTTCACAGAGATAACGCCTTTGTGCACAAGTAATTCAAGTTGTTTCCGTTCAAAGATGTAAATCGCTCTTTTGGCTCAGTAATTCAAAGCGTTTCAGTTCACAGAGATAGCGCGCTTTGTGCACAAGTAATTCAAGGTTTTTCCGTTCACAGATGTAAAGAGCTCTTTCGGCTCCATAATTCAAAGCGTTTCAGTTCACAGATGTAACGCGCTTTTGTGCACAGTAATTCAAGGTGTTTTCCGTTCACAGATATAAAGCGCTCTTTGGGCACAGTAATTCAAAACGTTTTCAGTTCACAGAGGTAACCTGCTTTTGTGCACAAGTAATTCAAGGTGTTTCCGTTCGCAAATGTAAAGCGCTCTTTTGGCACAGTAATTCAAAGCGCTTCAGTTCTCAGATGTAAAGCGCTCTTGGCTTGATAATTTAGGCACTTCAGTTCTCAGATGTAAAGCGCTTTTGGCTTGATAATTCAGGTGCTTCAGTTCTTAGATGTAAGGCGCTCTTGGCATGATAATTCAGGCTCCTCAGTTCCCAGATATAAAGCGCTTCAAATTCACAGGAGGAAAAGGTTCTTGGCACAATAGTCTAAGTGATTGAGACTATTTGAGTAAAAGCGCTTCCTGGTGTTATTAAGTAAGGTGCTTTAGGTTTCATGAGTAAAACCTTTTTGGCATTTATTATTATGAATGTGAAAGCATTGTTGGATATAAACAAATCAAAGATTTCATTGTTCTTTGAATAACTTAAGATATGAAAAGCATATTTAAGTCTTTGAGATTTTCTAAGTCATGGTCAAAGGTCTATGTTGTGAATACATAAATGTTACAAGATTGATATTCTGTGTATAATCACAGTTCAACGTTCTTGCCATCTCTTGAATCTGAGGTTGTGTTTTACAAGGGGCTTCGCCCTCATTTTAGAAGAGGTCTCCACCTGATATCTCAGAGACACTTTTAGTCAGGAGTCCATAAATTATTTACGTTTCTATGAATGAGTAAATGCATTTTGTTCTCACCTTTCCTTTTCAGATCTCTATCCCTGCTGATCCCTTCCCTAATTCCCTTCCCCCCCCGACTGGCTTCACCATGACTCTGTGCTATAATAGCTTTCTGAGTTGGTGACGCTGGTAGGTGGGCCTTTTGTACAGTGACGTGCAAATCCAGAGGAAAGGACCCCATGACAGAATAGTGAGCTCAAGAGTTTTATACTTTCCTCTTGGTCTGTACGGGAGCTGCGCAAAATGGCCACCCTAGATACCCTTATGCAAGTAGTAACTCAGATGCAAAGGGATTTGACAGACTCTAAAAATGTTACAGCTGATTTAGTGAATAAAGTAACTCAGTTACAGTGTAAAGTAGATGGTTCTGAATCTGAGTCTCATTCTACGCCTCCCGCATCTACTAACATAGCTGTGAATGTGCCGACACAGATTCCTTTAGCTGCACCAGAGAGGTTTTCTGGGGACCACAATACGGTTAAAAAAAAATTGACTCAGGTGGAATTACATTTTCCCTAGTGGCCTAGTGGTTTTCCGGATGCACAATCTAGAATTGCATTCCTTATATCATACCTGAATGGTGATGCAGCTACTTAGGCAGTGCCATTAGTCCGATTAGACAGTCCTCTTTTATACAACTGGCGTTGCTTTGTAGAAGAATTTGTAAAGGTTTTTGACAGACGCGCAATCACTATGACTGCAGACAAAGAGTTATTAGAATTAGGTCAAGGAAATAAGGACCTGATAACGTATTTGTCCCACTTCAACCGGTTAGTGGTGGAAACTGCTTGGCCTGAGGAAAAAAGGTCAGCAGTATTTTATCAGGGGCTAAAAGACTAACTAAAAGATGTATTGGCCCAAGTTGAACCACAACCAGAAACTTGTACTGATTTATTTAATCTAACCCTACGGATAGATCACAGACTTTCTGAAAGAAAAGGAGCAAGGGAGAAATGGGAAAAAACTAATTGGCGAATGGAAGGATCCAGACACTTTCAATTGTCTTCATATTCTATGATAGAACCGATGGATATCGGAACTGTTCGCTCACCACTGACCAAAGAGGAGAAAGACATGCGACGAAAAAATGGTCAGTGTTTGTATTGTGGAAAAAAGGAACATTTTATAAAAGAGTGCCAAAAAGAAATTTAAAGGCAAGATTGATCCAACAGTTGTGACAAAGAAAAAGAGAGCAGTTGCTTTAGAAAATCCACAGGAAAACTATAGTGCCCAAGAAAAAATGAAGGGGACCTCTTGTGCAAATTGACAATCCCTTCAGTGTGCTCTTGCACAAATCATTATGTCAAACATTTCCAAATCTTAGTACAAATGATTGTGCGGGTAAAAGACATAGGTGGTCATTACAACCCTGGCGGTCGGTGTTAAAGCGGTGGTAAGACCCCCAACAGGCCGGCGGAAAAAAAACTGAATCACAACCGTGGCAGAAACCGCCAACAAAGACAGCCACTTTAACACTCCGACCGCCAAGGCGGTACAAACAAACAGAGCGGCTGTCACCGCCAACAGACAGGCGGAGGACAATGTACCGCCCACCCTATCACAACCTACCAATCCGCCACCTTTTCCGGGGAGGTTTTACCGTGAACAAAAACGCGGCGGAAACAGGACTTCGAAGGGAAAACGCTCACCTCTACATACCCCATGAGGAACCAGGACGCCATGGAACCAGAGGACATTTTCCCTGCCCTTATCTTCTTGCTCCTCCACTAGGAGCACGAACGCTGGTGGCGAAGACCACGGTGAGTACTGCGCCTACGACACAGGGGAGGGGGAGGGAAAGACCAGGGACACACACACGCAACACGCAACACCCCACCCCCACCCTCACCCACGACAACACACACACACTAATCGAGCATGATACATTACAGTTACACCCCCCAAACCCCCCAGACGAATGCAAAGACAAAAGGAAATTAGTGTAACCATTGTAATATATTAAAATCCAGTACCCAAAAATATATATACACTATTAACAAATATATACACCAAGAATAGTAGTCCAGGTATTGCTCCATTAAAGTCCGTGGAACACTGGGCCCACACTGCATGGGCGAGGCCCACAATCAATACCCAAACATGACGGAGAGAACACTGCAGGGGCATCAGATAGCAATAAAACAGGCACCTCAGGGGGAAGGGAAAGGGGAGGCACCTCAGCCGGTTGAGTGTACAATGCCAAATCCACGAGGGGGCCACATGCCCACTGTTCAATCCTGCGGAGTGCAAAGCCACAGTCTCTCAAGTCTCTACAGTGGGTGGTTTGCCCACTGTTCAATCCTGGGGAGTGCAAAGCCACAGTCTCTCAAGTCTCTACAGTGGGTGGTTTGCCCACTGTTCAATCCTGGGGAGTGCAAAGCCACAGTCTCTCAAGTCTCTACAGTGGGTGGCTTGCCCACTGTTCAATCCTGGGGAGTGCAAAGCCACAGTCTCTCAACTCTCTCCAGTGGGTGGTTTGCCCACTGTTCAATCCTGGGGAGTGCAAAGCCACAGTCCCTCAAGTCTCTCCAGTGGGTGGTTTGCCCATTGCTCTATCCTGGGGAGTGCAAAGCCACAGTCTCTCAAGTGGATAACAGTCACCACTGGTTCTGGAGGGGGCTTTGTGCCCAGAGTGCTTCATCCTGCCAAGGACTGTGTGAGTGGATGTCTTTCTCCACTGGTTCTGGAGGGGGCTTTGTGCCCAGAGTGCTTCATCCTGCCAAGGACTGTGTGAGTGTGTGTGAGTGGATTTGATACTCCACTGGTTCTGGAGGGGGCTTTGTGCCCAGAGTGCTTCATCCTGCCAAGGACTGTGTGAGTGGATGTGATACTCCACTGGTTCTGGAGGGGGCTTTGTGCCCAGAGTGCTTCATCCTGCCAAGGACTGTGTGAGCTGAAGTGATACTCCACTGGCTCTGGAGGGGGCTTTGTGCCCAGAGTGGTTCATCCTGCCAAGGACTGAGGTAGTGGATGTGATACTCCACTGGTTCTGGAGGGGGCTTTGTGCCCAGAGTGCTTCATCCTGCCAAGGACTGTGTGAGTGGATGTGATACTCCACTGGTTCTGGAGGGGGCTTTGTGCCCAGAGTGCTTCAACCTGCCAAGGACTGTGTGAGTGGATGTGATACTCCACTGGTTCTGGAGGGGGCTTTGTACCCAGAGTGCTTCATCCTGTTTGTGGCGGACTCAGTAGCGTCAGTGCCCTTGGCGCTCATGGGCCAGCGGTGCTTGTGGCGGAGGTGTCCTGTTCAGCAGTGCTTGTGGCAGAGGTGTCCTGTTCAGCGGTGCTTGTGGTGGCAGTGTCCTTGGCAGCGGTGCTTGTGGCGGCGGTGTTCTGTTCAGCGGTGCTTGTGGCGGCGGTGTTCTGTTCAGCGGTGCTTGTTGCAGCGGGGTCCTTGGCAGCGACTCAGCTGCTGGCGGTCCTGTCTGGCCCAGCGGGGCTGGTGCTGGCAGTCCTGTCTGGCCCAGCGGGGCTGATGGCGATGGCCTCCTGGCCAGCGGGGCTGATGGCTATGGCCTCTGGCCCAACGGGGCTGATGGCGGTGGCCTCCTGTCCAGCGGGCTGATGGCGGTGGCCTCCTGTCCAGCAGGGCTGATGGCGGTGGCCTCCTGGGCAGCGGGGCTGATGGCGGTTGCCTCCTGGGCAGCGGGAATGATGGTGGTGGCCTCCTGGGCAGCGGGGATGATGGCGGTCTTTTCCGCCGTGCTGCTCTTCCCAGACTTGCTGGGTTTCTTGTGCCCCTTCCCCACCTTGGAAGGTGTCGCAGCTGACTCCACACTCCCACCTGTATCCCTGGGAGCGGCTTTGGTGGCTGGAGTCTTCCCCCTCTCCTGCTGGGCACTGGCCAACTTTTGATGCTTGAAAGGTGGGGGACTGTCCGTGCTGTGGCTCCTTGCCACACTGGCTGCCCTGCTGCCTGGTGCACTCCAGAATCCGGTGACTACTGGCACCACTGGTCCCGGAGATGTTGTGGCTGAGGTGCTAGGTTGGGACCTGTAGAGTCGGGCCCTAAGAGACTGACGGGGTGGGGGAGGTGAGGGAAAGAGGTCAAGGGTGGACAGGAAAAGTTTCTTGGGAACACTGGGACTGGTAGCTGGAGGGGGTTTGGGAGTGGAGGAAGAGGTTATGGTTGTAGGAGGTGTACGTTTGGTGACTTTGGGTGAAGGTGCATGCTCTGGAGGCTGTCGTGAGGTGGATGGCTGTTGGGTGGGTGTGTGCCTGCGTTTGTGTATCTTGGGACGTGGCGTCACAGACACACTGGGAGAGGACACAGGGGACGCGTGAATGGTAGTGGGGGTGGTGACTGCACTTGAGCGGGGTGTGGTGGTGTGTGCTGGTGATGGAAGTAGTGGCTGTAGATGTAGTGCCTGCAGGTGTGAGTGGAGACGAGACTGGGAGGGAGGAGGGAGACGAGGAGGAGGGGGACACAGTGGAGGCAGTGGATGTTGGTGTGTCTGCATGTGTGTGATGCTTGCGTGAGTGCCTGTGGGATGTGTGGTGCTCATGTTTGCCAGAGCTTCCCTTGTGTGTTGAGGTGTGTGCATGCAGGTCTGATGGTGTGCTTGTGGTAGGCTGAGGTACAGGGGTGTGAGTCTGGGTGGAGGAAGTTGGAGGGGGGAGACTAGAGACAGGGACAATAGCTGCCATCAGTGCTGAGGCCAGAGTCTGAAAAGCTCTCTGAAGGGCTGAACAGAATGAATGCCCTCCAGGAATGCATTTGTTTGTTGCAACTGCCTCTCTACACCCTGGATGGCATTCAAAATGGTAGACTGCCCAACAGTGAGGGACCTGAGGAGGTCAATGGCCTCCTCACTGAGGGCAACAGGGGTGACTGGGGCAGGGCCTGAGGTGCCTGGGGCGAAGGTGATGCCCACCCTCTTGGGTGAGCGGGCACGGGGCAAAGGCTAAGGGGCTGCAGGGAGGGCGGTGCTGGTAGGGGGGGTGGCAGCTGTACCTGTAGATACGGGGGGCACAGATGTGGCCGCCACCACAAGGGAGCTCCCATCAGAGGACGAGTCCGTATCACTGGTGTCAGCTCCTGTCCCTGCTGTGGAGCTCCCCTCGCCCTCCATCCCACTGTTGAATTCCGAGTCCGTAGTCTCGCCCTCCAGGGCCATGTGGGATGCAGCTCCCTCGTGCTCCGGTGCCACTGCTCCTTCACCTGATGATGCTAATGCACACAAGAACAGGGAGACCACAAAAAGGGGGGGATGACAGAAGAAAGACATGTTGAGTGCATGCATTACCGCTACAGTTGGCGGACACGACAGACACAGAAGCCCCATGCACTACGCCGTGCACTTGGGGTCCACTGTTCAATCCCTGGGACATGGCCTACAAGGCTATGGCCGACATCTGCACACATGGATGTCACAGGAGCCTGACTAGGTATAGTTGGCACTGTACACAGGTGGGGTGGGGTGCCACAGGGTCTGCCAGAAGAAGGGGACCTAACTAGCACACTCACCCTGGCCTAGGGAAACGCACAGCCCACCTCCCCCACCCAGACACCTCCACTGCGCGCTGAATCAGCTGAATGAGAGTTTACTCACCCCCTTGTGGCTGCTGTGATGCCCTCAAGCGCCCATGCAACTCCGGGTACGCCACCGCAAGGATCCTGAACATCAGGGGGGTCATGGTGCGACGGGCACCTCTCCCACGTTGGGAGGCCATCCCCAGCTGGGCCTCCGCCGTCTTCTTGCTCCTGCGGCGAATGTCCTCCCATCTCTTACAGCAGTGGGTGCTCCGTCTGTGATAGACCCCCATTGTCCGGACGTCCTTGGCGATGGCACGCCAGATGTCCTTCTTCTGGTGGGCGTTGACCTACATGAATTGTACAGGGGAAAAAGAAAAGTTATTACCAACTGCACCGTCACAGTCATTGGCCCCCATCCCCACCCTTGCCATGTGGCACATGCACTCCGTCGTTTCATGCACGCCTCAATCTCCCCCCCATCTTTCATCCACCCCACTCCACACAGGCATAGCCCATATAGCATGCTCCCAGTGTACTTACCTGTTTGTCTGGAGGACCGTAGAGTAGTGTGTACTGGGGGAGGACCCCATCCACGAGTTTCTCCAACTCCTCCGTGGTGAAGGTAGGGGCCCTTTCTCCAGACGCACGAGCCATTGTCTCTTCCAGACTGAGGTCACAGCAGCACTTGCAGTGTAGGTCCACTCCTATTGAAGGTCAGGTATCAAGTGAGTGAACAGACAGAAAATGGCAGTCACGTCCGTGGCGGTGCGTACCGTCACCACCGGCGTACATCGTTTTTGGCTATTGGGAACCATAGGGCCCAATGTTAACCAAAGCTAAATTGCGCCGCGGTCTTCGACCGCCCACCCCGACATTGTAGAATGCCAGCACAGTTACCTCATATCTCCTTGTCCCACCTTACAGGTGAGGCAGCCGCCATTTCAGGAGACCACATGGGATGGATGTTAACTGCGTCACACCTATCTAGGCCGGGAATTTAGACAGATACCGGCACATTGCGGATTAATTACATTTCTGAAAATAAAACATTGTGATACCTCAGTGTAGGTCGTCTTCTGTCGAAGATCAGGTATCGAGTGATTGAACAGATAGAAAATGGCGGTCACGTCCTCGGCGGTGCGTACCGCCACCACCAGCGTACATCGTCATTGGCTCCTGGGACCCATAGGGTCCAATGTTAACCAATGCAGAATTGCACCGCGGTCTTCGACCGCCTACCGCGACGGTGTACAACGCCAGCGCAGTTACCTCACATCCCATTGTCCCACTTTACAGGTCAGGCAGCTGCCATTTCAGGGGCCCACATGGCTTAATTTTTAACTGCGTCACACATACCTAGGCCTTGCCTCAACACTCATACAAGCAAATTTCAGATTATGAATCGTGTTCTGTGTAAGCTGTGGGTACGTACCTCTGAGTTGGTTGACTCTGTGCTCGCTGTTGTCCTTCATAGGCACCGTCCGCTGGGACATGTGAGGAGATTGCGGCATCATCTGGTGTACAGACCACTGGTGGTCCTCTCGACAATGGAGGAAAGACATGTGATCATCACCTACAGGCTTGATCGTGCCACAATCCATGAACTGTGTGCCCAGTTGGAGCCAGACCTGATGTCAGCTATCCGTCATCCCACAGGAATCCCCCCTCTAGTGCAGGTGCTGTCAATACTCCATTTCCTTGCAAGTGGGTCATTTCAAACAACAGTGGCCATAGCATCAGGGATGTCCCAGCCTATGTTTTCCAACGTGTTGTCCAGAGTGTTGTCTGCACTGCTGAAACACATGCGTAGCTACATCGTTTTCCCTCAGGTGGAGGATTTGCCTACAGTGAAAGGTGACTTCTATGCCCTGGGACATATCCCCAACATTATAGGTGCCATTGATGGGACACATGTGCCTTTGGTACCCCCCCACAGGAGTGAACAGTTGTACAGAAACCGGAAGAGTTATCATTCGATGAATGTGCAGATGGTGTGTTTGGCAGACCAGTACATCTCCCATGTGAATGCCAAATTCCCTGGCTCAGTGCATGACGCTTACATCCTGCGGAATAGCAGCATCCCTTATGCGATGGGGCAACTCCAGAGGCACCGTGTGTGGCTATTAGGTGAGCACCTGGAAGCAAGTCAGTGGGAGTGGTTGTCTGGGGATATCCCTACAGGTTAGTGTGTGTCTAACAGTTGTCCCTCGACATTTGCAGGTGACTCTGGTTACCCCAACCTGTCATGGCTACTGACCACAGTGAGGAATCCCAGGACAGGGGCAGAGGAACGCTACAATGAGGCCCATGGGTGAACTCGGAGGATTATAGAGCGGACCTTTGGCCTTCTGAAGGCCAGGTTCAGGTGCCTGCATATGACAGGTGGATCTCTATTCTACTCACCAAAGAAGGTGTGCCAGATCATCGTGGCCTGCTGTATGCTTCACCACTTAGCGTTGCGATGGCAGGTGCCTTTTCTGCAGGAGGATGGTCCAGATGGAGGTGTTGTGGCAGCTGTGGAGCCTGTGGACAGTGAAGACGAGGAAGCAGAAGAAGAGGACAACAGGAACTCGGTGATCCTGCAATACTTCCAGTGAGACACAGGTAAGAATACAAACCTGCCTACTACAAGTACTTTAACACTACTACCTCTCTACTGTCTGTCGTTTTCACCCAGTGTATGGTCACTGAGTTGTCACTTTCCCTTACGATTTCACAGATGTGGGTCCCACTGTGTGACATCTGCTTTGTTTCCTCATGGACTAGAGCTGTGTGACATAGGTATGTTGATATTACAATTGAAAGAGCATTTTGACACTGTAATTGCTAATACACTATTTCGAAATCACAGACAGACTCCAGATTGTTTTTTGAGTTAAGGATGTTTATTTAAGTGCTCAATACTGGAGGGTGCTGTTAAATGGTGAGGGGTGATGGTGGAGGAATGTCCATGGCAGAGTCCAGTCTATTAGTCTCCCAGGTGCATTGCCCAAATGGGCATAGGAAGTGGAGCTGGGGCAGTTTGAGGATGGACAGGGTGACAAGGTGGGACAGAAGGATGACAATCAGGGTGGTCTCATTTCTTGGTGGGGGTCTTGGCATCGTTCTCTGTCTTTGTCCTGGGTCTCAACGACCATTTGCGGGGTGGTTCTCCCTCTGCAGGGGGTGGGGTGCTGGTGTGGTGGTCCAGTGGCGGTGCCTCCTGTCCACTAGCGCCGGCGGAGGTGGTGGGCAGCTCATCGTCCAGGCTAGTGTCAGGGGCCCCTTGTAGTGCCACAGTGTCCCTCCTGGTGTTGAGGACTTCCTTCAGCACCCCTACGATGGTGCCCAGGGTGGAATTGATGGATCTGAGTTCCTCCCTGAAGCCCAAATACTGTTCCTCCTGCAGCCGCTTGGTCTCCTGAAACTTGGCCAGTACCGTTGCCATTATCTCCTGGGAATGATGGTAGGCTCCCATGATGTTGGAGAGGGCCTCGTGGAGAGTCGGTTCCCTGGGCCTGTCCTCCCCCTGTCGCACAGTAGCCCTCCCAGTTCCCCAGTGTTTCTGGGCCTCTGTCCCCTGGACCGTGTGCCCACTGCCCCCAGGTCCCTGTTGTTGTTGGGGTGGTGGGTTAGCCTGGGTTCCCTGTAGTGGTGGACACACTGCTGATTGATGTGTCCTGGGGACAGAGGTATGGGCCCGCTGGGTGGGTTCTGTGCTGGTGTTTCCAGAGGGGGGACGCTCTGTGGTGGCCTGTGACCGTGTCAGGGGAACCAACTGTCCCAAGGTCCAAGATGGGCCAGGCTGGTCATCTAGATCCAGTTCGACAGAGCTGCTGTCATCACTGTGGGCCTCTTCTGTTGGTGGTGTGGACAAGTGTGGACCCTCCTGTCCGGTGATGTTGGGTAGGGGTCCTGCAGGGGTATAAAAGGATGTTTATTGCATCTGTGTGTGCCATGGTGTGCAATGGGTGGGTGACCATGTACCCAAGTGCTTGTATTCCTGTGTGGGACCTTGTGTGATGGTGGTTTAGGGGGTGTATGGATATGTGCAGTGGCCATGCTTTGGTGATGGGTGTCCATGCTTTGTTGTTGCATGCAGGGCTTGGTGTTGGGATGTGTGGTTTGTGATATTGGGACATTTGTGAGGAGTTGGAGTGATGGGGGTGAGGGCGAGGGTGGGGGTATGTGATGGCATGCAGGTAGGATTGGGGTATATAGTAGTAAAGCATTGCCTTACCAGAGTCCATTCCTCCATCTACTCCTGCGAGGCCCCCAGGATGCAGAATCACCAAGACTTGCTCCTCCAATGTTGTTAGTTGTGGGGGAGGAGGTGGGGGTCTGCCGCCAGTCCGCTGAACCGCAAGGTGGTGTCTTGAGACCACAGAACGCACCTTCCCCCATAGGGCGTTCCACCTCTTCCTGATGTCATCCCTATTTCCTGGGTGTTCTCCCACTGGGTTGACCCTCTCCACGATTCTTCGCCATAGCTCCACTTTCCTAGCTATGGAGGTGTGCTGCATCTGTGATCCAAATAGCTGTGGCTCTACCCAGACGATTTCCTCCACCATGACCCTGAGCTCCTCCTCAGAGAACATGGGGTGTCATTGCTGTGCCATGGGGTGGTGTGGGTGATGTGTGGGGTGGTGTGTGTAGTGATAAGTGGGGTGATATTTAGTGGTGTGTTTTGTGAGGTGTGTGGCAGTTATGTGGGTGATGGTATTGTGTGCCTGTGGATGCTTAGTTGTAGTTTGTAGTGTCTCTCTCTGTGCTTCTTTCTCAATTGTGGTCGTAGGGGTTTGTGGGTGTGTGTTTTGTATTGTAATGGGTGTGTGGGAGTGGTGTGTATGTGTATCAGGTGTGTGTATTTTGATTTGTCCAATGTGGCTGTGTTTTGTAAGAGTGTGTGTATTTTGAGCGCGGCGGTGTGTACCGCCAATGGAATACTGCGGTTGAAAGACCGCCACGTGGATTCGTGGGTTGTGATAGTGTGGGCGTATTTCTGTTGGCGTGACGGTGGAGGTTTTGTTTTTGCCAGTTTATCACTGACCTTTGGTGTGGCGGACTTGCAGATTCCGAGCAGTGGGTCATAATGACCGTGGCGGAATTCCCCTGCCGCTGCGGTGTGTTGGCGGTCTTCTGCACGGCGGTAAGCGGCTTTTGCCACCAATGTTGTAATGAGAGCCATAATCTTCAAGTTCTAATTGATTCAGGGGCAACAGGAAATTTTGTGAACCAACAAACTGCACTAGACCTGCATATACCCAGTGTCAAGAAAGAGGTTCCAGAAGTCGTGTATGCAGTTGATGGAAGTGAGTTGGCAGGAGGCCCCGTTACTATCCAACCTCACAAATACAAATGATTTGTAAAGATGAGAAGAATCAGAGCAACTATGAGATAGTTCGTTTTGAAATAATCCAAGCATCTCAATATGGTTTTATCCTAGGAATGCTGTGGTTAATGTTACATAATCCATGCATAGACTGGAGCAACTAAGGTTTGCGTTTTTTTTCTTCTTGTGCAAAGAAATGTTTTCAATCAAAAAAGAAACAAAGAAGGAAATCTTCAACACTCCATAGCTAATGCAGTTGAGAAAGAAACTGATTTACCATCACAGTATGCTGAATATACCGATGTTTTCAGTGAAAAGAAAGGAAGCTCATTACCACCTCACAGGCCGTACGATTGTCAGATCGATCTTGTACCTGGCGCGAATATACCAAATTGTAGGATCTATGCACTATCAGAGAAAGAAAATCAAGTCCTACGAGAATACCTTGATCAGTGTTTAGCCAACAAGCTAATCCGGCCATCACGATCTCTAGCAGCTTCTCCAATATTTTTTGTACCTAAAAAATGGCGATTTGAGACCTTGTATTGACTTTAGAGCAATCAATAAGATCACAGTTAAGAATAAATATCCACTAACTCTCGTACCAGTCTTGTTAGACCAGGTAAAATCCGCCGTTATCTATACCAAACTTGACTTACGAGGTGCTTCTCACTTAGTTCGAATTTGATAGGGAGATGAGTGGGAAACGGCTTTTAAGGCTCGATATGGCCTTTTTGAGTATTTAGTGATGCCATTTGGCCTGTGTAATGCCCCAGCAGCCTTTCAATATTTCTTAAATTATGTTCTGAGAGAATTTCTAGACATCTTTGTCATCGTTTACATTGACAATATTTTGATTTATTCAAACTCTGAAGATATACATGAAGAACATGTTAAAAAAGTGTTAAAAACTCTACAAAAACATAATTTGTGCTGTAAACTAAGTAAATGTGAATTCCATACTAAAGAAGTTGAATTTCTAGGAGTCATTCTAACACCTGACGGCATGCAAATGACTGAAATAAAAATTCAAGCTGTATCCGAATGGCCCACACCAAAATCAGTGCGTGATATTCAATGTTTTTGGGGTTTTGCGAATTTTTATCGATGTTTCATCCATCACTTCTCTCAAAAAGTGGCCCCAATCACTAAGTTGTTAAGAAAAAAGGCCGTCTTCAACTGGTCCCAAGACAGAAAAAGCATTTCAAGATTTAAAAAAGGCTTTTACTACCGCTCCCATTCTAGCTCACCCTAATGTGGAAGAACCATTCATTGTGGAAGCTGATGCATCTGATGTTGCCATTGTGGCCATCCTGTCTCAACGACATCGAGAAACTGGACAATTGCTCTCCATAGCATATGCATCAAGAAAATTGAATGAAGCAGAACAGAATTACACCATAGCAGAAAAAGAATTACTAGCAATTCGTAATGCTTTTAAAGAATGGAGACATTATCTGTTGGGAGCGAAACACACTATAACTGTATATTCTGATCATAGAACTTTACAATTTATGAGTTCTGCTAGGCTACTAACTCCAAGACAACTAAGATGGATGCTCTTCTTTGCAGAATTTGATTTCATAGTGACTTTTAGACCAGGAATAGATAATCATAAGGCCGATGCATTATCTAGACAAGATTCTTCAATCACACCTACTGAACAAAAACCCATGCCTATTATAACACCTTCAAAAGTGTTCTGTTTAGTAGCTGCCGAGAAATTTTTCGATCTCATTCGTAATCATTTTCACATCACTAAGTGGCAAGAATGGCTACAACAAGACACCAAGGGCCAGATGTAGCAAAATCCGATTTTGCAACTTGCAAATTGCGAGTCTGAGCGACTCGCAATTTGCAAGTCGCAAAATCGGATGCAGAATGGTGTCTCAGACACCTTCTGTGACTCACTATGGGGTCGCAAAGACCCACCTCATCAATATTCATGAGGTGGGTCGCATTTTGCGACCCCATAGCGAGTCCCTGCACTCACAGGGATGGTGGCCTGCTGTAGTCAGCAGACCTCCATGTCAGTGACTGCTTTTTAAATAAAGCAGTTTTTTTTTCTTCATTTTGCAGCCCGTTTTCCTTAAAGGAAAACGAGTTGCAAAATGAAAAAAAAAAACGAAACCATTTGGTTTCGTTTTTTTCAGAGTAGGCAGTGGTCCATAGGACCACTGCCTGCTCTGAAAAAATATTTTTGTCGACATTCACAAAGGGGAAGGGGTCCCATATGGACCCCTTCCCTTTTGCGAATGATTTACCACCTGTGTGACACTGGTGGTAACTGCGAGTTGGTTCGCGACCGCATTTGCGGTCACAAAGCAACTCTGAATTGCGATGCGAGTCGCAAATAGGAAGGGAACACCCCTTCCTATTTGCAAGTCGCATTCCCAGATTGTGAGTCGGTACCGACTCGCAATTTGGGAATGAGCATCGCAGGAGGCCGTTTGCATGGCGCAAACTGCGTTTTTCGCAGTTTGCGCCATGCAAACGGCGTGCTACATCTGGCCCCAAGAGGTCTATTCAACAAGGCTTACCTCTACATGAATCTCAAGTATTTCTGCCTACTGAAGAGTTAAGAGAGACAGCTTTTCATTGGTTACACAAGCATCCTCTGGCAGGACACGCAGGTCCTCAAAAAACAATAGAACTCATGAAAAGGTATTTTTGGTGGCCTACATTCGTTCACGACCTTAAGCAAATGCTACAATCAAGTGAAGTATGTGCAAGATGCAAAAACGAACATAGCAAGCCCAAAGTTCTATTGATACCTCTACCCATTCCCAATCATCCATGGGAACATATCTCTATGGATTTTATCACTGATCTTCCGCAAATAAAACAATTTACAACTATTCTAGTAGTATTAGACAGTCTTACCAAATATGCACATTTTGTTGTCTGTAAAGGACTCCCAACTTCCGACACCTTTGCAACTATCATCTCAAAAAATATAGTTCGGCTTCACGGACTTCCAAGAATTATCCTCTCTGATAGAGGCACACTATTTTCTGCATTTTTTTGGCAACAATGGTGCAAGGCTCTACAAATAGATTCAACTTTATCTACTAGTTATCATCCACAACAGATGGTCAAACAGAGAGACTAAACCAAACTCTGAATCAATATTTACTATGTTATGCAACAAAGTCTTCAACAACCTGGCTGGATCTTTTATGGCTTGCAGAACTGGCTTATAATAACTCTCACCACTCTTCAATAAACTCAACTCCTTTCTATGGTTTATATGGACGTCATCCACATATTTTGCCAGTTACGTTACCTACATCTACTCAAACCACTCCAGCAGTCAAGGACATGCTAACACACATGCAAAAGATACATGCCCAATTACAAAAAAGTCTTTGTCAAGCAAAGAAAAAATATAAAATGCAATATGACAAAAAACACCAGCCTGGTCCTCAGTATACCACCAAAGATAGAGTTTGGTTGTCCACAAAAAACTTTGTATTCAAAAACAAAAATATGTTTCATCCAAAAAATCATAGGGCCCTATTAAGTAATACGACAAGTGAACCCAGTAATATATAAGCTAAAATTACAGTTGTCTTTGAAAATTCATCCATTGTTTCACACTTAAACCAGCTTCGCCCTCAAGCGTTACACAACCTGCTCCTCTATTAGTTCAGGGTCATTGGGAGTATGAGGTGCGAACTATTCTAGACTCTAAATTTAGGGGTTTTTCCCTTTGTTACTTGGTGTCCTGGAAAGGATTCGGACAGGTAAATGACTCTTGGGAATATGCAAGACATGTCCATGCACTACGTTTGGTGCGACGATTTCACCTCCTCGATCGTAATAAGCCAGGCCCTGGACCACGCTTGGGAGAGGGTTGTGATGTCAGGAAAAAGGCCAGGGGTGGTCCAGGTCTCGCCCGACATTCCGCTGCTCAACTCTGCGATGCTTTATGCGCATCACTGGTCATCCCTGCTTGTTCCAAGAATGGCCATCAGCGTTGTCTGCCCTGTGGTACAGCTCACGTAGCTGCAGGTTCAGGGCATTGGTGGACAAGATGCACTTATCAGTGCTATCCTATGAAGGGACTACATTTCCCATGTTTTTAGAGGCAGCGGCAGCCATCGTGGAGTGTGGCAGGCCTATAAAGCCCAGCCACACCCAAGCACGTTGCTCACTATTTTGAAGACTTCGATGCAGCCAGACCTCGTGGAGGTTTGTATGGAGACGTCCAGAGTTTCTGAATGGCAGAGCATCGTCTAACCAAAGTCCATGGTGCATTCTAAAATGAGTAGGTTGTACTCATAGCGGTAAGGCCTTGCTGAATCCAAGTTTGGAGGAAGTTATTACTTCCAAAAGGTAATGCGCTTTTATGCACAGTAATTAGAGGTGTTTCAGTTTACAGATGTAAAGCGCTCTTTTGGCTCAGTAATTCAAAGCGTTTCAGTTCACAGAGATAACGCGCTTTGTGCACAAGTAATTCAAGGTGTTTCTGTTCACAGATGTAAAGTGCTCTTTTGGCTCAGTAATTCAAAGTGTTTCAATTCACAGAGATAATGCGCTTTGTGCCCAAGTAATTCAAGGTGTTTCCGTTCACAGATGTAAAGCGCTCTTTTGGCTCCGTAATTCAAAGCGTTTCAGTTCACAGATGTAACACTCTTTTGTGCACAGCAATTCAAGCTGTTTTCCGTTCACAGATATAAAGCGCTCTTTGAGCACAGTAATTTAAAGCGTTTTCAGTTCACATAGGTAACACGCTTTTCTGCACAAGTAAGTCAAGGTGTTTCCGTTTGCAAATGTAAAGCGTTCTTTTGGCACAGTAATTCAAAGCGCTTCAGTTCTCAGATATAAAGCGCTCTTCGCTTGATAATTCAGGTGCTTCAGTTCTCAGATGTAAAGCTCTTTTGGCTTGATAATTCAGGTGCTTCAGTTCTTAGATGTAAGCGCCCTTGGCATGATAATTGAGGCGCTTCAGTTCCCAGATATAAAGCGCTTCAAATTCACAGGAGGAAAAGGTTCTTGCCACAATATTCTAAGTGATTTAGACTATTTGAGTAAAAGCGCTTCCTGGTGTTATTAAGTAAGGCGCTTTAGGTTTCATGAGTAAAACCTTTTTGGCATTTATTATTATGAATGTGAAAGTATTGTTGGAGATAAACAAATCAAAGTTTTCATTGTTCTTTGAATAACTTAAAACATGAAAAACATATTTAAGTCTTTGAGATTTTCTAAGTCAGGATCAAAGGTTTATGTTGTGAATACATAAATGTTACAAGATTGATATTCTGTGTATAATGATAGTTCAACATTCTTGCCGTCTCTTGAATCTGAGGTCGTGTTTTACAAGGGGCTTCACCCTCATTTTAGAAGAGGTCTCCACCTGATATCTCGGAGACACTTTTAGTCAGGAGTCCATAAATGATTTACATTTCTATGAATGAGTAAATGAATATTGTTCTAACCTTTCCTTCTCAGATCTCTCTCCCTGGTGTTCCCTTCCCTAATTCCCTTCCCCCCGACTGGCTTCACCATAACTCTGTGTTACAATAGCTTTCTGAGTTGGTGACGCCAGTAGTTGGGCCTTTTGTCCAGCGACGTGCAGATCCAGAGGAAAGGACCCCGTGACACAATAGTGAGCCCGAGAGTTTTATACTTTCCTCTTGGTCTGTACGGGAGCTGCCCAAAATGGCCACCCTAGATACATTTATGCAAGTAGTAACTCAGATGCAAAGGGATTTGACAGACTCTAAAAATGTTACAGCTGATTTAGTGAATAAAGTAACTCAGTTACAGTGTAAAGTAGATGGTTCTGAATCTGAGTCTCGTTCTACTCCTCCTGCATCTACTAACATAGCTGTGAATGTGCTGACACAGATTCCTTTAGCTGCACCAGAGAGGTTTTCTGGGGACCCCAATAAGGTTAAAAAAAAATTGACTCCGGTGGAATTACATTTTACATGTTGGCCTAGTGCTTTTCCGGATGCACAATCTAGAATTGCATTCCTTATATCATACCTGAATGGTGATGCAGCTACTTGGGCAGTGCCATTATTCCTATTAGACAGTCCTCTTTTATACAACTGTCATCGCTTTGTAGAAGAATTCGTAAAAGTTTTTGACAGACGCGCAATCACTATGACTGCAGACAAAGGGGGTGATTTTAACCTTGGCGGACGGCGGAGGCCGTCCGCCAAGGTACCGCCGTGAAATGACCGCACCGCGGTCAAAAGTCTGCGGCGGCCATTTAAACATTTCCGCTGGGCCGGCGGGCGCTCTCCGAAAGAGCGCCCGCCGGCCCAGCAGAAATGCCCCTGCAACGAGGACGCCGGCTCAGAATTGAGCCGGCGTAGCTGCAGGGGTGCGACGGGTGCAGTTGCACCCGTCGCGTATTTCAGTGTCTGCAAAGCAGACACTGAAATACTTTGCGGGGCCCTCTTACGGGGGCCCCGCGGCACCCCCTACTGCCATCCTGTTCATGGCGGGTTTCCCGCCATGAACAGGATGGCGGTAGGGGGTGTCTGAATCCCCATGGCGGCGGAGCGCGCTCCGCCGCCATGGAGGATTCAATGGGGCAGCGGTAAACCGGCAGGAGACCGCCGGTTTACCCTTTCTGACCGCGGCTGAACCGCCGCGGTCAGAATGCCCTCGGGAGCACCGCCAGCCTGTTGGCGGTGCTCCCGTGGTCGGTGACCCTGGCGGTCACCGGCCGCCAGGGTCAGAATGACCCCCAAAGAGTTATTAGAATTACGTCAAGGAAATAAAGACCTGATAACGTATTTGTCCCACTTCAACCGGTTAGTGGTGGAAACTGCTTGGCCTGAGGAAAAAGGTCATGAGTATTTTATCAGGGGCTAAAAGACGAACTAAAAGATGTATTGGCCCAAGTTGAACCACAACCAGAAACTTGTACTGATTTAATTAATCTAACCCTACGGATAGATCACAGACTTTCTGAAAGAAAAGGAGCAAGGAAAAAATGGGAAAAAACGAATTGGCGAATGGAAAGTTTCAGACACTTTCAATTGTCTTCAGATTCTATGACAGAACCGATGGATATCAGAACTGTTCGCCCACCACTGACCAAAGAGGAGAAGACATGTGACGAAAAAATTGTCAGTGTTTGTATTGTGGAAAAAAGGGTCATTATATAAGAGAGTGCCAAAAGAAATTCAAAGGCAAGATTGATCCAACAGTTGTGACAAAGAGAAAGATAGCAGTTGCTTTAGAAAATCCACAGGAAAACCAAAGTGCCCAAGAAAAAATGACTGTGGAATTCCGCTACAGGTATTACGACCCACAGCCCAGAATCTGCCACAATACAGATACCCACATCAAAGGTCTGTTATAAACTGGTGATAACAAAACTGACACCGTCAACCCCCAGAGGAATACGCCCACACTGTCACGACCCACGAATCAACGCAGCGGTCTTTCAACCACGGTAATCCATTGGCGGTACACACCGCTGCGCTCAAAATACACACACATATACAAAACACAACCACATTGGACAATTCGAAATACACACACCTGATACACATACACCCACCACACCCACAGCCCAATCCAATATAAAGCACACACCCATATCACCCACAAACCCTTACTACCAGAATTTTGAAACCACGCCAGAGAGATACACTACCAAAAACAACGCCAGCATCCACAGACACACAACACCATCACTTATACAACACCCACGCACCTCAAACAACACACACCAACACACCCCCTCACACATCACAACAGACACCACCTCACACATCACCCACACCACATCATGGCACCTCAACGACACCCCAAGTTCTCTGAAGAGGAGCTCAGGGTCATGGTGGAGGAAATCGTTTGGGTAGAGCCACAGCTATTCGGATCACTGGTGCAGCAGACCTCCATTGCAAGGAAGATGGAGCTATGGTGCAGAATCGTAGACAGGGTCAATGCAGTGGGACAGCATCCAAGAACTAGGGATGACATCAGAAAGAGGTGGAACGACCTACGGGGGAAGGTGCATTCCGTGGTCTCCAGACACCAGATTGCTGTACAGAGGACTGGCGCTGGACCCCCAACTCCTCCCCCACAACTAACAACATGGGAAGAGCAAGTCTTGGCTATACTGCATCCTGAGGGCCTTGCAGGAGTAGCAGGAGGACTGGACTCTGGTAGGGCAAATCTTTACTACTATATCCATCCCATCCTACCTGCATGCCATCACATACTCCCACCCTCGCACCCATCACCCCAACAACCCACAGATACCCCACCAACACAACCCACACATCCCAAAACCAAGCCCTGCATGTGACACCAATGCATGGACACTCATCACCCAAGCATGTCCACTACAGAGACTCACTCATGCCCCAAAATCACCAATCACACAAGTACCAAGCCAATAATGCAAGCACTGGAGTACAGGGTCAACTACCCATTGCACACAATGGCACACACAGATACAATAATTATGCATTTACACCCCAACAGGACCCCTACCCAATGTCACCGGACAGGAGATGCCAGACATATTCAGTCCCCCCACAGAAGAGGCCCACAGTGATGACAGCAGCTCTGCACAACTGGATCAAGATGACCAGCCCGGCCCATCTGGGACTTCGGGACAGTCGGTTACCCTGACACTGTCACAAGCCACCACAGAGCCCCCCCTCAGGAAACACCAGCACAGCACCCACCCAGCGGGCCCATCCCTCTGTCCCCAAGACACGTCAATCAGCAGTGTGTCCACCACTACAGGGAACCCAGGCAAACCCACCAACCCAAGAAAATCAGGGACCTGGGGTCAGTGGCAGTGGGCACACGGTTCAGGGGACAGAGGCACAGGATAACAGGAAAACTGTCAGGACTGCTGTGCGACAGGGGGAGGACAGGCCCAGGGAACCCACTCTCCACAAGGCACTCTCCAACATTATGGGAGCTTACTATCATTCCCAGGAGACGATGGCAACGGTACTGGCCAAGTTTCAGGAGACCCAGCGGCTGCAGGAGGAACACTACCTTGGGATCAGGGAGGACTTGAAGTCCATTAACACCACCCTGGTCACCATTGCAGGGGTGCTGGCAGACCTCGCCAGCACCAGGAGGGACACAGTGGCACAACAAGGGGCCACTGCCACTAGCATGTACGATGAACAGCCCTTCACCTCTGCCGGCGATAGTGGACAGGAGGCACCGCCACAGGAACAACAGGACACCAGCACCCGACCCCCTGCAGATGGAGAGCCACCCGCAAACTGTCCCTGAGATCCAGGAACAAGACAGAGAACATTGCCAAGACCCCGCCAGGAAATGAGACCCCCTGAATGTCACCCTTCTGTCCCACTATGTCACCCTGTCCATCCTTAAACTGCCATTGCTCCACTTCCTATGCCCCTTTGGACAATGCACCTGTGAAGCAAATAGGCTGGACTCTGCCATGGACATTCCTCCACTATCACCCCAGCCCATTTTACAACCCCCTCCACTTATTAGCACATGAATAAACACACTTCAATCACAAAACAATCTGGAGTCAGTCTGTGCTTTCACAAATGTGTCATTGCAAGAAGTATGGAATATAGCAATGTCAATTTACACTGTAACACAGCTGTAGGCCAGCAGTAAACATAGCAGAGGGCACAAAGTAGGACCCAAATCTGTGAAATAGAAAGTCAAAGTGACAAGTCAGGGTCCATACACTAAATGAAAATGACACACTTATGCTAGTTCCAACAATAGAATGAGATGTGGGAAGCAGTGCCATCTTCTTACCTGTGTCTCACTGGAAGTATTGCCTGATGATGTTGTTTCGGTTGTCGATATCCTCTTCTTCTCCCTCCTCTTCTCCACTGTCCACAGGCTCCACAGCTGCCACAAGACCACCATCTGGCCCATCCTCCTGCAGAAAAGGCACCTGGCGTCACAAAGCCAGGTTGTGCAGCATACAGCAGGCCACGATTATCTGGTACACCTTCTTCGGTGAGTAGTAGAGGGATCCACCTGTCAGATGGAGGCACCGGAATCTGGCCTTCAGGAAGCCGAAGGTGCGTTCGATCACCCTCCTAGTTCGCCCATGTGCCTCATTGTAGCGTTCCTCTGCCCTTGTCCTGGGATTCCTCACTGGGGTCAGTAGCCATGACAGGTTGGGGTAACCAGAGTCACCTGCAAATGTCGAGGGACACTGTTAGACACACACTAACCCTTAGGGACAACCCCATACCCAGACACATATGTCAACTGTATTGGGACCTTGACCTCACCTATTAGCCACACACAGTGCCACTGGAGTTGGCCCATCACATAAGGGATGCTGCTATTCCTCAAAATGTAAGCATCATGCGCAGAGCCAGGATACTTGGCATTGACATGGGAGATGTACTGGTCTGCCAAACACACAATCTGCAAATTCATCAAATGGTAACTCTTCCGGTTTCTGTACAACTGTTCATTTCTGTGGGAGGGTACAAATGCCACATGTGTCCCATCAATGGCACCAATGATGTTGTGGATATGTCCCAGGGCATAGAAGTCGCCCTTCACCGTGGGCAAATCCTCCACCTGAAGGAAAATGATGTAGCTGTGCATGTGTTTCAACATGGCAGATAACACTCTGGACAACACGTGTGAGAACATTGGCTGGGACATCCTTGAAGCCATGGCCACTGTTGTTTGAAAAGACCCACTGGCCAAGAAATGGAGTACAGACAGGACCTGCACTAGAGGGAGGATTCCTGTGGGTTGGCAGATAGCTGACATCAGGTCCGGCTCCAACTGGGCACACAGTTCCTGGATTGTTGTACGATCAATTCTGAATGTGACCAGGATGTGTCTCTCTTCCATTGTCGACAGGTCCACCAGGGGTCCGTACACCGGAGGATGCCGCCATCTCATCACCTGCCCCAGCGGACGTGCCCTATGGAGGAGAACAGCGAGCAGAGAGTCATCCAACACTGAGGTATCACAATGTTTTATTTTCAGAAATGTAATTAATCCGCAATGTGCCGGTATCTGTCTAAATTCACGGCCCAGATAGGTGTGACGCAGTTAACATCCATCCCATGTGGTCTCCTGAAATGGTGGCTGCCTCACCTGTAAGGTGGGACAAGGAGATATGAGGTAACTGCGCTGGCGTTCTACAGTGTCGGGGTGGGCGGTCGAAGACCGCGGCGCAATTTAGCTTTGGTTAACATTGGGCCCTATGGTTCCCGGGAGCCAAAAACGATGTACGCCTGTGGTGACGGTACACACCGCCGCGGACGTGACTGCCATTTTCTGTCTGTTCACTCACTTGATACCTGACCTTCAATAGGAGTGGACCTACACTGCAAGTGCTGCTGTGACCTTAGTCTGGAAGCGACAATGGCTCATGTGTCTGGGGAAAGGGCCCCTACCTTCACTTTGGAGGAGTTGGAGAAACTAGTGGATGGGGTCCTCCCACAGTACATGCAACTGTACTGTCCTCCAGACAAACAGGTGAGTACACTGTGAGCATGCTGCATGGGCAATGCCTGTTTTGAGTGGTGTGGATGGAAGATACATGGGGGGGGCTGAGGCCTGCATGTGCGGATGGGGAGTGTATGTGCGTCAGGGCAAGGGTGGGAACTGGGGGGCAATGAGTATGATGGCCTGGACGGATCTATTCTAGACTGTAAATTTAGGGGTTCTTCCCTTTGGTACTTGGTGTCCTGGAAAGGATACAGACCGGAAAAAGACATGTCCATGCACCACTTTTGGTGTGACAATTTCACCTCCTCCATCCTAATAAGCCAGGCCCTGGACCACGCTTGGGAGAGGGTTGTAATGTCAGGAAAAAGGCCAGGCATGGTCCAGGTCTTGCCCGACATTCCGCTGCTCAACTCCCCGGCGCTTTATGCGCACCACTGGTCATCCCTGCTTGTTGCAAGAACGGCCATCAGCGTCATCTGCCCTGTGGTAAAGCTCACGTAGCTGCAGGTTCAGGGCAATGGTGAACAAGATGCACTTATCAGTGCTATCCTATGAAGGGATTACATTTCCCATTTCCCATGTTTTTAGAGGCGGCGGCCATCTTGAGGTGTGGCAGGCCTATAAAGCCCAACCACACCCAAGCACGTTGCTCACTATTTTGAAGACTTCGATGCAGCAGGACCTCGTGGAGGTTTCTCTGGAGACGTCCAGAGTTTCTGAATGGCAGAGTATCGTCTAACCAAAGTCCATGGTGCATTCTAAAACAAGTAGGTCGTACTCGTAGCGGGCTTTGTGCACAAGTAATTCAAGGTGTTTCCGTTCACAGATGTAAGGCGCTCTTTTGGCTCAGTAATTTGAAGCGTTTCAGTTCACAGAGATAACACGCTTTGTGCACAAGTAATTCAAGCTGTTTAGGTTCACAGATATAAAGCGCTCTTTGGGCAAGGTAATTCAAAGCGTTTCAGTTCACAGATGTAACGCGCTTTTGTGCACAAGTAATTCAAGGTGTTTCCGTTCACAAATGCAAAGCACTCTTTTGGCACAGTAATTCAAAGCGCTTTAGTTCTCAGATGTAAAGCACTCTTGGCTTGATAACTCAGGCGCTTCAGTTCTCAGATGTAAATCGCTTTTGGCTTGATAATTCAGGCACTTCAGTTCTTAGATGTAAGGCACTCTTGGCATGATAATTCAGGTGCTTCAGTTCCTAGATATAAAGTGCTTCAAATTCACAAGAGGAAAAGGTTCTTGGCACAATAGTCTAAGTGATTTAGACTCCTTGAGTAAAAGCACTTCCTGGTGTTATTAAGTAAGGCGCTTTAGGTTTCATGAGTGAAACCTTTTTGGCATTTATTATTATGAATGTAAAAGTATTGTTGGAGATAAAGAAATCAAAGTTTTCATTGTTCTTTGAATAACTTAAGATATGAAAAGCATATTTAAGTCTTTGAGATTTTCTAAGTCATGATCAAATGTTTATGTTGTGAATACATAAATGTTACAAGATTGATATTCTGTGTATATTCATAGTTCAACGTTCTTGCCATCTCTTGAATCTGAGGTTGTATTTTACAAGGGGCTTTGCCCTCATTCTATAAGAGGTCTTCACCTGATAACTCAGAGACACTTTTAGTCAGGAGTCCATAAATGATTTACGTTTCTATGAATGAATAAATGAATATTGTTCTAACCTTTCCTTCTCAAATCTCTCTCCCTGCTGTTCCCTTCCCTAATTCCATCCCCCCCGACTGGCTTCACCATAACTCTGTGCTGTAATAGCTTTCTGAGTTGGTGATACCGGTAGGTGGGCCTTTTGCCCAGCGACGTGCAGATCCTGAGGAAAGGACCCCGTGACAGTAAGCCACCCACTCACCCCATCCTCCCCAGGATCAAAAGCATAGGGCATGATGTCCCCTCCAGAACCAGTTGGGAAAACACCCACTTGAGAGACTGTGGCCTTGAACTCCTCAGGACAAAGAGCAAAGTGCATGTTGCCCCCTCCAGAGCATGTGGGCAAGTCACCCACTTGAGAGACTGTGGCCTTGCACTCCCCAGGATCAAGCACAGGGCATGTTCCCCCCTCCAGAGCATTAGGGCAAGTCATCCACTTGAGAGACTGTGGCCTTGCACTCCCCATGACAAAAAACAATGGGCATGTTACCCCCTCCAGAGCATGTGGGCAACTCACCCACTTGAGAGACTGTGGCCTTGCACTCCCCAGGACAAAGAGCAATGGGCATGTTTCCCCCTCCAGAGCATGTGGACAAGTCACCCACTTGAGAGACTCTGGCCTTGCACCCCCCAGGTCCAAGCACATGCAATGTTGCCCCCTCCAGGACCAGTGGTGTTGTTCTATCTCCTGGCTGAGGTGCCCCCCATGCCCTCAGAGGTGCCTGCCTATTTTCCAAATGATGCCACTGCAGTGTTCTCTCCGTGTTATTGCAGGTGACAAGTGGGACTTGGAGTTTGGATTGTGGCCCTGTGGCCCACGGACAATATGGACTGGGCTGCGTCCCTTGAACTGGACATGTGTATATACCATTAGTTAGATTTTTCGTATTTCTACTGTATTTATATTATTACACTCACTTTTCATCAATTCCTGGAGTCCTTGCATTATTCCGGAGGGGTACGGGGTGATTATGTTTTATTATTGCATCTGATTGTGTCTATGGTGTTGGGGTGTGTGTGTTGCGTGTTTGTGTGTCACTCTCTTTTTCCTCCCCCCGCTCCCTGTGTGCTAGGCGGCTGTATTCACCGTGATTTTATTTGCCATCGTTGGTGTTTGTGGTGGAGCAGGACATAGAAGAGCATGGGGAAGATCTGAATTCAGGCTCCATGGCGGCGTGTTTCTTCCTTGTGTCTCCAATGGTGAGTCCTTTCTCTTTTGTGCAGTGTTTCTGCCAGGCTTTTGATGTAGTTGGTACCGCCCCGGAAAAGGTGGCGGATTGGGTTTTCATAATATGGTGGGCGGAACATTGACTTCCGCTTGGCTGCAGGCGACTACGACCGTGGTGGCATTTGTTTTCCCCCTGGTGGTCTGTGTGGTAAAGTGGCTGTCTATGAGAGTTCTCACCGCCATGGTCATAATTTGGAGGTATTAACGCCAGCCTGTTGGCGGTATTACTGCCACTTTATCACCGACCGCCAGGGTTGTAATGAGGGCCACAATATTGACCAAGTTGCTTATTCCCAATTCCTTCTAGACGTTCCATGCCTTATAAAAGATGAAAAATCAATAAAATGCTAAATAAATAACTAGGCCCATACTTAAACTCCAGGCCACCCACCACTATAATTTTTCTAAATTACATACAAAGAAATACTGATGCATGCCCAAGCAAACAAACATCACGCGTCTTCAATAATTTTGGAACTTACTTGTGTGATTTCACAAAAACAAATTCCTTAAATCCAAAGGTATATACAGGAGCCAAAGAGAGTTATCCTTCCACCCCGAAATCCAAGTGAAAAGTGACCAGGAGAGGGACAAAGCACTGGGAGGAGCCTGTTGGACCAGAACAGGAAGTTGGAGCCTCTGACGCACTTCCTTCCTGTTTGAAAAAGAAAAAAGACTTCTCAGTCTGAAAAACAAATTGCAGGGTACATTGGATAAGAAAATCTAGTCAAAATCTCTTTTTGACTAGATTGAGTGGGTGTGGAGTAGAAAATCTACTCCACAAGTGAGTTTGCGCTCACAATCAACACTGTTTTGGCAGCCGGTTCAGCAGGAAGTGGCCCGAGTGAATGCGAAGTCTTGCACTTTCTTGCTGGTGGCCCGGGTGTATTGTGCAAGCGTGAAGAAACTCCGCTCCACGCCAGAGTGCGGAATTCAGGAAGTCTGCGCTACCCCCGAGGTGGAGCAGAGTTCTACACCCAGGCCTAAAAAAGAGTACGTTTACACTAACACAGTACAATGTGAAGACAGCACAAAAAACACAGCAGCTTAACAGTAATACCCTAGAAAACAACAGAATTACACCACAACACAACACATTAAAGCCATGCAAAAACAACACACAAAACCGAATAACACTCAACACAAAATAACAAAAAACAAATCAAACATCGCATAAAACATAGCATAGCTTCATTGTTGTGTTGTTTTTGCTGTCTTGAGCTTTAATTTTGTGTATGGGAAATATTGTGTTATGTTGCGCTGATATGCTGTTTCAGTGTTGCTTTATTGTTAGTGTTATGTTAGTATGTTATTGTCTTGGTGTGCAGTTGTGTTGTTACATTGGGACTTGTTGTATTGTAGCTATTGTATTTTAGGTTGATCTGGTTTGTTGTTTCCTGTATTTGTTATGATGCTATACCTCTGTTGTGTTATTCCGGTATTGTTATAACATAGTGTTGTTGCTTTACTTCAACTACAGTACGTCTGCCTAAATATTTATAGTTAATCTTGTCACATGTTACATCCCTAACAAAAAGTGTTTGCACCAAGTGCTGTATGTTTTACTTTCAAGGACCATTAATACGGCAAAAATATTTACGATTTGGCCCTTTGACTGAGAGCCTGTCAGAAACTTTTGCAGGGTCTAGGTTAAACACCTCTTCCAGCGCACCAGTTTGTGTGCTCCTCTAGGAATTTCTAAGGCGGTTGGTGATAAATGGAGGTTTTTAAAACACCTCTAACTGTAACATTAGTCTCAATTTGGGTATAAAAGGTTTTCCAAAGAGAAGATTTTGAAAGATTAATGTAAAATTGTTTCTCTTATTGCACATTGGCCAGTAAAATTCATAAAACCTGATAGAGTCTGAAGACAATTTCAAGCGATGCTATGGGTTTCATTCACTTTCGACTAATATTTTTTATGGTGGAATAATTTCCAATTTTCATGAACATTATACATTTTACAATGTTTAAATATTTATAGGAACTAAAAAGCCATTTTAGAGGGAGGTTTTGGGCTTCCTCCTTTATGGTTTGAAAATGAGAGTGTTTATAACATTACAGAGTTCTACAGTTCTTGCGGTGGGGGAGTCCTGGGCAAGGGCCTCTCTATCCAACTGTGTCCCCTTAGCACCCCCTACATGTCCCCTCTAACCTTTTTTATTCCACTGAACGTAAAGTATAAAAAGTTGCAACATTATTGTTTTAAATGTTGCCGACTGTGGGACCACTCCCTGAGCACAACCGCCTCTGCCTGTAGCTTCCTGAGCATAACCAACCCTGCCTGAAGCTTTCTAGGGAAAGGCCGGGGTTCTGTCTGAGGTGGAGTTTGAACCAAAAGCCAGTGGTGTAACGCAAAATGATGGGGCACGGCTGCAGAATGTGATGAGGAGCATCGGAGTCTCCCATCCTCCCCCAGGCCCATGGGGTGCTTGCAAAATTTGTGCCATAATTCAATGCACATTATACAAATCTGTGATTAGCTGTGCATGGTGTGGCAGTCTAATTATCCTATTTGACAATTAGGGTTTTGTGTAGGATAGTGGTAGGAGTACCAACATAGCTGTCAAGTGACCCCAGGTATTTAAGCCAGCCTTACCTTTTTAACCAATAATGCTGTGCATTCTGGGATTTGTAGTTTCATGTTTAACTTTCCACAAGTTGAGTTAGAAATCCCTGCCTTGGGCTACTCAGTTGGAATGGAACCACTATATAAACTTTCAATTGGCCCTGTGCTGTCATTCATTACGTGGTGCCACTTTGGAGCTTTACAACCCTATCTCTGGCCTGCTGCCAATGCTTTGTTTTGTTAGTTAGGTACCGCTGCTGTGGTACTCTACCTGTTTTTCTAAGACAGACTTAGACAACCAAGGCAGTGGCATAACACAGGCTTCTACAGCCTCTACGTTCAGTCAACCAACTCCTCAGGGGCCCCATCACCCTTCAGAGCCCCCATATTCAACCCAAGGCCAAACAACATGTGTGAGCTTTGGGAGACTCAGAAGCCCCTCTTCACGTTCTGCAGGGGCCCCCGCCATTTCGCGTTACACCACTGGGCCAAAGTTGGACTGTGAAGCCTCAAGATAACTGGGTCTGTGTGTTCCTCAAACGTTCTGGACTGAATATCTCTTAAGTATCCCACATAGTGTGAGCAGCAAGTGTATACAGCTGCTAACTGTTTTGTAACAGATGTATTCTCTGCTCCATGCTTTCTGTGCTGCATTTCTTTTGTGAGGGTAGCTTCTGCAGTAGCTGATAATATTTCTTACATACTTTGTACGAGAGGAGCTTGCCCATGGTGTATCTTTATTCAGAGAAGACTGGGACTAATGTTGATGTTGCTGTACTTGTTTCCATGAGAGTGCTGCTTCACCGCTGCTGCCTAAGTTGCACTATTTTCGTCAGAGGAAAGGTTAAACGGCGGCTGTTGTTGTTTTTTGTGTGGGGAAAATGTGAACAACTACTGCATGTGCTTTGCCTACTTTGCGTCAGGAAAACTTTATGCAGCTCTGAACGTTATTTGTGTTCTGTGTGAAGTAAACTTGTAATGGCGATGCCTGTGCTGTAACTGCTCTGCATGTGTGTATCTCATGCTGCATTGGTTTCAGGATACAGTCAGTGACACAGTTTACGTACTGTAAAAGGCCATTTATTTAGGGTAGGATTGCATCTTGTAAATAACATTTAACATGCTCAAAATCAACTCTAACTTTTAAATTCCCACCTCTTTTTAAACTTCTCCCCAGTCATCCTTTTCACTCCTTACCTCATTTTTCTTCCATTCACCCATCTTCCACTTCCATTCACCCACACATCCACCCTTTCCTTTCATCCCCTGCCTGCTTCAGGCATCCCCCACGCTATTATTTTTCACCTGCTTCTTTTCCCCCCTGGAACGGTGGCCAGACCCTCATCTGACTCTCCACCCTCCCCCATTGACTGCCACACAGCACAAACCCTTTAGGTGTTTTGCTGCCCCACCAGTGAACCCACTGCATCATTGCACGTCCTTACACCTTCTCCTTGAGCCACATCTTTTTCCCCCACAAATCCCCTAAAATTAAATGGAGCTCCAGAAGTTAATATGCAATGCCCAACTCAGAGAGGTGCACACCATCATTCCTGAAAAGCCCTGCTTCCTCCTCTGTAATCTCCTATCGGAAATCCCTCTTTGAACCCCACTCCAATTTGCACGCTATGTCCACAACCGGGTACATGCGCAACCATTGCAGAAAACCCTCCAGCTTAATTGGCGTAGGTGCCTTTCGTTGCAGGAGCCCTGCATCCCTCTACCCCTGGCCATTCTCCACTGCTTGGCTGTGCTGGCGAGCGAAAAGCATAGCATAACCTGGTGTCTTCCCCCACATTTGGAGCACTCATATTTGAATTTACATGGATGTCTCTAGCAGAAACCCTTGTTAAAGTTCCAACAGGCCCCTGAGGTAGGTGTATGGGGATCGCTGTACTGTACCCACCCCCCCTTGGCCGGGATGGGACTAAAAAGGCTTATATACCTCCAGCAGGCCACTAGCGGTATGCGTAGATGCTGCAGAGTGTGATGAAGCCATCCACTGCATCCACAATTCTGGATCCACATCCCCCTACGGCCTGTCTGGATTCACACTTACGCTTGCACTAAACTCCTCATCACAACTCAGCCACACAAACCCCCCAAAATGCATTTGGGCCTTGCGTATAATGTCTATGTACTTAAACATTGCAATGGCCCTATCGGGACATTTCCTGCATTAGATACTGGCATATATCAGAAAAGCCAAGGTCCAGTTGTCCATAGTTATTGGTACCCTGGGCTGGCAAGCTAATTCCCACTCTTCTTCCTTAGAGCCCTCCTTTGCCTGCATGTCCTTATGGAGGAGCTTGAAAACATTCACATACTCATGCTGCCAAATCCTTGTGTTCATCTTTTCTGCCACATGGGAACCTAACAGCATTGTGAGGCCCAAATAAGGGAGACACTTCTTATGCCCCCACCGTCCTTGTCATCCACTTCTGTCCCGTCTCCGGGTGCCTTTACCCCAGCCTTACCTGCAGTAGTCGTACCTTGTACAATTGTCTGCTTACTTTCCCTCTCGGGTGCCGCACATGCTCCAGGTGTCTTATGTACAGATTGATCACCCACCCCTATCGACTTCAGCATTTTAGCCACAGCAGTGTTTTGGACTTCTCCCCACACCGACCATCATTCTCCCTTAACTTTTACACGGGGAACCAAGGCCCTTGATTCTTTCATTGTCCTGCAACAATGCTCCTCCTTGTGTGCCACCTCCTGTATTGTCCCACTGTTCTTATTCTCCTGCAGAACAGAAAACGAAGAGGGGGTTGCACCGCTTCTGCGACCGTTCCCCCTCCCTTTGTCCCCACGCACCTCGCTTTCGCGAATCTCCCCATCTTCCCACTCGTCCATCTCATCCTCATAGTCAAGTTCCAAAGCCTCATCTTCATCCACCTCACACTTGTCCTTATCACCCTCTGCATCCATTGCATCACTCCACTCTTGCGGGGCTTGTCACCCATGGCGTATGCCAAACTTTCGAGTGCCACGTTCCTGCGCTGTAGAAAAGGCCACCAAAGACCCCTCTATTGCTTCAGACCAACATTTAGGGACCGTGTTGCGCCCCGTTGGCGTCACCTTCTTTCTGCCAGCCTCTGTCACTGGCTTTGACTTCCGGCGCCTCTCATGGCCATTTGCACCACTTGTGCCCCTCACGCTGCCAGCCCCTCCCCAGCCGCACAAGCCTCCTGACTCTTCCCTCTCTCTGTGTTCAGAACCCATACCCAACTCCCTTACCCTGCTGCGGGGCCCAATGGAACCCCAAACCCCCCACCACCAAAATTCCTCTTAGACTGCCTCTCTCTCCCCAAGGACTCCTCCCTGTCTCTGCATAGCTGTAGGAGGCTGGACTGGCTTGTAGTGAGTACCTAGGGGTACTTACACCTTGCACCAGGCCCAGTTATCCCTTATTAGTGTATAGGGTGTCTAGCAGCTTAGGCTGATAGATAATGGTAGCTTAGCAGAGCAGCTTAGGCTGAACTAGGAGACGAGTGAAGCTCCTACAGTACCACTAGTGTCATATGCACAATATCATAAGAAAACACAATACACAGATATACAAAAAATAAAGGTATTTTATTTTTATGACAATATGCCAAAAGTATCTCAGTGAGTACCCTCAATATGAGGATAGCAAATATACACAAGATATATGTACACAATACCAAAAATATGCAGTAATAGTATTAGAAAACAGTGCAAATAATGGATAGTTACAATAGGATGCAATGGGGACACATAGGGATAGGGGCAACACAAACCATATACTCCAAAAGTGGAATGCGAACCACGAATGGACCCCAAACCTATGTGGCCTTGTAGAGGGTCGCTGGGACTGTAAGAAAACAGTTAGGGTTAGAAAAATAGCCCATCCCAAGACCCTGAAAAGTGAGTGCAAAGTGCACTAAAGTTCCCCAAAGGACATAGAAGTCGTGATAGGGGAATTCTGCAGGAAAGACACAAATCAGCAATGCAACAACGATGGATTTCCAAACGAGGGTACCTGTGGAACAAGGGGACCAAGTCCAAAAGGCACAAGCAAGTCGGAGATGGGCAGGTGCCCAGGAAATGCCAGCTGTGGGTGCAAAGAAGCTGCTACAGGACAGTAGAAGCTGAAGATTCTGCAGGAACGACAAGGGCTAGGAGCTTCCCCTTTGGAGGACGGATCCGTCACGCCGTGGAGAGTCGTGCAGTTATGGTTTTCGGATGCTGCTGTGGCCCAGGAGGGACCAGGATGTCGCCAATTGCGTCTGGGGACAGACGAGGCGTCGAGCAACACAAGGAGCCCTCTCAGAAGCAGGCAGCACCCGCAGAAGTGCCAGAACAGGCACTACGAAGTGGAGTGAAAGAGTGCTCACCCGAAGTCGCACAAAGGAGTCCCAAGTCGCCGGAGGAAAACTTAGGAAGTTGTGCAATGCAGGTTAGAGTGCCGTGGACCCAGGCTTTGCTGTGCACAAAGGATTTCCGCCGGAAGTGCACAGAGGCTGGAGTAGCTGCAAAAGACGCAGTTTCCAGCAATGCAGTCTGGCGTGGGGAGGCAAGGACTTACCTCCACCAAACTTGGACTGAAGAGTCACTGGACTGTGGGAGTCACTTGGACAGAGTTGCTGGATTCAAGGGACCTCGCTCGTCGTGCTGAGAGGAGACCCAGGGTACCGGTGATGCAGTTCTTTGGTGCCTGCGGTTGCAGGGGGACGATTCCGTCGACCCACGGGAGACTTCTTCGGAGCTTCTAGTGCAGAGAGGAGGCAGACTACCCCCACAGCATGCACCATCAGGAAAGCAGTCGAGAAGGCGGCAGGATCAGCGTTACAGAGTTGCAGTAGTCGTCTTCGCTACTTTGTTGCAGTTTTGCAGGCTTCCAGCGCGGTCAGCAGTCGATTCCTTGGCAGAAGGTGAAGAGAGAGATGCAGAGGAACTCACATGAGCTCTTGCATTCGTTATCTAAGGAATCCCCAAAGACAGAGACCCTAAATAGCCAGAAATGAGGGTTTGGCTACTTAGGAGAGAGGATAGGCTAGCAACACCTGAAGGAGCCTATCAGAAGGAGTCTCTGACGTCACCTGCTGGCACTGGCCACTCAGAGCAGTCCAGTGTGCCAGCAGCACCTCTGTTTCCAAGATGGCAGAGGTCTGGAGCACACTGGAGGAGCTCTGGGCACCTCCCAGGGGAGGTGCAGGTCAGGGGAGTGGTCACTCCCCTTTCCTTTGTCCAGTTTCGCGCCAGAGCAGGGCTGAGGGGTCCCTGAACCGGTGTAGACTGGCTTATGCAGAAATGGGCACCATCTGTGCCCATGAAAGCATTTCCAGAGGCTGGGGGAGGCTATTCCTCCCAATTCCTAACACCATTTTCCAAAGGGAGAGGGTGTAACACCCTCTCTCTGAGGAAGTCCTTTGTTCTGCCTTCCTGGGCCAGGCCTGGCTGGACCCCAGGAGGGCAGAAACCTGTCTGAGGGGTTGGCAGCAGCAGCAGCAGCAGTGAAACCCCGGGAAAGGCAGTTTGGCAGTGCCAGGGTCTGTGCTAGAGACCCGTGGGATCATGGGATTGCACCAACAATACCAGGATGGCATAGAGGGGGCAATTCCATGATCTTAGACATGTTACATGGCCATATTCGGAGTTACCATTGTGAAGCTACACATAGGTAGTGACCTATATGTAGTGCACGCGTCTAATGGTGTCCCCGCACTCACAAAGTCTGGGGAATTGGCCCTGAACAATGTGGGGGCACCTTGGCTAGTGCCAGGGTGCCCACACACTAAGTAACTTAGCACCGAACCTTTACCAGGTAAAGGTTAGACATATAGGTGACTTATAAGTTACTTAAGTGCAGTGTAAAATGGCTGTGAAATAACGTGGACGTTATTTCACTCAGGCTGCAGTGGCAGGCCTGTGTAAGAATTGTCAGAGCTCCCTATGGGTGGCAAAAGAAATGCTGCAGCCCATAGGGATCTCCTGGAACCCCAATACCCTGGGTACCTCAGTACCATATACTAGGGAATTATAAGGGTGTTCCAGTAAGCCAATGTAAATTGGTAAAATTGGTCACTAGCCTGTTAGTGACAATTTGAAAGAAATGAGAGATCATAACCACTGAGGTTCTGATTAGCAGAGCCTCAGTGAGACAGTTAGTCATAACACAGGTAACACATTCAGGCACACTTATGAGCACTGGGGTCCTGGCTGGCAGGGTCCCAGTGACACATACAACTAAAACAACATATATACAGTGAAAAATGGGGGAACATGCCAGGCAAGATGGTACTTTCCTACACAACCGCC
Organism: Pleurodeles waltl; assembly: GCF_031143425.1. Classification (NCBI taxonomy): domain Eukaryota; kingdom Metazoa; phylum Chordata; class Amphibia; order Caudata; family Salamandridae; genus Pleurodeles; species Pleurodeles waltl. Next base: position 551,289,752 of record NC_090445.1, read on the forward strand.
CCCCAAACGAAGGACAATAAGACTAGCCATGACGTGATGAGTCTTCATTGTCTAAGTGGAAATATCTGGAGAGTCCATCTGCATTGGAGTGGCTACTCCCAGGTCTATCTTCCACTGAATAGTCCATTCCCTGTAGGGATATGGACCACCTCAATAATTTAGGATTTTCACCTTTCATTTGTTTTAGCCAAAGTAGAGGTTTGTGGTCTGTCTGAACAATGAAGTGAGTGCCAAACAGGTATGGCCTCAATTTTTTCAGTGCCCAGACCACAGCAAAGGCCTCCCTCTCTATGGCAGACCAACGCTTTTCTCTAGGGGTCAACCTCCTACTAATAAAAGCAACAGGTTGATCCTGGCCCTCAGAATTAAGTTGTGATAGGACTGCCCCTACTCCTAATTCAGATGCATCAGTTTGGACATAGAATTTATTAGAGTAACAAGGGCTTTTCAGGACAAGTGCAGAGCACATGGCCTGCTTCAGCTCCTCAAAAGCTTTCTGACAGTTTGCTGTCCATAATACCTTTTTAGGCATTTTCTTGGATGTGAGGTCATTAAGAGGGGCTGCAATGGAGCCATAGTTCTTAATGAACCTCCTGTAATACCCAGTGAGGCCTAGGAAGGCTCTCACCTGAGTCTGAGTAGTAGGGGGAACCCAATCTATAATTGTTTGGATTTTCCCCTGAAGTGGTGCAATCTGTTCCCCACCAACAAGGTGTCCCAGATAAACCACCTTCCCCTGCCCTATCTGGCACTTTGAAGCCTTGATAGTGAGGCCTGCCTTTTGCAGGGCCTCCAAAACTTTCCATAGGTGGACCAGGTGATCATCCCAGCTGGAGCTAAAGACAGCTATATCGTCCAGATATGCTGCACTAAAAGCTTCCAGCCCTTGCAGGACTGTGTTCACCAACCTCTGAAAAGTGGCAGGTGCATTTTTCAATCCAAAAGGCATTACTGTGAATTGGTAATGGCCTCCAATGGTTGAAAATGCAGTTTTTGCATTTGCATCTTCTGATAATTTGATCTGCCAATACCCTGCAGTCAAGTCAAAAGTGCTTAGATACTTGGCAGATGCCAGTGTATCTATGAGCTCATCTGCCCTGGGTATAGGGTGAGCATCAGTTTTGGTTACCTGGTTGAGACCTCTGTAGTCAACACAAAACCGCATTTCCTTCTTTCCATCTTTGGAATGAGGTTTTGGTACAAGTACCACAGGAGAAGCCCATGGACTTTCAGAGTGCTCAACCACTCCTAGTTCTAACATTTTCTGCACCTCTTGCTTTATGCAGTCTCTGACATGGTCAGGATGCCTATAGATTTTACTTTTGACAGGCAAGCTGTCTCCAGGATCTATAGTGTGCTCACACCAAGAAGTGGTACCTGGCACAGTAGAGAAGAGTTCAGAAAACTGACCCAGGAGATTTATGCAATGGTCTTTCTGCTCAGCAGTAAGACAATCAGCCAAAACTACACCTTCCACTAGAGCATCTTGTTCTGTGGAAGAGAAGAGATCAGGGAGAGGGTCACTCTCTTCTTCCTGTCCCTCATCAGTTGCCATGAGCAGGGTGAGATCAGCCCTGTCATAGTAAGGTTTCAGGCGATTGACATGGAGCACCCTAAGGGGACTCCTGGCAGTGCCTAAGTCAACTAAGTAGGTGACTTCACCCTTTTTCTCAACAATTGTGTGGGGTCCACTCCATTTATCTTGGAGTGCTCTTGGGGCCACAGGCTCCAAGACCCACACTTTCTGCCCTGGTTGGTACTGAACCAAAACAGCCTTCTGGTCATGCCATTGCTTTTGGAGCTCTTGGCTGGCCTGAAGGTTTTTACTGGCCTTTTTCATGTACTCAGCCATCCTTGATCTGAGGCCAAGTACATAGTCCACTATGTCTTGCTTTGGAGCTTTTAAAGGTTGTTCCCAACCCTCCTTAACAAGTGTTAGAGGACCTCTCACAGGGTGTCCAAAGAGGAGTTCAAATGGGCTGAAGCCCACTCCTTTCTGGGGTACCTCCCTGTAAGCAAAAAAGAGGCATGGTAAAAGGATATCCCATCTCCTGCGGAGTTTTTCAGGGAGTCCCATAATCATGCCTTTGAGAGTTTTATTAAATCTCTCCACCAGTCCATTTGTTTGTGGATGATAGGGTGTAGTGAACTTGTATGTCACACCACACTCCTTCAACATGGCCTTTAAGTAAGCAGACATGAAATTGCTTCCCCTGTCTGATACCACCTCTTTTGGGAAGCCCACCCTGGAAAATATTCCCAGGAGGGCCTTTGCCACTGCAGGTGCTGTAGTGGTCCTTAGAGGAATAGCTTCAGGATATCTTGTGGCATGGTCCACTACCACCAAGATAAACCTATTGCCTGAAGCAGTAGGAGGGTCAAGGGGGCCAACTATGTCAACCACTACCCTTTCAAAGGGAACCCCAACCACAGGCAGTGGAATAAGGGGTGCCTTTGAAGTGCCACCTGTCTTGCCACTGGCTTGACAGGTTTCACAGGACTTGCAAAATTCTTTTGTGTCCTCTGACATTCTAGGCCAATGAAACAAGGGAACAAGTCTGTCCCAAGTTTTCATTTGTCCTAAATGTCCAGCTAGGGGAATGTCGTGGGCTAGAGTTAGGAGGAACTTTCTGTACTCCTGAGGAATCACTAACCTCCTGGCAGTTCCAGGTTTAGGATCCCCTGCTTCAGTGTACAAGAGGTTGTACTCCCAGTAAACTCTGTGAGAGTCACTGACATCCCCATTAGCTTGTTTGACAGCTTGCTGTCTTAGACCCTCTAGTGTGGGACAGGTTTGCTGTGCCACACTCAGCTCCTCCCTGGCAGGCCCCCCTTCACCCAAAAGCTCAGCAGTGTCTGCTTCCAGCTCCTCTGGTGTAGGTTCTGCACAGGGTGGAAATTCTTCTTCCTCAGAAGAAGAATCCACTGTAGAGGGAGGGATAGTAGGTAGTGCTTTACTTCTACTAGCCCTAGCTTTAGGGAGCACTTGGTCCATTGTTCCAGGATCCAAGTCACCCTGTCCTTTTTGCTTTTTGGCCTGAGCCCTGGTTAAAGCAAAATATGCCCTGGGATGCCCAGCATTGCTGCATGGGCCTCCAACTCCACATCTGACCAAGCTGATGTATCTAAATCATTTCCAAGTAGACAGTCTACAGGTAAATATGAGGCAACCACAACTTTCTTTGGACCAGTAACCCCCCCCAGTTGAGATTTACAACAGCCATGGGGTGGCTAAGTGTGTTGTTGTGAGCATCGGTTACTTGGTTCTGGTGACCAAGTAGGTGTTGTTCAGGGTGGACCAGTTTCTCTATTACCATTGTAACACTGCCACCAGTGTCCCTGTAGGCCTGAACCTCAACACCATTTATTAGGGATAGTTGCTTGTACTTATCCATGTTAAGGGGACAAGCAACTAAGGTGGCTAAATCAATAGCCCCCTCAGAGACTAACACAGCCTCTGTGGTCTCCCTAACAAGACCAACCCCAACTAAGTTACCAAAAGTGAGCCCAGCTACTCCCTTGGATTGGCTATTAGTAGGTTTGCTCCCACCCCCACTGCTATTAGTAGGGACACTACGGGGGTCATTCTGACCTCGGCGGTAAAAGGCCCTTACCGCCGGTCAGAAGACCGCCATAACACCGCCGCGGCCGCGGTTAACCGCCACGGTCATTCTGACCCACAACGGCCAAACCTCCAAAATTCCGTCCTCCACTGCAGCATCACATCAGCATCAGCGGGCAGCGATAAACTGGAGATGACCAAACCTCCACCGTCACGCCAACAGAAATACGCCCATGCCATTACGACCCACGAATCCACACGACGGTCATTCAAACGCGGTATTCCATTGGCGCTACACACCGCCACGGTCAGAATACACACACAGCACCAAAACACAGCCACATTGGACAATTTGAAATACACACACCTGATACACATACACACACCACTCCCACACAATCAACCAACTATAAAACACACACCCACATCACCCACAAACCCCTGCGACCATAATTACTGAGAGAAGGAGAGAGAGACACAGCAGACAATCCAAAGCAAGACACACTGAGGCACACTACACCATCACACAAACCACATAGTAGCACAAAGCACCACTCACCAACATACTCATCATCACATACACCACCCCACACCTCACCCACACCACCCCATGGCACCCCAAAGGCACCCACGCTTTTCGGACCAAGAACTCCGGGTCATGGTGGAGGAAATCCTACGTGTGGAACCCCAGCTCTTCGGCTCGCAGGTGCAGCACACCAGTATAGCTAGGAAGGCGGAGCTATGGCAGCGGATCGTGGACAGGGTCAATGCGGTGGGACAGCATCCCAGGAATAGGGAGGACATACGCAAAAGATGGAACGACCTACGGGGGAAGGTCCGATTGATGGTCTCCAGGCACAACATCGCGGTCCAGAAGACTGGCGGCGGACCCCCACCCACCCCTCCCGAATTCACATCGTGGAGCAAGACGTCTTGAACATCCTGCATCCTCAGGGCCTCGCAGGAGTAGCCGGAGGAATGGACTCTGGTAAGTCCAATCTCAACTACTATATCCCCCCCACCCCACCAGCATGCCAACCCACACCCCCACCCTCACCCCCAACCCCCCAGCACACATCCTCCCTGACAATGCACACACAGAAACAATAACCAAACTCTCTTACCCCATGCAGGACCCGAACGACAACACACCAGCCAGGAGGGTCCAGAAGTGTCCATCCCACCACCGGAACAGGCCCACACTGAGGATAGCAGCTCTGTCGACAGTGAACCTGATGACCAGCCCGGACCATCGGGGACCTCTGGGCAGTCGGTTCCCCTCAGGCAGCCACAGGCCACACCAGACCCGACCCCCTCTGCCAACACCAGCACAGCTCCCACCCAGCGGGCCCATGCCTCTGTCTCTAGGACAGCTCAATCAGCGGTGTGTCTGCCACTACAGGGCACCCAGGCTAACCCAACACCCCAACAACAACAGGGACCTGGGGGCAGTGGTAGCGGGCACACCGTCCAGGGGACAGAGGCCGGGGGAAACCGGGCAGCTCGGAGGGCTGCTGTGCGACAGGGGGGGGAGGAGAGGCCCAGGGAACCCACTCTCCAAGAGGCCCTCACCACCATCATGGGGGCATACCACCACTCCCAAGAAACAATGGCGACGGTACTGGCCAGGTTCACTGAGATCCAGGCACAGCAGGAGGAACGCTACATGGGGTTCAGGGAGGAGCTGAGAATCATCGGGACCGCAATGGGGACCATCGTCCTGGCCCTCCACAGGATAGAGGACGCGTTGCGGGACCATGGTGCACCACACAGGGCCCCTGTCACTAGCCCGGACCAGGAACAGCCTACCACCTCCGCCGGCGCTAGTGGACAGGAGGTCCCAACACCTCGACAGCCCCCCAGAACCCCACCTCCTGCTGAAGAACAACCACCCCGTAAGAGGAGCCTGAGACCAAAAAAAAAGACAGAGTAGGATGTCAAGACCCCCGCCAGCAGGACATACCCCCTCAAGTCTTCCCACTGTCCCACATTGCCACCCTGTCCAACCATGAACTGCCTATGCTCCATCCTTCCACAGGCAAAAGGACAATGCACCTGTGAGACTGAGAACTGGACTCTGCCATGGATATTCCTCCACCCCCACCCATCACCCTTAGAATCACATGTACCGATATCTAGCACTGTAAATAAATCACATTTTGCACACAAATCTGTTTTGAGTCATGCTGTATTATTAACAAATGTATTACATATTACTGTTCGATTTCTGTTCTGTCAATTAGTCATGACAACATACCAATGTCAATACGCTGTATTTCATGGGCGAACCAAGCAGAAGTCAGGTACTGAGTCAGACAGCACTGAGAAGGGAAGGGAAAGGCAAAAATTAATGAAAAACATCTGTGGGGAACTACAGAAAGTACAGATGCAGGAGGCTATAAGCAATTGTGAAATGGCGTGGGTGATTCTTACCTGTGTGTTACTGGAAATACTGTTGTATCACTCTGTCCCTATTGTCTGTGTCGTCCTCAGAGTCTTCCTCCTCTTCACTCTCCACAGGCTCCACGGCTTCTACAACACCACCATCTGGACCATCCTCCTGCAGGAAAGGCACCTGGCGTCGCAAAGCCAGGTTGTGGAGCATACAGCACGCCACGATGATATGGCACACCTTCTTTGGTGAGTACATTAGGGATCCACCTGTCATATGCAGGCACCTAAACCTGGCCTTCAGGAGCCCAAAGGTTCGCTCAATCACCCTCCTACTATGCCCATGGGCCTCATTGTACCGTTCCTCTGCCCTGGTCCTGGGATTCCTCACTGGGGTCAATAGCCACGGCAGGTTGGGGTAACCAGAGTCACCTATTAGCCACACACGCTGTCTCTGTAGCTGTTCCATCACATAGGGAATGCTGCTATTTCGCATAACATACGCGTCATGCACTGACCCTGGGAACTTGGCATTTACATGGGAGATGTACTGGTCAGCCAAACAGCCAAACACCTGGATATTCATTGAATGGTAATTCTTCCTGTTCCTGTACACCTTCTTCCATTGTGGACAGGTCCACCAGCGGCCGGTACACGTGAGGATTCCTCCTTCTCATCGCTAGTCCCAGCGGACGGTGCCTAGGAAGGAGAATATGGAGTACAGAGTCAATCCACTCACAGGTACGTACAACACAGCTTGCACAGTACAGGTAAATGTATGGTTTGATATGTTTGTATGTGTGCCATTGCAAGGCCTAGGCCTGTGTGACGCATTAGAAATTGAGCCATGTGGGCCCTTGAAATGGCCGATGCCTGACCTGTGAAGTGGGACAATGGAATGTGAGGTCACTGCGCTGGCGGGGCACACCGTGGCGGTAGGCGGTCGAAGACCGCTGTGCGAAGACGCATTGGTTAACATTGAAGCCTATGGGTTTCAGGAGCCAATGACGATGTGCGCCGGCGGTCGCGGGACGCACCGCCGCGGTACGCACCGCCGCGGGCGTGCCCGCCATTTTCTATCTGCTCAATCATTCGAGACCTGATCATCCACAGGAGAGGACCTATACTGCAAGTGCTGCTGTGAACTCGGTCTGGAAGTGACAATGGCTGCTGCTACTGGTGAAAGGGCCCCCACCTTCAGTTCAGAAGAGTTGGAGAAGCTCGTGGATGGGGTCCTCGCCCAGTATGCGCAACTCTACGGTCCTCCAGACCAACAGGTGAGTACACTCAGTGCACATTGAATGGGTTATGCCTGTGTGGAGGGGGGGGATGTAAGTTGGTGGGGTGTGGAGGGAATGGGGAGTGCAATGCACGACAGATGAGATAATGGGAACCATGACAAGGTTGGGGAGGGGGGGGCATGTACTCCAAACATGCAGATATGTGACGGTTTCTCTTTCCCACCCTGTACATGTCAAACAGGTGAGCGCCCACCAGAAAATCGATATTTGGCGTGCCATCGACGAGGAAGTCCGGAACTTGGGGGTCCACAACAGACGGGGCACCCACTGCCGCAAGAGGTGGGAGGACATCCGCCACGGAACGAGGAAGACCGCAGAAACATTGCTGGGGATGGCCTCCCGACCTAGGAGGGGTGCCAGTCGCACCATGACCCCCCTGATGTCCCGGATCCTGGCGGTGGCCTACCCTAATTTGGATGGGTGCTTGAGGACAGCACAGCAGACACAAGGGGGTGAGTATCCGCACATTCTCCTATCTGTATGCGCATTGGAGGCGTCTGGGTGGGGGAGGAGGGCTGTGGGTGACATTAGGCCCGGGCGCTCTCTGTAGTGTAGTCCACTCCCTTAGGCATGGCCCTGTGCCCCCGCCCCCCACCTCTGTAGGGTGCCAAGTGCAGCTACCCATGCTCCTGCATCACACATGTGCGCATGTGTTGTCCCTAGACCTGTTTGCCTAGTCAGAAGTACTAAGTAGTGTACCCCAAGTTCGCGACTTAGTGCACGAGGCACCTGTGTCTGTCCTCTCCGCAAAGGGTATTGCTAAGGCATGCACTCAACTTTGTTTAATTTCTCCCCCACCCTAAATCTTTGTCTTCTTGTGTTTTAGCAACATCAGGCGGAGGAGATTTGGCGTCGGAGCAGGAGGGAGCTGCAGGTCACCAGGCCCCGGTGGGCACTGACACAGACACCGAGGGCACCAGTGATCCAGAGGGCGAGGGGAGCACCACAACGGGGGCCGGTGGAGACACCAGCGACACGGACACGTCCTCGTTTGGGAGCTCCCTAGCGGGGGCGGCACCATCTGTGCCCCCCGCAACAACAGGTACAGCCGCCACCCAGCGCACCAGCACCGCCCTCCCAGCAGCCCCTCAGTCTTCGCTCCGTGGCCGCTCGGCCAGGAAGGCGCGCGTCTCCTTCGCCCCAGGCACCTCAGCCCCTGCCTCTGTTACCCCTGCTGCCCTCAGTGCGGAGCTCATTGACCTGGTGAGGACGGTCATTGTTGAGCAGACTACCCTTCTGAATGCCATCCAGGGGGTGGAAAGGGAGGTGCATCGGAGCAATGCCTACCTGGAGGGCATTCATTCGGGTCAGGCTGCCCATCAACGAGCGTTCACTGCTCTGGCCTCAGCACTGACGGCAGCCATTGTCCCTGTCTCCAGTCTCCCTCTTCTATCTGCCTCCACCCTTTCTCTGTCTCCTGTACCTCAACTTATCCCATCCACACCATCAGACCAGCCTGCACACACCTCAACACCCAAGGCCAGCTCATCCAAACATAAGCACCACAGAAAACACAAGCATTCACCCAAGCAACACACAGATGCAGACATATCAACAGTCACTACCACCTCTGTGTCCCCGTCCTCCTCGTCTCCCTCCTCCCTCCCTGTGACGTCTACACTCACACCTGCATGCACCCCAACATCAGCCAGTTCTTCCACCACCAGCAAACCCTCCACTACAGTCCGCACACCTGCAGTCACCACCCCCACTGGCATTTACACGTCCCCTGTGTCCTCTCCCACTGTGTCTGTCACCCCCTCTTCCAAGACACATAAACGCAGGCAGACACCCAAACAACAGCCAACCACCTCACCACAGCCTACGTCCCAGTCACCTGCACCCAAGGACAGCACACCTGGCTCTCATACAACCACATCCTCTTCCTCCACTTCTCTCACCACTACTCCTACCCCTTACCTTGGTCCCAAGAAAAATTACCTCTCCAGTTTTGACCTCTTTCCCTCCCCCGACCCACCCCCTCCAACTGGGAAAAGTCCCAAGGGCACCTCAGCCACCACCAGCCCAACTACTACAGTGCAAGTGGTGCATGGCATGTGGAGTCCACCCTTTGGCGGCAGTAACACTTCGGTGTGCATCAAGGGGACAGCCAGCCCCCCCCCAGGCAAGAGGACCCGGAAATTGAAGGGCCGCCGTGAGCGGACAGAGACGGCTGCCCCCAAGGAGGTGACTCCGGCCACTTCACTGGCCACAGCAGCCAGGGGAGGCAAGGGCCCGAGAGCCCCATCTAAGGAGCGGAAGGACAGCAGGGCGGAGAGGACAACCACCAGGAGCGCGGAGCAGGAGGGCCCCACAAGCCCCATCCCGGCTGCAAGGGACGACACCAAAGGGCCCAGGACTCACTCCCCGAAGGGGCCTGACACAGCACGGTCGGAGGGCGACTGAGCAGGGTGTCCAGGCCAGGTATGACTCCCTTGACATACTGCAAGAGCACCGCTGAACAGGGCCCCGCCGTGCAGAAGAGCACTGCTGAACAGGGCCCCGCCGTGAAGACAGGTACCGCTGAACAGGGCCCCGCCGTGCAGAAGAGCACCGCTGAACAGGGCCCCGCCGTGAAGACAGGTACCGCTAAACAGGGCCCCGCCGTGATGACAGGTACCGCTGAACAGGGCCCCGCCGTGAAGACAGGTACCGCTGAACAGGGCCCCGCCGTGAAGACAGGTACCGCTGAACAGGGCCCCGCCGTGAAGACAGGTACCGCTGAACAGGGCCCCGCCGTGAAGACAGGTACCGCTGAACAGGGCCCCGCCGTGAAGACAGGTACCGCTGAACAGGGCCCCGCCGTGCAGAAGAGCACCACTGAACAGGGCCCGCCGTGAAGACAGGTACCGCTGAACAGGGCCCCGCCGTGCAGAAGAGCACCGCTGGACAGGGCCCCGCTGTGAAGACAGGTACCGCTGAACAGGGCCCCGCCGTGATGACAGGTACCGCTGAACAGGGCCCCGCCGTGAAGACAGGTACCGCTGAACAGGGCCCCGCCGTGAAGACAGGTACCGCTGAACAGGGCCCCGCCGTGCAGAAGAGCACCGCTGAACAGGGCCCCGCCGTGAAGACAGGTACCGCTGAACAGGGCCCCGCCGTGAAGACAGGTACCGCTGAACAGGGCCCGCCGTGAAGACAGGTACCGCTGAACAGGGCCCCGCCGTGCAGAAGAGCACCGCTGAACAGGGCCCCGCCGTGAAGACAGGTACCGCTGAACAGGGCCCCGCCGTGAAGACAGGTACCGCTGAACAGGGCCCCGCCGTGAAGACAGGTACCGCTGAACAGGGCCCCGCCGTGATGACAGGTACCGCTGAACAGGGCCCCGCCGTGAAGACAGGTACCGCTGAACAGGGCCCCGCCGTGAAGACAGGTACCGCTGAACAGGGCCCCGCCGTGATGACAGGTACCGCTGAACAGGGCCCCGCCGTGAAGACAGGTACCGCTGAACAGGGCCCCGCCGTGCAGAAGAGCACCGCTGAACAGGGCCCCGCCGTGCAGAAGAGCACCGCTGAACAGGGCCCCGCCGTGAAGACAGGTACCGCTGAACAGGGCCCCGCCGTGCAGAAGAGCACCGCTGAACAGGGCCCCACCGTGCAGAAGAGCACTGCTGAACAGGGCCCGCCGTCTCAAGCACCGCTCCGCTGGGCCCTTCCTGTCAAGCACCGCTCCGCTGGGCCCTTCCTGTCAAGCACCGCTCCGCTGGGCCCCGCCGTCTCAAGCACCGCTCCGCTGGGCCCTTCCTGTCAAGCACCGCTCCGCTGGGCCCTTCCTGTCAAGCACCGCTCCGCTGGGCCCTGCCGTCTCAATCACCGCTCCGCTGGGCCCTTCCTGTCAAGCACCGCTCCGCTGGGCCCTTCCTGTCAAGCACCGCTCCGCTGGGCCCTGCCGTCTCAATCACCGCTCCGCTGGGCCCTTCCTGTCAAGCACCGCTCCGCTGGGCCCTTCCTGTCAAGCACCGCTCCGCTGGGCCCCGCCGTCTCAAGCACCGCTCCGCTGGGCCCTTCCTGTCAAGCACCGCTCCGCTGGGCCCTTCCTGTCAAGCACCGCTCCGCTGGGCCCTGCCGTCTCAATCACCGCTCCGCTGGGCCCTTCCTGTCAAGCACCGCTCCGCTGGGCCCCGCCGTCTCAAGCACCGCTCCGCTGGGCCCTTCCTGTCAAGCACCGCTCCGCTGGGCCCTGCCGTCTCAATCACCGCTCCGCTGGGCCCTTCCTGTCAAGCACCGCTCCGCTGGGCCCTTCCTGTCAAGCACCGCTCCGCTGGGCCCCGCCGTCTCAAGCACCGCTCCGCTGGACCCTTCCTGTCAAGCACCGCTCCGCTGGGCCCCGCCGTCTCAAGCACCGCTCCGCTGGGCCCTTCCTGTCAAGCACCGCTCCGCTGGGCCCTTCCTGTCAAGCACCGCTCCGCTGGGCCCTTCCTGTCAAGCACCGCTCCGCTGGGCCCTTCCTGTCAAGCACCGCTCCGCTGGACCCTTCCTGTCAAGCACCGCTCCGCTGGACATCGCCATGTCATGCTCCGCTGCGCTGGGTCCCGCCGTCTCAGGCACTGTTTATGGTTCACTGTGCCCACCATGCCTCCTCCTTGACCAGTGGACTCTGTAATCCACCTGAGAGACTGTGGCTTTGCACTCCCCAGGATGGCACAGTGGGCAATCCACCCACTGTAGAGACTTGAGAGACTGTGGCTTTGCACTCCCCAGGATGGTCCAGTGGGCAACCCACCCACTGCAGAGACTTGAGAGACTGTGGCTTTGCACTCCCCAGGATGGCACAGTGGGCAACCCACCCACTGCAGAGACTTGAGAGACTGTGGCTTTGCACTCCCCAGGATGGCACAGTGGGCAATCCACCCACTGTAGAGACTTGAGAGACTGTGTCTTTGCACTCCCCAGGATGGTACAATGTGCATGGTGGCTCCTCGTGGATCTGGCGTTGTGGACTCATGTGGCTGTGGTGGCCCCCCCTTCCCTTCCCCCTGAGGTGCCTGTAGTTTTGACATCGGATGCCCCTGCAGTGTTCTCTCCAAAGGACTCAGGTCTCGTGTGTGGGCTTTGCCCTTGTTTCGCAGAACCTTGGCCCACGGACATGTTAGATTCGTAGGATGTGCAGGACTTGTTACTTCAGTGATACACTGATGTGTATATCTTTTTGGTTTTTGTAAATATTTTTCACGGTTGCTCAATTATTTCCAGGTGCTTTTTTTGTACATGAAAATTTATTCCAAATTTGGTTGTGTCATTGTATTTTTAAAGGGGCTTTGTGTGGTGTCACTGTGACTTCCTGCTCTGCATTGGTGTGTACATATTGGGGGTGTGGGGGGGTCGCATATGTGTATGCCCATAACCTTTCTTCCTCCCCCCTCCCGTGTGTCGTAGGTGCAGTACTCACCGTTGACGTCTGCGCCGGAGTTCGTACTCGTGGTAGATGAGCAGGTAGACGAGAGCAGGTATGATGTTCAATTCGGGTTCCATGCTGTCCAGATTCCGCGTGGAGTGTCTCGAGGTGAGCGTTTTCCATTGAAAATGTCTGTTTCCGCCGTGTTTTTATCAGCGGGGCTCCCGCCCCGGAAAAGGTGGCGGATTGGTGGGTCGTGATAGGGTGGGCGGTACATTGTCTGCCGCCTGGCTGTTGGCGGTGACTGCCGCGCTGTTTGTTTGTTCCGCCGTGGCGGTCAGAGTGTTAATGCGGCGGGCTGTGTTGGCGGTTCCCGCCAGGGTCAGAATTGCATTTTTTTGACCACCGGCCTGTTGGCGGGTTGGCCGCCGCTTTATCACCGACCGCCAGGGTCAGAATGACCCCCTAGGTTTAGCAGTAGGGGTTGTAGTGGTAGGAGGCTTGGTGCTTTTCTTTGGACAACTGGGATCTGTTGTCCAATGGCCTTTTATTTTACATAAATAGCACCATGGTTTCTTTTCTTTGTTTTGATTAGAAGAGGATTTGGTCCCACCACCCCCACCAGAGTGTTTTTGTGGGCCTGATGAAGACTCATTTTTAGATTTGTCCCCACCCTTGTCAGAAGACTTACCATCCTTTTTCTTGTTGCCATCTTTGTCACCCCCTGTAGGAACCTTTCTGTCCACCCTTGTTCTGACCCATTTGTCTGTCTCCTTTCCCTATTCTTGGGGAGAGGTCAGATCAGAGTCCACCAGGTACTGGTGCAACAAATCAGACACACAGTTATTAAGTATATGCTCTCTCAGGATCAAGTTATACAGGATTTCATAATCAGTAACTTTACTGCCATGTAACCACCCCTCCAAGGCCTTCACTGAATGGTCAACAAAATCAACCCAGTCTTGTGAAGACTCCTTTTTGGTCTCTCTGAACTTCATCCTGTACTGTTCAGTGGTTAAGCCATAACCATCCAGGAGTGCATTCCTAAGAACTGCAAAATTATTGGCATCACTTTCTTTTACAGTAAGGAGCCTATCCCTACCCTTTCCACTAAATGATAGCCATAGGATAGCAGCCCACTGCCTTTGAGGGACATCCTGTACAACACAGGCCCTCTCAAGTGCAGCAAACCACTTGTTAATGTCATCCCCCTCCTTATAAGGGGGAACTATCTTGTGCAGATTCCTGGAATCATGCTCTTTTGCAGGATGACTATGGGGAATACTGCTGCTGCCACCATGGGTTTCTAAACCCAACTTCTGTCTTTCTTTCTCTAGTTCTAAGGACTGTCTATCCAAATCCAGCTGTTGCTTTTTGAGCTTCAGTCTGGTTTGTTCCACTCTCAATTTATTGAGCTCCCTTTCTAACAATCTGTCATCAGGGTGGGTGGGAGGGACATGTCTAGAAACAGAAGTATGATGTGAAAGGACAGAAGGAGACCTGTCCCTAACAGAAGGCACCCTAACAGCTTGGCTCACAGAAACAGCACTTCTACTATGATGAGAAGGAATACTCTTACTGAGATGTGAGACCACACTATCTGTATGATGTGACTCAACATCAGTTCCAACTATGCTAGGTTGTCTGCTAGGGGGCAGGCTTGGAAGTTTCCCTCCCACTTCTTTAGCTAGGGAAGCCCCAGAGTCAGAGTGGGAACCATCAGCTAACTTTTCAACAGGAGTGCCAGCTGTGGCCTTATCCTGTTCAACAAGCATATTCACTAACAGTTCTCTAGAAGGATTCTTCATTACACTTAAACCTCTTTCTATGCAGAGACTCCTTGCTTCTTTCCAGCTAAGGTTATCATAAGCAAGTTTGGACAGATCAACAGTTTGGCCTGTGCCAGACATTTTTAGAAAGTGTTTAAAGTGATAGAAAAAGGAAAAAAGTTTTTCAGAACTTTTAGAAAGACAGAAACTTTTATAAAGACAGAAAAAAAAACTTTTAAAACTTTTTAAGAACTTTTTAGAAAGTTAGAGGTACTTTTCAGCACTTTAGAAAAGAAGTGAGAAAATAAATGCTAAACTTTTTGGTTAGGTGTACATACACTGAACTTGTTTTGTATATTTTTCTCTTATGAAAAGTACAATGACAAAAGTGGTAAGTAGTTACAGAGTACTTATCCCACCACTGCACAACCAATGTAGGAGGCTGGACTGGCTTGTAGTGAGTACCTAGGGGTACTTACACCTTGCACCAGGCCCAGTTATCCCTTATTAGTGTATAGGGTGTCTAGCAGCTTAGGCTGATAGATAATGGTAGCTTAGCAGAGCAGCTTAGGCTGAACTAGGAGACGAGTGAAGCTCCTACAGTACCACTAGTGTCATATGCACAATATCATAAGAAAACACAATACACAGATATACTAAAAATAAAGGTACTTTATTTTTATGACAATATGCCAAAAGTATCTCAGTGAGTACCCTCAGTATGAGGATAGCAAATATACACAAGATATATGTACACAATACCAAAAATATGCAGTGATAGTATTAGAAAACAGTGCAAACAATGGATAGTTACAATAGGATGCAATGGGGACACATAGGGATAGGGGCAACACAAACCATATACTCCAAAAGTGGAATGCGAACCACGAATGGACCCCAAACCTATGTGACCTTGTAGAGGGTCGCTGGGACTGTAAGAAAACAGTTAGGGTTAGAAAAATAGCCCACCCCAAGACCCTGAAAAGTAAGTGCAAAGTGCACTAAAGTTCCCCAAAGGACATAGAAGTCGTGATAGGGGAATTCTGCAGGAAAGACACAAATCAGCAATGCAACAACGATGGATTTCCAAACGAGGGTACCTGTGGAACAAGGGGACCAAGTCCAAAAGTCACAAGCAAGTCGGAGACGGGCACGGGGCTCAGGAAATGCCATCTGTGGGTGCAAAGAAGCTGCTACAGGACAGTAGAAGCTGAAGATTCTGCAGGAACGACAAGGGCTAGGAGCTTCCTCTTTGGAGGACGGATCCCTCACGCAGTGGAGAGTCGTGCAGAAGTATTTTCCTGAAGAAAGACTGCCAACAAGCCTTGCTAGCTGCAAATTGTGCGGTTAGGGTTTTCGGATGCTGCTGTGGCCCAGGAGGGACCAGGATGTCGCCAATTGCGTCTGGGGACAGAAGTGGCATCGAGCAAGACAAGGAGCCCTCTCAGAAGCAGGCAGCACCCGCAGAAGTGCCGGAACAGGCACTACGAAGTGGAGTGAAACGGTGCTCACCCGAAGTCGCACAAAGGAGTCCCACGTCGCCGGAGGACAACTTAGGAAGTTGTGCAATGCAGGTTAGAGTGCCGTGGACCCAGGCTTGGCTGTGCACAAAGGATTTCCGCCGGAAGTACACAGAGGCCGGAAGAGCTCCAAAAGACGCGGTTCCCAGCAATGCAGTCTGGCGTGGGGAGGCAAGGACTTACCTCCACCAAACTTGGACTGAAGAGTCACTGGACTGTGGGAGTCACTTGGACAGAGTTGCTGGATTCAAGGGACCTCGCTCCTCATGCTGAGAGGAGACCCAGGGTACCGGTGATGCAGTTCTTTGGTGCCTGCGGTTGCAGGGGGATGATTCCGTCGACCCACGGGAGATTTCTTCGGAGCTTCTAGTGCAGAGAGGAGGCAGACTACCTCCACAGCATGCACCACCAGGAAAGCAGTCGAGAAGGCGGCAGGATCAGCATTACAGAGTTGCAGTAGTCGTCTTCGCTACTTTGTTGCAGTTTTGCAGGCTTCCAGCGCGGTCAGCAGTCGATTCCTTGGCAGAAGGTGAAGAGAGAGATGCAGAAGAACTCGGATGAGCTCTTGCATTCGTTATCTAAGGAATCCCCAAAGACAGAGACCCTAAATAGCCAGAAAAGAGGGTTTGGCTACTTAGGGGAGAGGATAGGCTAGCAACACCTGAAGGAGCCTATCAGAAGGAGTCTCTGACGTCACCTGCTGGCACTGGCCACTCAGAGCAGTCCAGTGTGCCAGCAGCACCTCTGTTTCCAAGATGGCAGAGGTCTGGAGCACACTGGAGGAGCTCTGGGCACCTCCCAGGGGAGGTGCAGGTCAGGGGAGTGGTCACTCCCCTTTCCTTTGTCCAGTTTCACGCCAGAGCAGGGCTGAGGGGACCCTGAACCAGTGTAGACTGGCTTATGCAGAAATGGGCACCATCTGTGCCCATGAAAGCATTTCCAGAGGCTGGGGGAGGCTACTCCTCCCCATCCGTAACACCATTTTCCAAAGGGAGAGGGTGTAACACCCTCTCTCTGAGGAAGTCCTTTGTTCTGCCTTCCTGGGCCAGTCCTGGCTGGACCCCAGGAGGGCAGAAACCTGTCTGAGGGGTTGGCAGCAGCTGCAGTGAAACCCCGGGAAAGGCAGTTTGGCAGTGCCAGGGTCTGTGCTAGAGACCCGTGGGATCATGGGATTGCACCAACAATGCCAGGATGGCATAGAGGGGGCAATTCCATGATCTTAGACATGTTACATGGCCATATTCGGAGTTACCATTGTGAAGCTACACATAGGTAGTGACCTATATGTAGTGCACGCGTGTAATGGTGTCCCCGCACTCACAAAGTCTGGGGAATTGTCCCTGAACAATGTGGGGGCACCTTGGCTAGTGCCAGGGTGCCCACACACTAAGTAACGTAGCACCCAACCTTTACCAGGTAAAGGTTAGACATATAGGTGACTTATAAGTTACTTAAGTGCAGTGTAAAATGGCTGTGAAATAACGTGGACGTTATTTCACTCAGGCTGCAGTGGCAGGCCTGTGTAAGAATTGTCAGAGCTCCCTATGGGTGGCAAAAGAAATGCTGCAGCCCATAGGGATCTCCTGGAACCCCAATACCCTGGGTACCTCAGTACCATGTACTAGGGAGTTATAAGGGTGTTCCAGTAAGCCAATGTAAATTGGTAAAATTGGTCACTAGCCTGTTAGTGACAATTTGAAAGAAATGAGAGAGCATAACCACTGAGGTTCTGATTAGCAGAGCCTCATTGAGACAGTTAGTCATAACACAGGTAACACATTCAGGCACACTTATGAGCACTGGGGCTCTGGCTGGCAGGGTCCCAGTGACACATACAACTAAAACAACATATATACAGTGAAAAATGGGGGTAACATGCCAGGCAAGATGGTACTTTCCTACAATAGCTGAGCCCACCTTTCCTCAGTTTCCGCTACTGCTCTACTTTGCTCTCTGATACTGGCCTCTACATCCACCGCAGACCAATCAGGTGCCCTGGATTGACTTGCTTTACTGCCCGTGGGACCCTTCTTCACGTGGACTGACATGTCACATGAAAACCCCCTCTGCCCCTCTGGCTTCTTGCTGCCCACCATGTCGCCAGCGTCCTGTGTCCTGGTCTACCCCAGCCCAATGCACTGTTTCCCTGTCCCCCTGCTCTTCTTTTTCCCAGGGGCTCCACTCCCCCAACCTGCACTTGCCCTGCCCTTCCCTTCAGAGAGGTCCAGAGGCAAGCTGCCCTCATTACTGGGCTCAGCCTCCTCGCACTGCTCCATCCCTGGCTGCACCAGCACCTCCTCCTTTCTGACAGTCCCTGTGGGGCGCTGAGTGAGCTCCTCACCTCAGGCCCTGCCGCCTCCTCCCTCACATTGGCCCTTCCCATGTGGGCCATGAACCGGCCCGGTTTTGAATCTAGGGGGGGTGGACACACTGCTCCCCTTTCTCCCTGCCGATTTTCTCTTTTTGGCCCTCTCGGGGGAACCACATGTGGTGACCGCTGCTGCAATTACGCACAGTTCAGCCAACCCAGGCCTGGTCCAAGACACCAGGCCTGAGTAGATCGGCACGGCCGGCTTCGCCGAGAACGCGAAGCGGGACGCTCACAGCTTCAACGTCGTGGCCTGAAGCCCTGTCACTGCGCATCACACTCCCCTACCTGCCTAACTAGACCGGCCAAACTTCTGACTATATGATGGGCTGGAGCGGAAGAGGCTGGTCCTCTCCTAAACCCCTCATATAACCTACCCTTAATCCTTCTCCCACTTATCCCCCACCAACCATGACTACCCTGTCCTCACTTCCCCTCCCGAAAGATCCCGTGGAGAAACTAGACTGCGTATGCTCTCCACAGGGCCCTGCATTGTGCACGCATGAAGCTGAAATGCTGCTAGCAGAGAAGCACCTCTTGAGTGTGTGAGTGATGCATGCATTACTGCTACCTATGCAGTAAATGTTTTTAGTGTGTTACTGGATCTGGGCTATATCTTTTCTTTCAAAGAGAATTATGCTGTGATGTTTCTTTTGCTAGGGCATCCTTTGTTGATTGTTGAATTGAACGCTATAACCTGCCGCTCAACTTTCATCTGAGCGTTCGAAATGAAAGTGGATGACAGAAGAGAAAAGGAGATGAACGGCTAAAGAGAAACAAAAATAGGGGGAGGAAGAAATGCACGGGGAATCAGAAACAACAGGAAAAGAAAAGGGAAATGTCGGAAAAACAAACTAACAAAGAACTTTAGAAAAGATAGTTTGTGAGTGGCAGAGAGAGTAGAGAAAATGAGCAAAAGAAAGGAGCAGGAAACCTAGAAAGAAGGAAAAAATAATCAAGCATTGACAAAACCAATAGGTCTCGACTTTGTAGTGTGGATGCTGTCCAGCATGGCTTAAAGTTAGTAGCATAGAGGAAACTGACGTGTTGTGTCATAGAGTGGAATGGAATGGCAAATAGTAGAGTAGAGTGTTGTAGAGTGGAGTGGGAGAGAATGTCATGCATTGGAGTGGCACAGTGTGGAGTTGCATAGATTTGCATACGATGGAGTGGCATAGAGTAGAGTTGACTGATGGAGGGTTTATTGGTGTAGAGTGTTGCAGAGTATGGGGTGAAGAAAGCAGTGGAATTGAGTGCAGTGGTATTAAATTCAATGGCGTACAATGCAGCAGCGTACAATGCAGTGGTGTAGATTACATTGGTTCATAGTAGAGTGCAGTGGCAGAGCATGGAGTGGTGCTGAGTGGTGTAATACAAAGTGGAGTGGGGCAGATTAGAGTGGCACTGAGTAGATTGGGGCAGAGTAGAGTAGAGTAGAGTAGCATGGCATAGAGTTCAGAGGATTAGAGAAGAGTTGCATAGAGTCATGCAGAGTGGAGTGGCATAGAGTTAAGTGATGCAAAGGGCAGTGGCACAGAGTAGAATCAAGTGGCATAGAGTGGTATAGGGTAGACTAGCATAGAGTGGTGCAATAAAGTAAAGTGCCATAGAGTGTAGTAGCTTAGAGTAGGGTAGTGCAGAGAAGAGTGGCATAGAGTTCAGTGGCAGAGAGTACAGTGTTGCAAAGTATAGTGTCAGAGTGCAGTGGTGTAGAGTGGAGTGGAGTGGAGAGCAGTGACATAGAGTTCAGTTGTGTAAAGTGCATTGCTGTAGAGTACATTGGTGAAGAGTAGAATGCATAGAGTGGAGTGGTGCAGAGTGTACCTTGTTTCAGAGTAGAGAGAAGTGGCATAGAGTGGAGTTGTGCAGGGTAGATTGCAGTTGCGTAGCGTGGCATAGAGTGTAATGGTGTAGAGTAAAATGGTTTAAAGTGCAGTGGCATAGAGTGCAGCAGTGCAGAGTATATGAGAGTGGTGTACAGTGGATTGGCATAGAGTGCAGGGGCATAGATTTGAGTGTTACAAAATAAATTGAATTGGCATAGAGTGTATTGCCATAGAGTGTACTGGCATAGAGTGCAGTGGTGTAGAGTGCAGGTTTGCAGAGTGGCGTAGAGTACAGTGGCATAAAGTGGAGTTGTGTAGAGCAGACTGGTGTGGCCTAGACTGGAGTAATGTAGAGTGCAGTGACGAAGAGTGCAGTGGTGTAGAGCACAGTGGCGAGGAGTGCATTTGAATAGAGCAGAGTTATACAGTGTAGAGTAGAGAGGCATAGCATGAAGTAGCGTAGAGATCATTGGTCGAGAGTGGAGTGTTGCAGAATGCAGTGTCATGGAGTGGTGTAAAGTGGAGTGGTGCAGAATAGAGTGCAGTGGTGCAGAGTAGAGTGGATTGAGATAAGGTGGAGTATTCATGGTGTGGTAGTACACTGCAATTACAGGCAAGGCATTTTCAATTGAAATGACTATTACATTTGCACAGACATATAGTTTTACTGATAAACCTATACAGAGCACAGACAGAAATGTATGGAATTTGCATCACCTAGTTTAATGATTCATTTTGATCACATTGAAGTATTTGTTTTCAACGCAATTCAGAAATAACAAAAAATGTGCTTCATTTGTGTAATCACAATTCTGATACTATCTGAAATTCTTACACAGTTCATTTAAACATTGTCATGTTGTAGAAAAAAACCTCTTTCCTATCCCCAGTATCCAGCAAGATTGTCACATAAATCCTCTTGCTTTGAAGTCAGAGAAAGAAAAGTAAACAAGAGCCCTTGAAAGACAGCGCCTGATACGTGGCCTCGGTCTTTGAATGCACTGCTTATGTGACGAGATAAGAACAAGATTTATAGGCCTGTTAACAGAAAGCAAGTCCATGGAAGGATACAGAAAACTTAGTATGGGTAACAGGAAGGATGAACTGAACATGGAGAGCCTAAAGTAAATAAAGCCAGTAATTGGAAAGCTTGAAAGTGTGAGTTGCAAACCACAAAGGCAATGGTAATTAATGAGCGGAATGCAGTCCTATGTCACCTTTCTGAAAGTCCCCAAGATCTCTTTAGCCAACAAGGCAGCTGCACTGTCTGGTAGGCTGTGACCTAAAAAGAGTGAGAGCTGGAGCTACTCAGTCCAGATGTATAGCTAGTGGTAATCAAGCATGAAACAGACAAAGTGGGACAATAGGATGAGAAAAATGGATGATAGAGTAGTGGGCTAAAGCTATTAAACTTTGAAATATAAAGGGAGATGAGGGAGGCATGACTACATACCAGAGAGTGGCTAAAAAGGAAATAAGCAGAGATTAAAAGTAGAAGGAAAATGAAATATTAAAGTGACCACTTTAAAGAGGAGTTTGAAACATGCAAATAGCGAAGAGAAAGGTAGATGTAAAGAAAACTGAAGTGACAAGAGGGTGAAACTTTGCAGTAAGTGGGAGGCAGATGGCAAAACTGAGGGATATAGAAATAAGACAATTAAAGAGGCAGAGGTGAAGGTGAAAGTGGCACTGAATATGATGTTCAGAAAATGAGAAGGGTGCAGCTAAAATTAAGAGGGGAACTAAAGACATCATCAGTGGTCAGCGTAAACAGTCATGCAATCAATATAGCATTATCTTGGCTCTGGTAACATGATCAGACTTCTCAAGAGGACAGCGGCAAACCAGACTCTAGTGTTTTTGGCTTTAGGAAGGCTTTAAAGACACTGTGCGGTGAAGCTCAGACATTGAGAGTTGATATTATCTAGCCTTATATCAAGTGTATGGACTCATGTGTTATGCTGTGTTTCAGTAGCCAAGGTGGAATCAAGGATTGTATCCAAATGTTTTACTTTTAGTGAGTGTATAAAGGTGTTATACTTGAGTGGTTAAAAGAGGCATTGTTAGCTCAGGGATTTTAGCTGTGTCTGGGTCCCAAGAAGGAGAATGTCTATTCTGTCACATTTTAGCTGAGACTCACAGTTTAGGTTATCCGCTACACAAGCTAGTACTTTGGTGAGCTATATCCCTGAGTCCTCTAGATCTGCCAGTAACTGAGTATTTTTGATGTAACTTTGAAATTCACGATGCATGTCATAAAATACTGATTGAATGAATACATTCAAAAGTTGATTATTGTACTTGAATAGAGTGCTATTCTTATTTGCTGTCTCTATTTGCATTGTGGTTAAATAAATTAGAGTGTGCTTGTATTAAAGAATTGTTGCCTACCAAATTGAATGAACAGTTCAACAGGAATTATTTAATCTCTTTCTCGAAGACAGTTGAGTGGTAGACTCAGAAACATGAAAGTGAGAAATGTGAGTGATTGAAAAGGCCAGTCAGAAAGTGTACAACTGTACTTTCCAACAGCACAAAAGAAGCACTATTGCAGACTGCCTTCTTTGATATGCTTACAGCTATGTAAGTATGAGTGGATGTAAAGGTATTTGTAGAGTGCAAACCTTCCTGAAAAGCAGCAGAGCAATGACCTGGGGGATGTATGTTCACAGTATGACTCATGATGATTTACAATGAAGCTGAATATTCGGGGGGTTGTTGGTTCTTATTGTATCACAAGGTATTCTTCTCTGAAAGAGTAAGGCTTAATTTCCTTTTTGAATTTTAGGAGGGTAAGACTAGTAATTATGTTAATGGAAATAATAATGTCAGGTCTTTGGCGCATATATGGCAAAGATGTGAATTCTTATTTTTCTTATTGCTTTTCTTAGTTTCCAGTATGGTGTTGTACTGGCTTCCTGTGAATTTCTGATTGCCAGAAGTGGTTACATTTCCAGCCAAATATGCAAGGGTGTCATCTCTAGAGTCATTGTACATGATGTTGTTGCTGATGTAGTTGATGGAGTCTTGGAAATGGTGACCAGTGTAGTTCTTTCAGTGTTAGAATGAGTTGGTTAATTTCTTCAAGCTATTGGTAAAACTTGCAGAAATGGCCAGGGTGTCTTTTGGGAGAGCTGTGTGGTGTTAGACAGATGGGTATGCCTCTATCCAGGTGAGACAGGTCAAAGACTTAGATTTGTTCTGAAGGGAGCTATGTGCAGTAAGAATCTCAGTTCTTTCAGAAGAGGGAGCTTGTACGAAGCTGCATCCAAGAACATTGGGATAGGCAGCTTTTAATCTGTGTTTTTTTGGTGTTAATAGGGAGTGGGGAAGGAGAGGTGGGATCCTGTCCTAGTTGGGATGAGATTTAGGTGGCTGATTGACATCCAACTCCAGATGCTTTTGTGGCATGTTTTGAGTTGCTGAAGTCCAGACAGATGTGTGAGTCTTCAGCATTTGGTGGGACTTGATGCTGCTATTGGTACATAGGGCTACATGAGGTTCCATGTAGATGTTGATAATGATTGGTAGATAGGATGGAGCTCTGGGTTACTCCTCAGGAGACTGAAAGATTCAGGGATAATAAGGCTCCTATTTGGATAAGCTGGAGTAGGTTGACAAGGTACAAGGTTAACATTTACAGGACTGTGTTAGGGAAGCCCAACCACTTTCCAGGGTGTTTGTCTGTGCTTGGTGATCAACTATCTCAAAGGTTGCAGTGAGGTGAGGCAGGGTTGGTGATATGGTGGCATTATCATCTGTTTGAAGAATGTCAGCCTCCTTGCTACAGTGTGCTATTTAGCTAAATTGGTATTCTGCGTGTATAAGTGCTTAGAGACTACTTTCTCATTGAATTTTCCAGTGAAACATAGGTAGGTGAAGGTGCAGTAGTTGGTGAGATCATCTGGGTTGAAGAATGGATTTTCAGCAGGATGGTATCTATCTTGTAGGATGTGCAGACAATATTGCTATAGGATATGAGTTCATTTAATTTAAGATATTTGATGGGGTAATGTTGTCTTTGTAGGTGTTCGCTATGACAGAGGGGTTTTCAGTGAGCCAGTGTGCAAGAGGAGGGTGAATGTTCTCCATATGGGTAGATGTTTGTTTGTTGTTGTTTATGTGAATTCTGATTCCTCCTTTCAGTGAAGAAGTGAATCCTCCTTTCTTCCCGTGTATCCCGTGCGTGTCCCCCTGAGTGCCGTGTGCCCCCTCCTGCCGTTCTCCCTCATTTTCAGCCCCTCCCTTTAGAGTTTTACCTGGCCTCTCGCCGTTTTTTTGCTGCCGTTCTTTTTGCCGCCTTTTTCGCTGCTTTTTCTTTTCCCGCCTCCAGATTCCCCCGCCCGCCCGCCTCCCGCCTCCCAGCTGACCCCTCCTCCCCGGCTACCCTTAAATGGCGTCCGCTGCGAGGCAGAGGTAGCGACCACTGACCCTCGGGTAGGTCGCTCCCCTGCTCATGCAGCGCCACCAGTCCCTGACTGCCCTCCTCACCGTTCTCATCCTGTGAGTGTGTGCGAGTGTCCCCCCTCTTTACCCGTGTACCCCGAGTGCTTGTGCTGACTGACTGACCGGAATCCTCCTTTCTTCCCGTGTATCCCGTGCGTGTCCCCCTGAGTGCCGTGTGCCCCCTCCTGCCGTTCTCCCTCATTTTCAGCCCCTCCCTTTAGAGTTTTACCTGGCCTCTCGCCGTTTTTTTGCCGCCGTTCTTTTTGCCGCCTTTTTCGCTGCTTTTTCTTTTCCCGCCTCCAGATTCCCCCGCCCGCCCGCCTCCCGCCTCCCAGCTGACCCCTCCTCCCCGGCTACCCTTAAATGGCGGCCGCTGCGAGGCAGAGGTAGCGACCACTGACCCTCGGGTAGGTCGCTCCCCTGCTCACGCAGCGCCACCAGTCCTTGACTGCCCTCCTCACCGTTCTCATCCTGTGAGTGTGTGCGAGTGTCCCCCCTCTTTACCCGTGTACCCCGAGTGCTTGTGCTGACTGACTGACCGGAATCCTCCTTTCTTCCCGTGTATCCCGTGCGTGTCCCCCTGAGTGCCGTGTGCCCCCTCCTGCCGTTCTCCCTCATTTTCAGCCCCTCCCTTTAGAGTTTTACCTGGCCTCTCGCCGTTTTTTTGCCGCCGTTCTTTTTGCCGCCTTTTTCGCTGCTTTTTCTTTTCCCGCCTCCAGATTCCCCCGCCCGCCCGCCTCCCGCCTCCCAGCTGACCCCTCCTCCCCGGCTACCCTTAAATGGCGGCCGCTGCGAGGCAGAGGTAGCGACCACTGACCCTCGGGTAGGTCGCTCCCCTGCTCACGCAGCGCCACCAGTCCCTGACTGCCCTCCTCACCGTTCTCATCCTGTGAGTGTGTGCGAGTGTCCCCCCTCTTTACCCGTGTATCCCGAGTGCTTGTGCTGACTGACTGACCGGAATCCTCCTTTCTTCCCGTGTATCCCGTGCGTGTCCCCCTGAGTGCCATGTGCCCCCTCCTGCCGTTCTCCCTCATTTTCAGCCCCTCCCTTTAGAGTTTTACCTGGCCTCTCGCCGTTTTTTTGCCGCCGTTCTTTTTGCCGCCTTTTTCGCTGCTTTTTCTTTTCCCGCCTCCAGATTCCCCCGCCCGCCCGCCTCCCGCCTCCCAGCTGACCCCTCCTCCCCGGCTACCCTTAAATGGCGGCCGCGCGCAGCGGGCGCGCCGCTGGCACGCCGAAGGCGCGCCTAAGGCAAGCCCGTCTGCGCCCGTCCGCGCCTGGACCGCGCCTAGCGCCACAACCCCTGGCCCCCGCGACCCCCACCTCCCCCGCCTGACC
This sequence comes from Pleurodeles waltl, assembly GCF_031143425.1. Taxonomy (NCBI): domain Eukaryota; kingdom Metazoa; phylum Chordata; class Amphibia; order Caudata; family Salamandridae; genus Pleurodeles; species Pleurodeles waltl. The sequence continues at coordinate 551,315,604 of NC_090445.1, forward strand.
CACAACTCCGCCTTCCTCACTGCTCTCAACCCCGGCCGCACGCCGGCCTGCTGCCGCGCCACCCCGAAGCTGACCCACGGACCCTTCACCTGCCGCAACTGCCATTTCACCTGCCTACGAACTCACACCACACCCAACAGGAACGACTCGCCCAGAAACAACCTCAACTGCATCCTGGTCAACATCAGATCCGTCCACAGGCACGCCATCGAACTGTGGAACCTCATCGACTCTACAAACCCGGACATCGCCTTCCTCACCGAGACCTGGATGAACCCCTCCTCGGCACCCGACATCGCCATAGCCATCCCCGACGGCTACAAAATCATCAGGAAAGACCGCACCAACCGCACCGGAGGAGGCATCGCCATCGCCCACAAGAGCTCCATCCGCATCTCAACCTACACCGACAACTCACTGCCCGACGCCGAGCACCTCCACTTCTCAATCAACAGCGACCCCAAGACCACCCTCAGAGGCACCCTGATATACAGACCACCAGGACCACGCACAAAGTTCAGCGAAGACATCGCAGACTTCATCAGCCCACACGCACTCCCGTCCACCAACTACATCCTCCTAGGGGACCTCAACTTCCACCTGGAGAATCGCACCTACAACAACACCACCGCCTTATTGGACAACCTCGCCAACCTGGGACTGAAACAACTAGTCAACACCCCCACCCACTACGCCGGACACACGCTGGACCCCATCTTCTCCTCCAGCAAACACATCTCTTTCAGCCACACCACTGTACTCTCCTGGACAGACCACAGCTGTGTCCACTTCAGCTTCAAGAAAACCAACGTACACCACCACGCCCAACAACCACCAAGAAGACAGTGGAACCGAATCTCCTCGGAACAACTCATATCGACCCTCTCTCAGAACCCACCCACCAGCACTACAGACCCCACCGAAGCCGCCAACAACCTCACGAGCTGGATCTCAGACTGCGCCAACCTCCTGGCCCCCCTGAAGACCCAAGCAAACAGAAACAGCCACAAGAAAAATTCCTGGTTTACCCCCGACCTCATGGACTCCAAAAAAGAATGCCGCACCCTCGAGAAGACTTGGCGCCTCAACCAGACCGACGAAAACATGTCTGCTCTCAAAAACGCCACCCGCAAACACCACCAACTCCTCCGCGCAGCACGAAAATCAGCCTTCCAGAACAGACTAGACAGCAACGCCCACAACAGCAAGGAACTATTTGGCATCGTCAAAGAGCTCTCCAACCCCGACGCCGAAAACAACTCCATCCCTCCCTCACAGGACCTCTGCGACTCCCTCGCAGCTTTCTTCCACCACAAGATCACCGACATCTACAACAGCTTCACCACAACCAACTCGAACCCTCCACCGGAACCCGCCACCGACAACACCACCATCCACACCTGGAACTCAACCTCCACTGAGGAAACCGCCCGCGTCATGAACTCCATCCACTCAGGATCACCATCCGACCCCTGTCCGCACCACATCTTCAACAAAGCCGACAACATCATCGCACCCCACCTCCGAGACGTCATCAACACATCTTTTTCCACCGCCACCTTCCCGGAGAACTGGAAGCACGCTGAACTGAACGCCCTCCTAAAGAAACCAACAGCAGACCCCACCGAACTCAAAAACTTCCGGCCCATCTCGCTCCTACCGTTCCCCGCCAAAGTGATCGAGAAAATCGTCAACGCTCAACTCACCACCGCCCTGGAAACCAACGACTCACTCGACCCCTCACAGTTCGGCTTCAGAGCTAACCACAGCACCGAGACCGCCCTCATCGCAGCCACGGACGACATCAGATCCCTGACCGACAAAGGAGAAACCGTGGCCCTCATACTCCTGGACCTCTCTGCAGCATTCGACACGGTCTGCCACCGCACCCTGATACGTCGCCTAAGCAACGCCGGCATCAGAGGCAAGGCCCTGGAATGGATCACCTCCTTCCTCTCCGGAAGAACTCAGAGAGTCCGCCTCCCCCCCTTCAGATCCACGGCTACGGAGATCATCTGCGGCGTCCCCCAGGGATCCTCCCTCAGCCCCACCCTCTTCAACATCTACATGACCCCCCTGGCGAACATCGCACGCAAACACGGACTCAACCTCATATCCTACGCAGACGACACCCAGCTCATCCTATCCCTCACCAACGACCCCACCTCAGCAAGAACCAGACTACATGAAGGCATGAAGGAAGTAGCGAACTGGATGACAGACAGCCGGCTTAAACTGAATACAGAGAAAACGGAGGTCCTCATCCTCGGCCCTACACCTACCGCCTGGGACGACTCCTGGTGGCCTCCTGCCCTAGGCAGCACTCCCCAACCCACCGACCACGCACGCAACCTCGGTTTCATCCTGGACTCTTCCCTCTCCATGACCAGACAGGTCAACTCGGTGACCTCAGCATGCTTCAACACCCTCCGCATGCTCCGCAAGATCTTCCGCTGGATCCCCACCGACACCAGGAAGACCGTCACCCACGCCCTCGTCACCAGTCGCTTGGACTATGGGAACGCTCTGTACGCCGGCATCACCATCAAGCTACAGAGGAAACTACAACGAATCCAGAACGCTGCTGCACGACTTATCCTGAACATACCCCGCCACAACCACATCTCCGGACACCTGAGGAAACTCCACTGGCTCCCAGTCAACAAGAGGATAACCTTCAGACTCCTCACCCACGCACACAAAGTATGCACAACCGCGGACCAGAACTCATCAACCACCGCATCTCCTTCTACACTCCTCCTCGCACCCTACGCTCGACCGGACAAGCCCTGGCAGCCGTACCACGCATTCGCAAAGCCACTGCCGGAGGCAGGTCCTTCTCTTACCTAGCAGCGAAGACCTGGAACTCCCTTCCCAGCCACCTTCGCGCCATACAAGACCACCTTCACTTCAGACGGCAGCTTAAGACCTGGCTCTTCGAGCATTGAACCCCCCCCCCCCCACAGCGCCTTGAGACCCTTACGGGTGAGTAGCGCGCTTTATAAATGTGATTGATTGATTGATTTGCACTTGTCATCCAACTGAGTGATTGGTGGGTCTGCTGGTCGGCTGATGCTGCCTATTAGTATGCTCTGCTTCTGCTGCCCAATTTGTTGACACTACTCCTTTTGAAAGTGGCTTAGGCTCCACTGGTGAGGTAGCTGCATGCAGAACAGAGTGCTTTGTCCATGTCCATATTTTCTTATAAGCCTCTGGAGGGCTTGTCACCAAGAGATTTTGGGAGTATCATGATGGTTGTATAGTAAATTAATTAAATGTATGACTGATGAAGGTAATGGAGACAAAGTCACAACTGAGTAAATAAATTCTATTGAATAGTGGATTTGGGCAAGTAGGAGAGAATTGTGTGCAAGTGGGGGGTGTATGTAGCAAATTCATGTTGACATGTTACTTAAATTCTAACCAAAGTAGCATTTTATCAGGGGAGGTAATTGTGTATGAGGGAAAGGACAGATGTGGCAAGGTCATGTTGCTTACACTCTAGGTAACATATTAGCAGGACAGGTCATTGTGTAAAAGAAGACTGTGGGTGTGATAAGGGCAAGTTGTGAAACATTAACCAAAGAGACAGGGAGAAGGCTAAAAGACAAAGTAGTCTTTAGAATATAGAAAGCAGTTGTTGGAGGAGGTGGGGCGAGCTTGTAACTTGATCACAGAAATCATCTTGGGTGAAGTTGTGCAGCCGAAGACCTATCCTGCAAGATATGTGATGATGGCGTTTTTGCTTTTGTTGGTGGTTTATGTTTGCCGCCTGTTAGTCTAAGCTAGGGAAATCTTCTTTTTTGAATATTCATGGGGATACATGTTTATTTTTCTAATCAAGTGACAGACTGAAATCGAATTGAATTTAACAACACATTTTGTTTTCACAAGTGGGATTGTCTGCATGATTCTCGAATGGGAAATATTATAATGTTTTGATTCAGGAAACAACAAGTGGGAACATACCCAAATATCCAACAGTGGGCTATAGGTTGATGGCAATATGCAGCAGAAGAATTACCAAGCTATGCAAAGGCCACTGTGCAAGGGGACATTGGGAAACATTTGAAGAAGGGATTAGCCCAATTAAATTAAAAAAGATATAGAAGTGCACTGAGCAATTGCAAAAACAGGCTGGATAACGTTGCAGGTGCTCTATGCCCAGCATTAAGAGATTGAATCACTATGAAAAAGTGAGGCAGGATTACAACACCAGATCACCTAAAAGACCAAGTAGAAACCCATCCTGTTATAAGGTGATTGCCTAAATAACTGCAATCTCTTCAAGAAAGACAAATTGAGGGAAGATTGAGGTCCCTAGAGTCCAGGCATAGAACTGCCTGAGGAATGAAAAACAAAAGAAAGTTGCTGGTATGAGATGTAAATATAGTACGGGAAGATAGTGAATGGAAAGAAGAAACTGATGTAGAGATGGAGGTAGTATTGCCCTCTCAACCTGCAGTTTTAAAGAGTTTCTAGGAAACCTCCAAGATAGTCATGGCAACTGGAGGGCTTAATTTTATGACCAAAGCTGGAAAGACAACATAAGGAAATACAGGATTGTACTCAACCACGGTTACCCTCTTTACAAACAACATATCAAGAAAAGTGTGAGAGAATTTTATAGCATGGATGGTGCAGTGTTCGGTGACGGAGCTGATAGTGACTTTCTCACAGCTCATGGAGCAGTGGGCATTAGGAGCTTTGACCACTGTCCGTAAACTGAGACAGCGAATGCAGAAGGTATGGGAACTGAAGAGTAAAACAGTCTTCCATGATGGTTCTGATACAGGATGGTATAGTTAGTGCCTACCCACACTCTGCTGGCTTGCTTCCATCCTCACAGTAGCAAGACATTACTGAGGGTAAAACAAGTTTGAAAACCATGTCATAAGAACAAGATTTGAGAGACAACCAATGTAAAGAGAAAGATAGACTTCCTTTATTCCCACTATGAGAACTAGACTAATAGCATCAGCACCTCTGGTACTGGAAGGACAGATACTGTCTATCTTGGCTGACATTAATACATCTGAAAATGTGAATGAGGCAACAGAATTAATGGTTCAACCTGTAGACATAGAGACAACAAATGAGCATTGCTGAACACCATTACAGGAGCCCCAGAAGGAAATGATAAAATAAGGATTACTTCAAAACAAATGTGGTTTGATTTATTAATGGATTGGGTGGATAAGAAGGCCATAAATGGATTACCAACAGGGGCATTTCTGAAGAAATGGAGGTAAGTGATGGCTAAGATAGCAAAAGAAGGCAGAAGTAAAGATAACCGGCATGAGGGGGAATTTGCTCAGGTTTATAATACAGATACAGAAGAAAATTATTTGAGCGTGGAAAACCAAGAGGTAGATGTCTTTGAAAAGGCTTGCCCCAGTAGATTATATCCAGATCTAACCCTCTGCAAGAAGGTACAGGGGTGGGAGGTCCTCTCTCTGTTATGACGTGAAAGGGGGTCCACTGTAGTGGTAAATGTGCACACCTTGTTAGCAGGGAACTGGCACCCTTAAATGTCAGTCCCATTTGGTGGAAGAAAGGGGAGGAAGGGAAGCATACTATAGCATTATTAGTCACAGGTGGAGAACTTACCAATTTACATTCCTGCAGACCAAGATAATACAAATTAAGGGACAGAAAGGGGAGGTTACTGAAGCAGTCAAACCCATTGTGCGACTGTCCATAAGAAAGGGCCGGTTGTCATCTGCTCACTGGTGGCTCCCCACTTCCAGAAAACAATTTAGGGATTGATGTACTGTTGAAACAAAGTATTCAGATCCAATGGGGAATGTTCACATTTAGATTTGCTCACAAACCCTATTATGTAAGAGCAGTAAAGCCCATAGTCACTGGGCAGGCAAAGGGAGCACCAGTAAGGATACCAAGTCTGCCACAGCCAGTGCCATTGAAGGATTATCACTTACCAGGGCGACACAATAAGATAGGAGACAAAAGTTGGAGCCCTGTTGATAGCAGTAAGTCCTTTCAACTCCTCTGTGGTGCCTGCATTGAATAAAAGGCCCCCTCCATTGGCAGCAGCTGTACCTGTCAAGTTGACTACAGTTGAAAAGATAGGGCAAAGAGCAGGAGAATGGCATACAGTGACTGATTAGGCCTTCCCAGGACCCATTTAGTGAGAAGAAAGGCAGTACACCTTTCAAATGAGACCCCAAGGACATTTTCACTCTCTGACTATCTGCCATTTTCTGATGGATAGGGTTCTGGCCACATTTGACCCTACGGTAACCATGCTGCACTATATTAATGACATAATGATTATTTGAAGCACAGATTTGCTTCCGCTGGAAAGCCCTTACACCCAATTTTTGAATTATTCTACTGCCAGTCCACCAGGTAAAAGAATAACTTCAAGTGGGGTCCAGAGCAGCATTGTGAATTCTCTGCAGTACAACAAGCGATCTTACAGCATCACCAGCTGTGACCATTGGATCCCTTGTAGACTTTTTTCTAGACGTGGTAATGAATGAGAGTGCTATGTCTGTATCAACATTATCCCAAGTTGGGGTGATCAATAATACCTATTGGATTATAGATTGAAAATTGCGCATGTGCAGATTGCTGGTGGTGGTGGCCATGTTCCAGCACACAGAAAGATAGACCAGAGCAAATCAATAAATTGTTAAGTCTAATCCACCCATTGCTGGGTGGTTAACCAAGTAAAGGTTACCATCAGAGACTGCAGTAGCCCAGCATACAACATTGATGAAATGGAAATGATGCCTGCCGGAGCCTGGAGGGGCTGCTGCAGGGGAAACTAGACAAATTGCAGAAACAAATGGAATGAGTGATAGACTTTGAAGCAGACGCCAAAGACATCACACCTCTTGTGCTACTAGAAACCTAACCAGCAGTAGAAGCATCCTGGTATGAAGATCTCACTAGTGAAAAGGGAAATCATGTCTGGTTTACTGATGGGTCAGCAAACATAACGTATGTTGGTTGAAAGTGGAAAGCAGCAGAATTAACTCCTGCTACCAACGTACAAGGACAGAGGGCTCAGCCCAGTTATGTTCTACAGATTTGTAGAGCACACTATCACCCAGGAGGGTATTCTGGAGCTGTGCAGGTGTGAGTCCAGGCACGCTTAGGGCCTAGTGGGACTACTCAAAAAGCAAGGTCTTCAGCTTCTTGCTTGGGGAATTCAAGAAGTGAGGTTGAGGCTCTTATGTGTAGTGGTAGGTTGTTCCATGCTTTAGGAGCAATGTAGAAGAAGATAGGAGAAGGCTCGTCTGTCGGGAATTAGTTTTCAGTATGCATGGAATTTTTGCAAGTAGGGGTCCAGATAAGCAAGGTGTCTGGAAGATTTGTGAAAGCAGAAAGCAGATGCAGTTATTGATTTATGCTGGGCCAGTGTTATGTAGTGCATAGAAAGTGTGGTTGAGGAGTTTGAATCGTGCTTGTTTGTAAAGTGGGAGCCAGTGGAGCTCCTTCAGGTGTGGCATGATGTGAGTGGATGGGGTAAGCTGGGAGGGGTTCTGAATAATCTACAGCCTTTTGGTGAGTTTTTTGTTGATCCCGGCATTGAGGGTGTTCCCATAGCCCAGCTTGCTTGAGACTAGGGATTGCTTAACAGTTTTCTGGGTGCTGGTTGCATGCCATTTGAAAACCTCCCTCAGCATCTTCAGGGAATAGAAGCATGGAGGAGGTGATGGCATTGATATGAGCAGTCATGTTGAGTTTGCTGTTGATTGCAAGGTTCTTGCGTTGGTCGTAGCTCTGATGGCCACCAGGTGGGATACCACAGTGATGTGTGCTTGCCAAACTTCACAATTTCAGTCTTGTTAGTTCTCCACTTTACACAGATGGGATTCATTCAGTGGGTAATTTCAGTGAGGCAGGCATTGAACTTGATCTGGGGACTAGTTGTGTTTCATCTGCGTGTGAAAGGAGGTTGATATTGTGAGAGTGGATGACATCAAAAGACAAACAAAGTGGATGTGACAAGGACATGTTGTTAGGGTTTAGTCAAGGAGACAGGGAGAAGACTATGTGAACAAGTGGTTGTTAGAATATAAAGTGCAGCTGTTGGAGGATGTGGGAAGAGCTTTGGGGTTCATTAAAGAACCCCTCCTTGGTGGACTTGTGCAGATGAAGAGCTCTCCTGCCACATACAAAATGATGATATGTTTGCTGTTGGTGGGTTTGTGTGTTTGCCCCATGTAAATTGTTTTTGTTGAACATTCAGGTGTTATACATATATTTCCTTATTCAAGAAATGGGCCAACATTTAATTTAATGTAATTTAATGTAATCATACAGTGCTGAAAGTTTGATTTTGAGAGATTATGTTTTTTCACTCGTATCTTGAAGTTTATATAATTGTTCCCAGTGGTGTTTTAATTATAAATAAGCATGTTAACATCTAGTGGAGAGTGATGGGAGTTGGAGAACTTGGCGGGTTCCTTGAAAGATTCAATGGGGAAGTGCATAAAGGAGTATTCTTTTTGTTTTTATCCTTTTAATTGGTCTTGACAAGGTGTTAAAGATTAGGGAGAGCATGACCAGTTTGCCAGTCCAGTTCAGGGGTGTTAGGGACTTGCTTCAGTTTAAAGGTGAGGCTGTTGTGATAAAGTTGAAGGTGTTGCTTTCAGAGAGTGCTGGTGTGATAGTTTGCTGTATGATTCCAGGGCTAAGCCTGTTTAGATGTTCTCTTTTATTTCCTTGGTGCTTGATTCTTTGGGAGGTTGATGTCTCTGAGTAATATGGGATGGGGTTGTTGAATAGAGGCAGAGGTAATGATGCCTGAGATTTATTTGGTAAAGTCCTTGTAATTGCTAGGTGAATCTGTAGAGCAGAGTGGAGGTTACAGTCAAAGATACAGAGACAGAGAAGTGGAAGGTGAGGAACTAGAATACTGTAAGTGTTTCTCATTTGCTAAGGGTGTAGGACCAGTTGCAATTGTGAATGATGATGAGATGAGAACCTCTCATGTGTCTCATCAGTGATTTTGATACTGTAGCCTGTCTGAATGAGACCTCTAATTAGTAAATGGATTTGCACATGAATATGTGTCTAAGCACATTTCTGTGAAGAAGAGTTCCTCTGGAGTGTTTTGTCTGATGGTATCTGTAAAGTCAGGGATGTATAGAACTGTCATGGGTAGGCAGCTGTGCTGTGTTGGTGGTTCTGTAAGCTGGTAAGAAGGTTGCGAAACAGCTTCTAGAGGTTTGTCATGAGAGTGACATGTGAGTATGTGCATGGTCTGGTTGTGAAAGTGGGGACAGGGTTTTGTGTTTGGTTTCTATGGTTAGGGTGTTTTACCTGGAGGCAAACCCTGCCCTGATGAAACTGACCAAGTGGTAGTTGTTGTTGCACACCTATTGTCAATGACTTCCAGGCCAGAGATGTCCTGGGAAGGTGATTGCTTTTTTCAAGCACTTAAAGGTATGTCTATCAAGTTTACTTTTAACCCCTTTACTGCGTCTTAGCTCCCTGAGCACCGATCAAGATGGGAAAGATCTCTTTGGAATGGGGAGTATCCCCCTTTCCATTGGTACTTTTCCCAATTGGATCACTGCTTGGACATCGCCAAAGGAGGGTGTTCCACAAGCAAGGATCCACCCACTAGACCCCAAGGAGGAGCAGCCCCTTGGGCAAGGGCATTTGCTCCCCCTTTATTTTCATAGTGCAATTCAGTCATTCTGCCCCCCTGGGGGGAGATGGGGACAATAGCCCCCGATCTGCCCTCCCAGGGGGCAGAGAGCCCCCTTGGAAATCATGGATTTTTTTATTTAGTAAGTGTAGGGGTGGGACGGGCCATGATGGCCCTGACAATGCCCCCACCCCAAGAAAAATAGGCACATGGGAACTCTGACCCACTTGAGTGGCTGAACCTAGTGCAGGAACGGATCTAGACGACGTCAATAGGTGTTTCTACACAAGCGCTCCCATTGTCCTTGGTTTGATCCATTCCTGTTCTGGTACAAAGCCCAGCCACAATGGTGTGGCAGCATTTTATTGGCACAGGTGGGGCAATGCTGGGTGGTAGGAATTTTGTAGATTCCAGCAGGTACTGGGAATTTCTATTACAAAAGTGTACGGAAAATGGGTGATTTCAGGAAAAGTTTGAGGTATGCAGGGCATTGTGGGTAAAAAAACTTAATGGGATTCATGCATGTCAAACAAATCCTGGATTCCCCTAGAGGTCTAGTTTTCCCAAAAATATACAGGCTGGCTAGGTTTCCGTAGATGCTGTAGGAGCTTAGGTCCAAAATCTAGAGCTACCCACATCGGAAAAAGAAAGTCAGTTTTTGGTGGAAAAATGCTCTGCATACATATTGTATTTTGGTCCGTTTCCTGTAGAAAACACTAGTTCTACCCACACAAGTGAGTTACCATTTTTATTTGGGGAATGCCGGGTGGAAGGACGTTTGTGACCTAGGGTCTACAGATACATGTTCAATACCACAAAATATTACATTTCTCTTCACATTGAATTTATCACACATTCTTAGGTGCTGCACTATAGGATATCTCTCATCCTCCTGTTTTATCGCCCGCAGATGTTCCCCAATCCTAACTTTCAAGGGGCGAATGGTGCTTCCCACATAGAACTGTCACATTTGCATAATATTATGTAAATCACATACGATGTCAGAAAAAGTAATATTTGATAGTATCTTAAATTCATGACCATCAGGGTCCAAAAATTCCTTCTTTGAATGCCAGGAGGCTCAAAGGAGGTTGAAAGCACAACAAATATGGAAAATGGGCTATGACCAAGTAAAATGCCAAAACTGTGATGAAAAATTCTGATTCAAGTCTGCCTGCCTGTTCCTGAAAGCTGGGAAGATGGTGATTTTAACACCACAAACCATGCCATTTGCAGGGAAAAAATGATGTTTTGTGATGCAGCACTTTTTTCAATTTTCCCCCAAAAACTGAAATGTAGCTGTATTTTGGCAAATTTCTTGGCCCCCTCCAGGGGAATCTACAAACCCTGGGTACCTTTAGAATCCCCAGGATGTTGGCAAAAAAGGATGCAAATGTGGTGTGGAAAGCTTATGTGGACAAAAGGTATTAGGGGCCTATGTGCGAACTACCCCAAATAGCTGAAAAAAGTCTTAGCCCAGGAGGGGGAAAAAGTCTTAGCAGCGAAGGGGTTAAAAGTCAGGCAAATGTGAAAAGTAAGCAGGTTGCCTAAACTCAGAAACCCCCACCCCCCACCTTTTCAAACAATCTTGTCACTTTGTTTTAAGCAGAGACATAAATGAGAGTAGGATGTTTATATACTAAGTCTTTGTAGCTCTGTTGTGTTTCTGGTTGTAAGTCACTTTAATGCAGTCCTCTACCCTTACTTTAATGCACGCTGTGCACACAGTGCAAATGTTGTAGCTTGTATAGGAATGTGAGCTGCCTGAAATCCAAACTGAATTACCGCTTTGCACTCAGAGTATTGTCAGATAAGGAAACTGAGATACAGGGATGCCAAAGACTACACAATTTGGTGAATGGAGGAACTGCAAATCAAGCACAGGTTTTCTGGGTCCTATAGCTGCTAGGCGACACCTCATTCAAATGGCCAGGAAATCGCTACCAGTGACGTATGGATGACGCCACACAAGGTAGACCATTGTTCTTTGAAAAAGCAGAAAGCAAAACTGCACACGAAAAGAAAGAAACCCTGCTTTTTAGTCCACTAGAGAAGGTAATCATGCTGATGGTTTACTCTTCATTTTTTAATAGATTTTATTTGCATCGAAACATACCTCAGAAACTGACTCCTACAAAACCCTATTCTTAAACTCTGAACTGATTGTGTTTTGTGAGGCTGGGGACACATGCAGTTAGATCCTGAATCTCCAATATCCCCAATTTGTGAATTACATTTTAGTATGCTATGCTGTGCCCAGGCGCAACTGTCTCTAAAACTCCTAATAATATTTTGGAATAAGGGTTGAAGAACTGAGATACTCATACACAACCAGTGGCAAGGTGATTGTTTATGGGGCCACAAAGAGCAGACCTCAGAATCGCGCTCCTGCAGTACTGTAGTGACCACTAATTGTTTTGCCAATCCTTCAGAGTTTCCAGGGCATGGAGGTAAAATGTTATGGGCCATCTATGGTATCACAGATGTACTTCCTTAGTCCTTGATCTCAACACATCCATGTTCACCACATATTTATTGTGCTGAACTCAAGGACTAAGATGGTTCTTTAAAGAGTATAGGTATTATTAAGGTTGAATATTAGAATCCATATAAATGTTGAATTTAAGAATTATGCTTATTATTTCCTATGGTAACATATATGTATAATTTCTGAGAAAGATAACATATTGTTATTTATTAATATGCATTTGAAAATTCATAAACATAGTTGAAGTTGGAATTACATAAATGTAATTCAAAATTAAATATTAAAGAATGTGAACCATTGGATGTATTTCCACAGCGTAATGTCATTACGTAGTGAGACAAAACATACAGTATTGGAATGAATTACATTCTGAAGCACTGATTGGTGCGAGTAGGCACCCAAATGGGAAATAATCTAGTAGAAGCGCTGGGGTACGACATTGATTATTTTCCCAACATTTTAAAAAATACTCATGGGCAAATTGGTTATTGTGTTTACAATCTCCAGCATCTGAACAGCATAAAGGGATGGGGCGTGGTCGCTCAACAGGGCTTAATTTGTAACATAATAAGTGCGGGTGCCCGAAGGGACCCACACATGGTGCCGGGGAAGGTAAAATTTGTTGAATAAAGAGAGTAATCTTGATGGAGTAATCATGATTCCTCCTCATGGCCTCTTTATCAACCACCCTTCAATTCTTGCCCTTTCACCTCACTCTTGTGTTAACGCGTCCCTTTATGACTAATTTACTCACTTTGGGACTCGTTTTAGGCCAATGAATCTTTTGACCCTGATTGAAGACACCTTAGGACGAGATAAATAATCAACATGTCAATCAATATGTCAATAACGTCATCAATATTTACCATAATAAGACAAGTCAGATTAGTCAAAGTCATTAATAAAACTCAGAAACCACCATGACCTTGCAGTCATGAATAACCACACCAGTTTAGTACAATTATATGAAGTTTATTCCCAATTGATTACAATTCTACGAGTAAGTTTATTAGTCTCAAAACCAAGAAACACATTAGCATAGTCACAATATGGCAACTCTGATGAGATTTCATCAAAGCAAGAATCACGAATATTAGAATATAACACAACGTCAACATAGGTTACCCTTAGCAGAGTATCCTTATCATGTTATTCAACAAAGCACAGATTCAGTCATTAGTCTATTTGCGTCTGTTTAGTGAACCCCTCATCTAACCTCGAATTAGCATTGGCATGTTGGACTTCATGCAAACAATTTTGTAACACCAATTTGGAAAAACATCTAACTATGGTCTCTGTCAAAAGAAGCAGTTGGTACCTAGAAAGGAAAAGCAAACAGACAATCACAATTTCATTGTCATATAGTTACCCTCCGTATTGGCTCAGCAAACAGATTCAGTATTCGTCCACAGGACATCAGTTGATTCGCCATCAGCCAGGACTTCAGCAAGTCGGGCAAAAGGGGCACTTCCCTCATAAGGAGGTAAAGTGTAAATGGGCAAAATAAGCAAGGATGGTTTTAAGAACCAAACAGCAAAGTCTCTATGCAGAGTGACAAAGTGTCTGGGTCATAGCAATAACTCGCAACAGCATCTCCCCCTCCTCTAATCAAATGGCTCTCCGTTCTACTTTAGTTCCTTGTGTCAAGGGTTTTTATCCCCTTTCTGTTGTACAGTCCCCTAATTTTCTATTGGTCTGGGGTTTGCACCCCACTATCTCCCTCCAATAGGGTTTCAATGACTTCATTTAATTTGTCACCTCATAACAGTTCTCACGTAGTTTATTGGTCCTTATGATTGACGTCTTCAGCGGGTAGAATGTCCGGTATGATTTCATACTCTTGTGGTCCTTTGCACATCTTCAGTCAGTGGCTCCATTGTCTGTACTGGTTCAGGCGACCTTGTACCTGTGAGTAGTCTACATTGTTGCATTCATGAGAATGGATCTACTACAGTTACATTCATCTTCTAGCTCCGGAAAAATACCAGTTCATGTCCTTCAGCAAGTTAGCACACTGTGGGGGTGATTCTGATTCTGGCGGGAGGCGGAGGCCGCCCGCCAGAATTCCGCCCCCCAGAATTCCGCCCCCAAAATACCGCGCCGCGGTCAAAAGACCGCGGCGGGTATATCAAGTTTTCCCCTGGGCTGGCGGGCGGCCGCCAAAAGGCCGCCCGCCAGCCCAGGGGAAAACGACCTTCCCACGAGGATGCCGGCTCGTAATCGAGCCGGCGGAGTGGGAAGGTGCGACGGGTGCTACTGCACCCGTCGCGTATTTCACTGTCTGCCAAGCAGACAGTGAAATACTTGTAGGGGCCCTCTTACGGGGGCCCCTGCAGTGCCCATGCCAGTGGCATGGGCACTGCAGGGGCCCCCAGGGGCCCCTCGACCCCCCCTACCGCCATCCGGTTCCCGGCGGGCGGACCGCCGGGAACTGGATGGCGGTAGGGGGGGTCGGAATCCCCTCGGCGGCGCAGCTAGCTGCGCCGCCTTGGAGGATTCAACAGGGCAGCGGTACACTGGCGGGAGACCGCCAGTGTTGCCGGTCTGACCGCGGCTTTACCGCCGCGGTCAGAATGCCCTGCGGGGCACCGCCGGCCTGTCGGCGGTGCTCCCGCCGACCCTGGCCCCGGCGGTCTAAGACCGCCGGGGTCAGAATCACCCCCTGTATGTTAGAAAAAACACATTTAATATGAAGCCGGACAGCTAGGCCTCGACTCATGCTAACTAAGGCCTAATGATTTATTAGTAGAATTTTAACTTGTAATCCCTTTTATATTAGTGCCAAATCATACTTTAACAGACCATTTCATCATTATTAGTCATTTTCGTTAGTCCCGTATATATTGGCAGCCACTCCCCTTTGGGCGCCGTTTCCAAAAAAGCACTGTCACTCATATGTCAATCGGGAGTATCAGGGATTGCTTAAAACCAGTTGATTGAAATGTGACAGTCTCTTTCGTAACGTTTCTGCCATTCAGTTAATCCCTCCAGCAGTAAACACGTTTAAAAACGAGGCAACTACTGCGTGCTTCAATGAACATTTGGCAGAGACTATTAATTGCAAATCTAGTTTCGTTTTTTTTCCACATCACATTAAAGTAAATAATGAGCAGTCTGCTTTAACTAATTAAATGCTGGGTTAAACATCACAAATCAATGTTCTTGGGTAGGTATTTTTGTGTCTGCAACCTGCTTAGCTAGGTTCTCAATACTTGCATGCAATTTTATAGTGAAGAGGAACAGAGCCCTGTAAAATCCTGTTTTAAAAACAATGCAAGTAAGGTACAGAAGCAACATAGTTCCCAAACAATTAAAGTGGCAGAGGTTCTCCCCTACATTTGTGGAAGAAACTCAAAGTTTGGGAGAGATTTTCCATCTGGTTAAAGTGTTATTAAAGATGTTGCATGCACAACCTCTTGGGTTAGACGAAATTACGAAGTGCTGTCTAAAATTGCTGTTTTGAGGACATCTCTGCAGAGAACAGGATACATTGCTTAATCTAATTGCCTTTACTGTAGTGACGTTTTGTGGTTGCTTGTTTTAACAATCTGCTTAGACTCTGTTTCACTTTATTCAACCCTAAAGCCTGATGTAGAGTTTTTCCAGATTTGGTACTCGTCGCACAAACCCTCGGTCCACCCAACTCATTTAAAGAGAGGCAGACCACACATATTTTCTGCCAACAGAGCCCCCTTTGACTCCATCGACTGAAAACTACCTCCGACCGCCCAATGCAGCAAGGGCTGACAATATAGTGTTCACTGTGGATCGTATAATGTATTCTGTTTCTGTCCATTACCACCAAGAAAAACCTGGTGGTGATGGACAGGAAAATAACCTAACGACCCCTTCACCCTGAGAGGAAGTTTCTCAGCTGTAAGTGTCATTTTGCTTTATTTCTTAACAAACTCCTGTTTTGGACTTTGTTTCTGAAAGCCAAAAAAATAAAAGTAAAAACGTTTGGTGAATCCACCAAACTTTCTGTACATTGAAAGGAACTGTTGTAGCCTCTAGGCTGGTTATCATCTCCAGATTTGACAGACAGCAGTCCGTAACGATGATAGAGGTAATGTTCTCCATCACCCTGACGAACAGAGTACACTCTGTCAAACTCTTAATCAGGCGCTCAGTCTGGTTTCATAGGATTTTGCAGCACTGTTTATTACAGCGCTAAATGGCGGTATGAGATGTTTCCACTGCCCAGGTGGCTCTTAAGGCTCCTGCTGTTTTTAGCAGAATCTAAGAACCCCTTAAAATTAAAAATGCAGATGCTTTCTTTGCAGATAGAAAAAGTAAAACTACAAATGCTTGGCTTCACAAGTGTGGATGCATGTGATGACGCAGAAAAAGAGGGTCCAACATATATTCGTATATCTTGTAACCAAAATCGTATAATGTAGTGTCATTTTAGTGAAGAAAATAATGTATGGGGGAAATTGTGCCCTCGGAGTAGTTCGCCAATATTATAAACGTGCTTTATTAATCATGAAGAATTGAAAATTGTAGTAATCCGTCATAATTGCAAATGTGTGCCATGATTTCTTATTGAAACTGTTTGTGCTTAGCTTAAATTTAGTAGAGGCTTTGGCCTAGTTGCCTGGTCTCAAATTCTAACTGCGTGGCTTTTCCTTGAACTAATGTAACATATATTCTTGCTTAAAGTTGTATTTTTCCAGTAGAGATGACTAATACACTTATCTCCAAGGTTTCGTACTAGGCCAGTTTAATCCCCTTTGAAGCAAGGTCAGTCTCTGCAGGTGCGGACAATGAAGCTACAGATATCAAAATAATTGGCAAGCCATGTTACAACTTGTGTTCCAAGGCTCCAAGGACAATGTATGCATAAATGAGTACTAGTAGAAAGACATTTTTCATTGGTCAATTTGAAGCCACCTTATGGACCCACCAATGGAAGACCCTGCAGAATTTGGAATGTTTCTTACTTAAACCCACTGGACAAAGGGAAGTCAGCCATTTTTCCTTGATGCTGTCTTTGAAGCTAAACGCCAGACGCCATCTTAGACGACATCCTGATGCCCTTTTCTCTATTACTGAGAAAGAGACTTTGAGAATTCTCACCCTAGAGACTTTAACTTTAATTTGCCCCGTCTTGCCCATGCAGTAACTTTGCCCATTCTCCTTGCTGCTGCAAGGAAACTTGCCCTTAACTTTGCCCTTTTGAAATTCTGCCCCATGCTGATCGAACCGATACCTGAAGGACGAATACTCTCTTGAATGCTGAATGTAATTGGTAATTATGAAAGGATAATTGTATTATGCATTGTGTTTTTCCTTTTAGGTACCAACTGCTATTTTGATAGGGCCCAAGTTAGAAGTTTTTCCAAATTTGTGTTGACTAAATTCGTTTTGCATGAAGCCCCACATGCCAATGCTAATTAGAGGTTAGTCGAGGTATGAACTTGATGCACCATGCTAAATTGAAATCTTGTCATGCTGACCGATGTATGAAATTAGTCAAATTCAGTTGCTTATATTAGTGATTTGTATTGCCATAACTGAATGTACTATCATTCAGATATTTCATAGATTGCGTTTCTTTCGCCGCTATGGACAGCTAGTAATGTTCGTATACATATATCATTTGGTTTTGAGACTTATATACATTGTGCTAGCTTTGTTAATATAGGGAAATAAATTCACTAACTTTTAATAAACTGGTGTGGTTATTCATGACTGAAAGGTCATGGCGCGTCGAATTACCAAATGTTATTGATTCCTAATGAGTTATTTTGATTCATTAACTGAGTATTGACCATCGATTACAATAGTTATTGATTGTTGATTTAAGTAACCCGACTATTTGAGGATGAGGAGAGCCCAACTCGGCTAAAAGGTTCACCGACCTCCAACGTGTCCAGGTACAGGTAATTTATAAGGACTGGACACGTTATGAAATGCAACTGAAGCTAGTACTGGAACTGCAACAACATGCCTATTATTCTCTGCCTTGAGGGAACTCGTGTTCAGCATGGACCACGGCAGGAGCACAGAAAGCAGCACTAAATCACCACACATAGTCAAGTGTCCCGATCTGATTGCTGCCTGTGCTTGATAGCTCGTCTATTTCCCCTCTCCCCACCTGTCTGTATGGGTAGGTCTGAAGCACCAGATTTCAATGTCCTAGGTCAGAGGTAAATGACAGCTGTGTTAGATAACATACCTCTAAAAAAAGTTAAACAAAAAGGGAAAAGAATCATAAAGCGTGAAAATGGCCTGTGCTCCATTTGTTAGTGAAAACTGCCACTAGGAGTAGAGCTTATAATCCAATAGTTCACGTGAGCAGCACGGGGACATAGCCAGTAGCTTCCAGATCTTAGTCCATCTCTCCACAGCGATTCATTTCTTGGCTTGACCTATCAGTATCTAGATCCTGTACATTTCTATCCTTTCTACGCAGTCATTTCAATTTCAACATGTACTTTGTTCTATCGGCCTCCCTGTGCTTTTCTGGATGAGACTCAAGATTTTTGATGCTAGTCCAGCAAAGTGCCAGAGCTATGTCAGACATTCTGAGACAGCTGTGCTAACGAGCGCCATGGTGCACTGTATTATAAATACAGGTCTACCATGGTGTTGTTAGGGGTGCACAGAGTGGCACAAGAAAACTAGCACATCGTGAGCGATGCACCAGTGTCTTGTAAATGAGGCCCTTAAGTTGCTGTTAGGTTTACTGCACCATTGTTCACTGCACTTTTCGTCAGTAGTAAAGGGCGCTTAGGGTACTAGGCTATTTGGGGCATGGCAAGGATGACATTTTTTAATGCGGTCTTCAGCACGCCCAGGAAACAAGCCTCTTGTTGCAGACAGGCTTTTGCCATTCTATCACTGGTGTATTATTTGCAGCATCCTGGTGCTGAGAGAGGAAAACCTCACTATGCGATCCTCTTGTGTAGGAATTTGACTTTGGAGGGTAAAAATGAAGTTGATATCTTCAGCTTAATTAGTAGGAGCAGTGCAGGTGCATCAAACCACAAAGGTCACTAATCTAATCTGTGCTAAACCTTCTGGTAGCTTGGCATAAAAGCAGTCAGGTTTAAGTTACAGGCAATGTGTAAGTATTTATGCAGCACTTAACCAGTAATAAAGTGAAAACACAACCCAAGAAAAATCTCACACAAATCTAGAAGAATTTTAGAAATTATTTGACACCAAAAGGACAAAAATCCAATTAGCTAGTAGAATCAGAGATATACAATTTCAATGGTTCAAGGAAAGTACAGCTCCTAAAAGCACAAAACAACACTCGTGGTTATCTGACCATGCAAGTTAAAACTTTGCAAATGTAGTGAATTTAATGATGAAGAAGCCATTCGCCTCAGTCATTGTTTGTCAGACTCCTCCATAAGGCACATGTTGCAAGAGACACACTGTCTAGAAATGGTACTAATGGCTGCCAGAGCTGAGGAACAAGACAGTCGTCAAGCCGCTGACAAGGAAGAAGTAATGGCAAAAGGCGAATCAGCGTTAGTCATGAAGAGTAGACACCAGTGCCAAGCAGATGCCTGTATCCCGACATCCACGGAAAAAGAAAGACTGTGTTTCTGATGTAGAAGTTCAGGCTGACCGCGATGGAGTGTCCTCCAGATACAGTGACCAGGTTTGTCTTAGTGGGAATTTAACTTTTCAAAGTGTGGCAAAAAGAGTCCATTTCACTGTGAAGAAGGACGCGAGGAGCAGGGAGAGCATCAGGGATAGCCATTGCGGTAGCATGGAGAGCAGCCCAGAAGTCATGACTGTCATCACTGTAGTGTGAAGATCCTGTTGGGTGTCACATAAGTTTGTTGCTGGTGCTTCACGTTGCTGTAGTGTGAAGTGCAGATCTTGCATTGCCAGCTGTCAATGTAGTGTGAAGAATCATGTCCATCAGAGCTTTGCATTGGTGGTCACTGAGGGCTGCAAGATTTTGGTGTGATTTGGCCCTTTCAAATTCACAAAGACCCTAAAAACTCTGGATTTCTCCTTCTCTGTCAGAGGAGTGCACTCTAACCAAGGTCCCAGAACCAGGGGAGGCACCTCTTATGGATCAGTGACTCACTCTTG
Organism: Pleurodeles waltl; assembly: GCF_031143425.1. NCBI lineage: Eukaryota > Metazoa > Chordata > Amphibia > Caudata > Salamandridae > Pleurodeles > Pleurodeles waltl. The sequence continues at coordinate 551,335,784 of NC_090445.1, forward strand.
CAGAAGCCAGCAGGTCTTGGGGAGGTCCACTTGAAGGTCCAGGTAAGTCTAGTTGCAGCAGGTCAGCTGGGCAGATGCAGAGTGGTCTCTGGACCTTGTTATGTCCCTATAGCTCTGAGCAGGAGGTCAATCAGCTGACTCTTGGATTCACTTCATGTAGCCAGGGATGAAGGGAGCCGGTCCAATCTTCCTTCTCAGATAGCAGGGCAGGTGTCAGGCAGCAGGGAAGTCCTTCTTCTGCAGTATCTACAGCTATAAGAGTCTACTAAGGAATGGGTCTGAGGGTACAATAGTTATGCCCAGTAACAACTTTGAAGTGGAAGAAACTTCTAGACCTCCCCCAACACTTGATTCTGGAATTTACTTCCTCTCTGCCCTGAACCTGGGATGTCTGGATTCACAAAAGGCTTGTGTGAAGTTCTTTGTGTGTGTGCTGATTAAAACTCCTTTGAAGTACATGTGTGGTAGGTGACAGCTCTACCCTTCCCATGAGGTCAGGATTGCCCATCCTCCCAAATCCAGTCCTCCTTTTGTAATACTATCTCAGAGGAATACACAAAGGTCAACTACCAAATACACCTAGTTATGTGACCCAGAATACAGGCTGCAGATGGTTGGTGAAGAGAATGCCAACAAGTGTAATTTTCAGAATTGTCACTTAAAATCAGACTTTACCATTAAAGAAGGTTTTTAATTCAAATTTCTAAGATCCCAAACATGACATTTCTTAATGTTCCCAAACAAATGTTTTTGCTTATTAAATGTGGCTATGTAGCCCAATGTTATCTCATGGACGAGGTAGACCCTGCAGCAGTGAATTAATTTGTGAGTTTTTCAGTACTAGGATATGTAAGACTCAAAAGTCCAATATTTAAAACACAATGAGGTGTTTAGGTCCTACCCTTGAGGTGACATATGCATTAAACATGAAGTTTTAGGCTTGAGAATAGGTCTATTTTACCAAGTCAAATTGGCAGTTTAGAACTGCACACAGTCTGCCATCGCAGGCTTAAGACATATTTTAATCCCCGGTGTGTACAGGACGAGTTCAAGCCATCTGCATACATGGTGGGTGTGTGCTGAGGGTGGCTCAAAACGGCCCTCACACCCACCCACACGGGGAAAGCACTGGTATTCCCCCAATGGACCACCCCTCTAAGGCCCTCCCCCAGGAATGGCACCGACCCTTCTTCCGCTTCTGATAAGGTGAGTACGCCATAATCAGAAGCTGCCAGGGACACTCTGGAAGCATTTGCTTTCAGCTTGTTGGAGAAACAGGTAAGTTTTTTCCTACATGGAAAGCAAAGAGGCATCGGGGAAAGGAGAGAGTTTTTCCTTTCCCCTACTTCTCTTTGCCGTGCATCTCTGCTGCTGATTGTGGATGGGGTTGCAAACGCACAGCATGAATGCACCTGCTAATCCACAAGGGATTTGTTTTTTACTTTTGGGGCGTGGCTTCTTAGGCAAGTGTTGCTCCCCTTTGTTGGTAAATATGTTTTGGTTGTTTCTGCCCCCCTTTGGGGGCAGATCGGCTGTATTTTTATGCCAATCTGCCCCAAGGGAGACCAAAAGCCACCAGGGATATATATTTGGGCATGTTGGCAGGTAGCCCCTTGAACATGGGTCGCTCCCCTTTTTTTGAACAAATATTGTGGCCATTTCTGCTCCTCTTGGGAGAAGATCGGACATATTATTAAGCCCAACTGCCCCCAAGGGAGGGAGAAACCCACTTTCCACCAGGGATATATAGTGGGCATGTTGGGGAGCAGCTCTTTGAGCTAGGGTCACTCCCCTTTATTTGGGTCAAGATCTGCCCCCAAGAGAGGGAGAAACCCACTTTCCACCAGGGATATATAGTGGGCATGTTGGGGAGCAGCTCTTTGAGCAAGGGTCGCTCCCCTTTATTTGGGCCAATATTTTGGCCATTTCTGCCCCTGTTAGGGACAGATCAGCCATATTTTTAGGGCAATCTGCTTCAAGGGGGGGCAGAAAACCACTAGCCAACAGGGGTATGTTTATGGGCATCTCAGTGAACAGCCCCTGGGGCAAGGGTTGGGTAAGGGTTGCTCCCCTTTGATGGGGCATATATTTTTGCATTTTAGCCATATTTTTAGGCCCATCTTCCCACAGAAACCCACTACACACCAGGGATAATAGCTAATGCAATTCAGGGACCAGGCCCTTACGTAAGGGTTGCTGTCCTTTATTTTGGGCACATATTTCGGCCATTCCTGCCCACTGCAGGTCAGCAATATCTTTAATCTCATGTGCCCTCAAAGTAGAAAACTATTAGACACTAGGAAAAGTTTCTATATGTGTGTGAACTGGAGTATCGCTGACAATCTGCGAGTACTGGTGTTTGGCTGGCTTTGTGTGTAATGGCATTTTGCTGATTGTGTGTGCGGACTGGTGTTTGGCAGTTGGTGTGTACAGTTTTGGCACTGGTAGATCTTCAGTTTGTCTAGTTGCATGTGTTTGGTAAGAAACGTTTTTTGTACTGTTTACTCGAAGTGAGCAACACTGCCCTGCATGAATGCATTTTTGTAAATGGTCTAATGTTAGCAGCATAATTAGCTTCTGTTTAATTGTATGTGAAATTCTCTTTGGATTTGTGCATGATGTGTATTGTGTTGTCTTGTGTGTTTTTTTTTTTTTTTTTTCCTTTCTAGTGGGATATCATTGGTGCTTGCTGTGTCTGTGCAGAGTAGGTGCAGGTGATCCTGAGTCTAGCTGTCTCTGGCAAGTGAGTGGTATATAGGTCTTTGTGCACTTCGTACTGGTTGACTTTTCCTTCCAGATTACTATATGCCAGTAGTTTTACTTTCTGTTTGATAAAGTTACACTTTTTTATTACTTATTTTACAAAGTTTCTTGGTTTCTGACTCTTCCTCTGACAATGGTTCTGAGACTGACTCTGCATCAGAGGCACAGGAGGAAGTCCAAGTTTCTGGTAGTGAAGTTCCTGTCCAAGAGGAATAATCATCTGGTGAAGCCACTCTCAGTGCTGAGAAAGTACCTCTTTTAGAGGAGGGTACTGGTGTGCCAATAGTGCAGCAAGAGGCATTTGGATTACAGCCTGGGGCTGAAAGTCATCCTGAAGTGCCTATCTCTTGGTTGCCCCAAACATGGTGCAGTCAGCATTGCCTGCCTTTACTGGTGTTACAGGGTATAGAGTGAATACTAAAAAGTTTTGCCTATGAATTCCTTTCAGTTGTTCATGGACAATGTGTTTTTGGATGAGATTGTTGACCAGACTAATTTGCATGCTGAACAGTATCTGAGGGACAACACTGAAAGACTTAAGCCCCACTCTAAAGCTAGCTGGTAGATTACCATAGTTGTGGATAAGTTGAAGAAGTTCTTGGATTTAACTTCTTTTGATGGACTTGATAAGGAAGCCATTGCTGTCTTCATATTGGGTTTCTAGTCCCTTGGTGACAACTGCTACATTTCCTGCAACCATGAGTCATGATCTGTACTTGCTTTTGCTTCGGATGCTGCATTGTGTTTAAAATGCTTCAGCAGTGCTGCAAGATCACCCTGATTGTGATTGTCTCTTCAAGATTCAGTCTGTCCTTGATCAATTGTAGATTACGTTTCAGAGATCTACGTTCCAGGGAAAGAAATAGCTGTAGATAAGTGTTTGGTCCTGTTCAAGGGCCGTTTGATTTTTAGGACACACTGAGGAGACAGTGGAGTGTCTTGCATAGCTGCGAAATTCATGATGAAAGTACTTCACCTGTGACTGTTTGGGGTCAGGTTACTGAAGTACGCAAACCTGTGTGCATTTTAGACTACAATAAACACATGAGTGGTGCAGATAGAGTAGATCAGAGGTTGGAGCCTAACAGTGCTGTTCATATGTCATACATTTGACATAAGAAGTTGGCTGTCCATTTGTTTCATTTGTCAACATTCAATGCTTTTGTTGTATTCAAGGATCGTTCTCCATATTCAAAGATTACTTTTGCACAGTTTCAGCAGTCTGTGATAGGCAGCCTTGTTATAGTGGAGTGGAGTTGCAGGGGTGGAGGATGTGACTAGATTGAAAGATCTCCAATTTCCTGATTACCTTCCTCCAAATTCCCCAAAAAACTTCCCATGTAGAAGAATAAGATGTACAGCCTGTGTCCAAAGAGGCATGTGGAAGGATAGTTGCATGTACTGCCCAAGTGTCCTACTAATCCTCAGCTATGTGTACCAGCATGTTTTAAATTTTGCCACATGCAACTGAATTATTGGAAGCAAGCATGAGCTTTAAAGTGAACTGACTGGTCTATATTGTTTTCTATTTTTTTGTTCAGATTGCACGTTTGGAATTTGTGTAATGTATTTAGTTAGAGCTGTTGTATTTGTAATTATAGTTTTTCATCTGCTTCCAATTGGTTTGTGTTTTCTTTTGTTAAAAAAATGTGATGTTGGTGTGTGTGAACTGGCGCATGGCTGGCGGTGTGTGTAGACTGGCACTTGGCTGGTGGTGTGCATGAATTGGCACTTGACTGGTGGTGTGAGTGAACTGGCACTTGGCACCTGGCACTTGGCGGTGTGCATGGACTGGCGCTTGGCTGGCAGTGTGCATGGGTGGGTGCTTGGCTGGTGGTGTGTGTGAGCTGGCATTTGTCTGGTGGTGTGTGAGTAGTGACTGGCTACTGGCCACTACACACAGCTAACCAAGGCCCAGTCCACAGAATCCGTCAGCCTCCAACCGGTGTGATTGCTGTGTCAGTCATGCGGGCGTATAAAAGTGATGGGCCGTTGAATGATGCTGTCTGTTGATGTGAGTGGTGTAATGTGCTGGGCCTATGGATGGCGGTGTGAATGGTCATGTGTGCGTCATGCACAAAAGGTGTGTGAATGACCTGTAAAGAGGTTGGTGTCTTGTTGTGGCTTTACATCTCATGAGCTGTGAGTCATTGGTTCAGTTTTTTGAACTTTCAATTATTAACAGTGTATTTCATTTTTGTGAAATCTCTTGTTCGCAAAATGTATATTTCGAACCTTTCAATCCCCCTTGTGCCAAATCAAATCAGTATGTGTGTGTGTACTTGAGGAATAGATGGTTGTGCAGTGATATTTGTCTTTTCTGTCTTTCGCTGACAGTTTGTATATCAACTCTATGGAAAGTCTACCAACTCTAGATATTTAACAAAACTAGGATCCCATCAAGTTTTCTTACCCACAATGCCCTGCAAACCTCAAAACATGACTAGAATCACACATGTCCCTTAAATTTATGTGCCATAGTCTTCCAGAATCATAAAGAAACCACATAAGTCCTGCAACCCGGATTTCCACATTTGTCCCAATATAAATGCTGCCCCACCAGTGGGGCTCGGTCTAGTGCCCACAACAGGAACGGATCAAACTAACATCAATGCAAGTCCTCGAAAGGGGACCCTCTTTGACCTTGGTTTGTTTTGTTGCATGCTCTAGGCCCAGCCACACAAGTGAGGTACCATTTCTATCAGAAGACTTGGGGGGATGCTGGGTTGAAGGAAGTATGTGGGTCCCCAAAGATTCCAGAACATTCAGTCACAGAAATGTGAAAAAGGTGTGTTTTTTTAATCGAATTTTCAGGTTTGCAAAGGATTCTGTGTAACACAGCCGAGTGAAAGACACATAAGTCACCCCATCCTGGATTCTTCTAGGTATCTAGTTTTTTAAAATGCTTGGGCTTGTTAGGTTTGCCCAGGTGGTGGCTGAGCTAGGGCCTCAAATCCACGGCTAGATGCACTGCAAGCACTCAGCCTACCAGCACAAGGTACCATTTTTGTCAGTAAACGTAGGGTAATGCTGGGTTAAAGGAAGTTTGTGGCTCCCAGCTGATTCCAGAACTTTCCATCACAAAAATATGAGGAAAATGTGTTCTTTAGTCAAAGTTTGAGAATTGCAAAGGATTCTGCATAATACAGCTTAATGGGAGCCATGCGTGTCACACCACCCTGGATTCCTTGAGGGGTCTAGTTTTCAACAATGTATAGGTTTCCTAGGTTTCCATTGGTGCCGGCTGAGCCAAGGCCCAAAATCCACAGAAAAATGGGGAGTGTCCACATCACACTTTGGCTGTTTCCTGTCACGGACACTAAGCCTACCAACACAAGTGAGGTACCATTTTTATCAGAAGACTTGGGGCAATGTTGGGTGAAACAAAGTTTTTTGATCACCACAGATTCCAGAACCTTTCATAACAGAAATGACAGAAAATGTGTTTTTTTAGTCAAAAGTTGATGTCTGCAAAGGATTCTGTGTAACACAGCCTAGCAAGAGCCATGCACATCACCCCATCCTGGATTCCTCTAGGTGTCTAGTGTTAAAAGATGTATAAGTTTGCTAGGTTTTCCTAGGTTCCGTCTGAGCCAGGACCCAGCTCCACAGCTAGGCACATTGCAAAAAGCAGATCAGTTTTCATTCAAGAAATGTGATGTGTCCATGTTGCAATTTAGCCCAATTCCTATTGAGGTCACTAAGCTTACGCACACAAGTGAAGTACAATTTTTGTCGGAAGACTTGGCGAAATGCTCAGTGGAAGGAAGTTTGTGGCTCCTCGCAGATTACAGAACTTTCCATCACAGCAATGTGAGGAAAATGTGTTTTGTTAGTCAAAGTTTGAATATTGCAAAGGAGTCTGGGTAATGCAGCCTAGTGAGAGTCATGCAAGTCACTCCATCCTAGATTCCTGTAGGTGTCTAGATTCCTAAAATGAATAGATTTGCTAGGTTTCCCTAGGCTGAGCTAGGGGCTAAAATCCACAGCTTGACACATTGCAAAAAAGGGTCAGTTTTCAGTGGAAAAATGTGATGTTTCGGCTGTGCGTTTTGGGCTGTTTCCTGTTGCGGGCACTAAGCCTACCCACAGAAGTGATGTACCATTTTTATCAAAAGACTTGAGGGAATGCTGAGTGTAAGGAAGTTTCTAGATTCTAGATCTTTCCATGACAGAAATATGAGGGAAAAGTGTTATTTAGTTAATGTTTGGGTATTGAAATGATTCTGGGGAACACAAACTAGTGAGAGCCATGCATATAGCTCTTTCCTAGGTCTCCCTAGGTGGCGGCAGACAGGGGCCATTGCAAAAAGGGCCAGCTTTCACTGAAAAATTGTGATGTGTCCATGTTGCGTTTTGGGCTGTTTTTCTTTCGCGGGCACTAGGCCTACCTACACAAGTCATGGACTATTTATATCTGGAGACAGAGGGGAACACAGAATAGTAGTACACATGTTATTACCTATAGTATTTCTCTGAATTTGCACCTTCCAAATGTAAGACAGTGTGAAAGAAAGACGTAATTTAGAGAAATGCGCTATTTCACATTAGTATGGGTATCCAAAAATTCTGAGATGTGCAAATAACCACTGCTTCTAAACTGCACATCTGGTGCCCATTTCAGAAATACAGAGGTTTCCTTGATACCTATTTTTCACTATTTTTATTTTTCCATATGGATTGCTGTATACCAGTACACAATGAAAAACCATTGCAAGGTGCAGCTCATTTGTTGGCTCCGGGTACCTCAAGTTCTTGGAAAACCACAAGCCCTATATGTCCCCAAAAGCAAAAGGTCTAGCAGATGTAATGGTATATTGATTTTGTAAATTGACCATTGTGACAAAAAGTTACAAAGGAAACATTGTCACAAATGGCCTGTAAGAAATGGGGTCTTTGGTTGGCAGTCAGTTTGCACTCTGTCCAAGCAGCTACCCTCACTCTAGTCAGGGTAAGGGGGTTACACTCCTCAGACAACCCCTGCTCATCGCTTTGGTAACTTGACACAAGCAGTCAGGCTTATCTCAGAGGGAATGTGTAAAGTATTTGTACCAACACACACAGTAATACAGTGAAAACACTACAAATGGGACACAACACCAGTTTAAAAAAATATCCAATATTTATCTAAATCAAACAAGACTAAGACCCTCATTATAACATTGGCGGTATGTACCGCCTACCGCTGAGGTGACTGCTGCTAAAACACCCTCGCTGCGGCTACCAGCTGTCAGACATATTATGACTATCGCCGGATTCCCGACAGAAGGATGACGGAAATCCGGCTGTGGTCATGTCGGCGGATGGCGGTAAGGTGGCGCTGCTTCCAGCAGCAGCGCCATGCCAGTAGACCGCCGCAGACTATATCATGACCCATGATACAGCCTGGCGGTGTTCTGCTGGTGGACACTGCTGCTGGCAGCAGCGCCCCGTCCCGTCTCCCGCCAGAGGACCCATCGACATCAGTTAAGTTGGGTGCTCCAACAGGGGAGAGAGGTGGTGGGCATTGTGTGTGTGTGTGTGGGGGTGTGTGTATATGTCTGGGAATGCGTGTATGCGGGTGTGTGATGCGTGTTGTCTGTGTGTGCGTGTATGGATGTCTGAGTGCGTGTATGTTGTGTTGTGTGCATGCATGTGTGCACGTATGTATGTCAGTGTGTGTGTGAATGGATGTATGCATGCCTGTATGAATGTGGGTATGAGTGTGTGTGTGTGTGTTTGTTGGTGAGTGAAGGTGCGTGTATGTCATGCCGGGGTCTGGAACGGGGGGGGAAACCTGGGGAGGGGGAGGGTGGCGGGGAAGACACCTATCAGTGACAGGGAAGGAAGGAGTCTCCAGCCCGGCGGTCGTTACCGCCATGGCAGACGGTGTGGTACATTGGCGGTTTGAGCCAATGTCTTAATATGGGGATAAGTACCACCAGCCTGTTGGCAGTATTTTTCTCCATTTTCCCGCACTCCGCCAGGGTCGTAATGAGGGCGTAAAACAGCAAGCATCCTACATACACAAGCAAAGTTATGACTTTTTAAATTGAAATGGATGTGTTGTTTTTGCAGAAGTACCTGGTTTGCATAAAAAAAAAGCTGCACAGGCGAGTGTGCATCTGAAAAGTCAGCGAAGCGTCAATTCCTTACTCGCAAGTGAGGCCGCGCTTCGTATCTTCTCCGGTCAGGTAGGCGATGAGTTGTTTTTCTCTCTTGCAGAAGAGCAATGCATTGATTTCTGGATGGGCAACCTCGGGTCTGCGAAGGTTCACTGGTTTTGATGCCCAGCAACGATGAATGTGAAATTCCGGCACACAGTGGTGAAGAGGCAACCTGCGTGGGTGAGACATCAGTTTTGGCAGCTGCACACAGGTGGTGTGTCAATTTCCAAGCTGCGATGCAGGTAGTGTGTTGATTTTGTAGCCACAAAGCAGGTCCTGCTTCGATTTTATTCCTGCACGGCTCCTGTGCATGGAGTTTAGTCTTGGTTCCACCAGCTTCTCCTTTCAAGGGCCCAGGGACTGGATTGGGCACCACTTGACAGGGTAGGAAACTCAGCACAAGAGTCCAGGTGTTGGCAGAGGAAGTCTTTGATGGCCCAGACACTTTAGAACAGGGGGCAAGTTCAGTCCAAGCCTTTGGAGACACTTCACGAGCAGAAAAACACAGACAAATTCAGTTTTTGTCCTCTCAAAGGTAGAAACAACACCTGCAGGCCAACCCAGCAAAACACACTCACAGGCAAAGGGGCAGTACTCCTCCTCCAGTTCTTCAGCTCTTCTCCTTGGCAGAGGTTCCTCTTGATCCAGAAGTAATCTAAAAGTCTGGGATTTTGGGTCCACCACTTATACCTAGTTCTGCCTTTGAAGTAAGCAAATTTCAAAGGAATGTCTCTGTTGTTTAAAAGATCCTGCCTTGCCCAGGCCTGGCCCCAGACACACACCAGGAAGTTGGAGACTGCATTGTGTAAGGACTGGCACAGTCCTTTCAGCTGTAAGTGTCAGCTCCTTCCTCCACACTCTAGCCCAGGAGACTCAACGGGATATGCAGGCTACATGTCAACTCCCTTTGTATCACTGTCTAGAGGGAACTCACAAACAACCCAACTGTCATTCTAACCCAGACATCGATTCCACAAGCAGGCCGAAATACAGAAAATGCCCACTTTCTAAAAGTAGAAATTTCAAACTGACAATCTAAAAACCAACTTTAACAAAAGATGTACTTTTAAATTGTGAGTTCAGAGACCCCAAACTCCAATCTCTACCTGCTCCCAATGGGAAACTACATTTGAAAGATATTTAAAGGCAGTCCCCATGTTAATCTAAGAGAGAGATAGGCCTTGCAAAATTGAAAAATGAATTTGGCAGTATTTCACTGTCATGTAAAAAAACATCAGTACATGCCCTACCTTTCTGCACCCTGCCCATGGGGCTACCTAGGGCCTACCTTGGGGGTGACTTACATGTAGTAAAAGGCAAGGTGTGGGCCTGGCAAGTGTGTATACTTACCAGGTCAAATTGGCAGTGCAAAACTGGATATACAGTCACTGCAGTGGCCAGGCATGTTTACAGGGCTGAGACATGTTTACAGGGCTATTCATGTGGGTGGCACAATCAGTGCTGCAGGCCCACTAGTAGCACTTGATTTACAGGCCCTGTGCACTTTTAGTTCACTTTGCTAGGGACTTATTAGTAAATCAAATATGACAATCATAGAAAAGCCAATTTCCCCTATAACTTTGACAGACAGCATTTGCACTTTAGCACTGTTTAGCAGTGGTAAAGTGCCCAGAGTCCTAAAGCCAACAAAAACTGGTCAGAAAAAAAGGAGGAAGGAGGCAAAATGTTGGGGAGGACCCTGCAAAATGAGCCAGGTCCTACATGGCCATTTATTTCCTACTAATTTTCAATATTTCTTTATTTCAACACTTGGGGAAAACCTTTAAGATTCTACACAAAAGACCCCTTGCTAAATTCAGATGTTTTTCTAGTTTTCTGAAATGTATTGCTCTCAGGGATCCACCATGGGTTTCACACCCATATTGATCACAAGCTGGAAGGGGGTCAAAGCACAAAAATAGAAAAAGTCTGCCTATTCCTGATCGCTGGAATATGGTGATTTTAGCACAAGAAACCTTTTGTTGATGCTGGTTGAAGCAAAAAAACAAACAGACACTTTCTTCTGCAGCACATTTTTCAACTTTTTTCCCCCCAAAACAAAATTTAGCTATACTTTAGCTAATTTCCTGGTCCCCTCCAGGTGATTCAATAAACTAGGTACCTTTAGAATCCCCACCATATTGGAAAAAAAGCACGCAAATTTGACTTGGATAGCTTATGTGGACTAAAAGTTATAGAGGGCTAAGCCTGAACTATCCCAATAGCCAAAAAAAGGGTTAGAACTGAGGAAAAGGGCCTAGCAACGAAGGGGTTAAAAGGTTACTTTAGTGGGTAGCACAATCAGTTCTGCAGGCCTAACAGTAGCATTTAATTTATAGGCCCTGGTTACATGTAGTACCACTTTACTAAGGACTCATAAGTAAATTAAATGTGCCAATTGGGTGTAAGCCAATGTTACCATGTTTAAAGGAGAGAGCACACACATTAAGCACTGGTAAGCAATAGTAAATTGCGCTTAGCCCTAAAAGCCAACGGAGATGGGTTCAGAAAACAGGAGAGGTGAAGGCAAAAATGTTTAAGGGTGACCCAGCAGAAAGGGCAAAGTCCAACATTTGTATCACCTCAACCAATCGTGTGCAAAATGTGGTTATGTGTCCACTGTACATGTTGAGTTGAGCTGCAATTAGTGGTACCAAATGTCTAATGTTCAATTGGACAACCATTTAGTCTCATTGAGGGCCACCAAATAAGTAGTCTGTAATGGGGTTGGTGTGCTCCTCCTGTTTGAGGACTTTGTTGTGATGCTGCATTTATGTGCAAATCCTTGCTTTAACAGGCCTTTTGAGCTTGCTTGTGATGACTTTACCAACACCCCAAGCCTGGGTCCAACCACATGTTCATTGTTCTGTCATCTTCTAGCTTCTTCAGCTCGGCCTGACGTTGTACTTAGATATACAATGAAATGTAGAGATACCTAAGGGCCACTGGGAATACTGTCGCTTCTATGCTTAGGTGTACTTGGCGAATTTTCAGGCACCCAAGGCCAGCAAGAGATTTCAGTATTTAGGAAGATTTCATGCAGTTTGCATATGTGTGCACACGAGGTGCAATGTGTATGAGACCTAGGGGCTCAACAGTGCTGCAGGTAGTTAAGGTGCTCATGCTCCTATCCATCACACAAAAGTTGCTTTTGTCAGTTATATTCTTGTGTTGTATCCCTGTTTTAAATGTTACAGTCAGTGTAAGCGGTTATAGCCTGCCAAAGATGTACATGTTTTAGAAATAGGGTTTTTGGTTGGCTACGGTATGCACCTAAGCAAGGCAGAACCCACCGCTCTAGGCAGGGCAAGTAAGTTACACACTAAAGATAACCTGTGCTCACTCCCTGGTATCTTGGCACACAGCAGTTAGTGTTATCCCTCGAGGCATTGGGTAAAGCATTTGCACAACACACTGTAACAAGTGACACAATGAAGTACACAACAAAAGAAACTTCACACAGGATTATATATGAAAATATGGTTCTTACACTATATACCTCATTAGCCCAAAACAACATAAATCATAAATAGTGCAGACAAACTCTGTTACAGGCCTACATCCTAACATTAGTGAATTCTTATGACAATAAATGCAGTAGATTGTGCGAAGAACAACATTCAAATCATCACATTAGTGTGAATAATGCAACTTGGTTTAGGGACCAAACGCATGAAGCACTATACATCATCATAAAAGCATAAGTCACCAAATATTCCTACAATAGCATAGGGTGCAGCGCATCTGCACTCCTTTTATACGTTATGAGGTAAAACTGGATTCCATGTGGGGCACAGGAGTACCTGCATGCCTATTAGGCACATAAAGGTAATTTCTTGTTAGGAACCCCCAGCACACCTTTCTCGATGTGGCAAGCGTTTCAGATGAAGAGCGAGACCTCAGTTGAGGTTTCTCCCCATGATGTGTCTACAGCAAAAGCTTCCCCCCTCCCCTAAGGTATACCATGTCGGGGGAGGGTGCTCTCCCTTTAGGAGAAGGCAAGAAAGACCTCCTTCAGTCCCCCCGTGGCTAGTAATCACATTGTGCAGCTATTGCAGAGGCAGACGGAATGGATGAGTTCAACAGGTAAGACTTCCCTTGGTTCTCCCTGGTGGCTTGTGCTGTCCTTTTAGTGGCAGGCCAATGGCCAGAAGGCAGTGTTCTCCATCCAAAGCCAGGTAGCATGGGCACATGGGAATTCTGGTTGTATGGACTATATTCCTGGTCACAACGAAGCTGGTGGGCTTGTGCATGCTCTTTCTCGGCGGCACAAGCAAAGTGAAGATGAGTGCTAGGCAAGTGCCCGTTTCTTTTGATGATGCCTGGACTAGCACTTCCCACACACAAACACCCCAGCTTTTTGCAGCACTGCACATGTTGTAAGTAGGAGGGTGCAGAAGCAGTCCCTCACGATCCCAGGGACACTGCATAGTGTTCATCACGCACTGGTTCTATTCCAGCAGTGATTGAGAGCACATTCCCAATGTACTGAAATGTGAAAAGTGTTAAGCGTTCCTAATGTGCTAGTTGCAAAGCTGACAAGGAGCCAAGGACAGCGCTCCCCATGCATTGGGCTCCTGAGAGGACACTTAGAGGGGACAAAAGGTGCGGTAGGCAGGTGGGCCAGCACATAAGCAAATAGTGTTAATGGTGACCTCTCCTGGCAGCCCAGCAGTCCTCTAGCAATGTAGCCAGCAGCATCTGCTTACAAGTCCCACATGATACCTGGACGAAACAATGTCAGGGAGTAGCTGGCATCAGGGCAACACACAGAAAAACAATCCAGTTAGTCCTTTGTTCTACCCAGCTAGTAGCAGACAGCATCGCAACAGCAGAAGAGCAGTCCAGATGAGTCCTTTGTGCAGCACAGCAATCCTTCTGACAGAGATTCAGTCCCAGTTCCAAAAGTACTCTGAAAACAAGGGATCAGAGCTCATGTACTTATACTCAAAATGTATTTGATATAAGGGGTGAGTTCAAAGGAACCCTTTCAAGTGTGCAAAAAACCCTTTCAATCCAGCCCTTGCTCCAGACTATCTGTGGGGGGGTTATCAGCGCTTTTTGTGGGGCCACGCCACTACCCTTTGAAGTGTAAGTGAGAGCCTCTCAACCCTTCCAGCCAAGGAAGACCCATCAGTATGCAGATGCAGTTCAATGTCCTGTGTTTATGGCTGTCTGGATGGAATGCACAAAGAAGACTGTCATCCAGCGCAGACCAGAAGTAGGTTGGAGACAGGCTGCAAAACATTAGTTATAAGTACAGAGAAATGTCCACTTTCCAAAAGTGACATTTCTAAACTAGTAATGCAAAATTAAACTACACAAGTAAGCAGGATTTCTCACTACCATTCCAAACATACCAAACGTAACAACGCTACTCCTTTCAGATCAGAAATTACCACTTAAAAGTATATAAGGAAATTTGCAATGCTAACTTCTGAGAGGCACAGCCCTCACAGTAGTGAAAATGAAATAGGCTGTTTGTCACTACTAGGACATACAAAACATAAGAGTATGTCCTACCCTTTACATACACAGCACCCTGACCACAGGGCTACCCAGAGCCTACCTTAGGAGTGACTTAGGTGTATTAAAAGGGGATTTTTAGCCTTGACAAGTAGTTGGAAATGGCAAGTCAAAGTGGCAGTAAACTGTGCTTTCAGGCACTGCAGTGGCAGGCCTGAGACAGGTTTGAAAGGCTACTTCTGTAGGTGGCGCAATCAGGTTTACAGGCCCACTAGAAGCATTTAATTTACAGGCCCTGGGTATATGTATACTGTTTTAGTAGGGACATATAGCTAAATTAAATTTGCCATCCAGGTGTAAGCCAATCATACCATGTTTTAGGGGAGAGAGCACATGCACTTTAGCACTGATTAGCAGTGGTAAAGTGACCAGAGTGCTAAAGCCAACGGCAAGAAGGTCAGAAAAATAAGAGAAGAAAGGCATAGTCCTTGGGGATAATCTGCTGTATGGGCCATTTCCAACATGTATTTGTCTTTATGAGCTCGGCAAGGATTCAGATGATTAATGTGTTTGTCAATTTCATTGACTGAAGCCCAGATGTAGTGAGGGTAAATAAAGGTGAGATCTGGGATGGTCACTTTCCATTTCGGCAGCAATCATTTTGGTCTTTCAGGTCTGTCTTCAAGTGAGATCAGGAGTAATTTTTCTTCATGTGTTTTACCTTAAAGAAGATATTAGTTAGGCCCAGCTTATGTGTTTCAGTAGTCTCTGTTTGCCCCTTTTGTACTGCAGCCACTCATGAAGATCTTAAGGAGTATACAAAAAGTGTTTCTAAAGGATTTGGAACAACGTTTTGCCTTTTATGGGCATCACAAGTTTGGCCTTTGTTGGGCCATGCATGAGACAGGTTAGTCTCATTACCACACAGTCCTGTGTACCTTTTCTGTTCTTCTTTTAGGTATGAGGACAACTGAAGGTGCTGCCATAATTTGGACTAATGCAATATCTCTTCTATTCGCACATGCACATAACAGTTTGTAAGAACTGGCTAGTGTGAGGACAGCATCCCATCCAGGTTCATTCATGGTTCTTGCAGAATCAGCCTGTGAAACACAAAATATTAACAGTTCTGGAGGTTTTGACCATTCACCTTTTTCTAGTGATCATTATCCATGTATGATCTGACCAGTTCACTAAGGCTAGCATAAAAATTGTCTAACAATTCTCCTTCATGCTGCTGGTCCTACGGCATAATGAGTATGTGGCCAGGGTTTAGTTGGAGTTTAAAATAAGCCTTTGGTACTGTCAATGCCTTGCCATAGTCATCTTTATAAGGGGTTTCTGGGAATGTTAGGAATACCATGTATGACTCTACTCCCCCATAATCGAGTAGCAGTGATTTCTTCGTCACTTTATCATTCTCTCCGGTAGCCTTGAAGTTATTATATAGTTTCTTGCCCACACTTTCTATGTGGAGACTGTCAACACTGGGGTTTCCAGCTCTCAAAGTTCTCACAATTTCATGTAGCAGCATGGGAATGACCAACTTCTAGCCATTGTAGGTCTCTGCTACATACTGTTTTAGTTTCCTGTAGGCATACCTATTGTTTCCAATACACTATGTATATATAAGGTGGGCTTTAGGTAAGCCCTATCCTCCCAATTGGATAGCTTTGTTGTCTATCTCACTTCTCTGATGATAAGATGTAGGAAAGTACCATCTTGCCTGGCATGTTACCCCCATATTTCACTTTATATATGTTTTTTTAGTCTATGTGTCACTGGGACCCTGCCAGGCAGGGCCCCAGTGCTCATAAGTGTGCCCTGCATGTGTTCCCTATGTGATGACTAACTGTCTCACTGAGGCTCTGCTAACCAGAATCCCAGTGGTTATGCTCTCTCTGCTTTCCAAATTGTCACTAACAGGCTAGTGACCAATTTCACCAATTCACATGGGCATACTGGAACGCCCTTATAATTCCCTAGTATATGATACTGAGGTACCCAGGGTATTGGAGTTCCAGGAGATCCCTATGGGCTGCAGCATTTCTTTTGCCACCCATAGGGAGATCTGACTATTCTTACACAGGCCTGCCAGTGCAGCCTGACTGAAATAACGTCCACGTTCTTTCACAGCCATTTACCACTGCACTTAAGTAACTTATAAGTCACCTATATGTCTAACCTTCACCTGGTGAAGGTTAGGTGCAAAGTTACTTAGTGTGTGGGCACCCTGGCACTAGCCAAGGTGCTCCCACATCGTTCAGGGCAAATTCCCCTGACTTTGTGAGTGCGGGGACACCATTTCACGCGTGCACTATACATAGGTCACTACCTATGTAAAGCGTCACAATGGTAACTCCGAACATGACCATGTAACATGTCTAAGATCATGGAATTGTCACCCCAATGCCATTCTGGCATTAGGGAGACAATTCCATGATCCCCCGGGTCTCTAGCACAGAACCTGGGTACTTCCAAACTGCCTTTCCGGGGTCTCCACTGTAGCTGCTGCCAACCCCTCAGACAGGTTTCTGCCCTCCTGGGGTCAAGGCAGCCCTGGCCCAGGAAGGCAGAACAAAGGATTTCCTCTGAGAGAGAGTTTAACACCCTCTCCCTTTGGAAATAGGTGGGAAGGATGGGGAGGAGTAGCCTCCCCCACCCTCTGGAAATTCTTTGATGGGCACAGATGCTGCCCATCTCTGCATAAGCCAGTCTACACTGGTTTAGGGATCCCCCAGCCCTGCTCTGGCGTGAAATTGGACAAAGGAAAGGGGAGTGACCACTCCCCTGACCTGCACCTCCCAGGGGAGGTGCCCAGTGCTCCTCCAGTGTGCCCCAGACCTCTGCCATCTTGGAAACAGAGGTGTTGCTGGCACACTGGACTGCTCTGAGTGTCCAGTGCCATCAGGTGATGTCAGAGACTCCTTCTGATAGGCTCTTACCTTTCTTACTAGCCTAACCTCCTTCCTAGGTAGCCAAACCTCCTTTTCTGGCCATTTAGGGTCTCTGCTTTGGGGAATTCTTCAGATACCAAATGCAAGAGCTCACCAGAGTTCCTCTGCATCTCCCTCTTCACCTTCTGCCAAAGGATCGACCGCTGACTGCTCAGGACACCTGCAAAACCGCAACAAAGTAGCAAAGACGACTACTGCAACCTTGTATCGCTTCATCCTGACGGCTTTTTTGCCTGTTTCCTGGTGGTGCATGCTCTGGGGGTAGCCTGCCTCCTTCTTGCACCAGGAGCTCTGAAGGAATCTCCAGGGGTTCGACGGAATCTTCCCCCTGCAACCGCAGGCAACAAAAGACTGCATCACCGGTCCTCTGGGTCCCCTCTCAGCACGACGAGCGTGGACCCTGGAACTCAGCAACTCTTTCCAAGTGACTCCCACAGTCCAGTGACTCTTCAGTCCAAGTTTGGTGGAGGTAAGTCCTTGCCTCCACACGCTAGACTGCATTGCTGGGTACCGCGTGATTTGCAGCTGCTCCGGTTCCTGTGCACTCTTCCAGGATTTCCTTTGTGCACAGCCAAGCCTGGGTCCCCGACACTCTAACCTGCAGTGCACAACCTTCTGGGTTGTCCTCCGGCGTCGTGGGACTCCCTTTTCTGACTTCGGGTGGACTCCGGTTCACTCCTCTTCTAAGTACCCGTTCCGGTACTTCTGCGGGTGCTGCCTGCTTCTGTGAGGGCTCCTTGACTTGCTGGGCACCCCCTCTGTCTCCTCATCCAAGTGGCGACATCCTGGTCCCTCCTGGGCCACAGCAGCATCCAAAACCCCTAACCACAACCCTTGCAGCTAGCAAGGCTTGTTTGTGGTCTTTCTGCGTGGGAACACCTCTGCAAGCTTCTTCACGATGTGGGACATCCATCCTCCAAAGAGGAAGTTCCTAGTCCTCTTCGTTCTTGCAAAACACCAAGCTTCTCCCATCCAGTGGCAGCTTCCTTGCACCCACAACTGGCATTTCCTGGGCTCCTTCCCACTCTCGACACTGTCGCGACTCTTGGACTTGGTCCCCTTGTCTTACAGGTACTCAGGTCCGGAAATCCACTGTTGTTGCTTTGCTGGTGTTGGTTTTCCTTGCAGAATCCCCCTATCACGACTTCTGTGCTCTCTGGGGGTTGTAGGTGCACTTTACACCTACCTTACAGGGTCTTGGGGTGGGCTATTTTTCTAACCCTCACTGTTTTCTTACAGTCCCAGCGACCCTCTACAAGCTCACATAGGTTTGGGGTCCATTCGTGGTTCGCATTCCACTTTTGGAGTATATGGTTTGTGTTGCCCCTATACCTATGTGCTCCTATTGCAATCTATTGTAACTTTACACTGCTTGCATTACTTCCTTTTGCTATTACTCTGTGTATTGTGTTTTCTTATGATATTGTGCATATGACACCAGTGGTATAGTAGGAGCTTTGCATGTCTCCTAGTGCAGCCTAAGCTGCTCTGCTATAGCTACCTTCTATCAGCCTAAGCTGCTAGAAACACCTCTTCTACACTAATAAGGGATAACTGGACCTTGCACAAGGTGTGGGTACCTCTGGTACCCACTACAAGCCCGGTCAGCCTCCTACATAAGAGAATTGGTATTTCACCAGTAGCGCATGATGCTCTTTCTTTATCTACACTTCCTATGTCTGTTTACAGTGCCACAGTAGAGACAAGCTCAACAGTGTCTTCTTTCTCTGCTGATTCTGCTAAGCCTGTTCCATTCTCTCTTGATTTGCCAGATAGCAGGTAGAGGCAGCTGAGATCTCATTCATCCATTCATGTGTGCCACTAATTTTACTACAGTACATTTGGCTACCTTGAAAGACACATAGAGGATGTCTGTCTCTGCCACTTTGGGCCTAGGGTTCTTAACTTGACTCCTTTCAATCAGTTAAGAACATCAGAGGCCTCTATCCGGCACTTCCGATCAGTCATCTCTTAGGATTTATTGACAGACACATGTTCAACTGCTGTTGACATGGAACTCTTCTCCATTTGGTTTTCTAAGTCCTTGCTTAAATATTTGCTACTACCACCGGAATCTGTATGTGTATCTGTACCACGGCTGTTGCGTCAGACCTCCAAGTGCACCACAGTGGTCCTCTTAGTCATTGTAGATAGGCCCTCATGTGTCTCAGTGCCCTTCATTTTCAGGCCTAGTTGAATAGGAAGGACACAGTCCTTAGCAGATTCTGACATCCTTGACCACCGTCCTGTTGCTCATCATAACCAACATCTTTTCTGGAGTCTGATCACTGTTAGCATCTGGCCTTAACCCGGCATTCACTTCATCCCACAGGACTTAATACGCTTGCAAAAAGTGATCCATTAATCAGTTGAATTTAATGTCGAGCTCCACTCCAGTGAGGTATGCATCTCACCAATTGTAAGTTAGACAATTGATTGAAATCATTTTGACCCAAGAAGTCTAAGCATTTGTTTTACCACATAAACAGTGGTTTTGAAGTGCTAGCTATTCTGTGGAAAACTCTAGAGGGAGCCAGCTCCTTGATAGTTTGATTGGTCTTTTGTTCCAATACTCATGTCAGATCACTGATTGCTCATCAGTACTGTTCAGGACCTCTGGCTTTGCCTTGTCCAGCCATAGTTCACCATCCTTCATGTTCTATCACACTCACTTCATCCCCTTGACAAAGGAGTAAGGCAGACCGGTGGTGTACCCATTTAAAATCTGCAGTGGGTTTCCAACTCAGTGGATTTCCAAATTAGCTGGGTAGCATTCCCACACCTTCATTGCACAGCACAGAGTGTACAGCCTTCCCATTGAGTAAGCCAGCCCCTGAGAGAGACAGGGATAGTTATCAAAGAAAGTCACAGGGGCAGCCAATCTCCCTAATCCCCATGGATCCAGTGAAACTATTTTCAGCTACGAAAGAGAGCCACATGCCACCCAAAATCCTTCCCAGTCAACCCAGGGCAGGTTATGGTACAACACTGTAGATGAAATGGGCTCTACAGATGTTGGGGGCTTCCAGGTGACAGTCCTATAGCAGGGTGGACTGACTGTCCCACGGTGCTGAATTGTCTAGGGGCGACTGCACAGACCTCACATGTGTACCTCGCGAAGGTTTCTCATGCTCTTGAACTAGCACTTCAAAGTTCTTTTTAAGTCTCCCTTCTGTATGTATATATGTATTTGTAAGAAAGTTAATTATTAATTGGGGAGTAAGGAAGCCCACCACAAGTAATGAAGGCATTAACTGGTTAGCTCAAGTCAGAGATTTCAGTAAGGTCAGCCTCTGGTAGCTATGGCACAGTGCAGACAGGCTGAATTTAAAGAAAGTGTAGAGCATTTAGTATTACCAGAACAGTTATAGATGCATTTTTTTAAAATAGAGAAAATGTAATAAGAAAAATGGCACTAGAACATTACAAATTGATAAGATGAGCCAGCGATGTGCATTTTGTGAACATTTAGGTTCAAAAGCACAGAGGAAAATTAAAGTCTATTGTTGCGCTTGACCGGGACCCATGCATAATTTCAGACTGACCATGATGGAGAACGGGTCGGATACACTGTGTAGGTTCATCCAGGTTAGAGATTTTATCTTGGGACTTACTCTTTGAACTGAGTATTGAAATCCTCCAGCAGGGCAGGGTTGCAGGGAGTATCCGAAAAGAGTTCCATGAGGTTTGATAGCGATTGGGTGAGGTCCAAGAACCGTGTAGAGCACCAAGCAGGAAAATCAACCAGATACTTTTCGCGTTTATGCCAGGTCAAGATTTTGACATTTGCACTTTGTCTATTTTTGGAGCTCAGGACAAAGTTTCAGGCTCTTACTGGTGGTGAGTTCCAAAAAAACTAGATACCCTCTCGCTGAGGGTTTGTGAAATGCACTTGCTAATGTGGAAAGTCTCCACTTGGTAGAAACCTGTTTCCTTAAGCCAGGAAAATCGTGCCTTGGAGGGATTTACTTTTGTGACTGTTTCCAGTCTTTCGGAGGTCTGGAAGTCCAAAACATTTCTAAATCCTTATTTTTCAGAGCTAAACAGAGGTAAGTGCCCCTGGACCTCAGGAACACAAATTAATGGGCCAAGATTTACTCCAGCAGTGGCCGTCACCCTGGCCAGACCAGGCCCAGGTACTACTGGTCAACTATGTACTGCAGGGAAGAGGTCTCTTACAGTTTTTTGTGTCTGTGTCATTACACAAGAGGTCAGACAGGTGACCCTTGGACTCCCCTTCTGTGCCATGGGTATAAGTGAGAAAAGGTCCAGCTCTTCAGGCTCAAACAACTAGTGGAGTCTTTCTTCCACAGATCCCGAAAGAGTGCTAAGGAGAGTGAATTTGGCGTACCACATTTATGCATGATACTAGCTTCAGAGGGAAATCCCTACCAACTTTTGAAGCCATTTTTGTTTGGTCTACTGAAAACTGTTCCACAGTACACTTACACTCTCAGAAATCAAAGATTGATAAACCCTTTTCCCCTTGTGCAGAGCCTGTGTACCCGCCCACCCAGATGTGTCCAAAGTAATGAGCAGTCTCTTTCTCCGTGGTCACTCAAAATTGTCTCTGGGTGTAGGTCTCTTTTCACTGGGTATGGTGCCAGCCTCAATTACGAAACAAAGGCTAGTTCTTTTTAGGCATTGCCTGACTTATGACAGGGCAGGTCTCTTACAAGTTAATTAAGTTCCTGGGCCGACCTCAACTGGTCTTCTTGCTGGTGAAAGAAAAACACTGCCTCACACCTAGGCCATTGTCCTTACCCTGAGACAGTTTCCACACCATATTAATGTCAAGTACTTGCTGGTCAGCTACTGAAGAGCTAATGTAAATTAGCATTCAGGAGTTTCTGAAGGAGAAAAGATAACTTTTTAAAGGTTACTGTTTCTAAATATGTATTGGAAATCCAATGTCATTGTTTAATTGGGTTTCAATAAAGATAAAAAAGAGTGGTTTAAATATTTTTCTATCTTTTCCCAAACACAGAATTAATATTTTAATCAGTGCAATAGTTTTTATACAGTACAGCCAGGCACTGCCACGGTGAATATAGCTTTTGGGGACTTGTCACTGCAGGGATATGGTGACATTATAGGAGTCATTTTGACATTGGCTGTCTTTTGACCACCAGGGTAAATGTGGCGGTCCCACCACCAACAGGCTGGCGGTGCAGATCACCACATTATAAGCATGGCGGGTTGGCCTCTGCCAAACCACGACAGCTCCACTCATACCGCCATGGCGGTCGGAACCAACGGGCCAGAGATGATCATCTAGGAGCTGGCATTCCACCATGGTTTCTGCGGCAGTAGCACTGCCATGAAAACCATGGGCGAAAGGCTACGGATGACAGGGAATTTCTTCCTTGTCACTGGTAGACGGCTCCCCACACCCCCAGCAAGCACTAGATTCGGTTAGACGAATCAATTCTAAAACTTTGCCAAATCTTTAGAGTGTGACTACAAGCACACCCCCTCCCGAAGGAGCTATGATATGAGAATCCAAATACTACCGAGTAGGTTATGCATGTACCATGTGTGTGCTGTTTGGTGTGTTTCACGTGTTTACATGTTTAAAAGTTTTAAATGTAGTATGTCTTGTACTGTTGATTGTGAGAGTACTTTAGTCTCTCAGTACTGATATTCATGAGTGCCGTTTCCCACAAGTGGAGTACAGTTTGTAAATAGGTGGCACCACACCCACACACAACATATATAGCAGCCCGTTACAAATGGGGGCTATGATAACTATGCCTCTCTTGTATTTCCACAGGTATCAATGAGGGACACAATAAATTATAGGTATCATCTTATGACACCACATTAGTAAGGTGAATTGCACCATATCACAGAGCATGTATTATTTATGCTTTCATTAGAAGTAGTCAAACAAGGAGTGGCACCAGGGAGTCCACCTTTGTCCTGAAGAGGTGCCTAGGGGTAAGGCTCCAAAACATGTAGACTAGGAAGTCAGGTACATTCCGTCCCCCACTTCCGCAGCCCCTTTTTAATCATACTGCCTCCAAGAGATCTATTAAATCATTGGAATTACTAGGAGACAGTAATTAACTCACCCAAGACCCCGCCACTCCTATCCCTCCTGTGATTGACATTGACAAGACTACATCAGTGCTCCCACATATCCTGTAGTTTGTAGCATGCCCGATCCGTAGCGGACCAGGAAGAAACCCAATGATGAAGCATGGCACCAAGGGATAACCCTGGTGGGTGAGGGTTTTTCTAACAGGAAAATCATTTTTCCTGTCCCTCCTGTGGTAGTTCTTTCAGCTAGGCCTCTTTTGTAATGTTATATAGGCTATAAGGAGGACAGATCCATCCCCACAACCTCCTTCTCCCTCTTTCTTTTTGTGTGCCCTTAAATGGTGTCAATGGTTAACCTAAGAGGCCATGGGGCAGGGCGTTATGGCCAACCAGATGCGGTAGTGTTAGGAAGTATGAGTACAAGTAGATTAACAGTACTTGATGGTTAGTGGAATGTGAATGAGATTGGGTCTGCGTGTTGTGTGAATGCTATATTAGTGCCTGGGTGATCTAGATCTGGATGTGTTTGTGGGAATTGACAGTATGGGGTACTGGGTGAGGCACTGTAAGTCTCAGTGAAATAGTGTGGCTGCCCCAAGGCCCCTCCTGTCCCCAACACCCTCGTCTCTGTCCACCCTTTGCTGGAGACTCCCAGACGATGGGAGACACTGAAAAGTTAATTGAAGTAGGGAAAAAGCAGGAAGTGATGTAATTCCCTGTGTACCTGGAAATATACAATCCAGTGATGTTGTGTAGATGGAGGATGGGAAATTACATTTTCTTTCCTGGCTTCTACTTTAAAGATGGTTTTGGCAAGCAACCAGTGCTGTTACTTCCTGTGCAGATGGATGATGGGAAATAAAGTCCTCTTGATTGGCCTCTTCTTTTAAAGATGATTTTTGGGTGAAACCAGTGGTATCACATGGCCACTGGCCATAAGACATCAGAGACAGCTGCGCATCATACGAAGTCTGGCGAACATGGCTTTACTCTGGGGACAGGCTTGTAACCTGTCCACCCACGACATATCTTAACACCCTATCAAGATTTCCTTCTTGGAGTCAAACTCAATAGTTCAAGAAAAACATTTCATGGAGCTCAGCCTATAAGCCCCATTCTTAAGCACCAACTGGTCAAGTGGCTTCCATATCAGCAGAGGCAGCTAGCTCTGCTACTGGCCTATTTAGGCAGGTGCACAGAGGACTGGGCACGACTACACTAATCTTCAACAGTTTCAACAGGTTACCTGCTACTTTCAGAGTACGGTAGACAGAATGATGCATCCAGTGTAGTGTGCATGCAGCCCCAGACATCTACAGCATCACAGAACTGTTGATGGATCTTGTGTGGCTAAACAACACTTGCACCTTTCAATAAGTCAATTCGAAGTAATGGGATTCACACACCTCGTTAGCATGGAGAATTCTCATTCATTATCAGAATTAACCAGACAAATAATTTTACCAACTTAAAGCAGCTGTGCAACACCACCCACAGAAATGAGAAAGAGCTAGCACTCTGTCAAATCTTTCTGAACCTGTGTTGTACGTGATTTATTATGTTGTGCTGCTGGCTTCACTCCTCATGGTGCCTTTCCATCGATTCATTTAAGTTTCAGCTTTGCAACCATACTTCTCCTTGAATGTAAAGATTTTGGCCCTCATTATAACAATGGTGGTAATAAACGCCCACCACCAGGGTGACGGCCGCAAACATACCGTCACCGCAGCTACCATCCATCCTCCATATTCTGATCACTGCCGGATTTCCACCACAAGAAGGTCGGCAATCCAGAAGTGATCATACTGGTTGATGGTGTTAAGCTTGCGGTGCTACCACCAGCATGGCCACGCCAGTAGAACACCGTCAGCTGTATCATGACCCGTGAAACGGCCTGGTGGTGTTCTGCTGGAGGGGCGATGCTGGCGGTAGCAGCGCCCCTTCACGTTCCCTGCCACAAGACCTCCTCGACAAAGGTAAGTCAGGCTTCTGACAGTGGAGGGGGATGGGGGGTGCTGTGTGTCTGGTTGTGTGCATGAATGTGTGAGTGTGTGCGAATGCGTCTGTGTGTGTTGTGTTGTTTGCATGGTTGTATACATATGAGGGAATGCGTGTAAGAATGTTGAAGTGAGTGCATGTCTGCATGTCAGTGTGACTGTGTGTAAGAATGTATGCAAGCATGTCTGGAAGTATGCGTGTATGACTGCATGTATGCCAGTGTGAGTAATTGGGTGTATGCGTGGTGCGTGTCTGCGGGTGTGTGCGTGTATGGGGGTGGGGGAGAGTGTGAGGATCGGAGGAGTGGGGGGCTGTGAGGATCAGAGGTGGTGGGGGGAGTTTGGATGGAGGGGATTGGGGGGCATCTGGAAAGTGCTGGAGGGTGGGGGAGCCACCTAACAGTGGCAGGGAAGGAATTCCCTGTAACTGGTAGGACCTAATGCCATGGTTTTCGTGGCATTGCTAATGCCATGAAAACCATGATGGTAGACAGGCTCATAATGCCGAGGGTGGTACTGTGTCGGCCGCCGCATTGGAGATTGACATCTCCGGCCCGGTGGCTGATACTGCCATGGCGGTACGAGTGGAGAAGTGGTGGGTTGGATGCAGACAACCCGCCATTCTCATAATGTGGCGGTATGTATTGCCAGCCTGTTGGCGGTACTACTGCCACATTTCCACTCACCACTGTTTTCCCGAACATACTCAGCTGGCCACGTGAACAGTGTCTCTTAAATATGGTAACTTTTCTGAAAACCAACAAAATAGATTGTGAGTCCTATTCTATTATTCCTAGCTGAACTATTTAGGTGACCAGTCTGCTTTATACACATTAGTCTTTTCAAAGTAAAAGGCTCTGACCCCAGGACATTCGCTCAAGTGGATCAAGGGTGGTCTGACAGGTGGAGGCTGGGACCGGAGGCAGTTCACCTCTGGACGGACTGCCACCCATATCTCAAGATCCATCTGAGACCATTTTGGATGCAGCAGCAAATTTAATAAAGGCTACTGGAGCTGTAATTATCAAAGCAGCTTACATCAGACTAGTCCTCTTTTAATTTTAAATCCTCATTAAAAGATTTAAAGTGTGTTTACTACAATTACATTGTGTCAACTGAGTCCTATATTGTTAGTCACTAACTCTTCAAGTGAGGAGTGGGTAATTTGCAGGCCCGCTTTCTTCCTTCGACATGGTGCTCTGTTTCTTAGGCTCCCCCTCTGGAATTGAATCCTGATTCCTGCTACATGTGGTCAACATGGGAGCCACTGAAAGACACTCAAATGTATCAGTGCTGTCACTAGGTAATATGATGTGGCTGGATTTATCTAGAAGCAGCAAAGCAGTAGAGCACACCTAACTTAGTCTAATAAATGCATGCATTCTGGGAAGTCAGCAATCTTCAGCAAGTATTTAGTATAGAATTACCACATTTATTCAAGTAACAGATTGAATGTACAAAGGAGCCACAAGTGATTTAATGATCTGTTCACAGTTTCGCTGTATTAGCCATCAATGCTTACACTTGCACAGCTTAATCTTTGATACTAGCATATGCTGTTGCAAGCAGGAGCAGGGTCGGCAGGACAGTCACAAGAGCACTGATGGCCCAGTCTGCCTCTAAATGATGGATGAGAAAAGTAGGCAGAGGTGCAGGCTGAAGGAAACATAGGAGTTCCAGCTTCACCAACAGCATAGGTAGTCCCCATGGAGCTGTTGCTCTGAGCTGTGCTGAAATGCACTGAGTGAAAAAGGGCAATCTTGTACTACACAACATCTGGGCTAGTGCTGTCCAACACATCTACTCTTCTTGCACCACTGTGTGGACCAATGAGGAGGAAGCTGCCGGGATGCTCAGGATCCCCAAACCACATTCACAGGTTGAAGTTTCCAGGCAGGGTGGAAGGTCTTTGCTTGAAAACACATCCAAGGCTAGTCAAGCAGTACCTGTACCTGACCTTCTGGAGCTCTGGCCAGGCAAAAGGTTTCAAAAGAGCCCTCATCAAGGCTTCCAGATTAGCAGGGCAACTCATTTCCATAACCAGATGGCAGGCCTTAAAGTCTGGAAATGTGGTTCTACCCTGCATTCCAGTTGGAGATGGATGGGACAATCTACTTGCTCTAAGAGGCAGATCGGGCATGGATGAATGGCCTATGCCAGTGGCTGGTAGCTGGAGCCTGGACCAAAGGGCCAGCTGGAACATTGGTCAGCTAAGAGTTGTTTTCCCCAAGGGTCCCATGAGTTCCTGCCACACATCTGAAAGTCTGCAATAGGTGCAATGGCCACCGTAAGTGGGCTGCCATTGGCTAGGAGGCAGGGATTCCTAAAACCCTGACTGGGGGCTGGTTGGAGTTTTCCTCCATTCCAGAGAAGCGAATTTTCAAGGCCTGCTGAACTTGATAATAGCACTTTTGAACCAAAATAGAAGGCCAGGGCCAGGCTGGGTTCTGACTGATAGCTAGTCATAGCTTTAAACAATTCTGGAACAATATAATGACTTATTGGCCTGTGCAACCATGTACTGGGCACTCTGTGATACAGCAGGTCAGCTAATTGAGCCAACATCTAAGGACCTCAACCCCAGCCAAAGCAAACATCTGACTGGGAGTTAGTCAAGGATTTCCACCTTGCCTGAGAAGGGGAAACCTCTTTGAGCTTGACTGCAGAGTGGGTTCTGGGTAGCGTTGGACACAAAGGGTCAGTGAGTAGCATCTAGGAATGTATCTACTGACACAGGCCTGGTCTAGCTCTGATTAGGGATTTAGCCAAAGCTTCCTACCCTGTAAAAGCAGGAGATCCCATGCTGTGCCAGCAGAGATGCATCCTGGGCACTTTGGGACATGCTTGTCCATGGACAAAATCCCTAACAAGGAAGGATTCTAGGTACCAGGATTCTCACCAGTCTGGATTCCTGAAATATTGAGTTTTCTGTGGTCCTTCTGCTTTTTTTGTCTCTAAAGCTGGTAAGCCAGAGGTAAACAATTGACACTGTTAATAGCTGTCCTAGTCCCTGAGTGACAGCAGGAGTCTTTGAGTCTGTCATTTCACTTTTTCCAGTAGAAGGCAGGAATCAGAATTCTTCTTCAAAACAGGATGGTCTTCTTCTTCAGGTGTGGTATTCCCAGCTCTAGGAATGTTCAGAGAAGGTGGTGGTGAAGTGACAAGCTTATCCTCTGCACTAGAGAATGATTGAAGACTTTTTCCTACCTAGTCCTTTCTACATTCCTGCCCTGTTAGAAATGGGGTCTTTGGTTGGCAGTCAGGTTACCCTCTGTCCAAGCAAGGACCCTCACTATAGTCAGTGTAAGTCACACACAGTCCAAATTATCCTGTGTCCACCCTCTGGTAGCTTGGCACTGAGCAGTCAGGCTTAACTTAGAAGGCAATGTGTAAAGTATTTGTTCCGCAAATCATACAGTAACACCATATAGTACCACAAAAATACACCACACAGTGTTTAGAAAAATATATAATTTTTATCTGGATAAATGCAGGTCAAAACGATTAAAATGCAATAAGTATAGGTTGAGATATCACTGAAAAGTTATATAAAGGCCCTCATTACAACCCTGGCGGTCAAAGACCGCCAGGGCTGTTTCAACGTTTGCACCGCCAGGACCGGCGGTTTACCCCCACGTTGGTCCCAGCGGTTGTAATTCTCCAGGGCAGCGTTGCTTGCAGCGCTGCCCAGTGGATTACGAGTCCCCCTCCCGCCAGCCTTTTCATGGCGGTAGGAACTGCCATGAAAAGGCTGGCAGAAAGGGGCGTCGAGGGCCCCTGCACTGTGCAGGGGCCCCCTGCCACGGCCCCATGGAGCTTTTTACTGTCTGCATATCAAACAGTGAAAAGCGTGACGGGTGCCACTGCACCAGTCGCACCGCTGCAACACCTCCGGCTCCATTTGGAGCCAGCTCCCGTGTTGCGTCCGACATCCCCGCTGGGCCGGCGGGCGGAAACTCGTTTTCCGCCTGCAGGCCCAACGAGGATGTTGAAATGGCCACCGCGGAAGTGTGGCCGCATTGGCGGCCGCGCGCCGGTTACAACTTGGCGGGGGCGGTTGCCGCCTGCCAAAGTTGTAATGAGGGCCAAAGTGTCTTAAGTCTTTTAAAAGCAAACAAAGTCTCTTTCAAGAACAAAGTACCTGGTTCGCGTGAAAAATCTCCACAAAGAACCACAGAGGAGGAGATGCGTGGAAACAAAGAGGTGTGCGTCGATTTCTCCGACTGCACACGGCGATGCGTCATTTAGTTTTCACGTAGGGATGGCTGTGCGTAGATTTTCGGCACTCAGTTGTGGATCCTCTTCGGATTGCGGGGTTTTCAGACGCCCCGGGGACGATGCGTGGATTTCCTGTGCTGGCAGGACGAAGTCTCAGGAGCTGCGTCGATTCGGTGGGCATTGCCTCTAATTTTGTACCGCACGGCAGGCGCTGCGTCGATTCCTCTCTGGAAGTAGGGCTGTGTTGTTCCGGCTTGGCTGTGCGTCGATCTGGTGGCCCGTGCGTTGAATTTCCGGTCGCTACGCTGGTGCTGCGTCGATCTTCTGGTTGCGAAGTTGGGCTGCGCCATTACGGTTCGGCGTGCAGTGAAATTTTCACCGTGGTGCAGGCTGTACGCCATTTCTGGCAGGCTGTGCGTCGAATTTCACTACACAAGGAGTCTTTCTTGTAGAGATTAATTCTTTTTGGTCCTGAGACTTCAGGGAACAGGCGGCAAGCTCTATCCAAGCCCTTGGAGAGCCCTTCTTCACCACAGTCAGAGAGCAGCAAGGCAGCAGGGCAACAGCAAGGCAGCAGTCCTTCACAGAAAGCAGACAGGGGAGTCCTTTGGGCAGCCAGGCAGTTCTTCTTCACAGGATGCAGGTTCTGGTTCCAGTTTCTTCTACAGGAAGTGTCTGAGAGGTAGAGTGTCTACCCCAAGAAGTGTCTAAAGTCTGTGGCTTTGGGTCCTCTTCTTATACTCATTATGGCCTCTGAAGTAGGCTTACTTCAAAGAAAAGTCTCACTTGTTTGTGAAATCCTGTCTTGCCCAGGCAAGGCCTCAGACACTCACCAGGGGGTTGGAGTCTGCATTGTGTGAGGGCAGGCACAGCCTTTTCAGGTGCGAGTAACCACTCCTCCTAGCCCAGATGGCTCATCAGAAAATGCAGGCGACACTCCAACCCCCTTTGTGTCACTGTCTGGAGAGAGGTGCAAACAGCCCAACTGTCAAACTAACCCAGACAGGGAATCCACAAACAGGCAGAGTCACAAAAATGGTTCAAGCAAGAAAATGCCCACTTTCTAAAAGTGGCATTTTTAAACACACAATCTCAAAACTAACTTTACTAAAAGATGTATTGTTAAATTGTGAGTTCAGAGGTCCCAAACTCCACATGTCTATCTGCTCCCAAAGGGAATCTACTCTTTAATCATGTTTAAAGGCAGCCCCCAGGTTAACCTGTGGGAGAGATAGGCCTTGCAACAGCGAAAACCGAATTTGGCAGTATTTCACTGTCAGGACATATAAAACACAATAGTATATGTCCTACCTTAACCATACACAGCACCCTGCCCGTGGGGCTACCTAGGGTCCACCTTAGGGGTGTCTTAAATATAGGAAAAGGGAAGGGTTAGGCCTGGCAAGTGGGGACACGTGCCAAGTCGAATTTACAGTTTAAAACTGCGCACACAGACACTGCAGTGGCAGGTCTGTGACATGATTACAGGGTTACTTATGGGGGTGGCACAACCAGTGCTGCAGGCCCACTAGTAGCATTTGATTTACAGGCCCTGGGCACCTCTAGTGCACTTTACTAGGAACCTACCAGTAAATCAAATATGCCAATCATGGATACGAATCAACAGTACAATTTACACAGAGAGCATATGCACTTTAGCACTGGTTGGCAGTAGTAAAGTGCTCAGAGTTCTAAAGCCAACAAAAACAGGTCAGGAAAAATAGGAGGAAGGAGGCAAAAAGTGTGGGGCTGACCTTGCAAAAAGGACCAGGCCCAACATGCCCTATTTCCTGTTCCTTTAGCTGTCTCTTCTTTTCACCTTACTGTAAAAGTTCCCAGGAGCTCCTGTTTCACATTGGCAAAATACGTCTGCCAACAGGTATGCCCCACTTCAGCTCCGTACCCACTACCCTATGTATTTGAGAGAGATCTCTCTCCCTCTCTCTCTCTCTCTCTCTCCTACTGCGGTTGGATCCTAACTTTCTAGAAAGATCACCGGGATGACCAGGAGAAGGCATTTTGGCATCTCAATCTGAAAAGAAGTGTCAAGGTTACCTTTTGTTCTGTGAGGTGTTCTTGTAAACCCCCAGATAGCTAACCTGCCAGTAGTTAACCCCACACTGTGTTTTCTGGGCTCAGAACCAGGCTATTATCTTCTGAGCCAGAGTTGCTTGCTCATCCAACAAACGATGTGTATTCACGTTCTGGAGGTGTGGTGAGTGGAAGTTGTGGCTCAGAAGACCCAAGACAACTTTACTTATCGACTGAAGTTATCACTATTCTGATTCTAGCATTAAATCAATATTTTTTAATTAAAACAAAAACACTGATTTATTTCCCTAGCATTTTCATAGCCAGATGCAGAGACGGAGTAAATATTGTAATCATACCTAGGCCTTTTCATGGAAAAGGCTACCACAGCCCATATAGTGAAAATAGCTTTTAGGGTTTAATTCACTATAAAAACACACTAAACTCAATATGTACTAAGCCCGATTTTTATACATTAGTCCCAGCCTGGTGGGTTCACATTATCGATTACTTCGTATAATTGTCCTGCCATGTGCTACACCATTGCATATAAACTGCAGCCGAACTAGGGCACAGTGGTGCTCCCGGTAGCCATGTCATGTTGTGTCACTTCTTTGGGTGCTGTATAGTCACATTACATCCTACATATGACATTGAAACGTCCATGCCATGTGTGTATTTTATGCACTATTCATATTGAGTATAGAAAGAAAGTTAAATCTGCCAAATGAGCTCTTCAAATACGCAGCGCCTATTTTAGAGAGAATCACCGGTACTTTACTTGTGTTTTTCAGTGGCAATGTCCACACAGTTCTAAAGCCAACCAAATCATATAAGATAAAATGGGGGGTGGGAGAAAAAAAACCTCATTCGGCTCCCCACAGCAATCCTCTCCCAGCTGAAGCCATGATGGGCCTTGATACTGCAGCTACAATATCAACTCCAAGAAACAAATTGACAGGCTAAAAAGGCTACCAAGCCAGATAGTGATAATTCTCTGAAAACTGGACCACATCAAGCTCACCACGAGCTCTCTCTATTGGCTTCCAAGGGGAACCAGGATCCAATTATGGGTTCCATGCATAATCCACGAGGATTACTCGGATATGGGCCCAGAAAAGCTGCAGAAATACGATCAACACAACACCTAAGTCCCCTGTGGTCACTCATTGACTTCCTATCTAATGAATTAGTGATTGTTTCAAAGGATGAAACACAGCAGCAGATTTCTAGGAGTACAGGGATCTAGACTGTGATATGTCCTTAGCCCTACCTCAAAGCTCAAACCCAACTACCTATTATTCAGAAAAGTCATAAAGACTGAACTATTCAGAGGTTCTGTTTAAACAAACTTCACAGTCAGGAGTTGCAGTTGAGGAGCGTTGAACATGGTTTCTACCCTTCCGATGGAGCTGATGACGCAGAAATGAAGGTTTTACATTTATTAGCGCTTAAACGTAGTGCCGCAATAATCAAGTGTGACTTTAACCGAACTAATAAAGATTGTACGGGGACAAAATGTGCCCTCAGAGTAGTTTGCCAACATTTATAAGCGTGCTTTATATAACGTGATGTATTAGGAGTGCACTAATCCGACATAATCGTAAACGTGTGCTATGATTTGCTTGTTTGAAATGTTTTAGCTTAGCATAACTTTAGTGGAGGCTTTGGCCTAGTTGCCGCGTCTCACGGTTTAGATGCTCGTATTTTTCCAATGTGCTAATAAACGTGTATTCTTGCTTGAAGCTGTACTTTTCCAGTGAGATCGTTCACATGCTTATCTTAAGGTTTCGTGCCAGCCTGGCATTTTCTTCTTCGCTCCAAGGTCAATCTGCAGGTGCGGACAATGGAAGCTCTGAAAGTGAGTTAATTGGTATAAAATGTTGCAACTTACGTAACCGTCTCCAAGGATAATGTATGCTTAAGTAAAAGCTTGAGAACTGTTGTTTTTGATTGGACAATTTGAAGCCAACCTATGAACCCTCCAATGGAAGACCCTACTGGATTTGAACTGTTGTCTATTTAAACCAGGTGCACAAGGAGAAAGCAGCCATTTTTATAGCCATTTTTGCTATTACAGCCATTACCCGGACATCATTGCCATTACTCGCCATTACCCGCCATTTTGCAGGACATTGGCCATTATGGCCCATCTTGCTGACTTTGTCATTTTGCCATCTTCTAGAGACTTTTAAGAAATTCTCGCCCTAGAGACTTTAACTTTGATTTACCCTTTGCATGAAGTAGTAGTTTTATCTTGCCGCCGTGAGGCAATTGCTCCGTCCACCCTGCCCCTTTGCCCCGTCCCATGCTGATTGAATCCGGTACCTGTGAGACGAAGACTTCCTTGAATGCTGATTGAATTTGGTAAATATGAAAGACAAATGTACAATTGCATTGTGTTTTCCCTTTTAGGTAACCAACTGCTGATTTTTGATAAGAGCCCTAGCTAGGAGTTTTCCAAATTAAAGTTGCTAAATTGTTTTTGCATGAAGTCCCACATGCCGATGCTAATTTGAGGTTAGATGAGGATTCCTTTTGTTGCATGATGCAATTTGAGACCTTGTTATGCTGACTAATGTATGCAATTAGCTCATTACAGATTATAGTTTTAGTAGTTTGCGTTGCCATTATCGAAGGCATTGTTATTCAAATGCTGCATAGATTGCATCTTTTCCGTCGTTATGGACAGCTATTAATGTTCATTTACATATATCATTTGGTGTTGAGACACATCTACATTGTGCTAGCTTTGTTAATATAGGGAAATAAATTCATTAACTTTGAATAAATTGGTGTGGTTATTCATGGCCGAAAGGTCATGGTTCGTCGAAATGTATTCTGGATTAATTGTGAAATGTTATGTTGATCAGGGTATTGCATATGTTCGTTATTGATTATTGATTAGATTAATTGACTGATCTCGGGTGAAGAGAGTCCCACTTGGTCAAAAGATTCATCGACCTAAGAGCGTCCAGGTACAGGTAAATTATTAGTACGGAACGCTCTATGAGTAGATGGTAGCAGAGGACGGTTTCGACTTTTGGGACCCCACTTGAGACATACATGGTGTTGAATTAACGGTTTCGACTTTTGAGATCCCACTCGAGAAGTTGAATTAGATTTTCTTGGGTAAAATAGATTGACAGAATGATGATGGGCTAAGTCCCTCGCGACTTTCCCGGGATCTCGGAGCTTGCGAATGGAGAGAACGGAGGTGTGAGATCAGCGTTGGTGGTACTAGTGACGGTATGAGAGAAGTTAGGATTTTGCGCTTGCACAGCTTATTGCCGCAGATTGTGTGAAAAGGTTGCGAGGATTTTAGAGAATAGCGGAGGTGCGACTCCGAGTGTAGAAGTAGGGAAGTCGTCGAACTTCATAGAAATAGCGGAGGTGCGACTCCGAGTGGGAGAGTAGGGAAGTCGTCGAACTTCATGTGCGTGTGGCGCTTTGTGCAGAAAAAGGTCCACGTGGTTGTTGTTGTTGAGACGGGCCCGGCGAGGTCAAGAGACTCCGGAGTATGTTGAAAAGTGTATGAGACACTTGTTTTATGTTGTGGTCTGGTCGGTTCAGTAGGTTGACCGGGCGTGGTCAACGAGTCGGTACGTGTGTTAAGGGAGTGAAAGAAACTTCGACTTCGGGCTTTGACAAAATTCTAAGTGCACTAGAATAGATCATTGACAAGTTGAGAGCAGAGTCTGCAGGTCAGATTTGCTTGCGAAAGTGGGGACCGAGAAAGATGGAATAACTGCCGAGGCTAGTGAAAAATCCCTAAGGTCCTGAAGCGATTGTGTTACCCTTCCTGTAGTAAACAGACAGATCTGTTTTATTATTATTATTATTTTTTTTTTGATAGCTCGCGATATATGCTAGAAGTTGTTACAAGAGGTGAGTGAAGGAGGACAAGCCGCGAGGCTTTGTCAGCCGCAGAGTGTGTGAGTGTGACGTCACTAGGAGCCGCGCTGGGATAGGTTGGTAGCAGAGAAGGGTCGCGCACGGATTGGACGCAGTCCGTGGGGCTCGATTGGAAGGGGAAAGGCAAGCGAAGAGTATTCCGGGAATTAAAGTCACCTATTGATTACAAACTTTGTGAAATAAAAGACGAGAAAATGAAATTTTTTAAAGCATTAAAGAGTGCGATGAAGGGAGAGTCTTACATTAAAGCGAGCGTAGGAGAGGAGACGCCACCCGAAGGTACACCAGCTTACATTGTAATGGAGGAAAAAGGGGTAGCTCCGTGCCTTTGGCTAAAGCAATGGCACAAACTGACAGAGAAACATGGGAGCGTAGCGTTCCCGATCCATGGGACATTCAATATAAGGATCCTAGAGAATTTGAGATTCGCGATGTACGACATGAAGGTACCTCCAAGGCCAGCACAGTTTGAGGCTCTAGCGATTTGGGAACTAATGGCTAGACAGCAACAGCAAAAGAAGTTCGAGACCAGGATGAGAAAGGTAGAAAAGACACTAGCGGACGCTAGGTGGGATAATGCACAGAAGGTATGGAGGTCAGATATATTGCAGGGGATAAAATTGTTCCCAGCAATTGCTAAGGAAGAAGAGGAGACAGGCAAGAAAGCTACCTGTAAGACAAACAGGAGGTGTTCCAAAGACAGAGAAGAAGAGTCAGATGATGAGGAGTTCATCATCCAATTGCTGAACGACCGTCCACCACCCTATGCAGAGAGTGGACAAGGTCCAAGTACCAGTTCTGCCCCTCCGGCACCGGTACAGAATAATGAAACTCCGAATTCAGAAACGCCATCGGGATCTAAGGACCCGAGTTTACTGTTCCCCCCCCGATGATACCGCAGGTTAGGAGAATATATCCAGATGTTCCTATATTGAAACCAGCAGAAAATTATCAGCCGCAGGTCCCAAGGTACTACAGCAGTGACAACAGTGCAGGAATGATTCTAGATCCAACAGTAATAGGAGTACAGAATGGTTGCAACCCAACATTGGCACAAGCGGAATCAACTCAGCTTTTGATGCCTCAAAAGCAAATGCAGGGGGGAACCGCACATGCTCAGATGACGGGGAGTCAGATGGGCATGCCGGAAATGATGGCCCATAGTGTGGGAATGAACATGCCTCAGAACATGGGAAATGGACAGAACCCAGATGCGATAACCCTACCCATTACTGTAGGTCCACCGGTACCTTTGTACACTCAGCCTAACTTAGGTATGAGCGGTCAAGGATCGATGGTGCAGAGTGGGACGGAGAGGAGGTGCATAGAAAACACTCCAGAGATAACTCCGATAGCGGCTCTGCCAACTGGATCTGGGTCCTTGATGGAGTTTAGTCCCATATGTGCTCAGTCGACAGTGGTGAGGTCGAGTCCCCCACTGATGATACCGCTAACATCGAACACTGAAAAGTTGCTGCAACCATCAATGGCAGTCGATGCGAATGCTACACTGATGGGGTTGAATGCGCAACAGCTGACACAGTGGTTCAACAGTCTGAATTCCACACAAAGTTCAGCCAGTGGGAAGGGAGAAGACTATCTGAATAGGGTCAGGTTGAACATGGAAGCACAAGAATTGGTGGAAGGGACTATGGGTTTAAACAGGTTAGAGTCCTACTCGGAAGAAGAGCTGAGGTATCTATGTCCCAGGATTACGAGAGAGGTGAACAAGGTACACAGAAGGTTGCAAGAAATAGCTGACAAACATGGGATTGAGATAGATAAGACAAAACACTTGAGCAGGAGCTATAGATTGGATTTCGGGACCACAGACTTTGAACACATGAGGTCAGCAGGCATGAAAACGCACCTTAGAGAATTGCTGCAGAGCGCGCAAGTGTGGGGTTGCCTAGACAAATGGGAGAGCAGATGGGCAAAGAAAAAGGAAAAGAAGAAAGACAGTGTCCCAGAGCATAAGGAGAAAAGACCACAGAGTAGTGATGCAATAGCCATGTTACCAATGAGGGAGACAGCAGGGGGAAAATTAGTACATGTACCGTGGCACAGAAGCGACATTCAGTCTTTTACGGATGATTTTCCCAAACTGAGAGAGAAACCGATTGAATGGTATCAGCAGACTGATAGGTTTGTGAAGCTTGCGAAATGTCTTTGGGAAGACCTGAACACCCTCTTTGAGATTGTGGTTCCGGCAGATTTGTGGGAGGATTGCAAAAGAGCTGTAGGTTGGCCGACAAGTGAACCAGAGAGGGACAGGGATACGGGTGCACCATCACCTATGGTGATGAGCTTGTACTATAAGGTGATTGAGCATTTGAAGACGAAGGTTGCCGCGAAAAATGTGGATTGGCAGAAGATTGATCGAACTGCCCAAGAGGCTAAAGAGTCGATTCATGGTTACTATGAGAGGTTGTTGAAGGCGTTCAAGAACTACAGTGGCACGGAAACAATAGAGGCGAAGGACATGCTTCATTTTGTGTTTAGATTCGTGGAAGGGCTGAGACCAGAGATAAGTCAGATGATAAAGACGCATTTGATTTGTTGGCAGTCGAAACCTATTGATGAGGTGTTGAATTATGCGAAATACTGTAGCGACGAAATTGAAGTGAAACAGAAAAAGTTGAAAGAGAAAGTGATGATGATGCAGCTTAAAGCAGCTCAGACAGGTCTGCAAGGTTTACAAGGGTTGCAAGGGTTCCAACAGCAGGTACCGCAGCCGCAGCCGCAGCCGCAGGGAAACATGGTGTTTCAGCCACAGGCGAGAGGCAGAGGCAGAGGAGGTTTTGTAAATAATGGTCCGGATTTGAACACTGTTGTAACTCCGAATGGTGTGCAGGCAATGAAAAGGGTGACGCCGTGTCACGTGTGCGGAATTGTCGGGCATTGGAAACGCGAGTGCCCAATGATGGTGCAGGAAGGTGCAGGTGTTGGTCAGCAAAACAATGATGTCAATGCATTCCAGACAATGAGGGGACCGAAAATGAGAGGTCCAAACCCAAATTTTCAGGCCATAAATCAGCTGCAGGGATTACAGCCTATGCAGCCGCAGCAGATGCAGATGCCCCGTATGCAGATGACGCAAATGCAGCCAATGCAACAGCAGTTTCCCATGGTACCTAATCAGCAAATGCAAATACCTTTGGCACCAATGAATCAGCAGCAAGTGATGGTTCCTCCACAGGTCTCGGGTCAGGTAATGAACACAAATGGCACGGTACAACAGTTTCCATTACACAGTGAGAATGGAATAAACGATGCATGGGAGAGTGAAAGTTCAGGAGAGGAGGGAGATTGTGTGCTTGCAGCATCCTTGGAAGTTGATCAAAAGGGTCCATATGTAGAGGGAAGAGTCATGGGTCATCGTGTCTCATTCTTAGTTGACACAGGAGCCACACGTTAAACTGTTAGGAGCATTGAAGTACCAAATTTGCCACTCTCAGGGAGGACAGTTCAAGTAGTGGGAGTAGCAAACAGGTACCTGACGAACCCAATCACAGATCCAGTACCAGTCAGCATTGGTAACTATCAAGGGTCACATAAATTTGTGGTATGTGACTCAAGCCCGATAGTACTATTAGGGAGAGACCTATTGTGCAAATTGGGATGCTCGATGAGGTGTTCGGATGATGGAATTAGAATTCAGACGAGCAGTGATGGGGAAGAAGAGGAAAGTGTAGAAGGGGACAAGATGGAAACTGTTGATGAGGAATATCCTCTGATTACACTTTTTCCGATGATAACTGAAGAAGATATTCCAGTTGAATTGCGAGAAACAGTCGGAAAAGAAGTGTGGAATATGACAGGAAAGGAAGTGGGATTGGTGAAAGGAGTGGAACCAATGAAAGTGACAGTAAAACCCAATGCAACCTTTCCCCAGACCCCACAATACCACATGGCACAAGACACCCTCATAAAAGTCGCCCAACTCATTGACGAGTTTGTAAAACAGGGAGTACTGAAAGAAGTGTTAAGCAGTCCATGTAATTCCCCAATCATGGGACTAATAAAGCCAAGTGGAAAGGTCCGAATTGTGCAGGACTTGAGGAAAATAAATGACATCATAATTAAATGCTGCCCTGTAGTACCAAATCCAGCTGTGATAATGTTTCAAATCCCTTGCAATGCCGAGTGGTTCTCAGTCATCGACTTGTCACAAGCATTCTTTTCGGTGCCTCTTCATGAGGACAGCCAATTTCTCTTTTGTTTCAAATTCTTAGACAGAGTCTACAGTTGGTGTCGAATTCCTCAAGGGTTTTCTGAGTCACCGTCAATTTTCAATCAGATTCTAAAGAAAGACTTGGAAGCGTTAGAATTGCCTTTCGAGTCAGTCCTAGTACAGTACATTGATGACTTACTGATTGCATCTAAGACAGAAAGTGACTGCACAGCCGATACTATTGCCCTACTGAACCACTTGGGAAGGAATGGACACAAGGTGTCTCCTTCAAAATTGCAGTTCTGTCAGAAGAAAGTGAAATACTTGGGTCACCAAATAGAGAAAGGGTCACGGAGAATAATGAAGGAAAGAATAACAAGTGTACTTCAAATGAGTCCACCAAAGACAAGGAGAGAGGTGAGGAAGTTTTTGGGGATGGTGAGCTACTGTCGCCAGTGGATTCCCAACTTCTCGACTCTAGCAAAGCCTTTACTGAAACTGACCCAGAAGGATGCATTGGATGAAATTGAGCTGAAAGGAGATGAGATGGAGGCTTTTATTGAATTGAAAGAATGCATGTGCAGGGCTCCAGCTTTAGGTATGCCTGATTACACAAAGCCTTTCACATTGTTTTGTCATGAACGTGATGCATGTTCTTTGTCTGTCTTGACCCAAGCCCATGGTGGCGTAAACAGACCAGTAGCGTATTTTTCAGCTACTTTGGATCCGGTCGCAGCAGCACTTCCAGGGTGTTTGCGCGCCGTAGCAGCAGTTGGTATCAGCCTCACTCAGAGTGAAGGAATAGTGATGGGACACCCAGTAACAGTCATGGTCCCTCACTCAGTTGAGATACTTTTGACCCGCTCCCGAACGCAACACATGACTGGAGCAAGACTCACAAGGTATGAGACAATAATTCTGGGCTCACCGAATGTGCAGTTGAAAAGGTGCACTACGTTGAATCCAGCAACCTTGCTTCCCGGTGAAAATGCTGAAATTGAGAACGCTGAAGACGTCGAGCATGACTGCCTTCAGGTGACTGAATTTTGCACAAAACCTCGACCTGACATCAAGGATACTAAACTTGATGAAAATGACCAAATTATTTTTGTTGACGGGTCATGTTTAAGAGATGCAATGGGAATTTTGAAAGCAGGATATGCTGTATGTACTGTAACAGGTGTCTTGGAAGCGTCCTGGCTTCAAGGAGTCTATTCTGCACAAGTAGCAGAGCTTGTAGCCCTTACAAGAGCATGTCAATTGTCTACATTGATGAAAGTTACCATTTACACTGATAGTCAGTATGGGTTTGGAATTGTGCACGACTTTGGGCAACTATGGTCACAGAGAGGTTTCCTGACCTCTTCAGGGTCCCCAGTGAAAAACGGGGAGAGAATAAGGGAATTGTTACACGCCATTCAAATGCCAGCCGAAATTGCAGTGGTAAAGTGTAGTGCTCATACAAAAGGACAGGACTATGTTTCTCTGGGAAACGCATATGCGGATCAAGTCGCAAGATTTTGTGCCTTGAACTGTATATTGCTCAGGGATGAATGGAATTCGATAAGCGAACCAGAGCTTGAACCAGCTGAAGCATTTGCCTTGAAGGTCGTAGATACAATAGATGAACTAAAAGCATTACAGAATAGCGTCAGGGAGGAGGAAAGAGTTTCCTGGATTAAGTCACAATGCACCAAGAGACCAGATGAGTTATGGGTTTCAATTGAGGGAAAATTTGTTTTGCCAAATTGTCTCTTATCGCAGCTAGCGCGGTTCTATCATGGGCAGGCTCACCTAGGGAGAGATGCCATGATAAGATTGTTCAAAACTGATTGGTTTAACCCCAGATTTCGTCAAGCTGCAGAAGCAGTTTGCCATCGATGTGTCATTTGTCAGCAGATGAACCCAGGAAAGGGAACGGTTGTGAACGCGAGCCACATTGGCAGGGCGAGTGGCCCGTTCAGCAGAATGCAGATGGACTTTATTGAGATGCCTGTGCATGGAGGTCTGAAGTATATGTTGGTGATTGTGTGCATTTTTAGTCACTGGATTGAAGCATACCCTACACGTAGAAATGACAGCCTTACAATTGCAAAACTATTGTTGAGGGAGTTGATACCACGTTTCGGATTCCCGATCTCTTTAGAATCAGATAGGGGAAGTCACTTCAACAACGAGGTGATAAAGTTACTTTGCGCAGCGCTGAACATTGAGCAAAAACTGCATTGTAGCTATCGCCCAGAAGCCTCAGGACTGGTGGAGCAAATGAATGGTACACTGAAATCAAGAATGTCGAAAATATGTGCATCGACAAATTTGAAATGGCCTCATGCATTGCCTTTGGTGTTAATGTCAATGAGAAACACCCCTGACAGAAAGACTGGATTGTCTCTGCACGAAATTCTCATGGGCAGGGCTATGAGACTTCCTGCAGTTCCTGCAAACGCGCTTTTGAATATTACAGATGATATGGTGTTAGACTACTGCAAAGGTCTGGCTGACGTGGTTCGCTCTTTCTCTCACCAGGTGGAAGCAACCACCTGCCACCGATCCAAGGTCCAGGACACACACTGAAAGCAGGTGACTGGGTCGTGACAAAGAAGTCGTGTCTAGAACCCCGTTGGAAAGGCCCTTTCCAAGTGATCCTGACGACAACTACCGCTGTGAAGTGTGCGGGAGTTCCCAACTGGATTCACGCCAGTCACACAAAGAAAGTGTTGTGTCCCACAGATGAGGAAGTTGAAGCGCTGAAACTGCCAGTCCCTGATAATAAAGTGCCGAGCGCTGAGACAGAGCAAAACCGAACTGAAAGCGAACAAGCAGGAACAAGAGAGAGAGAAATATTCTCTGAGGACGAAACAACCGACTCACTTGGGGAAGACCAAGGAGAAACATCAGACAGCGACGAAGCAGCTGAAGGTGACAAAGAGCCTGAAGCAGCTGAGGGTAGCAAAGAGCCTGAAGCAGCTGAAGGTGACAAAGAGCCTGAAGCAGCTGAAAGTGACACAGAGCCTGAAGAAAGTAACGGTGACAAAGGGCTCGAAAGAGGTGAAAAAGCAGGAGAGCCTGATCAGAGGAGGGCTTTCCCAGAAGCAGACGGTACAGAAAAAGAAAAGGAAAACGTGATTGACTCCCCAGAACAAGGGGACAAGGCAGAACAGAACGAAACTGCTCAAACTTCTTCAGAAGAGGTCGCAGGTCCATCAAGTGGACACAGTGCAAAGAAAAGACAAAGTATATCGCCAGTAAAACTAGGAATTAGAGAAAAGTTGAATGACGAAGGGCCAAAAGTGAAAGAGAAAAGAAAGGAAGTGTCTGTCGTGGTACCAACCTCAAGTGAAGAAAAAGACTTGACCAAAGAGGAAAGTACCAGCGAGGCAGAATCAAAGAGAGAGGCAAAATTGAAAAGGAAAAGGATACCAAACAGGAGATATTCCGGTCCAGAATGGGCATATGTAGTCAATGACGATTGGACCGACGAATTTGTGTCTCTTAGCCTCGAGAACGAAGAGGAAGAGATACCAATAGAAAAGAAAAGTTTTATGGACACTGTTGATTGAAAGGGTGATAAATGACATTGCTTGCTACAATCTAACGTGATACAACCGGCTGAGACATTGCTAAACCGGATAAGACTTTGATAACATGATTGA
Organism: Pleurodeles waltl; assembly: GCF_031143425.1. NCBI lineage: Eukaryota > Metazoa > Chordata > Amphibia > Caudata > Salamandridae > Pleurodeles > Pleurodeles waltl. The sequence goes on from NC_090445.1 coordinate 551,379,146, forward strand.
CTCTTAAACCCGATTTGAGACAACATTGCTAACTGAAAGAGACTGAGTTATTGCCGAATTGAGACAAATGCTGCTAACCGATAAGTGACTGGCCTTCTGAAGAAAAAAACTGTGTGAACATTGCGCTCGTTCAGCCTTGTAACTGAATTGCTAAATAGTTTCCTTTTATAAGTGCTTCTAGCTCTCTGATTCTATACAGATCATGGCTACACAAAACAGTAGAATGAAATATTGTAAATATGTGTGTATAGGCTTGATAACTGCATGTGTACTAATAATAATGATAATAGTGCTTGCAATGCATGGTAAGAGTGAGAATGAAAGAATTGATGCTTCTACCTATGCTCCTGTTACTGTCACTGAACTAACTGCACTGAAAAGACTAGAATTAGATGAGAGACACTTGCATGATAAGAAAGAGCTTTCGTATAATGTTTTCTATCGCTTGCTAACAGAATATGTTGAGACTATGGATGCCAAAGATTGTTATGTGTGTACACAGATACCGACATCGGTAACGGAAGGGGTGACTTATCACCACATGCCTCTTACATACGGGATTACATGTAGTATAGTAACTTCTAGATTTTATGGTCAAACAAACATACAGTATTTTTACTCAAATTATGATGTTACCTTTGCATATGTTCCTATAATCACGCAGCTAAGCCAGATTGCTAAAGATTGGGATGCTAAAATAATGAGGGAATTTTTCGAGCCAATGCTACCTTTTGAAACAGCTCACGCACACAGGGAAAATCTTACCTGCTAGCTATCTGCAGTAGAAATAAGCTTTTTAGATCGCACAGATGATAGAAGGGCACAAATGAATGCGAAATTAGAAAAAGAGCTACATAAGAGGACTTCAGTAGATAATTATGCTTTTGCCGCAATAAAAACACAAAGGAGAATAGCTTTAGATGCTTGGCATGTAGGGAAATTTTGTATATATCGAGGTGAATCTTATTATGATAATATTTTTGTAGGAGCGAGTGAATGTAAACATACGTTTATCTTTAAGGCCAAATGGACATTCATGCTGAACGGACTTGATCCTGTCATACCAGGTGTATATTACATTTGTGGGCATAATGCCTATTATCGTCTTCCAAAAGGATGGTGGGGGAGATGTTATTTGGGTATAGTGTTCCCAAAGGTTTATCAACTGGATGACCTATCGATGATTCCAAAGACATCTGGATCCCATCGTATCCAGAAAAGAGAGACCGCAGCTGCTGTGGTAGGAGATATATTTGGAGCCATGATTCCTTCATTGGGAGTTGTGTTGAATTCTATCAAAATAAGAAAGTTGTCTACTATAGTGGATAACATGTTGACAAAGTTTTCAGGTGCTATAATCCTGATAGATGCTGAACTTGCAGCGGAAAGAGCTATGACTCTTCAAAACAGGCTTGCCTTAGACATTCTTTTAGCAAAGGATGGCGGCGTTTGCAAAATGCTTGGTGCGCGCCACTGTTGCACGTATATTCCAGAAAACAGTGCAAAGATTAAAACAATGCTTGCTAATCTAACAAAAGAGAGTGCAGATTTGAAGGAATTGAAAGAACCAGGAGTGTGGGAGAAGGTTGGAAAGGGACTTGCTTCAGTGGGAAATTGGCTTGGTGGCATTTGGAATGGAATATTGCTAAAAATAATACAGAGAATTCTAATAGTTCTAATTTGCATCTTTGGAATTTGGGGAATAAAAAGGGGAATATTAATGATCATGGCAAGAATTAAAAGAAGGAAGGAAGAGAAAATGATGAAAAGAATGGCAGAAGAATACAAAGCAAGGTCAAGGGGAACTAAAAGGCAAAGAGAACTGACAGAATTTTAATGAAATAAAATTTGTGGGAATAGTTTTGTGTGATGACAAGTAGTCATCAGAGGAGGGATTGATGATGCAGAAATGAAGGTTTTACATTTATTAGCGCTTAAACGTAGTGCCGCAATAATCAAGTGTGACTTTAACCGAACTAATAAAGATTGTACGGGGACAAAATGTGCCCTCAGAGTAGTTTGCCAACATTTATAAGCTTGCTTTATATAACGTGATGTATTAGGAGTGCACTAATCCGACATAATCGTAAACGTGTGCTATGATTTGCTTGTTTGAAATGTTTTAGCTTAGCATAACTTTAGTGGAGGCTTTGGCCTAGTTGCCGCGTCTCACGGTTTAGATGCTCGTATTTTTCCAATGTGCTAATAAACGTGTATTCTTGCTTGAAGCTGTACTTTTCCAGTGAGATCGTTCACATGCTTATCTTAAGGTTTCGTGCCAGCCTGGCATTTTCTTCTTCGCTCCAAGGTCAATCTGCAGGTGCGGACAATGGAAGCTCTGAAAGTGAGTTAATTGGTATAAAATGTTGCAACTTACGTAACCGTCTCCAAGGATAATGTATGCTTAAGTAAAAGCTTGAGAACTGTTGTTTTTGATTGGACAATTTGAAGCCAACCTATGAACCCTCCAATGGAAGACCCTACTGGATTTGAACTGTTGTCTATTTAAACCAGGTGCACAAGGAGAAAGCAGCCATTTTTATAGCCATTTTTGCTATTACAGCCATTACCCGGACATCATTGCCATTACTCGCCATTACCCGCCATTTTGCAGGACATTGGCCATTATGGCCCATCTTGCTGACTTCGTCATTTTGCCATCTTCTAGAGACTTTTAAGAAATTCTCGCCCTAGAGACTTTAACTTTGATTTACCCTTTGCATGAAGTAGTAGTTTTAGCTTGCCGCCGTGAGGCAATTGCTCCGTCCACCCTGCCCCTTTGCCCCGTCCCATGCTGATTGAATCCGGTACCTGTGAGACGAAGACTTCCTTGAATGCTGATTGAATTTGGTAAATATGAAAGACAAATGTACAATTGCATTGTGTTTTCCCTTTTAGGTAACCAACTGCTGATTTTTGATAAGAGCCCTAGCTAGGAGTTTTCCAAATTAATGTTGCTAAATTGTTTTTGCATGAAGTCCCACATGCCGATGTTAATTTGAGGTTAGATGAGAATTCCTTTTGTTGCATGATGCAATTTGAGACCTTGTTATGCTGACTAATGTATGCAATTAGCTCATTACAGATTATAGTTTTAGTAGTTTGCGTTGCCATTATCGAAGGCATTGTTATTCAAATGCTGCATAGATTGCATCTTTTCCGTCGTTATGGACAGCTATTAATGTTCATTTACATATATCATTTGGTGTTGAGACACATCTACATTGTGCTAGCTTTGTTAATATAGGGAAATAAATTCATTAACTTTGAATAAATTGGTGTGGTTATTCATGGCCGAAAGGTCATGGTTCGTCGAAATGTATTCTGGATTAATTGTGAAATGTTATGTTGATCAGGGTATTGCATATGTTCGTTATTGATTATTGATTAGATTAATTGACTGATCTCGGGTGAAGAGAGTCCCACTTGGTCAAAAGATTCATCGACCTAAGAGCGTCCAGGTACAGGTAAATTATTAGTACGGAACGCTCTATCAGAGCTCATCTCCCATGTCTCTTCACCAAACTGTATCTATGCAGCCCTCTTGGTGTTCTAGAGTAGTTGCATGGTAACAGGTACATATGTGTAAAAATCTCCAGCACATAAATAAATGAAGTTACTCAGCCAGGAGAGGCATAGGAGCATACAGACAAACGAGTGGGTGAATGGAAGGATGGAAAATGGGTGTCACTGGAGGGATGAGTGAATGAGTTTGGATGGAAAGAGATAGAACGAGAAGTAGATTGAAAGATGAATGAAAAAATAAAAATGTATGTTTAATATTATTTCAATCAATGATTTTTTTGCATCTATTAAAAAATTAGAAAATTAAGTACTCATTTTTGAGAGTGTGCCAATTACGATTAAGTCAGATGAAATAAATCATTTGTTTGCACTAGCACTCTTGTGGATGAGTAGGAGAAAGCCTCTTGCTTGCAACAGAATAAACAAGCAACCAATGCTAGGGTGATTTGCATACCCCAAAGTGAAAAGGTTTTTTTAAAGTTATGAGATTGATTGAAATGGGTTTATGACATGCTTTTAAAAAGCAGATTTCAATTAGATTTGAAATACTGAACAATTAATATCACATAAACTGATAATCTAAAAAATATATAAATGAAACAAAATCTGTCTGTTGCACGGCTCAACCTATTCTCATTCTCTTTGTTTACAAAATAGTAAATATTTCCTCTCTTCTGAATGTAACCAGTAAACCCTTCCTCGTGCATTTCCCAGTGTGGAACATTATTTTTGTACTAGAAAAATGATGCTCGATAAACGTTTTGTTCACTTAGCATGACCAAGCTGCACAAGGCCGCATTTCATACAGTACATGTTTGTATATTATGCACAAGAATGTATTTTTAATTTGCTTTTCAGAAAATCATCAAAATTCAGCTACAGCCTTGGCTAGTCCCGTGTGGTCCTTTTGTATTTAGGATTCATTTTTATGATTTGATTTATGCTAAACTACCGAATATGATTACAATTTTATTTCAGTAATGAAAACTTTGATATTTGAATACACTTGCAAAATTGAGAACTAAAGGAACCTAGTTGTGCACATTTTTCTTTAATGGTCTTGGTGGAGTGTGTGAGCACTGGACTCTACCTTTCCCGCAAATTCAACCTACTTAAGATTAAAGGGCAAAGTAATTAAATAGTTTTTGAATTGGAGCATGAACATCACCTATCAAAATGTTGGGGGTACACTGGACCTAACACAACTTGAGGATGGCAGATTGTGTGCTATTTGATTATTCGATCTCTGTGATATTTCAGGATTCTTGATCTTTGGGGTCAGTGGTGGTACTCCAACAATCTTGAGTCAAAGGAGGGCGATCATTTACCAACTCCAGTGCTAAGCATCATCATCAACCCTGCTTCTCATTCCTGGAATTTTCTGTGTTAGACTCGACTGAACTCTACTGAATACAGAACTCCCTCGTGGTATTCTGGGTCTTCCTTCAAAGTGAGTCCCACTGGGAAATAGAATTTCTCAATTTGAAATTGTGATTCATGCGGTAAACTAACTCAATGCTGTTTAGGCGTAGAAGCTTTCTTAAGTATTAACAGCTTACATTTCCTGAGATAGATTATTTCTTTCTTTTCCTTAGTGGCTTAAAAACAAGAGGCCTGACTACGGACCGTCATGTACTATAGCCTTAGAACCTGCCGTAGCGGGCTCTACCGGCTATTCTAGGGAGAGGGCTTCTAATAGCCGATAGAGCCCGCTACGGCAGGTTCTAAGGCTATTAGAACATTCTGCCATTAGAGGGCAGAATGTTCTCCTAAATAAAGCAAAGTCTTCACGGAACCAGAGGGGAATAAAATCCCCTCAGGCTCCATGAGACTTTGTTCACAGCTGATGCTGTGAACAAAGATTGGAATGTTGGCACTGCGGGCTTTTACCGGCCAGTAAAAGCCCGGAGCACTCCATTGCTTTCAATAGAGCTGCCAACATTCCAATGTTCTAATTGTGCAAACATGATTCGTGCCTATTAAAGGCCCTACCTGTGTCAGTGGTAATACTTTGGGACTAAAGATTCCTACAGCTATAGAAGATATGGTATCAATGTGTGCGTACGTGGTATGTGTATACTATTCAAGTGAATTTCTATGTACTTACCACTTTCAGGAAGTCAGAAAGTCACTACGCTCAAAGGATCCAATGCATGCACTGTAATGAAGAGATCAAAAAGTGTACGACCATTAAAAACAAAGGTCTTCTCCAGCGTGTCTCATTGAATTTGCCAAATGCAGACAGAATCTCAAAATGTAAAACTATAATTGGGATTTAGTAAGCACAATTCACCATGTTTAAAGACAAAGTAGCCTAGTCACAAACTGCATTTTGTAGTATTTTATTAGTACTGCAGTACAATTCGAAAGTACTACATAAAGCTATTCACAAACCTAGGAGTGTAAAGCTCCACTTCCACCTCTCCTACCTTTTCTATGAGGAAGTCCTCACTCGTTGAACTTCACTACTCAGTAGTAAATGCAGAAAGGACCAGGGGATTGGCTGGAAAGGGGGCTTACTTGCTACAAAGTGGGGGGTCGGGGTTTAGGGAGGAGTAAGGAGGGTTCAGCAAAGGTTAGGGAAGGACAATCACCGACCCACAAAAGAGTAGGCCCATTTCTAAACACAAACCCCACTTCTAAAGGTACTACAGCCACAAAGGTACCAAAAACAATAGTAAATTACTCCACAGAGCTAGAGTAATTCCAGCACCACACATGGCTAACTTCTGGTTCTACAACCCCATCGGATAGAAACTAATGGTAAGAAGGACTTAAAATAAAACACCATAGGAGATTATTACATTATTTAAAATAGTTGAAAATATAAATAGGTATAATTTAAATTACATTATTTATAATAGTTGAAAATCTAAATAGATATAATTCAATGCTAAAAATATCTAAACGTAAAACATATTTATTATTAACAATGATTTTGACTTTTTAAATTAGTGTAACATTAACTTTTATGAACCAAAATGTAATTATTTTTAATTAAGTCAATATGTCATTTAAAAAAATTATCAGTGAATAATTTGTTACTGACAATTAGTCACTTGAGATGTTTTTATTCCTCATAGGCCATAGAATGTTATTAGCTCATAATATGTTCAAACAAGGGTATTATATCATAAATATCAATTTAACATGTTAAGCTTAGTTCAGTTTACAACTCAAATGACATGGAGTAGACAACCATTCTTTCAGATGATTATTTGTGTTTGGATTGACAATTAAAACCTGAGTAACAACTCTGTCTAGTTTTTTAATTGTATTTGAAATCTCAGCCCAACATTCCAAAACAGCGTAGACATCACTGTCAATCAGGATTTATGAAGTGTGGCTAATCACCCGATAGGGCATCCAAATGGTTGCAGGTCCCGGAGGTGTATTCGAACAGCTAGGTCTTGAGGACCCTTTGGAATTCTGGAAATGAGGTGATGGTCTGGAGGTGAGTGGAGAGGCTGTTTCAGTTTTTTCAGTTTTTTTCCGTAATGTGAGAGAAGGATCGTCTTCCACTTTTGCTTCGGTAGATGTGGGGAATGTGGGCAAGTGAAAGGGAGGCAGAGCATAGTCTACTTGACAGTTGGTGGAAGTTCAGGCAGTGGGTAATGTAAGCAGGTCCTTGGTTGTGTAGAGCCTTGTTTGCATCAGTCAGCTGCTTGAATTGGAATCTCTTCTGGTTAAGGAGCGAGTGGAGTTGCCCAAGATGGGGTGTGATGTTGGTTCGCTGGGGGTGGCCGATGATGAGTGTAGCTGCATTTCTTTTTGCATGGTCTGAAGTCTTTGTAGGAGCTGTGCGTCAGTCCCATGTAGAGGGTGTTTCTGTCGGCCAGTCAGCTGGTGATGAGGGCTTGTGTCACAGTGCGATCACTTGAAGATCTTTCGTAGCATGTGCAAAGTGAGGAGGCAGGCAGAGGAGACGCCGTTGATCTGTGAGTTCATAGTGAGCTTGTTGTCAATGATGATTCCAAGGTTTCTGGTGTGTTCAGAGGGAGTGGGTGTGGGTCCTCGGTCTGATGGCCACTAGGAGCCATTCCATGTGCTGCTGCTATTGCCAAAGATCAGCACTTCCATCTTGTCTGAGTTCAGCTACAGACAGTTGTTCTTCATACAGTCAGCGACGCTTGTCTTGCATCTAGTGGAAGTTGGTTCTGGTGATGGTGTGGTCATCGGTGAGTGAGAGGATGAGTTGGGTGTCGCCTGCATAGGAAAATATGTTGAGACCGTGGGATCTGACGATGTTGGCCAGAGGGGTTGCATATGCATTGAAGAACATGGGGCTGAGCCCTGGGGGACACTGGAAACAAACAAAAAGAAAGCACGAGAGAGGTACATACAATAAGCACCAGCCAATCACTGAAGCATATGCTGCAGCAAGAGTCTAACAGAGACACTGTAGCAGAATCAGTGTAGCGGCTTAGACAGTGCAACACAGCCAGTGTGACAAGATTATAGACATGGATTAGAGTATTGGTTCATTGGTAATCCCAATAGGTTTGCTAGTCCCCAGTATAGGGTCTGGCATCCTCCAGGCAGAGATCTGTAGACTGCTGTAGAAATGACATTCTGGAGGGCTGCCATATATCCTTAGGTCTTGAAGGAGGGGTTAGTATTTCTGCTCATTGCAGCATGTTAGGTCTGCATTCCATTGCTTGAATTTTGAAGCCCGTCCCTACCTCATTTACAAATAATCTGATATTTAGCCAACAAGATCCCAAGTGCTACAAGCTTTCTTTAAGTTATTTCTACATATTTTACATAACCTAATAGGATCTATGGCAAGAACATTCCCATGCATCGACGCAGTAGAACGTATGATGTGAACTGTGGAGTATTAGCCATTAACAGAACAATCCAATCTTTCTCCCAGTTAATCCACAAGCTGGAGAATGTGGTGAATCACATGAAATCATGTAGTATGACATTAAGGTTGTCATCAAGTTGCCTTAAATACAGTGTGATGTCATCTGCCTAATGTGATACCAGGATATGTCTGCTATTGAATCTGGAAGAATATTCAGGATAAAGCAGCTGAAGCCTAGCTGCCAACGTCTTTATCGGTAGCGCAAACAAGAGTAGCGAGAGGGGACACCCCTGTCTGGTGCCCCACGCCAATACAAACGGGTCTGACATCACCCGATTCATGTGGACTGTTGGCATGGGTTTGTCGCACAGTAACCTTATCCATCCTAAAAAAGGGCGCAGCATACCCACCCCCTGAGGACAAAAAATAGAAAGGCCAACGCTAAAGAGCCAAATGCTTTAGTGGCATTAAGGAATATCACAGCTGCTCTATGCCGAACATCTGCAATATGGCAAAAGGGGAAAAGGGTGCACAAATGATGTGTTGTGGAGGTCCCTAGAATGAATCCTGACTGATTTGGCCAAATCAAATGAAGCATAAGTAGCACACGTCTATTAGCCACCAATTTTGCTAATATTTTCATATCACAGCTAAGCAACAACAGGGGCCGGTAAGAATCACATACAGAGGGGGAGTTCCCAGGCTTCAAAAGGGTAATTATCAAGATATTGTGCATCAGCCTCTTTCGGCGTCAAGTCAGTGGAAGTGTAAATCACTTTAAATAATCTACAAACACATTTAGGATCTCACTTGGGTCTCATATAGCCTCACCTTGTGTATTAGCTGTCTCAATAATATCGTTTGTGCTTCTTGGGATCCTAAACATTGAGTCTAGTGCCCTCTATGTTCTCTCCATAAATTGTAGCCTGGGCATATCTGCCATATGCTTGCATTCCCACTCACATTGTGGAATTCAGTAATGTTGATTTTAATTTGCTTTAGGATGTCCACTTGCTCCCCCTCTGCCAATCCATTTTCAAAGTCCTTAGTTCACTCTCTGGTCGTGTTAAGTCGCAATACAGAGTGGAGAACTCCACTACGCTTGGGCATACTATTGATCCAGAAGTTACTTTAAAGGCTTCCAATACTGTGTCAAACAAGTCTACTGTCCCTTTGTTTTTTTCAAAGAATTAAATTATTTCCCCCTGCAGTTCATCAGCAAACACAAGATCTAATAAAGTCTTGGGAGCAAGCCACCAAAAGTGTGACGTGGAAGTGGCTTTTGTCAACATAAATCTCAGCAGCACTGTAGAGTGATCCGAGAATGTGCGCGCAATATGTCCAATGCCAAGGGTCCATGTGGCCACCTCCCTGATCACCAACGAGTAAATGTGACTGATATGCGTGTCTGTGTAGTATCACAGGCCGCACATCTATGGCTTTGTAAGTCCCACTGCCATCCCATTAGTGCATACATTCCTTTTTTCAAAGCATCCCAACTCCTCCCACTTTGGTAGCCCAGTGCCACCAGATTATTACTCCCACCCTGAGTAAACCAAAAATGAAATACAATTAAACAATAAACTTTCAATATGAACCCATGATCCCAGCTACATGAAACATGTATAGGGGGTTAATCCATTGGGTAGCACCAGGGGCCAAAAAAATAACCCTCAACTACCATTGAGGAGAGTCCATCGCATCTCCGTTAGGTGCCACCAGCCCACTATTAGTAACTTGGGAGCAACAGCCAGACTTCTCAGGAACTATCTGTTTCTCTGTTTCACGGGTCATAAGACACTACAGGAGTTCTAGCAAGACCTCCACCATCTCCATGGGCAGACTCATAAACAATAAGCCAGTAGGCCTCCTTCCATTAGTCATTGATAGTAGGGGAATCATTGCTCCCAGCATCAGCTGCACATGTCCCCTCCATTGCCAGCTCCATCCCAGCATCTCCATGTCCCCATTCTTGGATCAGTCTGGATCAGCCAATGTCAAGGTGGACCCCGAGTTGCCAGGCGAAGTAGTCATCCACTGATCTTCTCATGTGAGTGTACACAGAAACTCGGAGACTTGCTGAAATTTTGTTTTCCCCTGACTTGAGATCTGCAGCCTCACCAGAACCACATGGTGTATTGTATGTTTGTCTCTTGAAGATTTTATTTGACAGCTGTGAATTTTCACCTCGCTTCCTGCACAGTAATTGTGAAGTCTGAGAAAAGGGATATGGCATTCCCTTCAAAACCGAATGTGTGTTTATCTCTGGCCATGTGGAGTGCTGTGACGCAAGCTGAGGTGTCGGGCTGTAATTGGTCTGACCGGGGTCCCAGGATACAGTCAGGCTGACAGAGATCTGTGTACCCTCTACATCACCAATATTAGGGAGAAGGAGTCTCCTCCAAATATGGCTACCAGCAGCCGCTCAAAATGTTCCTCCATTATGCCTATGCTGTTAGATTCAGGAATTCCTATAATACACATAATACTGCAGCACGATCTTGCATCAGGGTCTTAATTTGTAGCAGCTATCACTTTGAGGATCTTTTCCATATGTAAATGGGATTTGCCTTTGGCCTTCACCACATCCTCCATGTTGCTTATGCGTTGCTCCACTTCCTGCAGCTGTCTATCATGCCTCTCTGGTTTATGTGTTATTGCATCCATTCTGGATTCCAGCACTTCCATTTTAGTTTCCAAGTTTCCCTGCATGTCCCAAAGGAGGGATTTTAAATCAACTTAATCCTCGCCGCAACCTATTTCTTTTGAAATTGGGGTTTGAAGTGAGTATCAGACAGCTGATAGCTCTCAGGTGGTTTAAGTTGTGTGCGATAAGGGATGTGGGGGTCATTCCGACCATGGCGGTCAAAGACTGCCAGGGCCGCGAATGACGGAAGCACCGCCAACAGGCTGGCGGTGCTTCCTTGCCCATTCTGACCACAGCGGTAAAGCCGCGGTCAGAAAACCGGAGCCGGCGGTTTCCCGCCGGTTTACCCCCGGCTGGGCGAATCCGCCATGGCGGCGCTGCAAGCAGCACCGCCATGGGGATTCTGACCCCCTTACCGACAGCCTGTTTCTGGCAGTTGTCACCGCCAGGAAGAGGCTGGTGGTAACTGGTGTCTAGGAGCCCCTGCCACTGGCTTCGCAGACAGTGAAAAGCACGACGGGTGCAACTGCACCTGTCTCACCCCCGCAACACCGCCGGCTCCATTCGGAGCCGGCTTCTGTGTTGCAGGGCTCCTTCCCGCTGGGCCGGCGGGCGCTACCTTGGGTAGCGCCCGCCGGCCCAGCGGGAAGGTCAGAATGGCACCAGCGGTCTTTTGACCGCGGTGTGGCCAAATGGCGGTTCCCGCCAGGTGGGCGGCAACCGCCGCCCGCCGGGGTCAGAATGACCTCCATAATATTTTTTCTGGTATCTGGTGGAGGAGAACCACCTCAAGATTTGGCCTTTTCTTTAGAGTTAGATTTGTCCCATTGTTTTTTAAATAAACTTGGGTTCTGCTTGAGAGAGTCCTTGCTTGCGCTCGGTTTGCCAAGTTGTGGTTTAGGTGGTCTGTTCCCCAAATTACTGGGACCAAGTGAAGTATGAACTTCAGCTATAATGGTCGTCAACTCACTTTCCCGGTCGGCAGCAGCGACCGCGGTGAGCCCCTGATGTATAGCCAGGGATGCAACTTCACCTCAGATGTTGGAGGGAATCATCTCAGAAACAACAGGAAAATGTCCCATTAATTTCATACCCAAATCTAGGGCCAGGCCAGCCACATATTCATCCTGCACTCGCTTCAGGACGTCCGTATTACCGCCAAAGATGGCATGCAATGTGTCAGGGTAGAGGCAGCTGCAAAGACTGTACCCCATGTGTTACAGTTCGCTATATGGGTACCATCCAATGTAGTAAACACATAATTAATACTCTAAATTTGTCCTGTGGTCCGTAAGGGGAAACAAAGAGTCAATTTGGTAATTCTCAATGGAATTCCATCATGTATGGGGGTACTTTACCCATAATCACATTGATAATTAGAGGACTACTTATTGGAGCAGCAAGCAACTGTGATACACCAGCCACTGCCACTCGCGCAGGAGCAACCATCAAAGTGCACATTACAAATTGAGCCAGACATCAGTAGAGATGAACAAGGGTAGTATATAACTGTTGAAATTCAGCAACAGACGGTTATGTAAATCAGGATAAGGTGTATAACTAGCTAAGGCTGGGCAAGTGGCCGCTTCATTACTGGGGCAAGTACATGTTCTAGGGTGCCTTGGAACTAATTAGTATGTTCCAAATGTGTAAGTGGTATTTCTAAGAGTGCATATGCTCTGTATGCATAAGGTGGTGCAATATTAGTGTAATCATGAAAATGATTTGCATCAGTATCCACAGCAGGAAAGTTGCCCCAAGAATAAAAAACTGCAGTTCTGCCTGCATCGTGTGCTCCACGAAAAACAAATCACCTCCTGCATTAGTGAGGCAGTAAAATGTTAAATGTGAATGAACAGCCGGTCTGCAGATTACTGCAATTTGAACTGGTTGTGGCTGACTCACCATTTTAAAAACAGAAGTGGTAACAAAGCGTAACACCAAAAATGGGTGAATCCTTTTAAAATGTCTGAGCTCAAACAACCACCTGTATTAAAAAATACTGTGGAGGATGAATCCTACACACCATGGACGCCATGGACATCTCCTGTGAGGGTACTATGGACACTGACGAGTACTGCACAGGTGACCCATTATATAAGTACCAGACACATCGTTGGTAGCACCATGTTGCAGGGAGTCTGCTTTTGCAGAACTGTGCCTTAGGACAACAGAATGTGGGGGTTGTGCCACTTCTGCCAAATCAGTAGGGTCACACCAAAATACCTGACCAACTCATAGTGCCTTACAGAGTGACAAGTAATTGTGGCAGCCCAAAAGACATGACACTCTAGCCACCTCTCTCAGGGAACAGTGGCAAACAGTTCAGTCCTTTTCATACATAATCTCATTCACACATATCCATAGCAACAGTAGAAAAGACAATGAAAGTACACAATATATTTATTGCAACTAACATAAGGCTAGAGTTACAAGGCCCTATTGCCACCGGAGTGTCACTTTTAGTGATTCTCCGGTGGCGCTATGCACTGTGCCATATTTACAAGCAGCACTTTGTGTGGAAGGGCTGTTCAATGGGTGTTGCTGTGAGCTTGCACAGCAACAGCACTTGCATTTTGACACTGCCCCAGATTTATGAGTTTTTGTAGACCTGAGGCAGTGCCAAAATCTAACGCCACCCTGGAAGTGGTGTTAGCATGGCACAACTAAGAAAAATGCTTTCATTTCTCACTGTTTTTTGCTCTTTCTATGTGTGCTGCATTCTGCATCTATTAAATAAGGCACATCCCTGTATTTTGAAAATGACGGAGTGTGGTACTGCCAAATTTGGCAAAGAATCCTGCTCCGCCATTTTCTCATTAATCTGGGCCATATGATTATGAAGAAATTAGATGCGATTACAATACTTGCAATAATTTTGAAAATCAGAATAGCAGTCAGAAAACTAAAATAGTGCCTCCGTGATGCAAAACTAGTGGCTGAGCCTTCCCTGTAATTGTATGCGCAGGAAGGCTTATTATTGTTATGTATGATCTCTAGGAGTGGTGAACCCCATACCTCTGATTGCGTAGTCAAGTGGTTCTCATGGGGAATTGTAAACCAAGTTTACAAAGGCTGCATGCCCCAGAGGGTATATTTCCCCAAATGTGTCAGCTCTGCCAGAATTCTTCTCTCTAAAGATAAACACTACAGGACCTAACTTACAATGTTAGCTTGACACAGTGAAAAGCTACTGTGCTATGTCTTTAGGAGCCTTGGAACAATTGCTAAATGGACAGAAAACAATACATGGCACTTGTTGTGCCCACCGAGCAGTCAGAGCCCAGGAAAGTGGCTGCACAGCAATTGAAATTATAGTGTGTTTCAAAACAATGGCACAAAGGAAAAAAATATGTGGTAGTCCCCACCACACCAGTGTTATTGATGGACCCGCGTCATCCTGCCCCACATTTCTCTCTGTACCTGCAGCTGGAGGGGAAAGGCATGTAGACCAACACAGCCTCAGGATCCAATCTACATCATGGAAATAATCAGTTGCTATGTGGTTTTGGTGAGTGTTCCAGAGAAATCATAAAAGTGAGAAAGTAAGAGCACAATTGCATTTATGGATAGTATGAACACCAAGAAAACAAAGTTGTCAGGAAGTGTATATATTGATCAGTTAGGTGTCAGATGTATATCATTGTCAAAGAAAGTTTCCTTACATACCAATCAAGGTCTAAAGGATTTATTGGCAGAATAAAAATTCATTGTCAGTGAATCACTGAGTTAACTGGCCAGGGCTTCCCAAGCAGAGGTTAGTAAGCCACGCTTATCAAGATAATAACTATTACAATAGTAATAGCAATAGGTGTAATTGTGGTGTACATCTGTATCCATTGACATAAAGTAAACAGTATTATTCCCATATTTTGAGTAGGTGCTAACAATCAATGCACCTTGCTAGCAGGAGGAGCAACAAGGAACTAGACTGAAGAATAGTCCCCAACAATATACACTGAGTTTATGTGACACCAGTCATATACCCTCTGCTACCAGTTTGAATACAGCATATTGATATGGGTTACCATCATCACAATAATAGTTGGTTGTTGTTTTATTTGTTATTCTTTAATGCTGATGAACAGTATTCAGTTGGGTGTTCATTAGTGGGTATAAAATCATCAGCATTAGCCAACATGTGGTTCGTTCATTACACAGGACTATTTCAAGGCATCAAATGTGTACTAAAATCTATTTCTTCTTCGTTAATATAATCAATTGGTAATCATAATCAGTCATGGTGATCACTTATAAAGTACTAACATTGATGTTTTTTGTATATTAAATGTCAATATATAGTGAATTAGAAAGAAAGTTGGTTGGTGCAATCTCTCTAGTAGTAGAGGGCGTCAAGCTTAGTTTGTGGAATTATTCCCTTAATGATGAACCAAACCAGTCTCCAACTGATACTGACCATTCCACAGGGATCATGTTA
This sequence comes from Pleurodeles waltl, assembly GCF_031143425.1. NCBI lineage: Eukaryota > Metazoa > Chordata > Amphibia > Caudata > Salamandridae > Pleurodeles > Pleurodeles waltl. The sequence goes on from NC_090445.1 coordinate 551,394,566, forward strand.
TGGACCTATTCTCTCAATACTTCATGATTAAGGCAATAATTCCATAAACTAAGTTACATGCCGTCTTTTCCTTCAACCTACCAAGAGAGTGGGAGCCTCTCGCCTCTATACCCAAATATACGTTGGAGCGTCATAACACCAGAACATGGGATATGTGCCTCATTCTGCGGGAAATGCCAAGAACAAATGCACTCGTTTTTTAAAACTTTGTTAACTTCTGGAAATGCACAGTTTCCAGAATTCGAAAGAAACTTCAGATAGTCTCAGGAAGCGAAGGCTGCCAGTCTCACTCACTCACACCAGTAAGATTTAAGTAGGCATATTTTATTAGTTGGTGTTTAGAGGTCCCTAAGGTGTGTACAGATAGCTTTGGCAAAGGCCGCTTTGGATGGGAATTCTGAGAATTCTGCAGTAACGTTTTTGTTGGAGTAGTGGTGAAAACTTATTTGTGGAGAGGGATTGAGAGTTAACTGAAAATAGTGGGGAAAGGGAGTAGTAGTGAAGTTCGGGGGGGATTTGTACATGGTGCAAGAACGGGTTTGATTGTATAGCGAATGCGAACAAGTTTATTTAAGATCTGTATTCAAGGACATACATTTTAAATATACTACCCGGGCCTCGCCGCCCAAATACAGGTATTGTCACATACTGCATCACCTTCCCATTCCAAAGGCAACATCTAGACAGTGTAGGAGTCTACTACGTTTGTATTAAAATAATATTTCCTAATTTGTTGTTTTTTAGTTCGCATATTATAAAAGAGTGCATTTTTATTTTGCTGTGAACGAGCTGTGCATGTTTATGTTTCTTTTTGAGTTCAGCAAATCATTTAAATTCAGCTGCAAACTGTGGTTTCTATTTGCAGGTACTAAAATAATGTTTTACTAGCTTCCCCAGGAAAGAATGTTATTATGTTGCAACAACCAAGTTTGCTTAGCTGAGCCTCCGTTAACATGTTAATATTACTGATGAGTAAAGGCAGTTATGGTTACGATTTCTTCAGTGCAACAAATAATGTACAAAACCGAGTTGTTTGTGAATTAATAACTGCTTAGATTAATGTGCACGCAACATTTCTGTCCTTCTACTTAATTTTGGGCTATGAAAATTGTGCTTTTTGGCAGAACATTACAAAACACAAGTTATTTTGGAAAGAGCCAAGCTTTCTGATCATTGTTGCTTAGAGAGGGCTAGATGCATGTGGTCTATATTTGGCTTATATACTAATATTTAATTGATTGTCAGATGTGCAGTGAATTGCCTAAAGGCTGTTAGACATGCCAGCTTTAGGGCTGTCTTTCCCTAATATTTTGCTTCAAGCTCTCCTATTTTTGCTGATCTCATTTTTTGCTGTTCTTAGGACCTTGCACACTTTACCACTGCTAGCCAGTGTAACAGTGCTTGTGTTCGCCTCTTAAAATACGGTGGAATTGCCTTAGACCCAAATGGCACACTTACTTTACTTATAAGTCCCTCATAGAGTGGTACTACATTTACCAGGGTCTGTGATTTAAACGCTGCTGATGGGCCTGTGGCACTGATTGTGCAACCCACTTAAGTGCCCTTCTAAATATGTCTCTGGCCTGCCATTGCAGCCTCTGTGTCCAGTTATTAAACTGCCATTTCGGCCTGCAAAATAAAACTTTTCAAAGCCATATACTCTAGAGAGGCAGGAGAATCGACTTGCCCTACTTATTCCTAATCCATAACATATTTTCAGAAAAAAATAGGGCCAGATTTTGTTTTACTATTATGTGTGTTTTCTTGGTTTATTTTTTATACCTACTCTACTACCTTGATTGTGCACTATTTTTAAGGGGTATTACCTTTATGGATGGAAAAGCCTCACCCACTTGATTGTGGCATGCTTCATCATTGGCTAGTCCAACCCACCAAGTGTAGATGATACTGACCCGGCGGTCTCAACCATAACACCAGGGGAAAACTAGCTCCACCCAGGGCAGGGAGATCTAAATAATAAGTCTCCAGGTCAGTTGGGTACCAGTGAAGTAAAATAGATTGAAGCTAAAATTATATCACTATCTATCCAAAGATTGTCTTTATTTAGAATGATATTGGATAGGGTTTAAACCAATTATCTCCCATCTCTGTGATGGGGCATGCGGGTGTCTATAGGTTCTCAACTGGACGCCCTTACACCCTCTCAAAATGCCAACATGTTTTGGCCGCCAAGGAGGTACTGGCTAAGGAACTTAGGCCCTAATTATAACATTGGAGGTATATACCACCTACCACCACGACAATGGGCGCCAAAAGACCTTCGCCGCAGGTACCAGCCATCCGCCGGATTATGACCACAGCTGGATTTCCGCCATGCTTACCACCATGGTTTTCGTGGCGGTAAGGTTGCTACGAAAACAATGGCAGCAGGTGGGGTCATAGTCCCACAGGCGGGCAAGTGTCGGCCGCCGGGCTGGAGAGTGAAGTCTCCAGCCCGGAGGTTGTTACAGCCGTGGCGGTCGGTGTGGTACATTGGTGGTTTGGCTTTAGCCAAACTGCCAGTGTTTTAATAAGGAGAAAAGTACTGCCAGCCTGTTGGCAGTACTTTCGTCCACATTTACGCCAACTGCCGGGGTCACAATGACCCCCTTCGTTCTTACATCTTAAGTCCTCTGGCCTTCTTTAGGGCAAACCATCTTCTATTCGCTACTGTAACTTGCGTGCCTATTATATAAGGTGTGCACAAGGTAAGTCTCCTTCTTACCTGTGTCCTCTAACCATCTGCTAAAGGATAAAAATCAAAAGGGATTAGTCTGGTAGATAGATATGTCATGCAGTATCTATATGTTCTAATTCCACTCTAAGTGAAACACACATAGTGAGTAGAAACACTGCAAACAGTGTACCTTACGGATGTCAGGCTACCCCGTGCTCATCCTTTGTCCACCCATGCTACATGTGTGCTACAAAAGCTTATGTTCATGCAGCTATTTTCTTACCCTGCAAATGTCAGGGAATTGCCCCATCAGTCTCTAGGTGGGAGGTTTGCCTTGTTGTCATACAATAAAAAATCAGAACATACCAATTAGTATCCAAAACATGATGTTAACTGGGACACCTTTGTAGGTGTGATTCCGCCACCCATATATTGTCACATTCGTTTCTGTATTATATAGATTTGTCGTGTAGTACTTATTAATCCTTTATTTTTTATTTACTTCTAAAAATGCTTCTCCGGGACCTGCATATAATTCTCACATTAATTTGTTTCTCTGCCACCAGCCAAAATCATAATGATGGCCATAGTATTTTTTATCTCTCAATAACCATACATGCTATGCTTACATTTGGTAAGCATTAGTATTAAAGACACTTTCAGAGTTAGCCATTTGCTTCAATGCCACTTCTAACTTCTTAACACTATTTACTAGTGTTTGATTTACCTTATTGTTAGATGGGGCGTATCCTTCCAGAAAATAGAGATCTAACAGCAAGCCAATGAGGTTATTAAGGCTAAGCTACTAGGACACATTTGCAGCCCACTTGTCCTTTAAATTCCACGTTAATCTCTCTACAGCTCAGGCAGAGACAAAATAAAAAAACTTTGATCTTGTCGACATTCACTATCTCCTCAGTTTTCGGAGGCTCAATTTGTGCTCTACATAACAGTCTCTACTCTGTTTAGATGTTCTAGAGTAACCCCTGTTTTCTTCAGCTCGATACCTAGGGCTCTAAAGTTCTTCAACTGTCTGCCTAAAGTATGACTGTAAAAATATTCTCTCCTTTCAGTGAGGTTTTACAATTTAAAAAAGAATTGTTGACATAATTTGCTCACCTTGACTACAGTTTCTGCATTACCTGGGCACTTGTCAACATTACTCTGATAGTTGAGAAAGTCAAGGTCACTTTACACAAAGTAAGTCCACTCAGGGCCAGAGTGCTTCCTGATTGGTTTTCAGAATCTTCTTAGTCTGTTGACTTCTGGCTGTTCACTGTCACTACCACTAAGGTCTACCTGTTCTATGTCCTCCTAGTATTCTAGCTTTCTTTCCTCTCTAATATTCTCTGGCATTATTGATCTTGTCAGCACTCTCCTTTTCATAGCTTCACTCTTTAGCTATGATAACCTGATGAGAGGAAGAACATTCCACATCAGGTAGTCCTTTACAATGGACAAGAACTATGTCATCTGTAATATTCCTAACTGCAGCTGAAAGAATGGAAGGAATTCTCATGACCGTCCCATCAGGGTTTCGTGGGAAGAGAGTCCTGTTCATTTGCAGAGGACACTCCAGATGCTCATAAGTACTAGCGGTAGCGCATATGGTCATTTGAGCGATGTGGAGGCACATTCTTTGGCCAGCTTAGCTTTAATCATCCTGTTGACCCTAACTACCACTCTGGACACTTCCAGGTCTGTAACTGTAATGGAATTTTTGGTTGATGTGTAAGTCTGCACACAATAGCTGCATCACCTCACTTTTAAAGTGAGTGCCTTGATCTGACTCAAGATAAACAGGCATGCCAAACCTCAGGCTCAACTTCACCAAAAGTAGGTTGGACACGGTCAGACTATTGCATCTCCTATTCAAGCATGCCATAACCCAATGTAAAATCAAAACATACAACTAATAGGATATGTAGCAGCTGGTTACAAAGGGGCATTTTCAGAAAAATCAATGTGAAGGAGACTAAATAGCCACTTGTCTTCCCTATGTGACTCATTGTCACAGTGGTCTTTCTCCCTGCATTTACTTTGTGAAACATCAGTTCTAGCCAAGACATAGAACTGTGGGTCATACCAGTACCATTAGAAGAACTGAACTATTCCATCAGTGCAAACATGTATCTGGCCATGTAAATCTTGAACTACAGCCAGCAACATGGAATCTTGAAGAACTGGTTTCCCATCATTAGACACCCAGATCCCACTAGCATCTGACGTGCAATATGCCCTTTCCAATGTTTCTTTCTCAATTTCAGGCAACTCGTTTTCAAGCTCTTGGAGCTCACTAAGGGCACACTGGTTAATTACATATTCGGGACAATTTAATTTTCAGCATTGCATATTTAATCCAAGTGAAATGTGCTGCACTCAAGAGCACAATATGGGAAGATCTTGTCTGCATAGCAATTTCCAGTAGTTACAAAAGTGCCACCAGTCTTGTGAGCAGCTCACTTCATGACTGCTATTTCCCCAGGTAACTGGAATGTATTTAACAGATTCTTTACATACATGCCGTTTCTTACAAAGATACCAGAGGAGCTCAAGAAACCTTTCTGGGACTATAGCTATCCAAAGTCTTCCACCATGTTCAAATCCATACTTGCTCTATTAGGTGCACAGCATGTCCCTGTTCATGCTATCCACTCAGCTACCTTTGCAGAGGTTTTATGGTACAAATAAGATGCTTCCACAGCACCATACATGTCCAAAGATCATATGCTGTGCTCAAAATTCTGCGTCTGTCTTTTAAACAAGAGCCATCTACAATAGTGTGTGGTCAGACTCTTCTAATAGTACTTCTAGACTGTCTGGTCCTGGCTCAGTGCACGGTCAAATCAACTCAACTATGGTTGAACTCATCATCCTCAGAATCACTGTCAGAAATGGGCAACAGCGTAGCACATTGCAATGCCTCAGTGGTACATTTTCAGATGCTAAAATCACCTGTTTATACTTTGTAAGATGGCTATTTGGCATGAGTAGAGTTTGAGTGTGGGCCCAGAGAATATCAATTGAGTGTGGAACCATCACAATGAGTGGATAACCTAGCACAATACCCTCACTCTTCTGTATGCGCAGACTAAAAACAGTGACTAATTTTAGACAACCAGGAAGCATGATGGCCCCTGGATCAGGAGCACTGACCACTGGCAATTTTGCTTCCCCATGGGTCTGTGCCAACAGAGACAGTGCCTACCCACTAGGTTCATGACAGTACAAAGTAAACTCCTTAGTGTAGTCTGCAATTCCTACAGTGGGTGCATTGCAAAGTAAGTTTCTAGGCTTCAGAAGGGCTTCCATGCATTCTGTGTCAAAAGGTACAGGGTCACTGATTTGATTGTGCATGAGCCTGTGTAAAGGTATCTCCACTAGGGAAAAGCTGGGATTCACTAGCAACAGTAGCCCGCCAATCCCAACAACAGTGTGATCTTCCTTTGTGTGGAAGGGCACCTCACTCTTAGGACTGTAGAGATACGCTTATGGAATACTCTGCTTGCTCGTTACTCAATTTGATGCCCTAGATAACAGACTTCATTCTGACAGCATTCAGTTTGTTGGTGGAAACCTTGTGCCTGTTCTTAGCAAGATGGTTGAGCAGGGAAATTGTCTCCTGCCTGCAGGCCGCTTTGGTCGCATATCCCACAATCAAATCATCTATATACTGCACCAATATCTAACTGCAAGGCAACAGCATGGTCTTTAGATTTTTCTTCACTATCAGATTAATGAATGAGGGGCTTTCTGTATACCCTTCAGGAGCTTGACACCACACAAAAATTTTATCTTGGAATCTGAACTTAAAAAGGTATTGGCTGTCTACAAGTAGAGGAATGGAAAGTAATGTTTGAAAAAAAGCAAACACAAAACCATGCAGCCTCAGGAAAATTCGTAGAAAAGGAGTACAATAAGATTCGGGGCCACATGCACAAATATTTAGATTTGCGAATTCCTAATTGCGATTCCATAGGAATCGCAATTAGGGAATCGCAATTCCAAATGTAAGAAACTCCACTGAGTTTCTTTTGTGATTCCCGGTGGGTCACAAATAGACCTACCTCATTAGTATTAATGAGGTAGGTCACAATTTGCGACCCATCAGGAATCACACAAATCACAGGGGTGGTGGCCTGCTGGTGTCAGCAGACCATTATGTCTGTGATTGCTTTTAATTTGAAATCAAGCAATCTTTTTTTTTTTTTAAACGCAGCCCGTTTTCCTTAAAGGAAAACAGGCTGCATTTAAAAAGAAAGAAAATGAAACGTTTCAGTTTCATTTTTGAAGAGTAGGCAGTGGTCCGTGGGATCACTGCCTGCTCTTAAAAAATGTTTTGGCATGCATTCACAAAGGGGAAGGTGGTCCATTTGGGACCCCTTCCCCTTTGCGAATAGGTTAGCACCAATTTGAAATGGGTGCTAACAGCGATTGTTTTGCAACCACATTCACGGTCACAATACAATCATATATACCAGTGGTTCCCAACCTTTTGACTTCTGTGGACCCCCACTTTGTCATTACTAGAACCCGGGGACCCCCACTGAATCATTATTGAAATCCGGGGACCCCCCCACTTAGTCATTACTGAAAGCTGGGGACCTAATCTATTAATCTTATTTAATTTTCTAAGCAGTCGCGGACCCCCTGAGGAGGCTTCGCGGACCCCCAGGGGTCCCCGGACCACAGTTTGGGAACCACTGATATATACCATTTAGATTCGGTATTAGGAAGAGACGCCCTGAACATGCCCCTTCCTAATATCGAATTGCAAAACCTAAATTGCGATTTGGTAACAAGTTACAGAATCGCAGTTTGGGCATTGTACATCTGAAAAAAGCATTTTTCTAGTCGCAACGGGCCATTACTGTGAATTGGCCCGTTTGCGACTAGAAATATCCTTTGTACATATGGCCCTTAGTTCCACCGGCCAGCATGGACCAACAGTTTTATTCATTTTTCAATTATCCTGTCCTATCCTACCTTTTTAATTTGGTTTCCCAAGGGCCCTTATCAGAGAGTTTCATGGACTTCTGTTAAGACCCAGTACAAGCAACTCCAGATTTCTTGAAGCCTTTATTTAGTCAAGGCATAACAGAACCACCAGCCACCTCGCAGTTCAGTCTTTCACCTCCAACTGCCTCTCGTTGGAACTTTCACAGTCCATTTCAATCTAAAAGGTCCATGTCTCTGACATAATTCTACATACCTGGTTATACCACAACTCCCTCCTAAAAACAATATGTGTATATTTCTATAGTTACTAAATAGTTTAACATGCACAAAAAACATCATTACAGCAAACTGAAAAAAAACATCCCTGGTCACCAGTGTCACGATACGGTGCGAGGAACTCCAGATTCCTTAAAGTTAAGCCTTTATTTAGACAAAGCATAATAGGAACCACCAGGCACCTCACAGTTCAGTCTTTCGCCGACAACTGACTCTCTTTGGAATTTTCACAGTCCATTCCACTCTAAAAGTTCTATATTCTCTGACATAATTCTACATGCCTGGTTATAACAACTTCCTTTAGAATGCACTGCTGTAACATGCCATAGATGATAGGCATTGTACCAGGTGTTGCTTCTGGTGAAAGATTGTATTGAGGGATCAGTGGAAAGACTGTGGCCCTCATTACGACCCTGGCGGTCGGTGGAGAAGTGGCGGTAATACTGCCAACAGGCCGGCGGATAAAATTGGAATTATGTCCATGGCGGTAACCGCCACTTCTCGACTCCGACTGCCAGGGTAGTGACGACCACTGAGCTAGAGACTTCGGTCTCCAGCCCTACGGCCATCACCAGACCACCGGCGGTATCAGGACCCTGCATACCGCCATGGATTTCGTGGGGTTTGGAACCGCCACAAAATCCATGGCGGTAGGCACTATCTGTGCCAGGGAATTTGTTCCCTGGCACTGATAGGGGTCTTCCCCATCCCCTCCCCCTCCCCAGAGTCCTCCCCCCACACCCAGAACCCACCCTACCACTCCCCAAAGGTGGCAGGACCCCCTTCCCCACCCCCCAACATCGACACACACCCCCATCATGCACACAGACACTATCACCACACATACCCGCACACATACTAACAAACATTCCAACAGACACACACAGTCATACACGCACATATACACACAGACATACATACAGACAGACATGCACAAATTATCAAACACACAACACCCCCCGCATGCATACACACACTCACACACCCCCTCTACACACTCACACTCACACCCCCATGCACGCACACAACCCTCCCACCCCCCTCCCATAACGGACGATCACCTTACCTGTTCCGGTGATCCTCAGGGAGGGAACGGGATCCATTGGGGCTGCTCCGCCACCGGAACCCCGTCACCAGAACACCGCCATGCCAAATCATGGAATGTGATTCGGTGGGCGGTGTGCTGATGACGTGGTGGTGGAGCAGCTTCCACTTCCCCGCCGACAGCCAGTATGGCTGCTGGCTGCTCTCCATCCAAAAAGGACAGTCATAATACGCTGCACGGAAAACCACCTGCACTGGCGGTCTTCAGCACGGCGGTACTTCAGTGGTCTTTAAGAAAGACCGCTGAGGTCAAAATGAGGGTCTGTATTTTGCCAAAACGTGCTTTTCAAGAGTCTTGAATTTCTGGCTAGCCCAATTTCCTTTCCTTTGAAATACGTTACTTCTTCCTTCATTGTCTCTTTTAAATCAAGGGGGTAAATCATCCTTCATGAAGACTGGGTATAGCCTGACTGCTAACTCCTGGGACTTTGTTTTGAATTCTGTGTCAGCTGTCTGAGCCTCCATTTCCACAGCTTCTGGCATGCAGCAATTTAGTTTACAGAGCAAAATCCCTTCCTAGAACGTTTACAGGACTTGAGTTGCACAAGATAAATTGGTGTTTATTTTCAGATCAAACCTATTTTAACTGGAATTGGGGCTGAGATTTACTTTTTGCAGTGATTATTTGTGATGCCTACAACTTGAATCTCTTTTTACTGAGAAGGGTAGGTGTGGGACCTTAACCGTTCTAACAGTTTATTGGGTAGCTCTAATATCGCTCAAGAATGATTTAGGGTAATCATTCACCTCACCCTCTACATATGGGCTACTCTGGTTTACCTCTAGAAGTGCACTAACCTCACAATCCTCCTCTCTCCTCAGGCGTCATAAGTGTGTCTGATTGAGTCCAATAGGAACCTCAAACATCTTGGGGGCTTGGGAAGCATGATAATTAATCATGGACTAAATCTGCTGAACGAACCCTTGGATGGGATCTGTAGTTTAATCATCCATTTTGTGTTTGAAATTGTACCATAGGGGTTTGGGACACACTTGGCCTCATGTATCTCTGTCTGTGCATGTTTGGCTTAGAGCTCTCTGTATTGGCACTTGTACTTGTATCACCTAATCTTGTGGTATGCCATTCTGCATCTGAGTATCAAATTGCACTCTATCAGGATTCAATATGAATTTTCTCTCCCAGTAGCTGACCTTTTTCAAAGTGCTAATATTTTTACCACCAGCATTTCTTCTGCCACTCCCCTGTGGGATTATGATTCCTCCTTGTGCACATAAATAGCGACTCCTTTCATGCTCACATTCACACCAACTGCAGGAGCAGGACCCCAATCCATTATCACTAAACCTCTCGGACCACTGTTTTGCAACACCTGTGTTTGTGTTATCATTAACCTCTCCTTTAGATTCCTCTGCTTTGCATCTTTGCATGCTGAAGGATCTCATTAAAAGACATAATTTGCCAACAATTCATATTCTGCTGTATCTGAGCACTAATGTCTGGGCACACACCAAGAACAAATGTCTAGACAAATCTGCTCAAATTTTCAGCAGTCTTCAATTCCACCATGTTCCCGGTAAACCTACAATAATCTCTCAAACAAAGCATGTATCAACTTGTTTAGCTCCTGTGTTGTTCTTGTTAACACAAATATATTAATTCAAAATTATTAATGAATGTTCATGTATTCTGAATAATGAAAAATGTAGAAAATTATTAACTTACAAAAATAATGTGCATGTTTGAAATTGTGACCTCCGAAAGCGACCACCAGAATTCATGAAGTATATTAAAAAGAGCAACTAGTGTGAGTGAAATATTGAAAATGTATTAGATTAAAGTAGTAGTATGTCACATTGAGAGATATAACTTTTGTTTTGCATTATATTGTAGGGCATAACTTAGCTAAAGTCGTGGCCTAGTTTTGCCAGGCCTCATGCAGAATTTGTATTTCTTAGTTGTTTATGAAAATGCTGACAAGCTGAACTAACAGTGGACTGCTCATTGTTTAATAAAATTTGCTTATCTGAAACCTTTGCATGAACCAACGGACAGGAGATGATGAATCTAGAATTGTAACAAATAGTGTGTAAAGCACTCAGAGTGTACTTTCCCTGGACGCGAACAATGAAGACACTGGGGGTCATTACAACCCCGGCGGATGGCGTAGAACTGGTTGTAAGACTGCCAACAGGCTGGCGGTCTTACCTTGGTGTATTATGACCATGGGGTAACCCCATGGACAACTGCCGGTTATCCATCGAACCCGGTGGCTGTCAGTATACCATTGGCGGTATTTGGACCCGGCTTACCGCCGTGGATTTCCAGCGGTTGCAACTGCCATGAAATCCACGGCGGTAAGCACTATCAGTGCCAGGGAGTTCCTTCCCTGGCACTGATAGGGGTCTCCCCCACCCTGACTCCCTCCCCTACACCCCCCACCACCCCTGCCCCCCCCAAAGGTGTCAGGGCCCCCCTCCCCACCCGACCCCCAACATAACATTTCTCACACACACCCGACACGCATGCAGGCACCACCAACACACACCCCGACATACATGCCTACATCCACACACACAGTCAGACACGCACACCCACATTCAAACATACATGCACACATCCATACAGACATACCCACAGCCATACACGCACTCATTCCCATACACACAACACCCCTGTAAGCATACACGCACTCACACACCCCCTCTACATACACACATGCACGCCCCCATGCACGCACACAACACCCCCCAACCCCCCTCCCCTAACGGACGATCGACTTACCTGGTCCGTCGATCCTCCGGGAGGGGACGGGAGCCATGGGGGAAGCTCCGCCGACACCACACCGCCAACACAACACCGTCACGGCGAATCACAGGACGTGATTCGCTGGGCGGTGTTCTGTTGGCGTGGTGGTGGAGGTGGAGCAACCTCCACTTCCCCGCCGCCCCCAAGTATGGCTGTTGGCGGCTCTCCGTCGGAATAACGACGGAGAGCAGCCAACAGTCATAATACGCCGAGCTGCAAACCGCCTGCACAGGTGGTCTTCCGCACGGCGGTCCCTCGGCGGTCTTGCAAAAAGACCGCCGAAGTCGTAATGACCCCCACTGACTGGAGAAGAAGATGCAACATTTTCGATACCTGACGAGCCGGATGATGAGGACATCGTAAAGTGAACCAATCAACGACATGAGAACTGTATTTACATTAGAATTCATAGATTTGACTTACAAAAATTATTAGGTAGAAACAAATCGTATGATTAATTGACCAATTAGTATTTGGGGGATAGTCTGGGTGACTTTGATATAACAACGTGACAGAGGGAAGAGAGTTCAGATGTTAGGTGTAGACTTTAGGGGAGAAACTGCAAGACCATAGAGGTGGTTGGAGATTCTGTCATTGGGCTCATACTCTCTCGAGGAGAGCCTGATGTGATGCTGATCGACTGATGACCTGAAGACGAAGACTGACTTTGTTGCTGATCCATACCAAGGATAGGTAGATATGACAATGTGGCTGAATTATCTTTTTGTGCCTTTTCTTTCCAGGTACCAACTGCACTGTCTAAATAGTTTTCTCTTAGCTAGATGTTTTCCAAATTCATGTCCCTAAACTGTTTTTGCATGAAGTCCTACATGCTGATGCTAATCTGGGTTAGGTGAGGTTCCTACCATATGACATTGACAAAACACATAGACAAATGATTAACGGACTGATTTGCTGAACTCTGCTACTTATGTTGACTTATTCATCTTTGATTCAATTGATGCTAATGTTTTGGAGTGTATTCTAATGCAAGTTTTGATTATTTTATGCTTTTGGCATCTTCTAATGAATTAATGAGAGAATTAACCCCTTCGCTGCCAGGCCTTTTCCCCCTCCTGTGCCGAGCCTTATTTTGGCTATTTGGGGCAGTTCACGCTTAGGCCCTCATAACTTTTTGTTCACATAAGCTACCCACGCCAAATTTGTGTCCTTTTTTTTCCAACATCCTAGGGATTCTAGAGGTACCCAGACTTTGTGGGGTCCCCTGAAGGAGACCAAAAAATTAGCCAAAATACAGTGAAAATTTAGTTTTTTTTAAAAAAATTGGAAAAAAGGGCTGCTGAAGGCAGCTTGTGTTTTTTTCCCTGAAAATGGCATGAACAAAGGGTTTGCGGTGGCATGATCACCATCTTCCCAGCTTTCAGGAACAGGCAGACTTGAATTGGAAACCCAATTTTTCAATACAATTTTGACATTTTACTGGGACATACACCATTTTTACTATTTTTTGTGATACCAGCCTCCTTCCAGTTAGTGACCAAAATGGGTGAGAAACCAATGCTGGGTCCCAGAAAGCTAAACATTTCTGAAAAGTAGGCAAAATTCTGAATTCAAAAAGGGGTCATTTGTATACATCCTAAAAGTGTTTCCTACAGAAAATAACAGCTGAAAAAAAAAAAAATGAAATTGAGGTGAAAGAAACAGCCATTTTTCTCCACGTTTTACTCTGGAACTTTTTCCTGCGATGCCAGATTTTTTAAAGCAATACACCGTTACGTCAGCTGGACTCTTCTGGTTGCAGGGATATATAGGGCTTGTAGGTTTATCAAGAACTCTAGGTACCCAGAACCAATAAATGAGCTGCACCTTGCAATGGGTTTTTATTCTATACCGGGTATACAGCAATTAATTTGCTGAAATATAAAAAGTGAAAAATAGGTATCAAGAAAACCTTTGTATTTCCAAAATGGCCACAAGATAAGGTGTTGAGAAGCAGTGGTTATTTGCACATCTCTGAATTCCGGGGTGCCCACATTAGCATGTGAATTACAGGGCATTTCTCAAATAGACGTCTTTTTTACACACTGCCTTACATTTGGAAGTAAAAAATGTAGAGAAAGACAAGGGGCAATAACACTTGTTTTGCTATTCTGCGTTCCTCCAAGTCTCCCGATAAAAATGGTACCTCACTTGTGTGGGTAGGCCTAGTGCCGACGAAAGGAAATGGCTCAAAACACAACATGGACACATCACATTTTTTCACAGAAAACAGAGGTGTTTTTTGCAAAGTGCCTACCTGTGGATTTTGGCCTCTAGCTCGCTCAGCCGGCACCTGGGGAAACCTAGCAAACCAGCGCATTTTTGAAAACTAGACACCTAGGGGAATCCAAGATGGGGTGACTTGTGGGGCTCTGACCAGGTTCTGTTACCCAGAATCCTTTGCAAACCTAAAAATGTGACCAAAAAAACACTTTTCCTCTGATTTCGGTGACAGAAAGTTCTGGAATCTGAGAGGAGCCACAAATTTCCTTCCACCCAGCGTTCCCCCAAGTATCCCAATAAAAATGGTACCTCACTGGCGTTGGTAGGCCTAGCGCCCACAAAAGGAAATGGCCCATAACACAATGTGGACATATCACATTTTTTCCGAGAAAACAGAGATGTTTTTTACAAAGTGCCTACCTGTGGATTTTGGCCTCTAGCTCAGCCGGCACCTGGGGAAACTTAGCAAACCAGCACAATTTTTTAAAAGTAGACACCTAGGGGAACCCAAGATGGGGTGACTTGTGGGGCTCTGACCAGGTTCTGTTACCCAGAATCCTTTGCAAACCTCAAAATTTGGCCAAAAAAACACTTTTTCCTCTCATTTCGGTGACAGAAAGTTCTGGAATCTGAGAGGAGCCACAAATTTCCTCCCACCCAGCATTCCCCCAAGTTTCCCAATGAAAATGGTACCTCACTTGTGTGGGTAGGCCTAGTGCCCACGAAAGGAAATGGCTCAAAATACAACATGGACACATCACATTTTTTCACAGAAAACAGAGGTGTTTTTTGCAAAGTGCCTACCTGTGGATTTTGGCCTCTATCTCAGCCGGCACCTGGGGAAACCTAGCAAACCAGCACATTTATGAAAACTAGACAGCTAGGGGAATCCAAGATGGGGTGACTTGTGGGGCTCTGACCAGGTTCTGTTACCCAGAATCCTTTGCAAACCTCAAAATTTGGCCAAAAAAACACTTTTTCCTCTCATTTCGGTGACAGAAAGTTCTGGAATCTGAGAGGAGCCACAAATTTCCTCTCACCCAGCATTCCCCCAAGTTTCCCGATGAAAATGGTACCTCACTTGTGAGGGTAGGCCTAGCACCCACGAAAGGAAATGGCCCAAAACTCAGCATGGACACATCACATTTTTTCATAGAAAACAGAGGTGTTTTTTGCAAAGTGCCTACCTGTGGGTTTTGGCCTCTAGCTCAGCCGGCCCCAGGGGGGGCAGAAATGGCCTAAAATAAATTTGCCCCACCACCCCCCTGGGGAGCGACACTTGCCTATGGGGTCGCTCCCCTTGCGTGACGTTGGCACAAAAAAAAAGATCCCTGGTGCCTAGTGGTTTCTGCCCCCCGTTGGGGGCAGATTGACCCAAAATTCGCCGATCTGCCCCCAAGTGGGGCAGAAATGGTCTAAATACAACTTGCCCCCCAGGGGAGCGGCCCTTGCCTAATGGGTCGCTCCCCATCTCTAAAAAAACAAACAAACAAAAAAAAACACAAAAAAAATTTGCCCTGGCGCCTAGAGGTTTCTGCCCCCACTGGGGGCAGATCGGCCTAATACCAATAGGCCGATCTGCCCCCAGGGTGGGGCAGAAATGGCCTAAAATAAATTTGCTACCGCCCCCCACACCCTGGGGAGCGACCATTGCCTATGGGGTCGCTCCCCTTGCGTGACGTAGGCGCAAAAAAAAAGATCCCCGGTGCCTAGTGGTTTCTGCCCCCCTTGGGGGCAGATCAGCCTAATTAAAATAGGCTGATCTGCCCCCCAGGGGGCCAGAAATGGCCTAAAATAAATTTTCCCCCCAGGGGAACGACCCTTGCCTAATGGGTCGCTCCCCACCTCAAAAATACAAAACAGAACAAAAAAAAACAAAAAAATGATCCCTGGTGCCTAGAGGTTTCTGCCCCCCCCCCCGGGGGCAGAAAAGGCCTTTAAATAAAATGCCCCCCTTGGGAGCGACCCTTGCCCAAGGGGTCGCTCCCCTTGCGTGAAATTTGCGGGGGGAAAAAAACTCCATGGTGTCTATTGGTTTCTGTCCCCCTTGGGGCAGATTGGCCACATAAAAATAGGTAAATCTGCCCGCAAGGGGGGCATAAATGGCCTAAATATAATTTGTCCCCTAGGGGAGCGACCCTTGCCTAAGGGGTCGATCCCCACCTCAAAAATACAAAAGAAAACAAAAACAAACAAAAACAAAAAATAAATGCTCCCTGGTGCCTAGAGGTTTCTGCCCGCCATGGGGGCAGAAAAGGCCTTTAAAAAAAATGCCCCTCTGGGAGCTACCTTTGCCCAAGGGGTCGCTCCCTCATGCCAATTTCACTGAAAAAAAAAATCCCTGGTGTCTAGTGGGCGTTTTAGCAGCTGGATTGCTAAAATGCTAAGAGAGACTTCAAAGGGAAGGAAATAACTTTCCTTCCCTTTGAAGTCTCTCGGCCTCCTCCACTTGCATTTCTCTTCCGATCGCGCTGGAAGCTGAGCTTCCAGCGCGATGTGAGGAGGCCTTGTGACAATCAGCGCGCGATAGCGTGCTGACATCACGGGGGTGGGGTGGAGCCGGGGGTGGAAGAGGAAGGGCTTCCCCTTCCATCCTTGCCTTGGGGGGGTGAGGGGGAAACCCCACAGAGGGAACGCTAGCGCTCCCCCTGGGCTCTGTGCCCAGGCGTAATGGTTACGTTCTGGACACATGAGCACTGTGCCTCAGGACGTAACCATCACGTCCTGGGCACAGAAGGGGTTACTCGAATTGAATATAGTTGAACTAATCTCATGACTTAGGCCCACATTACAACGGTGATAAAGCGTCGGTAATACCGTCAACAGGCCGGCGGTAAAAAAAATGGGATCACAACCACGGCGGAAACCACCAACATAGACAGCCACTTTAACACTCCGACCGCCATGGCGGTAGCAACAAACACCGCGGCGGTCACCGCCAACAGACAGGCGGAAGACAAAGTACCGCCCACTCTATCACAACCCACCAATCTGCCCGCTTTTCCACGGCAGTACCAACGCCATCAAAAGCACGGCGGAAACAGGAATTTGAAGGGAAACCACTGACCTCTCGACACTCAACCAAGATCCAGGACGCCATGGAGCCTGAGCTGCAGGTCCTGATGATGCTGGTCTACCTCCTCATATTCAACGGATATCGAAGGCGGTGGTGACGACCACGGTGAGTACTGCACCTAGCACACAGGGGAGGGGGGAGGAAAAAGAGAGTGACACACACACGCAACATCCCCATCCCTACCCCCACCCCCACCCACAACACCATACACACAAAAACACGCACCAACAGTACATTTACCCCCCCCCGTTACCCTCTGGAAGAATGCTAGGACAAAAGGAATTGAGTTCAAACAGTGATATTTTTAAATATGCCGATATAGCTAATGATTTGAAAAACAGTATATACAAATATTTACAATATGTACAGAAGGCCGTACACTGCCCCTTGCAAATGTCCATGGCCCACTGGGCCAGAAAATCATGGGTGAAGCCCACACTTGACTCCTGCCTCAAAACGGAGAGAACACTGCAGGGGCATCAGGTCATAAACCCACAAGCTCCTCAGGGGGAAGGGGGGGCACCTCAGCCAGAAGATGGTACTACGCCACTGCTCCTGGGGGTGGCAACATGCCCAAAGCTATGTCCTGGGGAGTGCAAAGCCACAGTCTCTAAAGTCTCTCCAGTGGTTGGCTTCTCCACTGGTTCTGGAGGGGGCATTTTGCCCAGTCTGCTTCATCCTGCCAAGGATAGTGATAGTGGATGCATTTCTCCACTGGTTCTGGAGGGGGCATTAGGCCATGCCCAACCATTTACTGAGACAGTCACCAACCCATGGGGTTCAATGCCTAACGCCAGCATCTGAACACCCGAAACCCACAGGACCCTGCACAGTATTAGATGGCCACTTACACCATTTGGGTAGGAGTGTGCCAGGGCCTGCCCAACAAGGGACCTACCCTGCCCTGATCGCTGTGGCCTAGGGGCACCCACAGTCCACATCCCCCACCCAGCTACCTCCTAAAGCACTTAAAGTCAGCTTTCAGAATCTGTACTCACCCCCTTGTGGCTGCTGTGATGCCCTCAAGCGCCCATCCAACTCCAGATAGGCCACTGCCAGGATGCGGAACATCAGGGGGGTCATGGTGCGACAGGCACCCCTTCCACGTTGGGAGGCCAGCCCCAGATGAGCCTCCACTGCTTTCTTGGTCCAGCGGTGCAGGTCCTCCCATCTCTTGCGGCAGTGGGTTCTCCGCCTGTGATAGACCCCCAGGTTCCGTACCTCCTTGGCAATGACATGCAAATACCCTTTTTCTTGTGGGCGCTGACCTGGAGGGAAAAGACAGCATAAAAGGAATTTACTCACCCATCCGGACCGGCATACTCATTGCCACCAGTTCCCATCCATGGCCTCACGCATATACACAGACCACCTCACATGCAGCACTCAGGTCAGGACATCTCAGCACCCCCAACATGTGGCTTACATCCACACCACTCCAAACATGCATTTCCCACACATCATTCTCACAGTGTACTCACCTGTTTGTCTGGAGGACCGTAGAGGTATGTGTACTGGGGTAGGACCCCATCGACCAGTTTCTCCAACTCCTCCGCAAGTGAAGGCAGGGGCCGTTTCTCCAGACACATGAGCCATTGACGATTCCAGACACAGGTCACAGCAGCACTTGCAGTGTAGGTCCTCTCCTGTTGAAGGTCAGGTAGCAAGTGAGTGAATAGTTAGAAAATTGTGGTGACGTCCGCGGCGGTGCGTACCGTCACCGCCGGCGTACATCGCCATTGGCTCCTGCAACCCATAGGGCCTTATAATAACCAATGCGAATCTGCGTGGCGGTCATCGACCGCCTACCGCGACGGCGCACAGCGCCAGCGCAATTACCTCATTTCCACTTGCCCCTCCTCACAGAACAGGCATCCGCCATTTCAGGGGGGCACGGGGCATGGCACCTAACTCCATCACAGCAGACATTGGCACATCAACTGACTCTCGAGTTCACATACTGTGTCTGTAAAGTAAACAAATCAACATTAGTGCAATATATGTGGATATATGACCTTCTGCTCACCTTTCTCTTCCATAGGCCACAACCGCTGAGGCAGCATAGGAGATGGCGGCATCCTCCGGTGTACAGACCCCTGGTGGACCTGTGGACAATGGAGGACAGACACATTATCATCACATACAGACTTGATCGTGCCACAATCCATGAACTGTGTGCCCAATTGGAACCAGACCTGATGTCATCTATTCGCCTGCCCACAGGTATCCCCCCTGTAGTGCAGGTCCTGTCAGTGCTCCATTTCCTGGCAAGTGGTTCCTTTCAAACTACAGTGGCCATGGCATCAGGGATGTCTCAGCCAATGCTCTCCAACGTGTTGACCAGAGTGTTGTCTGCCCTGCTGAAACACATGCACAGCTACATTGTGTTCCCCCAGGTTGAGGATTTGGCCACAGTGAAGGCTGACTTTTATGCCCTGGGTCATATCCCCAACATCATTGGTGCCATTGATGGTACACATATGGTATTCCCCCCCCCCCCCAGGAGAAATTAACAGGTTTACAGGGATAGAAAAAGCTATCACTCGATGAATGTGCAGATGGTGTGTTTGGCGGACCAGTACATCTCCCACCTGAATGCCAAATATCCTGGCTCTGTGCATGGCGCCTTTATCTTGATGAACAGCAGCATCCCTTATGTGATGGGCCAACTCCAGAGGCACCGGGTGTGGCTAATAGGTTAGCCAAACGTCCCCACCGAGTATCAGTTGGTGTCTGGGTATGGGATTGCCCCCAAGGGTGAGTGTGTGGCTAACAGGTATCCCTCGATATTTGCAGGTGACTCTGGTTACCCCAACCTCTCATGGCTACTGACCCCAGTGAGGAATGCCAGGACAAGGGAAGAGGAATATTACAATGAGGCACATGGGCGTACAAAGATCCTCCTGAAGGCCAGGTTCCAGTGCCTCCATCTGACAGGTGGCTCCCTGTACTACTCACCGAAGAAGGTGTGCCAGATCATCGTTGCATGTTGCATGTTGCACAACCTGGCCTTGAGACGCCAGGTGCCTTTCCTGCAGGAGGATGTGCCTGGAGATGGTCTTGTGGCAGCGGTGGAGACTGTGGACAGTGATGAAGAGGAGGCAGAGTAAGGAGATGTTGACAACAGAAGAAATATAATACAGCAGTACTTCCAGTGACACACAGGTAAGACACTGTA
This sequence comes from Pleurodeles waltl, assembly GCF_031143425.1. NCBI lineage: Eukaryota > Metazoa > Chordata > Amphibia > Caudata > Salamandridae > Pleurodeles > Pleurodeles waltl. Next base: position 551,414,826 of record NC_090445.1, read on the forward strand.
ACTTCACTTAACATTTCAGTAATCTATTGGGCATTGTACATGGCAGCCTCTTACCCTATGTTTAAGGCCGCTGACTGTTCCCTTTGGATTCTCTATTTTCAGATCTGTGTGCCCCATTCTGACTCCTGCTATATGTACTGCTGCCCACCAAAGGTCATCCTGTGGTATATTTCACTGTACAGATAGGTTGCAATGCTTTGGAAATGTTGTACTAATATGTTTGAGATTCATTACACTGACTCCAGTATGGTATTTGTTTCAAGGGTGTTTATTTATGTGTCAATAAGTATAGGGGTAGGTGCAAGGGTCTGGGGTCATGGTGGAGGAATGTCCAGTTAGAGTACAGTCTCTTGGTATCACAGGTGCAGTGCCCAAGGGGGCATAGAAAGGGGAGCAATGGCAGTTCAAGGTGGACAGGGTAACAGAGTGGGACAGAAGGGTGACAATCAGGAGAGTCCTATTTCCTGGCGGGGGTCTTGGCAATGTTCTCTGTCTTCTGCCTGGATTGCTTGGACCATTTGCGGGGTGGTTCTTCTTCTGCAGGGGGTGGGGTGCTGGTGGCCTGTTGTTCCTGTGGTGGTGCCTCCTGTCCACTAGCGCCAGTGGAGGTGGAAGGCTGTTCCTCGGTTTGGCTAGTGTCAGGCACCGTTTGTTGTGCCACTGCCTCCCTCATGGTCTTGCCCATGTCAGCCAGCACCCCTCCAATGGTGACCAGGATGCTGTAGATTTTTGTTAGGTCCTCCCTGATCCACAGGTACTGTCCCTCCTGCAGACGCTGGGTCTCCTGCAACTTGGCCAGTACCTGGCCCATGGTCTCCTGGGAATGCTGGTATGCTCCCAGGAAGTTTGAGAGTGCCTCGTGGAGAGTGGGTTCCCTGGGCCTGTCCTCCCCTGTCACACAGCAGTCCTCCCAGCTTCCCTGTTGTCCTGTGCCTCTGTCCCCTGAAGCGTGTGCCCACTGCCACTGACCCTGATCGTCCTGGGTTTGTGGGATTGCCTGGGGTCCCTATAGTGGTGGACACACTGCTGATTGATGTGTCCTGGGGACAGTGGCATGGGCCCGCTGGGTGGGTACTGTGCTGGTGTTTCCTGAGGGGGAGGCTCTGTGGTGGGTTGGGACTGTTGCAGGGGAACCAACTGCCCAGAGGCCCCTGATGGGCCAGGTTGGTCATCATGATCCAGGCGTGCAGAGCTGCTGTCGTCACTGTGGGCCTCTTCAGTGGGGGAGTGGATGTAGCTGCCACCTCCTCTCCGGTGATGTTGAGTAGGGGTCCTGTTGGGATGCAAATGCAATGTTAATGTATCTGCTTGTGCCATCTTGTACATGGGTGTGTTTCCCTGTATAATTGTGCTTTCCCTGTTGGCTTGGCATTGTGTAAGTGGTGAATTTGTGGGCTGGCGGAGTCTCCCTACTGGGCATGCTTTGGTGATAGGTGTCCATGCAGGTCTGTGGGTGGTCTCCATGCATTGTTGTTGCATGCAGGACTTGGTATTGGGATGGGTGGCTTGTGATGGTGGAGTATATGTGAGGTGACGGAGTGATGGGAGTGAGGGTAAGGATGGGAGTATGTAGTGGCATGCGGGTAGGGTGGGGGATAGAGTAGTAAAGATTTGATTTACCAGAGTCCAGTCCTCCTGCTACTCCTGCGAGCCCTCAGGATGCATTATCGCCAAGACTTGCTCCTCCCATGTTATCGGGGAAGAGGTGGGGGTCCACCGCCAGTCCTCTGTACAGCAATCTGGTGTCTTGCAACAACAGAACGCACCTTCCCCCGTAGGTCATTCCACCTCTTCCTGATGTCATCCCTAGTGTTTAGGTGCTGTCCCACGGCATTGAGTCTGTCCACAATTCTCCGCCATAGTTCCATCTTCCTTGCAATGGAGGTCTGCTGCACCTGTGATCCGAATAGCTGTGGCTATACCCGGATGATTTCCTCCACCATGACCCTTAGCTCCTCCTCTGAAAACCTGGGGTGTCTTTGGGGTGCCATGGATGTGGTGTGAGTGAGATGTGTGAGGATGTGTGAGGATGAGTGGGGTGATGTGTGGGGTGATGCGTTGTGGTATATGCTGTGATGTGCGTGAACGGTGTATGGGTGAGGGTGTTCTGTGCCTCTGATTGTGTGGGTGCTCCTTGCTTGTCTCTCTGTGCTTGGTCTCTTTTTATTTCGCTGTAAGGGATTGTGGGTAATGTGGGTGTGTGTTTTATATGGGATTTGGTGTGTGGGTGTGGTGTGCGTATGTGTGTCAGTTGTGTGTATTTTGAATTGTGGCATGGTTTTGTATGTGTGTGTGTATTTTGAGCGCAGCACTATGTACCGCCAATGGTTTACCACAATTGAAAGACCGCCGCGGTGATTCATGGGTCGTGATACTGTGGATGTATTCCTGTTGGTGTAACAGTGTTGTAATGCCACACTCAGACGCAGCGTCTCTTTCTGTCGTCGCAGATGGAACGTGCTACTGATACTCGCATCGCCGTTGTCCGCGTTTTTTGACTACACATTGTGGGAAGCATATATTTCGCTCCTGGTTGTGCTACACTTACCTGTAGCACTTTTTTCTTCTTTTGGTAGTGGGTTTGTCTGGTCTTTTTGCCTGTGTCTGTCCTGTGTCTGTGTTTGTCCCAGCATGCTCTGTTTTTCATTTATACTACTTTCTTTTTCCCATACTGGTCTATGGGCTCTTCCCAATTCAAGATGGTGTTATTTCCTTTTCCTGTGATGTCACTTCCCTTTTTTTCAGTATATAAGTCAGTCAGTCTTGTTCCACCTTGCGTTGCAAACACTTCCTTCTGGTTGTGCTGTTCGCTCCTGTTCTTTGTTCCTGCTTTTTGCCTTGGGAGATTTTTGCCTGTTCTTTGTTCCTGCTTTTTGCCTTGGGAGATTTTTGCCTATTTTTGTTTCCTGTTGTCTAGTCCTGTTTTTTCTTGTTTTTCTTCAGGAGTTCCTGTTTGAGGTTTTTTCCCCAGTGTTGTTTTTTTTTCCCTCTGGGACTCCTTCTGGAGGGTACGGTCTGCTTTGGCGTAGCCTGTCAAGTGGCACCGTGGCTACTAGAAGAGGTCACCCTTATCTGGGAGTATCCAGAACCTGTAGAAGACTTGGTGTATTCTTCAACCCGGTATTTAAAGGGGAGAAGTCCAGCTCAGTACGTAACAAGTGTATGTTTTGCTATTGCCAGTTCATCACCGACCTTTGGCCTGGCGGACTTGTGTGGGTGTCTGTATTGTGGCGGATTTCTCAGTGTGGGTCATAATACCCATAGTGGAATACCGCCGCGGTCACGGTATGTTGGCGGCGGTCAGCACGTTGGTAGGTGCCATTTTCCGCCAGGGTTGTAATGAGGGCCTTAGGGCCAGATGTAGCAAATTTAAAATTTGCGAGGTGCAAAGTGCGAGTCCATGCGACTCGCACTTTGCACCTCGCAAATTGGTATGCAGTACGGTGTCTCAGACACCAACTGCAACTCGCTATGGGGTCGCAATGACCCACCTCATGAATATTCATGAGGTGGGTCGCAAATTGCGGCCCCATAGCGAGTATAGGCACTCGCAAACATGGAGGCCTGCTGTTGTCAGCAGACCTCCATGTTCGTGACTGCTTTTAAATAAAGCAGTTCTTTTTTTTTTAAGTGTAGCCCGTTTTCCTTACAGGAAAACGAGCTGCACTTAAAAAAAAAAACGAAACCTTTAGTTTCAGTATTTTTTCAGGGCAGGGAGTGGTCCCTTGGACCACTCCCTGCCCTGAAAAAATGTTTGTGGGTCCAGTCACAAACTGTAAGGGGTCCCATGGGACCCCTTCCAATTTGCGAGTGGGTTACCATCCACTTGAAGTGGATGGTAACTGCGATGCCATTTGCGACCGCATACGCGGTCGCAAATGGTATTGCATACCACTCAGACTCGCAAATAGGAAGGGAACACCCCTTCCTATTTGCAAGTCGGAAATGCATATTGCGAGTCGGTACCGACTCGCAATATGCATTTCTGCATAGCAAAGAGGCATTTGCACCTCGCAAACGGCGATTTTCACCGTTTGCGACGTGCAAATACTTTGCTACATCTGGCCCTTAGTATTGTAACTAATAGGGAAACAAAAATGCTAAAACATATTATTGAGTTGTGGTTATTCATGACTGAAAGGTCATGGTGTGATGATTATTAATTGGTGATTAATGACTAGACTAATGGTTATTGAAATCTGTGTATTGATTATTGAAAAACATTGGTCACAACATAGCTAGGATACTCCATGCAGATCAAAAGGTTCATCGACCTATGCGCGTCTCCTTGTAAGTTTACTTATTAAGGACCAGGTGCGCCCACAGTTTTTGGTAGCAGCTTGATGGTTAGTTTCCTTGGAGAACTAGTTATGTGGTAACTGGTGGTTATGGTAGTAGTTTGTTAGGTTAGTTGTTCATTATTATTGAGATTTGGATTTCTGGTTTCAAAATGGCAAGTGTCGTAAGAATAATGTCCCCTTAAGCCCAGAAATGATTTTCCCAGATCCTGGATCCTGCTAGTAGTATTGGGTATGTTCTCGGAGTCCTAGTGATAGTGTGAAGGTTATAGGTTGCGCTTGCAAAGCTTATGCAAACCGCAGGTGAATTGTGATGTATGTGAAGGAAAGTAGGGAGCCTGCGTACGCTGCATGAAGTTTTAGTATGAGTGTGCGTACTCTGCTGTATGAATGTAGGGAAGTCATGGAACTTCACGTGTGTGGCACTTTGTGCTCAAAAGTTGTCCACGTGGTTGTTGTTGATGTACGGTCCCTGCGTGGTATAAGACTCCAGAGTATATTGACAAGTGTAGGAGACACTTGGTTACATGTTGTAATCTGTCTGGTTTAGTAGGTTGTTGGGACGTGGTCAACGAGTTGGTGTGTGAGTTAAGTGGGCAAGAGAAACTTTTGACTGAGATTTGGCGAGTCCTATGTGCACCAGGACATACCCATTGATCAGTTAAGAGTAACATTTACAGGTTAAATTTTGATTGAGAATGTGGGAGACTGAGAAAGTGGAATAGCTGCATGAGCAAAAGGGCCATAGGTGAAAATCCGTAAGGTCTCTGAAGCGATTGTGTTACCTTCCTGTAGTAAACCAGCAGATTTGTTTTTGGTTAGTGCTCACAATAATTGGCATTAGTTTTGTGTGAATTGGAGTTAGGAGGACGAGCACCAAGACTTTCGGTTGAGAAAGCGGGTGAAAGGAGTCTTGGGAGTAAAAGTCATTTCCTGATTTCATTCAAATACACAAAAAGTAGAAAAGATGACTTTTTTCAAAGCCTTTAAGGGAGATACATATATTAAGGCGACAGTGGGGGAGCCTACCCCACTGGAAAATTCTCCGCTTATATTGTGATGGAGGAGTGAGGTGTCGCTCCATGTCTTTGGTTAAAGCAGTGGTGCAAACTGACAGAGAAACAGGGAGCTTTAGCATTTCCAGAGCATGGAACATTTAATTTGATAATTCTGGATCAGTTCCGGATGGCGCTGTATGAGACAAGGCCCCTTCCGAGACCAGCACAGTTTGAGGCAACAGCAGTTTGGGGACTAATAGCGAGGAAGCAGCAAGAAATAAAGTTTCGAAGGAGAATTCTTTAGCAGAAGCGAGATGGGAATGGGAATAGAAGAAGTAGAGAATGGTGACACTGCAGGACGTTAAGTTGTTTCCTGCTATCACAGAGGAATATGAGGCAGAAGGGAGAGAGGAGACTAGCAAAAATGATGAGAGTTCATCAGGGAGTAAAAAGAAGAAAAAGTCTTACATAGTAGAAGAAGACTCGGATGTTTAGAATCTTATTACTCAGATGCTGAGGGACCGACCTTCACCATATGCGGACCATGAGGGGGGTCCGAGTATTCATTCTGCTCCAACTGTCCCAGCACAAGTGTCAGGAACAGTGGGACCAGTGCAAGCAGATAACAGATAGGTACAAGGGGTAGTGCAGAGTATTCCTAATGTGTTGACTACTTCGGTAGTCCAAGCACAGATGCATCCACCACCAGAACAGAGAATTTATCCTGAGATACCCATTCTTGAGACAACTTCGAACTTAGTGGTACATACGGAGCAAGTGGTTCGGAGATCATTGTTGGTCCAGACTGTTGATACCTCAGGCACAGCCACAGGGTTTGCCGAAGTTTACACCAATGACATGGACACAGTCAGATGTGACTCCATTGATGAATCAGAGCATGGGAGTTGCTCTTCCACAGAATGCGGGTGTCAGATCGGCTCTAGATGCAATATTGCTGCCGATTATGGTTTGTCCAGCGGTACCATTGTTTGCGCAGAAGAAGTCAATCACAGGAGAGCGGGGTGAAATGTCACAGAGCCCTGTGAGGGGGGGGTAAGAGAACATGTGCAGGTAATTTCATCTATGGGTCAGACCTTTGATTAATCGAGGTCACTAATGGATCTTAGTCCACTTGTTGCACTTCCAGGCACCGCAAATGCTCCAAGTGTAAGTCTGAGCTTGAAGCTTTTGACACCGCAAACTCCAGGTGCAGTGGTACAATAGGTGCCATCACCAAATGCAAGTAACATTGCGTTACAGGGGTTGACAGCACAGCAGCTGAATGAGTGGTTAGAAAATCTAAATACTCCACAAAAGGTGTCCAAAGGTGAAGAGCAGTTTGATCGTGTGAGGTTGGCTACAGAAATAACTGAACTGGTAGAGGGATCAATGGGAATAAATAGATTAGAATCCTATATTGAAGAAGAACTGAGATACTTATGCTCGATTACTTGTTCAACTGCTGGATTAGAGATTCAGACGAATAGTGATGATGAGGATGAACTAACTCCAGAAATTGAGAATGAAACCACTAATGAGAAGTACCTGCTGATTGAGTTTTCCCCAATGTTTACAGTGAAAGAGCTTCATGCAGATTTGCATGGAACAGTACAGGAAAACATGTGGGACCTGACAGGTAAAGAAGTAGGTCTGATCAGGGGAGTGGAGCCGATTAAAGTCACTTTGAAGCCAAATGTAGTGTTTCCGCAGCTTCCCCAGTACAATATGGCACAAGATGTTCTAATGAAAGTGGCACAAATAATTGAAGATTTCTTGAAACAAGGGGTTTTGAAAGAAGTGTTGAGTAGCCCATGTAATTCACCGATAATGGGTTTGAAGAAACCTTGTGGAAAAGTGCAAATTGTACAGGATTTGCGAAAAGTGAATGACATGGTGGTCAAGTGTTGTCCTGTGGTGCCAAACCCAGCAGTAATAATGTTCCAGATTCCATGCGATGCAGAGTGGTTCACAGTGGTTGATTTGTCACAAGCTTTCTTTTCTGTGCCTCTTCATGAGGATAGTCAGTTTCTCTTTAGTTTCAAATTTCTAGACAGAGTCTACAGCTGGTGCAGGCTTCCTCAAGGGTACACAGAGTCTCCGTATTTGTTTAATCAGAATTTGAAAAAGAACTTGGAGTCATTGGAATTGCAGTACCAATCGACTTTGGCACAATATATTGACGACTTGCTGATTGCATACAAAACAAGGGACAAGTGTAAGTATGACTCAATTGCCCTATTGAATCATTTGGGAATGTTTGGACATAAGGTGTCACCTTTAACCTGTTGAGTGCGGGCGTCGGCCACTGGCCGACGCCCACACACCCTCCCTGGTGCGGGTCACGACCAGTGGCCGACACCAGGAAGGGTATTTATTTTTTTTATTTTTTTTAACTTCCCTCGGGAGACACGGAAGCTTCCGTGTCTCCCCCCGCCCCCCACCCGCCCCTTTGTGATGTCAGCGCACCGCGAGGCGCGCTGACGTTTCAAAGGTGTTTTCCCCATCAAAGCAGGAAGCAGCCTTGCGGCCGCTTCCTGCTTTGATGGGGAAAACGGCCTTTTCCACGTTCTGGAAGGCCTCGTAAGAAAGGGGAGACACTCCCCTTTCTTACGAGGCCTTCCTGAAAGTGTTTCCTGGCCCCCGGTCGCAGCTGTGCTGCGAGCGGGGGCCAGGAAACACTTTCAGGTTTCCTGGCCCCCCCGATCGCAGCACAGCTGCGATCGGGGGGGCCAGGAAACACTTTGAAAAGGCCTCATAAGAAAGGGGAGACTCTCCCCTTTCTTACGAGGCCTTCTGAAACTGTTTCTGGCCCCCGATCACAGCACAGCACATCGGGGGCCAGGAAACACCACTAGACACCAGGGATTTCACTTTGGGGGGGCGGCCCCCGCGGAAAACGGGCCACACCCCATCCCCCCCCCCGGCATAATTTCTTTTTTTTTTTAAAGGTAGGTGCCCCCTGGGGGGGGGCGCGATCAATGTATTCTTTTTTTTTTTTTTAAATAAAAATAAAATAAAATGAAATGACAGGGGGTCGTCCGTGGGCAGGGTGACCCCCTGTGGGGGCAATATTTTTTTTTAGATGTTGCAGGGTTTCCCTGGGGGCCATTTTGGCCCCCAAGGAAACCATGCAACAACTAAAAAAAAATATATGTATATATAGATCTAAATATATCTATGTAGATAGATATATCTAGGTACATGGATATATCTATAGATATATCTATGTAGATATATATATATATATATATATATATATATATATATATATAGAGGTAGATCTCTATCAAAGAGATTTATAAAGCGCGCTACTCACCTGTGAGGGTCTCAAGGCGCGGGGGGGGACGGGGGGAGGGAAAGGGGCTGGGAGGTTCACTGTTCGAAAAGCCAGGTTTTGAGGCCCTTCCTGAAAAGAAGTAGGTTTTGGGTCTTGCGAAGGTGGGTTGTGAGGGCGTTCCAGGTTTTGGGTGCAAGGTAGGAGAAGGATCTGCCCCCGGTGGTGGTGTGTTTGATGCGGGGGACAGAGGTGAGAGAGAGGTCAGCTGAGCGGACGTTTCGTGTGGGGGTGTGGAAGGTGACTCTCGTTGAGGTAGGCAGGGCCTGTGTTGTGGAGTGATTTGTGTGCGAGGATGAGGATCTTGAAGGTGATCCTTTTGTCAATGGGGAGCCAGTGGAGGGATTTGAGGTGTGGAGAGATGTGTTTGTGTCGGCGGAGGTCGAGGATGAGTCGTGCTGCTGAGTTCTGGATGCGTGTAGTTTGCGCTTGAGTTTTAGAGTGGTGCCGGCGTAGAGGGCGTTTCCGTAATCAAGCCTGCTGCTGATGAGTGCGTGAGTGACAGTTTTTCTGGTCTCTGTGGGGATCCATTTGAATGTTTTTCAGTATACGGAGTTTGTTGAAGCATGAGGAGGTAAGAGCGTTGATTTGTTGGGTCATCGAGAGGGAGTAGTCTAGGATGATGCTGAGGTTGCGTGCGTGGTTGGCGGGGGTGGGTGCAGGGCCTAGCGTGGTGGGCCACCATGGGGGGTCCCAGGTGTTTTTGTGTGGGCCAAAGAGGATTATTTCGGTTTTGCTTGAGTTGAGTTTCAGGTGGTTTGCTGTCATATATATATCACTTTTGTCAATATGTGTGTGGTTTCCCTGGGGGGAAAAGGGTCCGACTTGTCTAGTGGCAGTTTTAGTGCCATAAAGAAGCGCAGAAGGTTTATATGCCTACTGCAAAGAGCACATCTGTATTTTATGTAAATAGCTGAGTACATTAGTAAAGTCTATGGAGAGATGAAGGGCACTTTTGCTGGGTGGTAATGAGGGAATCCGAGGAGGAGGGAGTGGGAGCACCAATAATGATTGTTGGACTGGGCGCAGGAGGTGCTAAAGACTGTGACGAATGGTATGTGACAAGGTGTTTTTTGAGTGTCTTGAAAGTACGTGATGATTGAGGGAAGAAGCGCAGGTAAGGTGGCCTCTACTGTTGCACATATCTCACACACACCATCGATTTTGTGACTGTCTACGTAGGCTAGTGTTTTAGATCAACAGTTTAGCCAGTAGCAGAGATGGCATCTTGATGGATGACTGCTGCCTGCACTCGGGTTATAGAGGACCGCTCTGACATAGGATCAGAGACTGAGACATCAGATACTGAGACAGCATCTGAGGGATAGGACAATGGCGCAGACTCTGGGAGTGAGTTTTCAGTCAGAGGAGTCCCATTCGAAAACTCCTCTTCCAGTACATTATGAGGGAGGTGATGAAGACAGTCCTGCTGTCCCTTCGCAAGCTGTTCGTGCAACTGGGTAATAGTGGGTTAGGCCAACCCAGAGAGCAGGTGAATGCGGCGGCAAGCAGAGAGAGAGTGCTCTCTTGGGAGCTCCCCAATTTAGTTCAGCCCCAAATTCCACCACCCAAATCATATTGTGGAGACATCAAAATTGTCTATGGCAAAACAAACTGGTTTTGTAAGGCAGGCACCTGTGTTTTTGGTCCTGGATTCGGCGGCCATATAGAGAAACACACTAAAACCAAACATTTATGGAAACTAGACATTCGGGGGAGTCCACAGAGGTGTGACTTGTGTGGATTCCCCAAAGTTTTCTTACCCAGAATACCCTGCAAAGCTGAAATGTTGAAAACAAACTCAATTTTTCTCGCATTTCTGTCACACAAACTACAGGAATATGCTGGGATCCACAACATTCCTACCACCCAGTGACTCCTCACCTGTCCTGATAAAAACACTACCCCACTTGAGTGCCTACACCTAGTGCCTGTGTCAGGAATGGATCACCCCAGGGTCAACAGCTGCCTCACGCAAGGACCAACATTGACCGTTGTGTGATCTATTCCTGTCACAGGCACCAGGCCTAACCACACAAGTGAGGTATCATATTTATCGGGAGACTTGGGGGAACGCTGGGTGGAAGGAAATTTGTGGCTCCTCTCAGATTCCAGAACTTTCTGTCACCGAAATGTGAGGAAAATGTGTTATTTTAGCCACATTTTGAGGTTTGCAAAGGATTCTGGGTAACAGAACCTGGTCCGAGCCCCACAAGTCACCTCATCTTGGATTCCCCTGGGTTTCTAGTTTTCAAAAATGTACTGGTTTGCTAGGTTTCCCCAGGTGCCGGCTGAGCTAGAGGCCAAAATCCACAGGTAGGCACTGTTTTCTATGAAAAAATGTGATGTGTCCACGTTGTGTTTTGGGGCATTTCCTGTCGCGGGCGCTAGGCCTACCCACACAAGTGAGGTATCATTTTTATCGGGAGACTTGGGGGAACGCTGGGTGGAAGGAAATTTGTGGCTCCTCTCAGATTCCAGAACTTTCTGTCACCGAAATGTGAGGAAAACTTGTTTTTTTAGCCACTTTTTGAGGTTTGCAAAGGATTCTGGGTAACAGAACCTGGTCTGAGCCCCGCAAGTCACCCCTCCTTGGATTCCCCTAGGTCTCTAGTTTTCAGAAATGCACAGGTTTGGTAGGTTTCCCTAGTTGCCGGCTGAGCTAGAGGCCAAAATCTACAGGTAGGCACTTCGCGAAAAACACCTCTGTTTTCTTCCAAAAATGTGGATGTGTCCACGTTGCGCTTTGGGGCATTTCCTGTCACGGGCGCTAGGCCTACCCACACAAGTGAGGTATCATTTTTATCGGGAGACTTGGGGGAACGCTGGGTGGAAGGAAATTTGTGGCTCCTCTCAGATTCCAGAACTTTCTGTCACCGAAATGTGAGGAAAACTTGTTTTTTTAGCCACTTTTTGAGGTTTGCAAAGGATTCTGGGTAACAGAACCTGGTCTGAGCCCTGCAAGTCACCCCTCCTTGGATTCCCCTAGGTCTCTAGTTTTCAGAAATGCACAGGTTTGTTAGGTTTCCCTAGGTGCCGGCTGAGCTAGAGGCCAAAATCTACAGGTAGGCACTTCTCAAAAAACACCTCTGTTTTCTTCCAAAAATTTGGATGTGTCCACGTTGCGCTTTGGGGCGTTTTCTGTCGCAGGCGCTAGGCCTACCCACACAAGTGAGGTATCATTTTTAGCGGGAGACTTGGGGGAACGCCGGGTGGAAGGAAATTTGTGGCTCCTCTCAGATTCCAGAACTTTCTGTCACCGAAATGTTAGGAAAACTTGTATTTTTAGCCACTTTTTGAGGTTTGCAAAGGATTCTGGGTAACAGAACCTGGTCCGCGCCCCGCAAGTCACCCCTCCTTGGATTCCCCTAGGTCTCTAGTTTTCAGAAATGCACAGGTTTGGTAGGTTTCCCTAGGTGTCGGCTGAGCTACAGGCCAAAATCTACAGGTAGGCACTTCGCAAAAAACACCTCTGTTTTCTTCCACAAATTTGGATGTGTCCACGTTGCGCTTTGGGGCGTTTCCTGTCGCAGGCGCTAGGCCTACCCACACAAGTGAGGTATCATTTTTATCGGGAGACTTGGGGGAACGCCGGGTGGAAGGAAATTTGTGGCTCCTCTCAGATTCCAGAACTTTCTGTCACCGAAATGTTAGGAAAACTTGTTTTTTTAGCCACTTTTTGAGGTTTGCAAAGGATTCTGGGTAACATAACCTGGTCCGAGTCCCGCAAGTCACCCCTCCTTGGATTCCCCTAGGCCTCTAGTTTTCAGAAATGGACAGGTTTGGTAGGTTTCCCTAGGTGCCGGCTGAGCTAGAGGCCAAAATCTACAGGTAGGCACTTCTCAAAAAACACCTCTGTTTTCTTCCAAAAATTTGGATGTGTCCACGTTGCGCTTTGGGGCGTTTCCTGTCGCAGGCGCTAGGCCTACCCACACAAGTGAGGTATCATTTTTATCGGGAGACTTGGGGGAACTCCGGGTGGAAGGAAATTTGTTGCTCCTCTCAGATTCCAGAACTTTCTGTCACCGAAATGTTAGGAAAACTTGTTTTTTTAGCCACTTTTTGAGGTTTGCAAAGGATTCTGGGTAACAGAACCTGGTCCGAGCCCCGCAAGTCACCCCTCCTTAGATTCCCCTAGGTCTCTAGTTTTCAGAAATGCACAGGTTTGGTAGGTTTCCCTAGGTGCCGGCTGAGCTAGAGGCCAAAATCTACAGGTAGGCACTTCTCAAAAAACACCTCTGTTTTCTTCCAAAAATTTGGATGTGTCCACGTTGCGCTTTGGGGCGTTTCCTGTCGCAGGCGCTAGGCCTACCCACACAAGTGACGTATCATTTTTATCGGGAGACTTGGGGGAACGCTGGGTGGAAGGGAATTTGAGGCTCCTCTCAGATTCCAGAACTTTCTGTCACCGAAATGTTAGGAAAACTAGTTTTTTTAGCCACTTTTTGAGGTTTGCAAAGGATTCTGGGTAACAGAACCTGGTCCGAGCCCCGCAAGTCACCCCTCCTTGGATTCCCCTAGGTCTCTAGTTTTCAGAAATGCACAGGTTTGGTAGGTTTCCCTATGCGCCGGCTGAGCTAGAGGCCAAAATCTACAGGTAGGCACTTTGCAAAAAACAGCTGTGTTTTCTATAAAAAAAATAGGATGTGTCCATGTTGTGTTTTGGGGCATTTCCTGTCGCGGGCACTAGGCCTACCCACACAAGTGAGGTATAATTTTTATCCGGAGACTTGGGGAAACATAGAATAGCAAAAAAAGTGTTATTGCCCCTTATCTTTCTCTACATTTTTTCCTTCCAAATATAAGAGAGTGTGTAAAAAAGACGTCTATTTGAGAAATGCCCTGCAATTCACATGCTAGTATGGGCACCTCGGAATTCAGCGATGTGCAAAACCTTATCTTGATCCCATTTTGGAAATGCAAAGGTTTTCTTGATACCTCTTTTTCACTCTTCATATTTCAGCAAATGAATTGCTGTATACCCAGTATAGAATGAAAACCAATTGCAGGGTGCAGCTCATTTATTGGCTCTGGATACCTAGGGTTCTTGATGAATCTACAAGCCCTTTATATCCCCGCAACCAGAAGAGTCCAGCAGACAAAACAGTATATTGCTTTCAGAAATCTGACATCGCAGGAAAAAGTTACAGAGTAAAACATAAAGAAAAATGGCTGTTGTTTTCAGCTCAATTTCAATATTTTTTTCAATATTTTTTTATTTCAGCTGTTATTTTCTGTAGGAAAACCTTGTAGGATCTACACAAATGACCCCTTGATGAATTCAGAATTTTGTCTAGTTTTCAGAAATGTTTAGCATTCTGGGATCCAGCATTGGTTTCACACCCATTCCTGTCACTAACTGGAAGGAGGCTGAAAGCACCAAATATAGTAGAAATGGGGTATGTCCCAGTAAAATGCCAAATTTGTGTTGAAAAATGTGGTTTTCTGATTCAAGTCTGTCCGTTCCTGAAAGGTGGGAAGATAGTGATTTCAGCACCAGAAACCCTTTGTTGATGGCATTTTCAGGGAAAAAACCACAAGCCTTCTTCAGCAGCCCTTTTTTCCCATTTTTTTGGAAAAAACAAAATTTTCACTCCTCCAGGGGAAACCACCAACTCTGGGTACCATTAGAATCCCTAGGATGTTGGAAAAAAAGGACGCAAATTTGGCGTGGTTAGCTTATGTGGACAAAAAGTTATGAAGCCCTAAGCGCGAACTACCCCAAATAGCCAAAAAAGGGCTCAGCACTGGGGTGGAAAAGGCCCAGCAGCTAAGGGGTTAAAGTTGCAATATTGTCAGAAGTCAGTGAAATATCTGGGACACCAAATTGAGAAAGGGTCAAGAAAGATTTCCAGAGAAAGAATTACAATGATATTGCAAAGAAGTCCCCTGACTTCACAAAGAGACGTCAGAATGTTCCTGGGAATGGTAGGTTATTGTTGTCAGTGGATTCCAAATGTTGCTGAGATTGCAAATCCATTGCAGCAGCTGACACATAAGGATGTTACAGATTCCATTCCATTAGACCAGGACCAGATGAAGGCGTTTACTGAGTTGAGAGAGAGTTTGTGCAGAGCTCCAGCCTTGGGAATGCCTGATTACACGAAGCCATTCACATTGTTTTGTCATGAGCGTGATGCTTGTTCTTTGTATGTCTTGACCCAGGTCCATGGAGGTGCTTATCACCCAGTAGCCCATTTTTCAGCTACCTTGGACCCAGTTGCAGCAGCCTTACTCGGTTGTTTGCGTGCAGTTGCTGCAGCTGGTCAAAGCCTTTCACAATGTGAGGGAGTAACAATGGGATACCTTCTGACAGTGATGGTACCTCACTCGGTTGAGATTTTACTGACAAGGATGAAAACACAATATTTGACTGGTACCAGACTGTCAAGGTATGAGACGAGCATTTTAGGTGCTCCAAATGAAATATTGAAAAGATGTACAGTGCTGAACCCAGCAACATTACTTCCAAGTGATACTGTTGAAAATGAAAAAGAAGAAGACATTGAGTATGATTGTCGTGAGGTAACAGAGTTGTGCACAAAACCAAGACCAGATATCAGAGATACACGATTAGAAGAAAATTACCAAATTGTCTTTGTCGATGGCTCATGTCTCAGAGACGGTACAGGAACACTGAGAGCAGGCTATGGTGTGTGCACAATTACAAGTACTTTAGGAGCTTCTTGGCTTCGAGGTGTAAATTCTGCACAAGTAGCAGAATTGGTAGCTCTTACTACAGCATGCCATGTATCTGCCAGATTAAGAGTCACTATCTCTACAGATGGGCAATACGGATTCGGAATTGTTCATGATTTTGGTCAATTGTGGTCACAGAGAGGTTTCCTAACCTCTAGTGGTTCACCAGTAAGAAATGGTGACAGAATAAAGGAATTGCTGTATGCAATACAATTGCCAGAAGAAATTGCTGTGGTGAAATGCAGTGCACATCTAAAATCACAGGACTACGTGTCACTGTGAAATGAATATGCGGATAAAGTCGCAAGATTTTGCGCATTGAACTGTATATCGTTCAAGTGGGAACTGATATCTGAAGAAGACACTACGGTGGTCATTCTAACCCTGGCGGTAAAAACCGCCAGGGCGAATGACCGCGGTAGCACCGCCAACAGGCTGGCGGTGCACCGCTGGGCATTCTGACCGCGGCCGTTCAGCCGCGGCCAGAAACGGAAAGTCGGCGGTGTACCGCCGACTTTCCGCTGCCCTTGAGAATCCTCCATGGCGGCGGAGCGCGCTCCGCCGCCATGGGGATTCTGACACCCCCTACCGCCATCCTGTTCCTGGCAGGTCTCCCGCCAGGAACAGGATGGCGGTAGGGGGTGCCGTGGGGCCCCCGTAAGAGGGCCCCAAAAAGAATTTCAGTGTCTGCCTAGCAGACACTGAAATTCGCGACGGGTGCTACTGCACCCGTCGCACTCCAGCAACTCCGCCGGCTCCATTCGGAGCCGGCTTCATCGTTGCTGGGTCTTTCCCGCTGTGCTGGCGGGCGGCCTTTTGGCGGTCGCCCGCCAGCACAGCGGGAAAGCCAGAATGGCCGCCGCGGTCTTGTGACCGCGGTGCGGTCATTTGGAGGTAACCGCATGGCGGGCGGCGACCGCCGCCCGCCGCGGTTAGAATCACCGCCTACATGTATAGGTTTTGCATTAAGGGTGATTGACACAATGGAAGAATTGAAAAACTTGCAGAGTAATGTTGACAAGGAAGAAAAGAATTTGCGGTTATGGCGTCCAGAGGCAGGAAGAGCTATTGGTATCAGAAGATGGTCAAATGGCTTTGCCAAATAGTTTGCTGTCACAAATGGGGAGATGCTATCATGGCCAAGCACACATTGGAAGGGATGTCATGGTTGGGTTATTCAAAATATTGGTTTAACCCCAAGTTTAGGCAGGCAGCAGAAGCAGTATGCCCTTGCTGCATTATTTGTCAGCAGTTAAAAGCAGGGAAAGGGACTGTGGTGAATTTGAGCCACATTGGAAGGGCAGGAGGACCATTTAGCGGAATGCAATTGGATTTCATTGAGATGCCTGAATGTGGAGGTTTGAAATACGTGTTGGGGATTGTGTGCATTTTTAACCACTGGATTGAGGCGCACCCCACAAGAAGAAACAAAAGTCTCACAGTAACGAAGCTGTTGCTACCATATTTCAGTTTTCCGATCTCTTTAGAATCAGATAGGGCAATGCACTTCAATAATGAGGTGATCAAATGTTTGTGTGCAGCACTAACCATTGAGCAGAAGTTGCATTGTAGTTCCCGCCCTGAAGCATCAGGACTAGTGGAACAGATGAATGGGACTTTGAAATCAAGGATTGCCAAGATGTGTGCAGCTATGAATCTGAAATAGCCAGATGCATTGCCTTTGGTATTGATGTAAATGAGAAATACCCCTGACAGGAAGACAGGATTGTCAACCCACAAGATTCTTAGGGGCAGAGCAATGAGATTGCCAGCAGTTCCAGCCAATGCACTTGTAAATATTACAGATGATATGGTGTTGGACTACTGCAAGGGTCTGGCTGATGCAGTTCGCTCTTTCTCTGAGCAGGTGGAAGCCACCACACTGCCACCATTTCACGATCCAGGGCACAACCTTAGTGCCGGCGACTGGGTTGTTGTCCGAAAACATGTTCTCAAGACGTGTTTGGAGCCACGTTGGAGAGGGCCTTACCAGGTGATTCTGACAACCACGACAGCTGTGAAGTGTGCAGAACTCCCGAACTTAATTCATGCAAGCCACAGAAAGAAAGTGGCATGTCCACTGGATCGTGAAGAAGCGTTGTTGAGAGCACCAACAACTGCGAAACAGGTTGCAGCACCTGAACTAGAAAAAGAACGAAGAGAGCCTGAAATTGAACAAGAGCTTGTGGAAGATGGTTCTATCACACCTGTAAGAGACGAAGGTGAAGAATTACAGGAGGGTGCGGGAGAATCAATCTTGATGGATACAGCAGGAGAGCCTAGCACAGCAGAGGTTCTCCCAGAAGCAGACAGTGCTGAGAAGCAAACAGAGCGAGTGCCAGACCGAGAAGGGGAAGGATTTGAGATGGATCAAAGTCAAGGTGATCTGACTCCTCTTGAGCCTGTTGCAGGTCCATCAAGAGAAAACACCATAGAGAAGGAGAAGGCAAAGAGTCCAATCCTGAAAAAAATATTGACAGAAAGATCGAGGCAAGGAGATAATTGGCCTGAATCACAAGTAGAGAAAAAAAAGGAAGTGGTCAATAATCAAACAATAGAGGAAGAAGTAGATACTACGAGAAAAGAAGAACTGAGTGAAGGCGAGCCAAGTGGTGATTGGAAGTTGAAGAGAAAGAGAATAGCAAGTCGAAAATACGCAGGTCCTGAATGGGGGTATCCAACTACTAATGAATGGCAACACAAGTTTATGTCTTTTTGTTTCGATAGAGAAGTTCAAAGTCAGTATTTTGATGTAACGTGAAGGTGATTAAGGAGCTGAACTGTCGAACAAATCTGAAAATACTTTGAGAAAAGAGACTGTTGAAGATAAACTGGAAGATACATTGATAACCTGATTTGACATTGAAGACCAGATGTGACAAGCTGCTAATCAATTTTGACAAAGGAAAAAGGGTTCCTGGATGCAAAACTGAACTGTTGAAAGAAGAATTTTCTATTTTGGATTTTTGCTGCACTTTTCTAAAAGTTACTTCTACTTTCTGATTCTTTACAGATCATGGCTGAGTTAAATAATCAAGTCAGGGATGCTAGGCACTGTAAATATATGAGCAATGGATTGGCAATTATGTGTGGAATTTTGTTTATAGTGGTGATTGTGGGAATGTCTCTTCTTGATGTGAGAAGAGCCAATCATACTTCTTCTTCTGAGAATACTACTCTAACAGCTTTGGAGAAGTTTAAGTTAGATGAGAAATACTGATTATACTAATGCTCAAGGAGAACTTTCTTCTAATGTCTTTTATTGCTTATTGAGTGAGTATGTTGAGACAATGGATGCAAGGGATTGTCTTGTGTGTATGCAAATCCCTTTGTCAGTTAGGGAAGGAGTTACTGTTATGAATGGGGTCTTTGGTTGACAGTCAGGTTACCCTCTGTTCAAGCAAGGACCCTCACTCTAGTCAAGGTAAAAGAGAATCACCCTCAGCTAAACTTTGCTTACCCCCTTGGTAGCTTGACAGATCAGTACGCTTGACTTCCGGGTGCTAGGTGTAAAGTATTTGTACCAATAAACACAGTAACTTAATGAAAACACTACAAAATGACACAATACCAGTTTAGATAAATATGAAATATCTAAACAAAACAAGACCAAAACGACAAAAATCAACAATGCACAAGTCAAGTTATCAATTAAAAATCAAAAAGAGTCTTCAAGTCGTTTTAAACACACACTAACACTGTTAGCGTGAAAATGTACCTCAAATGTGTAAATAAAAACCTGCAGGGCCAAGTTTGTGTGTCAAAAATGGCTTACGATGCGTCGATTCCACTCACGAGCAGGACCTTGCATCGTTTCTCCTTTCATCGGGTTGGGGCTTGTTGTTTCTTCTCTCCACAGGAGAGCGATCTGTCAATCCGGTCAGCACTCTCGGGTCTAGGCAGGCCTTGCATTGTTATTCACGGCTAGCGGTGTTTGCCTCAGAAATCCAGCCACAACATGATCTGAAAACCACGCAGCGTGGGTTGCGATCTCTCAGCCTCCCTCAGTGATGCTGTGCGTTGTTTCTCCAGCTCTGTGCGTTGATTATTCAGTCGCGTTTCCAGCGAGCGTCAATTTTCAGCCGCGGATCCAGCGGCACGTCGTTTCTTCCACCACAGATCAGAGTTGTGTCGATTTTTTCCACGCACGGCGCTCTGTGTGTGGATTTCTTCCTCTTAGGCTGCCAGCTTCTCCTTTCAGGGTGCCAGGAACTGGATGGGCACCACTTGGCAGAGTAGGAGTCTCTCCAGAGACTCCAGGTGCTGGCAGAGAGAAGTCTTTGCTGTCCCTGAGACTTCAAACAACAGGAGGCAAGCTCTAAATCAAGCCCTTGGTGATGTTCAAAAGATGGAAGGCACACAAAGTCCAGTCTTTGCCCTCTTACTCTGGCAGAAGCAGCAACTGCAGGATAGCTCCATAAAGCACAGTCACAGGCAGGGCGGCTCTTCTTCCTCAGCTATTCAGCTCTTCTCCAGGCAGAGGTTCCTCTTGGTTTTCAGAAGTGTTCTAAAGTCTGTCGTTTTGGGTGCCCTTCTTATGCCCATTTTCTCCTTTGAAGTAGCCCTACTTCAAAGTAGAGTCTCTTTTGAATATGAAATCCTGCCTTGCCCAGGCCAGGCCCCAGACACTCACCAGGGGGTCAGAAACTGCATTGTGTGAGGACAGGCACAGCCCTTTCAGGTGTAAGTGACCACTCCTCCTCTCCCTCCTAGCACAGATGGCTCATCAGGAAATGCAGACGACACCCCAGCTCCTTTTGTGTCACTGTCTAGTGTGAGGTGCAACCAGCCCAACTATCAAACTGACCCAGACAGGGAATCCACAAACAGGCAGAGTCACAGAAATAGTATAAGCAAAAACATGCTCACTTTCTAAAAGTGGCATTTTCAAACACACAATCTTAAAATCAAATTCACTAAAAGATGTATTTTTAAATTGTGAGCTCAGAGACCCCAAACTCCACATGTCCATCCGCTCCCAAAAGGAATCACTTTACTTTACTTTACACTTTAATCAGATTTAAAGGTAGCCCCCATGTTAACCCATGAGAGGGACAGGCCTTGCAACAGTGAAAAAACAGATTTAGCAATATTTCACTGTCGGAACATATAAAAAACATTATTATATGTCCTACCTTAACCATACACTGCACCCTACCCCTGGGGCTACCTAGTGCCTACCTTAGGGGTGTCTGACATGTAAGAAAAGGGAGGGTTTAGGCCTGGCAAGTGGGTACACTTGCCAAGTCGAATTTACAGTTGAAACTGCATCCACAGACACTGCAATGGCAAGTCTGAGGCATGGTTACAGAGCTACTTATGTGGGTGGCACAACCAGTGCTGCAGGCCCACTAGTAGCATTTGATTTACAGGCCCTGACACCTCTAGTGCACTTTACTAGGGACTTTATAGTAAATCAAATATGCCAATCATGGATAAGCCAATTACATACACATTTTGTAAAGGAGCACTTGCACTTTAGCACTGGTTAGCAGTGGTAAAGTGCCCAGAGTAACAAAAACAGCAAAATTAGAGTCCAGCAGACATCAACAACCTGGGGAACAGAGGCAAAAAGTTAAGGAAGACCACACCAAGGATGAAAAGTCTAACACGTGTTCTCCCCAGCTGAAAGTGGGGAGCAACTACTCAAACTCATGGGAGGTCTCATCACTAAGGCAGAAGAACCTGGACAGACCATCAGCACTGGTGTGCTCCCTAACAGGCCGGTGTTCCACCGTAAATTCCATCCCCTGTAGGGAAATGGACCACCTCAACAGTTTTGGATTCTCACCCCTCATCTGCATTAACCAACTGAGGGGCCTGTGGTTGGTCTGAACTTGGAAGTGAGTCCCAAACAACTAAGGTCTTAGATTCTTCAGTGACCAGACCACAGCAAACGCTTCATGTTCTATGGCACTCCACCTACGTTCCCTTGGTTGTAACCTCCTGCTAATGAAGGCTATGGGTTGATCTAGGCCCTTTTCCTTAAGCTGTGAGAGCACTGCTCCAATACCATGCTCTGAGGCATCTGTTTGCAGAGCAAACTCCTTGGAGTAGTCAGATGCCTTCAGCACAGGAGCTGTGCACATGGCAGCCTTCAGGGCATCAGAAGCGTTCTGGCAAGCCTCTGTCCAGATCACATTCCTGGGCTGCTTCTTCAAAGTCAACTCAGTTAAGGGGGCAACAATGGTACCATATTCCTTAACAAACCTCCTGTAGTATCCTGTGAGACCTAAAAAGGCTCTCACTTCAGTCTGGGTCTTGGGAGGCTCCCAAGCCAGAATTATGTCAATCTCAGGCTGTAGGGGTGCCACCTGGCCACTCCCCACCTGGTGTCCTAAGTACACTACAGAACCCTGCCCTATTTTGCACTTGCTCGCCTTAATAGTGCGGCCTGACTTCTGCAGGGCCTATAGCCACTCTCCAGAGGTGTTGCAGGTGTTCCTCCCATGTGGAACTAAACACAGCAATGTCATCCAGGTAGGCGGCACTGAACTCATCCAGCATGCCAACACCTGGTTGACCAACCTCTGAAAGGTGGCAGGGGAATTCTTCATCCCAAATGGCATCACTTTAAATTGAAAGTGTCCATCTGGGGTAGAGAATGCTGACCTCTCCTTGGCCCCCTCAGTTAAGGCATTCTGCCAGTACCCAGATTTTAAATCAGACGTACTGAGGTACTTGGCGGCTTCCAACCGGTCAATGAGCTCATCAGCTCAGGGGATGGGGTCTGTGTCAGTCTTTCTGACCGCATTGAGTCCCCGGTAGTCCACACAGAACCTGGGTTATGGAGTGGCACCAGGTGCAGAAGCCTTTGGGACCAATACCACTGGGCCGGCCCAAGGTATGCTGGAGTGCTCAATAACCCCTAGGGTAAGCATTTTGGATACTTCATCCTTAATGCATGCCCTGACCCTGTCAGTCACCCTTTAAGCCTTCTGTTTAATTGGTGTACCGTCCCCTGTGTCCACATCATGTGTGCACAAGTGTGTGACTCCTGGGGTCAGGGAAAACAGTGAGGAAAACTGTCACAACACGTGGCAATAGTCACCTTGCTGCTCCTCAGTCAGGGAGGGGGAGAGGATCACTCCTTCCACTGACCCATCTTTTTCTCCTGCAGACAGGAGGTCAGGAAGAGGCTCACTCTCCTTGTCTACCCCATCATCTGCCGCAAGAAGCATGGACAGTTCAGCCCGCTCAAAGTGAGGTTTGAGGCAGTTGACATGCAGGACCCTTAAAGGGTTCCTGGGAGACTACAAGTCCACCAGATAGGTGATTTCACTCTTGCGCACCACCACCTCAAATGGCCCAGTCTACTTATCCTAGAGTGCCCTAGGCTCCACTGGTGCCATCACCCACACTTTCTGACCAGGTTGAAACTCGACCAGCGTGTCATTCAGGTCGTACCACCGTTTCACAATCTCCTGGCTTGCTTCCAGGTTCTCCAGAGCGAGACTCCTGAAGCGGGCAGTCTGGTTTCTTAAAGCCAGCATGTAGCTAAATGCATCCTGGGGGGTTTACTAGGAGCTTTCTCCAAAGCCTCCTTTACCAGACTTAAGGGTCCCCTCACAGGGTGGCCATAGATGAGCTCAAAGGGGCTAAAGTCAAGTCCCTTTTGAGGCACCTCCCTGTAAGCGAACAGAAAGCATTGCAAGATGTCATCCCACTTCTTCCTCAAGGCCTCTGGCAGGCCCTGGATCATGCCTTTCAAGGTGCGGTTGAATCTCCCAACCAGACCATTACCTAGGGGTGGTGAACTTGTAGGTTACCCCACACACTTTCCACAGAGACTTCATATACATAGATATGAAGTTGGTACCCCTATCAGATCCACTTCCTTGGGAACCCCATGCAGGTAAAAACTCCTATCAAGGCACGGCCCACCACAGAGGCAGTAATTGTCCTTAGAGGAATGGCTTCTGGGTACCGGGCGGCATGGTACACCAAGACCAGGATGAACCTAGTGCCCATGTGTTAGAAATGGGGTTTTTGGTTGGCAGTCAGGTTGCCCTCTGTCCAAGCAATAACCCTCACTCTAGTCAGGGTAAGTCACACACAATCCAAAATCAGCCTGTGCTCACCCTCCGGTAGCTTGGCATGAGCAGTCAGGCTTAACTTAGAAGGCAATGTGTAAAGCATTTGTGCAATAAATCATACAACACCATAGCATAACACCACAAAAATACACCACACAGTGTTTAGAAAAATATATAATATTTATCTGGGTATCTTCAGGTCAAAACGATCAAAGTTGCAATACGAATTTGTAAAGATATCACTGAAAAGTGATAGAGAGTGTCTTAAGTCTTTAGAAAGTAAACAAAGTCTCTTTCAAACACAAAGTACCTGGTTTCTGGTGGAAAATCTCCTCAGAGGGCCACAGAGGAAGAAGTGCGTGGAAAAAGGGTGTGTGCGTCGATTTCTCCCCAGCACACACGGACTTGCGTCGTTATTTTCCACGCGGGGAAGTCGGGCGTCGTTTTCCGGCGTGCGGACAGTCTCTTTCTGTGGGTCGCGGGGATTACCAGATGTCCTGGGTCTGTGCGTGGATTTTCCTGCTTGTTTTCCGGCTGCGCGTCGGTCTGCGGGGCTGTGCGTCGAAATTACGATCTCACGGCAGGCGTCGCGTCGATTTCTCCTCTAGACTTCGATCTGCGGGGCTGCGTGTTGAAATTACGATCTCACGGCAGGCGTCGCGTCGATTTCTCCTCTAGAGGTCGGGCGGCGTTGTCCTTGCGAGGCCGTGCGTCGGATCTTCGATCATCCCAAGAGCGTCGCGTCGATCAGCGTCGGAGTGCGGCATTTTTCTCGCCGCGAAACAAGCTGTGCGTCGAAATGTTCGGCGCACGGAGCGTCCAAGTAAAAGAGAGAAGTCTTTTTGGTCCTGAGACTTCAAGGAACAGGAGGCAAGCTCTATCCAAGCCCTTGGAGAGCACTTTCACAGCCAGACAAGAGTTCAGCAAGGCAGCAGGGCAACAGCAAGGCAGCAATTCTTTGTAGAAAGCAGGCAGGTGAGTCCTTTGAGCAGCCAGGCAGTTCTTCTTGGCAGGATGTAGTTTCTGGTTCAGGTTTCTTCTCCAGCAAGTGTCTGATGAGGTAGGGCAGAGGCCCTGTTTTATACTAAGTTGTGCCTTTGAAGTGGGGGTGACTTCAAAGAGTCTCTAAGAAATGCACCAAGCCCCCTTTCAGTTCAATCCTGTCTGCCAGAGTCCCAGTAGGGGGTGTGGCAGTCCTTTGTGTGAGGGCAGGCCCTCCACCCTCCCAGCCCAGGAAGACCCATTCAAAATGCAGATGTATGCAAGTGAGGCTAAGTACCCTGTGTTTGGGGTGTGTCTGAGTGAATGCACAAGGAGCTGTCAACTAAACCTAGCCAGACGTGGATTGAAGGGCACAACAAGATTTTAGTGCAAAAAAAGTGGCATTTCTAGAATAGTAATATTAAATCCGACTTCACCAGTCAGCAGGATTTTGTATTACCATTCTGGCCATACTAAATATGACCTTCCTGCTCCTTTCAGATCAGCAGCTGCCACCTCAACAGTGTATGAGGGCAGCCCCAATGTTAGCCTATGAAGGGAGCAGGCCTCACAGTAGTGTGAAAACGAATTAGTGGGAACAAAGTAGCAGATTATAAAGGTTTATATGACTTGATTCTGAGAGAGCATATGCTTAATGTTACTTATACAGATTTGCGCCAGCACCTAGTGGATAGTAAGCTGACTGATCCCAGGAAGCTTGCTGAGGAGGCGGACCTCTGGGTTAGCACCAGAGTGTCCAAGAAGGTACCTGGGGGGGACTCCCACAAAGGTGGTCAGGGTTCCCAACAGAAGAAAGAGGGGGGAGATAAACTTGCAGATAAGGAACTCTCTAAAGGCTCCCAAAAGAATTCCCAGGGAGGGGGTGGCAACCCTTCCTTTTCCAAATTTGGGAAAAAGCCAGGGACATATGACAAGTCAGGGAAATCTAGCCCCAAATGCATGGAGTGTTACCAGTATGGTCACTACAAAGGCGATCCACATTGCCCCAAGAGGGCACCGTCCACTACCGGACAGGCACCTGGGTTGACTAGTGTAGCGCTCGGGGGGGAGATGGACCCAAATAGCTTTGGGGAGCAGGTAGAGATTTCCCTAATGTCCCTGGGAGAAGGAGAAATGGTGCCCAAGGCCCACATGCCCAGAAACACTTCCAAGTACTGGCAGTGGGTCACCATTGATGGGCAGAAGGTGGAGGCTCTGCGTGACACAGGAGCCAGTATGACTACTATCAAGAGTCAGCTGGTGTCAACAGAGCAGATAGTATCTAATACATTCCACCAGGTCAGAGTCGCTGACAATCGTGAGAGTCACCTACCGGTGCCTCTGGTTCCCTTTGAATGGGGGGGGGGTCTCTGGTACTCTGAGAGTAGCTGTGAGTCCTGCCATGCCTGTAGATTGTCTGTTAGGCAATGATCTTGAGCACACTGCTTGGAAAGAAGTGGAGCTCAGGTCTCACCTGGAGATGTTAGGGTTACCTGAGTGGGTCTGCATGACCACACGGTCCATGGCTGACCGAGAGGGAAGTCAAGGGCATCTGGAGCCTGGAACGATGGCCCAGAGAGCTGCCAGGAGGAGGGACCAGGGGTGCGGGAAACCGGCCCCAGAAGTTCCCACAGTGGCTGACGGGGCTCCTGAGGAGGAGGCTCCCGAGCCAACTGGGGAAGACATTGCCGCCCTAGGTGACTTACCTGAGCTTGCTGGCTGGCAAGTTGAAGGTGGACCCACCAGGGAGGAATTCTGCAAGGTGCAGAAAGAATGTCCCACTCTGGAAGGTTTGAGGAAACAAGCCTCAAACCAGGCAGCAGGCGACGCCTCTGGCGATCACCACCTATATTGGGAGAATGATCTCCTCTACAGTGAGCCCAAGGTTCCGTGCTTTGGGGCAGCACGTATGCTGGTGGTCCCCCAATGTTACCGAACCTTCCTACTGGGTCTGGCTCACGACATTCCCCTGGCAGGACATTTGGGGCAGGGAAAGAACTTTAACAGGCTTGTCACCCACTTTTATTGGCCCAAAATGAGGACACACTCAGAAAAGTTCTGCAGATCCTGTCCTACCTGCCAGGCCAGTGGTAAAGCAGGAAAAAGGGTTAAAACCCCCCTGATTCCACTGCCTGTAGTTGGCACCCCCTTTGAAAGGGTGGGCATCGACATTGTTGGTCCCTTGGACCCCAAAACTGCCTTAGGCAACAGGTTCATCCTGGTTTTGGTGGACCATGCCACCCGTTACCCAGAGGCAATCCCTCTGAGGACCGTAACTGCACAGGTGGTGGCCAGAACCCTGATGGGGATATTTACCCGTGTGGGATTCCCCAAGGAAATAGTGTCTGACAGAGGCACTAACTTCATGTCTGCATACATGAAGTCGCTGTGGGATGCGTGTGGTGTAACTTACAAGTTCACCACACCCTATCACCCCCAGTCTAATGGTCTTGTGGAGAGATTCAACAAGACCCTGAAAGGCATGATTGGTGGCCTCCCTGAGGCCATGAGGCGTAAGTGGGACGTCCTCTTACCATGCCTTCTCTTTGCTTACAGAGAGGTCCCCCAGAGGGGGGTAGGGTTCAGTCCCTTTGAACTTCTCTACGGGTACCCTGTCAGGGGACCCTTAAGCATTGTCCAGGAGGGATTGGAGAAAGCTCCAAAGACACCCCCTCATGATGTGGTTAGCTATATGTTGGCCCTCCGCAACCAGATGACCCGCTTCTGGAAAGAAGCCCAAGATAACCTTGAGGCCAGTCAAGAGGTGATGAAACAATGGTATGACCAGAAGGCCACCCTGGTAGAGTTTCAACCTGGAGAGAAAGTGTGGGTAATGGAGCCAGTAGAGCCCAGAGCTCTCCAAGACCGCTGGTCTGGCCCATTTGAAATAAAGGAGCGGAAAGGGGAGGCCACTTACCTAGTGGACCTCCAAACCCCTAGGAATCCCCTAAGGGTGCTCCATGTGAACCGACTAAAAGCTCATTTTGAGAGGTCGGAGATCAACATGCTTCTGGTCACAGATGAAGGAACGGAAGAGGAGAGTGAACCTCTCCCCGACCTCCTCTCTGCCCAAGAAGGTGATGGGTCAGTAAGCGGGGTCATTCTGTCTGACTCCCTGACTCTAAATCAAAAAGGAGACTGCTATGAGCTGTTGAGCAGTTCTCCCCCCTGTTCTCCCTTACTCCTGGACTGACCCACCTCTGTGTTCATGATATTGACACTGGTGACAGTCTCCCTGTGAAAAACAAAATTTACAGGTTGTCGGATAAGGTGAAGGCCAGCATCAAGGAGGAGGTCTCCAAGATGTTGACTCTAGGGGTTATTGAGAAATCCAGTAGTCCCTGGGCCAGCCCAGTGGTGTTGGTCCCTAAGGCTACTGCCCTAGGTGCGAAGCCAGAACTCCGGTTCTGTGTGGACTACCGGGGTCTCAACTCAGTCACACGGACTGATGCTCACCCCATTCCCCGAGCTGATGAGCTCGTGGACAGGCTAGGCGCTGCCAAGTTCCTGAGTACGTTTGATCTTACTTCAGGGTACTGGCAGATCGCCCTGACTGAGGGGGCCAAGGAAAGATCCGCCTTCTCAACCCCTGATGGCCATTACCAGTTCCGGGTTATGCCATTTGGGTTGAAAAATGCCCCCGCTACCTTCCAACGGTTGGTTAACGGGGTCCTAGCTGGCAAGGATGCCTTCTGTGCAGCCTACCTGGATGACATAGCTGTCTACAGTTCCAGCTGGGAGGAACACCTGCTTCACCTCAAGGAGGTGCTTCAGGCCCTGCAACAGGCAGGCCTGACCATCAAGGCCAGTAAGTGCCAGATTGGGCAGGGTTCCGTGGTGTACTTGGGACACCTAGTGGGTGGTGGCAAGGTGCAGCCACTCCAGGCCAAGATTGAAACTATCAAGGCCTGGCAACCACCGCGAACGCAGACTGAGGTGAGAGCCTTTCTAGGCCTCACAGGATACTACGGCAGATTTGTCAAGGGCTATGGTACCATTGTAACACCCTTGACAGAACTCACTTCCAAGAAACAACCTAGGTTGGTGAATTGGACAGAGGCTTGTCAGAAAGCCTTTGACGCCCTGAAGGAAGCCATGTGCACGGCCCCCGTACTCATGGCCCCTGACTACTCCCAGGAATTTATCGTGCAGACAGATGCTTCAGAGCATGGCATAGGGGCAGTCCTAGCACAGCTGAATGAGGAGGGCAGAGATCAACCGGTAGTCTTTTTTAGCAGAAGGCTATTACCACGGGAACAGAGGTGGAGTGCTATTGAGAGAGAAGCTTTTGCTGTGGTCTGGGCACTAAAGAAGCTAAGACCCTACCTGTTTGGGACTCACTTCCGGGTTCAGGCAGACCACAGGCCCCTCAGATGGCTCATGCAGATGAGGGGTGAGAATCCAAAACTCTTGAGGTGGTCCATTTCCCTACAGGGGATGGACTTTACGGTGGAACATCGCCCAGGGGTTGACCACGCCAATGCTGATGGTCTCTCCAGGTACTTCCGCCTTAGCGATGAGAGCTCCCAGGAGGTCGGGTAGCTCTCCCCACTTTCAGCTGGGGGGGACACATGTTAGACCTGACAGCCTTAGGGTAGTCACCCCTAACTTTTTGCCTGCCTCCCTCTGCTTTTTGGACACTGTTTTTGCTGGTTTATAGACTCTGCGCACTTTACCTCTGCTAACCAGGGCTAAAGTGCATATGCTCTCTCCCCTAAAACATGGTAACCTGGAATCATACCTGATTGGACTATTAGTTACCTATAAGTCCCTAGTAAGGTGCACTCTATGTGCATAGGGCTGGTAAATTAAATGCTACTAGTGGGCCAGCAGCACTGGTTGTGCCACCCACTTAAGTAGCCCCTTCTCTTTGTCTCAGGCTTGCCATTACAAGGCCTGTGTGTGCAGTTTCACTGCCACATCGACTTGGCATTTAAAAGTTCTTGCCAAGCCTAGAACTCCCCTTTTTCTACATATAGGTCACCCTTAATGTGTGCCCTAGGTAACCCCTAGGGCAGGGTGCTGTGTAGCTAAAAGGCAGGACATGTACCTGTGTAGTTATATGTCCTGGTAGTGTAAAACTCCTAAATTCGTTTTCACACTACTGTGAGGCCTGCTCCCTTCATAGGCTAACATTGGGGCTGCCCTCATACACTGTTGAAGTGGCAGCTGCTGATCTGAAAGGAGCAGGAAGGTCATATTTAGTATGGCCAGAATGGTAATACAAAGTCCTACTGACTGGTGAAGTCGGATTTAATATTACTATTCTAGAAATGCCACTTTTAGAAAGTGAGCATTTCTTTGCACTTAAATCCTTCTGTGCCTTACAATCCACGTCTGGCTGGGCTTGGTTGACAGCTCCTTGTGCATTCACTCAGACACACCCCAAACACAGGGTACTCAGCCTCACTTGCATACATCTGCATTTTGAATGGGTCTTCCTGGGCTGGGAGGGTGGAGGGCCTGCTCTCACACAAAGGACTGCCACACCCCCTACTGGGACCCTGTCAGACAGGATTGAACTGAAAGGGGACCTGGTGCACTTCTTAGCCACTCTTTGAAGTCTCCCCCACTTCAAAGGCACATTGGGTATAAAACAGGGCCTCTGCCCTACCTCATCAGACACTTGCTGGAGAACAAACCTGAACCAGAACCTACATCCTGCCAAGAAGAACTGCCTGGCTGCTCAAAGGAGTCACCTGCCTGCTTTCTACAAAGAATTGCTGGCTTGCTGTTGCCCTGCTGCCTTGCTGAACTCTTGTCTGGCTGTGAAAGTGCTCTCCAAGGGCTTGGATAGAGCTTGCCTCCTGTTCCTTGAAGTCTCAGGACCAAAAATACTTCCCTCTATTACTTGGACGCTCCGTGCGCCGAAAATTTCGATGCACAGCTTGTTTCGCGGCGAGAAAAACGCCGCACTCCGACGCTGAACGACGCGACGCTCGTGGGACGATCGAAGATCCGACGCACGGCCTCGCAAGGACAACGCCGCCCGACCTCTAGAGGAGAAATCGACGCGACGCCTGCCGTGAGATCGCAATTTCAACGCGCAGCCCCGCAGATCGAAGTCTAGGGGAGAAATCGACGCAACGCCTGCCGTGAGATCATAATTTCGACGCGCAGCCCCGCAGACCGACGCGCAGCCGGAGAACAAGCAGGAAAATCCACGCACAGACACAGGACATCTGGTAATCCCCGCGATCCACAGAAAGAGACTGTCCGCGCGCCGGAAAACGACGCCGACTTCCCTGCGTGGAAAATAACGACGCAAGTCCGTGTGTGCTGGGTGAGAAATCGACGCACACACCCTTTTTCCACGCACCTCTTCTCTTGTGGCCCTCTGAGGAGATTTTTCCACTCCCAACCAGGTACTTGTGCTTGAAAGAGACTTTGTTTATATTCTAAAGACTTAAGACACTTTATATCACCTCCCTGTGATATTTCTACAATTTTCCATTGCAACTTTATTCTTTTTGACCTACAATTATCCTGATAAATATTATATATTTTTCTAAACACTGTGTGGTGTATTTTTGTGGTGCTATATGGTGGTATTGTATGATTTATTGCACAAATACTTTACACATTGCCTTCTGAGTTAAGCCTGACTGCTCGTGTCAAGCTACCAGAGGGTGGGCACAGGATAATCTTGGATAGTGTGTGACTTACCCTGACTAGAGTGAGGGCTTTTGCTTGGACCGAGGGTAACCTGACTGCCAACCAAAAACCCCATTTCTAACAGATACTGAATTGGCTGTGGATAGAGCTATGACTCTTCAAAGTCGTCTTGCTTTAGACATCCTTCTAGTGAAGGACAGCAGAGATGTAAAATGGATAACTCTAGGCATTGCTGCTTGTACATTCCTAACAATAGTAAAGAGATAAGAGACTTTCTAACCTGACTAACTCAAGTAAGGATTTGAAAGAATTAAAGGATTAAAGGAACCAGGTGTTTGGGAGAAGGTTGGAATGGGATTTGCTTCAATGGGAAATTGGCTTAGCAATATTTGGAATGGGGTTTTATTAACAATCATACAAGGGATATTAATTTTAATTGCTTGCATATTAAGATTATGGGGCTCATGTAAATTGTGTCAAAAGATTAAATTGAAAAGGTCTAAAAAATAATCAGAGGATGGAAGAACGAAACAGGGAAAGAATCTATAGAGAATATTTGAGAAGAAGACAAAATGCTGAAGAAACTGAGTTGTGAAACTGTTGTTGGTAAAAGTTGTGTGATGGCATATTTTGCCATCAGAGGAGGGATTGTTAACTCAAATATATTAATTAGAAATTATTAATGAATGTTTATGTATTCTGAATAATGAAAAATGTAGAAAATGATTAACGTAGAAAAATAATGAGCGTGTTTGAAATTGTGACCTCAGAGAGCGAATACCAGAAAAGATGAATTATATTAAAGAGAGCAACTAATGTGTGTGAAATATTGAAAATGTATTGGATTAATGTAGTAGTATGTCATATTGAGAGATATAATTTATGTTTTGCAATATATTGTAGGGCTTAACTTAGCTAAAGTCGTGGCCTAGTTTTGCCAGGCCTCATGTGGAAGCTGTATTTCTTAGTGTTTTATGAAAATGCTGACAAGCTGAACTAACCGTGTATTGCTCATTGTTTCATAAAATTTGCTTTGCTGAAACCTTTGCATGAACCAACAGACAGGAGATGATGAAGCTAGAATTGTAACAAATAGTGTGGAAAGCGCTCAGAGTGTACTTTCCCAGGACGCGAACAATGAAGACGCTGACTGGAGAAAATGTAACATTTTCGATACCTGACGAGCCTGATGATGAGGACATTGTAAAGTGACCCAATTAATGACATGAGAACTGTATAATATTAGAATTAATAGATTTGAGTTACGAAAATTATTGGGTAAAGAAAAATCGTATGATTAATTGACCAATTAGGATTTGGGGGATAGTCTGAGTGACTTTGACATAACAACGTGACAGAGGGAAGCGAGTTCAGATGTTAGGTGCAGATGTTAGGGGAGAAACTGCAAGACCGTATAGGTGATTCGAGATTCTGTCATCGGGCTCATACTCTCTCGAGGAGAGCCTAATGTGATGCTGATCGACTGATAACCTGAAGACAAAGACTGACTTTGTTGCTGAGCCATACCGAGGATAGGTAGATATGACAATGTGACTGAATTATCTTTTTCTGCCTTTTCTTTCTAGATACCAACTGCGCTGTCTAAATAGTTTTCTCTTAGCTAGATGTTTTCCAAATCCATGTTCCTAAACTGTTTTTGCATGAAGTCCCACGTGCTGATGCTAATCTGGGTTAGGTGAGGTTATTAACCTATGACATTGACAAAACACGGAGACAAATGATTGACGGAGTGATTTGCTGAACTCTGCTACTTATGTTGACTTATTCATCTTTGATTCAATTGATGACATATGCTAATGCTTTGGAGTGTATTCTAATACAAGTTTTCATTAAGTTATGCTTTTGGTGTCTACTAATGAATTAATGAGAGAATTTCTTGAATTGAATAAAGTTGAACTAATCTCATGATTTAGTATTGTAACTAATGGGGAAATAAAATTGCTAAAACGTATTATTGTGTTGTAGTTATGCATGACTGAAAGGTCATGGTGTGAGGATTAATTGCTGATTAATGACTAGACTAATGGTTATTGAAATCTGTGTATTGATTATTGAAAAACATTAGTCACATCATAGCTAGGATACTCCATGCAAATCAAAAGGTTCATCGACCTATGCACGTCTCCTTGTAAGTTTACTTATTAAGGACCAGGCACACCAACATTATCAAAATCTTAGGCCGATTTTACTTCCTTTTGTGGTACCTTTGTTTTCAAATGTGCAATCACAGCATCATATTTAACCTTGACCAAGGGAGAACGGGCGTTTTTTAATTTGCTTCTCTCTTGGGCTCTTCAGTAGGCCAATCACCTGCTCTCTTACACTCCATCCACAAATCTCTGGGAACCACCACCTCAAAGGGCATATTCATATCTTTCCAGAAGACGTTCTCAGAATTCTATCCACTTGGGTAGACTGTTTATCTCGGTTCTCTCTCAGCATTGGAAGATTGTGAAATGGAAAAGGTCTGCGCAAGGTCATTGAATGTGCACATATGCTAATACCTGTACCTCTCTCAAATGGTACTCTTTTGCTTCTGCACCATCGGTACTACCAACTTTCTCACCTTCGATTTCCACCCTCTTCTTTCTCACTTTTGCCTTTTCCTGTCTGAAGTTTTCTAAATCTCCCCAATATCTGATACAATCAACCAATTCCTTGACATCTATTTTAAAGCCTTGCAATTTCAGTGCTTTTAAATCCTTGTCACTCCCAGCTAGTCTGAAATTCCTTTGTAATTTTCTCCTTTGTGACATATCAAACCTAAATTCTTCAGCTGAAGCCTCGATCTTTGTGTATGCCTCACAGACAATTCTGGAAGCTTCCTTAGTCATGTTAACCAATTCAATCTTGACATAGGGCCTTATTACGACTTCGGCGGAGGGGATTACTTCGTCCCAAATGTGATGGATATCCCCCCCACCGAATTATGAGTCTATTATATCCTATGGAACTCGTAATACAGTGGGAAGTATATCCATCACATTAGGGATGAAGTAATCCCCTCCACTGAAGTCGTAATCAGGCCCATAATGTTTTAGAAAATCTATACTAAGTTTCCCTTCAAAGTCTCCTTCAGCTCAGCTTGAACTGCACAACACTAATCTTTGGGGGGTGTTTTCTTTAGGCTGGGGAGATTAATTGGATGCTGCAGCTGCTATGGCCTTATTTGTGCCAGTAACTGCACCAGTAGACTCTCTCTCTCTCTGGGGTGCCTAGTTCAGAGTAAACACTTACACTTGCTAGAGTCTGTGGGGCACTCTTGATTGATAGTCCCTGGGGAGTTCTAATAATTTCTTGTATCAAGCTTGTGCTTGCTAAAACATAGGAAGAGCCTGGAGCTGCTAGTATCAGGGGAGCACTTTGGGCATCTGAGACTTGAGGAACATTAGTAACTATATATATTGAGGGTGCACTTTGACTTGCATCTACAGAGATACCTGTTTCTGCTCGATCTTTGTTGGGATTGCCCTGTGGCCTGAGCTAAATTGAAAGGGGGTAATCTTGATCTCAACAAATCATCCAAAAATTCATCATCCTTATCACTTTCAGTATTGGTGTCATTCTCTGGCTTTCTCTTGGTAGAGCATTTCTCCTCTTCTAAGGTTTCACTCACATTCACAGGGTAAGCTCCTACTCACATAACGTGTTCACACCAGATTTTTTGTCTCTCATTACATTGCACTTCCAATAAATCCCTAATTTTCATTTTCACTACCATTTAACACATATTTAAAGCTTCAAATTGGGTAGGTCTGGGTTGAGGTTTCGTCTCATACATTTTCTTCCTCAGATTTTCAAGCCACTTCATGTAGAAAGTGTTGTAGGAAGGGAATAGCTTATCTCTATCTTTCTCAGTTTACTTATGCCATTGTGTGAGCGACATTTGCATATTTATCTCTTTCTGTGCTACTATGGGGGTGATTCTGACCCCGGCGGTCAGAGACCGCCGGGGCCAGGGTCGGCGGGAGCACCGCCGACAGGCTGGCGGTGCCCCGCAGGGCATTCTGAGCGCGGCGGTTCGGCCGCGGTCAGATGCGGAAAACCGGCGGTCTCCCGCCGGTTTTCCGCTGCCCTTGTGAATCCTCCATGGCGGCGGAGCGCGCTCCGCCGCCATGGGGATTCTGACACCCCCTACCGCCATCCTGTTCCTGGCGGGTCTCCCCTCCGCCAATGGCATGGGCACTGCAGGGGCCCCCGTAAGAGGGCCCCACATTGTATTTCAGTGTCTGCTATGCAATTCTGAGCCGGCGTCCTCGTGGGAAGGCTCTTTTGCACTGGGCTGGCGGGCGGCCTTTTGGCGGCCGCCCGCCAGCCCAGTGCAAAAGCCAGAATCACCGCAGCGGTCTTATGACCGCGGAGCGGTGTTCTGGAGGGGGGAACACTGGTGGGTGGCCTCCGCCGCCCGTCAGGGTCAGAATGACCCCCTATATCTCTGACAGACAAGTTTTTGGGTGACAACTCCTCTCCCTTGCAAATATTCTTTGTGAAGTTTCTTTAATAGAAATATACCCCATGTTTTCTTTGCTTGCATGCAAACATTAGAGTCAACCAATCCACAATCAAACCGATTTGAGCGTCAAAACTTCAGCCAACCTCAACACAACCATTGTAAAGGTCAACCAATCACAGCATGGCTCTTGATACTTAAGGGCTTACTCTGGTGAGACACCTGACGATGCAACAGCACAGTGTACAATGTAGTTTTGTTAGTAAAATGTTGTGTGTGGGTTCTTAGTGCGTTCCTTAGAACGTAAGCGGTCTAAGCATTCCGGAGATGACAGTTTAATCAGTTTTCTCCGGAGTGGCTGGATGCTAGGTCACGCTAACAAATAAAGACGAGTTTTAACTTACATTTGTGGTGGATCACCCCGTCTTTGTTCACTTCAGTTTGGCGACGAGGATTTGGCGCGACCTAGGTCAGCCCTAGATCCAGTTCCTGCTGTTTATTGTTATGGTTCCTGTTCCTGCTGCCATCGGCGGTGATCTTCAGGGCGGTTTCGGCCGGCAAGGATTTTCCTGCTTGTCTCTTCGGCGTGAGCACGACAACGCGTCACGCTTCATTTTCCCTGGCATTTTCCCTGGCAGTGTGCGTTTACACTACGGGCGCTGGTATTTCAGGTGCACGAGGCGCGTGTTTTCCTGCGACAGTTACGGACGCCTTTGGAGCCGGCGCAGTAACCTTCTGACACCGGCACTTCTTGTGCAGTGGATTTCGGAGCTGTGAACCCGGAAGTGTTCCTGTTCTTAAAAAACAACAAAGGGTTTCAGTGGAGCTGTGAACCCGGAAGTGTTCCTGTTTTTAAAAACAACAAAGTGTTTCATTGGAGGATTGGAGGAGCAGTGCGGTGGAGATTGTTTTCCTGGCCGGTGTATTTTGTTTTTACAGACAGACTCGCATGGTATCTCAATAAAAAGAACTACAAAAGGAACTACAAACTACAATAAGATACTAAGAGACTGTGAGAACGTTATTCTGTTTCCGATAGTGTGTTTACACATGTGCTGTTTTGTGTAAAGTGTATCGGTTTAAAAGAGGATTATTAGTAGTTTGAAGGTGCTGATGGTATAACGCTGTGCATCAACATTTAAGGGCAGATAGACACTGTGAGAGTTGTGTAATCTGTAACGATTTCTCTGTTCACTGTATTGCATTGTTCATTCTGTTTTTAGTACTAGTAGAGTATTGTTGTGATGGGTTCTCACTCCAATATTTCTCCACCACCTTTATTTTTACCAGTCCCAGGTATGCCAGTTCTTCCTTGGGAGGATTGGATAGAAATGCTGGAGAATTATATTGTGGCCTTGGATGGTCAGGGTTACTCTTCTCAAAGAAAAAAAGCTATCCTTTTAAGTACTTTGGGGTGTGAGGGCCAGAGGATTTTTAAATATCTTCCCCCTTATTTAGGGCCCAATGGACAACCTATGGATGATATTTATAAGGAAGCGATTAAAAGATTAGAGAACAGGTTCGCAAAAGAGACTAATTTAGTTTTAGCTAGGTACAAATTTTATACTCAACCTCAAGATCATCATGAGTCTATTGATGATTTGGTGTCGCGGTTGAGGGAATTGTCTGTTAAGTGTAGGTTTGGCACCATGACGGACGAGTTAATACGAGATCAACTTATTGTGCAGTGCTGTGATAAAAAGATTCAGGAGAGGTTATGGGCAGCAAAGAATCCCATGTTGCAAGAAGCAATTGACTTGGCAAAGGTGATGGAAGAATCGAAACGCTGTATAAAGGAATTGGAAAAGAAAGAGAAAACTGTGGAAGTTATGGCCTTATCCAGTAATTCTACAATATTACGTCCAGAAACTGTTACTGCACCAAAGAGAGGCGGGTTTGTCAGTGGTAAGGGGAGGGAGTGCTATAGGTGTGGTAGTACTTCACACTTAGCCGACTCCAAGAAATGTTTTGCTGTCAATAAGGAGTGTCGTAAGTGTGGTCGCAGAGGGCATTATGCCCGTGTGTGCAGAGAAAATAACCGTTGTACCAAAGAATCTAGTTCAAGCATAAATATAGTTGAGGAATGTTGTGAATCTTCTTGTGAGGACAGGGTACTTGTAATTGAAAATGAGGCAACCGTGAGAGTGAATATGAGTGATCGTCGATGCTCTAGGCCTACAGCTTCTTTTTTAATTGGGGAAGTTCAACTAAACCTCATGGTGGACTCTGGTTCGTTGTACACCATAATTCCTGAGAGCCTTTTTAAGTGTTATTGGGAGAAGGGAGAGTTGTTACCAAAAGATATATCACCGGGTGGGTACCAGGGGGTCGAGATTCATTTGTTGGGTTATATGTGTAAGGAAATTCAGTTTGGGGGAAGGAAAGTTCTTGGAAAAATCTGTGTCTGTTGAAGGACCACCTATTTTGGGTTGGATGCATCAATTTGATCTCAACATTGTCATCAGTCCTAGAGCGCCCAATCAAGTTTTGTTGGTGGATAACATGCATTTGGAAGACATTTTGGAGGGGGCTGGGGACGTATTTAAGAAGGAATTAGGATGTTTAAAAGGTTATGTGGATAAGATAGTGTTGAAAGAGGATGCTCACCCTATTCAGCATAAAGTTCGCAAGATACCATTTGTGGTAAGAGAGGAAGTCAAAAAAGTGATTAGCAACATGTTGTTGGAGGGTACCATTGAACCCACTGAAGTTTCTCCATGGATTTCTCCGGTTGTTATTACGCGGAAATCTGATGGGAAGGTGAGGCTATGTGTAGACTTGAGGTCTGTAAATCAGAACATTGTGGTGGATACTTATCCTTTACCAAATATAAATGAGTTGTTATCTGCTGTCAAAAATGGTAGATTTTTCTCAAAATTAGATTTGAGGAGTGCTTATCATCAGATTAGACTTCCTCCAGATTCTAAGCATGTCACAGCATTTGTCACTCCGGAAGGTACCTTTCAATTCACTCGTATGCCTTTTGGTCTGGCATCCGCAGCGAGTGTATTTCAGCGATTGATGGGTCAGATGTTTGGTAGCTTGAAGGATGTATTATTTTTCCAAGATGATATACTAGTGATGGGTGAAACAGCTGATGAACATAATGTCACGCTCAGGAAAGTACTCAAGATCATTGGAGAATCTGGTCTAAGTTTGAATAAGGAGAAATGTATTTTCTTGGTTGAGGAAATTGACTACCTCGGGTATTCTATTGCTAAAGGGAGCATTAAACCAAAGAAAAGTCTTTTAGAGGCCATCAAATTCGCACCTGCTCCTGCAGACAAAGACAAAGACCAATTGAGGTCCTTTTTAGGACTGGTGGAGTACTACTCCAAGTTTGTAGATAAGTTTGCAAGCAAGACAGAGGGTTTAAGGAAGTTGTTGAGGAAGGGGAGTAAGTTTTGTTGGTCTGATGAACAGGTGGGTTGCTTTAATCGAATTAAGATGCAGGTATTTTGACTGCTTTTGATATTAAGTTACGCTCTATCTTGACTGTGGATGCCAGTGGTACTGGTTTAGGAGCAGTATTATCACAGGTACATGGAAATCAGGAGAAGACTGTCGCGTTTGCTTCTCGTACGTTGACACAGACAGAGCGAAACTATTCTGTCATTGAGCGTGAGGCTTTAGCGGCTGTCTGGGGCACTGAATATTTCAGAACGTATGTGTGGGGGTTGGAGTTTACATTGAGGAGTGATCACAAACCATTATTAAGGATATTATCTGCTGGTGGTGCGGGGAAGGGGTCGGCGAGGTTGGCTAGGCTATCTGCAAGGTTGCAGGAGTATCTGTATCGCATTGAGTATGTTCAGGGTTGGAAAAATGTTCAGGCTAATTGTCTGTCTAAGTTGTCGCTTGACTGGGAAAAGGTAGATGCTCAGTCGGTTAAGTCTTGTGATACGGATGATGCTGTGGCTTCTATCTGTGATGTTGTTGAATGGGGTTTAGGTACGTTTACACTGGAGGAATGGAAGAATGAGATGGCAGCTGATGATTGTCTGAGATGCGTTTTTAAACTAGTCTCCTCAGGGACTCGAAGAGAGAGTACTCTCCCGTTGTCTGTTAGACCCTTTTTGGACGTGTTGGATGAACTGTCGTGTTGTGGGGACAGCGTATTGATGCGGGGGGAACGTTTTGTTCCACCGGTTGGGTTGAGGTTTAAATTATTTTCCTTAGCTCATGAAGGTCATTTGGGTCAAGGGATGACGAGTAGGAGATTGAAAGAGTATTTTTGGTGGCCAGGATTGGATGGACAGGTTAAGTGTTGGGTGGAGCAATGTAGATTATGCAAAGAGAGCGAGAAGAGGTTGAAAGTAGGAGTGGACAGGGTGGAAGGACATATTGAAGATCCTGGGAAACCGTGGCACACAATTTGTTTGGATTTCATTGGTCCACTTTTGGAAGTTCTGTTTCAAATGCGTTTCGCAGTAGTGGTGGTGGATGTACACTCAAGGTGGTTAGTGGTTAAGTTTGTACGTGATGTCACCACAACCATAAAGGTTTTAGAGGATATTTTCATGGAGGAAGGTATCCCCAGGGTTCTTATCACAGACAATGGCACTCAATTGACTTCAAATGAGATGTGTGTATTTTTGAAGCATTGTGGAGTGCGACACACCAGGACGTCCCTATATTACCCACAGGGTAATGGAATTGTTGAGAGAACTAACAGATTAATCAAAGGAACAGTACAATTAGCTTTGGCTAATCATTGTTGTGTGCAGAAAATGATAATTGATGTAGTACGAGCCTATCGTTCCACGATTCATAGTGCTACTGGGGTATCTCCTTTCCGAGCGATGAGAGGGAGATCGATGGGGTCGAAATTGATTCCCTCTTGGCTTCAGGAGTGGGTTGCATCTGGGGGAGTCAAGATGAGTGTGCCCTCTCAGCACGAACATGGATTGATGGTAGGATACTGGGTCAAAGTCCAGTCAGGTAGAGTAAGGGCCGGTCTTTCAAAATTTAGAGGCCCTTTTCGTGTGAAGAAGGTGGGAAAATTCCAAGTTGAGATTGAAGAGGGAGAGAAGTGGAATGTGAGAAATGTGGCTTTGTATCAGAGGGGAGGTAAGTGTGCTTTAAATCAGATGGAGGATGAATGTCCTAGCTCCTTCTTCTGGGGTGGGGTGGGAGAATCTACTTCTGGTGAAGGTCATGGTACCTGTCCTGAAGCTGGAGAGTGTGTGTCACAAGGTACCAGTGCAACTCAAGAGAGAGAGGATTCGCAAACAAAGGTACTTGTTCGTGAACAATCCATGAGGACTCGCAAGTGTTCTAGTTATTTGAAGGACTATATTATGGAGTAACAACATTTCATACGTGATCTAATGATTTGAAAGACTGTATATGATGTAACAAGTTGTTTGCTAAAGATGTTTCCTATTTTAAGTTTATGTCATTTACTTTCTTCATTACATTATTGTTATTTTAGCATTTTTTCTATTGGTTGTTTTATGTGAAGACAAGAGGATATGTTGTGTGTGGGTTCTTAGTGCGTTCCTTAGAACGTAAGCGGTCTAAGCATTCCGGAGATGACAGTTTAATCAGTTTTCTCCGGAGTGGCTGGACGCTAGGTCGCGCTAACAAATAAAGACGACTTTTAACTTACATTTGTGGTGGATCACCCCGTCTTTGTTCACTTTACAAAACTTAAATAAACAATTATTATCTGCTTGAACTAATGAAAGATTGCCCAGTGCAAAGATGCAGATTGTGCTTTTAATAACACTCACTCTCACATAAGCAAACTCTCAACCTGCTGGAGCTTTCACCGATCCCGTCCGACTAATCCTGTGCACTAAAGAATTAATGAAAACCAAACCAGGTTAGACCACACGGTCACACAGTTTGATATTACATCCCTCTACAGATGTATACTGATGTACCTATAGCACTTCGCACTACACACCTCAACGTTGAGCAGACAAATACAACAAATCAACTAGATTGTGCAAGTCTAGGGGTCCACTACTTTAAATTGCAGTCCTATATCACAATTGCCGTAAGCGCAACATGCAAACTCAAAATCACACAGTGCAAGCTCTTCTGCTGCACCTCAAATGGTGCTTTCAGAAGTAGAGAAAAATCAAAGTACACATCCAGTTCAGATTTTTTTAATTATAAATTTGGAACTACACGTTCCAGAATGCACTATAAAACAAACAGGACTGGCTAATGTTCTCGCATCTTACAGGAAACAACCTGAGCTCTGTGAATAACAGCAGACGATTAGACAACTACAAACATAAGAAAATGATTTGATTGCTTTTGCCAGTCGTATTGTATGTAAGATTTCTAACAGCCACGACCAGAGCCAGTGTCTGGTCCGAGCTCGAGCGATGTCACAAAGGCAGCAGAACAGTGACGTAGTTCCTAGCAGAAACATCACAGAGCTAGCTGTGCGCCGCACCCAGCACACCTGTGAGAGACGTCTGCATTGGGCGCAGCTGGGTCTGCTCTAGCTTCATAAAGGGCCTGGTTTAAAGGCGCTGTGGTATCCCTCCCCTCTTACAGAGAGCAGGTATTGTGTTTTCGTTGAGGAACTGCGAGTGAGTGGAGTCCCTGCTAACTAAAGGTGCTTTTACCATGACTTCAGACTCTGGGAAAAAGAAACCGAAGGCTCAAGGAGACAAGAAAGCGATAAAGAGAAAGGGGAAAAGGCGGGAGACCTACTCCGTGTACATTTATAAAGTGTTAAAACAGGTGCGTGGGGTTTTCGCTATTGAATGGCCAGTTCGTCGAGGAGAAATGGGGAAGATGGATTAATATGCCTTTTTCTTGGAGAGGAGGGTAGGGACAGTATGCTGTATGATCGATCTAAAAGGAGATCAGAATATTGACTGATCTTGTTTTTCACTTTGAAGTGAAGGGCATATGTTTTCACAATGTTTGACTTCACTGTGGCGCTGAGTATGGGTGCCTAATTATGTTGATGGTTCTGTGTGTGGGAGGACTTGTCCGAGGCCAGGAAGAAGTGTCTTAAGTCCATGTCTGAGTAGTTATTTCAATGAAGGTGTATTTGTTGTTTTCTGGGACATGTAGTCACGCTTTTCTTATGATACAAATCCCAGGGGGAAAAACTGGCTTTGAGGGGCCGCTCGGATATATTGCCGGAACACTTGTGAGCTCTGGTCTGGTCATGATGCAGTGAAATGTTGGGGTGAATTGGGTGCTATTGTTCTGGCTGGGACCACGGGGGGCATTATATTTGGCCCTGTTAAGGGTCCAGTCGGGCGAGGGCTTAAACTGCAAGTATTTGTGGGAGCCGACAGGCAGCATGCTTTCCTCCGTGGGGCCATGGTTGGGATTGGTTCCTTTCCCTGAACTTCAACCCATTTCTTTTCTCTACCCCCCCACCACCCCTCAAAAAAATAAGGTTGGCTTTGATGGGGTGAGGGTGAAGAGGGCCTGGTTAGAGCCATAATTGTTTGAGCAATAAATTGTAGTCAGTCTGGTCTGCGTGGTGCTTCTAATACCGCATAAGGTAATTGTTTGTTTTATGGGAAGGCTGGTAAGAGAAAAGACTAGTAGATTTTGTTTGGTGGGTCGTGGTTTGGGTTCTGTGTACCTGGCTCTGCGGGGTGTAAACTGAAGTTTTCTAGTTTAGCAGGTTTTTAGCGATGGTTCCTGGGTAAGCCATTGAGTTCTAGGTAGTGTACTGGGCACGCATAGTTCTTTCACATGGTGCGCCAGGGCCTCCAATACTGTCGGCTCCAACTCTTAATTGTAGGGCCGCAGCTTGGGCAAGCGGTTGAATATGTCTCGAGTAAGTGGTAGTTAAGATGGTCGGCTACAAAATCAAACCCCATCAGAGCAAGTTTTTATTGAAAAAAAAAAGCATGCACTGACGTGCAGAGAAAATATATAACCGTTAAACGACGCGTTCCTGACAACCAGGGTAAAGGTCTTGTCATGGAATTGCCCTCAAGTATTCTAGGTGCTGTTCTGGCTTTTATTACAGCTTCTCTTACGTTTTGGAGATCAAGCAAAATAACTGGCAGTGCAGCAGAGATTGTGCCAATTACTAAACAGTGATCCACTCGGGAGTGAGCGAAATAACGAACAGCTGAAGGAAGTGGGTATCTCAAGCAGAGTGGGTAGAGTGTGGCACCCTGGGGCTTCGAAGCTCACACTGGCATCGGGATCACCTCCCACAGTTCAGGGTA
Organism: Pleurodeles waltl; assembly: GCF_031143425.1. Classification (NCBI taxonomy): domain Eukaryota; kingdom Metazoa; phylum Chordata; class Amphibia; order Caudata; family Salamandridae; genus Pleurodeles; species Pleurodeles waltl. The sequence continues at coordinate 551,458,426 of NC_090445.1, forward strand.
CTGAAAGGGACTTAAAACTGGCTTTGCCAATGTTCTGGATACCGCATGGTTTCTGGAGGTGGACTGACTTGTTGCACACTAAATGGCTGTTTAACCATCATTTTCTAAGTACTCATCAATGAGCTAAGCGTCCTTTGTTGGACTGATTTGACACCTACTGGGCTTAGGAGGGCATAAGGTTGTAGCCAGATTGGAACCTGATGCTGAAACGACAGAATCGCGAGCTGTGGAACAATGGTTCAGCAGTCTAGTATCTCTAGCCTCCTCCACAGGAAAACAAATAAGTGTGTTTTCCCCACCCCTACTCAAGAAAAGTTATATAGACTACCATGAATAGATGGGTACCAACTCTCAGATCTGCTACGGTCTCCCATGTACTACAGAGATTCTGAAATCTAGCTCACATCTGTAAAGCTAGTTTAGTTCAAACGTGTTCGCTGACTCTCCTCACTTAGATCCGTTTCATATTTCACAACTCAAGCCTGAACAGGGAGCAACTTAGCCAGTTTAGTTATGGCTTTTTACACTAGTAGGAGTCGGCGCAACAAATGGAGGAGTATATGGGTTGGATCAGACTTCACAAGTGTTTTTCAGCTGTTGCAGCTCAAATATGTTGGAGGCTACCCTGAAAACCAAAAAGCTCCGCTTTTGCAGTGCTCCTATTCTGTTCATGAGCCTGAATACAATTGCACCCTAGAAAACAGACAAGTTAAATGTTTGTAGGGGTTCCCTGGATGTAGGCCCCAGGGTTTAATTCTAACTGAACAGGTCCTATGTGACGTGCAATGTCATCACACAGACAGGCAGTCGCCATGCAGAACACATGAAAGGACCACATACATTCTGCGTGGACTGAAGGGCCCCATTTGTGGTTTCAGATTAATCTTTTGTGGAGCAGGCTGCTCAGGCACACGTACAGGGGTACAAGTTAGACTGTCAGAGAAAGTAACGGTGGTGGTATGATACTCTGGTATGCACAGTTGCAAGACTTTGTCCCTATGCTATGTAGTGGATACGATTAGGATGTGGAGTAGGGGCAGATCCATCCGTCCAGTTAGTTACTGTGGGAGTTTTGTTGCACTTCGTGAGATTTGCCTCTTTCTTAGATGGCAGTTCTTCATGTTTCTGCATCCAGGTTTATCCCCTGCCACCAAACACCACACATCATCCCTACTATGTTGTAGCTTAATTTACACCTATCGTAAGCACACAACCCCTTCAGTTTTATTGTCTCATGCCTAGTCCTCAAGTGAAGTACCTGCTCTAGTAGTCCAGTTCATTAAAGTACTATGCAATCTTCCCACAGGTTCATCCAGATACGGGAATCTCCTCCAAGGCAATGAGCATTATGAACTCCTTTGTGAACGATGTCTTCGAACGCATTGCGGCTGAGGCAGCACGACTCACCCAGTACAACAAGCGATCCACCATCACCAGCCGTGAGGTGCAAACTGCAGTGCGCTTACTGCTACCTGGAGAGCTGGCCAAGCATGCGGTCTCAGAGGGCACCAAGGCTGTCACCAAGTACACCAGCAGCAAATAAAGATGTTGAGGAAGAGCCAAATAATGCTTCTGAGATCAACAGGAACTGTATATAGAGATAACGTTAACAGAATAAAGTTTTCAAAACAGCCAGCTGTCTCGGGCTTTCTGTCCCAAAACTGCATCTTAACATTTTAGGCTTTGCTACTGGGTAAGCCATTGCACAGATAACTCTTGCTCACCCATTATTGAGGGTATTACATTCTCTCACCACCCCCTCCTCCGATGACTAATTTAGGAGTGAGGAGTGTTTGAATTTGACATGGAGCAGGGCAATAGAATTAGTTTTCATAAACTAGAATGTTAAATGCCAGACCTAGCACAGTCATGTAGTGATTAACACAAAAAACAGACTTGCACGTAGCAATGTAAAATACTGCATACGTTGCAAGATGTTTTTATAACTTGATGTTCTTACAGTATGTACTGTAATATAAGGACATGGTACTCGTGGCTGAAGGCTTGTGTGTGTGTGTGTGTGTGTGTTTTTTTTTTTTGGTTCCTCTCCTTCTTAAACTTAAAAGGTGGGCGATGGGGAGAAAGTCAGTGTGGAGTGAGAGTCAGTGACGGAGTCCAAGCATGTTTAGATTAACTTTGAGATCATGCCAGGAGGCTAGGTGTGGTTAGGCCTGCTGGTTTCTGAAGGAATATTTCAAAGACCTACCTGACAAGGATTTCAGTTACCTAACTGGAGATGGTGTGGTCATAACTTTAAAATACTTAAGTAGCTTATTTAGGGCTCTGTTTTTGGTAGATGGCTGTGTGGTCATGGTTGCACCAAAGAAAGGTATGTCTTGGGAAGTCCTAATTGCAACTTAACTGGTGAAAAGTAAATGCAGTGGAGACTTAATACTTGTGCTGTAAGTAGTCCAGCTTTTTGAAAAGCAGACCTCAATAGTTGGCAGTTTGGAAGAGACTATTGTAGTAGGTTTTGCAGATGTTTACTATAGCTATCTAGTAGACTGTAGCTGAAGTTGTGAAGGCCTATGGCTGCTGGTTGGCTGGACATGAATATCAGGACTTCTAGGCAAGGTCTGGCTGAGTGTTGGAGAGGAATTTTTAAAATGCATGTAAGTTGTAGGTCGCATTTTAGAAAGGTAACGAGTAAATCCCGTCACAGTTGAGGAGAGCACCACTTAGTACAGGATGACACTTAAGCAGTCTATCGTCAATAGTGTTTGGACTAAATTGAAAGTGATGATCTAATTATCCTGAATGTTGAGATAATGTGACTAACCCAAGGAGGAAATGATGGTTGCAAAACATGGTAGCAGTGGGTTGTCTTCTAACCAATTGTAATGGAATTGTTGGTGAAAGCAAGGAGAACATTGAGACAAAGTTCATTCAGAAAAAAGTAGGAAAACCAGCTAACTGCTGAAAGTGAACAGGGCAGTCATCTGGGTGGAGTGATCAAACGTATCTTAACGTGACTTGGTAATCTAGGAGTAGGTTTGACAAGGACTGCTATAGTGAGAGATGTAATGAAATTACAACATGAGCAGGGGTTGCTTCAGTGGAATGGAAACCAGAATGTGGGGTGTCAAATTAGTGGTGAAGAGTAGATTGTTGCAGAGAGGAGCATAGTGATGTAGAGTGCAGTAGCATATAATGGTGCAGAGCACATTGGAGTGGCACAGGGTACATTGGAGTGGTGCAGGGTACATTGGACTGGCATAGCATAGAGTGGAGTTGCGTAGATTGCAGTGGCATAGAGGAGATGATTTCAAAGTAGAATGAAGTGCCCTACAGTGGAGTGGTGTAGAGTAGATTAGAGTGCAGTGGTGCAGAAAAGTGCAGTGGGACAGAGTACAGTGGCATTGAGTGCAGTGGTGCAGAGTAGAGTGCCATGGAGTTCAGTGGCAGAGAGCGCAGTGTTGCAGATTAGAGGGTCGCAGAGTACAGTGGTGTATTGTAGAGTGGCATAGAGTGCTGTGGCGCAGAGTACAGTGGCATTGAAAGCAGTGGAATAGAGTTCTGTGGTGCAGAGTAGATTGGCATAGAGTGCAGTGGCATGGTGTGCATTGGTTTTGAGTAAAGTGGTGAAGAGTGCAGGGGTGTAGTGTACTATGGTTAGATTAGAATAGCGTGGAGTGGTACAGCATAGATTGCAGTGGCGTAGAGTAGCACAGAGTGGAGAAAAGTGGTGTAGGGTGCAGTGGTATAGGGTAGATTGTTTCAGAGCAGAGTGAAGAAAAGATAGAGAAAAGATAAAATACTTCAATATGCTTAAGTATGTAACAATAACAACATAAATAATAACGCTAGGCATAACGGCCCACAATAAAATATGGCTTCTCCCTGTTAGTCAAGCTGTAATCAAGCCCTTCATTACCTAGATAACAAAACATTACACATAAATGTTAGAAAAATATACCCTTCTAATAGCTAAATTGTTGTGTGAAAAGGTAAAATCTGGGCTCAATCTTGACTTCACTGTTTCACTAACTGGTGTGATCTTAGGCAAATACAAATATTGTGTTTCACAGAGTCTCCTTTCTAGCTGCAGGCATCCGGGTGAGTGGGACTCTGTTTCCGCTTTAGATCTTCCTCATTGTCTTGCAGCTCCTCTTCAAGGCGGTAGGTGATGCAGACAGTTATCATCCAAAACTCTTTTCTCCTCCTCGTGCCCTTTGTTCTTATGAGCACCCTTAATGCCCACAGCTGTGAACAGAACAAACAAAAGGGCAGGGGGCCTCCGGACTCACCTTCATTCTGTTACCATCAGATTGGAGGATGGTCTGTACAGGGCTATTATAAGTAGCGCTTTTGTGCACTAATGACCCTCTGAACAATAGAAGTAAGAGGGGACATTTTTTTGTCCCATTGTCCCCCCACCTTCGTCCCCTGTGTCCCCCACCCTCCAAAATCTGGGGGGGGGGGGGAAATACATCCCCGTGTCCCCCACACTTCCTACGCCCATGCTGTGGACAATAAGCAAGGGACATGCTTACCTCCCGTTTTAGGTGAAATGTAGGGTTGCTGGGAGAGGCTCAAAATAGAGCAAAAAGCGTTGTTGCTAAAACGCTCCCTTGCTGATGTTCATTCCCTATTTTAGATGACCGGGAACCATCTAATTAAACACTTGCCCGGTTGCCATTAGTAGACTTTCTTGGTGTCTTCATACATTCTAACATACGCCTCAGGTTCTTTGGATGTACTTATTTGAATGCTGAGCAAAAGCAGCAAACAAAATTCAATTCCTTTCTGGGCCATGGTGTGGAGGCTTAAACAGTAGTCTTTTTGTGGAGTAGCCTCACTGCTCCTTTGGGATTGGATTATTAGCATCAGTCCAATATTTCATGTAAAGGAGCAATGCTTTAGCATCGTTTTTCCCTCGCACATCTATCAAACTAATCGATCTGTATTTTTTGTTGTTGTATCAGACTGGTTAGCATTCTTTAGTATGGGCCTAATACTGCACCTTCCTAACTATCGGGAAGTTTCCTATTTACCTATTTTTGTAAACTTTTTAAGAGGCAATATCTAATCTTGTCCGCCAGTCTCTTCATTTTAATTAGTAGTACAGGCAACTCACCCAGACCTGCAGAACGTCTTAAATTGACTGGAAAACAAGATAATTTAAACAATGAGCTTTCAGACTGGTAACCTAGAATGCAGTCCTCCAGTATGAATAATTTCTGACTTCAGCTAGGGTTCCCTTATAGAGGCCACTCAGAAATGTAACTCTGCATTCTTCTGTAATGGCACATGATGGAGCGCTCCTATCTGCTCTTCTACCTTTATGGACTAACCTCCAGAACCCACATATGTCCTTTGATGAAATAAGATGCATTATTCCTGTTCAACCAGGCACTTTACTCCCGTTTTTTTCCCTTAATTTTATTATATATTTATTTACGCTTGGTGGGATTTAAGCATCCTAACATTCCCACTTGTCTTCAGTTTCTAAGAGTCCTTATCTAGCTAAGGCACTAACTCTCAAACCATACCGCTGCCAATGTGGGAAATGAATGCACAACCTTAAACACAGCAGGAATGTTCTGGAACCTGAATTTAAGACCCTAATTACCCTCATAAGTAGCTATGTATACTTGTACATGATTTCAACATTATCAATTGCCCAAGACTCCAGATTAATTTTGTGCTGCTTATCATTCTAGTTGTCAGTATCTTCAGATAGGCGAGGAGCAGTGGTAACACATTCCTTTTCTTCTGGAATTTTACATTTAGGCCTGCTCTTAAAGGCCAACAATCACTGCCTAATTAATTTTCAAACTGGACAAGATAGTGAAGCAATGTCATTCTGTTGGCCTAGGGATAATGTTTGGATGGCTGGCATATTACAAGGAAAATGAAAATTCAGACAGATTGAAATGTCAGCATTCAGGCATTTTTGCCGTTGATGCAAAACACCAGATGTCTCGCGTTTGGGGAAAAGTGCATGAGAGATAAGAAACGCAGCCAATAATTCAGCCTGTGCAGTATTCTCATTGGCTGGATTGAGCCGTACATTAATGTCCCCTCTTAACCTTACAGACGTATTAGTAAACGTAGTAAACATTATGCTTAAATCAACATCAAGTACCGTTGGTTCGTATTGATTTGACTGCCACCCCCCCCCCCCCCCCAGCACTACACAGGCATTCAACACAATGAAAATATTCAGGGAAAGTAATCTGATTGTACAATAAGAAGATAGTCACACTCAGTTTTTAATTTGTCTACCCCTTTTGCAACATTTGTTACAATTAATCATGAGACCATCTGAAGGACGCCCTGGCCCCACCGATTTTTCTGGGGTTGTATTCTGCACGAAGTCGTCACCTTTAGGATAATTACCAGTCAGCCAATTCTCTAGGGAAGCAAGAATACATTTATTTGCACATCCCGCAAGCGTTATGACTCCAGCATTCTATTTAACCTATTAGTACTGCTGAAGCGGACCAAGGGCTGTCTGTATAAATACTACCTACTCCAGATCACGAATACACCCTCTGGTCTTCCCAGCCCAGGGTTAGGCCCACAATGGTTTTCCAACAACTGAATGTTTTACTAGGGGTTGCTCTTACTTTGAGATTCCCTTGAATAAATCCTTCTGAACGTTTTTGAACTTTCCAAGTGTCAGATTTATTTGATAGGTACTCAGACCCAAGTGATTTCTTTCCCAAGCCTTCTTCCACTACATCAACTTCTCCACCTGCAACTACTCTTCAGCCTTGAGCAGTCAGTTCTGTAACTGACCTCAAAAATTTTTTTGTCACCACTCAGGAAAAGAACCATCCTTTTGAGACCGCCTTCCCTAGCTTATCAAAAACAAACCCAGTTTGTTTAATATCTTCAGAAGCCTGCAACAATGTAGATTTATTTAAGGGTCTTAATTTCTTTGTTTTTTTGCCCCCCCTTCTCGCTGGAGTCCAAAATACAGAAACAAAGAATTGTTCTTCCAAGCAGTCTCACTGTTGGGGGACCTATTTTATTTTAGTTCATACACCACCTTGGTCCAAAGAATAACCTCGGTTATGGCTGGGCTTCAGCTCGTTCTTGACTTGCCTCATAATTGAGCTGGAAGCTACAGCATTTCGGCCCCTACAGGTGACCTAGTTGGTCAGCTTCATTTGTCATATACGGACTATTGTCTACGCTGTTTCTTCTCACTTATGCTGTGGCCGGAAACGGGGGTGTTCTACCTTCATTTTATCACTCTTGCCAAGAAAGTTCTCAAGATTCCATTAAATGGGGAAAATTGTTTTTACTTTTTTTGCTTTAACCACATCTTTTCTTTTTGCCAGTTTCTTTGGAATTAAATGCCGAGGCCTACCAACTGCGTATTACTTATCTGTAATGGAGATCAACTCTTCTTTTGACTGACAGAAGCATTTTAGATAGAGATGCTGAGTGTCACCAGTGAGCTGCAATTTACCTTTTAAATCAGTCTATACCTCTACTTGTATTTGCCAATTACAATCCACTAGGGTAACTCAGTGAACCTCAGAACCTGGGTAGCAAATAACATACAAAACAGTTTTTATGAGCCTATATGATGATTGATGCGACTTGTATTGCTAATCTGTAATGTGTCCTGGCACACTGCACAGGTCAGAAAGAAGGTTAAGTTCCATTATTTTAATCCTGTTTAAAAAGCCAGGTTTTCAGCCTTTTTTATAAAAAAAAAAACACTACTGAGTTACTAAGAGCACAGAGTTGCAGAAGGAGCTTATTCCGTGCTTTGGCACCCAGATAAGCCAGAGATCTGATTCCCACACTGGCCTTCCTGATTCTGGGTGTCACTGCCAGTGTTTATTGGCAGGCCTCCTGTTTCTTGCTGGGACCTGAAATCGGAACCTTACTCTGAGATATTCTGCACCTGAGAAATATAATGCTCCCTGCTTTAGTACTTATGCCTTAAACCCAGTTCTCTTCCTGATTGGAAGCCATTGCAGAGCACGCAGATACATGCACACTCACAGGCAGTTTAAAGAGGAGAAGGGCTACTTCATTCTGAACTGCCCGCAGTTTCTTCAGCAGACGAAAATAGAGAGAATTACAAAAATTGTGTTTTTCTTTCCTTTTCCTCAAAGACATTTAAAAAAACTATTGAAAACATTTTCAAAGAGCACAGTACTAGTGCCTACCACTAACTTACTTGTGGCCTGAATGACAGGTAATCATCAGATTTAGCCCCTAAATTCTTAGCAATAACTTCCTTAGGACCTGGAGGCAGGGCATTTTGGGGCCAAAAAGTCTGCCAAAAGAGATAATCTGTCTCTTCCTCGTTAAATTTAAGCTGGTGTATAGCTGTCCAGTGAAATGGTGGGGATGAGGATCATATTGGCACCTAGATCAGCCTGACCGCTCTGCTGTTGAAAGGGTATCATAAAAGCTCGAGGTATCCAAAGGTCTATCCTCTTCACCAAAGAATGTCTTTCCCACCTCCTTTTTTTTTTTTTCTTTTTCTACCCCATTAGTTTCCGCTATTAGTGACCCCCTTCACCACCCACTTCCCCCAAATGAACCATGCACCGAATCTGCTTAGCAGGTATGGAACCCTGTTGTATCTCTCCCTCCACCCTTCCCCTATCAAAATGGTAGTCTATCTGATGCACTTAAACCAAACCGGTTGAAGGCAACAGGTACATCGTGCCTTAAAGTCTCAAAGGCAAGGAAAACTCATCAGTGCTCAGAATGGACATTGTGCTACAACCATAGGGATAGGGATGTGTTGGAATGATGAGCTTGGGCACGAGCACAGCATGCACAGAAGGCGCTTCTTTACCACTTTTTGAATAAATGCTTGTATCATTCCACTGCTTGTTCAGGAAACTACTTTTTTTCTTTCTCTTTCAGTAGTTAATTGGAGTGTGTTTTCTTGTTCTATATTGTGTTCTGCTTCCCTTCATTTACCTGCCATCCCTTATGCATGCTCAATGTTGTACCCTTCTCTCTTTCATGTCTTTTGTTGCTTTCCTTGCCACTCTCGATTCTTATTTACTTTTTCCCTTTCACCACTGCAAGCATTTCCCTAGTTTGACTGCCTCCCTCAAAAAAACCACTGTGCCCCTCCAATTACCCCCACCAGCTTCTTTGTTGCTCCCTTCCTGTTGAGTGCAGAAAAAACAATTTTGCAGTTTGTCAGAGAGGCAGGGTGAGCAAAAAAAAAACAATGGATTAAACCCAGATCTGTGACTGGGGGTGAGTGATTGCATTGTTCAGCATTCCGTCCATCATCCTTTTGTGTTGCTGAAGTTGCCCTAAATGGGTAAGGGTATGCCCATACATTGGTCCCGTGCTCACTGTGCCACTGGATTCAAGCTAGCCTGGCTGATGAAGGGTGATATTCTGAAACCAGTCCCAAGAATCTTGTTTCAGGTCCAGGGAGGACCTGGCTTAGCAGTTCGGGCTGGACTGTTCCCTTGAGGAACAGGGTCATGACTGATTTGCATATGGCTGGTTCCAAACTGGGGTGGCATGGTGAGCAAAAGAACGATGGATTAAACCCAGATCTGTGACTGGGGGTGAGTGTTTGCATTGTTCAGCACTCCGTCCATCATCCTTTTGTGTTGATGAAGCTGCCATTTGCCACCTGGCTTTTCCTCTTTAGTGTGCACTTCTTATCCATTTAACTATTTTTATTTACTGCTCCAAGGCTGGAGTCTGCCATCTTGGAATGGTACTTTTTATAAATAAATAAACATGGCAGCAGTTTTTCCGCATCAGCCTCAATCAATCAATCAAGGCATTTATAGAGCGCGCTACTCACCCGTGAGGGTCTCAAGGCGCTGTGGGTGGGGGGGAGGGGGGTTACTGCTGCTCGAAGTGCCAGGTCTTGAGGCGCTTCCTGAAGGCGAGGTGGTCCTGGGTAGTCCTGAGGTGAACAGGAAGGGAGTTCCATGTCTTGGGTGCCAGGTAGGAGAAGGATTTACCTCCAGCGGTGGTTCTGCGGATGCGAGGGACGGTGGCGAGAGCGAGGCTGGTTGAGTGGAGTCGACGGGTGGGCGTGTAGAAGGCGAGGCGACTATTGAGGTATTTGGGGCCCTTTTGTGGAGGGCTTTGTGTGCGTGGGTGAGGAGCCTGAAGGTGATCCTTTTGTTGACGGGTAGCCAGTGCAGGTGTTTCAGGTGGGCGGATATGTGGCTGTGGCGGGGTACGTCGAGGATGAGGCGTGCAGAGGCGTTTTGTATGCGCTGAAGACGTTTCTGAAGTTTTGTGGTGGTTCCTGCGTATAGGGTGTTCCCGTAGTCCAGGCGGCTTGTGACGAGGGCGTGGGTAACAGTCTTTCTGGTATCAGTGGGGATCCAGCGGAAGATCTTTCAGAGCATTCGAAGGGTGTGGAAGCAAGAAGACGAGACGCCGTTGACTTGCTTGGTCATGGTGAGAAGGGGGTCCAGGATGAATCAGAGGTTGCTTGAGGGGGTTGGTGCGGTGCCAAGGGCCGAGGGCCACCAAGAGTCGTCCCAAGCGGACAGGGAGTTTCTGAGGATAAGGACCTCCATCTTTTCTGAGTTCAGTTTCAGGCGGCTGAGCTTCATCCATTGTGTGACGTCTTTCATTCCATCCTGCAGGTTGGCTTTGGCGGAGGCTGGGTCTTTGGTGAGGGAGAGTATCAGCTGGGTGTCGTCGACGTAGGAGATGATGTTGATGTTGTGTTTGCGAGCGATGTTGGTGAGGGGGCTCATGTAGATATTGAAGAGAGTAGGGCTGAGTGAGGAGCCTTGTGGGATGCCGCAGATGATCTCGGTGGGTTCTGAGCGGAAGGGCGGGAGGTAGATTCTTTGGGTTGGGTCCGAGAGGAACGAGATGATCCAGTTCAGGGCCTGTCCTTGGATACCAGTGGAGTGGAGGCGGGTTATTAGGGTATGGTGGCAGACTGTGTCGAAGGAAGCCGAGAGGTCAAGGAGGATGAGGGCAGTTGTTTCTCCTTTGTCCATCAGGGTTCTGATGTCGTCGGTGACTGCGATGAGGGCGGTTTCCATGCTGTGGTTAGCCCGAAAGCCAGACTGGGAGGGGTCTAGCAAGTTGTTGTCTTCGAGGAAGTTGGTCAGTTGCTTGTTGACGGCCTTCTCGATGACCTTGGCCGGGAAGGGGATGAGCGAGATGGGGCGGAAGTTCTTCAGGTCGTTGGGGTCCGCCGTAGGTTTTTTCAGGAGAGCGTTGACTTCCGCGTGTTTCCAGCTCTCAGGGAAGGTGGGCGTGGCAAACGAGCTGTTGATGAGGCTCTGGAGATAGGGGGCGATGATGGCGTCGGCTTTGTTGAAGATGTGATGGGGGCACGGGTCCGATGGGGCCCCGGAGTGGATTGTGTTCATGGTGGTTCTCGTCTCTTCGGAGCTGATGGGGGTCCAGGGTTTGAGGGTGATGGTTGGGGCTGTGAGATCAGTGGTGGTCGGCGGGATCTGGGGTCCGAAGCTGACGTGTAGGTTGGTGATCTTTCGATGGAAGAAAGTAGCGAGGGAGTTGCAGAGGTCTTGTGAGGGTGTGATAGTGTTGGAGCTGGCGTTGGTAGCCTCATATGTTTTGATGAATATTCCGTATCCATATCATTGTTGCATTTGTTTTCTTTTTATAATCATTGGCAAATCACATAGGTCAGCTGAAGGTGACCTCTACTAGCTTTGCTTTTTTTAACAGATTTCATCACTCCAAACAAGTCGTCTGCATGGTGAGATGTGTGTACCCCCTGCCCTGAGTGCCCAAATCTATTGTTGCCTGGATTCCTAATGATTTTTTTTTGGTGTGTCATAGGTGAACAAAATTCATGCATGTCTGCCATGGCATAGGCCTTTCTCATGGATTGGAATCTTAATGGGCTGGGAGGGGTTCCCAAAGCACTACCCTCATAGTGGTGAATGACTACTGCCTTCACCAGGAGTTAAACAGCAAAAGTGTGGTGGTGGCAGAATACTGTGTAGCAATCAGTAGCAGTGAACAGATCCATTTGAGCCTGTAACTGGAGTGAAGCCTACAGGCTCTTTCACCTTTTTTAGATGTTCGGCTGCAACTCACCCTTGATCTACATCAGGTTGATGTGGAAGTATGTGCTGAATGCATGCGTGCTAACAAGAAACACATTACACAAAGGGTTAAGTGTGGTACAGTATGCACATGTTAAATATGTGTTCAATAGCACACACTAGTGCAGTACAGAGACTGTAGTACTGAACAGAGTGCGCAAACTGCATGTGGGAAAGCAAGTAGTAGCATGGGACATGGGCACAAAAGTGTTTGCACTGGCACATTACATGGAGGACCTGGGGTTTCCATTTTGGGAAGGCCTGCCTGGTGAAAACAGGAGTACAGGAATCTCCACAGACAGCACAGATGTGTGGGCTCCTGAACAAGGAGCAGTGCTGCATTGATCTAGCCGTTACCAGTGTGCTGTATTGCAAAGTTCGCTGACCCCTGGATGCCGGGAGGGGCCACCATACACCAAGGACCAGTGCTCATTGATCAGGTCATCGCCCATGTACAGCGTGGTGAGAGTTTGGTGACCTGCATGCCAGGAAGGGCCACTCTGTGCCAAGGAACTGTCACATTGATCAGACTGTCCCGCATTTGTAAGAAGTTGCTACCACCCCATGTGCCAGGAGGACCTCTGGGAGAGACAACCTGATGTCAGTATGACCCGACAGTGAGGTTCATTGGAGTGACACTGTAAGACAGGAGGGACCACTCAGTGCACTAAGGCCAGAGGTCTGAGTCATTACTCCTGACCAAAAATATGCTGCTATCACCCAGACCAACGAAGTTTTGTGTCTGAGGAGGCCTGAATACAGAAGATGCCGTCGGTGCCCTGCCAGAGCAAGGAGACTGCCCTCATCCCTGAGCAAGGAAGAAAAAGAATTACTGCGTGTGACTGGAGCAGCTCCGATCATCGGGACGCTGGCATGTGCAGCTCAAGAGAGCTTGGCATGTGAACGTGTGCAGCCAGAATTTGCTGATCCAGGTCAGGACCGCTCTGCACCATTGCCAGGTTTCATGCTGCTGGAGAGGGTGAGCTGATAAATGGGCCTACTGGGCCCCGGGGGATATACCGCTTTTAGTTTTTGCAACCCTACTTGACTCTTAGTGGCTTCACCTTACTGAGTCTGAGAGGGGGAATACCCTGTGAACAGGGCCAAATAGGTTACATTTCCTGGATGTTGCCACATATGAATGGGGAATAACCATACACCTGTTACATGGAATGAGGTAGACACAGAAAGACCTGACAGCTACAATTGTGGCAAATTCAGGAGGGAACTGTTATTGCTTGTTGAATGTAGTTTGCCTTTGCATGTGTAGAATAAGAAATAAAATACTTCTTTCATACAAAATAAGTATTCGACTGGACTATGGGTTGTTCACTGATATGTATCTACATTTCCCTTCGAGGGAGATCTTACCTAACAGAGTTCAGTGCAAAAGGGGGTGCATGACCCAGCTGAGCCGGATCCATAGTAGGGAGGACTTTGTGACATCAAGGTTAAAAGGCCTCCGCCACCTCGGTTAGGACCAGTAACTCTTGATTGCCCGTGGTTCCCTGAACCGGTTTGTGACAACTGGTGAATTGCAGTAGGACGCTTAACATTTTGTGAGTCAAATGATAGAGACATTGACCATTTCCAATTTAATGAATCTTTGCAAAAAGTCAAAAAAAATTCTATCTACACACAAAGGTGATACGCTTAAGCAATGGAGAGCACAGGGTTGAGAATTTACCTTAGCACCATGTCCACAGATCAGATGAAGGTTTTATGTAGGGCCAGAGGGTGGAGGATTCCCAGGAGTAGGGGCAGAGAAGTCCATGCTAATTTCCTTAGGGACTGGCTTGAGATACTGGGTGACGGGGGGAGGCTGTAGCTGGCTCTTGAGAGAGAACCATGTTGGAGACCCAGAAAGTGAGCACTGTGGATTCATGCTGTAGGATCCCCCTAGCACAGATACATCCCTGACACATGTGCAGTGTGTCCGCTAATGCATTTTCCAGAGTTGCACGAAGGCACTTAAAACCTTTAGTTTTCAGAATACTGCTGGTATGTACAGCACCTCGAATTCCGAGGGTACCACGGTTGCCACTTCGAGGAATAAGTCCTTTGGGTGGGTTTAGTTTAGAAGAGATCCTGTGTTTGCAGTTGGCACTTCAGAAAAATAAGGCTGAGGAAGACGAGAACACCAGAGAATTTAAGAGTGGGAAGCTGACTCACTAGGAACAAGAGTATAGGAAGTTGGAGAGATGGGAGGAATGAGCCCAGGAGGAAGGATTTCAAGAGTGGGAGGAGAAACAGAAGGAAAAACAAGGAGAGCTGAAAAGGATAGCCCTTACGAAAGAGAAACCTAGGATGGCAGCAATGACAACTCCACATGGTTTAAGTGACTCTACTTCACATTTCCAAGGTCATGATGTTTTGGAATAGTTTGTGAGCTTTGAGGTTGCTTGTAGGCTGCAGACCTTAAAAGAGGTATCTAAGGCAGCTGCCTTAATGGGGTGCATGTCATTGGAAGGAACAGCTGTCATTCAAAGGATGCTTGTGGTAGATCAGATGGTCTATGACCAAATTAAGTAAGCTCTCATTAGTAGGTTTGAGATGAAGCGAGTTCAATACCTGCAAAGATTCTGTGACTGCAAGAGAGCAGATGGTGGGCTGTTTGAGACTTGGAGTCATGGGGTATTGAGTGATTGGAAAGAGTGGGTGAGAGGGATGGAGGATTTTCAGTCCCTTAACAAGTTGATGGTGACCGACTGACTCAAGGAGGAGTACTCTACCCCAATTAGGCAATACTTTTGTGATCTGACGGGCATCCAACAAAACATGCAGTGTTTGCTGATAAGTGGTTAGTCAACAAGGTTTACAAAGGGCTGGAGCAGCATAGTTCTAAGCCAGTGGGGAAGAAGAACTCTCCAGAGACTGGCTCCAAACCGGAGGGTAAAGGTCAGAGTTGTTCCCATGGACTCAAGGAGGGCCCAGGAAACATGGGAATGGCAATTGTGCATCCAGGAAGGTGCATCGTGAGAAGGAGAGGCAAGGAAGCCCTTATAAGTCTAAAGTGGTGACTTATTTTATGTGTCACAAGGTGGGACATTACAAGAGAGACTGTCAAGAGAAAGAACTTGACACAGCCACACTCGTAATATCAAGCAAGTTACACGTGGCTGAAGGTACCCGTGAGGGACTAGTTGCATTTAACCTAGTAGCTATGGACATTGAGGTGAAGGGCCTATGTGCTCTGAAGCACATCCATTCTAAAACATTGGGATTTGTGCAGGAAGTTAGTATCAATGGGAGGAAGGTACATGCCTGAGGGATACTGGAGGCTTACGCCCTTTGGTTTGGAGGAAGTACCTTAAGCCTGAGGAAATACTCACTGGAACCAAGGAAACAGGATTGGTAGCCAGTGGAGAGGATATGAAGTATCCACTTGCCAGGGTCGAGCTCAATGGCATGGTGGCCATGTTCAATGCTGGTGTAAGGGTAAAGCAAGCAGCTGGATGTCCCTTGGGATTGCCCCAGGCTTGGTGCCAGGACCAAATGTCATTATGGCTTGGACAACATCAGATGTGTTGACCAAAGCACATGCTGCATCACAGTGTTAGGGTGAGGCTGGGATAATCTCTGATTTGCAGGGACTAGGACAACGTAGTTTTGAGGAAAGGGCAGGCTCTAGGAAGACAGTGGCTGTGGAGGTCATTGCTTCTGCTCGAAAGGGAAGGGAGAGTGAGACTCCTGAAGCCGACCATGTTCTGAAGTCTGGGTTGCTTCAGGAGCTTCAAGAGTTGTTAGCTGCTGGAGGATCTTCACCTTGGAAAGATTTCTGAAAGGCACAAGAAGAGTGCTCTGTGCTTGAGGGACTTTGGAGGAAGCCCAGGAACAGGTCAACAAAGGGGTGGTCAAGAAACACTGTGTTAGCTGGGAGGATGGTCTACTTTAAACCGGTAAATCCTAAGCCAGGTGCTAGCAAGAGGCTAGTGGTTTCATTAGTGCATAGAAATATCCTGTTGTCACTAGCCAATGAAGTGCCCTTAGCAGGACACATAGAGATTAGAAAAACTCAGGATAGGTTAGACCCTGTGTTCTATTGGCCAGGCATGCATGGAGAGGCAGAGAGGTTAGGTAGAACCTGTCCACCTTTCCAGCTGAGTGGTATGGCAGAAGGGAATACAAAGGCACTATTAGTGTCTCTACCATTTGTAGGCGTTCCAGTTGAGTGGGTGGAATGGACATAGATAGCCCATTCTACCCTTACCTCTCACAGTCATGTAACAAGTATATCTTGGTTGGGGTGGATCATGCCACCAGGTACCCTGAAGCTGTACCACGACTGGAAAGGTGAGAGATGTGTTGGGAAGGTTTGCCAACCACTCCATGCTGATACCAGGGTTCACATCGGTGTGTGTGCATGAAATAGACTCAGGTAACAGTCTGCAAGCGAAGGGCAGGATGCACGGAATGCCTGACTGGGTTCAGAGATGCATTAAGCTGGAAGTTGCCAAATTATTGGACCTTGGTGTCATTGAGAGATCTCTTAGTCCTTGGTCCAGTCTTGTGGTTCTAGCACCAAACCAAGGGTCTACTGACTTGTGATTCTGTGTGGACTACTAAGCCTTCAATGAGGTAACCATGACTGATGCCCATCCAATCTCCAAAGTGGATGAGCATGTGGACCTGTTTGGTGCTGCCAAATACTTGAGCACCTTTAGCACACCAATGGTTACTGGCAGGACGCATTAGCACAAAGTGAAAAGGAGAAGACTGCATTTTCTATGCCAGAGGGTCTGTCAGTTCAAGGTGATGCCATTTGGATTGAAAAATGATCCTGCCACTTTCAGAGCCTAGTGAACCATGTTTTTGCAGGGATGGGAAGGTTTGATGTGGCCTATTTAGATGACATTGCAGTGTTCAGCAATTCATGGGAAGGACACCTGGATACAGGGGGCAAAACTAACCAAGGCACCTACGTGTCAGATGGGGCAATCGTCCTTAGTCTACCTTAGGCATAAGAAGGGGAAGAGTAAGACTCACCTGTTGGATGCAAAAATTCCGTCTGTGATGGAGTGAGAGGTGCTCACTAACCAGACTGAAGTAGGGCCTTTTTAGGATTAACCAGGTATTACATATTACAAGACCTTTGTGGCAAACTGTGGAAGTATAGTTGCCCTATTGACTGTTCTGACCACAAGAAATCAGCCCAGGAATGTAATATGGACTTCCGAGTGTCAAAAGGCATTTTAGGAACTGAGGAAGACGCTATGCAATGCATCGGTACTGAAAGCGCCTGACTACAGTCAGCCTTTCATTGTACAGATGAATGCCTCTGACAAGGGTGTTGGAACAGTGTTAGCGCAACTGGATGATAAGAGTAGAGAGCGTCCAGTAGCCTTTACTAGTAGCAGATTACTACCCAATGCTGGACTCAGCAACTATTGAGAAGGGGTGATTTGCAAGGGTTTGACTTTGTTGTGATGCTCAAAGCTGGATCAAGTCATGGGAACACTGACAGACTTCCCTTTCAGTTTTACTGATCAGACCACTCAACCTCTCCAGGTTAGGACTTGGTTCAGGGTGTTCTGATCTGCGAGTGGCGTCTGTTGAGATGAAAAATTCCTCTGCACGATGAGAGAAGTATAGCCTTGCCCTGAGTACTCAATTGTTTTGCTGTATAGATCCCTAATGCTGACTTTTTTTGTCATGGGAGAACATGAATCATGTATTTACACCAAGGCATAGGCCTGTCATCCAGATTGCAGTTTTGTTGCACCAGGAGGGACGCCGGAAGTTCTACCCTTATAGCGTGGGAAGGCTACTGGCTTCACCAGGAGTCAAATAGCACCAACTTGGCAGTGGCAGCATACTGTGTTCCTACATAGTAGTAGTGAACAAGTCCATTTTACAATGTGTCCTTTGGAGTGAGGCCTACAGGCTCACTCACTTTTTTAAAAGTGCTGCTGCTGTGTGTTTGTCAGCCTTGGCCTCCATCCAGTTGATATGTGCATGCACGATGAAAACATGTGGTGACTGCATGTGTGCTCACAAGAAATACACTTTACAAAGGGATAAGTGTGCACATGGTAAATGTGTGTGTGCTGGCAGGGTGTTCTTTTCAGGAACACACTGGTTCAGTACAGAGACACTGAACAGTGTGCATAGAACATGCATGTGGGCATGCTGGTGGCAGCATGGTACCTGGGCACAACAGTACTAGACAGTGGAGTGTGCTGTGAAAGTACATTGAGTGAAGAAGTGCCTGCCCTGGTACATTACATGGAAGATCTTGGGTTCCATTTTGGGAAACCCAGGCCTGCCTAGTTAAAACATGAGGAGTAGAGGAATCCCCCCAGACAGCATTGTATATTGATGCATTCATGTAAGCTGGGGGGAACAAACACTAAATGAGGAGGAGCAGGCTCTCCATGTGCATTTCAAACAGATCTTTGATTTGTGACACACCACAATGAAGGTGCCTGGCCACATCTCAGGAAGAGGAAGAGGGAGATGGGGCTAGTAAGGGATTCATGAAGGGTAGGTCTGATGTCCCAAGATTATCCTTTGATGCAGTTATCACTGTGGCTGACATCCGGGTGTGATTTCTCATCACTCCCATTAATCTTGTTGTGGGTTATCCAGCTTTGGAGTCCTTTCTTATGTCACAGATATCCTTCAGGAAGAAGAATAAAGGGGAGAGATGTTCACTTCAAAGTAGCAGAACCCCAACATAAAACATCAAAGATTCAGACCCTAAACACATTTGGTGTCTGGAAAAGAAATAGAAGTAGGGGAACTTGAGACCTCCCAACTATGTCTTCTGAAGCCATTCAAGTTGTGTGAGGAGAGGAAGCTCTGCAAGACTTCTCCCATGACCAGGAATAGGTCACCTCCTGCTAATCTCTCTGCTGGGTGAGGGGACACCAACAAGAGAAACCAAAATCACCCGATCTGGAGCACCACTGTCTGCCTGCTCACCAGGACAGGTATGTCAGTGAAAGAGGGGAGCATGTTGGGGGCAGCGAGATCCAGAGGGGAGCCCAGACTTGTGGTCCTCCTGAGTGAGGAGTAGTAACACATCTATTGAGTTGTTACCTGTGTACCTTGTTGCAAAACCGGTATGCCAGGAGGCACCACCATGCACCAAGGACCAGCCCTGAATGGATCAGGCTGTGCCCTGTGTGCAGCATTGGGGAAGTTTGGTGACCCTGTATGCCAGAAGGGGCTGATGAGCACCAAGGACGAGTGGCACATCAATCGGACTGTTGCCCATGTGCAGTGTGGTGAAAGTTTGGCGACCCACATATGCCAGGAGACACCACTGTGTGCCAAGGAACTGTTGCATCGATTGGGCTATCCCCTGTGTGAGGGAAGTTGCTGTGACCCCGTATGTCAGGAGGGCTGTGGGAGTAGCAACCTGAAGCCAGTGTGACCTGACAGTGAGGTTTGACTCACTCAGAAACTGCTGCTGCAACCAAGACGAGGGAGGTTTTGTGTCCGAGGAGGCCTGGGAACAGAGAAGAAGCTGTTGAATCCCCGCCAGAGCAAAGAGACTGTCCCCACCCCCAAGCAAGGAAGAAAAAGGCTTACCACATGAGGCTGGAGCCAGAGCAACTCTGATTGTCAGGTCGCTGGTAAGTGTGGTTCAGGAGCGGGGCAGGCACTTGCCAGGAGCTGCACATGTGAACGGGTGCAGCTGGATTTTGCCGATCTTGGCCAGGACCGCACTGCACAGCTGCCAGGTTTTGTACTACAGGAACAGGTAAGCAGAGAATTGGTCCTACTGGGCCCCTAGGGATATATACCATCTTTGGTTCTTGCAACCCTACTTGACTCTAAGTGACTACACTTTACTGAGTAAAAGAGTAGGGATACCCCATGAACAGGGCCTAATAGTTAACATTCCCAGGATATTGCTGCATGCCAATGGGGTATACAGCACACCAGCTACATAGGAACGGGGTTGACATTGAGTGGCCTGACAACTACTAGTGTGCCTACTTCACAAAGGAACTGTGTTATTGCCCCAGGACATTAAGGGTAAAAGGCCTCAACCAATTCGGTTGGGTCCAGTAACCCCTGCTTGTCCCGTGGCCCCCTGAACTGGGTTCTGACAATGAGGAAGAGAGGATGAAAGCCCACGTCATTGCTTGTTCACTCTGTTCCCCCTTCCCTAAGCAGTCATGACCCCCAAACCAATTAATTTAAGTATCTTGCACAAATATCGCTTCAATTACCAAACCATTATAGTGACAAAATCACTACAAAGAACACATACGAATATTGGCTTGAGGCCATGCAGCGGTCTAAAGCAACTTAATGCATCATTAGGGAATTATGGAATAATTTCTCAATAGCACTGCGCACCTTTTGTCACTCTCGAGTAACATTCTCCCTATCCCTTTCGCATCTTCCAAAATCAAGCTATTGAGGACAGCGAAAAAAACACCTAGCTAAAGTGCATTACTTAATCTGTTCTAGACTTAACTTATATAGTGTACCTTGTAGTGTTTAAGGCACCACAGACAGCTTGGACAACATATTTATTCTGGAAACCGGAACCCTGACCTTCAGTAAAGACTGTAAAACCGATTAATTGGGTCTGGAAGCTGTTCTCTGTCTACCTATCTTTCGTTGGGCTTTCGGGTGAATGGTGTGGCCAGGATGATGTGGTGGAGGGGAAGTGTGTGATTAATGTTAAGGTAGGGACAATTGGATATAGTCACTGTCTGCCTTTTTGTTGCTTCGCCTGCAGATCGGGTGGGAGAAACATTTGTTGCTAGCATTCCTTTTCATTTTGGTTCCTTGTTGGAGCTTTTTGTTGTGCTGCAACTGGAGTATAGCTGCCATTCGTGGGACAGGTTTTCAGAAGTTACCTGTCATCAGATGTCTTTGGTTAGAGCGGTTTGCAGGTCTGGGCAGTTGGTGACTCTTTTGAGGCCTGCATGAGTAGCTAGCCTCTAAAAACGACAAGGCCAGCTGGCAGGTAGTGAGTGTGGAGAGGCCATGGAGAAATTTAGAAAAGGAGAGTAAAGACGAAAGAGTTGAATACATAAAAACTGGGATTTGGTGTTATGTGGGGATTATAAGGTGATCTGGGTTGTTAGGAGTCGTCCAATGAGGGATGGAACTGTTTTTTAATGGTTTTACTAGGAATTTGTTTGTGATAACGCAGGTTTGCTTTATTAAAGCACCGTGTTGCCTAAACATGCATTTGAAGGATGTCGAACGGGGGAGTGGCTGGGTGTGAACAACTCCAGTCTTTCATCGGATCACCTAGGATGTCTGCTTCTGACTGCATTTGTCCTGTCCCCCTAGCTTGCTGTTGTGTCCACAGGATATACACACCTAAACGTGTTAGGTGGGATATTCAGGTGTGCCGTGTTACCGCTAATAATTACCTGTGTGCGGGCTGGAATTAGGGTCACTCACTGCATAAACCTATATATGTGAGGAGCTTTGCAAACACGCCCATCAGTTTGAGTGGCCCTCTGTCAACTATGTATAGGAGGGTTCCAGGTGATGCCTAGCATGGGTTTATTTTACATTTACTCTTTGACATGAAACCATACTCTATTGGTTTAATCTTGAGGATCGCGATTCGTAAGCACGATGATTCTCGTGTTTGATTGCTGGTCAAAAGCGGATGTAATGGACAGGGACTGAATAATGCAATAACGACAAAAGTTGTGGACAGGACAGCGACTAAGTAATGCATTAACGACACATGTTGAAAAATGGCGACAAAGCAAGAGCTTCAGAAACGATGGGAACTATCAGTGTAAGGAAATATATGCAATAAAAAAGAGCACTTGAAAGAGGAATTCAAGCTGGCAGGGAGAAGGAATTAAAAACAGAAAAAGCAGCAGGGCAAGCTTCCCTGAAATGCAGCTTAAGACTCACATGTAAATATGTGGTGCCCAATGTTAGGTGACACGGCTACATAGATTTGCATTCTACGACTTAGTCTTTCTTAATATCAAAATCGCAGCAAAGTGCTGTTGCCTATACAGCAATGTCTGCTTGAAGAGGTCACATACGAGATGAAGCTATGAGTAGACAAGAGACATCAGCAGTGCAAAGTTACCTTACCCAATGTGTTGTTCAGCACAGGCGGCAGTGGAGTCAGCTCTACCTATACAAGCAGTAGGTACTTCCAAGGGTTACATTAACATTTGCCAGCACATATGCTAACTGGGTAGTGACCTATGGTGCAAAATCATGTTGGCTGCCAAATAACAGAGAAAACATCCTGCAAAAAATGAAACTAAGCAATTCTTGGCCTATACCTCTCCACAGGGTTTTGCGATGGGACACCAATTTCATAGTTTGGTTAAGACAGTTGCTGGAAGTTAATCTAGGGCTGCCAACCCTCTCAACGCAGGAAGCAGTGCAAAACCTGTATGTCTAAGTGCCATTTTAGGTTGCAGCCTACCAGACAGTCCAGCTGTCTGTTTTGCTAAAGACATCTTAGGGATTCTCAGAAAGCTGACCTGGGAATACATTCAGCTCTTTGATTACTGTTGGCTTTGTGGTTTGTAACTCACACTTTCTGGATTTCCATTTGCTGGCTTTATTTCCTTTAGGCTCCTCAGGATCAGTTCTTATCTCCTGTTGCCTAAAATGTGTTTTCTTCATCCTTCCACAAACTTGCTTTTTGTTATCAGGTCTTTAAATATTGTTCTTATCTCGTCACATTTGCAGTGCATTCATAGACCAAGTTCAAATTCCAGGTGCCGTCTTCCAAGGGCACTTGTTTACTTTCTTTCCCTTACTTTAAAGTGAGAGGACTTACTGGGGGTAGGAAAGAGTCTTTTTCTCACACACCACAACATTTAAATTAACTGTGTATTATTTCAGAATATATCACAATTATGAATTTATAAATGAAGCACATTTTGTGTTATTTCAAAAATGTATTGGAAACAAATACTTAAGTATGATCAAAATGACTCAGTAAAATAGGTGATGCAATTTCCATACTTTTTCATCTGTGGACTGTATAGTTTTATTAGTAAAATTGTACGTCTATGTAAATCCAATGGTCATTTCATTTGAAAATGTGTTGTCTGCAATGGCAGTGTACTACAACACCTTGAATACTCCACTCTATGCCACTCCACTCTGCACCACTGAACTCTGCACCATTCCACTTCACACCACTCCACCCCAATGCACTCTGCACCACTTTTCTCCACACCATTGCATTCAGAAGGTCACTTCAGAAGCACTGTGTCCCGTTCCTGATGGTTCATCTGCTGTATTGGTAGTACCTTTAGAAGTAATACATTCCATATTGTAATAGATGGGAAGGAGCACACTCTCAGCATAGATTGCCCATTGCATTTTGGTAATTTCAGTTCATTATATTTTTAGTAACAGTAATTACAGTGAACGGCTACATAACCTTGTATACAATTGGAGGACTTATGCAGGGAGGTGTGTAGTGTGCTACCCCACCACCCACTTTTACTTTTAAAATCTATTGAGTGAATGAACCTTTGGAAGCACCTGTAAGAATGGAGTAGTGGAGTTACTGATATGCTAATAGACTGCTCCTTGCTGATGAGTACCAGCTAGCATGAAACGGATGTCCAACGATATGTAACATTCAATGTGTCAGCACTGGAAGGAAAACACTTACAAATTGCAAGCATGAACACTCTGAGGCCTGCTTCTAAGAGAATTCACTGGAATGACTGGAGTATGAAGTGTCCCCCTCTGCTTGGTTGAAATTGAAATTACATTGGTGTAAGACAACAAATAGCTGAAGAGGTGCCAGGGTGCCGGCAAGGACACCTCCGACAGAGCAGCCTTCATGACCTCAAGACCTCCTTCATCCCCTGCAAGCTCCTATTGAGGGCAACAAAGAAGATAGCTCTTGCTGCACGTATTGAAACCAATGCCAAAAACACCAAGGAACTTTTCAACAGTGTTAAGGAATTTGCCAACCCGGCTGCCAGAGAAAACAATATCACACCCTCAGAGAAGCTGCGCAACAACTTTGCCGGCTTCTTCCAAGACAAGATCGCAACCAGATACAGAAACTTTAAACCCATACCCACACCTACTGACTTCCTCAACAGATACACCACCACCATAACGAACACGGACCACACACTGACCAACTGAGACATCTTCTCCACCCAGGATAACATCTCCACCATGAAATCCATCCACTCGGGAGCTCCCACAGACCCATGCTCGCACCACATCTTCAGCCTTGGAATCCAGATGATTGGCCAGGAATTCACCACCCTGCTCAACTCCTCTATCACCACCACAACATTTCCAGATGCCTGGAAACATGCTGAAGTCATACCACTACTTACAAATTTCTCTGCTGATCCCAGCTAACCTAAAAATACAGGCAAATCTCCCTACTCCCATTCCCAGTGAAGGTACTGGAAAAGATCATCAATAAGCAACTCATGACATACCTTAAGCAGAACCAGCTACTTGACTCCTCCCAATCCGGCTTCCGCAGCAATCTCAGCACTGAAATTGCCCTGATCGCAGCCACGGAGGACATCCAAACCCTCCTCGACCGAGGAGAAACAGCAGCTTTGATCCTCCACGTCCTCTTGGCATCCTTCAACATCGTATCCCACCACATGCTGATCAGAAGATTCCACCACATTGGCATTCAAGGAGATGTGCTGAGATGGATCTCTTACTTCCTTACCGGAAGAACCTAGAGGATCCACTTCCCACCTTTCACCTCCAAACCCAAGGAGATCAGCTGTAGTGTCTCCCAAGGTGCAACCCTCAGCCCCATGCTCTTCAACACATATATGACCCTGATCAGTGTAGGGAAAGGTGCGGAAGACATTGTGATGCAAAGGGTTAATTAGTTTGAACAGTGTAGATGAGCGTGATGCCTGCCGAAACCTGAAACAACGTGGAAAAGTCCACAATGTCGTTTTCAAGCTTGTTTTCCAACATTCCATAGATAAAATTATCTGCAGCTGCATGTGTAAAAAGCAGGAAATGTAGGAGAGAGGCACGAAGGTCATTCTAACCCTGATAAAGGGAGTACATGAAAAGGACGGAAAAAAACATGGCTAGGGAACAGCAGAGCAGCCAAGGGATATGTGCTGATAACATAGCTAGAAGGTGCGAGAAAGGGATAGAATCCAAACTCCAGGTTATTTAAGCACTGAAGCGCAGGTGAGGGGATTGAAGCTCGCAGATGGGGTTGTGTAAGCTGCCATCGCCCAGTCCCCATCGCTGCCTCCCTGGTTGTGCTGTTCTGAGACCGTGACGCTCGAGGGGGAGAGAGGTCCAAGTAGGCGGTAGAGGGCTTCCTAGCATTTGTGGATAAAGTTAAGTTCCACCCAGGGATGAAAGGCCTTTGTTTCTCTGGTCTATTGTGATTGATTATCATGCTTGCACTATGTCTATAATCTGAAGTATTCTGCTCATTTATATTTTGTTTTTTTTCTCTTGAACGTCTTAATGTGAGCAGGCTGCAGTAATTGAGATATGTGTTTTGTATACAGTTAACCAATGCATATATCTGTCAATGAACTCTTTGCTCATATTGTAGGAAGTTGGCTCTGTATGCACTATTTCAAAGTAAGAAATAGCATGCACAGAGTCCAAGGGTTCCCCTTCGAGGTAAGATAGTGGCAAAAAGAGATAATACTAATGCTCTATTTTGTGGTAGTGTGGTCGAGCAGTAGGCTTATCAACGGAGTAGTGTTAAGCATTTGTTGTACATACACACAGGCAATAAATGAGGAACACACACTCAGAGACAAATCCAGCCAATAGGTTTTGTTATAGAAAAATATCTTTTCTTAGTTTATTTTAAGAACCACAGGTTCAAATTCTACATGTAATATCTCATTTGAAAGGTATTGCAGGTAAGTACTTTAGGAACTTTGAATCATTACATTAGCATGTATACTTTTTACATGAAACACAATAAGCTGTTTTAAAAGTGGACACAGTGCAATTTTCACAGTTCCTGGGGGAGGTAAGTTTTTGTTAGTTTTGTCAGGTAAGTAAATCACTTACAAGTCTCAGGTTTGAGTCCAAGGTAAAAAACAACAAGTGATGGACGGAATGCTGAACATTGTCAAACACTCACCCCCAGTCATAGATCTGGGTTTAATCCATCGTTTTTTTGCTCACCATGCCACCCCAGTTTGGACCCAGCCATATGCAAATCAGTTTTGACCCTGTTCCTTATGGGAACAGTCCAGACCAAACTGCCAAGCCAGGTCCTCACTGGACCGGAAACAAGCATCCTGGGACCGGTTTCGGGGTTTCACCCCTCATCAGCCAGGCTAGCTTGAATCCAGTGGCATGGGAAGCACGGGACCCACGTCTGGGCATACCCTTCCCACTTAGGGCGACAAAGCAAAAAACAACAAGTGATGGACGGAATGCTGAACATTGTCAAACACTCACCCCCAGTCATAGATCTGGGTTTAATCCATCGTTTTTTTGCTCACCATGCCACCCCAGTTTGGACCCAGCCATATGCAAATCAGTCTTGACCCTGTTCCTTATGGGAACAGTCCAGACCAAACTGCCAAGCCAGGTCTTCACTGGACCGGAAACAAGCATCCTGGGACCGGTTTCGGGGTTTCACCCCTCATCAGCCAGGCTAGCTTGAATCCAGTGGCATGGGAAGCACGGGACCCACGTCTGGGCATACCCTTCCCACTTAGGGCGACAAAGCAAAAAACAACAAGTGATGGACGGAATGCTGAACATTGTCAAACACTCACCCCCAGTCATAGATCTGGGTTTAATCCATCGTTTTTTTGCTCACCATGCCACCCCAGTTTGGACCCAGCCATATGCAAATCAGTCTTGACCCTGTTCCTTATGGGAACAGTCCAGACCAAACTGCCAAGCCAGGTCCTCACTGGACCGGAAACAAGCATCCTGGGACCGGTTTCGGGGTTTCACCCATCATCAGCCAGGCTAGCTTGAATCCAGTGGCATGGGAAGCACGGGACCCACGTCTGGGCATACCCTTCCCACTTAGGGCGACAAAGCAAAAAACAACAAGTGATGGACGGAATGCTGAACATTGTCAAACACTCACCCCCAGTCATAGATCTGGGTTTAATCCATCGTTTTTTTGCTCACCATGCCACCCCAGTTTGGACCCAGCCATATGCAAATCAGTCTTGACCCTGTTCCTTATGGGAACAGTCCAGACCAAACTGCCAAGCCAGGTCCTCACTGGACCGGAAACAAGCATCCTGGGACCGGTTTCGGGGTTTCACCCCTCATCAACCAGGCTAGCTTGAATCCAGTGGCATGGGAAGCACGGGACCCACGTCTGGGCATACCCTTCCCACTTAGGGCGACAAAGCAAAAAACAACAAGTGATGGACGGAATGCTGAACATTGTCAAACACTCACCCCCAGTCGTAGATCTGGGTTTAATCCATCGTTTTTTTGCTCACCATGCCACCCCAGTTTGGACCCAGCCATATGCAAATCAGTCTTGACCCTGTTCCTTATGGGAACAGTCCAGACCAAACTGCCAAGCCAGGTCCTCACTGGACCGGAAACAAGCATCCTGGGACCGGTTTCGGGGTTTCACCCCTCATCAGCCAGGCTAGCTTGAATCCAGTGGCATGGGAAGCACGGGACCCACGTCTGGGCATACCCTTCCCACTTAGGGCGACAAAGCAAAAAACAACAAGTGATGGACGGAATGCTGAACATTGTCAAACACTCACCCCCAGTCATAGATCTGGGTTTAATCCATCGTTTTTTTGCTCACCATGCCACCCCAGTTTGGACCCAGCCATATGCAAATCAGTCTTGACCCTGTTCCTTATGGGAACAGTCCAGACCAAACTGCCAAGCCAGGTCCTCACTGGACCGGAAACAAGCATCCTGGGACCGGTTTCGGGGTTTCACCCCTCATCAGCCAGGCTAGCTTGAATCCAGTGGCATGGGAAGCACGGGACCCACGTCTGGGCATACCCTTCCCACTTAGGGCGACAAAGCAAAAAACAACAAGTGATGGACGGAATGCTGAACATTGTCAAACACTCACCCCCAGTCATAGATCTGGGTTTAATCCATCGTTTTTTTGCTCACCATGCCACCCCAGTTTAGACCCAGCCATATGCAAATCAGTCTTGATTCTGTTCCTTATGGGAACAGTCCAGACCAAACTGCCAAGCCAGGTCCTCACTGGACCGGAAACGAGCATCCTGGGACCGGTTTCGGGGTTTCACCCCTCATCAGCCAGGCTAGCTTGAATCCAGTGGCATGGGAAGCACGGGACCCACGTCTGGGCATACCCTTCCCACTTAGGGCGACAAAGCAAAAAACAACAAGTGATGGACGGAATGCTGAACATTGTCAAACACTCACCCCCAGTCATAGATCTGGGTTTAATCCATCGTTTTTTTGCTCACCATGCCACCCCAGTTTGGACCCAGCCATATGCAAATCAGTCTTGACCCTGTTCCTTATGGGAACAGTCCAGACCAAACTGCCAAGCCAGGTCCTCACTGGACCGGAAACAAGCATCCTGGGACCGATTTCGGGGTTTCACCCCTCATCAGCCAGGCTAGCTTGAATCCAGTGGCATGGGAAGCACGGGACCCACGTCTGGGCATACCCTTCCCACTTAGGGCGACAAAGCAAAAAACAACAAGTGATGGACGGAATGCTGAACATTGTCAAACACTCACCCCCAGTCATAGATCTGGGTTTAATCCATCGTTTTTTTGCTCACCATGCCACCCCAGTTTGGACCCAGCCATATGCAAATCAGTCTTGACCCTGTTCCTTATGGGAACAGTCCAGACCAAACTGCCAAGCCAGGTCCTCACTGGACCGGAAACAAGCATCCTGGGACCGGTTTCGGGGTTTCACCCCTCATCAGCCAGGCTAGCTTGAATCCAGTGGCATGGGAAGCACGGGACCCACGTCTGGGCATACCCTTCCCACTTAGGGTGACAAAGCAAAAAACAACAAGTGATGGACGGAATGCTGAACATTGTCAAACACTCACCCCCAGTCATAGATCTGGGTTTAATCCATCGTTTTTTTGCTCACCATGCCACCCCAGTTTGGACCCAGCCATATGCAAATCAGTCTTGACCCTGTTCCTTATGGGAACAGTCCAGACCAAACTGCCAAGCCAGGTCCTCACTGGACCGGAAACAAGCATCCTGGGACCGGTTTCGGGGTTTCACCCCTCATCAGCCAGGCTAGCTTGAATCCAGTGGCATGGGAAGCACGGGACCCACGTCTGGGCATACCCTTCCCACTTAGGGCGACAAAGCAAAAAACAACAAGTGATGGACGGAATGCTGAACATTGTCAAACACTCACCCCCAGTCATAGATCTGGGTTTAATCCATCGTTTTTTTGCTCACCATGCCACCCCAGTTTGGACCCAGCCATATGCAAATCAGTCTTGACCCTGTTCCTTATGGGAACAGTCCAGACCAAACTGCCAAGCCATGTCCTCACTGGACCGGAAACAAGCATCCTGGGACCGGTTTCGGGGTTTCACCCCTCATCAGCCAGGCTAGCTTGAATCCAGTGGCATGGGAAGCACGGGACCGACGTCTGGGCATACCCTTCCCACTTAGGGCGACAAAGCAAAAAACAACAAGTGATGGACGGAATGCTGAACATTGTCAAACACTCACCCCCAGTCTCCCCCCCCAGTCCAAGGTAGCCCACCGTTGGGGGTTCAGAGCAACCCCAAAGTTACCACACCAGCAGCTCAGGGCCGGTCAGGTGCAGAGGTCAAAGAGGTGCCCAAAACGCATAGGCTTCGATGGAGAGAAGGGGGTGCCCCGGTTCCAGTCTGCCAGCAGGTAAGTACCCGCGTCTTCGGAGTGCAGACCAGGGGGGTTTTGTAGGGCACCGGGGGGGACACAAGTTCACACAAAAAGTACACCCTCAGCGGCACTGGGGCGGCCGGGTGCAGTGTAGAAACAAGCATCGGGTTTTCAATGTAAATCAATGAGAGATCAGGGGATCTCTTCAGCGTTGCAGGCAGGCAAGGGGGGGGCTCCTCGGGGTAGCCACCGCCTAGGCAAAGGAGAGGGCCTCCTGGGGGTCACTCCTGCACAGGAGTTCTGTTCCTTTCGGTGCTGGGGGCTGCGGGTGCAGAGTCTTTTCCAGCCGTCGGGAAATGGAGTTCAGGCAGTCGCGGTCAGGGGGAGCCTCGGGATTCCCTCTGCAGGTGTTGCTGTGGGGGTTCAGGGGGGACAACTTTGGTTACTCACGGTCTCGGAGTCGCCGGAGGGTCCTCCCTGAGGTGTTGGTTCTCCACCAGTCGAGTCGGGGTCGCCGGGTGCAGTGTTGCAAGTCTCACGCTTCTTGCGGTGAGTTGCAGGGGTCTTTAAGTCTGCTCCTTGAAACAAAGTTGCAGTTCTTTTGGAGCAGTGCCGCTGTCCTCTGGAGTTTCTTGTCTTTCTTGAAGCAGGGCAGTCCTCAGAGGATTTAGAGGTCGCTGGTCCCTTGGAAAGCGTCGCTGGAGCAGGGTTCTTTGGAAGGCAGGAGACAGGCCGGTAGGACTGGGGCCAAAGCAGTTGGTGTCTTCTGTTCTTCCTCTGCAGGGGTTTTTTCAGCTCAGCAGTCTTCTTCTTCTTGTAGTTTCAGGAATCTAAATTCTTAGGTTCAGGGAAGCCCTTAAATACTAAATTTAAGGGCGTGTTTAGGTCTGGGGGGTTAGTAGCCAATGGCTACTAGCCCTGAGGGTAAGTACACCCTCTTTGTGCCTCCTCCCAAGGGGAGGGGGTCACATCCCTAATCCTATTGGGGGAATCCTCCATCTGCAAGATGGTGGATTTCTAAAAGTTAGAGTCACTTCAGCTCAGGACACCTTAGGGGCTGTCCTGACTGGCCAGTGACTCCTCCTTGTTATTCTCATTATTTTCTCCGGCCTTGCCGCCAAAAGTGGGGGCCGTGGCCGGAGGGGGCGGGCAACTCCACTAGCTGGAGTGTCCTGCTGTGCTGGCACAAAGGGGTGAGCCTTTGAGGCTCACCGCCAGGTGTGACAGCTCCTGCCTGGGGGAGGTGTTAGCATCTCCACCCAGTGCAGGTTTTGTTACTGGCCTCAGAGTGACAAAGGCACTCTCCCCATGGGGCCAGCAACATGTCTCGGATGTGGCAGGCTGCTGGAACCAGTCAGCCTACACAGATAGTCGGTTAAGGTTTCAGGGGGCACCTCTAAGGTGCCCTCTGTGGTGTATTTTACAATAAAATGTACACTGGCATCAGTGTGCATTTATTGTGCTGAGAAGTTTGATACCAAACTTCCCAGTTTTCAGTGTAGCCATTATGGTGCTGTGGAGTTCGTGTAAAACAGACTCCCAGACCATATACTCTTATGGCTACCCTGCACTTACAATGTCTAAGGTATTGCTTAGACACTGTAGGGGCACAGTGCTCATGCACTGGTGCCCTCACCTATGGTATAGTGCACCCTGACTTAGGGCTGTAAGGCCTACTAGAGGGGTGACTTATCTATACCTGCATAGGCAGTGAGAGGCTGGCATGGCACCCTGAGGGGAGTGCCATGTCGACTTACTCGTTTTGTTCTCACCAGCACACACAAGCTGGCAAGCAGTGTGTCTGTGCTGAGTGAGGGGTCTCCAGGGTGGCATAAGACATGCTGCAGCCCTTAGAGACCTTCCTTGGCATCAGGGCCCTTGGTACCAGGGGTACCACTTACAAGGGACTTATCTGGATGCCAGGGTGTGCCAATTGTGGATACAAAAGTACAGGTTAGGGAAAGAACACTGGTGCTGGGGCCTGGTTAGCAGGCCTCAGCACACTTTCAATTCAAAACATAGCATCAGCAAAGGCAAAAAGTCAGGGGGGAACCATGCCAAGGAGGCATTTCCTTACACATATATAAATAGATGTTCTTTATTGCTGGTTTCCATTCTACTTCGTTGATGTGCCAAATGCATATATTTTACTGAAATTCTAGTAAAGCTAAATTGTGTTCATAATTGGCGTGTGGTCCTTCATTGAGCGTCCTTATTGACTTATATCGAACAGATCAGGTGTCAATCAGTCACCTGGATAAGACAGACCCCACTGGCCAACATCGTCAGATCCTACAATCTCAAAATAATTTCCTCTGCAGGCGGCATCCAACTTGTCCTCTCACTCACTGACAACCCCTCCACCACCAGAACCAACTTTCTCAGATGCATGACAAGCATCTCAGACTGGATGAAGAACTACTGCCTGCACCTGAACACAGACAAGACAGAAGTACTGATCTTTGGCAACAGCAGCAACACATGGAACAACTCTTGGTGGCCATCAAACCTAGACGCGCACTTGCTCCCTCCAACCACACCAGAAATCTCAGAATCATCATTGTCAACAAGTTCACCATAAAATCACAGATCAATGCCATCTCTTCCGCATGCTTACTCAATTTGCAAAGTGGCTACCCCTTCACATGAGACACACTGTGACACAGGGCCTCTTCACCAGCCAACTAGACTACAGCAACACCCTCTACATAGGAATCGCTGCACTCCTCCTATTGGGACTGCACATCATAAAGAACGCCGCAGCCAGACTCATCCTTGGCCTTTCCCAATGAACCCACATCACACCCCACCTCAGCCAACTCCACTGGCTCTCCGTACAGAAGAGATGCCAATACAAGCTGCTAACCAATGCAGACAAGGCTCTACAGAACCACGGACCCGCATACAATAACCACCACCTGAACCTCCACCAACTGTCCAGAAGACTACACTCTGCCTCTCTTTCACTTGCCCATACTCCCTGCATCTAGCAAAGCAGAAGTGGAGGATGCTCCTTCTTTCACATTGCAGCCAAAACCTGGAACAGCCTCCCCACACACTACCAGACCATCACCCTAATTCCGGAATTCTGAATGGCCCTTAAGACCTCGCTGTTTGAATAAGCCTCCAGAACCTGCAAGTGCCTTGATTCCCTACTGGGAGATTAGCCGCTCTTTATAAATACTGATTGATTGATGATCACTCTCAGGATGGTTATTTATCTGATCTTCAAAATCTGTCAGGAGCTAAATGTTTTTTAGGGCATAGTTGATTAAAAAGGAAAACTGAGGTCTCATAAAGGGTGACTACGGCTAAAGACCCTTTCTTTTCAACTGGTGGAAAACATGCTTATCCATAGACGTGCTGAGCTACTCCTGAATCAGATATTTGATCAGAAGGCTAGTAGTGTAATGTGTTTCCCATAAGGTTTCCTAATTGAGGATGACTGTGAAAACTTAGTATCAACATACCTTCCCACAATACATGAAGCACTTTGGGTAGAATTAAACAATGTCTCAATGGTACCAGTATTACTGAGAACCTGCACTGATCAAAGTTTGGGCATACATATGCATATAACTACAGTAATTTATGTATATATATATAGCACACAAGGGGAGCAAGAATGCTTTATTATTCCACTACCTGCCTAAGGCAGCGATTGACTGAGTGGGGCCAAAGTGTGCAATTTGTAGTTTCAGCAGATTATGATCTTCTCAACTGTTAGAAATGGGGTCTTTGGTTGACAGTCAGATTACCCCCTGTTCAAGCAAGGACCCTCACTCTAGTCAGGGTAAAAGAGAATCACCCTCAGCTAACCTCTGCTTACCCCCTTGGTAGCTTGGCAGAGCAGTAGGCTTAACTTCAGAGTGCTAGGTGTAAAGTCTGTGTACCAACATACACAGTAACTTAATGAAAACACTACAAAATGACACAACACAGGTTTAGAAAAATAGGAACTATTTATCTAAACAAAACAAGACCAAAACGACAAAAATCCGACATACACAAGTCAAGCTATGAATTTTTAAAGATTAAACTAAAAAATAGCGCTTAGAAACACAAAATGCTTCGATGAGGTGTTAACACGGCGTCGTGATGGAGTCGTTCCCAACAAGCCGACACCAGCGGCGCCGGACACGGATTTGCGTAGACCCCCAAGTACAATACCTTTGGTGAAGACTGTAAACAAGTTGATGCGCGAAGTCGGGGATTGCGGCGTCTTTGCAAGATGTTGAATCCACGCACTTCGAGCGGCCTCGGTCACGACGTGGTGTGGTGACTTCCACATGGTTGCAGACTTCAGCGGGGCTGCAGCGGCGTCGGGCCTGGGAAGGTCGTCGTGTTACAGCGAAGATCACAGAGTCGATTGCAGGCGGCGTCACCAGATTCAGCAGCGGCGTCGGTCCGTAGTCGTCCGAAGTCAATTTCCTTTGATTTCCACCAGCTTTCCTTTCAAGAGCCCAGGGACTGGATAGGGCACCACTTGTCAGAGCTGGAGTCTCTCCAGAGCCTCCAGGTGCTGGCAGAAAGAAGTCTTTGCTGTCCCTGAGACTTCAAACAACAGGCGGCAAGCTCTAAATCAAGCCCTTGGAGATTCTTTCACAAGATGGAAGGCACACAAAGTCCAGTCTTTGCCCTCTTACTCTGGCAGAAGCATCAACTGGAGGATAGCTCCACAAAGCACAGTCACAGGCAGGGCAGCAATTCTTCCTCAGCTCTTCAGCTCTTCTCCAGGCAGAGGTTCCTCTTGTTTCTAGAAGTGTTCTAAAGTCTGTGGTTTTTGGTGCCCTTCTTATACCCAATTTCTCCTTTGAAGTATGCCTACTTCAAAGTAAAGTTTCTTTTGAACGTGAAATCCTGCCTTGCCCAGGCCAGGCCCCAGACACTCACCAGGGGGTCGGAGACGGCATTGTGTGAGAACAGGCACAGCCCTTTCAGGTGTAAGTGACCACTCCTCCCCTCCCTCCTAGCACAGATGGCTCACCAGGAAAGGCAGACTACACCTCAGCTCCTTTTGTGTCACTGTCTAGTGTGAGGTGCAACCAGCCCAACTGTCAAACTGACCCAGACAGGGAATCCACAAACAGGCAGAGTCACAGAAATGGTATAAGCAAGAAAAGCTCACTTTCTAAAAGTGGCATTTTCAAACACACAATCTTAAAATCAATTTCACTAAAAGATGTATTTTTATGTTATGAGCTCAGAGACCCCAAACTCCACATGTCCATCCGCTCCCAAAGGGAGTCTACACTTTAATCAGATTTAAAGGTAGCCCCCATGTAAACCTATGAGAGGGACAGGCTTTGCAACAGTGAAAAACAAATTTAGCTATATTTCACTGGCAGGACATATAAAACACATTACTATAAGTCCTACTTTAACCATACACTGCACCCTGCCCATGGGGCTACCTAGAACCTACCTTAGAGGTGTCTGACATGAAAGGAAAGGTTTAGGCCTGGCAGGTGGGTACACTTGTCACGTCGAATATACAGTTAAACCTGCACACACAGACACTGTAATGGCAGGTCTGAGACATGGTTACAGAGCTACCTATGTGGGTGGTACAACCAGTGCTGCAGGCCCACTAGTAGCATTTGATTTACATGCCCTGGCACCTCTAGTGCACCTTACTAGGGACTTACTGTAGTCTTTTTTGAATGAGAAATCCTGTCTTGCCCAGGCCAAACCCCAGACACTCACCAGGGGGTTGGAGACTGCATTGTGTGAGGACAGGCACAGCCCTTTCAGGTGTAAGTGAACACTCCTCCCCTCCCTCCTAGCACAGTTGGCTCATCAGGAAATACAGACTACACCCCAGCTCCCTTTGTTTCACTGTCTAGTGTGAGGTGCAACCAGCCTAACTGTCAAACTGACCCAGTCAGGGAATCCACAACAGGCAGAGTCACAGAAATGGTATAAGCAAGAAAATGCTCACTTTCTAAAAGTGGCATTTTCAAACACACAATCTTAAAATCAATTTCACTAAAAGATGTATTTTTAAATTGTGAGCTCATAGACCCTAAACTCCGCATGTCCACCCGCTCCCAAAGGGAATCTACTCTTTAATCAGATTTAAAGGTAGCCCCCCATGTTAACCTATGAGAGGGACAGGCCTTGCAACAGTGAAAAAACAGATTTAGCAATATTTCACTGTCAGGACATATAAAACACATTACTATATGTCCTACCTTAACCATACACTGCACCCTGCCCTTGGGGCTACCTAGGGCCTACCTTAGGAATGTATTACATGTAAGAAAAGGGAAGGTTTAGGTCTGGCAAGTGGGTACACTTACCAAGTCAAATTTACAGGTAAAACTGCACACACAGACACTGCAATGGCAGGTCTGAGACATGATTACAGAGCTACTTATGTGGGTGGCACAACCAGTGCTGCAGGCCCACTAGTAGCATTTGATTTACAGGCCTTGGCACCTCTAGTGCACTTTACTAGGGACTTACAATTTACACAGAGAGTATATGCACTTTAGCACTGGTTAGCAGTGGTAAAGTGCTCAGAGTTCAAAAGCCAACAGCAGCAGGTCAGAAAAAATTAGGAGGCAGGAGGCAAAAAGATTGGGGATGACCCGGCATAAGCCAAAATGTCCAACATCAACCATTTATAGTTGCACAACTGTGAGGGAGTGAAAGAACCAGGGAGGGTGATGCAAGGGCCCCCATTGCCAGCAAAAATAAATTCTCAAAAACAAGAATCTCGGGCTGCTGAGTCACCCGAGCAGACAGGGATGCTGATGGTCCCCAGCTGGGTTGCTTGAAGTTCCCTGTTGACAGTCAACCCAAAGGAATCATAGACTTCCTTTGTAGCTGTTATTGAATGGTTTAAATTGGCATGAAGCATAACTAAGACTTAAGGAAAACATTAAGTTAATAGACAACAGCCAGGAAAAATAAAGGATGACTGACACTACCTAAAAGGAGGGTAAGTGTCACGAGAATGGATATGTGGTTAGTCATTGGAATTTAAGTGACAGAAGGACAACAATACAGTTAGGGCTTGTTAGAAATGGGGTTTTTGGTTGGCAGTCAGGTTACCCCCTGTCCAAGCAAAAGCCCTCACTCTAGTCAGGGTAAGTCACATACAATCCAAGATTATCCTGTGCCCACCCTCTGGCATCTTGGCACGAGCAGTCAGGCTTAACTTAGAAGGCAATGTGTAAAGTATTTGTGCAATAAATCATACAATACCACCATATAGCACCACAAAAATACACCACACAGTGTTTAGAAAAATATATAATATTTATCAGGATAATTGTAGGTCAAAAAGAATAAAGTTGCAATGTGAATTTGTAGAGATATCACTGGAAAGTGATATCAGAATGTCTTAAGTCTTTAAAAAGCAAACAAAGTCTCTTTCAGCACAAAGTACCGGGTTTGGAGCGGAAAATCTCCTCAGAGGGCCACAGAAGAAGAGATGCGTGGAAAAAGGGTGTGTGCGTCGATTTCTCCCCAGCACACCTGGACTTGTGTCGTTATTTTTCACGCGGGAAGTCGTGCGTCGTTTTCCGGCGTGCGGACAGTCTCTTTCTGTGGATCGCGGGGATTACCAGATGTCCCGGTTCTGTGCGTGGATTTTCCTGCTTGTTTTCTGGCTGCACGTTGTCCTTGCGGGCCGTGCGTCAAAGTTTCGATCTCACGGCAGGCGTTGCGTCGATTTCTCCTTGGAAGTCGGGCGGCGTTGTCCTTGCGAGTCCATGCGTCAAAGTTTCGATCTCACGGCAGGCGTTGCGTCGATTTCTCCTTGGAAGGTGGGCGGCGTTGTCCTTGCGAGGCCGTGCGTCAAAGTTTTGGTCGTCCCGAAGGCGTCGCGTCGATCAGCGTCGGTGTGCGGCGTTTTTCTTGCCGCGGAACAAGCTGTGCGTCGAAAATTTCAGCGCACGGAGCGTCCAAGTGAAAAAGAGAAGTCTTTTTCGTCCTGAGACTTCAGGGAACAGGAGGCAAGCTCTATCCAAGCCCTTGGAGAGCACTTTCACAGCCAGACAAGAGTTCAGCAAGGCAGCAGGCCAACAGCAAGGCAGAAGTCTTTTGTAGAAAAGCAGGCAGGTGAGTCCTTTGAGCAGCCAGGCAGTTCTTCTTGGCAGGATGTAGTTTCTGGTTCAGGTTTCTTCTCCAGCAAGTGTCTGATGAGGTAGGGCAGAGGCCCTGTTTTATACCCAAATGTGCCTTTGAAGTGGGGGAGACTTCAAAGAGTGGCTAAGAAGTGCACCAGGTCCCCTTTCAGTTCAATCCTGTCTGCCAGGGTCCCAGTAGGGGGTGTGGCAGTCCTTTGTGTGAGAGCAGGCCCTCCACCCTCCCAGCCCAGGAAGACCCATTCAAAATGCAGATGTATGCAAGTGAGGCTGAGTACCCTGTGTTTGGGGTGTGTCTGAGTGAATGCACAAGGAGCTGTCAACTAAGCCCAGCCAGACGTGGATTGTAAGGCACAGAAAGATTTAAGTGCAAAGAAATGCTCACTTTCTAAAAGTGGCGTTTCTAGGATAGTAATATTAAATCCAACTTCACCAGTCAGCAGGATTTTATATTACCATTCTGGCCATACTAAATATGACCTTCCTACTCCTTTCAGATCAGCAGCTACCACTTCAATACTGTATGAGGGCAGCCCCAATGTTAGCCTATGAAGGGAGCAGGCCTTACAGTAGTGCAAAACGAATTTAGGAGTTTTACACTACCAGGACATGTAAACTACATAGGTACATGTCCTGCCTTTCACCCACACAGCATCCTGCTCTAGGGGTTACCTAGGGCACACATTAGAGGTGACTTATATGTGGAGAAAGGGGAGGTTTAGGCTTGGCAAGAACTTTTAAATGCCAAGGCGAGGTGGCAGTGAAACTGCACACACAGGCCCTGCAATGGCAGGCCTGAGACAAGGAAAAGGGGCTACTTAAGTGGGTGGCACAACCAGTGCTGCAGGCCCACTAGTAGCATTTAATCTACCGGCCCTACGCACATAAAGTGCACATTACTAGGGACTTATAAGTAAATTAATAGTCCAATCAGGGATGATTCAAGGTTACCATGTTTTAGGGGAGAGAGCATATGCACTTTAGCACTGGTTAGCAGTGGTAAAGTGCGCAGAGTCTAAAAGCCAGCAAAAACAGTGTCCAAAAAGTGGAGGGAGGCAGGCAAAAAGTTAGGGGTGACTACCCTAAGGCTGTAATGTCTAACATGTGTCCCCCCCAGCTGAAAGTGGGGAGAGCTACCCGACCTCCTGGGAGCTCTCATCGCTAAGGCGGAAGTGTCTGAAGAGACCATCAGCATTGGCGTGGTCAACCCCTGGGCGATGTTCCACCGTAAAGTCCATCCCCTGTAGGGAAATGGACCACCTCAAGAGTTTTGGATTCTCACCCCTCATCTGCATGAGCCATCTGAGGGGCCTGTGGTCTGTCTGAACCCGGAAGTGAGTCCCAAACAGGTAGGGTCTTAGCTTCTTCAGTGCCCAGACCACAGCAAAAGCTTCTCTCTCAATAGCACTCCACCTCTGTTCCCGTGGTAATAGCCTTCTGCTAATAAAGACTAATGGTTGGTCTAGGCCCTCCTCATTTAGCTGTGCTAGGACTGCCCCTATGCCATGCTCTGAAGCGTCTGTCTGCACGATAAATTCCTGGGAGTAGTCAGGGGCCTTGAGCACAGGGGCCGTGCACATGGCTTCCTTCAGGGCGTCAAAGGCTTTCTGACAAGCCTCGGTCCAATTCACCAACCTAGGTTGTTTCTTGGAAGTGAGTTCTGTCAAGGGTGACACAATGGTACCATAGCCCTTGACAAATCTGTTGTAGTATCCTGTGAGGCCTAAAAAGGCTCTCACCTCAGTCTGAGTTCTAGGTGGTTGCCAGGCCTTGATAGTTTCAATCTTGGGCTGGAGTGGCTGCACCTTGCCACCACCCACTAGGTGTCCCAAGTACACCACGGAACCGTGCCCAATCTGGCACTTACTAGCCTTGATGGTCAGGCCTGCCTGTTGCAGGGCCTGAAGCACCTCCTTGAGGTGAAGCAGGTGTTCCTCCCAGCTGGAACTGTAGACAGCTATGTCATCAAGGTAGGCTGCACAGAAGGCATCCTTGCCAGCTAGGACCCCGTTAACCAACCGTTGGAAGGTAGCGGGGGCATTTTTCAATCCAAACGGCATCACCCGGAACTGGTAATGGCCATCAGGG
Source organism: Pleurodeles waltl (assembly GCF_031143425.1). Classification (NCBI taxonomy): domain Eukaryota; kingdom Metazoa; phylum Chordata; class Amphibia; order Caudata; family Salamandridae; genus Pleurodeles; species Pleurodeles waltl. The sequence continues at coordinate 551,498,350 of NC_090445.1, forward strand.
ATTGAAAATGCGGATCTTTCTTTAGCCCCCTCAGTCAGGGCGATCTGTCAGTACCCTGAAGTAAGATCAAATGTACTCAGGAACTTGGCAGCGCCCAGCCTGTCAACGAGCTCATCAGCTCGGGGGATGGGGTGAGCATCAGTCCGTGTGACTGAGTTGAGACCACGGTAGTCCACACAGAACCGGAGTTCTGGTTTCGCACCTGGGGCAGTAGCCTTAGGGACCAACACCACTGGGCTGGCCCAGGGACTACTGGATTTCTCGATAACCCTTAGAGCTAACATCTTGGAGACCTCCTCCTTGATGCTGGCCTTCACCTTATCCGATAACCTGTAAATTTTGTTCTTCACAGGGAGACTGTCACCGGTGTCAATGTCATGAACACAGAGGTGGGTCAGCCCAAGAGTAAGGGAGAACAGGGGGGAGAACTGCTCCAACAGCTCATAGCAGTCTCCTTTCTGGTTTAGAGTCAGGGAGTCAGAAAGAATGACCCCGTTCACTGACCCATCACCTTCTCGGGCAGAGAGGAGGTCGGGGAGAGGTTCACTCTCCTCTTCCATTCCTTTATCTGTGACCAGAAGCATGTTGATCTCCGACCTCTCAAAATGAGCCTTTAGACGGTTAACATGGAGCACCCTTAGGGGGTTCTTAGGGGTTTGGAGGTCCACTAGGTAAGTGGCCTCCCGTTTCCGCTCCTTTACTTCAAATGGGCCAGACCAGCGGTCCTGGAGAGCTCTGGGCTCTACTGGCTCCATTACCCACACTTTGTCTCCATGTTGAAACTCTACCAGGGTGGCCTTCTGGTCATACCAGCGTTTCATTACCTCTTGACTGGCCTCAAGGTTACTTTGGGCCTCTTTCCAGAAGCGGGTCATCTGGTTGCGAAGGGCCAACATGTAGCTGACCACATCCTGAGGGGGTGCCTTCGGAGCTTTCTCCAATCCCTCCTTGACAATGCTTAAGGGTCCCCTGACAGGTTACCCATAGAGAAGCTCAAAGGGACTGAACCCTACCCCCCTCTGGGGGACCTCTCTGTAAGCAAAGAGAAGGCATGGTAAGAGGACGTCCCACTTACGCCTCATGGCCTCAGGGAGGCCACCAATCATGCCTTTCAAGGTCTTGTTGAATCTCTCCACAAGACCATTAGACTGGGGGTGATAGGGTGTGGTGAACTTGTAGGTTACACCACACGCATCCCACAGGGACTTCATGTATGCAGACATGAAGTTCGTGCCTCTGTCAGACACTATCTCCTTGGGGAATCCCACACGGGTAAATATCCCCATCAGAGTTCTGGTCACCACCGGTGCAGTTACGGTCCTCAGAGGGATTGCCTCTGGGTAACGGGTGGCATGGTCCACCAAAACCAGGATGAACCTGTTGCCTAAGGCAGTCTTGGGGTCCAATGGACCAACAATGTCGATGCCCACCCTTTCAAAGGGGGTGCCAACGAGAGGAAGTGGAATCAGGGGGGTTTTAACCCTTTTTCCTGCTTTACCACTGACCTGGCAGGTAGGACAAGATCTGCAGAACTTATCTGAGTTTGTCCTCATTCTGGGCCAATAAAAGTGAGTGACAAGCCTGTTAAAGTTCTTGCCTTGCCCCAATGTCCTGCCACGGAAATGTCGTGAGCCAGACCCAGTAGGAAGGTTCGGTAACACTGGGGGACCACCAGCGTACGTGCTGCCCCAAAGGCCGGAACCTTAGGCTCACTGTAGAGGAGATCATTCTCCCAATATATATGGTGATCGCCAGAGGCTTCACCTGCCGCATGGTTTGAGGCTTGTTTCCTCAGACCTTCCAGAGTGGGACATTCTTTCTGCGCCTTGCAGAATTCCTCCCTGGTGGGTCCACCCTCAACTTGCCAGCCAGCAAGCTCAGGTAAGTCACCCAGGGTGGCAATGTCTTCCCCAGTTGGCTCGGGAGCCTCCTCCTCAGGAGCCCCGTCAGCCACTGCGGGAACTTCTGGGGCCGGTTTCCCGCACCCCTTTCCCCTCCTCTTGGCAGCTCTCTGGGCCATTGTTTCAGGCTCCAGATGCCCCTGACTTCCCTCTCGGTCAGCCATGAACCGTGTGGTCATGCAGACCCACTCAGGTAACCCTAACATCTCCAGGTGAGACCTGAGCTCCACTTCTTTCCAAGCAGTATGCTCAAGATCATTGCCTAACAGACAATCTACAGGCATGGCAGGACTCACAGCTACTTTCAGAGTACCAGAGACCCCCCCCCCACTCAAAGGGAACCAGAGCCACCGGTAGGTGACTCTCACGATTGTCAGCGACTATGACTTGGTGGAATGTATTAGCGACTATCTGCTCTGTTGACACCAGCTGACTCTTGATAGTAGTCATACTGGCTCCTGTGTCACGCAGAGCCTCCACCTTCTGCCCATCAATGGTGACCCACTGCCTGTACTTGGAAGTATTTTGGGGCATGTGGGCTTTGGGCAACATTTCTCCTTCTCCCAGGGACATTAGGGAAATCTCTACCTGTTCCCCAAAGCTATCTGGGTCCATCTCCCCCGAGCGCTACACTAGTCAACCCAGGTGCCTGTCCGGTAGTGGACGGTGATCTCTTGGCGCACTGGGGGACGCCTTTATAGTGACCATACTGGTAACACTCCATGCATTTGGGGTTGGATTTTCCTGACCTGTCATATGTCCCTGGCTTTTTCCCAAATCTGGAAAAGGAAGGGTTGCCACCCCCTCCCTGGGAATTCTTTTGGGGGCCTTTGGAGAGTTCCTTATCTGTAAGTTTATCTCCCCCCTCTTTCTTCTGTTGGGAACCCTGACCACCTTTGTGGGTGTCCCCCACAGGTACCTTCTTGGACACTCTGGTGCTAACCCAGAGGTCCGCCTCCTCAGCAAGCTTCCTGGGATCAGTCAGCTTTCTATCCACTAAGTGCTGGCGCAACTCTGTATAAGTAGTATTAAGCATATGCTCTCTCAGAATCAAGTCATATAAACCTTTATAATCAGCTACTTTGCTGCCCCGCACCCATCCATTCAGTACCTTACTGGAGAAGTCGAAGAAATCTACCCATGTTTGTGTGGTTTGTTTGGTGCTGTCCCTGAACCTCTGACAGTATCCCTCAGGGGTCAGCCCAAACTTGGCAAGTAAAGTGGCTTTCTGAAGTGGGTATGTGTTTTGATCAGGTTGATCCAATGTGAGGAGTGTATCCTTCCCCAATGGTGGTACATAACCCCACATAGCTACCCCCCATTGCCCTTAAGGAACCTCATGAGCCCTTAGTGCAACTTCATAAGCAGCTAACCATTTATCTATGTCATCTCCCACCACAAAACTGGGCACCACATTTTTGGTTATACAAACCTTCTTTTTTCCAGCAGGTCCTGTCAGTATGCTGCCACCAATATTGCTTGATTCAGACTGTTTTGCCTTGAGGTCCAGCTCCTTGAGACTCAGTTCATGAGCCAATAACAGTTTCTTTTCAGCCAAGGCTCTCTCAGCTGCAATCTGTTGGGCTGCTCTTTCAGCCTCAGATTGCTTGGCTTCTCTTTCTGCCCTTCTCTCCTCCTGTTGAGCCTCAATTTTCAGTTTTGCCATTTGCAATTGGAACTCCCTTTCCTCTCTCCTTTCCTCTGCGGTCAGGCTTTGCACAGAGACACTGCTCCCTGGTCTGGAAGGGGGCACAATTGCAGTGGTAACACCATCCACAGATAGTGAAAAATCCTCTGAGGGGCCATTTTCTGGCTCCTCTTCTTCACCATCCTCTAAATGGGCTTCTGCCCAGGCCCTCAGCGCCACTTGAAAGTCCTCCTTTTTGGAGGCCCCTTGGGTGGGTACCCTCATTGCCCTGCAGAATCCTCTTAGTTGTTTGACCGTATATGTATCCAACCGGACTAGGTCAAAGTCTCCTATCTGAGACCCAGTCAGAGACATATTGAGTGAGGATTTAGTTTTTGAAAATTGTCAAGAACAAACAAATTTGCAAAAAGAGATAAAAATCAAGTTGACCTTCAACTGTGGGTAGGTAGTGAAATACTTAGCTACTGTATGTCACTGCACAAATACAAGTCCTATCCTCACCGCTGATCACCAATGTTAGAAATTGGGTTTTTGGTTGGCAGTCAGGTTACCCCCTGTCCAAGCAAAAGCCCTCACTCTAGTCAGGGTAAGTCACACACAATCCAAGATTATCCTGTGCCCACCCTCTGGTAGCTTGGCACGAGCAGTCAGGCTTAACTTAGAAGGCAATGTGTAAAGTATTTGTGCAATAAATCATACAATACCACCATATATCACCACAAAAATACACCACACAGTGTTTAGAAAAATATATAATATTTATCAGGATAATTGTAGGTCAAAAAGAATAAAGTTGCAATGTGAATTTGTAGAGATATCACTGGAAAGTGATATCAGAATGTCTTAAGTCTTTAAAAAGCAAACAAAGTCTCTTTCAGCACAAAGTACCTGGTTTGGAGCGGAAAATCTCCTCAGGGGGCCACAGAAGAAGAGATGCGTGGAAAAAGGGTGTGTGCGTCGATTTCTCCCCAGCACACCCGGACTTGCATCGTTCTTTTTCACGTGGGAAGTCGTGCGTCGTTTTCCGGCGCGCGGACAGTCTCTTTCTATGGATCGCGGGGATTACCAGATGTCCCGGGTCTGTGCGTGGATTTTCCTGCTTGTTTTCCGGCTGCAAGTCGTTCTGCGGGGCTGTGCGTCGAAGTTTCGATCTCACGGCAGGCGTCTCGTCGATTTCTCCTTGGAAGTCGGGCGGCGTCCTTGCGGGGCCGTGCGTCAAAGTTTCGATCTCACGGCAGGTGTCGCGTCGATTTCTCCTTGGAAGTCGGGCAGCGTTGTCCTTGCGAGGCCGTGCGTCAAAGTTTCGGTCGTCCCGAAGGCATTGCGTCGATCAGCGTCGGTGTGCGCCGTTTTTCTTGCCGCGGAACAAGCTGTGCGTCGAAACGTTCGGCGCACGGAGCGTCCAAGTGAAAAAGAGAAGTCTTTTTGGTCCTGAGACTTCAGGGAACAGGAGGCAAGCTCTATCCAAGCCTTTGGAGAGCACTTTCACAGCCAGACAAGAGTTCAGCAAGGCAGCAGGCCAACAGCAAGGCAGCAGTCCTTTGTAGAAAAGCAGACAGGTGAGTCCTTTGAGCAGCCAGGCAGTTTCTTCTTGGCAGGATGTAGTTTCTGGTTCAGGTTTCTTCTCCAGCAAGTGTCTGATGAGGTAGGGCAGAGGCCCTGTTTTATATCCAAATGTGCCTTTGAAGTGGGGGAGACTTCAAAGAGTGGCTAAGAAGTGCACCAGGTCCCCTTTCAGTTCAATCCTGTCTGCCAGGGTCCCAGTAGGGGGTGTGGCAGTCCTTTGTGTGAGAGCAGGCCCTCCACCCTCCCAGCCCAGGAAGACCCATTCAAAATGCAGATGTATGCAAGTGAGGCTGAGTACCCTGTGTTTGGGGGGTGTCTGAGTGAATGCACAAGGAGCTGTCAACTAAGCCCAGCCAGACGTGGATTGTAAGGCACAGAAAGATTTAAGTGCAAAGAAATGCTCACTTTCTAAAAGTGGTATTTCTAGAATAGTAATATTAAATCCAACTTCACCAGTCAGCAGGATTTTATATTACCATTCTGGCCATACTAAATATGACCTTCCTACTCCTTTCGGATCAGCAGCTACCACTTCAATACTGTATGAGGGCAGCCCCAATGTTAGCCTATGAAGGGAGCAGGCATTACAGTAGTGCAAAACGAATTTAGGAGTTTTACACTACCAGGACATGTAAACTACATAGGTACATGTCCTGCCTTTCACCCACACAGCACCCTGCTCTAGGGGTTACCTAGGGCACACGTTAGAGGTGACTTATATGTGGAGAAAGGGGAGGTTTAGGCTTGGCAAGTACTTTTAAATGCCAAGGCGAGGTGGCAGTGAAACTGCACACACAGGCCCTGCAATGGCAGGCCTGAGACAAGGAAAATGGGCTACTTAAGTGGGTGGCACAACCAGTGCTGCAGGCCCACTAGTAGCATTTAATCTACCGGCCCTATGCACATAAAGTGCACATTACTAGGGACTTATAAGTAAATTAATAGTCCAATCAGGGATGATTCAAGGTTACCATGTTTTAGGAGAGAGAGCATATGCACTTTAGCACTGGTTAGCAGTGGTAAAGTGTGCAGAGTCTAAAAGCCAGCAAAAACAGTATCCAAAAAGTGGAGGGAGGCAGGCAAAAAGTTAGGGGTGACTACCCTAAGGCTGTCAGGTCTAACAGGGCTTTATGGCAAAAATATATTGGGAAACTGCATAGGCTGCTGAGTAGGTGATAGGTCAGTATTCTGTGTAGAAAAGTTCTCTAGTTATTTAAAAGTCCTTCAATCATGCGGTAGGTCGCAAGTCCCACTGACTGGTGCATTTGATGAGGCTGGTGGGGTATGAGGTGCCATTGATGGGTAATATGTGAAAATAGTGTATTTTTGATGGTCTTAATGTAAGATATTAGGTTTAGATTTTGAGTCCTGTCACCCACTGACCGGGTTTGAGGTCTGACTTGATGGATGGTGAGAGCTGCTGGATAAACCTGAGGAAGGCCTTCGGGTCTATGATGCCCACCTGATAAGCGTTTGGCTCTGCTTGTTGCTCTTTAAGTGTAACTGGGCTTTGTCCGGTTGGCTCTGAGGTCCTGCTGCGGGCCTTTAAGTTCTACAGCTCTTCTGAATAGTCAGAACTAATATGGTAGTTGACTTGCATGCTCACCGCAGTAGACACAGTAATACAGTTGCTATTGCCTAGGGTGGTATATATTGAAGCTTCACTTCTGCCTTATGCATCTTTACAGCTCTCTAAAGTGGAAAATGCACAGTTTCCGGTGACTGTTGCCCCCCACTGGTACAAACATGGTAATTGCTAATTGCTGCTGTCTCTAGGTCCTCACAAATCCCTGTGACTCGTTATTGCTGCTCCTACGGTAGAACACCCAACTATGGCTTGTTCCCAACTTCCCAAAAGAAGCATCTTCATTCAGCTATTGCTTGTGACAGCTACCTTGTGGCAACATTTACTGCAATTGCTTATGTCTGCCCTCCTCATGGTTTACTGCTATATCTTGCAACTGTTGCACTTATGGCAGTATGCAGTTCTAATTCTGGTGATTTTTGTCTGCATGGAAGTAGTTTCAGTCTGCTGCTCCAAAGGTAATATTGACTGATATTGCTGGTGATATGTGAAGCAAATACAGCCACGGAGCACCAATGGTGCCCTCGGGTAGCACAACTACAAGGCCTCCAATAGGATAACACATAGTCATGTTTAGTGAGTGGTGACTCAAGGCAGTCCACACCACTATTTGCTTGTTGTTGCCATAATGGCAGCATTAACTGCTATTGCTAGGGTTAGTTACTCCTGTGGCAGCACACACAGCTATGGCTCATTAATGGTTCCTCCACCAACACAATTGATGCTCTGCAGCAACAGCTGCTGTAGCTGGACCCTGCTGTTAACTATGTCTGGTGGTTTCTGCAGCCAAGGCAGTAAGCATCTTTTCTGCAGTGATAATTAACTGCTCTCCAAAGGGCAGCCTGAGCAGCTATTGCTGATGTCTGCTGTTCCCAAGGCAGCATACAGAGCTATTGTTGAATATTGCTACCCACAAGGCAGCACACACAACAATGGCTGCATATTGATGCCTGTTGGGTGACAAAATGAGGATGGCTAGTGACCTCTTCCTCCATGGCAGCACTCACTGCAATGGCTGTTATTTCCTTCCTTAAGACAACAAACCCTGTTATTTTCTTCTGCCTCAAGGAAGCAGTCACAACTATGGTAACTTACCACTGTGAAAAGGACAACTTTGCCTCCATTGTCTATGGGCAATGCCACTATAGTGTCTAATGACTATTTCTATAAGGGCAGCAAACACTGCCTTTGTTGTTTGCTTTTATTTCAAGGTAGTATATACACCTCTGGTAGTTTACTACTGCCTTAAGGATAGAGTTTACTAATATTGTTGGTGTCTTCTGTTCCCAGGTAGTTCACACCACTATTGGTGGTAATCTCTGACCCCCCAACAAAGCACCCCCTGTGCCTAATGGCCATCATGGTCAGTGGGAATCTCCAGGGAGGGTGCCGGGGCAGGCTGAGATCCTTAAATTATGAGTTGTTCTGTTTTGGCCCTGTTTCTCCACCTCTGTGAACATGCCAAACTCTGATGCGGCCTGCTGTTCCCTGTTGCCAGGATCTTTTGTTTTCCCATTCTCCCTCCCATCCCAATTTCAGGTGTGAGGAAATAATGTTAAAAAATGATTTTTTTCTCATATTTGCAGGGATAGAGTCAAGGTTGGCCACAAAGCAGGTAGACACCTTAGCATCAGGCAGTCAAACGTCATATGAATACTGGATTGATTTTGCTATAAATCTTATACCAAGCTGAGCAGTGGTACTGTCATAGTTTTCCTCTTGCTCTAGACAAGACTGCTGGTTTAATAATGACAGTACTTATGTTCGTAGGTGACTGTGCCTATCCTAAAACAAGTCGCAACTGTTGTCCCAACCCTCCCGGCTCACAAGCAGCCCCTCACCAAAAACCCCAACAGTAAAAGGTGATTTGTGGCAGCCTTTATGGACCCAAGAGCGTGACATCTCAGGGAGTGTTGTGGTTAAACAGAGATTACCCCTTTCTCACAAGAACAACATGTCTCAACCAAACACAGGCAATGAAGGAGATGCAGTAAGGTTTCAATAGGTTTTATTTAACTAAACTGCAATCTACGATAAGTTGCATGGACTGCAATGATTAGGATAATGAACAGTGTAAGACTAGAGTCATTAATACAAAGACCCCCACCATCTTGCAATGACATGAAGTGACATGAGATATGCCCTAATACCCTAATAATGTGAACTTTATCTCTAACCTAGAAGAGAGCTAGGTGTGTCCAACCTAATCAGCCAATGCCAGGTCCATGAGAAGAGCCCCCCAACCCTTGTTACCTTAGAATGAGGTCTCTAGCTCAGATTCCATAGGGACACGAAGACCGGGTCAGCATCAAGGCGACACGCAGCATCTATAACAGCAATGGCATCTGGTCGGAATCCCTCTGACTATCTGTCTAAGTGAGGTACATTTATATAGATCTGCTCAGACCCCTGACGCAGGTCTGCTCCCAAACAATAGACGACAAGACATGCTTGGGACATCAATTTATGTAAACAATTCCCTCGAAGGCATGAAGAGGGAAAGTACCTAATGTGAACATCTACAGTTTGTTTATCTTTGTCGCTTGATATTGACACCTTAGCGCAGTGGCACTGTTAAAACATTGGCCTAACTAAAAACAAGGCAGCCATCCTAAAAGATATAATAAAATAAATGCGCTAAAACAAAGCAAACTTAGTAGGGCAAAAGTCACTAGGTGACAGGGGCACAAGTCTGCAAGCCAAAGGCTAAACTAACTCCTGTTTCCCATTAAAACAAGATAGGATTCACTACACCCTCCCCATTGCTGTAACAAGTGTGACGCCATTAGTTGACGCCACCGAAGGTGAATGAATCCAATGCTAATTGCTCTGGACTAAAAGCTAACAGCATAAAAAACAGGTAAAAATCTCATTAGAAATGTGTTAAAATCAATAGCTAAAAAACATACAGGGATATAGGTGGTCATTATGAACATTGCGATGTGGGCCGCTATGCGTGCGGTGGCAGGAAATCCCGCCAGCCGGCATGGCGGCCCACACCTCCACATAATGAACCCATGGAGGGCAGCCATAGGCAGCCCTCACCCACCGCCAGGCTGCCTCCATCAGGCAGCCTGGCGGTGGACGGCATCATCATCATCCGACAGGGCAGCTCTGCTGCCCCTCAGATAATGATCCCTTAGCCTCAAGCCTTTCGGAAAGGCTGGCGGAAGGGGTGCACTGGGGCACCCCAGGGGGCCCCTGCACTGCCCATGCACTTGGCATGGGCAATGCAGGGCAGTGCAGGGGCCCCTGTGCAGTGCCCCATCGCGTAGGACACCGCCCGATTTACGGGCAATGATCTGCACCACGGGTGCAGCTGCACCCGCCACACAGAGGCATTGGCGGCGGCTCCATGTGGAGCCGCTGTCAATGTTCTGGCCAGGCATTCCTCTGGGCCGGCGGGCAGAAACAATGTTTCTGCCCGCCGGCCCAGAGGAATGTTCATTATACGGTTGGCAGGGTTCGGGGGGGTGATGGCGGTCACGGAGAAGACCGCCAGCATGAACACAGCGGTTTTCACCGCCGTGTTCATAATGAGGGCCATAATGTTGACCATGACAAGCACAGCAGGTCAAAGTAAGGGCTATAAATGCAAACTTTGAATTTGGTATAATAAGTCAATCTTCAAATCTTTCTAACAATAGTCATGATCTTGAAGAGCATCTTCGAAGCCATTGAATGGAAAGGACCTCAGAAAATAGGCTACATCGTCAGATGTTAGATCAATGACAGGATAAGCAGACGGATCCACAGAGCAGTAGTGCATAGCAGTCTCTTTTGCAGGTCCACCTGCTGGAGTGGCACTCTCCACAGTGCCAAAAAGATCCAGATCGTTCACCAAGTGCGGCTCATAAGTGGTCTTGTGAATCAGCCTTAATCTCAAGGGGCACGACCATTTAATGAACCCTCATCGGGGACATCAGCAGTGCTTGGTCCACAGGGTGCACTGGCGTAACAGCAAGACACACTTTAGGCAAGTGTTCGAAGAGGCACCATATGCAGCAAAAGACTGGTTGCACACACCATAGGAGTGATCGGAATGACAATGACCAATCACGCTCCAATTCCTCCAGCAACGGAGCATTAAAAATCTGAACCATGCGTTCACTGCACAGTTGAGCTGGTGGCAGCGGCTCCATTGCTTTGCGTAGCTGGAAAAACATAACCACTGCAAACAAGAAGAAATAGCAGCAGTATTCTGCCTATTAATGCCAAAATTACAGGAACACTTGAAAAGAGTGAATGTATGGCTGATGGAATGACTCCGAAGACAGTCTGGAAAATGGACACAAATCCAGACCCAACAGCCTTAAAGAAATGGACAATACCTGTAGTGCTCGAAGCGCTGAAAATTCTGGATACAAGTTTTTCAAAGGGGAAGTTGGAATTTAATTGGGATTGTATCCCAGCTGATGATCTCGCTATCTGGAGACCATACATATCTCTAGCTGATGTCAACGTTACTTGTTTTTGGAAATTAGAGCCTTTAGTCTGCTTAACTTGGCATAATTTACATTAGCAGCATCAGTGTGAGGCCACACTTCTGATACTTTTATCTGTCATGTGGTGGGGGGAATAAAACTTATCCACAACACATAACAGCCTTAGAGATAGAAATTTTGTAGGTAATTCCTGATTGCATACCGCAACAGCTTTGGTCGCTCAGCACCACATTACGTCCATTCGAAAGTACATGAACTGCTGGTAAAATCAAAGGGACAGGAGTACCCTTCAGAAAACAGGCCAAGTTTGAGACCCCCACATTGCAAAGACCGTGAAGGGACACCTGCTTGCAGATCATTCAATGACTAATAGTAGTCTCGCATTTGCTTTAGCTGAGAAAGACCTCTTTTTCGCCATTCAGACATTTGTATTCAAAGGGCAACTCCCCTACTCTTCTTTAATATAGCTATTGCCTAGTCGCTCGGACCTGTCCACTGCAAAAGGTTTCAGGTATTTCAAAAAACAAAAAGTGGAAACAGGCAGATTAATAATGCCATGTAGGAGCCATACTGTTGAAGGACTCTATGCAACTGTGAAAGGCATCTTCTCTAACATCTCTATGTGAAGCATGGTGAAACTCGCTTCCCTCTTAGCCATTGTCTTTTGTTCCATGGATAAATTAAAAGCAGTGAACAATTCACTACCGTTAATGTACTTCTATGAAACACGGCCATTTTTCAAAGTAAGTAACGTCCAACCTAACTGCATGATGGAACACAGCTGACTTTGCCCATGATATAAAAGGGACATATTTGTCTGAATGATATCTATCACAGATGATACTATGTTTGTTAGGGAATAAATCCTGTTGGACAGAGTGTTCATGCCGTTGTCGACAACTGCTAAAGCCTTTTCTAAGTTTTCCTTATCTATTTGCCTTAAACGCGCAGCAGCTTCTGTCTGAGAAAGCTTCAAGATCTCATTATATGTGGCATAGATTCATATTTTAGAGCGTGGCTTTCTAGGACCTAATAAGTCCTGCAAGTCTATATCTTCAGAAAGAGTGTTAAGATGTTCCTTAACTGCTGCTAATGTGTTAGTCTGTTCCCACTGTTGGCACAGTTTACCCACACTATCACACTATATGTTGTAATTGTACCCGTGTGTTGACCCGAGACAAAGCTGTCCGACCAATCTTGAAACCCCCTGAGGAATTCACAAAATTTTCCTGACACCCATTTGTGTCTATTGGCCAAATCAACCCCCCGTCGGTACTGGAAAGTGAAGAGTTATAGGTACCAGCCTGAACCTTTGCATCTCTTCTTCCTCGGTGACATTCAGGAAGTATTGCCAATTATTAAACTTTGCCGGTGTGGGGATACTGAACGTGTTCATTTCTTTTATTTTCGCTAACCCAAGACTCAATGTCTGTTGAGTGGTATCATTTAAAAAGATCATTTGCACAGGAATCAGGCACGCTCTAAATAAAGCTTCCCTACCCTGTATTTGCCAATCTTGTGTTCCCCGTACACTCTTCAAATCAACAGTGTTCCTCCAGTATTCGTAACCTTCAACTGCTCGACGGGAAACAAAAGAATCTGAATAGATCAGTTTTGTATCAGTTAGCAAAATGTTCCTAATTTTTGAAGGAGGTAATTTGAAATAATATGACTCTGTGTGTTTTGTGTCATGCCCAGAAAAAGAAGTAAATTTATCTGAATAACATTTTGGGCTCCCCACAGATGGTGTTGAACAGTGTTCTCACTGTGTGTAGTTAAGTACTGATCTATGTCTAGTGGCACGGTGCAGGTAGTAATGTTCCCAGTTGTTATAGCAGAACATTTCCCCATAATTCTTTGTATTTGTGTATACATAATCACTTTTAAATACTGAATAGTCCTTCATTTCAGTTAACATAGAATCAACTGTCTGGACATACCAATCATCAGATATAAAACCAAGTGTAATTACATCAGTCATAGAAATGTTGAAGACATATGGAATATGAATGACCTCAGTAGGCCCGTAGGTATCAAATGGGTATCAAATGGAACTTTGTCCCACACAATTCCATCGGGAATAGGTACAGCTGAAATGTTCACAAGGGACAAGTCTCTTCAGACCTTATGTGAGGAATTATATGGATTTAAGACTTCATCCACAGGCTCAACAGAGGAGCATTCAGGAAGGTAATGACCATTTATAAGTAATAAGAAAACAGTCATGAAAACAATCCATAGAAACAATGCAAAAAATTGTCAAGCAGGACCATAAATTGTTCCATGGCTGAATTAAATAGTGATTTTTAGGCCATAAGTACAGCTTACATGACTTTGAAACATTTTCAATCGCAGGAGTAGATGAGTCTGAAGAAAAGTTATCAATGTCGATGAAGTAACCAGAAGCAGTCTCTGTAAATGTAGGAGCAACTGAATTACCGGTGGATGGATCCACTTCGTGTGGAGGCTCATAGTAGATGGTGTCTTCAGTCTGTGTAGTGTCGGTGTAGAAAATAGCCAAATCAAAGACAGGTGCTGTCATTAAAGTGGTAACTGCAATCAGCAAGAGCCCATTTTCTGCCCTCCCCACAGTTGAGGAAGTACTTGTAGCATTGTTGGACATGCTTGTGTAGTCAGAAGTATTGTTGTTATTTCTGCTTTGAAGAAGTACTACCCAAGGGACCTCTGGGTCTGCTGTGCAGGGTCAGCCACATGGTGATGTTTGACGTCATCAATGGAAACAAATCTGTTTGCTTTGGAACCAGGCAGCCATGGTAAAATGACAGTTCTGGTACCATATACTCCCAGGATTGGGACCAGTGCTCTGTAGGATGGGCCTAATTCCTTCTTCACAGTGATCTTCTCACAAACCAGATCCCTGACTTTTCAGAATTCAGCCAAGTTGTTGGTAAATCCATTATTCCTAAGGTGGCAGCACCCGTGGATGATTTATCATCATGAAATTGCTGAAGCTCATGCAAAACAGTGAGACGTTCATTTATGTCAAACGTTGGGTCTACTGCCACCAAACCAGGGCCATCAAGATCTGGGACATACATAGGTCTCCCAATGAGAACCACATAGGGAGTGCGTCCCCCCAAGGACCGTCTTGGCAGATTATTCAGTGCTCTCTGGACTCCAGATAGGTGATGAAGCTAACTGCGGTCAGAACCTAATACTCTAGCTGTTAAGGACTGCTTTAGATCATGGTTCCTCCTCTCCACAACTGAATTTCCCTTGGGATGGTATGGTGAGGAGTAATGGAGTTCAACACCCATCGTCCCCATGGTGTCCCTGAATGCCTTAGAGACAAATGCAGGGCCCTGGTCTGAGTGGAATGCTGTAACCGCATATATACTGATAAAGGTCAGCAATCTTTTCTAACAGTTCGAGCATCAGCTGACCGCTGAGGCCATACCCACAGGAATCTAGAACAAGAATCTACAGTGACTAAGAAGTATTTGTATACACAATCAGGTTGGAGCAGACCACAATGGTCCAGGTACACACATTGTAGTGGCCTGCTGGACACTTGGAGGGAAGTCTGCGGTGGGCGGTTGATGTTGGAGCCCTTAATTTGCTGGCAAATGTCACAACAAAGGACATACTGTTTTGTCTGTTTGTATAGGCCTGGCCACCAGAACCATTTCTCTATGAGTGTTACTGTGGCCGAAATACAAGCATGAGCAGATGCGACACCCTCATGCACTGCTTTAATGAGTTCTAATCTCTAGTCTTGATTGGGGATCACTCAATCTACAACCCCAGGAAGTGTTGTGTAAGCAACATTCTGTGCACTGATGTGGTAAGGGTGTTTTGTAAGGTATCTTTTCGGAAGAGGTTTGCATTCAGCTAAAGCTTTCATGGCAGTTATAATTTCATTATCCAATCTTGGATGAGAACGAGTCACTGCAGCCACAGAAGCCGTAGCTATTGAAGATTTGGCTGCTTCATCAGCCAAAATGTTGCTGATAATGTGTACTCCTACACGTTGGTTGCCCAATGTATGTAGTATATGGACACAAGGTAGCTTATCCTTAAGATTAGCCACCCTCCCCCACAGAGTTTTGTGTGTTATGGTGTTGCCTTTGGAGTCTCTAAACCTGTTCAATCGCCAATGATTAAGATAATCATTGTAGGACTGTTTGCAGTAGTATGTGTCACAGACATTTAAAGTCAGTAATCCTGGCTCTGTGTGTTCTAGCACTAAGATAAGGGCTTTGATTTCAGCCAGCTGAGCTGTGCAGTATCCTAAGGTCTGCGTGAAGGTTTTGTGAGGGTGGAAAACTCCAAGCGGCTGAATGTTGATGTTTGGTACCTACAGCTGGTTTTGCTGAACCATCAGTGTAAATGACAGCATGGTATGTGTCAAGTGGCAAGATATCTAAAAGAGTGAGGTACTCCTGTTCGTATTGGAGAAATTCTTGTGTCTGAAGATTTGAATCAACATTGGTGGCAGTCAGGGAGGTTGCCCACTGAATTCAGCATGAATGTAATGCTTTAGTGCCGGGGTAACAACAATAATGTGTTTCCCTTGGGCAAGTGGCCTCTCCTTAATGACTGCCATCTGGACTGCAGTTAGAATTTATTCTGTGGGTGCAAAACGTTTTTCAGCATTGGAGTATAAATGTGATTTATATGCTATGGGCACTGTGTCGCCCTCGTTAAAGGTGACATAAGTAAACCCAATGGCACCAGCAATTATTCTGATGGCCAAATTTGTTTTGTTATAGCGGGTGTGCAAGTGTTTTGCTTCTAGCATGTCCTACTGCAAACCTACTGAAGCCAAACCGCCAATGTACCACATCGACCGCCAGGGCGGTAACGGCCGCCAGGCTAGAGATATAAATCTCCAGCCCGGTGGCCGTCACTGTACCGCCTGTGGGATTATGACCCCGTCTACCACCATAGTTTTTGTGGCCCCCCTACTGCCATGAAAACCATGGCGGTAGGCACTATCAGTGACAGGGAACTCCTTCCCTGTCATTGATAGAGGTCTTACCCACCCACACCCCCTCCCCAGATTCCCCCACAACCCCCCTTCCTCTCCAAACCCCGCCTACATTCACGCCCCTTCACACACGCAGACACACACCCATTCCCACATTCATCCACGCATGATTACATCCATTCACACACACATCCTCACACACTTTCATGCATACACGCAGACACGCATTCACAGAATACAACATACTCGCACCTCCATACATGCACACACATTCAACACGCCACACACACCTGCATGCACGCACAAACATTAACACACACCGCCACACACACACACAACACCCCCTCCCCTGTCGGAGCACCCACTTACCTGTGTTTAGGGGGTCCTCCGGCCGAAGAAGGGACAGGGTGCTGCTGCCCACGGCAGCGTCCGCCAGCAGAACACCACCAGGCCGTATTATGGTTTATAATACAGCTGGCGGCAGTCTACTGGTGTGGCGATGCTGGTGGCAGCAGCGCCAACTTACCGCCATCCGCTGGCATGGCCACAGCCAGATTTCCGCCATCCTTCTGGCGGAAATCCAGCTGTGGTCATAATACAGCGGACGGCTGGTAGCCGGCGCCGCGGTCTTTTACGCGGTGGTAGGCGTCATTTACCACCAATGACATAATGAAGGCCCATCTGTCTAAGTGAGGTGCATTTATACAGATCTGCTCTGACCCCTGACGTAGGTCTGTTCCCAAACAAATAGATAACAAGACATGTGTTTGAGGGAAATTTATGTAAACAATTCCCTTGAAGTCATGAAGATGGAAAGTACCTAATGTGAACACCTCCAGTTTGTTTATCCTATTCACTTTGTCACTTGATATTGATGCCTTAGTGCGATAGCACTGATAACATGAAACTAGAATATTGGCAAAACTAGAAACAAGGCAGCCATCTTAAAAGGTATAATTGAATAAATATGTTAAAACAGATCAAACTAAGTAGGGTTAAAGTCATTAATTGACGGTGGCACGAGTCTGCAAGCCAAAGGCTAATCTAACTCCTGTTCTCCATGAAAACAAGATAGGATTCACTACAGTACGGCGGTGTTCATGGTTGAGTCGGGGCCAGGTGCTACAGCACTTGCCCCTCTCCTCCAGTGAACCTTATGTCACTGACCTGAGAAATGTAGGAAGTTGGTGCTTGTGGCAGGGGTCCATGGCCTAGCCCATTTGCCGAGGCTGGTGGGAGAATAATCCATCTTTGTGCTGGCTCCCAAATCATTGAATAATGGATCAGCTTGTATCTTGGCCAAGGATCCCTTGGTGAGGAAGCAGGCGAGTTTGCCTTGTGACAGATACCAGCTGGGGGAGCCTAGAAGTTTGCTTGGGCCAGAGGTCAATTGACTAGTGCTATAGGGGCTGGCGGGTAGTCAACCTTAATTCCAAAGACTTAATTAGGTGGCAGGATGTATAGATTATTATCAATATTTGAAGATGTAACAATGGATAAATAATAAGAAATGCTTATCCTGTTCTGTTCATGACAGGTGTGAATAAATATGAGATTTGTTTATTCTGTAATATAACACCTAGTCTCTGGCAGCTATGATTATGGTGGTTGGTTACTGTAATGTTGACGTGTTGTTTTATGGCTATTGTAGATTTCTGCATTATTGTGATATTGTTTTCTGAACATGGAACTCTGTATATGTGCATTGGTTCTATGTCATTAGTTATTCAAGAATTTATTGATGAGCGTGGGGACACAAGCTGCTGTGCTGGAGATCAGTCATGGGTTATTTTTGGTGGAATGAACTTCTTGTTTTTTTAACACTTCATTTTTATCATCATTTGCAACATAATTGTGTTGACAATTGTGTGTGGATTTTCTTTTTGGGGACCTACTGACTGAATCAAGGTTCATCGCCTAAATCCTTCATACATGATTTCCCCGACTGTTGGGTTGTTCCCTTTGAGTTTGCTGATTCTTCTGCATTGATTCTGTCTCTCTTTAGAGAAAATCCTGATTTTATTTGATTTTTCCTCCCAGTCTATGCTGTCTTTGCGTACCGGACCTAAGGACTCTAGACACTTCCCTGCTTAGTGGCAGAGGGGATGCGAGCACCCAGTCCTACCGAAGACTGAACTGGAGTGCAGCACCCTGGCTGGCCCTGCACGATAGGTGCACTAGATACCTGGGGGGGCTATGGCCCTGGTTGCTGAGGGGAATTCTGGCACATGTGCTGCCCCTGTTGGCAGCCTCATTGGCCACATCTGAGACCTGATTGAGTAGGCCTGCCTGGCTTGCAGGCACCTCGGCTCAGGGTAGGTATCCCTTGAAGAGGACTGAACTTATGTGGGCTCTACCCCATCCCCGGAGGGCCGAAGTGGAGAAGTCGGTGCTCAGTATGGAGCTGGGCATGCAAATCCTGAATGATGTGTCCAAGTAGGGGTGGACCCTCCCAGGGGGACGGAAACCCCCATTGAAAGGGAGCCAGCCGGATCCTAAGTTCCTAGAATCCTAAGCTGATTCCCTGATATGTGGCTGGGCACCACGAGCATTGACCGGCTTGGGTGGGCTGGGTGGAAATGCAAGTGCAAGTGCTCCCTGGGTGGGGAGACCACGCTAACCAGCATGTGCGTGACCAGCCATGGTTGTATTCGGAGTGGGCCTCAGGATTGGAAGGCACGGAAAAGACGGGCCTGGCACAGCTGGCCTGTGCCAGCATACCCACATGCTGGAGACCCCATGTGGTGCTCTGGCATAGTGGCCCAGAAGGTGCCTAACAGCAGCTGGACACCACACGATCCAAGAGCCTAGGAGCTCAGATCACTTTCCCTCTGCCACTACAGAGTGAAAGTGCCCACACCATCCATATGATTTAGAAATTGGCACCGCTACCAGTGTGCAGGTTTCGTGGCTGGGCAAGGTATGGTTAAGGGTTGGTCTCTCCAATCAGGGCATCCATGTCTATGACTGGGTAGGCTGGCTCCTATGTGAATGTGCAGATGTCGAAGTGACCATGGTGAGCATATTTAAGCATGAGTATTCATGATAGGAACAGAGCTTGAAGGCTCAGGCCAACTGAGGTGCACAAGCACTGTGGTGGTGGCTGTAGCTGAATTGTCACTTGGTTTAGTAGGATGGTGCGTGCGCTAGGGCATAAGTGCCCAGGAAGTGCCATACACCGATGTGTGTTCACATGGTGTGTGAGAGCTGCTCTACCCAAGCAGTAATATGGGATGCCGAGGCTTATTAAGTCTGGTTGCAATAAGGGATTGCAAGGGAGCAGCCTCCAACTCTTTGGTATCATTGGACTTACAATGACGAGTCCGAGCCGTTGGTAGTGGTAGCTTTGGTATACCTACCCAGGAACTGCCTTCTTCTAGGAAGTGGGCATTTCTAGGCGTTGGGACTGGTTCTGGTGCTCCATGCATTAGGCTTCATTCCATAGGCCCTGGGAGAAGAGCACATCTGCACATTCCCCAGATGATCGCTTTAAAACTCAGGCATTCAGAACAACAGATCACTGCCATTTGGGTACTGGTGAGATGAATGGTGGGGGGAGAGGTTGTGACTCTTGGCATCCTGGAGCCAGAGCCTCGCACCCATAAAGATAAAGATCTGTATTACAGGACCTCAGGTCAGACAAGGAGGAAATTTAGAGGAGACATCTGTGGTTTAAAGGGAATACCCTTCAAACCAATCCAAACTTCAAAGGTTTTCACCTAGTATAAGTAGGGGTAATCAAAATCTGCAACTTAGAGTACCACTGGTGGATATGTGTGAACAGTGCACCTGGACAGCGTTGGAGCACTGGCAGAGGAATCTGGGTGCCCAGGAGGATAACTGCCCAAGGAAGGGGATCCACACACCCTTCCCGATTAGAGACTGGCTTTAGGCTGATTGCCTGCTGTGGTGTGGCATCTTGAAGTGGCTCTCCAAGGGCAGGTTGGCTGCCCTCTGTTCTCTGCATAGTCTCAGGAACATCAAAGAACCCCAGAGAGGGACCTACATTGTGATCTGTAATAGCTGGGGAGCAATGCCCTCTGCGAGTACATCGTGCCAGACTCCAACCGCAGGAGTGGTGTGCGTCTGGACCAAGAAATAAGTCTGGAGACTGGGCGCACCAGGTGCAGGGTAGCAATGTACTGCTCACACTGCTGGTGTGTGGCCCTTAATCTTGGGGACCACTGAACCCTGCAACAGCTTGTAATGTGAATGGATCACTGTTGTGGGACCCTGCTGGGGGGCTTGTTCAGGTCGAGTGGAAAGCATTTCTCTCATGTGACACTCAGCTACATGCTCATTGTGTGCTGTGCCCGTTCATAGGTTGGAAACTTCAGAGGTGTTAGTACAACCCGAGGAGTGCTTTACGTGGCCTAGTACTGCACAATGGAATTTGTGACTGCTGTGTTCAGCTGGAGAGTCTAGGACTGCTAAGGTCATAGCGTACTGGGCAGAGTGCTTCAACCCAGAGGGGTACAGAAACTAAGTCTAAGTGGAACCAGAAGGTCTGATGTGGTTCAATTCATCACACACCAGACTAGTGCATCCTGTCGAGGGGAGTACGATGCTAGGAGATGGTTGAAGAAACATGGTGCCTCCCGGGAACCCCAGTCATTGGAACCCCGATAGTATCCTCTTTTTTGTGGGGGTACAGCACTGAACACTTTCTTCGTTAGATCAAATCTGTCTGGGGCCATTAGAAGTTCACCGACACCAGATGGGGTGTCTCCATCTCGGAGACACGGATCTGGTAACTTGTTGTGTGCAACCTGAAGTGTCAAGGGTGGGTCAAGTCAACACACCCTGAAGAAGCCTCTCCATTCCGGTGGTGCTGATATTGGTTACTACTCGGTAACACCGGATTGTCTTTTGGGGCTGGGCACCTCCGAGTCTAACGGTTGGCCCTGGTGACCATCCCTCCGTGTTTTGCAGACATCTGAGTGTACCTCCTACTAGAAATCTGAACTTTTCCTCCTTAATTGCTTACTGGCTGTTGTCTTTCCGGTGACCCACCTTCACCCTGACACATGGGGAGCTGTGCACAGGGAAAAGTTACTTTAATCTTTGAGGTTGCGGTGGGCCGAGGTTAACTGGAGGCTGGTTGGCATGTGGGTGGCTGGTTGGGACCCAGAGGGTGTGAAAGCATATGGGCTCCACTTGCCAGTTAGGGCATAGCATAAGTGTGCCAGAAGTGAGCGCGTATGAGAGTGTGTGCATGTACTAGCAACAACTGATACCTGGGCCGTGGACCTAGGCGTGGGATGGATGTGAGGGAGTGAGTCTGAACAAGAATGAGTCAGTGCTTGGGCAGCACTGTTTGTTGCTAGGTACTCGAGTTCTACCAGGAAGTTCATAAGGTTGACATCACATTTTACTAGCGCAGCTGATTCCATGGTCTAGGTGGGAGTTTGGCTATAATGTGAAATACATTGTGCTGCTACTGTCAACCCTGGGGCATACCCTGGATTGCATGTGCTACACTGATGATAACATAAGGGTGGACATAATGCTGACAGCGGGTGGGTACCTTTTGTGGGTGATGGGAAGGAACTTGGTTAGGATTATTATTGTGTGTTGCGTTGTTCATTGAGATTCATGCCCAAGCTTACATTGCATATTGTAGTGTGTTGTGTGCTCTTTGACATTTACACTGAGATCACTTTGTAATCAATCTGCACTTATCATGTGTGTGTTGAATACAGTTTTTTCTATACATACCACCTGTGTGAAGTCTTTTTTGGTGGATTGTTCAGCCACGGTGTTGTGGGAATGTGCTGTGCCTTTACACATTGCCTCCAAGATAAGCCTGACTGCTCGATGCTAAGCTGCCCAAGAGTGAGCGCAGCTTATCTAGCAGGTGTACTTGACCACCCGGGAGAGAAGTGGCATGTTCGCCCTGTCTGAGCTTACGCTTTAGCCAACTGGACCGAGCTGTCTCCAACATCCTGCATTTATCTATAATTGAAATTGGTACCGCATGTAAACTGCGAATTTTCGCTATCGACGATTTGACTTGGCCTTTGGTTGCAGCAACTTTGACAAATGAACTTACCAGCATTTGGCTCGCACCTGAGGCGTGATATTTCCAATGCGCACGGGCCATGTTTGGGTAAGTGCTGCTCTTGTTCCAATCCCTGCACTGCAGCATGTCTTTGTGACGCCTTCTCTTCGCTCATGTTCGTGTGAGGACTGCTCTTTAATTTGCCTCAGCTGTCTTCTGCAGTGTCTTTTTGACGTTGTCCCCCTACCCACACATCTGATATAAGCCCCATCAACATTGGAAACACACATTGTTTCACGTTCAATAGACATTTTGGAAGACTGGTCTTCTTTTCCTCCAACATCTTCATTCAGTTCTGTATGTGAAGAACAACTAAATGGCAATGTTTGTTTACACGATCGCCTGTCAACATGGTGACAGGCACACCTGAAGTGATTATTCTTTCCTTACTTCATTTTTTTTGTTTGATTGGTGCCTTTTTTATCAATATACCATGGTGAAAGGCACACCTTTCTTGGTAGATGTTTATAAAGAAGCACTAGCTTGCATGAACAAACAGTATTCTGACAGATCAAGGATCAGTGTCTGCTAGGAATCGCTTGTTCCTAGCAGACACTGGTTCTATTACATTCCATGCCATGGTAAATATTGCTTGTTTTCTTTCGCTCTTACTTCCTCCTTGCCTTGGGAACACGAACGGGGATTTTGGAACGAAGCGAGGAAGACAGGATTCCTGGCTGTGCATGTTCAAAAGGAGATCACTGGCCTCTGCCCCCTTTCCGCCATTCCTCTGTCACTCCATTCCCTCCCAGCAGCCTGCCACCTCTATAATCAGTGACAAAGCCGCTGCCTCTGAGGTTTACATGTATAGTGGAGAGATTACAGGGTAATTACTGCTTCACACGTTTTAATGAAAGAGACCAAGACATGTTGCTTCTCTCCTCTTTGTTTTTTTCTCACTCACAAAAATGCACTTCGCCCTTTTATTCATGCGCTTTCGTGTGCAAAGAATTGGAGGTGTGTAAATGAAAAGGCTGTTTACATGGAATTAACATTACTTGGGTACCACAGGATAAAGGCAGTAGTGGTGTTTAATCAGTACTTTAAGTTGAGTCTTATTTTACATTGTAGTCCAAAAAAGGTATGCTTGTGGGAAATGGATATCGTGAAGAGGCTGCAAAGGGTCACAGATGTGATCTTGGATCTCTTAACACCCCAAACAACCCACCACCACCTGAAACAACTATGAAGTGATGGGCATGTATGGAGTGCTACAACTAATGTCAACTACACCATTTCAAGGTCACAGCGATTTACATCTAAGCACCTTTGCGAGTCCCCTCTCCCCACCTTTAACCTGTTTCTCCTAGATTTAAGCTAATTGCTAGTTGCACACCTAGGCCTTCATCTGATATGGTTCCAATTTGCATGACATCCCTTGTGCAGATTAAAATTCGAACAAATAGCAATTGCACCGGGTCTGATATTTCCTGGATGTGTCTTCTGCACTCATCCTTATTTGCACACTCGGAGTAGGAAATAATGTGCTAACACCGAATGTTATTTCCAGTAAACGTAATCTAAGAACACATGCACAAAGTGGCTTTTCAATTTTCCTCGGGATTTCTCTGGTGTAAATCAGGTTGCAACCAACGGTGTATGCAGGTTCCCCCGAGTTGTAATGCAGAGTGAGGCTCAAATGGACACGTGTGTCTGATTCGGTACCAGCACACTACGGCTTTCCCGTAGGTTTGCATTTTGCTTGTTCTGTGATATCTGAGTCAAAAACTGAGAGATGTCACTCTTTAAAGGTTGCGGGATCTCATTCACTGTGATATCACCATTGGGTCAAAGGCTGTTTTATATAATTACTATAATTTTAGTGAAATTGCTCTAGAGGTGAAAGGGAAAACTGTGGATTGTATGAAACTGACATCGTCATGGAGCAGAGTTTTAGTACCACAGCGCCCTGTCTTATACTCTCCCATTCTCTAGCCTACTCTTTACTTCTCCTTTTGCTTCGTTTTCTTCCCCATTCTTCCTCTGTCTACCTTTAGATGTATAGCTTAGTTCCCCTGTTTCCACTTTAGATTTAGATCTTTTCATTGATTTTAGGATAGTTATGAAACACCTACATCCACTGGCCGGTGAGGAACAACAGAGAGAAGGAATGAAGATATTTAAAGAAACATAAGGAAAAGAGATGTGTACCTGTACAGCTGTTTAGGTGTCTGAAGCAATGAAGCTGGGATACAGAGCATGATATGGATCAAGCCAGGTTCCTCCTCTATAATGTATGAAGTTAGGCCGCTACTGAGTCTGTGGGTGTGAGGCAGATGATCTGTAGGTGAGCAAGGCAAGTGAGTTCCACAAATTCTTGTGAGAGGTAGGACAAACAAGGCCCCCATGGGGCAATCTTAATTCGACTGTGGATTTCAGCTTCTCCATGTCTATTAAGTCCCAGCAAATATATAGCCAATCTTGGTGTGTAGCTATGGTGTCAGTGCCCCATCGTGTTAACAAAACCTGCTTAGCAGCACACAGGCCAATGCGATTGCTCTTCCCCATAGCGATTTCAAGGGGTAATTTAAGACATCTGGAAAGCCCAAAAGGATATTGTTCAGAAACCTAGGGATCGTTATGTTATATATCTTGTTAATGGCATATAAAACTTCAGACCAGTAGCGGTGGGATTTCGGATATCTCCAAAGGAGATGTGTCAGGGTTCCCTCCTGAGTACAGCCCTGCCAGCAGTGAGCATCTCAATCTCTTTTCCATTGGGCAACATGTGCCACGGTATTATACCAATAGTGTACCACCTTAGGAAGTGTTTTTTTTCCAGAGGAGCTTTGTGCCAAAAAGTTACACCAGTGGTTCCCAACCTTTTGACTTCTGTGGACCCCCACTTTATCATTACTGGAACCTGGGGACCCCCACTGAATCATTATTAAAATCTGGGGACCCCCTTACTGAGTCATTACTTAAAGCTGGGGACCTAATCTGTTAAAATGATTTAATTTTCTAAGCAGTTGCGGACTCCCTGAGGAGGCTTCGTGGACCCTCAGGGGTCCTCGGACCACAGGTTGGGAACCACTGAGTTACACCATTTGAGGATTTTGGACCACACACTAGGTGTGAAGGAACTCTCACACTCCCTCTCCCAACGTCGCTGTGCTGAGGATGCAGGTGGGGCTTGTATAGTGCTAAGAAAGGTGTAGGTGCCTGAGAGTAGATGGTTCTCTGAACCTTTAGTCAGTAGCAATTCCTCAAATAGGAATAGGGGACGGCTCGCATACAGGCGAGGGGAAGGCTGACTGAGCCAATGGCATATGGCAAAATGCTGCCATCAAGCAATTTCAGGGACACCATATTGTTGTTGGATCTGAGCGAAGGTCAGAAGACCGGATTCATCGAACAAGTCACTAATCCTCTTACAATTGGCCTCCGCCACAACACATAACTGGGTCCCTGATATGCAGGGGGAAAGTCTGGATTACCTATGACCGGAGTGAGGGGGAGATTTGAGTGGAAAGAATTTTGCTCGTCTGTACCTTGTCCCAGACTCACATTGTAGCTCTTAAAATTGAAGAGATATAAATTCCTGGCAGTCTATGGTGCTTAGGTAGCAACAGTATCTTCCAGATGTGTTTTCCTGCGACGACCTGATCAATGAAGCACCAGTTTTTGGCTGCGAAAGGTCTGGTCCACTCTATTAAGGTCCACAACGAAGGACCTTCAACAAAATTGTAAGTACGCCGCTATCTTTTAACTTAACTTGTGTGAATCCACTTCACCGCTTCTGGGGCATGCTATAAATTCAGCCCTGAACTGATGACTTTAAAACACACAGACCCCCGATTGAATCTGTGTATGGTAATTGTGGCTTTCTATATATTCTTTTGACTGCATTATTAGATGTACCTTCATGTTTTTTGACAATCGTTTTTGCTCATAGCCATTATATTTACACGTGACAATGGTTGCCTATTTATTTTTATATATATATACAATTATTTTTGGAATGGTACGCACAATTGTGTTGATGACTATTTTTATTGATTATGCACAGTGTTTATGTGAGTCCTTAGAACGTGCATCCCAGGGAGCCCGGTCACAGTTTGGGGATGGTAAGCCTTTATCCCATGTGTTTTTTATGCTTTATGTTTCATGTTTGACCCATCACACATGTATTTTACATTAATCACTGTTTCACCACATTGTGGTTTTCTCTGGCCTACGTATTCTTTTGTCTTCCAGGGCGACCTGACTTTCCCAGTTGACTTCAATGTAAGTGACGGTTTTCAATCCTAAAGTGAGGGCTTTTCATTTAAAAAAAAATGTTTTGTTATATTTTGGAGAAGAGGTTTAATCTTATGATTTTGGTCCTGATGAAGCGTCAATGGATCCGGTTGGACCGTAAGGATGCGAAACATGTTGACCTTGGTGTAGAGGTACTATATCATTTATAGTCCCCTAGGTTCGTCATTTTGAAAGTCATTGAGCATTATACTCCAGTGTGACTTTCACTTATTTTTAATCTTGGTCTTCATCTTCCTTGGACTGATTAAAGTTATGATGTTTTGGAGCGATGAATAACCAATTTTAAATATATCTTTCTGTTCTCTCCAACCCATGCCTACGCCTGTTGTAGGCTTTCACGCTTAATTAGTAGAACGCATTAGTTCACTATCAGAACAGTACGTCGTAAGAGCCCTCCTCGGGGAGCCCGTCAGGCGTTGCAGCGCCGGCCTGGCGAGGAGCATCTCCCGATGATGATGCCAGTCATCCATTGTGATGCTTGAGGGCTCTTACTCCTGAGACCTCAGGTCTCCTAGGATGTCAGTTTAGCTTGGAACAGTGTACTCTGATTTATACCACTTTATTAAGTACATCAGTTGATCGTCCTGATAGTAGTGCGTCAGGTGAGGGATCCCCAGGTCACCCATCCCTGGAGGCAGAGAAGTCTGCTTCCTGGCTATGCGTGCTATTTTCCTTCCCAAATGTAGTCCTCCATATGACATTGTAGTTTAGTCAGCATGTAGGGAGGGGGAGGTAGAGCCAACGTCTGCATGATGTATAGAATTCTAGGTAGTAAGGTCATCTTAACTGCTGCAATGCGGCCCAACCAGGAGAGCGCATAGACCTTCCAGAAGGGAGGGGCCGCGGGTGCTTGACAGTAAGGCGCCATAATTTGATACTGCGATTTAAACTGTGGTGAAGTGGATGTGGAGTCCCAAATACATCACTACCTGTGCTGCCCAGGTGAAGGGGAAGCGACAATGTAGGAGAACTTGGTCAGCCACCAGGACTGCAAGTTTAGAATCTGACATTTTTGTAGGTTCATCTTAAACCGAGAGGCCTTTCCGAAAGCCTCCTACTCGTCCATCATGGGGGGAAAGACTGAAGAGGATGTGTCAGGGCCACCATGAAGTCATATGGATGCCAGTTATTATAGGATTTTGACGAATACTCAGCAAAGGGCTCCATGTACAGTGTGAAAAGTACTAAGGATAATGGCAGCCTTGTCTGGTGCCCCAAGTGACCTGGAAGTGGAAAGATGTTAGTCAATTCACCGAGACCACCACCTTAGAACGATTATAACTGTACTGTACCCAGCTGATGAACCGCTCACCGAGGCCTACCCTCCGAAGCACTGCAAACAAATAGGGGCAATGCACCAGGTCAAATGCCTTTTTGGCGTCAACCAATAACAACAGTGCCTATGTCCAGGAGGATTTTGTCTTATCCAGCAGGTGACATGCATTTTATGTTATCATTGCAGTTGCTCGAGGAGAAACCCTGCTTGATTTGGATTGATAAGGCCTTGCATAAATGGGGCCAATTGACTCGCCAGGATAGAGCTAAATATCTTGGCGTCCACATTTAGTAACACAATTGGTCGATAAGAGGAGCAGTGTAGTGGGTTCTTACCTGGTTTGGGCAAAGCTGTGATAGTGGCCAGTTTCATGGATTCTGTACAGGTGCCCGTGGTGCTGAAGGACTTATATGGACAAGTGAGTCTAGGGCCAATTGGCCAGCAAATAGTTTGTAAAATTCTGAGGTATTACTGTCGTGCCCGGGAACCTTACCGGATTGTAAATGGGAGATCACAGATAGCACTTCATCAACAGTGATATCCTGGTCTAAACACAGAGCATCTGATGTGGGCAAATGCTCTAACGGGGTGTGTTCTAAATATTTTCAGAAAGTCTCCTTCTGTTAAGGGGTCAGTGGAGTAGAGTTGGGCGAAAAGTTGCTCAAAGGAGTGGACAATTTGTTGATCCTGATCTAGGCACTCACCCTGGGTTCTCTCCAGTGCAGCAGACCATTGTCGGACTGCTTAGGTTTTCAAGCAGCGCGCTAGGAGTCGCCTGGCTTTATTGCTCCCCGCATAAAACTTTTGGTGAGGACAAGAGCGTATGCAGCTGTGTCCATATCCAGCGCCCAAAGTTGTTTGTGTGCTATATTTAATTCTCGGTGTATCTTGTGAGACCCTGTACATTGGTGGTCCATTTCTAGTTCTTTCACCTGCCCCTAAAGCAAGACTCTTTTATCCCTCCGTTCTCTTTTAAGGTGGGTCACCAGGGGAATCAGGAGGCTGCGAAGGACTGATTTCCGTGTGTCCCAAAGCGTTGAAATGGGTGTGTCCTGTAGATCATTTTGTCCCAAAAAAGTCAACAATGGCACCCGATAATTCAGTAATATGTGCTTCGCTAGTTAGGAGTTGATGATTAAGGCACCAGATGCATTGTTGAGGGGCGAGGTTTGGGAGATGTAAAGTGGTGTGGAGAGGAGCATGGTCTGAGAGTGCTGCAGTTCCTGTATCTACATGAGTGGCAGATTGCAAGAGGTGCAGTGTAGCTAGATAGAGATCTAGTCACACGTACATCAGGTGCCACCGAAAAGAAGGTGTAGTTCCTCTCTGTGGGGTGGCGACTGCACCAGACATCTGTGAGCCTATAGTTAATAAGTTCTTCCAAACACTGGATGGGAAACTCCACTGTCTGTCCCACACGTTGTGCAGATCTTCCAAGTTCTGTAATGGGCACTAAATTGAAGCTCTCTCCAATTAGCATCCCTTATCTGTAGTGGCCATCACCCTAACCAAGGCTTCTAGAATAAAGTCCTCATGGTTTTCTTTGGGTGCATAGAGGGTAGCGAGTGTAAAGATATGATGCAAAGACACAGGAGCCTGCCTGAGATATCAGCCTGTGTCTGAACCACTTTGCCCGGGAAGTGGGAGGACAAGAGAACAGCTACTCAAGTTTTTTTTCCCTGTACCAGAGGAAAAGTATTGTCGGTCAAACTACTTGGATCTTAGATGCTTCCAATCTGCCTGTATGAAGTTAGTTTCTTGTACCAGACAAATTTCACATTTGGCTTATCGGCGCACAGACAAAAATCATAAACATTTTGCGGGTGCGTTAAGCCCTCAAATATTCTAACAGATAGGGGGTCATTCTGACCCCGGGAGCACCGCCGACAGACCGGTGGTGCCCCGCAGGGCATTCTGACCGCGGCGGTTTGGCCGCGGTCAGACAAGGAAAACTGGCGGTCTCCCGCCGGTTTTCCGCTGCCCTTGGAATCCCCCATGGGGGATTCTGACACCCCCTACCGCCATCCTGTTCCTGGCGGTTCGCCCGCCAGGAACAGGATGGCGGTAGGGGGTGCCGCGGGGCCCCTGGGGGCCCCTGCAGTGCCCATGCCAATGGCATGGGCACTGCAGGGGCCCCCGTAAGAGGGCCCCACTGTGTATTTCAGTGTCTGCAATGCAGACACTGAAATACGCGATGGGTGCAAACTGCACCCGTCGCACATACCCACTCCGCCGGCTCCATTCGGAGCCGGCTTCCTCGTGGGGAGGGGTTTCCCGCTGGGCTGGCGGGCGGCTGTATCACCCCCATAATGTGTATGATTGGAGAAACAGTGTGGAAGTGTGTGCCCGTGAGGCAGATCATGGATTGTCTGGAAATGATCAACTACGATCCCGCAGGTACATATAGTACACCAACTAATTCTCGCTGTACATGATAGGTAGGAAAAGGGGAGAAGAGAGGTAGCATAGATTGCCAGAAATAAAAAGACAGAGGATATAACCAATGCGGTCTTTCCCAGCACCACATTAAACAAACAGGTTGGTGTCCATATCAGGGCATCGCAGACTGAGCAGGGGTCTCCTCCATGGGGTGAAAAGCTCCACCGTCAGTATATGTCCTGCTTGAACTATGGAGATGGGCCCAGATGAGCTGTCTTTCTGTGCAATATGGAGGGTGGTAAATTATCCCTATGTTAGGGCATTCTGTGCCATCATGGTTATGCAATCATTTCTCAGTCGTTTTCTGGGATGGAAGCCTGATCACAGGGATTCAGCTGATGAAGAAGGACTGCCCTTTCACTCCAGCTCTTCATTTCAGTTGGCCTTTTTCTTCCTCGCAGAGCATGCAAAGGGTGTGGAGGAGCGTGAGGGACTCAGCTTAGGCGAAGGGGACACGTCGTCGTTCCATCTGCTTGTGATGGGTAGTACTGCCTGTGCCTCATCCAAGGTGCGTACGCTGTGAGTCTCATTGTCCCAGATGAATGTGAGGCAAGAAGGGTGACCCCAGTGGTAGCGCACACCCTCCTTCTGTGGAAATTCTGTTGCCGGTCACAATTGGCAGTGATGTTGCCGAGTGATGGGTGAAAGATCTTGATATAACCAGACCTTGTTGCCTTCAAAGTCTATATGGTTGCAGTCCTTCACTGATTCCATAATGGTTTCTTTTTGTCTGGAGTAGTGGAGACAAATTAAGATGTCTTGGTGTTGCCCAGGGGATGCAGCAGGTCTCCCGGTCTGAAGGGCTCTGTCCAGGACAATCTCTAGGGTTGAAAGCTCAGGTAAGACGTGATGGAAAAGTTGACAGACATAGTCCTCCAGGTTCCCTCCCTTGATTCTTTTGTTGGCCCCCCTGGACGTATTTTCAAGATCTTACACCCGGTATTGTAGTTAAGTATTTTTGTCTTGCAAGTCCAGTATTTCACAGCGATGGGCATCCAATTCTCACTGCGTGTTGCTAGTTTGTTAAATGACGAACACCTGATCTCCCAGTTCATTCATGAGAGCCCTGATGTCTGCTGTAATGTCCTGTTTAAGTGTTGTGATATCCGAGCATAGAGCTCCAATGAGAGTCTACAGGAAGGCACCTGTGATGGGCTTAGACCCCATTGGTCACACCTGTGGTGTCGCCATCTGTTGCTGGGGGTGCCAGGAGGGTGGCTTCCTAATGGTGGTACATTTTTTCCCAAGTGGCTTAGTAAGCAGATCGCAAATGGAGGTGTCTTTATTATGGGTGTGTGGGCCTGCCATCATCATCCCTGGAGTAGGCCCTTACTGATCCCCAAGACTCCGCAAAAGTTAATCTGTCAGCCACTGATTAATGTTCCCACCTCTAGTGTTCTAAGTGTCCACCTAGCTGCCTGGTAGGGCATGCTAGGAGGCCTGATTCACCCAATTCTTTGGTCGCAGTTATGTTGAAGTGTGGTTCTCACAAGCAGGTAGCACTCACTTGCAGAACATTCAGTGCTGCCCACTTCATCCCCTAGGTCTCACCGCCCACTATCATTACAAAGTGGGCCCATACCATGCTGAGCCAAGGTGGGGCCACAGTGAAGTTTCCCCCAGGTAGGAATGTCTGATCCGAATGAGCCTAAGCAGCACCATGGGCCATCCAGGCTCCACAATGCCTTATGGTTGTGTCTGTTCCATGCGGTGCTCGGGGGGACCCCCCTTCCAAACGTGGCACAGCTGTTTGGCACTGCTGGTGTCACACTATGCTCTACTAAAGTCCACCAGTGCAGACCGCTATGCCGCCACATCTTATTTACCACTACATGCGCCCTTTGCTGTTTCTTTCACCAAAATAGCCTCCTCATTGGGGATCAATCGTGTCCCTTAGTTGGAGTCTGGGACTATGTGGGAGGACGCTGGATGTGTCTTAGATAGAGGTCTCCGACATCGAGGGTTACAGTGCGCATTATTCTGAGTAGCAAGTAGACCTGTTTGCAGCTAGCTCACAGAGGCCTCCATTTTGAAATTAGGCAAGCTGTGGAGCGCATCGTCTGAGCCTCGAAGATGGGGCACAAGGCTCATGGCTGAGACGTATTAAAGCACCGAACCTTCCAGCGGTGATCTGAATGCCGCTCCTCTGGTCATTGGCAAAGGGGAGGCCCGATCTCTGCCACTGTTATCAGGCTGACAGTGGAGCTCAGAGGTTTCGCTACTGTGGGAGCCATCTAGGACACGCCCCCTTTGTTTCCACTTTAAATGTGTTTTCAGGTAAAACGTCATGAAGCAGTCAGGTGCTTGGTAGGCCATCAGAAACAAAGAGATTTGTGAGGAGGATGGCACATAAGAATGTATCCTAGTCTGGATGGGGTGAGTTGATCTATCCTTTAAAGCATTTCTCATGAAGCATCTTGCAGCCAAGCAGCAACCTTTACTTACCACAAGACAAGTAGCCACCACGACCAGAGCAACAGGAGCATAACTATCAGTGGTGCAGCAGGTGCAATGGCATAGGGGCCCCAAAGCCTGAGGGGCCCACCAAAACATCCATATTTCGGTATTGCACTAATGACAAGTAGTCAAGGGGTCCAGTTTTCTTACATGCACTAAAGCCCATGGCATCTTTGCTGTGCCACTGTTGAACAAACGTCTCTGTTCTTTGCCATCTGTAGCAAGGGCTAATCATAATGATTCCACAGAACCAGGGGCGTAACTTCAGGGAGGATGTTTAAGGTGTAACACACAAATAAATGAATTCTTGGCTTGGTAGTTGGACCAAGGACCCCTGAGTCATATCTGCTATCCCTGGGGACAGTTCATCCTGAATCTTGGTCATCTCACTCCATCATGCTGTAGCCCATCACTTTTTCTGTTGCGCAATTTTAGATTTACACCCCTGAATTTCACTGACAAAGCTAAAACCCTGCACAGAGCTGATGTCAAACAGATTCGTTTCATGGAGATCCTATTGGTTTGGATTGCTATGAAGTCAGGTTGCTTCCTTTACATGGCATACATATGCATGCCCTGTAAAATGCATCCAAAGAGCCTGAATTCCACCTCAATGGTAATGCTGCAGAGTAGCACGAAATGGTACATAACAGAGAAATGTTGGCTGCGAATGCCATGGGCAATATGGATTACTGTTATGTAAATAAAACTTTACAATTTGGTGAACAGTTTTTAAAGCTGATGTGGTAATGTGGCTGTATATATTGAGAACACAGCAGCGGCTCCTCCACTATGGTGGAGGAGCTTCGCTCCTTTGCCAGCAGCAGCATCAGCAAAACTATGTTTATTGTGGTTTTATTGTAAAAGGGGCGAGGCTACAGGTGATGACAGGCAGGAAGGGGGAGAGCAAGTGCACATGTAAGTTTGGCCAGCCGTTTCGGGCCAGCCAAACATACATACGCACTGAGCTGTCTCCAACCCAGCCCTGTGTTACTGGGTTGGAGAGAGCAGGCAGAGGGCAAAGCCAGGGTTCATCGTCCAGTCCTAATGTTGCTTTCATGCTGACAGTTGCATTAAAGCAGTATTAGGACTGGCTGCATGGCAGGCTGGGAGCCTGTGCCAGCAGTGAAGACAGTGAGCAGTGCGGCGAGGAAGGTACGTTTTTAAAAGTATTTTTTTTTTGTCATACCACCCACAATGTGCAGCCCAGCCTCCCCTCCCCCATCGCTAGTCGTGACTGCTGGTGGATGTTGGCATAAATGTGTTGTTTTTCCTTCTGGGGACAATAGTGGATAGAAGCATTGCTACTGCACCTACTGTGCTGCAGACAACTGTGGATGCTGGCATGACAATATCGTTTTATATGCTGCGGCCAATAGTCATATGGGAGTGGTGTCTTACTGTTGGGAACAATAGTTAATTGCCTTGAAAAAGCACCCTCCAGAATTAAATGCTTAAGGGAGGTTGTGGCATGAGCTCATGGAGCTAAAAGTGAATTGAGTGGGTGAGATTATATTTTTGATAGCAAGAAAATGTGCAGCTGATACTTAGTTTGAAGAGCAAAGATTTAACTGGTGCTCACGCACCCAACGCTGATTGACAGCGATGTAGACTAGCTCCTTGAAGCAGCAAAGCCTTATTTTCCAATAAACCAGAAGCATCGAAAAATAATTCTACTGACTGCAGGTTGGAAGACATTTAATTTGAATCCTGTTTTAATTTTTCTGTCACAATGCCTTAGTGTATATTTATCGTTAGTAAAACTAGTTAATCTGTGAAATAGAGGTTTTAGTAGGTATAGGTGACAATATGGTGCAGAATGCCCTATCACTGTTAGCCCTTTCCGTGTCTGAAGGTTAATCCCTCTAACCTCTCTCTCCTGGCTTGTCTTTTCTGTGCATCATCCTTTTCTGCCATCTGTTACACGTTTTCTGTAGGGATGGGCAGCGAGCTCAGTGGAGCTAATTGAGATTTTGGCACTCTGCGCTCTGCTTGGAGTGCAGAGTTCAACCAAAACCTCACTCCGCTAGCCCCGCCAGTGGAGCAAAACTCCCTGCATGCGCACTGCAGCCCAGTTATGGACCAAACAGCGTAAGCACAGCCAGTCTGCGATTGCGCCGTGTGGTCCATAACTGGCGGTGCAGTGCACACCACTCATCCGATATCGGCAGAACTGCTCGCCGGCAGCTCCAGAATGGAGGCAGAGAGCTACGCCGTGGCACTAGCAACGAGGACCCCCAGCAGAACCCAGGTAAGTCCTTGTTTCTTTGTTTTTCTTTAATGTGCACATGGTGCACAAGAGGCCTGAAAAGGTCCTGGCTTCAATTCAGGCCAGGGCCGTTGGCAGGGAAAGCTGCTGTTTAAGGTCTCTTGTGCACCGTCCAGCCCCGTGTGTTCAGTGCACAAGAGGCTCAAGTTTTCAGGCCTCTTGTGCACTGGACTGCACACGAGGCAGGCTGATGCACAAGAGGCCTGAAAATGGCAGCTTTCACTGCTGCTTGCCCTAATCTGAATGTGCCGGATCTCGGAAGCGCTAAGCAGGGTTGACCCTGCTTAGCGCTTTTGAGATTGGGAGCATTCAGGCCGCCTCCTGAACCTCCTTACCAACTCTGTGGAATTCCACCAAGTAGAGCTCCGTACACTGCTAGTTTTGTGCCTGTTCACTGCTAACGACCTGCTTCCTGCCTTTTGATCTGCTGTTTATGCCTGGAGGCACATATTTTAGATGTCATATATGTGCAATCCTATACTTATATTTGACATTATATTTACTGTGTGTACTAATGTCATTAACATGTATAACACGTTTAAACAGTATTAATGGAAAGTAATCATCAAAGTCAATACAATTTGATTGAAATTTCAATAAGTAATCTTTGTTCACGTTC
The DNA here is from genome assembly GCF_031143425.1 of Pleurodeles waltl. Classification (NCBI taxonomy): domain Eukaryota; kingdom Metazoa; phylum Chordata; class Amphibia; order Caudata; family Salamandridae; genus Pleurodeles; species Pleurodeles waltl. The sequence continues at coordinate 551,533,827 of NC_090445.1, forward strand.
TACAGTACATTTATATTTTGAGAGCACGTAGTCATTGGTGTTTCCACATTATGGGACGTTTAATCTGAGGACCCCTGAAAATCTGAGACAAGTCTTGTATGACCTGCACAGTTTGAGGCACTTAATGCCTGGAAATGTGCCACCTATGCTGAAGAACAGGAAAAGTTTGGCAAGCAGGAAAGAACTATGCTGATGTTAGATGGGATGCAAAACAGAAGCAATGGAGAATGGATATCACAGAGGGAGCTAAATTATATCCTGCTCGGACCAGTGAAGTAGATAAGAAAAGGGAAGAGAAGAAAAGGAAAGGAGAAAGAAGAGGGGAAATAAACACGAGGTTCAGGACGTGCAAAGGAAGATAGAGACAGTGATTCTAGTCATGATTTCATGGATAGACTGTTGTCTGCATGTCCAAGCCCATACAAGGTGACTGAAAATGTAGGTACTGGAATACCTACCACCCCAAAGAGTATGAGTTCAGATAGGATGGGAGAGAAATCAGGATACTGCATTCCTGCGAGGTCCCTTGTTCACATCACCCCAAATATAATAGTAAGAGAGACCTCAAGAATGTATATGCCTGGTGTTTTTACTGTTTCTAATACCCCAAGCGCCATAGTTGGAGGAAGCTCAAGAATTGATTAGCGTATACCTTATATCATATCTACCCCTTCAGTCGTGAATCAGACTCAGAGGTCTTAGACTTCTGATATGTCCATGTGTAGTCACCTCAGAGTGGAATTGATCCTAGTTCAAAAGGTAGGATAGTGTTAAGTAGTCCAGTGGTACAGAATGGTACAAATTCCAGGAATGTGTAAAATTTTACTACATTTTTCAATGAGATGTCAAGGGAGAGTGAAGGTCGAGGAATGAGCAAATAAATAATTCAGTTTCCTAGGAGGGAAGATACTGTAGATGTGGTTAAGCTGAAATTAGAATTGGATAAGACAATTGAAGGAAATCTTGAATTCTCTCATTTGGACACTTACTAAGAGAATGAACTTGTGTTCATGTGCAAAGATGTTACTAAACATGCAGGGTTAATACATAATACATTTTCAGAATTGGCTCACACTTACAATGTACATTGGAACAGAAAATCATTGCAAAGAAGTTATTGGGTATGTTTTTATTGACAATTACATATGTAGCATGAAGACTTCAGAAATTAAGGTGCATTCGAAAGTGGAGAGAACTAGATATGTGGGAAGGCAACTAGGCTAAAAAGAAAGGAGAGAAGAAAAGAAAGGAGGAGGGGCCTCTGCCTTTAATGGATCTAGAGTGTACTTCAAGTTTTCCATTAAAGGAAGTGCCTAGTAAAGGGTTTATCCATGTGCCCTGCAGTAGAAGTGATTTTGCATCATTGACAAATGATTTCCTGAAGTTGAAAGGCAACCCAGTGTAATAGTATAGAGAGGTCCAGAGGTTTGTGAACAGTTTGCAGGTTTCATGGGTGGATTTAAACACTTTGTTTGATATTGTGGTACAGAGTGATTTTTCGGAAAGGGCAGAACTCGCAGACTTTTACTCCTCAGAATTCCATGGAGCTACACAAAACCTCTGTGATATTCTGAGGAGTTCAGCCCACTGTATTGTCATGCTTTCTGCAAGCCTTGCAAGATCTACAGTTTGTACGTCCTATACATGAAATACATAGGTGGCCCACGTACTAACTCCTCATACCAATGTCAGTTATTTCTGTTCCGTGAGCTAGGGTATGCGCTGCCAAAGTCTGATGGGAAAGGTCACCAGTTTCCCAAGGGATGCAAGGCCATCGACTGACTGGAGCACACGGTAAAAAAGAGATTGTGCCCCTCCCTTGATGACCTCCACCGTGATCCAGCAAGCATGAGCCAGTGCATCATCAGAGGAAGAGCACCTATCGATGGGCCCAGCTGCACCATGTAGAGAGGGTGAGCAGGTAGCAGAAAAGATTACAGTAACACATTTCCGGTATTCCATTAATATTCTGCAGCAGATCTCAGAACAGCCCACACCTTCCGCTGAAGATAAGGCAAACTTCCTGGTGTGAGGCAAGAAGACTTGTGCATACTCACAGGGATACGTTCTCCATAGAGAAAGGTCTTCTGCACTGCCTTCTCGCTCCCACAAGGTCCTCTTGGCTGCTTCCCTGTGCACGCAACTGCAGATATTAGACTCACCTCCCTAAGTGGGCGATGTCAGTCCCGGCAGAATACACTTGGCAGAGTGCATTTGCATCCTTCCAAACTTGTCTGCTACTGAGGCATTTGCAAGACACCATCTAAGCACCTGCTGTGTCTTCCTGTGTCTAACCTAGTCCACCCAGCTGCGTGTTTCTGCACAGGAACCAAGGCTGCCTATGTATATATAAACAGAGACATGCTACGGTGTCCATCCGGCACACTGGCAGTGTGGAAACTCAACATTTTCTGAAGGTATTGTGCCTCAGCGCCTCTATAGGCAGCCTGATTGGTTTGTGCCTCTCCCTGCCTCCATCTGCTGTGCTCGGCAGGCACAGGTACTGCATGTCAAATCTCTGCAGATCCGGCCACGGAGACTGGTCTAGGCAGGATGTTTACACTGCACAGTGACATTTGTAGTAAGAAATATAGATGAGGCTGGGTAATTGTAGAATAAGATGGCTGGAGAGATGCAGCAGCAAAATAAATTATCAGCCCTTTTGTGATGCAAAGTGTACGCTTGAGTATATAGATTGGTATATAGATATCCATACTCCAGACAGGGCAGGGAGATAAATCTGAGCATGCAGTGTACAGCACAATATGACATTTGCTCTGTACAGAGGTAGAGTCTCTTTCCTTACACAAGATCCTACTGGAACCGAGGGTCTTCCACTTCACTGATGTAAACAATCAATCAATCAGTACACTTGCAAAGCGCGCTACTCACCCTTGAAGGTCTCAAGGCGCTGAGGGGAGGGGGTGCTGCTACTGCTTGAACAGCCAGGTCTTGAGTAGCCTCCTGAAGGTCAGCAGGTCTTGGGTCTGTTGAAGGAGCAAGGGGAGGGTGTTCCAGGTCTTGGTGGCGAGGTGGGAGAAGGATCTGCCACCGGTGCTCACTCTTCAGATGCGAGGGATGGTAACGAGGGCAAGGTCAGCTGAGCGGAGCTGGCAGTTCGGGGTGTAGAAGGTGAGTCAGCTGTTGAGGTAGGCTGGACTGGTGTTGTGGAGTGCCTTGTGTGCGTGGGTGAGGTGCTTGAAGGTTATCCTTTTGTTGAAGGGGAGCCAGTGTAGGTCTTTCAGGTGGGGAGTGAAGTGGCTGTGGTGGGGTACGTCGAGCATCATGCGCGCAGAGGCGTTTTGTATACGTTGCGGTTGTTTGAGGAGTTTGGCCAGGGCTCCCGCATAGAGGGTGTTTCTGTAGTCGAGTCTGCTACTGATGAGGGCCTGGGTGACTGTTCTTCTTGTTTCTGTGGGGATCCACCTTTAGATCTTGCGGAGCATAAGCAGGGTGTTGAAGCCGAAGGAGGAGACGGCATTGACTTGCTTGGTCATGGAGAGTGTTGAGTCGAGGATGATGCCCAAGTTGCGTGCGTGGTCGGTGGGTGTAGGGGCTGCTCCCAGTGAGGTTAGCCACCAGGAGTCGTCCCAGGCTGAGGTGTTGGAGCCGAGGATGAGGACCTCCATCTTATCCGAGTTCAGCTTCAGTCTGCTGTTCTTCATCCATTTGGCAACGGCCTTCATTCATTCGTGGACATTGGATTTGGCAGTGAGGGGATCCTTGGTGAGGGAGAGGATCAGTTGGGTATTGTCGGCGTAGGAGATGATGTTGAGGTCGTGCAGCCGGGCGACGTGGGCGAGTGGGTCATGTAGACGTTGAATAGTGTCGGGCTGAAGGACGATCCTTGGGGTATGCCACAGATGATCTTGGAGGCTTCGGATTGGAATGGGGGAGACGGACGCTCTCGGTTCTGCCGAAGAGGAAGGAGGTGGTCCATTCCAGAGTTTTGTCCTGGATCCCTGCATTGTGGAGGCGTGCGCTTAGGGTGCGGTGGCAGACGGTGTTGAAGGTGGCAGAGAGGTGCAGGAGAATGAGGGCCGCAGTTACACTGTTGTCATGCAGGGCCCTGATGCCATCCGTGGCGGCTATGAGGGCAGTTTCGGTACTGTGTTTGCTGCGGAACGCTGACTGGGATGGGTCCAGGATGTTGTTCTATTCGAGGTAGTAGGTCGGTTGCCTGTTGACGATCTTCTCGATGACCTTAGCCGGGAGCAGGGAGATGGGCCAGAAATTCTTGAGGTCTCTCTGGTACGCCTTGGGTTTCTTGAGTAGGGCGTTGATCCCGGCGTGCTTCCAGCTCTCAGGGAAGGTCGCGGTCTCAAAGGAGATGTTGATGACTTTGCGGAGGTGGGGTGCAATGGTGGTGCTGGCTTTGTTGAAGATGTGGTGCAGGCATGGGTCTGACGGAGAACCAGAGTGGATAGTGCTCATGGTTTTGATGGTGTGGTCGACGTTCATGTTGGCCCAGGCGAGCAGGGGGTCATAGTCGATGGTGGGCGGAGAGTCTGAGGTGTCGGTGGTTGTCAGGGTGGTCTGGTTGTTGAAGCTGTCGTGGATGTCTGTGATCTTGTGGTGGAAGAAGGTGGCGAGGAAGTCACACAGGTCTTGCAACGGTGGGATGTCGTTGGTGTTGGAGCGTGGGTTGGAGAGTTCCTTCACGATGTTGAAGAGCTCCTTGCTGTTGTGTGTGTTGTTGTCGTGGCGGTCTTTGAAGGAGGTCCTCTTGGCAGATCTGATGAGGTGATGGTGTTTGCAGATGGCGTTCTAGTGGGCTGCATGGCTGTCCAGTGTCTGTTTGCAGTGCCATTTCTGCTCCAGCTGTCGGCAGGTTTGCTTGGAGGCTTGGAGGTCCAAGGCGAACCAGCTGGCTCTCTTGCCGGCGCCTCTGTTGGAGGGTTTCTTGATTGGGGCGAGAGTGTTGGCGCAGTCGTCGATCCAGCGCCTGAGGTTACAGGCTGCAAATTCTGGGTCGGTGGGTTCGGCGGGTGGGCTTCAGGCAAGGCCGGTGTTTAGCTGGTCTTCGGTGACTTTTCTCCAGCCACGGCAGGGGATCTGTTGGGTGCGGTGGTGCGTGGTGGGTTTCCGGAAGGTGAAGTGGATGCAGTGATGGTCGGTCCAGGGAAATTCGGTGTTGTGGCTGAAGGTGATGTGGGAGCTTGCGGAGAAGACGGGGTCCAGGATGTGGCTGGCGGAGTGGGTTGGTGTTAGGATGAGCTGTCTGAGTCTGAGGTTGTCGCTCAGGGTGGTGGAGTTGGTGTCATTGTTGTTCTCGAGGTGAAAGTTCAGGTCTCCGAGGAGGATGTAGTCTGCGGAGGCCGGGGTGTGCCTGCTGAGGAAGTCAGAGATGGAGTCGCTGAACTGAGGCCGTGGTCCGGGGGGGTCTGTGGATGAGAGTTCCTCGGAGGTGTTGGGGTCAGTATGGATCTGGAAGTGCCGGTGTTCAGCGGTGCTGAGGGTGTCATCGGTGCTTTGTGACCCTAATGGTGTACTTGTGGATGATGGCGATTCCGCCCCCGACTCCGTTGGTGCGGTCCCTGCGGGTAATCTTGTAGCCATCGGGAATGGCTATGGCGATGTCCAGGGCCAAGGAGGCGTTCATCCAGGTCTCCGTCAGGAAGGCAACATCTGGGGAGGAGGTGTCGTGCAGGTCCCAGAGTTTGACAGCGTGTTTGCGTATGGAGAGGGTGTTTAGTAGGATGCATCAGAGGTGGTTGCGACCTTTCTCGGTGGGTAGTTTGGTGATTCAGAGGCTGGTGAAGCTGCAGTTCCAACAGGTGAAGGGTCCTTGAGTGTGCTTCGTGGCGGCCAGGAAGCAGGTGTGTGATTGCCCGATTGTGAGGAGGGTACTGGCATTGTAGTGGCGTCGGTCATCGTGGCGGTCGCGGGTACCCGGCGTCCTGGCACTGGGTGCAGTCAAGGCATGGACGGGCGCAGACGGGCTTGCCTTGTGCGCGCCAGCTGCGCGCGGCTGCCATATAAGGAGAGGTGGAAGGGAGGGGCAGCTGGGAGGTGCGAGCGGGGTGGCAAAGGGGCGAGCAGGCGGGCGGGGCTGCAGGGATGCAGCAATGGGAAAAAACGGGTGAGTAAGGTGGAGGGAATAGAAGGCAAAACAGGGCACAGAAAATAATCAGGAGGGGGCAAGAGGAATATACAGCAGTAGCAAATGAGAAGAAAACAGCCAAAACAATACAATACAGATGCAACCTAAGGCCTAGCACTGGCCACCAGGGATGAGGTGCAGGTGGTAGCCTGCGGGTGGAGGAGGGCATCAAACTCGCGTAAGGCAGCAGCAGCAGCAAGCTGGGGGAGCGGTCACAACAGGTGGTGCTGTTGCGGCGGCGTGGGGAGCAACCTGCCTGAGAGCAGGGTCAAGGGTCGTTCCTTTCACCGTGCTGCAGCTGCCATATAAGGGGAGGTGGGAGGGAGGGGCAGCTGGGAGGCGTGAGCGGGGTGGCAAAAGGGCAAGCAGGGGGGCAGGCCGCAGGGACGCAGCAGTGGGGAAAAACAGGTGAGGATGGCGGAGGGAACAGAAGGCAAAACAGTGCACAGAAAATAATCAGGAGGGAAAAAAGGAATAAACAGCAATAGCAAATGAGAAGAAAAGAGCCACAAAAAAAAACAATACGGATGCAACCTAAGGCCTACCACTTGCCACTAGCAATGAGGCGCAGGTGGTAGCGTGCGGGTGGAGGAGGGCCTCAAACTCACGTCAGGCAGCAGCAGCGAACTGGGGGTGGTCACAACGGGTGGTGCTGTTGCGGCAGTGTGAGGAGCGACCTGCCAGGCCATTTAAATATGAGGGACGGAGTGAGATATCATTGCCTAAATTATTCAAAGAAACCCCCTGCATTACTTCAGACCCCAGTGGCACCGTCGAGGTAACACTCTGGGGTGAGAGCAGTGAAGTGTTTTGTGTGTCATCTTGTGTTGCTTTCATGTTGTGCGTGCCTCTAGATTAACAGGTTTTTTTTATGAAGCTTTAGTTTTGTTCTGGTTATCACTAAAACTTGAGTGCCGTAGACTTTCACACAGATACCGTATTTTACTGCTCTGCATTGGTCTCAAGTCTTGTTTGCACTGGTTGGCTGGCTGTCACAGGTTAGGAGGCAGTATTCCCCAAGGCGGTGGTAGAAGGGCTCACAGTGTGACAAACGCCATCCAGTGCTTTTAAAAAGCTCTTCATGTCCTAGAAACCTGTGATGCTGAAGATAGTAATGACTTACGGTAGGGGCGGGTGCCGGTAAACTCTGCCACGCACACAATGGTAGGTCGAGTTTTTGCAGAACTTTGGCAAACTCAGCAAACTCCACCAATGAGAGTAGTTTACTACCAACCCCTAGTAATTTGTGGGCATATAGCTGTAGAGTGGCCAGAGAAGGAGCCTCCTTAGAGACCCACTCATGTTCTGTCATCATTGATAATGAACAAATACCATCAAGTGATAACCTTATGGAAGAATAAGATTCCAGCTAAGGATTTGCATTGACCTAAAATTGCGAGGACAACACAGAAACCCAGTAAGTCTGTTTACACTTTTTATTAGAAGCTATTACAGATGTTTAAACATCACATTGGGGGTGTATACTATTGAACCTTGAGATATGTGAAGTTTTGTGTCTCGATTTGTGATGAGATTGGGGCCTGAATTTAGCATGATGATTCAGCAGCAGTTGATTTGTTAGCAGAATAAATTGGTTGATGGGATTCTGGGATATGGAAAGTATTGTAGTGATGAAATGAAAATGAAGTAGAAGCAATTGAATTAAAGGTTGATGATGGCGCAGTTGAAAGGAGCTCAGAAGGGAATTCAGAATCCACTTTGCGCAGGGAACCTTGGGTTTGTGCAGGAAACATACCAACAGAGATACCTTGTGGTGCAGGGTGGAAATGCATTTTCGCACACAGTGGAGGTCGTGGTGTTCAGGTTAATCCGAGTTCTGGCATTAATGTGGCGACCTTAAAGGGGTCGACCATTAGACATTATTGTAGCAGGAAGTGACATTTGAAGCGGGAATGTTGTCTTATTCCCAATAGAGTAATGGCTGAAGATCAGGTTCAAAATTCAAGATTTGTGCAGCCCCAAGCCAGTAACCCAGTACAGTCACAGAATGTAGGAATACAAAGAATATAGAATTGCAATGTGGCCAAATCTCCAATAATGCAAGTCCACAAACAAGAATTCCTTTCTAAATCAGAATGCATTATAAATGTTTCCCTTGTTTGATTTAGATGGATATTATGGTTGTGAACAGTCCCAAGAATGGTTTTAGAGGGGGAGGTAGAGTGCACCATTGGTGTACCACCAGGCATAGATCAGAGCAATCCCTTTTGGAGAGTGAAGTAAAGTAAGTGGTCATCCAGTATCATTCTTAATTGACACAGGAGTGACACGCTTGACTGTGAGGACAATTGAAGTCCCAAATCTACCCCTCTCTGGAAAAAGGATTCAAGCCATAAGAGTTGCCAATAAACAAATGACCAAACCCGTGACAGAAGAAGTACGAGTTAAAATAGGGTCTGTTGAAGAGAATCATCAATTTGTAGTGTGTGATTCGAGTCCGCCGAGCCTATTGGGATGTGATTTGTTGTGCAAACTGAACTGCATCATATACTGCACACCAAAAGAGGTCAAGTTGCAGGACCATGATGAGGATGTGGATTTTAAATTAATAACACAATGGCATGAAACTGAACTGCTTCCAATGATGAGTACTGAAGATTTACCACCGAACCTTAGGGAGATGGTGAATTCTAAAGGTTGGAATTTTTCAGGACAGGACATTGGTCTCATAAAAGTAGTTGCGCCTGTCCATATAAAGGTGACCCTAATGTTGAGTACCAAAGAAATCCAAAGTGCAGTTTAACTACTGAATCATTTGCTGGAATGACTCCTGTGATCGAGTCAATGATACAGCAAGTTATCCTGAAAGAGATCATGGGGAGTCCATGCAACTCACCCATAATGGGCTTAATGACGTCAAGCGAGAAGTACTGCATAGTCCAAGATTTGAGATTTAACAATATTGTCATCCCTCGTTGTTCTGTACTACCAAATCCAGCTGTGATATTGTTTTAAATTACATGTGAAGCTGAGTGGGTCACAGTCATTAATTTGAGTCATTACACGAAGATAGCCAGTACTTTTTTGCCTTTCTGCTTCAGAATTGTATTTCCGGATGGTACTGATTCCCACAGGGTTACACGGAGAGCCCTTCCATTTTTTCACAAGTTTCAGAAGAAAATTCTTGAATCTCTGATAATGCCCTGCAATTCCATTTTGATTTAGTGTACTGGTTTCCTGTTAATGGTGTCAGGTACTCAGGAAGCTTGCAAACAAGACACCATTGCATTGGTGAACCACTTAGCTGAGAATGGACATAAAGGCCCTCATTACAACCCTGGTGGTCGGTGTTAAAGCAGCAGTAAAACCGCAAACAGGCCAGCGGTAAAAAAAAATGGGATTACGACCGTGGCAGAAACCGCCAACATAGACAACCACTTTAACACTCCGACTGCCACGGCGGTAGAAACAAACAGCGCGGCGGTCACCGCCAACAGACAGGCGGAAAGACAAAGTACAGCCCACCCTATTACAAGAGGCCTATCCACCACCTTTTCTGTGTTGGAACCAACGACATCAAAAGCACGGCGGAAACAGTACACAGAAGGGAAAGCACTCACCTTTCGACACCCAATGAGGAACCTGGTTGCCATGGAGCCCGAACTACACATACTGCCCATGTTGGTTTACCTCCTCTTCTACCAGGAGTACGAACGGCGGCAGTGGTGGCGACCACGGTGAGTACTGAACGTACAACACAGGGGAGGGGGAGGAAAGAGAGTGACACACACACACAACACGCAACACCCCCACCCTCACCCTCACACACAACAACATATACACAAATACATGCAGCAACATTAGATATACACCCCCTCACCCCCTGGAAGAACGCAGGGACAAAAGGAAATTATTTTAACCATTGTAATGATGAAAAATCCATTAGTCAAAAGTCAAAATTCAGTATATACAAATATGTACACCAACTACACAAGTCCAGATAGTGTTCCAATCATTGTATGTGGACCACTCGGCCCAAAATGCATGGGCGAGGCCCACACATGATACCTGACTGAAAATGGAGAGAACATTGCAGGGGAATCAGATCGAAAATATACAGGCACCTCAGGGGGAGGGGGGGCACCTCAGCCTGATGAATGCACAACACCACTGCTGCACGAGGGGGCTCCATGCCCATTGATGTATCCTGGGGAGTGCAAAGCCACAGTCTCTCAAGTCTCTCCTGTGGGTGGTTTGCCTACTGCTTTATCCTGGGGAGTGCAAAGCCGCAGTCTCTCAAGTCTCAAGTGGGTGGGTTGCCCACTGCTTTATCCTGGGGAGTGTAAAGCCACAGTCTCTCAAGTCTCTCCAGTGGGTGGTTTGCTCACTGCTTTATCATGGGGAGTGCAAAGCCACAGTCTCTCAAGTCTCTCCAGTGGGTGGTTTGCCCACTGCTTTATCCTGAGGAGTGCAAAGCCACAGTCTCAAGTCTCTCAAGTGGGTGAGTTGCCCACTGCTTTATCCTGAGGAGTGCAAGGCCACAGTCTCTCAAGTCTCCCAAGTGGGTGGGTTGCCCACTGCTTTATCCTGGGGAGTGCAAGACTCTGTGCAAGACTCTGTGTGCATAACGAGGTGTCTGGTTGGGGGAGGTGGGCACTGGGTGCCCCTAGGCCAGGGCGAAGTTGGTAGGCAAGGTCCCTTGTGAGGCAGGCTATGTGGCACCCAAACCCCACCAGTGGTAAGAGCCATATACACCTAGTCAGGCTCCTGTGACTTCCATGTGTCCAGCAATTGGTCTTAGGCCTCATAACCCGGGGTCAGGTGAAATTCCTAGGAATTGTTAGATCATGGCGTAGTGGCGAGGGCTGCTCCCTGTGTGTTGTGTCCACCAACGGTAGTGGTGTTGCATGCACTGAACATGTCTTTCTTCTGTCTTTCCCCCCCTTTTTGTGGTCTCCCTGTTCTTGTGTGCAATAGCATCATCAGGCGGAGAAGCATTGGCACCGGAGCAGGAGGGAGCTGCATCCCATTTGGCCCTGAAGGGCGAAACAACGGAGTCTGAAGGCATCAGTGAGACGGAGGGTGAGGGGAGCTCCACAGCGGGGACAGAAGCAGACAGCAGTGACAGCGACCCCTCCTCTGATGGAGCTCCCTTGCGGTGGCAGGCACCTCTGTGCCCACTGCATCAACAGGTACAGCTGCCACCCCCCCACCAGCAAAGCCCTCCCAGCAGCCCCTCAGCGTGTGTCCTGTGCCTGCTCACCCAGGAGGGTGGGCATCTCCTTCACCCCAGGCACCTCAGGCCCTGCCCCAGTCAGCCCTTCTGCCCTCAATGAGGAGGCTATTGACCTCCTGAGATCCCTCACTGATGGGCAATCTACCATTGTGAATTCCATCCAGGGTGTTGAGGCATTTGCAACAAACAAATGCATACCTGGAGGGCATTCCTTCTGGGCAGGCGGCCCTACAGAGAGCATTTCCGGCTCTGGCCTCAGCACTGATGGCAGCCATTGTCCCTGTGTCCAGCCTTCCCCCTCCAACTTCCTCCACACAGACCCAATCCCCTGTACTTCAGCCTATCCCAAGCACACCATCAGACCAGCATGCACACTCATCAACACACAAGAGTGGCTCAGGCAAACATAAGCACCACACATCCCACAGGCACTCACACAAGCACCATCCCCATGCAGACACAGCAACATCCACTGCCTCCACTGTGTCCCCCTCCTCCACGTCCTCCTCCTCCCTCCTCCTCCCTCCCTGTCTCGTCTCCACTCACACCTGCATGCAATACATCCTCAGCCACTACCTCCAACACCAGCACGCTCATCACCACACACCGCTCACGTGCACTCACCACCCCCACTACCATTCACACATCCCCAGTGTCCTCTCCCAGTGTGTCAGTGAGCCCTCCTCCCAAAGTACACAAACGCAGGCGCACACCCACCCAACAGCCATCCACCTCACAACAGCCTCCGGCCCATGCACCTTCACCCAAATTCAGCAGATGTACACCTCCTGCAACCACTACCTCTACCTCCACTCCCAAACCCCTTCCATATTCCCGTCCCAGTGTCTAAAAAACTCTTCCTGGCTAACATTGACCTCTTCCCTACACCTCCCCCCGTCCTTCCTCTAAGGCCAGGCTTTCCAGGTCCCAGACCAGCACCTCAGCCACCCAAACACCAGCCACATTGGTGCCAGAAACTTCGGGGTCATGAAGTGCGCCACACATCAGAGCTGCCAGTGTGCCATGTAGTGAGGGTAAGGACATTCCGCCACCTGCCAAGGTGAAAAAGGTGCCCACATCCCAGAGGGAGAAACCGAAAGTACCTGCCACCAAGGGCTCAGCAAAAACCAAAGGGGATAGTGGCAAGACAACTGCGGCACCATCAAAGCTGGAGAAGGGCCAAAAGCTGAAGAGCAGGTCAGGAGAGGGCATGGTGGCACTGACTGAGGGACACTTTCCCTCAGTCTGACTGTGTCACACTTTCTGTCCACGACCACGCCAACCTGTACAGCGGCAAACACCGCTAGCTGCCCTGCCACCACAACCGCCACCTGCACCGCCCCGGCATGTCTACAGCCTCAGCGATAGTCCCCAGCCTCTTCCCCAGTGGGCAGCCATCCGAGGCTGCAGGAAATGTCCTGCTGTGTCTCTCTGCTGGTGCTGACCCATGCACCACCGCCAGCACTGCCGCCAGCACCGGCGTAACAGACACCGCCGCAAGCACGGCCACGACAGACACTGCCGCAAGCACCGCCACCTGCACTGCCCCCGGCATGTCTACAGCCTCAGCAACAGCCCCCAGCCTCTTCCCCAGTTGGCAGCTGTCCGAGGCTGCAGGAAACATCCTGCTGTGTCCCTCTGCAGGTGCTGACCCATGCACCGCCGCCAGCACTGCCGCAAGCACCACTGCAACAGACACTGCTGCAAGCAGCCACCGGCCCCGCGGCGTCCTCGGACACTGGCCCCACCGCTGACATGGCTACAATCCCCAGTGGTCAGTCGTCTGAGGCTGAAAGAGAGTTCCTGGACCCTAAGCAGCTTTCCATGAGGCATTTCTTCCATCGCTGTTTACACCTGCAGGTGGAAAGTGCAGCCACAGCAGTGTGGGGTATGCTGCTGCCTCCATGGCGTATCATGCTACCTGAACCTCACAAATCTCATTGCACGCACACCCAGGAGAGGGAATTGTAGTGGCCACACTGCACGTGAAGCAGTCTGGGCACCATGCCCCCTCCAGAACCAGTGGAGTATCACATCCACTATCTCAGTCCGTGGCAGGATGAAGCACTCTGGGCACCAGGCCCCATTCAGAACCAGTGGAGTATCACATCCACTACCTAAGTACTTGGCAGGATGAAGCACTCTGGGCACCAGGCCCCCTCCAGAACCAGTGGAGAGATACATCCACTATTTCAGTCCTTGGCAGGATGAAGCACTCTGGGCACCAGGCCCCCTCCAGAACCAGTGGAGACTGTTATCCACTTGAGAGACAAACAGGCATTGCCCATGCAGCATGCTCACAGTGCACTCACCTGTTTGTCTGGAGGACCGTACAGTTGCGTGTACTGGGGGAGGACCCCATCCACTAGATTCTCCAACTCCTCCGAAGTGAAGGCAGCGGCCCTTTCCCCAGACACATGAGCCATCGTTGCTTCCAGACACAGGTCACAGCAGCACTTGCAGTGTAGGTCCTCTCCTGTTGAAGGTCAGGTATCAAGTGAGTGAACAGACAGAAAATGGCAGTCACGTCTGCGGCGGTGCGTACCGTCACCACCGGCGTACATCGTCATTGCCTCCTGGCACCCATAGGGCCCAATGTCAACCAATGCAGAATTGCGCCGCGGTCTTCGCCCGCCCACCGCGACAGTGTACAACGCCAGCGCAGTTACCTCATATCCCTTGTCCCACCTTACAGTTCAGGCAGCCGCCATTTCAGGAGGCCACATGGGATGGATATTAACTGTGTCACACCTATCTATAGACAGACTATATAGACAGATACTGGCACATTGCGGATTAATAACGTTTTTAAAAATAAAACATTGTGATACCTTAGTGTTGGATGACTCTCTGCTCGCTGTTCTACTCCATAGGGCACATCCGCTGTGGCAGGTGATGAGATGGCTGCATCCTCCGGTGTACAGACCCCTGGTGGACCTGTCGACAATGGAAGAGAGACACATCCTAATCACATACAGACTTGATCGTGCAACAATCCAGGAACTGTGTGCCCAGTTGGAGCCGGACCTGATGTCATCTATCGGCCATCCCACAGGAATCCCCCCTCTAGAGCAGGTCCTGTCTGTACTCCATTTCCTGGCCAGTGGTTCTTTTCAAACAACAGTGGCCATGGCATCAGGGATGTCCCAGCCAATGTTCTCTAACGTGTTGTCCAGAGTGTTGTCTGCCCTGCTGAAACACATGCGCAGCTACATCGTTTTCCCTCAGGTGGAGGATTTGCCCACAGTGAAAGGTAACTTCTATGCCCTGGGACATATCCCCAACATCATTGGTGCCATTAATGGTACACATGTGGCATTTGTACCCCCCTGCAGGAATGAACAGGTGTACAGAAACGGGAAGAGCTATCATTCTATGAATGAGCAGATGGTGTATTTGGCAGACCAGTACATCTCCCATGTGAATGCCAAGTATCCTGGCTCTGTGCATGACGCTTACATTTTGAGGAATAGCAGCATCCCTTATGTGATGGGCCAACTCCAGAGGCACTGTGTGTGGCTAATAGGTGAGGCCAAGGTCCCAATACAGTTGACATAGGTGTCTGGGTATGGGGCTGTCCCTAAGGGTTAGTGTGTGTCTAACAGTTGTCCCTCGACATTTGCAGGTGACTCTGGTTACCCCAACCTGCCATGGCTACTGACCCCAGTGAGGAATCCCAGGACAAGGACAGAGGAACGCTACAATGAGAAACATGGGCGAACTAGGAGGGTGATCGAACGCACCTTTGGCCTCCTGAAGGCCAGATTCCAGTGCCTCCATCTGACAGGTGGTTCTGTATACTACTCACCGAAAAAAGTGTGCCAGATAATTGTGGCCTGCTGTATGCTGCACAACCTGGCTTTGCGACGCCGGGTGCCTTTTCTGCAGGAGGATGGGCCAGATGGTGGTCTTGTGGCAGCTGTGGAGCCTGTGGACGGTGAAGAAGAGGAGGCAGAAGAAGAGTATATCGACAACCGAAACAACATCATCATGCAATACTTCCAGTGAGACACAGGTAAGAAGATTCCACTGCTTCCCACATCTCATTCTATTGTTGGAACTAGCATAAGTGTGTCATTTTCATTTAGTGTATGGACCCTGACTTGTCACTTTGACTTTCCATTTCACAGATGTGGGTCCCACTTTGTGCCATCTGCTATGTTTACTGCAGGCCTACAGCTGTGTTACATTGGTAGGTAAATAAGTAAATTGGCACTGCTATATTCCATAGTTATTGCAATTACACATTTGTGAAAGCACAGACTGACTCCAGATTGTTTTGTGATTGAAGTGTGTTTATTCCTGTGCTAATAAGTGGAGGGGTTTGTAAAATGGGCTGGGGGGATGGTTGAGGAATGCCCATGGCAGAGTCCAGTCTATTTGTTTCACAGGTGCTTTGCCCAAAGGGGCAAAGGAAGTGGAGCAATGGCAGTTTAAGGATGGACAGGGTGACATAGTGGGACAGAAGGGTGACATTCAGGAGGATCTCATTTCCTGGCGGGGGTCTTGGCAATTTTCTCTGTCCTGTTCCTGGATCTCAGGGACCATTTGCGGGGTGGTTCTCCATATGCAGGGGGTGGGGTGCTGGTGTCCTGTTGTTCCTGTGGCGGTGCCTCCTGCCCACTAGCGCCGGCGGAGGTGGAGGGCTGTTCATCGTCCAGGATAGTGTCAGGGGCCCTTTGTTGTGCCACTGTGACCCTCCTGGTGTTGACAAGGTCTGCCAGCACCCCTGCAATGGTGACCAGGATGTCGTTAATGGACTTCAAGTCGTCCCTGATCCCAAGGTAGTGTTCCTCCTGCAGCCGCTGGGTCTCCTGAAACTTGGCCAGTACCGTTGCTATTGTCTCCTGGGAATGATGGTAAGCTCCCATGATGTTGGAGAGTGCCTTGTGGAGAGTGAATTCCCTGGGCCTGTCCTCCCACTGTCGCACAGCAGTCCTCCCAGTTTCCCTGTTATCCTGTGCCTCTGTCCACTGAACCGTGTGGCCACTGCACCCAGGTCCCTGATTTTCTTGGGTTGGTGGATTTGCCTGGGTTCCCTGTAGCGGTGGACACACTGCTGATTGACGTGTCCTAGGGACAGAGGGATGGGCCCGCTGGGTGGGTGCTGTGCTGGTGTTTCCTGAGGGGGGATGCTCTGTGTTGGCTTGTGACAGTGTCAGGGGAACCGACTGTCCTGAGGTCCCAGATGGGCCGGGCTGGTCATCTTGATCCAGTTGTGCAGAGCTGCTGTCATCACTGTGGGCCTCTTCTGTGGGGGGACTGGATATGTCTGGCACCTCCTGTCCGGTGACGTTGGGTAGGGGTCCTGTTGGGATGTAAATGCATAATTATTGTATCTGTGTGTGCCATTGTGTGCAATGGTTGGTTGACCCTCTACTCCAGTGCTTGCATTATTGGCTTGGTCCTTGTGTGATTGGTGATTTTGGGGCATGAGTGAGTCTCAGTAGTGGACATGCTTGGGTGATGGGTGTCCATGCATTGGTGTTACATGCAGGGCTTGATTTTGGGATGTGTGTGTTGTGTTAAAGGGGTATCTGTGGGTTTTTAGGGTGATGAGTGGCAGGGTAAGGGTGGGAGTATGTGATGGCATGCAGGTGGGGTGGGGGGGATAAGGTAGTAAAGATTTGCCTCACCAGAGTCCAGTCCTCCTGCTACTCCTGCAAGGCCCTCAGGATGCAGTATTGCCAAGACTTGCTCCTCCCATGTTGTTAGTGGTGGGGGAGGAGGTGGGGGTCCACCGCCAGTCCTCTGTACAGCAATCTGGTGGCTTGAGACCACGGAACGCACCTTCCCTCGTAGGTCGCTCCACCTCTTCCTCATGTCATCCCTAGTTCTTTGATGCTGTCCCACTGCTTTGACCCTGTCGACAATTCTGCGCCATAGCTCCATCTTCCTTGCAATGGATGTCTGCTGCACCTGTGATCCAATTAGCTGTGGCTCCACCCGGACGATTTCCTCCGCCATGACGCTGAGCTCCTCCTCAAAAAAACCTGGGGTGTTGTTGAGGTGCCATGATGTGGTGTGGGTGATGTGTGAGGTGGTGTCTGTTGTGATGTGTGAGGGGGCGTGTTGATGTTTGTTGTTTGAGGTGCGTGGATATTGTGTGAGTGATGGTGTTGTGTGTCTGTGGATTCTGGTGTTGTTTTAGGTGGTGGCTCTCTCTGGCGTGCTTTCAAAATTCTGGTAGTAAGGGTTTGTGGGTGATGTGGGTGTGTGCTTTATATTGGATTGGGTGTGTGGGTCTGGTGTGTGTATGTGTATCAGGTGTTTGTATTTGGAATTATCCAATGTGGATGTGTTTTGTAAGTGTGTGTGTATTTTGAGCGCGGCGGTGTGTACCACCAATGGATTACCGCGGTTGAAAGACCACTGTGTTGATTCGTGGGTCGGGATACTGTGGGCGTATTCCTGTTGGCGTGACGGTGTCGGTTTTGTTATCGCCAGTTTATCACTGACCTTTGGTGTGGTGGACTTATGTGGGTGTCTGTATTGTGGCGGATTCCGGGCTGTGGGTCGTAATACCTGTAGCGGAATTCCACTGCTGCAGCGGTATGTTGGCGGTCTTCTGCACGGCGGTAAGCAGGATTTGCCACCAGGGTTGTAATGAGGGCCAAAGTGTCCCTGAATAAGCTATGGTATTCTCAGAAAGAGGTCCTCTATCTCAGAAATCACATTGAGAAAGGTGCGAGAAAGGTGTCACAAGAGAAAATCTCAGTGATTCTGAAGATGAATCTGCCAAAAACTCAGAGATAAGTCAGGATGTTTTTGGAAATGGTGGGGTACTGTTGTCACTGAATGCCCAACTTTTCCTCAGAGACCAAGCCCTTACAATGGTTTACACACAAAGATGTGTCTGATCTGATACCACGGGATAACAACTGCTTGAATGCCTTCACAGAGCTGAGAGAATGTCTATGTCATGCCCCAACTTTGGGAATTCCTAATTACAATAAAGCCTTTACAATGTTCTACAGTGAGAGGGAGGGCTGCACTCTCTGTGCTTACAGAGACACATGGAAACGAAGAAGACCAGTGGATTCTTTTTCTGCCACTCAACTCTGTAACTGCAGATCTTCCTGGTTGTCTTAAAGCTATGGCTTCCGTTGGTGTCAGCATAGAGAAGCGTGCACCAATTCTAGTGGGACCTCCTTTAACTGTTCTTGTACCACACTCTGTAGAGTTATTGTTAACTCACACCCACACTCAACACTTGATGAACAGCTGACTAACTAAATATGTACAACTGATTCTGATGGCTGAGAATGTTACTATGAAACACTGTATGACTTTGAATGCTCCTACGTTAATGCCTGGCCCTGAAAATGAAAGTGTAGATGGAGTGGTTGAGAACAATTGTCTCAATGTCACTGAACTGTGCACCAAGACCTGACAAACAAGATGACCTCACTTGTAGAAAATGATTATATCCTGTTTGTGGATGGTTCATGCCTCAGACGCAATGAGGGAGATTTGAGAACTACTTATGCAGTCTATGCAGTCTCAGGAGTGATTGAAGCCTCCTGTCTTCAAACAGTGTTCTCCGCACAAGTGGCTGAGTTGGTAACTCTTACCAGAGCTTGCTGTGTTTCTGACCAGCTGAAGGTGACAATATTTCTAGATAGTCAGTATGGCTTTGGTAGTGTTCACGATTTCAGACAACTGTTGTCCCAAAGAGATTTTATGCATTGAAAATGGGGAGCATGTCAATGAGACTGCTAAAAACATTGCAGCTGATTGTGAAGATAGCAGCGGTAAAGTGCTCAGCCCAGCATAGTGGCAATAATTATTTGACTGTTTACAAATGATATGCAGACAAAGTGACCCGATACTTTGCTTATGGTTCTCGCTTTTTCAATGGAGGATATTTTAATAAAACTGAAGGTGAGACCTACTATAACCTTTTGTTGTCAATGACTGACACTTGGGATGAAGTGAAGAGATTGCAGGAGAAAGTGACAGAGTCTGAACAGCAGGGTTGATTCAGGGCAGGTTGTGTGAAGATGGATGATGACCTATGGTTTTCTCTGGACGGTAGACCAGTGTTGCCTGATAGTATGTTGTTATCCATAGCAAGGCATTTTCATGGACAAGCTCATATGGGAAGGGATGCCATAATAAGATTGTTTAAACAGCATTGTTTTTAATCTCAGGTTTCGACTAGTGACTGAAGAGTTGTCACAGATGGATGCGTGCCAGAAAATGAATGTACTCTAGTGACACTGAGTCATATAGGAAGGTCAGCAGGGTCCTTTAACAGAATGCAGCTTGATTTCATTAAGATGCCTATGTGCAACAGGCTTAGGTGTGTCCTAGTGATTGTCTGCCACTTCTCGCATTGGGTGGAAGCTTACCCAACTTGAAGGAATGACAGCCTCACAGTAGCTAAACTATTGCTTAGGGCACATATTTCCAAATGTGTGGAGTCAGACCATGGGACTTATTTCAACAATGGAGTCCTGAGAACGTTATGTGCAACATTGCAAGTGAAACTGAGATTACATTGTGATTACTGACCAGAGGCTTCTGAAATTGTCGACCAAATCAATGGTATGCTGAATGAGACACTGGCTAGCGTGTGTGCATCAACATCTCTGAAGTAGCCTGATGCATTGCCTCTCCTGCTGATGAATCTTCACAGCATTCCTGACAAAAAAACATGATTGTCTCCCCATGAACTATTGATCGGTCAAGAAATTAGACTGCCTGCAATGCGTGCACCTACAAAAGAGCTTGTGAAAATGACATGGTTCTTCACTATTGTAGAGAGCTAGCTGATGAGGGTCATTCTGTGTCACACTAGGTTGAAGCAGTTGCACTTCACCATGTCTGGATCAGTGGCATGGCCTCGGTCTGGGTGAATGGGTCCTGGTGACAAAACATGTTCAGAAGACATTTTTAGAGCCTTGGTAGTGAGGACCCTTTCACTTAGTTACGAATATAGCTGTGAAGTGTAGAGGACTTCCCAATTGGATCCATGCTGCCCTTTCCAGAAGAGTAGTGAGTCCTCTGAAGGAAGAGGCAGTATCTCACCCTGCAGCGCAACCCACAACTGGCAGACAACAAGAAGTGGGTGTCCAAAGTACTGAGATTTGGCAAGAACCTGTGACAGGATATTTTCAGCCTGAAGTGGCCAAGACAGTTGAAGAGTTGTGGCCTGAACCACTATCAGAGCCACACTCAGACCCTGGTGAAAGGCCTAGTGCTGTGTCACACCAAGTAGTAACTGAAGAAAGTTGGCCGCAATAGCAGACAAGAGAGAGGACAAAGTTTCCTGTTGGATGAGGTTTAGATACTGTCCAAGAGGATACAGAGGACTTTTGGCTCAACAACAGTGAGGGAGAACAACCTGCACCCAGAAGATCAAAGAAAGTTAGAGTGTCTTGTCGAAGGTACTCGTCCCCTGAGTGGACATATTTTGTTGAAGGTGACAGTGAAGAGGGAGTACATGATCAAAGAAGGTGAAAGTGGAACTTCAATTGAGCCTCTATGAATCTGAACTGAGTTCCATATTGCACTTCCCTTGAAAGATTTAAAGTTAGAAAATCCTGATCATTTGAAATGAATAAGACTTTGGTTTGAGAAAAAAGATTATTTGTTTATTAAAAGAAGCTAGAACAGTACAGAGGCCTGAGGTATAGCAGAAGGAGCAGAAGGTTGTAATTTAGAAAATCATGGAGTAGGGCTAAGGAAGACTCACAAACACTGTAAATAATTTATTTGTTCAGCACTTGGACTTTGTTTTGCAGCTTGGAAGAGGTGAAACGTGATAGGATGCACTCTGCTGCTGCTGCATTCCATGCTACGGTGTCAGATTACAACAATGTGGAGCTTACCTGAAAAGCGCACACTACCCACTTCACAGAGATACACACTATGGATCCAGTTCCATGCACTCTACTTTTTCGTCTGTGATATGAATTCCAACTAGGGAGGTTGGGTAGAGTCTAGGAAAAGGGCTTATTGGACATTGTCTGGAGTGCCCTAGTATAGTTGTTGACCTTAAAAAACAAGAGCGTTGTAAATGGTCTGTCCTAATAACTTAGTTGCATCCAATTCCTGTTGTGTTGCCCAGTAGTATATGTGGTCCGCCACCTACATGCGATCAACTATGTCAGTCGTGACGTCTTTGTGTAGTTGTAACACTGGATACAGTCCACTCAGATTCATCTTTGGATGGGACGTTAGGTGTGGTAAGATTGACTTTAGGAGAAAACCAGCATTTTATGTATATATATATATATATATATATATATATATATATATATTCTGAAATGGGGTCTCTAGTTGTCAATCGGTTTGCACCCTGTCCAAGTAGGGACCCTTATTCTAGTCAGGATAAGGGAGATACCTGCTCAGATAACCCCTGCTCACCCCCTTGGTAGCTTGGCACGAGCAGTTCAGACTTATCTCAGAACCAGTTTTCGAAAAATAGCCAATATTTATCTGTGTAGAACAAGACCAAAACGATGAAAATCCAACATACAGTACTAAAGAAATGAATTTTGTGAGATTTATCATAAAAATACAGTTCCTTGAAGTCGATAGCATCACATGGGGCTATCACGGCATTATGATCCACAAAACCAACAGTTCAGGCCGGCTGTGGTGTCACAGGCCAACTATGGTGTCTGGAAGACCCACAAACAGTACCTTGGATTTTCAGGGCATCGTGGTTCTCGTGTTGAGCTCTGGAGAGCGGCGTCGCTGGCATTGCAGTGCCGTTCCGGAGTCAGTGCGGGAGTCGTCGGCCCATTGAAGGCGCATGCATTGCGGATCGAGCTCTTGGCTGATAAAGTGAGGAGCGCTAGCATGGATGTCATTAGGGCTGCGGTGCGAAACGGGACAATGCGACATGCGGTGCCCACAGGTCATGGTGCAGGTAGCCGCTCGGTGACCGTGTCCAGCGGTGTCGGTGAGACCAGGGCTGCGTTGTGAAGCACGGTGGTGCGATGTGCGGTGTCCAGAGGTCACGGTGCAGGCAGTGGCATCGTCATTGATGAAGCAATGTCATCAGTAGACCCAAGCCAGTGGTGCGGGATGGGACAGTGCTTTGTGACAATCACTAGCAGTGTCCACAGGCCACGGTGCAGGAAGGGATGCCTGGTGACGACACTGGAGTCGATGGAGCTGGCGTCGTTGGACCGGGGCTGCAGTGTGGGATGGGGCGGTGCTTCGTGCTCCTCCCGAGAGGTGTCCACAGGCCACGGTGCAGGCAGCAGTGCTGGTGTCAGCAGGAGCGGTGGGGAGGCCCAGGCTGCAGTGTGAGCAGGCAATGCCAAGTGTGGGGCCCACAGGTCACTGTGCGAGCAGCAGCTCGGTGAAGTCATCCGATGATGGCATCGGTGAGACCAGGGTCAGGGTGCGAAGCAGGGCAGTGCAGCTCCATGTGGCGTCAGCAGGTCACGGGACAGGCCAGCGGTGTTGGCGGCGGCATAGTGGTTTTTCTTCTTGTACAGCACAGAAAACACAGTTCCCAGTGGTGCAGGTCGAGGAAATTGAAGTCATTGGTGTCCCTGAGACTTCCAACAGGTGGCAAGCTCTTCTCCAAGCCCATGGAGAACTTTCTCATGCAGAATACACAGCAAAGTTCACCCTTTGCACGCTTTTCAGGCAGAAGCAGCAACTGCAGGCCAGTCCAGCAAAGCAACACAGCGAAGTGACAGTACTCCTGCTCCAGCTCTTCAGCTTGTCTCCTGGGCAGAGGTTCCTCTTGATTACAGAAAGATTCTAAAAGTCTGGTGTTCTGGGACTTCTTCTTCTACCCTGTTCTGCGTTTCAAGTTGGCAAACTTTGAAGCAAAGTCTCAGTGTTTGCAAGATCTTTCCTTGTCCAGGCCAGGTCCCAGATGCACACCAGGGGGTTGGAGACTGCATTGTCTGAGGGCAGGCACCGTCCTTTCAGGTGTAAGTGACAACTCCTCCCTCCACTCTAGCTCAGATGGCTTATGAGGATATGCATGCTATACCCCAGCTCCCTTTGTGCCACTGTTTAGAGGAGAGGTGTTAACAGCCCAACTGTCAAACTGACCCAGATGGGGAATCCACAGAATGGCAGAGTCGCACAATGGTTTAAGCAAGAAAATGTCTACTTTCTAAAAGTGGCATTTTCAAACTCACAATCTAAAAAACAACTTCACTAAAAGATGTATTTTTAAATTGGGAGTTCAGATACCCCAAACTCCATATTTCTATCTGCCCCCAAAGAGAATCTGCGCTTTAAAGTTATTTAAAGACAGCCCCCATGTTAACCTATGAGGGAGATAGGCCTTGCAACAGTGAAACCCAAATTTGGCAGTATTTCACCATTAGGACATATAAAACATACCAGTATATGTCCTACCTTTTAAAAACACTGCACCCTTCCCATGGGGCTACCTAGGACCTACCTTAGGGGTGTCTCACATGTAGGAAGCTTTAGGCCTGGCAAGGGGGTACACTTACAAAGCTGAATAGGCAGTTTAAAACTGCACACACAGACACTGCAGTGGCAGGCCTGAGCCATGTTTACAGGGCTACTAATGTGTGTGGCACATCCAGGGCTGCAGGCCCACTAGTAGCATTTGATTTTCAGGCCCTGGACACCTGTAGTACACTTCACTAGAGACTTATTAGTAAATCAGATATGCCAATCATGGATAAACCAATACACAGTACAATTTATATGGGGTGCACTTGCACTTTACTAGCAGTGGTAAAGTGTGCAGAGACAATAAACCATCAAAAAAAGAGTCCAGTACACAATAAAGCCAGGACGTCAGGAGGCAAAAAGACAGGGAAGACATGCCAAAAAGCTGCCAGGTCTTATATATATATATTTTTTTGCAGGTTGATCAACAGCTATTCCTACAAACAAAAGGGACAGCCATGGGTTTCTCCTTCTCTCCAAATTTTGCAAACCTAACAATGGGTTGGTTTGAACAAAGAATTGCTTGGGCGGAAGAAAATGAAGAATTTCAACAGAAAGTAATAAGTTGGTTTAGATTCATTGATGATCTTTTTCTAATTTGGGATGATACCGAAATGGAGTTTAAAGAATACTTTGATATCCTGAATAACACTTCGGCAAAATTGCAATTCACATGTGAAATCAGCACCATGAGGGTGACCGTTCGGGACATAGAAATTTACATAAAAGAAGGTGCAATACATACCACATTACATAGAAAGATCACAGCAACCAATTCTGTGTTACATCCCAACAGCTTTCATCCACCCAATACAAAATGGAGCATACCATACAGTGAATTCTTACGTATCAAGAGAATCTGTTCAGAATCTGGAGAATTTGAAAAACATCTAAAAGCCTCAGAAGAAAGGTTTATCACCAGACAATATCCAATCAAATGTATTAACAAGGCAAAACAGAGAGTTGAAGAGGTCTCAAGAGTGAAATTAGTCCAGAGAACAAATCTTCGGCACAAAAGAGAATCAGATGAACAAATATGATTCATCACAACATATTCCAGTAGTGCCTCTCAAATACGCAAAATCCTTGCAAAACATTGGCCTCTCCTCCAATTGGACTCTACAATAAGAGAAATCATGGGAGATTATCCTGAAGTGACCTTCAGGAGAGCACCAAATCTACGTGATAAAATTACAAAAAGTCATTTTAGTTCCCAGAAAAAGGGAAATTGGCTTTAAAATTTAAAAACCAGGTTTCTGGAAATGTGGGAACTGTAAAGCGTGCAGGATTGCTAAAAACACAAATGAATACAACACAGGCATTGGAGGCAAAAAATGTATCAAACAACATATCACCTGTAAGAGCCGATTCACTGTATATGTCATTGAATGCCCCTGCGGCTTGAAATATGTGGGGAGCACCATTTGTGAGACCAAGAAAAGAATATTGGAACACATTTGTGCAACCATTATTACAGATAGAAGCTATGCCCCGGCTAAACACATGGAACAAGCACATGACAGTCAATGGGAAACTATGACATTCTCTGCAATTGACCAAGTCCCCATTAATGAACGAGGAGGGGACAGGGAAAGGAGACTACGACAGCTAGAGTCAAGATACATTTCAGAGATTCACACCTTGACTCCTTTGGGAATGAACCTGGACGAAGAATTATTTGTACACTTGTGAATGGTTTAACAATATCTCACCAGTAACAAAAACTCCATATGTTTTCACACATGTTTTTTTTATATAATTTTTTATTTATAGTGTATATAGGATCTCTATAACCATAAAGCATGTTTGATATTGTGAAAGTCACCCCATAAATGTGCTGGACATGTTTGAGTCTATTAATATTGTGATAAATAACATACAGCTCCATTGATAATCAGCGCATTAATAAACTGGGGTAAAAGACAAATATATAAACATAGCTTATGGGTGGCAACTACTATATCCACAATGCAATAGGATGCACAGGGCTCACTGATTGTTACATTTGGATTTACCCTTGCATGCTTTATAAGGTCTGGAGAGCAATAATGCTCGTTTAACTTTTATAAATGCGCATATGTAAATTAAGTTTGCAAATAGGAGTTGTGAGCATGTTAAAATTGTGGATATAAAAACGGAAGCAAGGGGTCACAACCGGAAATGCCTGTGAACAAGGTCTTGGTGACCGAAACGCATTGGGCGGCATTGCGTTGAATATAATTGAAATTAAGCCCAGAAATAAAGGAGCATTAAATACGTCAACTTTGGAGTGCGGTCGATCCTTCACTTTTGCTAAGGAATTTGATTTTCATATATATACATATATATATATATATATATATATATGTAACCATTAAGTCTCATACAATTCCTCGTTAACAAATAATGCCATAAAACAATGCGCTGCCATTGGTACACGTACTGGGGTTCTCGTTACGCACTATGTACATAGACTATGCTTCTTGAATGTTTTTTGAACTGTTGCAAGGAGTGAGATGATGTCTAGCAATCTTTAGTTCATGTGCACTGTTCATGAAGTGCCAAAAAATAAATGTTGCATGTAAATTATGTTTTGCTATTTGTTTTCAGGATTTCAGGAAGGCCAAGCAGCATGAATTTACTGGGGTGATTGCGAAACCAGGACTGCTACCAGATGACTTTCTCCAAGGTAAGTGTGGGTCTGGGGTTCCTTCTGAGTGCAGCACAGATGTTGCCTAACGGAGCATCTAAAGGCAGAGCAAGTTCTAGACAGTTGGGTGAAGTTTATATGGATAAACCACACCCAAGATGGCCACTAAGAGTTGTGGTCTTGCGGGATCTCAGCAATTTCTGTGGTGGTCCCTGCAGGGTAAACAATAACCCCTACAGGCCCAGATGCTAACAGGTTGAGCTATGATGCGTGGTGCTAATGCGTAAACAATGCTTCTCTTATCAATATTGAAGCCAACCGCAATACGAACATGAAACGAGATAAGAAGTACAAATGATACATAAATCAGTGAAATCATACACACCACATAAATCAATAAAAATATATGCATACATCATACATACAGGTGCTAGTGCACAGGATAGAGGGCAGGCTTTTTTAAGAAATAAAGGCTAGTCATTCAGGCTAGTGGGAAACCATGAAGTATGGTCTGATGATTCTAGAGAAGTTATGGAAACTAACAAAATCTTTAGACACACTTATTTTTTTTGTAGTATTCATTGTTTTATTGCTAGTTTTTTTTTTCCTCCACACCTTCTATACTAAATGAACTTCAGTCTAGTGTTCCCCTACAAAGACTGAGGCCTATAGATGGTGGCTTACACATATTGGATGTAGATTATTCTAGAGGAAATTATTCTTCAAATATATATTTTAAATTGCTTTATGAGTATATTGACACTATGGATGCAAGGGGTTGCTACTTTTGTACGCAATTACCTGCTTCAGTTTCAGAAGGTATCACATATCATCATATTCCTTTGACCTAAGGAGTTTCCTGTAGTCTATTATTGAGTATATTTTATGGACATGGTAGTTTCCAATTTTATTTTTTGAATTATGATTTAGTTCTTCTAAAAGTTCATTTTTTCAGACATTTTAATACAAATCCTTATTTTGGAAATAGCAAGTAAATATGTTGTACCTATCTAAACAGTTAACACTGCATTTGCACATAGGCATAATCTGACTTGTGAAATGACAGAAGTAGAGAAGAAATATTCTATTCTGGTGGCAGAAAGAAGGAGGGATATAGAACCTAAGTCTGAAACAGATAAAGTACTTAATAGACAGTACAAGTGGAATAGAGAAGAAATTGAACAATTGAACAGCAAATGAAGGAAAAACAATCAGCATTAGCTTTAGATTTGCAGCAATAAAGGAAAGTTGTGTGTACAAATTGACAAATGGTATTTGGATCCATTATTTGTGGGAAAGAGTGAATGTGACAACTCTTTTGAGGTTAGATGAAAGAAAGGATCATTTTCTAGATGGAAAGGATCCTGTAATTCCTGAAGTATATTTTATTTGTGGAAAGAATGGTTATTTCAAGTTACCCAAGGCACAGTATGGTACTTATTATTTAGGTGTAGTATTTCTGAAGATTTATCATGTGGAACATTTTAATGATCCTGTATGGGAAACAAAACCTAGAACTAAGAGATGCTCTAGTGTTGGAGAGTGGTGGGAGATATCTTTGGTGCACTGATGCTGCCTGTAGGTGTGATTCTGAATTATATGAAAATTAGAAAGTTGTCTATCATAGTGGATAAGCTGGGAACGAGTACAGCAAGTTCCTTCTAGGTTGTAGATACTGAGATGGTAGCGAACTTTGGAAGATCTATGGTTGTACAGAATAGACTTGCGTTCGACCTTCTTCTCACAAAGGAGTTTAGAGGCTGCCGAATGCTAAAAGATCAGCAATGCTGTACTTATATCCCAGACATATGAAAGGATCGATAGAAGTCCATTCAGAACATTACTGGCTTGAAGAAGGGAGGGATTTGAAAGAGTTGGAAGCTACAGATTCATGGGAAGCCATTGGGAATGGATCTGCTAAGATTGGTAAATGGTTTGGAAGTGTGGGACATGGAATAGCAGGAACCATCTTGAAACCTGTCATCACGATGGCCATCTGTGTGATATGTTTGTTGGTGGTCTTTAAAGGATGCAAGTTCTTGAAGGCTAAAAGAAAAACAAAATATTCAAGAGGATTGAAAAGGGCTACAAGAAAAGTGGAGTTGGAGAAGAGTCAATGTAGATTTTATGATGAAATGAAACAGTTGGAAAATGCTAGACAAAAGTCATTGAAGACTACAAGGTTTTGGCTTGATTTCACCTGATAAGACTAATCTATATGTTGATTGTGATGGCCAGATCGCTATCAGAAGGGGGGACTGGAGATGCACAATTTAGACTCCATCCTTTACACGTCATAAATGCACAATTCTATATTTATATTTGACATTATGTTTACTGTGTGTACAAATATCATAAATGTGTACAACACATTTTAATGGTATTGATGTAAAGTGATAAAAGTCAATATAATTTGATTGAAATTTCAATATGTAATCATTATTCACATTCTGCATAATATTATGAGTGTATGTTGTCAGTACATGTGAACATTATTAAAAGTAAAAGTGCCCAAGTATAAGCACATGTAAGTTAACCTGACTGAATTAAGGCCTTTCGTCTTGGCCTTGCATCAAAATGTATTTTGTTTAGTTGGTAATTTTCCTTTGCAGATGGGCCCTCATGAGCTCATTAGTTACAGAAAGGAGTATTGCTTTAATGTTAGTTTGTCAATAGTGAATCCTGCGGAAGGAATCTTGGCAGGAATTGTAAGGTTCTAAGGTTCTAACACAGTGGTTCCCAACCTTTTGACTCCTGAGGACCCCCACTGAATCAATATTGGAAGCTGGGGACACCCAAGCAATTTGTACGATTTGAATTTCAAACATTAAAATGGTAATTCACAAAAAATACACAAACAAGTACACACTAAGCAAATACTCAAATTAGTAAAGATATAGGCGGTCATTATGAACATGCCGGTCTGGACTGCCATATAATATTCGTGGCAAAACCACCACTGGCGTAACTCCGCCAATGCCAGGCAGCCTACATATCCGACAGGGCTCCGCTGCCTGCCGGATAATGAGGCAATTTCCAACAGCCTTTCCCTTGCGGTTTACCCTGCCAGGGAAAGGCTAGCAGAAGGGTGCCTAGGGGCACCTGTGCACAGCCCCTTCACGCATGTCACTGCCTGATTTACGGGCAGTGACATGCGTGACGGGTGCTGCTGCACCCGCCGCACTGCTACATTGCTGCCGGCAATGTCCAGGCCCAGCATTCTGCTGGGCTGGCTGGCAGAAACACTGTTTCCGCCTGCTGGCCCATCAGAATGTTCTTTATTTGGCCAGAGGGGTCCTCGACGGGCTGGCAGTCTGTGTTTAGACCGCCATCCCCGCCGTGTTCATAATGAGGGCCATAATCCTTATATATTGAAAACATATGCAAAAAATTTAAATGTTAATGGGAAGGTTGCCGCTGCATCTCGGCGACTAACTTTTCAATGTTCGGTTTTATTTAAGAAAGTTGAATCCTCAGGTCAGATTCTATATTTTCCAGCAATTTCTGGTTTTATTTTTTAGGTACCTAAGATCTGAGAAAGCTTTTTGACATAAATATGTGGTGGGGAAAGGAAGTAAAACCATGAGGGCCTCTCATCTCTCACAAGCCTCTCTGTCACATATAATTCATTTGTTTTATAGCACCTCTCATACCAGTGTAGGGTGTCTGAGCACTTTACAGGGTACTACAAGGTGTAGGATTCACATGTCATCCACACTGGTAGGCGTTTTCTAAGAGTGCTTGGTCTGGAGAAGCACAAACTCAGGAATCATAACACAACGCAGTGGTTAGCATTGACTTTAATAATAAGAAGGTATTTCTATGTAAGGAAACCTTTTTTAGCAGCCTAAAGAAAATGAAAGACTGATGAAAAAAACAACATTCTAATTTGTGCCATGCAGTTTGCATGGAGCTTTTTAATGGCAGTTCATAGCTCACTGTGCTAGATTACAATTGTAACTTATGCACTGCACTGTAACAAAAGAATCTCTGACAAAAACAAAAACACACTGTGCTATGCATATAAAATGCTGTTCTATGCATAATACACATTCTTTGCAGCAGACATTTTAACCATCTGCGCTACCTTTGATTTGAAACTGCCACTGCACAAAACTCCCATCTCTCTCCAGCAGGTACAATAATCACTAATTTATTTTCACTCTTTTATTTTTGTTGGAAAGCTGATGGGTGTACAGGGAATGTTGCAGTGCTTTTAAAACTGCCAACAAAGTAAGTAATAAATATAAAACACACACACACGTTTGTTAGAGGCCCCAGCAGGAGAAGTGCCATCCTGCTGCCCAGGCCTGCGGACCCCCTAGGAATGTGTCACGGACCCCTGGGGGTCTGCGGACCACAGGTTGGGAACCACTGTTCTAACAAGTAGATGAAGGCCTTTGTTTATTTGTACCAGACACTGGAGATGTTCAGGGTTGCCCTATCTATCTACCGTGGGATAAAAGGACTGGAAGATGTTACAGTTGAATCTAGGCTACTGACTACATGGACAGAGACATGATGGTTCCTGAGGCTTCTGTACCTTTAAGCAATGTTCTCACTGATAGAAATAAGGCAGATTCTCGTTACCCTCTGGGACAAGCAGATTCCCTTTGCTTTTAGCCCAGAGTGTGAAGCTTTATGCTAAACACTTGCTCCTTATTGGAAGCCCTCATATAAGGATTTCATCCTGCTGATACCCTCTTGCATTTCTGAAACTTTTTGCACCAAACATCTTTTTTTTTTTCTAAATTAGACTTATTTTTGGAACCTTAGAACTCTGATGTTTGGAAGAGTGTATTCCAGTTCCTCTACGGAACATTATTCTCTAGTTGTCAGTCTTTATATTTTTGTGATTATTATTATTTATTTATAGAATTTATTGCAACTTCATAGTTTCTGGTCCTTTTTGTGAGGTCGCATGGACTTCACAAGTTGAATGTTAAATTGGTTACTGATTAACTCCCTTTACTTTCAACTAACCTGCAAGGTCCATTGAAAGACTGCCCTCATTTAAGTTGCGTAGGCCACTTTAGCATGACTCTACCTTTGTTTTTCATCCTCTCTCTGTACTGTTCATGTTACTGGTTCTGTGCCTTTTCCACTGCCTTTGACCTGTATTGGCTTATTTGTACATTTTTCTCTCTGCTTTTTGTGCTGCACCCTGTGTCTTTGACTTACTCCCTGTGCCATTCTCTCTTTTTCTGCCCCATTTCTTAGTGTCTTTCTACCTCTTTCTGACCCATTTACGTGCCCATTTCTTTCTCTTGGATTTCGATTATGTGGTGCCTGTTTTGTCTTTTTTTTGCCTCGTGGTCCTTGTACTCATTTATTTATTTTTTTTCTCCTGCATGTTTTTTTTTGCATTTTCTCCCTCAGCAACTCTTACCTTATTTCCCCGTTCTTTCACCACCCACACACTGAGCTCCCCTAAACCCCATCCACCGCCCGCCATCAGCTGCAGTACTCTACCTCCCAGGACCAACTTGATAATGGCTGTAGCACGGACATGCCTGGCATGCAGAAAGCATGCCAAAAAGAAGCCTGTCAGCTCCTCTGCATGCCTGGGTTGTGCCTGTCACAAGGAAGCCTGCTTCTCCCCCAGCCCATCACTTCTCTACAGTGGTTCTCAACACCGCCAACATAGGCCACAGCTTGCTGCACTGCTTCCACACCATGCTGCACCCCAGAGTGCAATAGGTACCTTCACCTGCACCCTCATGCCCAAACTCATCACTCCAGCTTCCATCACAACCGCACCAAGCACATTATCTGCCAGGTACATTGAAACCATTCTCCACCCATACCCCACTCCTCATTCTCATGCACGCTCCTAAACACTCGCTATATTGGCAAACATACCATGGAGATTTAGACCCTGCGAGTCCACATTGCCCGGACCTTCTCTTTTTCACAGAAACGTGGCTGACCCCAACATTGGTACCATACATCTCCACTACCATCCCTGCTGGTTATAGGTTTGTCAGACAAGACCACCAACACAGACCAGGAGGAGGAATTGCCCGTATCTTTGAGGATACCATCAGAAGCACTACCTCTGTTGACACATAAACCAACTACATAGAGCACCTCACCATCAAACTGTGAATCAGAATAATTTTCAACCTTTGTGAAACCGTAGTCTACAGACCTCCAAGACCCCATCCTATTTCACCAGCAACATCACAAACTTCGCCCCACTAGTCATAGACTCCAATACCTTCATCATACTAGGAGACCTCAGCTTTCACTCAGAGGACCTCACCAACCCTAACTCAGTTGCTCTCCTTGAAAGCCTTTAAAACCTCTGACTCACTCCCCCATGCCACTAGATACATTCTTGATCCTGTTTCCACTACACTCAGTGACAACACAATCAACAAAGCTGCATGCATCACCTTGTCAGTTCATCATCTCACATCACAGAAGACCAACCACCACAGACCCCACTCACAACTGCTGGGAAAATGTAGCATAGAAGGATTAGGCTTTTGTCATCTACCAAAACAACCTGAGCATACCAGCAGCCAAGTAAGAATCATCAAGATGTTCAGTTGATTGACCACACCTTGGACTCTCGCATACAATTCCCAGCAGCAAGAGCACAACCCAGGCCAGCTGTTACATGCAGGAACTTAGAATGACAAAGTGGCACTGCAAGCAACTGAACCACAAGTGGAATATGAGCCTGGAGACCACAGACAAGGACTTCTTGAGGCACTACTACCAGCAAATTCGGAATACCATGTGGATGGCCCAACTCCAATAGCAGAAAATACATTTTCTCCATTATCAAAAACGTCACCATGTCCACTGCCACTGCTAGCAACATCAGCTCAACACAAGAACTGTGCAACTCTCTGACTTCTTCAGCAACAAAATTGCAGCTATTTATGACAACTTCAACCCGACCCAGTAACCTCACAGCAAGGGTGTAAATCTTGAATGAAAAATGCACACTGAACACATGGAGGACCACTACCATAGACAAGACAGCCAGAATCATGAAGTCCATTCACTCCAGGGCCCCCCAGACTTTCAAGAAAGGACTCATCAAATCAGCAAAGCCCTTACTCTCATCCTCAACACCTACATCAAAACGGCTGCATTCCTAAAAGCCTGAAAGCATGCAGCGGTCAATACCCTACTGAAGAAGCCCTCAAAAGAAGCACTCAGGCTTACAACTATGTGGCTGATTGCCCTCCTACTTTACCCAACCAAGGTCCTGCTAACAGCCATCAACAGATGCTTTCAGACCACCTCATCAACCACCAGCTCCTTGACTCCATGCAGTCAAGATTCATACCTCACTACAGCATGGAGACAGCTCTCATTGCAGCAACAGAAAACATACGTATGGATCTAGACAAAGGAGAAACAGCAGCCCTCATCTTATTGTACCTCTTAGCAGTGTTGGTCATGGTCTCCCATCTCATCTTCATCAGACAAGTACATCGACTGGCATTCAGGGACCTGCCCTCTGATGGATCTGCACATTTCTGACTAGATTATCTCAGCCAGCCAACCTATCACCATACTCTTAAGAAGCCTGTAAACTCATCTACAGAGTACCTTAAGGCTCATCAGTCATCCCTACCCTATTCAACGTCTACATGACCCCACTGGCCAAAAACATCCATGCCCTGTCACGATTCACCCTGAGCTTACCGTCTGTATCAGAGAGGGATGGTGTGCGGCCCCAGTTCCTGAAAGTCCTGCTCTGACCGAGGTAGGGGCGACCCCTTCCGGTAGCCATGGTGCTGCTGACAATAGTACGCCACCACAGTCCGTGCCCTCCAGAAGGAGTCCCAGAGGAAAAACCCCAAGGGGAAAAAACCTCCAACAGGAACTCCCTGGAACAGAAGGAGGATACAAGGAATTAGCACTCAGGAGCCTGGAAATACTGGAAGGCTGAAGAAAGAACAGGAACAACTGGCGTCCAAGCGAAGACCAGCCAGAGCGTGACCACCACAGCAGAAGTGTTGCAACGCAATGAGAAGAAGAAATGATTCCCCTTA
Organism: Pleurodeles waltl; assembly: GCF_031143425.1. Taxonomy (NCBI): domain Eukaryota; kingdom Metazoa; phylum Chordata; class Amphibia; order Caudata; family Salamandridae; genus Pleurodeles; species Pleurodeles waltl. The sequence continues at coordinate 551,568,182 of NC_090445.1, forward strand.
TATACCCCTAGACAGGAAGTGATGGACAGGAAGAAGTAACACCACCATTTTGGATTGGGAAGGGGCTATAGCAAAAGATAGGAAAATATACCATAGTAAAAAAGGGAACAGATGCATGCAGGGAAAAGGGAGGTGCAAGGCATGCTGGGAAGGAGAAGGCATGGCTCAAAAACCATGCAGGAGGAAAGGAAGGCCCTTAAAACGTGTAACCGGTAAGTCATGCTAGGGGTGGGGCGCAGACACCCCACAACAATACTCGTGCTGCGCGCTGTGTGCGGCGAGGACCGAGGCCCAATTCTCTGGGCCTCTGGCCTCGCCGCATCCAGAAAACAACGCGGCCGGAGAAAAGGGCCGCCGCGGGCCCCGCGACCTTTGACACGGGCCGCGGCTTCCCCCGCGGCCCGGCCGGGAGACGCCGCAGGCCGCCGCGGCGCAACATGCCCACAACATCAACATACTCTCCTATACCAATGACATACAACTTCATACTGTCCCTCCAGGACAACTCCCCCAACACAAGGACCAAATTCATCACCTTTATATCTGAGGTGGTCACCTAGATGAAATCCAACTGTCTGAACTGGACACCAACAAGATAGTAGTAGTGATCTTCAGTAGGGGTACCTAACCGTGGGACTCCACCTGATGGCCCACAGATATGACTCTCACTTCCACCCCCAGCTCTCATTTCAGAAACCAAAACCATGTCCACCCAAGGGAATGCCATCACCATGTCCTAATTCCATTGCTAGGCTGCTGAGAAAGATCTATAACTGGTTACCCAACAACACTAGAATGGCCGGCTCCTAAGCCCTCATCACAAGCAAACTGGACTTTGAAAGTATTTTGCTGCAGAAATCTGCAAACATCTTACAAAAAGACTGCAAACCATCCAGAATGCAACAGCTAGATGCATCTTCAACCTCCCCTGCAGTACTCACATCACACCTCAGGGAGCCCCGTTGGCTCCCGATATACAGGTGCATGCAATTCAGACTTCTCCCCCACCCATATAAAGCACTACAGAACACAGGTCCAGCCGTCCTAAGAAGCCACATATCTTCAACCACCCATCCAAGCACCTTCATTCAGCCAGAATCTTACTAGTGAACACCCCACACATTCACAAACGCAGAACCACAGGTCAAACGTTCTCTTGCAGCCCTCCTAAACCATGTAACAATCTCCAACTACACATCAGAGCTTCACTTCTAGAGTTCCAAAAGAAGCTGAAGACTTGGCTCTTCGAGTAGGCCTTTCCCCGCTCCCAGGAGTAGCCTCACACACCAGCACAGCCCTACGATACCTTATGGGTGATAATGTGTGCTATACAAACTCACATAATATAACGTATTTCTTGGTGAAAAACATCACCCACTTGAGAAAGTGTTCTCATGTATCACGGTTTACAAAACTCTTGCTTACACTTACAAAGATGTCACACAGCGTCTGGCATAGAACAGCCGATATGGTGCAATTCCTTCACAAAGACACTGCTGCATCGTTTGATTACAAATATCAGGTGAAAGGAGAGATATGTAGCATCCATTTATAAATATTTTTTGTTTCAGCAATAATGTTAGCGGAGTGCAATTGCTGTGGATACACCTCACATGGTTGATACATGTTATGTTAAGTTACTTTTGAAGTGTGCATCTTACTAAGGAAGGTATCCGAATGGTAGTGAGAAGGACGGAGATGCTGCCCTCACTAGGGTCTATATAAAGAGCAACATCTTCAGTTCCTTCTTGTAATCAAGGACTGGGCTAGAAGCCCGTATGTGAAGTAGGGGAGATTACTTCAGGCTTTATTGGCCAGGCACGAGTAGGTGCAGCCGCTGGCTCTGGATGCAGGGGACATTCAAACCTCTTGGGCATATTTTAGATGACTGTAAACGTTTAAATTGTGCACGTATGCACTAAAATCACAAGGCCAAAATACCAGTAGTACATATATTTAACATTAAGTAGATCTGCCATTAGTGAAAGGAAGATGACTACAGTAGTACAATGTGGAAGTATCAGTAGGTAGATGAAATACGCCTTTCGAAAATGGCCACCCTTTTTTTGAGCAGTGTAATTAATCTTGACATATGGACTTTTGCTTCATCATCAGCAGTTTCATTTAAATAAATAATTATATGGGATAGATATAATCTTTTTTGTCCATTCAGACTTTTGAGTATCTTAAGATGGCAAGGACATGGCAGGCTTAATTGCCATGTGGGATCTTCATAGCCATACGATGTTGTGAGTTGCACAGAGTAGGGCCTTGTTTACTCTGCAGAGGCGGAGTGTGGTAACCTTTGGCAACTCTCTTGCCAGACATCTTTCCTATATTCTGACTTGTGTATTATCTTAGGCTCTGTCCACACTCAAGAGAACAAGCTGTAGGGGGACCACGGTTTTAAATCAAATCGGGCATTGTTGTCACATACAAAGAGTTGCAAATTCATAGATGAAAAAGAGACCGTCAATGAAAACACTCCGACATTTGAAATCGACTACTATTGAACAACACCCGGGCATAAAAAAATGCCAATTTGTACAATGACATATGTTTCAGTGCTTATGCTTTGATTAATTTATTCAAAATGTCGTCAGCTCAGAGATCTCAAGTTGTCGAATGTCAGACATGAGCGGCTCTTGCGGTGTTAGCTTTTTCTTTCTATTCTGGTAGTTGTCTTTTGATTTCCACACTATAAATGCAGGGCTGCGTGTACCAGAATACAAAGGGAACATCAGTACTGAGAGAGGTACACATGCCTTTCCTGGGAATTTTATTACTTTGAGAAGGGATCTTCTTTTTCCGCATTGCCATGGTTGAATCCTTACGTAATTATGTTGAAAGCCTGGGCACCTCTGCGGAAGCAGGAACGTGGCAAAATCTGATGCCACATAGGTCAGGCGTTACTATCCGATGACCGCACCCTGGCAGCTCACAAACTTGCTGCTGGTCGACTGATATGGCACCTCGCCTGGAGTATCAATATGTACTCCTTGAGGCCAGGAAGGGTTAGCGCTCGTGGTACTCCTGCAACAATCTTTTTTGACCCCTCCTCGCCCTCATTATCTCCTTCTCATCTCTCTATAGCCTCGCACATATTTCATTTGTTTTAAAGCGCTGGTAAAGGCAGGCTTTACTAATCCACTTAGCTATCGACATAAGATACAGATCTGTTCTTTGCAGCAGGCATACTAACCCTCTGCTACTTCATGGAGAGTCAAAACTGCCTCTAAGACAAAACTCAGATATCTCTCTCTCTTGCATCAGCAATCACAGGAGTATCTTGACATTGTTATTGCTGCCTGAAACCTGAAGGTACAAGGAGCTCTGCAGCAGGTGTATATAAGTAGTAGGTCGCTGCTAAACACAGCACCCTCTTCCCAACCCTCCTTCAAGGTTAGCGCTCAGTGCGGCCGCATCGTCCCTCCTAGCCGCCCTACAGCTGACCCTGCTTGAGGCAAAAAATCAGACCTGGTGAATAAAGGCATGGTGCAGAATTACAAACTGACATCCACCATGGGCAAACAAGAACTTGAATGGCAGCATTTGCCGATGTAGATACGTATAAGGATGTTACCACCACTTTTTCTTGTGACTACTGAACAAAAGTATTTCATTGGCATGCAGACTACTGGTGTTCAATGCCATCTAAGACAGACACCACAGCCAGAAACGTCCTCTGTTCAGTCACCGTGGGCTAATATAAAATAATGGTTTAATTTACATCACTTCTAAGCTTCAAAATGAAGATGAAGCCAGCTGTTCCATCGTGCCAATAACGCTGGTGTAGTGTTTTACGGTAGTGGCCAAACCTTGTGCTCTCTTTGCATCTGGTGGCTAACACTCGTCGTGGCAATAAAGACACGGTGTTCGTTGCATAATCGCAAGCAGGCAGGACAGCCGTCTTTACTACCTCGCTATCTGTCCGTCTCCTACCCTGTCTCCAAGCGCACTTTATTTTATACCCTGATCTCACGTGACCGAGGGTCACTCACATTAATTAAGACAAAGGCGGGAGCTAACAAAACCCTCCTCCCATTCCATGAACCGGTTATGGTAGTGCCCATGACCAGTTGCATCACTGGCACAACACTACATTCCTCCTTAACCCTTCGCTGCCAGTCCTTTTCCCCCTCCTGTGCCAGCCTTTTTTTGGCTATTTGGAATAATTCTCGCTTAGGCCCTCATAACTTTTTGTCCACATAAGCTACCCACGCCAAATTTGCGTCCTTTTTTTCAAACATCCCAGGGATTCTAGAGGTACCCAGACTTTGTGGGTTCTCCTGAAGAAGGCCAAGAAATTAGCCAAAATACAGTGAAAATTTCGTTTTTTAAAAAGAAATGGGAAAAAAGGGCTACAGAAGAAGGCTTGTGGTTTTTCCCCTGAAATTGGCATCAACAAAGGATTTGCAGTGGTAAAATAACCAGCTTCCTAGCTTTCAGGAACAGGCAGACTTGAATCAGAAAACCCAATTTTTCAATACAATTTTGGCATTTTACTGGGATGTACCACATTTTTACAATTTTTTGTGCTTTCAGCCTCCTTCCAGTCAGGGACAGAAATGGGTGTGAAACCAATGCTGAATCCCAGAAACCTAAACATTTCTGAAAAGTAGACAAAATTCTGAATTCAGCAATGAGTGATTTGTGTAGATCCTACAAGGGTTTCCTGCAGAAAATAACAACTGAAATAAAAAAATATTGAAATTGAGGTGAAAAAAACAGCAATTTTTCTCTACGTTTTACTCTGTAACTTTTTTCTGCAATGTCAGATTTTTGAAAGCAATATACTGTTACGTCCACTGGACTCTTCTGGTTGCGGGATTTATAGGGCTTGTAGGTTCATCAAGAACACTAGGCACCCAGAGCCAATAAATGAGCTGCACCTTGCAGTGGGTTTTCAATCTATACCTGGTATACAGCAATTCATTTGCTGAAATATAAAGAGTCAAAAATAGGTATCAAGAAAACCTTTGTATTTCCAAAATGGGCACAAGATAACGTGCTGAGGAGCAGTGGTTATTTGCACATCTCTGAATTCTGGGGTGCCCATACTAGACTGTGAATTACAGGACATTTCTCAAATAGACGTCTTTTTTACACACTATCTTATATTTGGAAGGAAAAAATGTAGAGAAAAACAAGGGGCAATAACACTTGTTTTGCTATTCTATGTTCCCCAAGTCTCCAGATAAAAATAGTACCTCACTTGTGTGGGTATGCCTAGTGCCTGCGACAGGAAATGCCCCAAGACACAACGTGGACACATCACATTTTTCCACAGAAAACAGAGGTGTTTTTTGCAAAGTGCCTGCCTGTGGATTTTGGCCTCTAGCTCAGCCGGCACCTAGGGAAACCTACCAAACCTGTGCATTTTTCAAAACTAGAGACCTAGGGGAATCCAGGACGGGGTGACTTGTGGGGCTCTCACCAGGTTCTGTTACCCAGAATCCTTTGCAAACCTCAAAATTTGGCTAAAAAAACACTTTTTCGACACATTTCGGTGACAGAGAGTTCTGGAATCTGAGAGGAGCCACAAATTTCCTTCCACCCAGTGTTCCACCAAGTACCCGATAAAAAGGGTACCTCGCTTGTGTGGGTAGGCCTAGTGCCCGCGACAGGAAATGCCCCAAAAGACAAAGTGGACACATTACATTTTCTCAAAAGAAAACAGAGGTGTTTTTTGCAAAGTGCCTACCTGTGGATTTTGCCCTCTAACTCAGCCGCCACCTAGGGAAACCTATCAAACCTGTGCATTTCTGAAACTAGAGACTTAGGGGAATCCAAGATGGGGTGACTTGTCGAGCTCTCACCAGGTTCTGTTACCTAGAATCCTTTGCAAACCTCAAAATGTGGCTAAAAAAACACTTTTTCCTCACATTTCGGTGACAAAAAGTTCTGGAATCTGAGAGGAGCCACAAATTTCCTTCCACCCAGCGTTCCCCCAAGTCTCCCAATAAAAATTATACCTCACTTGTGTAGGTGGGCCAAGTGTTTGTGACAGGGAAGAGCCAAAAACACGTCGAAATAGAGGGGGAACCAAAGTGGGTCCAAAGGACAGTTTGAAAAAAAACATTTTTAGGCTGACAAGTGCAGCAGAAATGTTATCGTTATAGATGAGACAATGCTGGGTGGTAGGAATTTTGTGGATTCCTGCAGATTCCGGAAGGTTCCATCACAAAAAAGTGGGAAAAATGTGTGCTTTCCAGCAAAGTTGCAGGTTTGATGGGCATTGTGGGTAAGGAAATGGTGCGGGTGCATGTGAAGCACACCACCTAGAATCAACTAGATGTTTAGTTTTCAGATGTGTCTAGGTCTTGTGGATTTTTCTACATGGCAGAGTCCCAAAGTTAAAAAAAGTGCAGCCCTCACCATTCCAAGTGGGACGATTTTGAGCGTTACCAAGCTCTCATGGCCCAAATGTAAAACAAAAACCAAAAATAATCAAATGTCCTCTTGCTTGCCATGGGATAAGATGTTTTAGTGTGCGGGGGAGAGCTGAAAGACTGTTATCCCCTTCAGTTCGGGTGGGGGCATAACCAGGCCCATACTGGTTGGTAGCCACCACCCCACTATTTTCTTTTATTTTTTTTATTTCCTGGCATCTAGTAGACTTTCTGTCCCCCCCGGGGTGTGGATCGGAGGTAATTGCCCAATCTGCCCACTGGTGGGCAGAACAACTTTGGCCCCATTTATTTGGGGTGCGGGTATTGCCACACCCCCAACCTCTTATTTTGAAAAACAAATCTTCCCTGGTCTCTGGTGGGTTTTCTGCCCCCCTTGGGGGCAGATGGGCCTTCCAAAATAGGCCAGTCTGCCCATAAGGGGGCAGTTATGTCCAACAGTAATGTGCCACCAGGGGGAGAGACCCTTTCCCAAGGGGCTGCCCCCTCCAAACAAAACACACACATACACACACACCAATCCATAGTGTCTAGAGGTTTCTGCCCCAAAGGGGGCAGATTGGCCTAACAAAAATAGGCTGATCTGCCCTTGGGGGCAGAAATGGCCTAAATTCAATTTGCCCCCCAGGGGAGCGACTTTTGTCTAAGGGGTCGTTCCCCATACATAAAAACATAAAGTAAATAAAAAAATATATATCCCTGGTGTCTAGAGGTTTCTGTCCCCCCCGGGGGCCAATCCGCCTAATTATATTAGGACGATCTGCCTCCGGGGGGGCAGAAAAGGCCTAGAAATTTATTGCACCCCCCCACCCCGGGGAGTGGCCCGTGCCAAAGGGGCTGCTCCCCTTATGCGTTAGTATATAAAAAAAAAAATCCCTGGTGTCTTGTGGTTTCTGCCCCCCCGGGGGCAGATCGGCCTATTTTTGTAAGGCCAATCTTCCCCCTTACTTGAAATAGCCCCCACAAAAAAATATTCCCTGGTGTCTAGTGGTTTCTTGCCCAAGGGGTCGCTCCCCAATCATACAAAAAATAAAAGTAAACAATTTTTTTTTAACCCTGGTGCCTAGTGGTTTTCTGCCCCCCCCCCCCCTAATTATATTAGGACAACTTGCCCCCCAGAAGTGGCCATTGCCAAAGGGGCCGCTCCCCTTATGCGTTAGTATAAAAAAAAAAAAAAATCCCTGGTGTCTTGTGGTTTCTGCCCCCCGGGGGCAGAAAGGGCCTAATAATAATTTGCCCCCCCCGGGAGCGACCCTTGCCTAAGAGGTTGCTCCCCAAACATGAAAAAATAAAAGTAAACAAAAAAAAAATTATCCCTGGTGTCTAGTGGTTTTCTGCCCCCCCCCCCGGGGCAGATCGGCCTTATAGTATTAGGCCAATCTGCCCCCAGGGGGGACAGAAATGGCCTAGAAATAATTTGCCCTGAGGAGCAGCCCTTGCCCAAGGGGATGCTCTCCTTACTTCAAATAGCCCACAACAATATATATTCCCTGGTGTCTAGTGCTTTCTGCCCCCCCGGGGGCAGAAATGACCTAATAATAATTTGCCCCCACTGGAGCGACCCTTGCCCAAGGGGTTGCTCCCCAAACATAAAAAAACAAAAAAAAGAATTAAGAACATTTTCCCTGGTGTCTAGTGGATATCTGCCCCCCTGGGGGCATAAACAGCCGTAAACTTATTTGCCCCCCTGGGGAGCGGCCCTTGCCCAAGGGTCCGCTCCCCTCATGTGTACATACAAAAAAAAAATCCCTGGTGTCTAATGGATTCTGCCCCCTTTGGGGGCAGATGGGCCTAATACAAATAGGCCAATCAGCCCCCAAGGGGTGCAGAAATGGCCTAGAATTTTTTTTGCCCCCAAGGGGTGCAGAAATGGCCTAGACATTTTTTTGCCCCCAGGGGAGCGACCCTTGCCTAAGGGGTCGCTCCCCACAAATAAATAAAAAAATAAATAAACCCTGGTGTCTAGGGGGGTTTCTGCCCCCGGGGGGGGGCAGAAACAACCCAAAAATTATTTGCGCCCCTGGAGAGCGGCCCTTGCCCAAGGGGCCGCTCTCCTTATTGAAATAAACAAAACATTCCCTGGTGTCTAGTGGCATTTCTGCTGCCCGATCACATCGCGATCGGGCAGCAGAAATGCTCAGAGAAGCCTGAAAGGAGAGGAAATGCCTTTCCTCTTCTTCCATGCTTCTCTGACCCCCTCCACTTGATTGGAGGAGAAATGCAAAGCATTTCTCCTCTGATCGGCGCTGGAAGCTGAGCTTCCAGCGCCGGAGGAAAGGCCTCTGATGAGGTTAGCGCGCGAAAGCGCGCTTACGTCATCAGATGCCACAGGGGGGGCCACAGGGGGCGGGGGTGGAAGGGGAAGCAATTCCCCTTCCATCCCTGCTTGGGGGAGGGGTGTGCCTGGCCATCGGGGGAGCGCTAGCAGGACGAGGTGGTCTCCCATGGTGCCAAGGACAAGACCACCTCGTCCCAGGCACACAACCGGTTAAAACAAAACAAAACATTTTTTTTTAAACACGACATAGCACGTAATGAGAAATAGTGTAAACTGGGCTTACACCAGATGATCTTGTAGCTTCTGGGAAGGTGCCGGATTATCCCTCAGTCCGTATCTGGTATGCGTAGATTGAATGGAGTGATCTGTGGTCCGCCAACCTCGAGAGCTTGCTCCTTGACAGTCTTGTTCGAGGACTGCACTCAGTTCAGGGGATGGAGATGACAGAGCTGGCAACGAAATATTGCTGTCATTGGAATTCAAACTGGGACTGGACCCCTGGATAGATCGATCACTCTCCGACCTGGGTTGGCAGGACGGATGGTGAAGTCTTTTGAACACTGAGATGTTTCGAGTGATGGTGGACATCCCTCTCTGTGCAACGATCATGGAACCCTGTCGGCGAGTGATTGTCCTGAGATGTTGCTCAAACGGTATTCCGAACTTGCTACCTTGGGACTGATCCTTGAGGAGCACTAAGTCCCCAACCCCCAGGTCAGAGGGACTTGACCGTCAGCGGCTGCTGGCCCTTCAGTTTGCATTTTCTCTCTTCTGATGTACTCAACAGTCATCTGAAGGGTCAGGTCACCAGAGGTGATGGTGGGGGATGGAATCAATGACCACATGCCCCATCCAAAGGTGCCCTGAAGCTCATTCAGTGGTAGAGTGCGGGGTTTGATGATAGTCTCTCAAAAATGAGTATATTGCTAGTTCAGCAGATTGGTGGCGATCAGAGGCTATGCGGATGACCTTGTTCAGGTCTTCCTCTCCAGTTGCCTGGGGCCAGCAAGGGGTGATCTTTCTGCAATGAACGCCCATTTCTTTGAGGTAAGATGACAGTTCATAACTTTGAAAAGGGGGTCCGTTGTCCGTTTTCAACACCGATATAAGGCCGTGGGTAGCCATGACCTTCTCCAGCTTAGTGATCACTTCATCAGCGGTCAAAGAGGAAATAATCTCCACCTCTGGGTACTTTGAGTAATCATCTATCACAACTTAGTACGTTGCTACTAGTTATGGCACACGTGTATATCAACAAAATGAATCAGTACATAAATTGTCATAAATGTGATGAAAATACAAAGATGTCTTCAAAAGTCCAGTCCTTTACAAAGTTCAAAAATTATTTAATCCACAAAATTGAAATTCTGCAATCCAATCACCATATCCCATCCAAAAGTTTTTTTCACATCAAATAGCTCCTTTATCCAATGACATTCTCTAATCTCGAAAAGATCATCCAAATATAAAGGTCAACACGTGTTTCATCCGGGGAGTGCCCCTGGATTTCTTCAGGACCTCCTTGAAAAACTTTTGGTTTCTTAAGAGGATCAGAGTATTTACATATAAGCGCGCTTCCAAAAATTGTCCATATGCACTGTGTATATATTTGCCCGAACATATATCTGACTTCGTCTCCCTTATCAAGTTTCCGATTTAAATTTGGCTCCTCACGCTGCGAGTACGCCCACGCACCTTCATATCTCCTTATCCGACAGTGGGAGCCATGCAAGTTCACAGTCTCAATCAATCCGTGAAATCCCCTTATCTTTGTGATTAATAGTGTAATGAAATAATGAATAGGCTAAATTACAAAATAAACAATGTACATAGACAGTGAATAAAAAATTACCAATGTGCCATGTGTAAAGCATGCCCAAGAGATCCAAGTATCATCCTTAGGGGTGCCACAAAATAAAATAAAATTCCATTTATCCATTTAAACCCAAAGTGTATCAACCCATAGAGTTGATATTATATATCTTTCAATCAAATAATGTTGTCTTATTCATTACCTTGAAAAACTGTTGGTTTCTTAAGAGTATCAGAGTATTTACATATAAGCTAAAAACAAATGGACAAAGGTTTAATCAATACCCAGTAATCAGTATCTACCACAAATATACTATGATTTTAATAGCCTTCACTCACCGCGCTTCCAAAAATTGTCCATATGCACTGTGTAAATATTTGCCCGAACATATATCCGACTTCGTCTCCTATAATGTTATAAAAAAACTAATTAAAGCCCTTTTAAACTTCACGTAGTTTAAATAAACTAACCTCCTGGAACTAAATAAGTAAATGTCTTACCCTCATCAAGTTTCCGATTTAAATTTGGCTCCTCACGCCGCGAGTACACCCACGCACCATATCCAAACCCGAGTCTTTCAAAATGAGTCATTTTAAAGCTCATGATCATTTAATGGTAATAGAAAACGGACTACGGAAATGTCCTTGTGTGGATTAAGAATTACAAAGGACAGACTATTCCTTTCCTTACGATCGCATTGTCTACTGCTCATGATAATAGAAAACGGACTTCAAAAGAAACCTAGTACTTATTACAAAACATAGAGGATGGACTATTCTACCACTCTAATCTCCTATTTCAATAGTAAGTGTATATATATCTGCTGTCCTTTCGGGTATATCTCCTCAGCAATATATTAAGTTGACATCATATTATTGTAAAATTATACAAAATGCAATGATCGTTATTTTTACTATAATTACCTACTGTAATATCCAAAATTAAACCTTCTCATTCGCTGATTTATCACTCCTCTATATTCTGACCTATTTATTTATTATTTTATTCTTGTGACTCATCTCTATTAAAGTATATCAGAGTTCCTTAATTAATCCCACCAACATATTACCTTGTACTGATACCCAAAACTGGTTACTACAGATGAAATGTCTCCCTCCCATGAACTATAAATGAAATACAATGGAACCATTATACAATAGACTGAAATAAACCACAAGTTCCCAAGTCAATCTAATCTAATACAATAACTTACAAAAACCGTAGTATAAAACCACTACCGAAACTTTACCAACAAATACACCGTATATAATAAAATGTAAGGTCAAGTCAGCATAACTACAATAATGACTACAAGTAACAAGGAAAAAATAATAAAATAAAAATAAAAATAAAAAAATAAAAAATAAACAATAAAGAATAGAAGATCCACCGCCCCTATATTACACCTTACCTTTAAGGACTCAACTACATCACCACCTCCCATTAGTAACCTTCTATTACTCCAAATATTAAAACTTATGTTTACTAGTCTCCAAGAAAACACTCCATCTCATAGTCCGTGTTCAATCCTTGCTCCACTGCTCCTACTCTAATAATCCAAATCGACTCTCTTCTCTGTAGGGCTAATTCCCTATTACCCCCTCTTGGATTCCGATCACAATAGTCAAAACCGAAAAATTTTAATTCTTTATGAATTCCTTGTGCATCACATACTTTCATATGTGAAGCTATGGGGTACCACTCGTCTTCCTGCCTAATCGCTCTCCAATGTTCGGCAATTCTCATCTTGAGAGGACGTATCGTACTTCCTATATTAATCCTTTCACATTTGCACACAAGCATGTACACCACATATTTAGTGTTATAGTCTATATGTGATTTAATATTCACTCTATGACCACTCCTGTCAGAAAAATCTTTTTTGGCTTGCCATGCCCATTTACACATTGCACACGAGCCACATCTGTAAAAACCTAAATTATGCACACTAAACCAATCCGGCTTCTTTATGTCCGGCAAATAGCTGGGACCCAAGATGCTATTGAGGGTATTGCCTCTCCTAAATGCAACCTCCGGTTTATTACCAATGAATTTCTTCAATGTCTCATCATGGGTAAGTATTGACCAATGTTTTTTCATGATTTTCAACAATCTCCGAGAGATCTCTGTGTAATCTAATATAATCCTTAACTTCTGAGTATTGCTTCTCTTTCCATCACTATCTTTCCGTGCCATTGGTGCCAATGTCTGTGGGCGAGAAATCTTTAAAGCCTTATTTTGAGATATACGTATACTTGTTACTGAGTAACCTCTAACTGCAAACCTATGCCCCATATCCTCAATAGCCTTACGAAAATCAGAATCTCTGCTACAATTTCTTCTAGCTCTGACCATTTCTCCTAACCGTATAGCCTCTATCTGACATTTGGGATAAGTGCTCGTTGCGTGCAATAAAGTATTACAGGAAGTTGGCTTGCGATATAGTCTACTCTCTATTTTGTTGTTCTCTACAAATAATTCCACATCTAAAAACTCTATACTAATTTCACTAAATTTATATGTGAATTTAATGTTCACATCATTCTCATTGAGATAGTCACAAAATTTCTCTAGTGTATCCACATCACCAGTCCATAACATAAAAAAATCATCAATGTATCGCCCCCAATATAAAATATATGAATGCCATCTGGCTGCTCCAGGGCCCCAAATCCAATTTTCTTCAAACCACCCCACAAACAAATTAGCATACGAGGGTGAAAATCTAGATCCCATTGCTACACCCTGTTTTTGTTTAAACCAATCCTTTTTAAACAAAAAATAATTATTGTTGAGTATAAGATCGATCATGTTCAATATCATGAGTGTGTGTTCAAATAAACTCGCTGATCTTCTATTTAGAATATGTTCTATCGCTTTCAATCCACATTCATGTTGTATGCTGGTATATAATGCTACCACATCTAAGGTGACCATAATCATACCTGGTTCCCATTGAATATCTGACAACAGACTCAGTATATGTTTGGTATCATTAATATGTGAAGGTAATTTACAGACAAATGGTTGAAGAAATACATCTACAAATTCTGAGAGTCTCTCCGTAGGGCCTCCTATACCCAAGACTATAGGTCTCCCCGGTGGGAATCTAGATTGTTTATGTATCTTAGGCAACGTGTAAAGACATGGAATAACGTGTAAAGACATGGAAATCTGGGGCGATACACCTGTAGATATAAATATTCATCCTCATCCAATAGATTCCTATCCCGCCAACATTTCAACATTCCATTTATTTTCCCTGTCAATGCTATCATCGGATTATAGGAGAGCTTTTCATAGCAGTCAGTATCACTCAATTGTATATACATTTCTTGTTCATAATCAGTACGATTCATGACCACTATGTTCCCACCCTTATCAGCTCTCTTAATAATCAAGTCATCATCTAATTTCAGGGCCTTCAATGCTATATCTTCCTGTTGTCTCAAATTGGATTTCCTCAATTGTTTCTTCTTCGATTCTTCTTTGTCCACGTCACACCATACTAATTTGAAAAAGTCTCTATATTGTTGTCCATTGTGGATTTTGGCATCCAAGTGGATCTTCGTCTTAAACCACTGGTGACATGTGTATCCGAGAATATATTCAAATCTTGCAAAACTGTAGATGTGGTTGTAGGGTACTCCTCATAATCTGTAATCGTCATCAATGCCACAGTATCATGAATATCCTGAATAGATAACTTGCTGTGCCTCAATTTAGCTTGTGGGGCTATCGCTATATCTGCTATACGTGAATCAAAATGCTTTTTTAATTTTAGCTTTCTAATGAATTTATATAAATCTATCTTAGATTTACAGACATTTCCCACAGATGATGGACAAAATCCCGAACCTTTATTCAAAAGTAATAGCATATCACATGATAGCTGCTTATTAGACAAATTGACCACATTTTTTCCATTATCAGTATATACATTCATGTCTTATTGTCCCGAGACCTCGTCTTCATACCCAAATATGTCTCGTATTTTCCCTCCTCTTTTTCCCCTTCGTGTCTTCCTACCCAATTTCTTTTTTGATTTAACTCCCAATTGCCCTGTTTTATTCTTTTCAATTCCTGTAAAAAACCCGCACCTTGTACATCAGATCCAGTATGCAATTCAGAAGCCTCAGTATCACTAATGTTCGTCGTGAGACTGCTCCTAGATGTTGATGCCGAGTCCATAGAATTACTGGACTTTGCTGTGGATCTTTTATTTTTTATCAAATGATCATATTTGCGTGAAAAAGTGAATACTCTACCATTCAAATTGTCTAATTCATCTCTCTTCAATTTTCTAGCTTTTCTATGCTTAATCTCATCCTGAAATTTCAAAATTACATCATTCAAAATAGCATAGTTTTTATCAATTGCTTCCTTTAAATTCAAATCGTTAATCTCTCTCTCTAATATGTCTATATCTGATTGTATTTTTACAACCTTTCTTTCCGCATTTTCTATTTAAATATCCATAAGTTTCATTGAGTTTGATTTAAGTTCATCCTCCCATCTTATTAATAGGTCTGTATCCAAATCATCATATGTGGGAAAAATGTGCGATCGTAAACCTCTCGGTATCCTATCTAGTTTCTTATATTGTTTCAAAGTAATTGCATCCCACCATCTAGACATCTCATTTTTCTTCAGCTTCTCCAATCTAATGAATTTGTTCCTCAGACCTTCCTTATTCTTGCGGTTCCCACTGCCAGTTGCCTGTCGTACTGTAGATCCACTATCTAGACTCCTAAATAATTCCTCCGCTGATTTTAATCTATCATTCATGGTATTAAACAAAGAAAATGTGGTGCAGCCCAATCACAAAGTTAAAGACAAATAAACAGAAGAGGGTGAGATAGTGAGTGGAGTGACGCTCCTACTTTCTAATCAAATTACCTATGCCAGAAATAATAAAAACGGTGCTCAAAACCAAGGTTTCACCCCCCTACACCTTACATGATAACAAAGAACAGTTATCAACACATTGCTACTAGTTATGGCACACGTGTATATCAACAAAATGAATCAGTACATAAAGTGTCATAAATGTGATGAAAATACAAAGATGTATTCAAAAGTCCAGTCCTTTACAAAGTTCAACAATTATTTAATTCACAAAATTTAAATTTTGCCGTCCAATCACCATTTCCCATACAAAAGTTTTTTTCACATCAAATAGCTCCTTTATCCAATGACATTCTCTAATCTCGAAAAGATCATCCAAATAAAAAGGTCAACACGTGTTTCATCCAGGGAGTGCCCCTGGATTTCTTCAGGACCTCCTTGAAAAACTGTTGGTTTCTTAAGAGTATCAGAGTATTTACATATAAGCGCGCTTCCAAAAATTGTCCATATGCACTGTGTATATATTTGCCCAAACATATATCCGACTTAATCTCCCTTATCAAGTTTTCGATTTAAATGTGGCTCCTCACGCCGCGAGTACGCCCACGCACCATCATATCTCCTTATCTGACAGTGGGAACCATGCAAGTTCACAGTCTCAATCAATCCGTGAAATCCCCTTATCTTTGTGATTAATAGTGTAATGAAATAATGAATAGGCTAAATTACAAAATAAACAATGTACATAGACAGTGAATAAAAAATGACCAATGTGCCATGTGTAAAGCATGCTCAAGAGATCCAAGTATCATCCTTAGGGGTGCTACAAAATAAATTAAAATTCCATTTATCCATTTAAACCCAAAGTGTATCAACCCATAGAGTTGATATTATATATCTTTCAATCAAATAATGTTGTCTTATCCAGTACCTTGAAAAACTGTTGGTTTTTTAAGAGTATCTGAGTATTTACATATAAGGTAAAAACAAATGGACAAAGGTTTAATCAATACCCAGTAATCAGTATCTACCACAAATATACTATGATTTTAATAGCCTTCGCTCACTGCGCTTCCAAAAATTGTCCATATGCACTGTGTATATATTTGCCCGAACATATATCCGACTTCGTCTCCTATAATGTTATAAAAAACGAATTAAAGCCCTTTTAAACTTCACGCAGTTTAAATAAACTAACCTCCTGGAACTAAATAAGTAAATGTCTTACCCTTATCAAGTTTCCGATTTAAATTTGGCTCCTCATGCCGCGAGTACGCCCACGCACCATATCCAAACCTAAGTCTTTCCAAATGAGTCATTTTAAAGCTCACGATCTTTTAATGGTAATAGAAAACGGACTACGGAAATGTCCTTGTGTGAATTAAGAAACACAAAGGACAGACTATTCCTTTCCTTATGATCGCATTGTCTACTGCTCATGATATTAGAAAACGGACTTCAAAAGAAACCTAGTACCTACCACTCTAATCTCCTATTTCAATAGTAAGTGTATGTATATCTGCTGTCCTTTCGGGTATATCTCCTCAGCAATATATTAAGTTGACATTATATTACTGTAAAATTATACAAAATGCAATTATTGTTTTTTTACTATAATTACCTACTGTAATATCCAAAATTAAACCTTCTCATTTGCTGATTTATCACTCCTCTATATTCTCACCTATTTATTTATTATTTTATTCTTGTGTCTCATCTCTATAAAAGTATATCAGAGTTCCTTAATTAATCCCACCAACATATTACCTTGTACTGATACCCAAAACCGCTTACTACAGATGAAATATCTCCCTCCCATTAGCTATAAATGAAATACAATGGAACCATTATACAATAGACTGAAATAAACCACAAGCTCCCAAGTCAATGTAATCTAATACAATAACTTACAAAAACTGTAGTATAAAACCACTACCAAAACTTTACCAACAAATACACCGTATATAATAAAATGTAAGGTCAAGTCAGCATAACTACAATCATGACTACAAGTAACAATGAAAAAAAAATAATAATAATAATAAAGAATATAAGATCCACCGCCCCTATTTTACACCTTACCTTTAAGGACTCAACTACAGTACCACCTCCCATTAGTAACCTTCTATTACTCCAAATATTAAAACTTATGTTTACCAGTCTTCAAGAAAATACTCCATCTCATAGTCCGTGTTCAATCCTTGCTCTACTGCTCCTAATCTAATAATCCAAATCGACTCTCTTCTCCGTAGGGCTAATTCCCTATTACCCCCTCTTGGATTCCGATCACAATAGTCAAAACCGAAATTTTTTAATTCTTTATGAATTCCTTGTGCGTCACATACTTTCATATGTGAAGCTATGGGGTACCGCTCGTCTTCCTGCCTGATCGCTCTCCAATGTTCGCCAATTCTCACCTTGAGAGGACGTATCGTACTTCCTATATAAATCCTTTCACATTTGCACACAAGCATGTACACCACATATTTAGTGTTACAGTCTATATGTGATTTAATATTCACTCTATGACCACTCCTGTCAGAAAAATCTTTTTTGGCTTGCCATGCCCATTTACACATTGCACACGAGCCACATCTGTAAAAACCTAAATTATGCGCACTAAGCCAATCCGGCTTCTTTATATCCGGCAAATAGCTGGGACTCAAGATGCTATTGAGGGTATTGCCTCTCCTAAATGCAACCTCCGGTTTATTACCAATGAATTTCTTCAATGTCTCATCATGGGTAAGTATTGACCAATGTTTTTTCATGATTTTCAACAATCTTAGTATGTGTCTTTCATCAGGGAGGCTCCCGAAGTCTAGACTGGCAGAAACTCATGGTTGCTCGGGTCCCTTTTCTGTTTCCGCCGTAACAGGTGGACTGGAGTCTCCGGCAACCTGACACCATTGACACGAGCAGATTAGGGCCTCCACTTTCTCAACCATCAATGGGATCCAGACCTTGGTTCTCAACCGACTCTTCATTTCCTTGTTTTGTAGTAGTATTTCGCCCAAACCCTTTGGGCCAGCGTCCACGTCAATGGTGGTCTCTTAGCTGGGGTCAAGGTATCAGAGGGTGGTGTCTGCAGAAAGGGCCTCCTTGGTGGAATCAAAAGCGGCTTGTTGAGTTGGGCCCAACGGCCAGGGTTCGGAAGCCTTGATTAGATCCCTGAGGTGTTGGGTCAACGTTGAGATGCCCTTGATGAAGTGTCCACAGTAGTTGACCAACCCCAGAAAACTGTGGAGCTCAGTCACTGTGGTGCGAGGGTCGTGCCCCCCTTGGTATCTCACACCTTGTCAGGATCAGGGGCCACACCCTCGGCAGAGAACACATATCCAAAAAATTGCAACCTTGACCTCAGAAATTCGCACTTCTGGTGGTGGAGGGTTAGGCCAGGGTTTATGATTCATTGTAGTACTCCTCTCAGCCTGAGGTGATGCTCCCGTACAATTCTGGCGTATACCAAAATGTCATCACTGACGTTTACGACACCAGGAAGGCCAACCAGAAGCTCTTGGATCATGTTCTGGAATACGTCTTCCGTGCTGGATATACCAAAATTTACACACCGGGATTCCTCTGCGAGGACTAGTTGGTGATACCCTGACCGCAGATCTAGTTTTGAGAACCAGAGGGCCCCACTCAGCTCACTGATTATAACGTCAATGGTGAGGGTCAAATGCCTCTCCCTCCTTATCGCAACATTTGGCAAATGCGCACCTCACCCGGCTGTTTGAGCTTCCAGGCCACCACTATTAGAGATACCCGGGGTGTTGGTCCATTCACTTTCTCAATGATTTCTGTCATCTCAAGCTTCTCAAGTTCTTTCTCCACTTGAGGTCTCAAGTGGAATGCAATGCACTGATGTTGAAATGCCACTGGTTTTACCGACTCGGCAATGTGCAGCTGTATCTCTTTACCACGTAGGTAACCAATGCCATTAAACACTGCTCATCCAGGATGTTGGCCATGGATTCCTGTTGCACTTCAAACGTGAAGGTGACGATGCCAAGGTCTTCGGCTGCTCTGCATCCTAATAGCATTCCATGGCCACCTTCCGCAATGTAGACTTGTGTCTCCATAGAGCAGGGTCCATAGGTAATAGTCGTTTTCAACCGACCTCGCAGGGCGATTGGTGCGTGTTGTCCATATGCATACACTTTGACTGTGGCCGGTTCGATTTTAGGGGTCAAGTACATTTGGTCATAAATGTCAGAAGACATGATATTGATTGAGGCGCTGGTGTCTATGACGGTCACAGTTGGGTGCACATGGCACTTATTAGGCAGCACAGTAGGCACCACAATGTTGTTGTTGCTTTCCTGATGGCGAAGATGGAATGGACGGTATGTTCCTTCTCACCATCATCGTCCATATCACTGCTCCCACCTGGAGTGTTTTGGGCCATGTTGATGTTAGCTGAGGTAATTTGTGCTGTGCTTGAACCACATACTCACTCAGAATGGTTGATTTTGCCACATCCTGCGCATCGCTTATCTCTGGCTGGGCAATTGGCAGGTTGGTGTGTAGCCCCTCCACAGTACCTGCAGTTTCGAGATGATGGGTGTGCAGTCTTGGGTTTTTGCTCTGAAGGAGTCCGCGTGATCGTGTTGTCTGGTTCTTCTTTGATGGGTCTTTGGAGGACAGCTTCCATGTGGGACGCCCTGCCTTTGGACAGTTCCTTCTTATGCCCCATTGTCAAAATGTCGGCTAAGGACCTCCTCGATTCTTCTAGGATTCTTTCGCGCAGCTTTTCTGAGGTGCACCCCTGGATGATCTGCCCTCTAATCTCTTCGACCTCATCGGCAAACCCATATGTTGTGGCTAGTTCCTTGGGACTCATATGAAACGAGTCAATGGACTCCTCAGGCTGCTGTCTGGCCTGGAGTAATACGAACCATTCATAGTCTTTATTTGCCATTGTCTCAAAATGTTGCTTGAGAGCAGCAATGAGAGAGAGGTGGGTTTTAGGGGTGGCTTCTGTGAGCGTTTTGGAAATTCTTTATATTTCTTTTCCCCCAAGGTGAAGCAGCATGGCTCTCTTCTAGGCATACTCGACCTTGGTAGCTTTGAAAAATAATAAAACCCTTTCAACCCAGTCTTTCCATCTGGGTGCTTGTGCTGATGGTGCACCCTCTATGAGGAATGGTTCAACTGGAGGTATGTTGTTCATCTTGGAGTTGTGATTGGTGTGCCCTGTGTGGCTTAGGAAACATTTTCTAATTCTGTTCAGTGCTGTTGTATTATTCTTTTTTTTTTTTTTTTTTTAAGATGAAACCATGTTGAATCTGCTGGTCTGATGGTGAAAATCACCGGAAAGCATACATAGTAGTCGGCGTGGCAGGTGACGCTGGGGCTGCCAGTGAGCCAAAACACAGGATCGTGGGAGGCCTGCCCATACGCTGTACTCTGGATGAGGGTGCGGGGCCAAGTGTGTTAGTGAGGAAGCCGCACGCGTCATATAGCGGTGGCTGAGATGGGTGGAAAAGGTAAGGCAAATTTATTTCTGCAGTCAACGCTTAAAAACCATGTGGCACGAGCACAGCTGCAGGACACACGGCCACCACGGGGTTTCAAGGAACAAGGTGGGTTGGTACGCACTTCGTCATCAGTGTAGTGTTTTACGGTAGTGGGCAAACATTGTACTCTGGTTGCATCTGGTGGCTAACGCTTGTCGTGGCAATAAAGATGAGCCAGACATGCTGTCCGTTGCATAATCGCCATCAGGCAGGCCAGCCAGCCGTCTTTACTACCTCACTATCTGTCCGTCTTCTGCCCCGCCTTCAGGCGCACTTTATTTTATAACCCGATCCCACATGACCAAGGGTCACTCACATTAATTAACACAAAAACGAGGGAGCTTACAAAATCCCCCTCCCACTGCACGAACCAGTTACGGTAGTGCCCGCGACCAGTTGCGTCACTGGCGCGACACTACATGCTGGTCTTTACAAACGCTACTCTGCTTGCGGGCCTCCAGTCTTGGTGCTTCATTAACAGTTTTCATAAATGGGAAAGTCTGGCAAAGAAGAGAGTGTTGGTACTGTTTCCTGTAGTGTCCTTTGTCTACAGGTATGTTTCCCATCTCGCTTCTGCATGATGCAGTTAGTGCTCTGTGTGTCTTTTTGTACCGTCACTGGCAGGTATTTGGTCAACAAAACAAAACAATAGATCACGGATGCTCATGTATTATGTATAAGAAAGTACACTTGAAGTTACCTGCCTGTTGCAGTCATTGCTAGAGTTCAAATTCAATGTGACATTAGCGACAGTATTTACACACAATATGCAGCGACTGAAGAAGGATACTTACTCTTCAGCCTACTTCAAGGAACTATGCGTTCAGTGAAGGACAAGGTGCATGCGTGTCCCAACAGGTGCCACAGCACTTCAGGAATCTGTGATAACAAGAAGCTCCCAGAGCACAGAAAGTGAGTTGTCCTTCTATTGAGCATGCGTCCACTATGAAGGCAAGGAGGGCTGTCCTAATGCGATATGCACGCGGTGTTCTTAGGAGAGACATAAAAACAGCACTATGGGTGAACCCACTGCTTGCTTTATACTGCGGCTTTTGTGAGGAACAAGAAACCTGGTAGTTCTGAGCTGTGGTCATGATTCACTTGGGTCACATTGCTCCCGGTAAGAATCAGTTTTCGTTGGTAGCCGGCAGCTTTCGTGAATAAGTAAGAAACGAGGGGCAATGAGGAAGGGGGACGAAGAAATTGTCCAGTAAAGCAACACATTTCGAAGCAATACCTATTGTTTAAATTAAAATAAGGAATGTTATTCAGTCCTGAGTTGAAAGAAGAAGTTCAGTCCATGTAATATTAGCATTCATGTGCTGAATGGATCATTAAATATCAACTACATTTAAACTTCCAATGACTTTGTTTAAGAAGTGCAACTTCGCAAAGCAATGAGGATGCAATTAAGGATTATTTTCCAGATACTATTAAGTACAATGAAGTTTAAGTTATAAATATTTAATATTAAAAATAAAATAACACTTAAACCCAAAAGGCACTATGCAAGTGTAAATATTGCAATTATGTTTGTGCTGTAGCCTAATTGTAATTTAATAAAAAATAATTGGTTGAATTTAAATTGCATCTGTGATTAACATAAAAGATACATGCTGAGTTTGACAAAATAATATGAATTTGAAGTTTAAATGAAGCTGAAACTCAGGAAATGAGCATTATCATTTGGCAATTAAAAATATATAAATTTTTGAAAATATATCTTCAATCAACTCTGTAATAATAGATTCTTTGCATAGCGTTAGTTACTGCATACAATTTTTTTGTTTTATACCATAATATATCCATACTGTTACATAAACAAGACAAAGGTGAGTCTGAATAAAGCTTTGTGTCTCCATTCGTGGGCACATCTTGTGCCGAGTCGGTAGCACCCATGACGCAGAGGAGTCGCAAAACTCAGTCTGGTTTGACCATCATCGCAAAATTAGAAATATGCCTTCTTCCTTTGTCTTCACAACCCTGAAAAATTTATATAAAAAATACCTGACCTCTAGAACGCAGTATTAGCACTAAATTCATTATATTGACCTGTGTATAGTGAGTAAATCACAGCTCATCAGTTTGCCTATGTTATCGTTAGTCAGTGTAGATTGTTTTGGTCTTGAATTTTTGGTCTAAGGGTCTGCCACATCTCACTGCTTAGACAGTTCTTCCAAATATGGCACACATAGCACAAACCAGGTTTATTCACAAGTGAAAGGGGTGTAATTGTTTATGCCACTGTATACGTGTACACTTAACAAAAATTATTTTACAGTGCTTTGAACTGTACTCTCCTACATCAATATAATCCCATGTGTTGTGTAGTGCTTGAAACTTGTAAGGAATAAATGAGTGCTGCATAGAACTAATCTAAAAATAAAAAAGATGGCTCACTGATGTTACCTTTGGTGCAAGGATGTCTGCAGAGAGAACCCATGCCCTTTCAACAGGAGTCCATAAAAAGCATACAGTCTCAATAAACCATAGTTTGCTTTAGGTTTCCATTCAATGCAGGTGTCTCAGGGAACCTTGACCTTGCAACGGAATGCCATGTTATGCCGATTGGCTCAACAAACTAAGGCCCTCATTCCAACCCTGGCGGTCATAGACCGCCAGGGTGGCGAATGACGGAAGCACCGCCAACAGGCTGGCGGTGCTTCAATAGTCATTCCGACCGCAGCGGTACAGCCACGGTCGCCCAGCCGGGTCCGGCGGTTTCCCGCCGGATTAACCCCGGCTGGGAGAATCCTCCATGGCGGCGCTGGGATTCTGACCCCGTTCCCGCCAGCCTTTTTCTGGCGGTTTTCACCGCCAGGAACAGGATGGCGGGAACGGGTGTACTGGGGCCCCTGGGGGCCCCTGCACTGCCCATGCCACTGGCATGGGCAGTGCAGGGGCCCCCTAACAGGGTCCCATGAAGCGCGACGGGTGCAACTGCACCCGTCGCACACCTGCAACACCGCCGGCTCCATTCGGAGCCGGCTTTAGTGTTGCAGGCCTCTTTCCCGCTGGGCCGGCGGGCGCTATATTGGCTAGCGCCCGCCGGCCCAGCGGGAAAGTCAGCATGGCCCCAGTGGTCTTTCGACCGCGGAGCGGCCATATGGCGGTTCCCGCCAGGCGGGCGGCGACCGCCGCCCACTGGGGTCGGAATGACCCCCTAAGTGTTGCAATGGGAATATATTATAAGCCTGGATGCTGCTGTTATGCTTATGGTCTTTTCATGGCATTTCTCTCTTCAACACTTTAAGAGCTTAAACACCATCAGTACACTCCACCCCATAAATTCTCGACGTTCCAGAATCCTCCTCTCTATTATGATGCTTTCCTGGAGATAAGTGCTATTTTTCATTCGTTCTGTTTTTCGTTAGAATTAGATGAATAATATAGTTGGCTTGTTTTTTATTTTTAGATGTGGGAACATTTTGGTCCCTTCATAGCTACTTTGGTTTCAAGGATACTAATAGCTTTCACAACAGCAGCCCTCCTGTGCGTGATGCCTGAAGCTTTCAGCTGGGGTTGTTTTGTTTAGGTTGATCCTAGCAGCACACGTGCGCTGCGCTGCTCTCTCGACATGTTATAATCTTCTCTGTGGGCTTTAACCATGCCCATCCCTTTTATGTGTTCCTTGGCCTGCCTTTCAAAACGTCCTTTAGTTTGTTTGGTAAATGCTTGTAAATGCTTCACGTTTCTCCTGCCTTTGTTCCAGCCCTGGAGACTGCCCCTGCTACATAGACCCTTTCGCTATCGCCCATATGTTTAGTTTCGGTGCACTACTTTTTTCTTTCCGGTCTCTCCTCACTTGTTGACACTTGGTCATCTTCGGCGACATTGCTGCTCCCAGCTGTTCTCTTCTGCCGTTGTGTTCACCCAATCTTGTAGGTGTTCTCAGACATACTCCATACTGGCCAGATTTTCTCAGCGTCTAAAACACATCATTGCCCAAAACACAGTGAGATTTTTGCAGAGTCCTGCCATGCATCTGTCACTTTACAGCACTAGTTTATTGATATTTTGTGTGGTGGGTGGGATTTTTTTCAGGTCAGCTGAGATTAGGTTTCAATGCCATGGTGGGTTACCAGACAGGAGTTGCTTTTATTTTGGGCACTGGTGCAGAATATTCTCATGGATTGTAATATGGAACCAGTTATGCAGATCTATGTGCATGAAGGACATAATTTTCTGTCACACACACACACCCACACACAAACACACACACACTCATCAGTAGCTTGATGATTTACTCAAGTGTGGTGGACATCTGTAACAGGGATTTACAATTTTCATACTTTTTCTATGCATTTCCTGTTACAACTGTCCTCCATACTTGAGGAAGTTCGCAACAAGAGCCACCTTTTCTCCCTACTCAGCAGGCCGCAACACTTCAGCAATGGATGAATGATGATCATCATGCGACAGCTGCAGAGCAGCGAAGACCCCTACTACTGGGCCATCACAAGGGTGAAGGTGGACTACACTGCAGAGGTGAGTACATTGAAATGCACTTAATGCAGATGCATGGTAATCTGCTTTAAAAGAGCTTCTTTGTTTTTTTTTTTTACAGGACTACTTGCTTTTTGACACCTCTTAAGTTTTGAAAATCAGTAGGGGTGAGATATAAAAAGCCAGCATATTACATTAATTGATGTCTTGAAATCTTTGACATCTGCAATAACATGAGAAGTGACTGTGTCTGCGGTGAGTGGCATGCTAAAGGTGTCGCTTCATACAATTTACATGGCTGGGGGTGTTTGGTGGTGTAAGACACTCAGATGGGATCAGACCTTGCAGCACAATGACTTCTGTCAATCTTGCAGCAAACACTCTGGGCTCAGTTTTCTCCTTCAGTCTGGAGTTGTGCAAACCTGAGAGCTGAAACCCCGCTCTCCAGGGACCTCCAGTAACGGCATGTGTAGTGCAATATAGTGCACCCAGTGCTGCATATTCCTATCCATGAACCTCTAGTGACAGACTGTGGTAATGCACCAAGCTCACTCTGCAATGACACTGGCTGATAATCTGCTGCATGGCTAAACACTTATAAAGTCCCAAAGGAGATACCTATTGGCTATACCATTGCTTGTCTCTCTTGCACTTGAGGCTTTCACAGGAGACGGCGGCAGTATCTATTGCTTCAGGCAATTCATTGAGAGTTCTTGCCAAGCATAATTAGTGCATGACCCAGAGAAATTATCACAGGGAAAGAACAGTGATGCATGATTGTTTTACAGCTTGATTCTCTCAAGGGTGACTACCCATTATTAGGTTTTGCCTGTGAAATCTATTGTATTCAATATAAATCTTAAACAGGGCTTACTTCCTGCCCTCTTGCTTTTCATTGGTTACTGTGCTTGCCACTTATGTTCTCTCTATTTCCATTGGCTGTAGCATACTGTTTCCTATTGTTCCTCATATGTTTGTCCTTATCATTGTCCTGATGCCCAAGTACTGTTTTTATCTGCTTTTCAGGATTTAGTTTTCATGTTTTGCCTGTTCAGTGCTTGCGCTGTGCTTGTTTACATAAGCTCCCTGTAGCTGTGCACATTTCAAGCGTCCCTGTTTTCATTTTTGTTTTTTCTCCTTCCTTTACATTTCAAGCGTGCTTGTCGGCTATGTTAAGGGTCACATGACCATCAGTGGTTGGGACTCTTTTGCAGGAGCAGCTCCTCATCTGCAGGGAGACAGAGCTCATATTTTAATTGGTTTTGCAACTTCATCACAAATTCGACACATAGGTATTGGAATTCCTTGATTTAATTTGCGCTCTGCAACTGCAAAAGGGTGACATAATGCCATTCCAAGATGGCCACCCTTTATGGGCGTGGAGGCAAGGGATATGAGTGGCCACAGCATACAAGGGTTTTTATTCCACAGAGCCTTCCTGTAAATTGGGCTCCTGTTGCGATATGGATCTAACTGAACTTTGAGTATATTTTTTGAGGATACCAATATACTTTGTGTTTGAGTTTCACTGCCTCTACTGGGCAATTGTTTTGTAGTTCCAATCAGGCAAAGTGCGTGTGATTACTGAATTATATACATTTTAAATCTGTCCCAGAGAAATAGTCGGTACAGAACAGATTGCATGAATTTAAAATTTGGATTCCTGCAATATTCATGCATTTGGACCCAAAATTCTGGTTTATGCCTACTTTCCCAGTCATATTTTGCTGGAGGGCACCACATTTTTCATCACCTGGCACTCTTGTGCAGCCACAGCAGCTTCAGGCATAAATATATGGTGAAGGACTTGCTGACAGCTTGCAGTAAAACATTTTTTTGCAGACTCGGATTTTGCACACCCTCTTGTGTGTGCAATCTTAAAATAACAAATAGAGAGATCCAAATAAAGGAGGCAGGTTAATGTGTGTGCACGCTCCACAGAAACTGATTGTTTACATCGACGGGATGCTGACGGTGCACTTCTGTACCTCACACGTTCCTGAAATGCACATATGTGGCCATCTCTGCCATGCAAAGTTAAGCTCATTGTGTATTTTATTTTAAGAAAATGCTGAAAATTCATACCTACTGATGTTGTCAGACCTCACATCCTTTAGGTGCGGTATTTGTACCTATTAGTAAATAGCACACATGCACGCTCACACACTCACTCACACACACAGACATTCAAACAGGTGCAATAGGTACATACCTGTACGCAAGCTTACATGCAGAAACAAGCACAAACACATCCACCAACAACCACGCGCTCAAAACAGTGCAATCCAAAACTCACACAAGCAATCACTACCACACATACACAACACACTCAAACACAAAATGTACACAACAGTATACAAACAGGCATGCTGAAACACACACAAACACATCCACCAACACATTCACAATCATTCATGCACACAATGAAACTGCAAGCAGGTACACATATAGGCAAAATCACACACATTTAGCTTAGTAAGTTTGTTCGACCTGGTCACTGGTCAGGTGTACACTTCTGGTTCCAAGTGGCTTGGAAAAGCGTGCAGAGGAAGAAGAATCCACTGCACCATGAGCAGTAGGTGCCGCATCTTATTACAATTAAAGAAAATGTGTTTATCTGTTGGGACCTGCATCTGAATGGCCCACTTGTTTAGTAATGAAAATGTGTGCTTTCCAAAAAATGTGGAAGCTCTTGGTCTGAGAGGAAACTGAGCCCGCTTCTGTGGTTAATGACTTTCCCAGACTTTCTCCAAAATGTGAATTCTTTTGTCATGCAGCAGCACAGCATTTCTTTTAGTCCCCGATTGCACTTGCAATGTGCAGGGCAATAAGGCTCCCCTGTATATTTAATGTGCTATTGGTGAGATGAAGTTCATAACTTTCACTATACATGAGTGGGACTGTGCTGTGTACATGAGTGGAATGACTTGGAGAGGTGCTTGTAAGGTGACGAGGAATGTGTGTACATGTTGTAAAGAGGCGAGGTGTGTAGCGCTTGCCGCTGTAAGCAGGGCCTATCAGGGCACATAAATCAGACCGTGACCACACAGTAAACTTTACTCGTGCTGAAGACAACGAGGGTCGAGCACCTCTTTATTTTTATAGCTTCCACTCCGGACACCGTATTGCGACATGGAGTAGGTAGCAAAGTATAGGAGAGCCTGGTTGGCTCTCTACATCCCCCCATGTTTTATTAAATTGCTGCAAAACATCACCACCATTCGAGGCATACAAACGAGAACAGCAAAACATGTATATAGAAGAAAGATAGAGAGTAGACAACAGGAATCCTTGGTTGCATTGGGACACCAGTCACTTTTAGCACATGAAGTCTATCAGCCGTTGGCTAGGATTAGGATTGGGCCGCAGGTTGTATCTTTCACTTCCCCTGCTCAGCTCCAGCCCTCTGACAGGTCCCTGGTCCAGGGAACGGGACCCTTTGTGATCTCTGCGGGGATCACCGTTACCCCCTTGTCGACATTCATACGGAGAACTTGGTCACGAAATCCACGGCCCATCTAGCTCTTCACCACTCTCCTCTG
This sequence comes from Pleurodeles waltl, assembly GCF_031143425.1. Classification (NCBI taxonomy): domain Eukaryota; kingdom Metazoa; phylum Chordata; class Amphibia; order Caudata; family Salamandridae; genus Pleurodeles; species Pleurodeles waltl. The sequence continues at coordinate 551,597,041 of NC_090445.1, forward strand.
CATGTCCAGCGCCTGAATCGCTTTCCTGAGGCTCCACTCTCTGGAACCATAACACATTCCGGGTCACCTGACGTCCCCCTCTACTGGCAGTAACCATGGTCCCGTCGTTCTCCACTGTCCAGACGTCAGGCTCATAGGGGGTTCAGAATTTCTACCCTGGATGGCGATCCTTTAAAATGACTGATTCCCCCGCTCCTAGGTCAGGATGTTTCGCTCTTCTCCTCTCGCTGGCTTTGGCATTGGTCCGTTTTCGCTTCTCCTGCGTCTTAAGCACATCCAATTCAGTGGGTTGCCAATGCTCGCCCATGGGTGTGCAGTCTCATGGTGGCGAACAGAACATCAACGCTGCTGGAGCGCACCCCATCATGCTTTGTGGCATCTACGGGTAGGCTCTCAGGAACGTATGTAGTCATACCTCAGCGTTCTCTTGTTGACTCACTCCAATTCGTAGAGTGAGGTTTAGAGTCCACATGAAGGGGTCAACATCCCTGTTCACCTGGGTCCATTGAGGGGTAATTTGCTGGTGCAATATGGCAGCGAATGAAGGTAGTCTTGAAACTTGTGGCCGTAAAATGAAGGACCATTGTCCGTCTTTATCTCCTAAGTCATACCCGGGAGAGCGAATGTCTTCTCTAGAGCAGGACATACGTGCTCAAGTGCCGTGGACATCACTAATTCCTCCAAGAGGAATCGGGTATAAGAGTCGATCATGACAGCCGTCAGCCAGCCATCAGGAAAACTTGCCTTGTCAAGTAAACGTTTCCATGACCGATTGACCAAAGCCTCCTTGGCTCGCCCGATTACTGCATCCCTGTGTGAGGCGTCAGTGATCGCCATCACCGTTAGAGCCGTGGGACATGCCAGGTTCACTATCATGCTTACGAAACTCTCTGTCCGTCCATCCTCCTCCTCTTTTTCTTCCTGCAAGCATGGTTGCAACGGATGACGTGATAAATAATCCACCAGATTGTTGACTCCTGGCTGGTAGATGACCATGAATCGGTAGGGCTGGAGGAGCACCGCCCACCGTTTAATTCTTGGCGGGGTAAGTCTGGCCGTGCCTGCAAAAAGGGACACCAGTGGTTTGTGTTCGGTAACCATCCTAAATTTGTGCCCACACAAATACAAGTGGAAATGCTGACAGGCCCACCTGATGGCCAGCGCGTCCCACCCTATCTGCGCATACCGAGCCTCGGTTGCCGAGAGGGTCCTACTGGCATAGGCCACTGGCATCCACTGCTGGTGGCTCTGTTCCTGTAGCAACACAGCTCCTACCCGATGGGGCTGGTGTTCACCACTACTTTTTTTCTTTTTCACAGGTGGAAGTATGTCAGGACCACAGAGTCCAACAGTGCACTCTTGACTGCTTGGAATGCTTTGTCTTCTTCTGTGTCCCACTCCAATGGGGTATTGACTTGTGTGAGTCGCTGAAGAGGTTCTGCAAGCATGGCCAGATTGGAGATGAACCTCCCACAGTACATTGCAATACCAAGAAAGCTTCTGACCTCGGTGGCGTTGCGAGGTACGGATGCTCTTCTGATAGACTCTACTTTCTTGGGGTCAACCTTCAAACCTTCCTTTGAAAAGATGTAGCCAAAAAAGTCAATGGAATTGGGGTAGAAAGCACATTTCTTCCTGTGCAAAGTCAGCCCTGCTTCCGACAATCTCTGAAGAGTGGCTCTGAGATGTTTGTGATATTCCTCTAAGGTGATGAAGAACATTAAGATGATGCTGGTGAAACTGGACAGTGTCTCCTGTATGGCATTCTGGAAGATCTCTGCAGCCGAAGAGACCCCAAAGCTAAGGCAGTTTGCGTCACAGTCCAACATGGGTTGAGAACGTGGTGATGTTCTGCTTTCGGGGTTAGCTCCAGCTGATGGTACCCCAAGTTTAAGTCTAACTTGGAGAACCACTGTGCCCCGTTGAGGTCTGCAAAAATATCGTCCATGGGGGCGTGATGTGACGTTCCCGCTTTATGGCACTGTTGGGATGGCGCATGTCAACACACAGGCAGATGGTGCCAGGCTGTTTCAGCTTTGGGGCGATAACAAGAGGTGAAACCCAGGGCATCGGGCAAGCCACCTTCTCTATGACCCCCTGTTCCTCAAGGGTCTGTGGTTCTCGCACCACCTGGGGTCATAAGTGGAAAGGCACCCGCCGCGTCTTAAAGCTGAAGGTCGTATCGCAGGGTCGACATTCAGTTGGAACTGCTTTCCTTTCAGTTTTACTAGCCCGCAAAATAGCTCTGGTAAGTGTGCCAGCACCGCCTTGGCATGGGCATTGTGGACTTGTCGAGTGAAAAACACTAGCTCCAGATTTTCTGCCGTGTGACATCTGAGGAGGGTTCGTTTTTTGCCTTCTGCCACATGGAACTTGGCGCGTGTCAAATGGCGGTCACTGCCAATGATAACTTCTATTGCCCCACGCAGGGGTAACAGGTCAATGCCCCCATAGGCTTATATCTTGGACCGGCATGGTTTGAGCTCTGGAGGGGGAGATATCTTGCTGTATTGTTCCACGACTATGATGTTTACCGACACCGCTGTGTCTATGAGCATAGTCACTGTCATGCAGTTACCCATTATAGTACACGTGGTTGGTGGCCGCTGTCTCTGGTCTAGCCTGTTGGCAAACAAAACAACAAATATCTCCTCATCTTCATCATCCTCGTATGGGGTTGTGCTTGAGTACGTGACCACTGCCACGGCGTTGCGTTGTCGTCTGGCATCACTTGCTTCCCGCAGCTATCCTGGCGGATGTGGTCCCGGATCTGGGCAACCCTCCTTGGCAGACCTTTGCAAAATGGTTGGGCTTACCACATTTGGACAAGTTCTTGCCCTTTGCGGGTCATACTCCCAGTATTCTGTGCTTGAGGCCGCAGCTCCAGTACCCTTTTTTATTCACTCTCAGTGGTCAAGCCACACGTGGTGAATTGTGGGTGTTCTTGAATGGCATTGGCCTGTTCTTCCTTCACAGGGCCCAGTTTGTCTGGTCCCAGCGCCGGGGAAGATCGCACAAGGGCAGCCACCATGTCCTCTGCGCAACTATTGGACAGTTTGTGTGACCTTGTACGGATAAGTATTTCCTCAAGCGATATGTCTGGCTGTCGCAAGATCAGCTTGCGCAGCACCTTGGAATGGCATCCATGTATTATCTGTGCTCCCTTCTCCTCATGCTGATTGATGCCAGTGCAGGTGCTCGCCAGCTTGCGCAGACACGTGTAGAGCATGTCCATGACTCCGTGTCAGTTTGCTGGGCCTGCCGCAGCTTGAACCTCTCATAGTCAAGATTAAGCTACAGGATGAAATACCTGGCATTGGCCTGTTCTTCCTTCACAGGGCCCAGTTTGTCTGGTCCCAGCGCCGGGGAAGATCGCACAAGGGCAGCCACCATGTCCTCTGCGCAACTATTGGACAGTTCGTGTGACCTTGCACGGATAAGTATTTCAACAAGCGATATGTCTGGCTGTCGCAAGATCAGCTTGCGCAGCACCTTGGAATGGCATCCATGTATTATCTCCGCTCCCTTCTCCTCATGCTGATTGATGCCAGTGCAGGTGCTCGCCAGCTTGCGCAGACACGTATAGAGCATGTCCATGACTCCGTGTCAGTTTGCTGGGCCTGCCGCAGCTTGAACCTCTCATAGTCAAGGTTAAGCTACAGGATGAAATACCTGGCATTGGCCTGTTCTTCCTTCACAGGGCCCAGTTTGTCTGGTCCCAGCGCCGGGGAAGATCGCACAAGGGCAGCCACCATGTCCTCTGCGCAACTATTGGACAGTTCGTGTGACCTTGCACGGATAAGTATTTCATCAAGCGATATGTCTGGCTGTCGCAAGATCAGCTTGCGCAGCACCTTGGAATGGCATCCATGTATTATCTGTGCTCCCTTCTCCTCATGCTGATTGATGCCAGTGCAGGTGCTCGCCAGCTTGCGCAGACACGTGTAGAGCATGTCCATGACTCTGTGTCAGTTTGCTGGGCCTGCCACAGCTTGAACCTCTCATAGTCAAGGTTAAGCTACAGGATGAAATACCTGTTGAGGGTGTCAACCACCATGTCGAAGTCGGCATCATTGCCAGTGTTCGGCAATGTCTCAAACTACTCTTAGAGCTCATCGTCCCCAAAAATGCAGCAACAGGAATCGTTGCACCGCTCAATCAGTCTCCCTTGTGGCTCTGAAATAGTGTCTCAATTTTCCGAGTCAATGGTGCCACTGGGGTGCAGCTATGGTCGGGTCCGCCAGCTGGCTGAATGGGAGCAAATGAATGCATACCTGGATTATGTGTTGGACGTGGATGATCGGCATTCGGCGGTGAACTAATTGTCTAATGGGCTTATTACTATTTCTTCAAGTTTTGAAAAGGAAATCCCCACAGGCCTCCGCACTCCTGTGCCTATGAAGTCCCCTACGTAGCCTTCCCCCAAGGAGTGTCTCTGGCCCCACTATCCGAGGTGAAGGTGTGCAGCCCCCAAGTACCTGGAGTGTAGTCAGCTGCCATGTGGGACATCCAGTAATAATAGGTCCTAGACGGCCTTCCTCCTAGTGTGTAGGCCTGAGAAGGTGTTCCCATGACAGCCAGGACATCATGCCAAAAGCATGGCACTTCTGCCAATGCCGCTCATCTGTTCAGGCAGTGAGCCGGGCAGCCCGGGGCCCTCGCGCTCCAGCATGCTGCAGAGGAGGAGGGCACCTCCCCACACGGCCTTCGGCCTCCCTGCAGACAGCACAAGATGAACACTCAGCTGCCCAGTGCAGGGCAGGGCCCCGCAACCTCACCCGCACCAGGAGCTTCTGCTGGGCTGGGGGGAATTGCACCATCCGGCACCTGAAGGCCTATGATGAGGTCCGCATCTTTGTGGCTGCCAAAGGAGTGAAACGGTAGCCCCTGTGGGTGACAGGCAGCATCCCGGCATGCTCCCCAGTTGAAAGGGGTGCTCCCATGCACTGACTGGTGTGGGTAAAGCACCAACTCATCGCCAATGTTTAGAGGTGAGGTGCATAGCGCTTGCTGCAGTAAGTAGGGACTATCAGGGCACATAAATCAGACCGCGACCACACAGTAAACTTTACTCATCCTAAAGACCATGAGGGTCCAGCACCTCTTTATTTTTAGAGCTTCCACTCCGGACACCGTATGGCGTTACGGAATAGGCAACAAAGTATAGAAGAGCCCAGGTGGCTCTCTACACATGTGTGTACATGGGGTGGTGTGGCCTTGGTAGGGTGTCAACGATGTGTTGTTTCAAACATAAAAATACCCGTCAGCATCACTGAAAAAGTCTCTCTTTTGAGAGCTTCACATGTACTTCTTTGTGATGTTCAGTTTTTTTTTTTTTACTTTGCCACGTACAGCACAATGACGGGGATTTTGAAAACACTTACACTCATCCACCACTGACACTGCACACAAACACAGCTCATCCTTAACCCAGACACCCAACTGATCACCAAGCTAAAACTTACAAAAAATGTATATTATTAATTACATAGGCAAAACATATTGCATTTACCAATGCTTGTTGTTTGGGCAGATGTATGCTACCATGGCAGAAATTAATTAACTATGTATCAGCAATGTTCATTACTCCGAATCAAGAACTCGTCATCTCAGTTCTAATGCTTGAGATATTGCCTCGGCAAACACCCTCTCAAGACTTAGTATGCAGTTCCTTGTTTGTTTCTGCAACCTTACCATAATTACCCTCCCTGACCCTTGCCACTTCTTGTGGTTTCAAGCTAGTTTATCAGTGCCATGCCAGGGAGGGAGGGCTCGGAACCTGACAGGGACGAGGAGCTCTTCATTCAGAGTAAAGAAGATCACTGGTAAGGAATGGATTAATTATCTGCTACATCCAATCTATAATGTGTCACAAAAGTATTAAGGGTAGCCCGGGTAGAGCCCTACATATTTCCTGTTGAGGCACACATACATGTTGTGTCTATTGACGAGGCACTGCCCTTGTAGACATACCTAGAAGACCATCAGGAGAGTGACAACAGCTGAAACATAAGCCTGTGTGGTGGCTTGTTTTACTCTCCTGCTGAAAGTATTTTGCAACATTATTCCCATTTATTTGCTGCCCCATGAGCCACAAATAATGTGTGTGATGAGCAAACCCGATTTTCCCTAGATGGATAATCTGTCAAAGGCCTTTTCACGTCCACAGATTTCAGAAGCACTGAATTTGTGCTTTCAGAAACCACTAGCAAAACAATGTCCTGAAAACAATGAAAATGACTCTGCATCACAGGCTTAAAATTCAGATCAGGTCTTACCACCATCCTAGGAACCTGAGGTATCAGTAATTGATAACTAGCTAACCAAGTTCATCCAAGGTCACAGTTCTGAAGTTATTGCTAGCAAATAAAGTACTTTAGCAGACAGCAGAGCCATATCTAAAGGCTTAAAAGGTTTCTCTTGTAAGCACTGACAAGTATGACATAACTAGGAGAATTAACAACTGGCTTTTTCAACTGAAAACATTTCAACAGTTTACCAACCAAAGGTGATATTTTAACAATAGCACCTGCTGGCTACCTGCAGCCCTTAATTACTGCCCATTGTGCATTACCATTGATGTAAAAAATCTCAACACAAAACTATCATGCAAAAAATCCAAAATAAGAAACTGATAACAAGAAGTAGGATCAACTCCCTTCTTTTGGCACTACTTACCAAAATCCTTTCAATGCTCAGCACTGAAGGGTTGCACTAGCATAGAAGGTGTCTTACACTCCTGAAAGCCTAAGCCTTGTAAGACTTGCTGATCAACCTCCTAACCATGAACTTCAAATTGAGTCATGAGTTATCATGTTCAACAATTGGATCCAAGCCCTTTTGGGACTAAAAAGTGTAGCCAAAACTACATGAACATGCTTACTTTGAACCTTTTGCAAAACCCTAGACAGGAGAGGAATTGGGGACAAGTAAATAGAAGGTCTGCTGACCTCCAGACTGACATCTTATCTAATACCTCACTGCCTGATGCCACTGTTCTGAACAAAATTGTGGGTGAAAAGCATTGTCTGGGTAGGCAGACATGTCCAACCACATCTTCCTGAACCTCTTGATTATCCCCTGAAATGCCTTCTTGTTCAAGTGCTAAGAGACTGATGTGGAAAGACTGCAACTCAACCTGTCCACCCACACATTCTCTGTCCCTGACTCAGGTCCTGGAGATCACATTCTGCCCACAAGAGTATCTCCATGGCCAACTGCACCAACTCTCTGTTCTTTTTGCCTCCTTGATTATTGAGATAAGCCTGCATTACTTGGTTGTCTGTCCTTAACACCACAGCAACAATGTCTAGCTGGGAGCCATAACATTTAAGGGTACAACAACCTGCCTTCAACTCCCTCTGATTAGAGCTTCTAAGTCTGACCGCTCAACCACTCTCCCGTCTGAGGTTACTACTTTTAGATTTGGGAGCTGAAAGTACACATCCTATCTAGATTTTGTGGCTCCATCCACCACTGCAAGTCACCCCTTATTTCCTCTGACACTGAGATAAATCTCACAAAAGTCTGACTTGCTGGAACACCTTTGTCTAAAAGATGATGAACTACCAGCCTCAAATGGTTACAAGCCCTCGGCATGACTGATATTGTAGCCGATATCAAACCATAAACATTCAACCACTGCCTGTCTGTTGCATGGGACACTGACATGATTTGGGACAGTTCATCCACTTCTCTGGTAAGAACACCTGCTTCTACTGTGTGTCTGTCAGATCACCTATAAATGTCTTTACTTGCAGTGAGTGCATACAGGACGTTTCATGGTTCACTACAAATTGCAGATCCTCAAGACAGGGACACACCATCTTCACTTTGGTCTCAGCTTCAAAAAACAAGAGAAAGAAATCAACCAATCATCCAGTTAGGGAAGTATTTTAATTTAAATTTACGCTCAACTGTTGGCGGCTAAAGCACAGAACAGGCAGGCCTAATTTAAGAGAAGATAGTACATGAGTGGGTTTGCACAATACGTTTCTGTTCACAAATTGCAACTGCCTTTTGAGATCAGAACAATAGTACACCTGACTCCGACCAAGAGTTCTTTATTAAAGGTTTTTGGAAGGTGCAGTGGTGTCTGGCCATGGCCCCTCAAGGCCCCACTTCTATAATCAAGGAAGTGGCAACTTCCAAAACCAATAAGTGACAAAAATGTTTTTTCCTCACAGGTGTCGGACCAGTAGAGTGAAGAGCCTCAGAGGCAGTGCACAATCATCAACAAGCATTCAAGCTGAGTACTGGAACCTACATTATTTGTTCTCATGGAAAGTGGGAAGAAGGTTGAAAATTTTCAGAAAGGAGTGGGAGGTGGTGACAAATAATCCATGGATTTTAGAGACTGTTGGATGATTCAACATAGAAATTACAGACTATCCTGTGCACAAAAGATAACAAAGTGCTCTGAGGAATTAATGAAAGTAGAGGCATCAGAGAAGAAGAAATGAATGGGGTTTGTCTGACCAATGATGAAAATAAGAAAGTTGAATTATTACCTTTTATACAGACATTTCAAGGTGGAAGGTATCCATGTGTTGAGAGACATTTTGCGTTCCACTCAAATTGTCTTCAGATACATGGAGTTTTATGAAGGTATCGAGCCCCTATAGTTGCCTTTTTAAGACAGGGAGAAGTTTGGATGATTATCTGGATACCATTTTAGTCACAATGCTTGTTAAAAGGAGTTTAGAAAATGCTTGGTTATGGTACTGAGCTTGCTGGAAGATTTGGGTTTTATTATGAATGTAGAGAAATTGGTTTTGATTCTAGCAAGATATTTTTTGCCTCTCAGGTGGACACAAGGCAGGGCTATTGAAGTTGTGAGCCAAAAAGTTATAGATGATTCAGAAGGAAGTCTAAGGGATGATAGATAAGAGATATGTGACATTAAGAGAATTAGATTAGATAGGGTATTTTTCTTCTTTATCAGTTCATAAACTTGTGTGTATATTTACACAAAACACTGTAGTCTCAGTTATCTCAAACACACATCTCAAGCTGGGCAGTGTGCATAATCACTTTTCAAATGCATGTACTCGAATTAGTAAAGATACCCATCTACATGCCAAAAACATTACAACCTAATACGTACACTAATGAATACTGAAAATCCTACTGAAACAGAAAACAGTCATTTCCCTGATGGAATCTTCAAGACCTGCCATCAAAGTACCTGAACCTAATACAGCCACAAGGCCATACATCCCTGTTTACATAACATCACCTAGCATAAAAGAGGCTAGATGAAATGCTAAGGATGGAAGCACAAGGCAGGAATAAGAACTTAGAAATTAGCAATAGTACTGAGAAATGAAGGTTGGTTTGTGGTACCTCATGCATGAAGGGAGCAAACTGGACACCCCTGAATAGCTTTTGTAAATGAACATCTAAACAATAATAGTATGAAAGTCTGTTGGGATAAAAGCAGAAATATGGTAAATTACCTTTTTATGTGTTTGGATAGGGCCAATGCAGGATAAAGCATACTCACCACCGCAAAGCGCACAATGGACTCACCTGACACATGGATGTTTCTGTTAGATGTACTTCCTACCCAGCCCTTACAAAAGAGTTGGGTTCAATGACAATTGGATGGAAGTGGTCTCACTTGTTCTAGATGACATGATATCATGGGGTCACTGTGTTGCTGTTTCAAGAGCATCCATCTGCTGCTCTGAAAACTCAAGATTTTGAAGTTTTATTCCAGCAGTTTTTGTTTTACAAATTTCACACCAAGGAAGGGTCACAATAGTAATAAAATAGTGCAAGGTTTATTAAAAATAGTTTATACAAACATTAGTAACCATGTACTAGTATTTAGAAATGGTACATCAAGGTATATGTGAAAAGTGCACATTTCAGGAAGAATCTCAATTCTATAAGGAACAGGGCTCACTTTTTAAACACAATTTTGTTTCATAAAGTGACAGACAGACAGCATACTTATTTACAAGAAATAAATTCTTAACAGAAATATTGCACATTACCCAGTACATTATTAATTAATATAGATAATTACAAGTATCATAAAATCAGTAGTGCGTAGCATACATTTGAAACAGTTCAACTATAAATAACTTCAGCTTATAAAAGATATAACAAATTAAGCCTTTACAATTACACACACTAAACCTCAATAGGAAGTCCACAACCCAAAGTCCCACATATATTAAAAAGAGAAAAAGAAACAGATTGACTAGCAACAAACAACATGTCCTGCCCAAATAAGACATTATAAAGTGCAATGTGCATAGCAGATTAGCATAATCACAAGGGACACACTTAGTAGACCTTGTTGACAGTGTTGAATTTCCCATATTCTCACGACCTAGTCAAAGCATTCCATTAACATGATCACCAACTGGTTACCAATTAGCGACTCAACACTACCGATTGGAGGGAAGCATCGACCTAAAACTTGAAATACTCAGGGGAGAAAACCCTACAATGGAATGTTATGATTTTATGCAAGTTTTGACCAGTAACAATGGCTTCTTCCTGATGTCTAAGGCCACATATCAAGGTTAAACCCAAATATCTTGACTGTACCATATACTTTTTAAAGAAAGGCCAGAGAAACTACTTCCTTTCTTCAATTAAGAATACGCAGTCTACCAACAGGTGGCTCACTGAATATTTCCTATCCCGCTTACAGGGACATTCTCAACTATTTTGATTTTAACAACCTTTATTGTTAGTTTATTTTCAAGACAATAGACATTTAGGGGATTTAATTTTCATTGGAGTCCTATGGGCATGAGATCTATCACCACCAGATCATCTACATACGTAAAGCAGCTGATATGCCTGCCCCCAATCTTTGAAGGGTAGCTATGCATACCACTTAACATCTGGGGGAGGTCCGCAATGAACAGACTAAACAGTAGAGGTGCTAAAACACACCTCTGCTGTAGACTGTTCTCTATCGGGATTTTTCTTGATAGATTACCCATTCCCTCCAAATCGACTTGCACCCAATCATCACTATGAAGCTTCATCATCAGGCCTAACAGGGGTCTACAAATGTTCCACTGCTAGAGCTTTTACCAGAGAGTACCTCTGTCCACCTTGTCGAATGCTGCCTAGAAGCAGCAGCAAAGGCCACCTACAGACTCCATTGACCTCCTTGCAGCACTCCACGAAGCAAGACAGAGGTCCATTGTTGAATGCTCTGGCTTGAAACCTCCTTGCTCGATTGAAATCAATCTGGTATTAAAAGCCCAATCAGCTAGTTGTTTCAATAATGTCTGAGCTTAGACTTTAGAGGGAATATTGAGGTGGGAAATCAGAAGATAATTAGCAGGCTGATCCACTTTGCCTTTATATAGATGGGCTTCACTATGGATCCTTTCCATGAATCTGGGAGGGTGCCTGTATGTCTTACCCATTGGAAAAATCCACTCAAAATGAATCCTCACTTCCTAGGATCTTTCTTAAAACGGAAGACCATCCGGACCACCAGCCCTAGAGTTTTTCATATTACTGATTATTTCAGACAACACTACTGCCGTTTGAGAGTTTGCAATCAATTCGGCATCCACTTCAGAGCTGGCCCGGGACTTGGTAAATTCTCCAAGTTTCCACCACTGTATAGAGAGTAAATAACAATCTTCCTTACTTATCTGAGGCTGGAGCAAAGATTGACATGAGAGAGTTACAGAATTCAGAAGCCACCAGAAACAATTACTATTCTTATTGGTAGTAGCAGCCAACATTAACTCCCAATTTGTTGTGTTAAGCTTTCTCTTTTTATGGGCACCTAGGTTTCGATAGGAAATTTTCAAAGACACCATTAAGGTTCTTAAGTCAACCTTGGTAGGATTTATCTTATCTCATTGAAGACTCCGATTTATCACTCTCCTGCTCTCCCAGCAATCATCATCAAACCAGGTATTCCATTTACCTCTTATACCACTAATAGCATGTGGCCCTCCTTTGACAGCTTGAAGAGACTAATAATTGCTTTGTGGTTGTCTTCTCCACTCACTCATATTTCACTGTTAAAGGCTTTGGAAAAAATACAGAGTGAAAGTAAAAACTTGTATGACACAGTGCGGGAATACTGATTCCTGAAGTTATTCCTTATTTCTCAAGGGTTATTTTCATACCACATTCACACACCTTATAAATATAGTGCCCCATTGCATTGGTAATTCGGGTACAAGAATAACTGATATGATTTTCCCAAATTTAGGATGAGGAGTGTCTGGCAATTTCATTTTCATTTTTTCTCTTATTTTCCAACAATTTCTGTTATGCTTCACATTTCTTACGGAATGTTATTTTGCACAGCAAAATGTTCAAGTTATTCAGGTTTTGACCCTGATTCTCTACTTGCTAGAAAGTTTACAGTCGGAGAAATGCCCAGAAATCAGGTTACCTTCCATTTTGTTAATGGCGCTCCATTTTTAACAGAACTTGAGGATCACTGGTAGATGCAGTGACAGTAAAAGGAGCCTTGTTTATTAATATTTTGCATGACCATGTAATTCCTGAAGCTGTCTTTGGGGAGCTTTTTGTTGCCATATAAGTCTGACAGAAATATAGAAGAAAACAATGTTTTCCAACTCCTTTTACCCTTCATCAGTTTTTGTTTTTTGATGGTGTTGTAAACATTACATTTTTGTGCCTCAACTATAGTGTAAAATACAACACATCGGGGGTTATTACAACTTTGGAGGAGGTGTTAATCCGTCCCAAAAGTGACGGTAAAGTGACGGATATACCACCAGCCGTATTACAAGTCCATTATATCCTATGGAACTCGTAATACGGCTGGTGGTATATCCGTCACTTTTGGGACAGATTAACACCTCCTCCAAAGTTGTAATAACCCCCATGGTGTGCTCTTTGAGTCAGCTCTTTGTTCACACTTGGACAGCTTCCCCTTTCTGTATCAGATACCACCCAAGCCGGGATGCACTATCTATTACTGGTTTACAAATGTGGCTGCAAATCACTAATATATATGCTAGTGTAATTTTTCCAGTTCGCAATAGACAGTAAAACTACTTTTGCAAGTCTAAAAAAAATGCAGTTTATAAAAGGGGATTTGTACACAGCAAAACACTTTTTTCTGCCACAAAAACAGTGTTTTTGCCCTTCAGAAGCTTTGTGACTGCAAAAGATTTTTGCACAAGAGTCTCCATGTTCACTAAGTTGGAAATGCTGTAGGCAGGAAAACAATATTTTTGCCTTTAAATGCACTAAAATCGGTAACAAGAAACACTGTTCATGATTTCCTTAAATATGTGCCTTTTCTGTCAACTCTCAAATGATAGAGCATTGGCAGCAGTGGCGGGCAGTAATTTTATGAGGAAAGGGTGTTGTCGAAGTAAGCCTCAGCAAGGCCTACTAGTGCAAGGGGTTCGGCCTTCTCTGCACAAAGTCCTCAGACCATATAGAAAGAAGTTGGCACAGAAACTGAAATAAAAGACAAAGGGGGTCATTACAACCCTGGCGGACGGTGTTAAAGCGGCGGTAAGACCGCCAACAGGCTGGCAGTCTTTTTTTTGGAATTATGACCATGGCGGTTACCGCCATGGTCATCCGCCGCTTCTCCTTTCCGCCCGCCAGGGCGGAGGCGACCGCTGGGCTGGAGACCTGGGTCTCCAGCCCGGCAGCCGTGACAATACCACCGCCGGTATTGTGACCCGGCTTACCGCTGTGGATTTCCAGCGGTAGGAACCGCCATGAAATCCATGGCGGTAAGCACTATCAGTGCCAGGGAATTACTTCCCTGGCACTGATAGGGGTCTCAACCACCCCCCACCCCCACCCTGACTCCCTCTCCTACACCCCCCACCACCCCTGCCGCCCCCCTCCCCACCCCGACCCCCGACATTACCTTACTCATACACACCCGACACGCACGCAGGCACCACCAACACACATACACGCACACACACCGACACACCTGCCAACATCCACACACAGTCAGACACGCACACCCACATTCAAACATACATGCACACATCCATACAGACATACCCACAGACATACACGCACTCATTTCCAAAACACGCAACACCCCCGCAAGCATACACGCACTCACACCCCCCCTCTACATACACCCACGCACACCCCCATGCACGCACACAACACACAACACCCCCCCACCCCCCTCCTCTAACGGACGATCGACTTACCTGTTCCGTCGATCCTCCGGGAGGGGACGGGAGCCATGGGGGCAGCTCCGCCGACACCACACCGCCAACAGAACACCGCAGCATAGAATCACAGGACGTGATTCGCTGGGCAGTGTTCTGTTGGCGTGGCCGTGGAGGTGGAGCAACCTCCCCTTCCTAGCCGCCCGTCACTATGGCTGTTGGCGGCTCTCCATCGGAAAAACAACGTAGAGCTGCCAACAGTCATAATACGGCGAGCGGAAAACCGCCACCACTGGCGGTCTTCAGCACGGCGGTCTCTCGGCGGTCTTGTAAAAAGACCGCCGAGGTTGTAATGACCCCCAAAGTTTATTAAACCTCATGAGGTGGTACCACAGTTCAAACAGCACCCTTCGGTAATGTTTGAAGTAGCACACTGAACTAAGAGAACATGGTCCTTTCATACCCACACAGGGGCTAAAAGAAGGTGGTACAATTATAGAAGCAAAACTTATATACATACTGTATAGGGGGTCATTATGACCCTGGTGGCCGGCGGTAAGTTGGCGGTAACACCGCCAACAGGCTGGCGGTGTTCAGCCAGCAATTATGACCGTTGCGGAATTGCCACGGCCTTACCGCCAGCCCCTCCATTATACCACCAGGATTCCGCCTGGCGGTCATAATCCCCAGGGCAGCGGTGCAAGCACCGCTGCCCTGGGGATTATGAGTCCCCGACCGCCAGCCTGTCTGTGGCGGTACACACCGCCATTGAAAGGCTGGCGGTAAGGGGACTTGGGGTGCCCCTGGGGGCCCCTGCACTGCCCATGCACTTGGCATGGGCAGTGCAGGGGCCCCCAGGCATAGCCCTGTCACGCATTTCACTGCCCGAATTTCGGGCAGTGAAATGCGCGACGGGTGCTACTGCACCCGCTGCACATCAGCATTGCTGCCGGCTCTATTACGAGCCGGCTGCAATGTTGATGTGACATTTCCGCTGGCCCAGCGGAAATGTCATAATAGGGAGACAGGAATACCGCCGGCAATGGCGGTATTCTGTCTCGGCGGTCTTTTTCAAAGACCGCTGAGGTCGTAATAACCCCCATAAGGTCATATGGAAATGCACAGTCGACAGGTAGGAGAGGCTAACAGTTTTCAAGGACTAGTAGACACATTACTGTTGGTTACTAATTACTAACAGCTGCAGACCTTACTGGGTATGTGCAAAGTGGGAGATGCTAAATATAACTTGTCACTAGACAGATTTTCAAGAGTAGTTAACAGGAAGGTTGGACAGAGCACATGGCAAGCACATGGCAGCATGTGGCGGAGATAATGGCTGCCATGAATACAAAATGGATTCCGCGAAATGTTCACAATAGTTGCTAAATACAAGATGTCTTCTGCTAATGCTTAATCTAATCGCTACTAAATTACAACAGACAACCCTTTCAGCATTAGCTTAAGACATTCGTCTTTCTGGGATAATCTAAATATTCATCTTGTATATTTATGCTCATCATTTCAGCTATTTCCTTATCTAACATGTGTTGTGCTTTCATTTCTGTAATATTTATTTTGGTAGGCATACAAGCAGTAATACACATGGAGCAGAACATTGGACCACACTGAATACAGATACAGCATGTGAAAAATATTGCAATCATTACACACAGGATAGTCAGTAGTTTCCAGCCCCAAGCGGAAACAAGAGCCCAAAACCATCCAGAAAAAGTCCAAGTACCAGTCTCTGTGTGAATTTCTGCAGCAATTTTATGCAATTTAGATATTGCATCATATACTGAAGGTGAGTGATCTGGAATGAAAAAGCCGCAACTATTACCGATGATGCGACATGCACCACCTTGATCAGCTAATATCACATCTAGTACCATACGATTTTGGAGCGCTACAATCCTCACAATTTGGAGCTCCTCTGTAATTTTACCAAGTGCCAGAGCTGCCTGATTGGTAACAGCTTCCACAACCCTAGTCAATCGTCTCACTTTCCTACTATTTAACGCAGCACCCAAAATGGAGAACAACCCTAAATTAAAATCAACATATTGTTGCAGGGTAGTGTCCGTTTGGTCTACCTCATTTGTACTGATTGTCCTTTTATATCTATTTTTAATGATGTCATTGAACAGTTTAAAATCTCGGTGATATGATGCAGGTGCCAAAAACACAAGGGGTAATAGAAAAGATACATAACACACACCTGACCACCCAACAGGTAGTTGGTAATATCCATAGTTACCACAAACAAAATATGTATTATGTGAAGCTATAAAACTACTATTATTTACACCCTCAATAGTTAAAATCAAGGTACAATCGCTTATCCCCACTGGAATTCGCCCAATGCTACGTATACATAAATCTGCTTTAGTTTTTGTAACAGAAATCACAAATTGTTCTTTCTTGTCACAGTCTCCTATATTTGTGAAGACATATGGTATTGAAACATTGTCTGATTGATACTCTTCCCATTCCCATTTAGTTCCTTTGACTTGGGGATACCCATCTTTGTCTTGGTAGCATACTTTATTAAGGCGAAAAAGATGTCCGCCCGCTGTACGTTTTCCAGATGCAAACAAAAGCGTATACCAAGCTTGACAAGAACCATTGTGTGAAAAAGGAAGAGGAATGAAAGGTGTTCCTCCTTTCTTTTGATGCGCAGGTATCATTCCACATACCCAAAAGTTAGTAGTATTTGTAGCATTATGAGTATGATGCAACATCTGAATGAAAGTATTATTGAAGTACGATTGACGGTGCTTCTGCTCCTGATAGGGAAGCGTAAAGTAATAGTGATCCTCTGGTACTGGAGTAGTGGCAAAAAAAAACTCACGAGCAGGAGCCATCTTTTCAACAAACCAGGTGATTATTGCCATAACCACCAAAACAACAACAAACCCCATAGTACTAATGATCACTTTGTTATTCATTTTAGCAACAGTGATAATCGACCCCTCCAGAAATTAATTAAAAACAATTGTTGGAGCTCTTATCCCTGGGCAGCCGCTGATTTCTTCACCACGGGCCAAGATGGGTGTCACTACTCTAATGCATGGGTGATCCCCCCCTTGCCAATTTGGCTCTCTGTTTCCTTAACCCAGAGCGGTAGCTCAACCAATTTTCTCCAGCACCACAGATTCTTTCCTCGGTCTCAAATTATATCGCAATACTCCAGAAATCATATGGTCCGGGACGAACTGCGCAGATTCGTCAGGTGATATAGCACGGCCTTTCTCCGTAGTCAAGATCTCTCGATGATCGATAAGCACAGAAGGTTCCACCAAGGTAGGTAGCACTCTCTTGCAGTGAGTACTATGGACCCAATTCTTTCGGTTCGTCACTCGAACTGCTGTCCTTGTCGCAAGGAGCACCTGCTCTGGGCCTCGCCAACTTGGTTCCAAGCTGCTTGATCTTTCAATGGACTTAATCATCACCAGGTCACCAGGTCGGAGTTCATGGCCTTCACCTGTAGATCTGTCAGGAAGTGCTTCTCGAACATGTTGATGAATAGAAACCAAATTGTCAGTTAACTGAGTCAAATAATCATTCATCAGGACACAAGGTACACCATATACAGAATTTGGCTTAGGAACTCCCCAAATGTTCATTGGCCTTCCAAATACTATTTCATATGGGGTAATGCTGGTTCGAGATTGTGGCACTGACCTAATAGACAATAATGCCAACGGTAATGCATCCGACCAAGTTCAAGATGTGGAAGCTTGTATCTTCGCTAACTTCAGCTTCAAAGTAGCATTATACCTTTCCACCAACCCTGCTGATTGTGAGTTGAAAACTGCATGGAACTTCTTTTTGATCCCTAATCCTTTCGGGACATACTTAATAACTTCCCCAACAAAATGAGGTCCGTTATCATTCCATAAAAGTCTGCAAACACCAAACCTAGGAAAAAATTATTTCAAAAGCACCTTCGCTGTGGTAATGGCAGTATTATCCTTTGTGGGCTACGCCTCTATCCATTTACTAAAGGCACATACCACCACCAAAACATACTTTAAATTGTTGCAGCGTTCAAGCTGAATCTAATCCATTTGTAGAACTTCAAAAGGTGCAGTTGGTGTAGCAAACCCTCCCGCAGGAGTTTGTGTCCCTTTTCCAGGATTGTTTTGTTAACAGATCAAACAAGACTGTACTACTCTCTTAGCTGTACTGGAAATTTCTGGATGCTCCCAAACTTGCATAAGAAACTTCGTTATTGTTGAAGCTCCAACATGTGCCAGCCCATGTGCCATCTGAACCATAGGTTGTACAAAAGCTATAGGCAATTTCCATTTGTCCATCTGCTTATTCCGCCAACAGCCCTCATCATCCAATTCTCCTTCTTCAGACCATTGCTCACGCTCTTTCACAGAAGCAGATTTCTGTAAATCCAATACGTCTTGTCTAGCATTATGCCAACATTCAGCTTGTGACTTCACTACATACATAGAAGTAGTACTTCGCTGCATCGCAGTCTCACGTGCTATGCGGCCTGTAAGGGCATTACCTTGCCCTATCTTATCGGTCACTTTCTTGTGTGCACTACATTTCACAATAGCTGTTTTCTTTGGATATGTCAATGCAGCCAAGAGGTTATGCACTAATTCTCCGTGCATTATCTGCATCCCGTGGGATGTGAGAAAGCCTCTCTCCTTCCAAAGCAAACCAAAATCATGAGCCACTCCAAAAGCATAGCGGCTGTCTGTATAAATGTTCACACATGAGTCCGTACTAAGCTCACATGCTTGTGTCAAAGCCATTAGTTCAGCTGCTTGAGCTGACTTCTGTGGTATACGAGCTGTCTCCACTACCATGTGTATTGTGGTGATTGCATATGCAGCTGAGGTCGTACCGTCTGGCAACTTCAAACAAGACCCATCAACCCACAATTCCCCTTCTACATCTGGAAGGGGCGTATCTTGCAAATCAATACGACCCTTTGTCTGTTCTTCTGTAAGGAATATACAATCATGTGTTTATTGTGACTGAGGCTGAGTTACCGGATATGGCAACAAAGTGGCTGGATTTAATGTTGCACATCTCTTCAGTGTAATGTGAGGAGCCAGCAATGTCAATTCATATCTTGTCAGGCGAGCGCTAGTTAAATCTTGCGTCTTTGTTTGATTTAAAAGAGCATCAACCGCATGGGGTACTAACACCAACAGCTTATGTGACAAAACTATCCCTTCACTCTGACGTATTGACACAGCTGTTGCGGCAACTGAAGGAAAACACCCAGGCAACGCTCGAGCGACAGGATCAAGTACTGCTGAAAAATATGCACAGGGATGCTGCTTATCGCCATGTGTCTGTACTAAAACTGACAATGCACATCCATCTTTCTCATGTACGTAAAGTGCAAAAGGCTTCGTGTAATCTGGAGTACCTAACACTGGTGCTGAACATAGGGCTTGTCGTAGCTGCCGGAAAACATTCTCACATTCATCTGTCCACGGGTGGGGCATTGGAGTATTTTTAGTCAAAAGTGTTAGCAAAGGTTTGACAATGTGTGAAAACCCTAATATCCATTGCCTACAAAAAGAAGTAAGACCAAGGAATGCATGAACATCTTTCTGAGTAGAGGGTACTGGTGTGTCTAAAATTGCTTGAATACGATCTGATGTAAGTGCACGACCCTCCTTAGACAAAAGGTGACCTAAATAGGTTACCTTTGGTCTACAATATTACAATTTATTTCGTGACACTTTATGATGGTGTGAAGCAAGAAAAGAAAGTAAGGACAAAGTGCACTTTTCACATTGCTGAGGGGTATCAGCTGCCAACAAAATATCATCAACATATTGTATGAGAGCCACACCTTCAGGCAAAACAAAAGAATAAAGTTGTCGTTTTAACGCTTGACTATAAATACTAGGAATCTCAGTATAGCCTTGAGGAACTCTGCAAAATCTATATGATCGTTTATTCAAAGTAAAACCAAACAAATATCGGCTGTCAGGATGAATAGGGATCGAAAATAAAGCATTCTTCAAGTCTATCACAGAGAACGTAGTTGCTGTCGGGAGAACCAAAGTAAGAAGTGTTGTGATGTCAGATACCACAGGATATTGTGGTACCGCAATCTTATTCACTTTTCATAAATCAATATTGAATCGGTAAATCCTAGTATAAGTATCCTTTTTCAGAATAGGAAGAATCGGACTGTTCCAAACATTATACGGAACTTCCTCAACAACTCCAACTGCAATAAGATCATGCACAATTCGTGTGAGTGCTTCTTCGCCCTCCTGTGAAATTTGTAGTGAGGCAAACGTGGCAATACAGCTCCCTCCTTGACACTAATATGTACCAGTGGAATAATCATTTCTCCCACATCAGTATCTGAAGTAGCCCACAAAGCAGTAGGGAGTGAAGCTAATGCAATATCCTCTTTAACAAGACAAACTCTTTCCATCACAGGATGATTATCATTCAAAATAACACGCACCCCTTCAGGAGAGCATCGTATTGTAGCCCTGAAATACTTGAGCATATCAAGACCCACAATATTGTCTGGTGTATTTGGAGAAAGCAAAAACGGACATGGAGCAGTAAATTTATCAACATGGAATGCAAGTAGTTGTGACAATGGGCTAGGGGAAGGTGTTCCATGGAAACCTATTGATGTAATGGTTAAGCCAGACAGGGGAGCCCTTGGAACCAATTGTTTAGACAAGGCGCTACGAGTAGCTCCTGTATCAATCAGTAGAACCCAAAACATGTGCTGTAACATAGGGACCCCTCTGATCTACTGGAACTTCAACTGATTCCTTACCCCATCCTAGGCAATCCTATACATAAGCAGAATCTTGGAAATCGGGGTCCAAATAGTTAGACACCTGGTATTGGTTCCGTCTATCAAACGTGTTAAACTCATCCTGCCCTCGTATATTAGCATCAACCCTAGCATGATCATTTGTGCTTCTTCTAGGCCCTGAATATTCTGAGCGATTTCTCATTTGTCCCGACCACGTGAACACTGCTGAACACGTAGTGCTGGACAATCGGCAGCCCAATGCCCAAATTTCTTACAATACACACACTGATCATCAGACAAATTCGAACGAGTGTAAGAAGAACCATAAGATCCATTCCACCTCTATCACTACCTCTAAAAGACGGACCATAAGCTTCGGCCAACATAACCTTCGTCTTTAATTCTTTAATCTTTTTATCCTCACTACCTTTTGCTTCTAATTCCTGATGTTCATAATACTGAGCCATAGTCAAAAGAGAAACCGGAGTAGAGGTAGTCCATGAACTTTCACTAGCTTTTAGACGACAAGCTATTCCAGGTACAGATTTGCGACATATTTATCGACGAACAAATATCTGCCCGTATCATCTGACAAAAACTGGCCGCTAAAATCATGAAATGCTTCTTCAAAGTGTGTAAAGAAATCAGAGACCGATTCATCTGCCTTTTGCTTACAAGATGCTAAAGCAGTTCAATCTATCTTTTTAGGGGGAATAATCGTTTTTAACTTAACTAATATGGCTGCGGGAAGATCTAGAATCAACTGATACGGCTTTTTCGCAGGTTCCCTATCCCCGTCCATCTGTTCTAATTCTTTCCATGACGCCCCAAAAACTACACGATCATCAACTTTACGAACAGTTCTCCACATATCTGACGGTAATATCAATCTGAAAAATAAATCAATGTCAGCCAAAGTCATAGTACAAGAACTAATTGCTCCCTCAACTTCCTCATAAAAGGCGGCTGGATTTTTCCGCGGGTCAGGTAGTGCTGTTTTAAGTGCCATTACATCTCCCCTATTCCAAGGAGTATACACCTAATTATGAATAAAATAACCCTTAGCATCAACAGAAGTTTTATCATCACTTGTACCCGATCCTTTAGGAGGAACATACAAAGGCGCGGCCTCCCGCATTGGTTTTGCATGAACTATCATAGTCTTGTCTGTTCCGAAGATGGAAGCTTGCACCCCGCCAGTCTGAGATGTCCGTGCAACTACGTCCATGGCCCTTTTCATCTCTTGCAAACGAACTGCTGCAACACATAATTTTACCAAACGCCTGATTGCATCAGCCACCTGGGAGAAAACAAAAAGACCGTCACACATTTGCTTATGATCAGCTGCTAAATCATCGGGCTCTAACTCATCAGAATATTTCCAAAATAGTTCAATAACTTCTGTGCCAAATGCCTCAGTAAAATATATCTGCTCCTTTTCCGTCCACCCTTTCATGTTGTCTAAAAGTTCAGAAGCAGAGACAACTCTACGAATTGCTTTACAAGCAATAGATGTAAGCTCAGACGCACGGTCAGCAGGCAACATAGAGCGACTGTCTCGTATCTTTTGTTGCTCCGAACCAGAGACCTCAGCTAACTCATGAGGGGCAGAAGGAACGACATACGGATTGGAGGGCGATCTAGTAACAAAAAATCATTGTGCGGTTTATTAAGGATAGGATAGAGAGGTTGTCGAACAGTGTATTGGCCAGTTACCTGTAGTTTAAGTTCTTTCTCTTCTATCTCCTTTAAATCATTTATTTCTTTCTTTCTCATTTCCAATGCTTTCACATATACATTCTTCCGCTGCTCTGTCTCAAGCAAGGCTTGCTCACGCTTCACTCGTCCATGCACTTCTTTCTCCCACATTCGTACACAGTCAAACATATCTTGCCTAGACCTTCGCTTACGCATACATTGTTCCACACACTCAACCTTTCGCAAATCAAATGGCCCATGCATCGGTCAACGTAACTCAGGATCCGCACGAGCGTATTTATTCCATAATGTGCTGTACATTATAGAAGAAAGACCATGTTTAACATACATATCTCTATTGGGCGTCTCCTCTGGGGGTGCCGGTTGCGATTCTTCCACTCTCAAATTGGTACCATTACAAAGGCAACACATCTTACGAAGTGCGCTAAAAACAGGCATGCCAAAAATAGTGCAGAATATGCAGTATTATAATCAAAGTAGCACTTAAAGTGCTGTTCAAATCAAAATTAAATTGGAGAAAATTCTCCTCCTTACCTGCCTTTATAAATTGCAATTTATATATCAATTCAAAGGACACAAATTGACTAGTCACCCGCATCTGAATTTAAGGACACTTCCAAATTCTGGAAAGTGATAAATCACCCTTACTTTTCTGATAAGAACTCTTTGGCCAATGAATGTTTTATTACTGAGGATGTCTGGATAAATCATTTTAGGAAAGTTTTCTGCTCTGAAACCTATGAGAATTCGCATGTGGCAGTTACTCCTGCTACACATTTTACTCCAGTTTTTAACTTTAAGGCCCTAAATATTATTTTTGATCTCCATGAGGTCAAAGGTGCCATTGATAGATCAAGGCAGGGAAAGGCCCCTGGCCCCGATGGGGTTCCTGTCGACCTTTTTAAATCAGAAATTGAGCTCTGGGGCCCTTTGGTTACAAATGTGTTGAACAACGTGGTAACTAGTAATGTGCCCTCTTCATGGAAATCGGCTATTATTGTTCCCATCTTTAAAAAAGGTAATAGACAAGACCCCTCTTGTTACAGACCAATCTCCCTTATTGATTCAACGGCAAAGATTTTAGGTAGTGTGATCTTGTCCCGTTTAGAAGATTGGGTAACAGATGCCCAGATTTTATCTCCCATCCAATTTGGTTTTAGACCCGGTGTGGGCACAGTTGAGCAAGTTTTAAACTTACAATTGATACTTAATAAATATGTGTCTGTTAAGAAAGAGTCCATCCATATGGCTTTTATCGATCTAACCAGTGCCTTTGATTTGCTTAACAGATCAAAGTTATGGCAAATCCTAGAAGTTCTAGGGTGTGACCCGGCTCTATTGGAGCTTATTAAACGTCTACATACAGACCTAACGGTTTCTGTTCAGGTCGGCTCATTTGGGCAGAGAACCCCTCCTATTCCGTCAACCAGGGGCGTAAGGCAAGGATGTATTTTAGCCCCTTTTCTTTTCTTGATCTATATAAATGGGCTCTATGATTTTTTGGTTAAACAAGCAAAGGATGTACCGAAGATGGGCCAAAGATTACTTCCAGTTTTATTATATGCGGATGATGCAGTTTTAATTGCTCGTACTGCAAATGGCTTACAGGGCTTATTGGACATATTTTATGAGTTTATGTCGAGCCTCGATTTGAAGATCAATTACCCCAAGACTTTTGTCATGACCTGTGGCCCACGTAACACAAAATCCAAACAATTTACTATGGGAGGGCATTCTCTTATTAAGGTCAAAGATTTTTGTTACCTAGGCATGTATTTGAGTTCCTCTCTGTCCTGGAAGACTCATATTAATTTTAAGCTCCAACAGCTGATAAGGAACACCGAAGCGATCTTTCGCTTCTCTAATAAATTAGGCCATAGACCCCCTGCACAGATGAAAACTCTGTATAATTCTAAGTGTACCGCAGCTGTGCTCTACGGAGCAGGCGTTTGGGGCTGTGTAAAGGTACCATCTCTCCAGAGGGTCGAAAATAAATTTTTGCGAAGATTACTGTTGGTTCCAAAATGTACTGCAAATATCATCTGCCACGAAGAACTTGGTCAGTGTTTTTTGGAGGATAGGGTTTTTTTGGCGCCATTATTGCTTTGGATTAGATGTTGGCTAAACCCAATGGCAAAATTGGTCCAAGATTGTATTTCTGAATGCTTACAATTGGAAAATTCAAATAGGATCCCCTGGCTTACGTTTCTACGAAACTCTTTTGAGAATTTAGGTCTTAGATATATGTTCGATGAACCTCACCTATTAACTATAAATTCTAGGTCCGTTCTGAAGACTACTTACTCCGAGTACATATCAGACCTGAGATTTTGCAGTTCTCTGAAATTAAAATCCTTTGATTCCTATTCTCAGGTTGTGACAGCCCCATGCCTTGAACCTTATCTGACCTGGTTTTCCAGTTTTAAGATACTTTCTTTTTTAACACTTTTTAGACTTAATTTAATTCATTTTAAAGTAGCGTTTCCTGAACCATGTTTTTGGAAAAGGGATTTACCTCTTTGTCCCTGTGATTCTAGATCAACCCAGAGTACTTTGCACTTTTTTCTCTTTTGCCCTTTTTATGCTGCTCCTAGAGGGGTTTGCATTTTACCCACTTTACGTTTTGTTAGACCCATCCATTACAAGGAAGCTTTAATATATTTTCAGAGATTGCCAGATAGGCAAATTTGTCATTTTGTATTAGATTTTGTTACAGCTTCTTTAAGCATTAGGAAAAGGCTCATTTCATTTTAAATGTATATGTATGTATAGTTTAATATTGTAAGTTAATTTTTGTATTCTGTTATTGTGATTTTTCTTATGTTATGAGTTTTATTTGTTTATTTTATGGGATTTTAGACCGGATGTTTACGTAATGTTTTAGATATGGTACTATTTTATTCTTCTATCTATTTACTGTAACGTAATTATTGTGTGGTATTTGTGTTTTTGTCTGTACTTTTATGGCATTTGCCGAATAAAGTTTTGTGACTGACTGACTGACTGACTGACTAGTCACCCAAAACACGAGAGCCACAGAAAGTGGTGAAACAAAGGCATCAAAACCCACAGCAAGTGCTGTAAAACGGCTCTTACCAATCACAGGGCGTCCAGGTTCCAACTGCCAAGTTCTAAAATCGACCAAATCGTCACTGCAAGACGAATGAACAAAAAGGATCTCAGTCGAGGACCGGCGCCACCTGGATGGTCAAATCAGAAAGAAGGGAAAAACACCATGGTTGCCAAGACTCGGGTCTCCTCGGGCATTGATTGTCCGCAGCGAGATCCCAATCCTTCATCGCAACCGATCTGTCGGGCTTCCGAGTCTTCGATGAGTCCCTGTTCGGGAGCAAATTTGTCAAAGTAAGCCTCAGCAAGGCCTACTAGTGCAAGGGGTTCGCCCTTCTCTGCACAAAGTCCTCAGACCATATAGGAAGAAGTTGGCACAGAAACTGAAATAAAAGACAAAGTTTATGAAACCTCATTAGGTGGTACCACAGTTCAAACAGCACCCTTCGGTAATGTTTGAAGTAGCACACTGAACTAAGAGAGCATGGCTTTTTCATACCCACGCAGGGGCTAAAAGAAGGTGGTACAATTATAGAAGCAAAACTTATATACATATAAGGTCATATAGAAATGCACAGTCGACATGTAGGAGGGGCTAACAGTTTTCAAGGACTAGTAGGAGCACATGGCAGCATGTGGCAGAGAGATAATGGCTGCCATGAATACAAAATGGATTCAGTGAAATGTTCACAATAGTTGCTAAATACAAGATGTCTTCTGCTAATGCTTAATCTAATCGCTATTAAATTACAACAGTGTGTGGGGGAGGGGGAGGTTACACATGCACACATACACCTCATTCACACCCATTCATTCACATATGCACTCACAAACCCATTCACAACATACATTCATATATGCACACATGCAACAAACATTTAAAAAAAATGTACCTCAAGAGCAGTAGCTCTGCCAGGGACACCTCAGAGGTCCCAGGAGGAATGGGACTGCTGCCTTCCCTCATTGGCTGACCTAAGATCAGCCAATGAGGGAAGGCAGCAGTCCCAAGCCTCAGAGGCCCCATGAGGGTTGGGACTACTGCCTTCCCTCATTGGCTGACCTAATTTCAGCCAGTGAGGGAAGGCAGCAGTCCCATTAGAAAAATAGAAAAGTTTCTAGCATATGCAACAATAATTGTAGATTATGCTTTCTGTATCTTTACTATTCCAAAACAGCAGCCGATCAAAAAACAGTAAACATAAACCACATATCCCATGAGGCTTTGAACCACACCTCCATAATCACCCACCAACAGTAATGAGGCAAACCCAACAAAACAGTGAAACACCATCTTGACTGCCTCTTTCTGTGAAAAAGTTCAATATCAACTGAAACGACAACAGAAAACCAAATGATCAAACAGTCCATGAGGTAGTGATCTCCAACCACCAGAAAGAACATCGGAATCCAAAGATATAGGGTTTCTTGAACATCTCAAACTTGTCTCTGATATGCTCCTGGGAAGAAAACAAGTACATGAAATCAGAACCCACATTCTGCACTTTCAAAGGGTCGGGTCATAAGCAATAACGATCAACATGATATACATTTCAATAGCAACACAACTTATCAAAGCAGTGTTCTTCTCCCAGTGGTGGGTTAATCCTCACTTCTGTAACTTTAATAGAATCTAAAATTCTTGTCACATATGCTAGAAATGTTCTATTCTATGTCAGGACCGGAGACTCTGATCATGCTGGTCCAAAGCTGAACAACAACTTTAGAAGAAGCATGCAGAGTATGCTTATAATAAAACGTTTTAAACATAGAATCAGATGACTAATCAGCTGCTCCTAAAATGTCTTCTAATCTAGAACCAAGTAGAAATGCCTTGGAAGCCATCACCCACCTAGCAGAATGCACACCATAAATTGACACATCAATGCCCGCTTCAGCCATGATCTAAGGTCATGGCTAAGGTCACAGCAGACACTGGCTTGAAAGGCTTTTGAATTGCTAGTCAAAGAGGTCCCAAGGAATCGGTCCTACAGGACAAAGTGCGCTCTTCGTACGCTTTCAAACATTTGACCACACATAATTGAGCATTATGAGGAAAAGCTGGATAATCAACAGATTGAGACATAGGGCCTCATTATGACATTGGTGGTACGTCCCGCTTACCCCCATGCTGACCGCTTCCAACATAACGGTGGTGTGGCGGATTACCATATTACCCAAATTATGACCCACACATACCAATCCGTCACTATACAGACACACACACGTCTGCCAGCCCAAAGGTCAGTGATAAATTGGTGGTACCAAAACCCACAACGTTACACCAACAGAATTACGCCCACAGCATTATGACCCACGAATCACTGTGGCGGACATTCAGTGGCGCTAAACCATTGGCGGTACATACCGCTGCGCTCAAAATACACACAGACTTACAAAACAACTTCACAGTGGACAATTTGAATAACACATACACACACCCACAAGACTATAAAACTCACACACACAATACCCACAACCCCTTACTCTGAAAAAATATTGTCAACTGAGAGAGACAGACCAAGAGCACCCACAGAACCAGAGCCACAAAACACCATCACCCATACACCATCCACGCACCTTACAGCACACACCCCAACACATCACCCCACACACCCTCACACATCATACACACTACACCTATTGCACCACAAAGACACCCCAGGTTATCAGAGGAGGAGCTAAGGATCATGGTGGAGGAAATCATCCGGGTAGAGGCACAGCTATTCGGATCACAGGTGCAGCAGACATCCATTGCAATGAAGATGGAGCTATGGCGGAGGATCATGGACAGGGTCAACGCTGTGGTACAGCACCCAAGAACAAGGGATGACATCAGGAAAAGGTGGAGTGACCTACGGGGAAAGGTGTGTTCCGTGGCAGCAGGACACCAGATAGCAGTACAGAGGACTGGTGGTGGACCCCTACCTCCTCCCCCACAACTAAAAGCATGGGAGGAGAAAGTCTTGAAAATCATGCATCCTGAGGGCCTGGCAGGAGGAGCGAGAGGACTGGACTCTGGTAATTCAACTCTCTATTACTATTACCCCCCCTACCTGCATGCCATCACATACCCCCACCCCTGCCCTCACTCCCATCACCCCACCACCTCACATACACCCCACCATCACAACCCACTCATCCCAATGCCAAGCCCTGCACGTAACACAATGCACGGACCCCATCACAGACCTGCATGGACACACATCACTAAAGCATGCACACCAGAGACAATCACCTAGCCCACCAAATCTCTACTCACACAAGACTAAGCTGGCAGGGCAATAACAATCATAGAGGACAACACACCCATGCACAAGATGGCACACACAGAAACAATAACACTGCATTTACATCCCCACAGGTCCCCCATCACCGGAGAGGAGATGCAAGCAACATCCAGTCCCCCCCCAGAAGAGGCCCACAGTGATGACAGCAGCTCTGGACGCCTGGATCTGGTTGATCAACCTGGCACATCAGGGACCTCCAGGGAGAGTCGGTAACCCAGGCACAGTCTCATAACACCACAGAGCCTCCCCCCTCAGGAAACACCACCACAGCACCCACCCAGCGTGCCCATACCACTGTCCCCAGGACATGTCAGTCAGCAGTGTGTCCACCACTACAGGGACCCTAGGCCACCCCACAAACAGAGGACGATCATGGTCCTGGGGTCAGTGGCAGTGGACACACAGTTCAGGGGACAGAGGCACAGGACAACAGGGAAGCTGGAATGACTGCTGTGCGACAGGGGGAGGACAGGACCAGGAAACTCACTCTCCAGGAGGCACTCACCACCATCCTTGGAGCATACCACCATTCCCAGGAGAGGATGGGCCAGATACTGGACAAGTTGCAGGAGACCCAGCGGCTGCAGAAGGGAAAGTACGTGGGGATCAGGGAGGACTTGAAGGACATCCACACCACCCTGGTCACCATTGCAGGGGTGCCGGCAGACATGGACAACCCCATGAGGAGGCAGTGGCACACCAATGGGCCCCTGACACTAGCCAAAACGATGAACAGTCTTCCGCCTCCACTGCCACTAGTGGACAGGAGGCCCCGCCACAGGAACAACAGATCAACTGAACCCCTCCCCCTGCAGAAGGAGAACCACCCCGCAAACGGTCCCTGCGTTCCAGGCAGAAGCCAGAGAACATTGCCAAGACCCGTGCCAGGAAATAAGACTCTCCTGAATGTCACCCTGGTGTCCCACTCAGTCACCCTGTCCAACTTGAACTGCCATTTCTCCACTTCCTATTCCACCTTGGACAATGCACCTGCGATACCAATAGACTGGACTCTACCCTCAACTTTCCCCCATCAGCAACCCAGCCCACTGCAATACTCCCTCCACTTATAGCATCTAAATAAACACCCTTGGAACAAATACAAGTATGGAGTCTGTCAATTGATTGAACTACGTATTTGTTTAACTAACTGTAAACATTGCAATTCAACTATACAGTAATGTATACATAGGTATGACCTATAGTTGGCTGCAGTCACCACACCAGGAGCCAGAGTGGGGCACAGATATCTAAAAATAGACATGCCAAAGGGTACAGTAGGTGGCCATAGTAGTGGTAAAATCAGCCTGCCATGTACAATGTCCAACACAAAACTGTCAATGGAAGGTGAAGTTACAGTGTCTTACCTGTGTGTCACTGGAAGTACTGTCGTATGATTGATGTTCTGTTGTCCTCATCCTCTTCTTCCTCTTCGTCACTGTCCTCAGGGTCCACTGCTGCCACACGTTCATCTCCAGCTTCATCCTCCTGCAGAAAAAGCTCCTGGCTTCTAAAGGAAAGGTTATACGACATACAGCATTCCACAATAATCTGGCACACCTTCTTAGGTGAGTAGCACAGGGAACCACCTGTTAGATGGAGGCAACGAAACCTGCCCTTCAGGAGGCTGAATGTCCTCTTGATTATTCTTCTTGTTCGCCCATGTGCCTCATTGTAACATTCCTCTGGCCTAGTCCTGGGATTCCTCACTGGGGTCAGTAGCCATGAAAGGTTGGGGTAACCAATATTAATATCAATGGATACCTGTTAGCCAAACACTAACCCTTAGGGCCAACACCATATCCATACACCAACATATACTGGGTCGGAATCATGGGCTCACCTATTAGCCACACTCGGTGCCTCTGGAGTTGGGCCATCGCATATGGGATGCTGCTATTCCTCAGGATAAAGGTATCATGCACAGACCCAGGATACTTAGCATTGACCTGGGAGATGTACTGGTCCGCCAGGCACACTATCTGCACATTCATGGAGTGAAAGCTCTTTCGATTTCTGAACACCATTTCATTTCTCCGGGGGGGGGGGGGAACAAATGCAATATGTGTACCATCAATTGACCCAATAATGTTGCGGATGTGTCCCATTGCATAGAAATCAGCTTTCACTGTGGCCAAATTCTCCACCTGGGGGAAAACAATGTAGCTGTGCATGTGTTTAATCAGGGCAGACAACACTCTGGTCAATGCTATTGAGAACATTGGCTGAGACATTCCTGCTGCCAAGCCCACTGTCACTTGGAAAGAACCAGTTGCCAAGAAATGGAGCACAGATAGGACTTGCACAAGAGGGGGGATCCCAGTGGGGTGACGGATAGCAGATATCAGGTCTGGCTCCAGTTGGGTACACAGCTCTGTGATTATGGCCTTGTCCAGCCTACAGGTGAGGATAATGTGCCTGTCCTCCATTGTTGCCAAGTCCACCAGTGGTCTGTACACGGGAGGATGTCTCCATCTCCTATTCATCTGCAGCGGTTGTACTCCAGGGGGCAAAAGAGTGAACAGCGGGTCAGCATTCCACATTTCCAAACTGTACACTGTTTTGCTTATTGTGACAGTAACAGTATGTTTTTGGATAGGCCCAAATGGTGCTTCTGTGTACTGTTACGCAGTTAGATGCCATGGCCTAACCCCCCCCCCCCCCCAAAATGGCACCCACCTGCCTTGTGTGGATGGACATGTGGAAATGAGGTAATGCCGCTGATGATGTGCGCCATTGCGGGAGGCGGTCGAGTACCACAGTGCAACTCCTCATTGGTTAACATTGGGCCCTGTGGGTTACAGTGGCCAGTGGTGAAGTTGCCGGCGGTGACGGTATGCACCAACGCGGACGTGACCGTCATTTTCTATCTGTTCTCTCACTTGCTACTTGACATTCAACAGGAGAGGACCTACACTGCAAGTGCTGCTGTGACCTGTGCATGGAACCGACCATGGCTCGAGCCACTGGAGAAAGGGTCCTGCCTACACTGCTGCAGAGTTGGAAAGACTGGTGGTTAGGGTCCTACCTCAGTACCGAATGGTGTATGGGCTTCCAGACCAACAGGTGAGTACACTGTGAGCACGATGTATGGAGCATGAATGAATGTAGTGCTGTGTGTGAGGGCCTCATGTAAGGGGGGTTGCAGCATGCTGCATGTATGGTGGGCAATGTGTGTGCATAAGGGGAGTGGAGGGCTATGGTGGGACATGAGTGTAACAAGCCGGATGGTACGGTTGATACCTTTTTCTATGTTTATTTGTCTCCAGGTCAGCGCCCATCAGGAAAAGGGTATATGGCGTGCCATCGCCAAGGACCTGGGGGGTCTATGGCAGGCGGAGCACCCACTGCCGCAAACGGTGGGAGGATCTGAGACGCTGGGCACGGAAGACAGCAGAGGCCCAGCTGGGATGGCCTCCCAATGAAGAAGGGGTGTCCATCCAACCCTGACCCCCCTGATGTTTCGCATACTGGTGGTGGCCTATCCAGAGCTGGATGGGCGCTTGAGGGCATCACAGCAGGCACAAGGGGGTAAGTACGGTTTACAAATCTACTACTTGTGCGTGGTGGGGTGGTCTCTAGGTGGGGAATCTAGGCCTGTGGGTGCCCCTAGGTCAGGAATAGGACATTGCAGGGTAGGTCCCATGTTGGCCAGGGGCTGATGTACACCACCTCCTACAAAGCTAGTAGGCATCCACTACTGGGCAGGGGTCTGTGGATGTCAGGTATGCTGCTATTGGTGTTAGGTATTCCTGTCCTTGGTCTGGTGACTAGCATTGTGACTGGTAGTGCATTGCATAGTGCACAGGCCTGTTCCCTGTGTGAGGGTGCTGTGTACGCCAACAGTGTTGTTGGGGCAGCTATTGACCAACTGTGTCCTTTGTCTCTCCGCCCATTTTTGTTTTGTCACCCTGTCCTTATGTGCATTAGCATCATCTGGCGGAGGAGCAGTGGCACCAGCGACGGAGGGAGCTCCATCCCACATGGCCCATGAGACTGGATTCACCGATGGTAAGGGCACCAGTGGGATGGGGGGCGAGGGGAGCACCACGGCGGAAACAGAAAGGGACAGTTCTTACAGTGATAACTCCTCAGATGGAAGCTCGCTGCTGGTGGCGGACACCTCTCTGCCCACCCCAACTACAGGTACAGCCGCCACCCCCATACCAGCACCGCCCTCCCAGCAGCCCCTCACCGAGTTTCCTGTGCCCGTTCACCGAGGAGGGTGGGCATCTCCTTCGCCCCAGGCACCTCAGGCCCTGCCCCAGTCAGCCCTGCTGCCCTGAGTGAGGAGGCTATTGACCTCCTGCAATCCATCTCTGTTGGGCAGTCAACCATAGTGAATGCCTTCCAGGGGCTGGCAGCCCATTTGCAAGAAACAAATGCATTCCTGCAGCCCAACAGAGATCAATCCATGCTTTGGACTCCTCCCTCATGACAGCCATTGTCCCTTCCTCTAGCCTCCCCCCTCCAACTTCCTCTACCCAGTCCCATTCCCCTCAACCCCAAACTATCCCAAGCACACATTCAGACCAGCATGCACCCAAGACAACACACAGGAGTGGCTCAGGCAAACACAAGCACCACACATCATCCCACAGGCAATCACACAAACACCATCCAGATGCAGACACACCAACATCCACTGCCTTCACTGTGTCCCCCTCCTCCTCCTCGTCCACCATTTCGCCATAGCGTCTCCACTCACACCTACATGCACTACATCCTCATCCACTACCCCATCACCATTACGCCTATCACTACACACCCCTCATGGGCAGACACCACCCCTACATCCATGCACACGTCCCCTGTGTCCTCTCCCACTGTGTCTGTGCCTCCTCCTCCCAAAGTACACATACGCAAGCACTCAGATACCCAACAGCCATCCACCTCACAACAGCACTCAGCCCATGCACCTGCACTGAAACACAGCAGACAGACCCCTCCTACAGCCACTCCCTCTTCCTACACTCCCAAACCTTCACCCTCTTCCAGCCCCAGTGTGCCTAAGGAGCTTTTCCTCTCTGCCATTGACCTCTTCCCTACCCCTCCCCCACCTCCGTTCTTCACGTCGGGCTAGGGTGGTCAGAACCCAGCCGAGCACCTCAGCCCCCCAGTCCACGGCCACAGTAGTGTCGGCAGCTACCACAGGTGTGAGAGGTTCCAGGGAACCAGCCATCAGTACTGACAGTGTGACTGCATCAGCTGCCAACGGGAAGGAGGCACCACCAACTGCCAAGGGGAAAGGCAAGGAGGCACCACCAGCTGCCAAGGGGAAAGGCAAGGAGGAACCACCTACTGTCAAGGGCTAGGGCAAGGAGGCACCACCAGCTGCCAAGGACAAGAGCATGGAGGCTGCCCCTGCAGGCAGGAAGGACAGGAGGCCTGGTGCTGGAACTGATTCTGAGCCCCCAACACCAACCATGGCAGTTCAGCCGTCCGATGCTGCAGGGTAAGGGCTGGAGCCTTCCCCCACCACTGCCATTCCCGACACCAGCACTGCCACCAGCACCACTTCCAGCAGCAGCAGCCCAAGTGGGCAGCCGTTCGACGCTGCTGGGGATCGGCTGGAGTCTTCCCCCACCTTTGGCATTCCCACCACCAGCACCGCCACCAGCACCACTGCCAGCAACAGCAACCCCAGTGGGCAGACGTCCGAGGCTGCAGGGGATGGGCTGGAGCCTCCCTCCACCACTACCAGCACCACCGCTAGCACCACTGCCAGAACCGCTGCCAGCAGCACCAGCCCCAGTGGGCAGCCATCTGAGGCTGCAGGGGATGGGCTGGAGCCTCCTCCCACCACTGCCAGCACCAACACCAGCACCGCCACTGCCACCACTGAGCAGTCGTCACCACCGGCAGGCACTCTGTAGTCCTGCTTCCATGGACTGTAGTGCTTCCTGGATCCTGCAAATCCTGTGCATGTGACACCCAGGTGAGAAACTGTGACCTTGCACTCCGCAAGTGCTGCATCATAGGGCACCAGGCCACCTCCAGAACCAGTGGAAGAAGCCATCCACTCACCCCATCCTTGCCAAGATGAAGCACACTGGGCACCTGGTCCCATCCAGAACCAGTGGAAGAAGCCATCCACTCACCCCATCCTCACCAAGATGAAGCACACTGGGCACCAGGCCCCCTCCAGGACCAGTGGAAGAAGCCATCCACTCACCCCATCCTTGCCAGGATGAAGCACACTGGGCACCAGGCCCCTCAAGAACCACTGGAGAAGCCATCCACTTGAGAGACTGTGGCCTTGCATTCCCCAGGACCAAGCAGTGGGCAAACCACCCACTTGAGAGACTGTGGCATTGCATTCCCCAGGATCAAGCAGTTGGAAAACCACCCACTTGAGAGACTGTGGCCTTGCACTCCCCAGGACCAAGCAGTGGGCATACCACCCACTTGAGAGACTGTGGCTTTGCACTCCCGAGGACCAAGCAGTGGGCAAACCATCCACTAGAGAAACTGTGGCTTTGCACTCCCCAGGACCAAGCAGTGGGCAAGCCACCCACTTGAGAGACTGTGGCCTTGCACTCGCCAGGACCAAGCAGTGGGCAAACCACCCACTTGAGAGACTGTGGCATTGCACTCCCCAGGACCAAGCAGTGGGCAAACCACCCACTTGAGAGACTTTGGCCTTGTACTCCCCAGGACATCGCACAGGGCATATAGCCCCCTCAAGGACCAGTGGTTTTGTACCATCTTCCGGCTGAGGTGCCCCAGTTCCCCATCCCCCTGAGGTGCCTGTGTATTTTCGATCTGATGCCCCTGCGGTGTTCTCTCCGTGTTGTTGAAGGAGTCAAGTGGGGCCTTGGCCTATGTGATGTGGCCCTCTGACCCACGGACATTGTGGGCTGGGCAGTGTCCCTCCATTTGTATATATGTATACAGTTTTTGATTTAGAAGCACATATTTCTACTATTTTATCTTATTACACTCACTTTAATCAATTCCTTTTGTCCTTGCATTATTTCTGAGGGGTACGGGCTGAATATGTAATGTTACTGCATCTGGTTATGTGTATGGTGTTGGGGGTGGGGGTATTGCGTGTGTGTGTCACTCCCCCCTCCCCTGTGTGCTAGGCAACAGTACTCACCGTGGTCGTCTTCACCAGCGTTGGTGTTCATAGTGAAGAAGGAGATAAATGAGCATGGGGAACACCTGCAACTCGTGCTCCATGGCAGCAAGGTTCTTCCTTGTGTCTACAGGGGTGAGTCCTTTGCCTTCTGTGTACTGTTTCCACCGTGCTTTTGATGTCATTGGTACTGCCCTGGAAAAGGTGGCAGATGGGCCTGTTGTAATACAGTGGGCGGTACATTGTCTTCCGCCTGGCTGTTGGCGGTTACCGCCGTGGTGCTTGTTGCTTTCGCCGTGGCGGTCGGTGTGTTAAAGTGGCTGTCTGTCTGAGTGGTTTCCGCCGTGGCCATAGTTCCATTTTTGTTACTGCCGGCCTGTTGGCGGTATTACTTCTGCTTTATCACCCACCGCCAGGGTTGTAATGAGGGCCATAGTCTTAGTCCTTTTTGAAGCAATAAAGGAAACTCCTTCCGGGAAGAATAACCTATCTGCTAAACCAAGGGCTCTGACATCTGACACCCTTCTACAGGAAACCAAACAAAGAAGCATTGTCAATTTGGCAGAGATTTGTTTAATAGACAAATCAGGGTTTCCCGGCCAAGGTTTGAATAATACCAACACACTATTAACATCCCATAGCTAAGAGTATCTAGTCTTCGGCAGATTAGCCACCCTTTAAGTAATTTATACATCAGAGGGATGCATACATACCCTGTTTACCATCATGACAGCAGACAGCGCCGATCTGAAATTATTTACTGACCTGTAACATAATCCTGATTCAACACATATGAAAGAAAGTTGAGCACATCTTTTAACTCTGATCCCACAGCATCCACATTCAGTTGAAGGCACCAACCCACCCAACTCTTCCAAGCCAAGGAATATTGTTTTTGGGTGGAAGGCCGACCTCACCATGTCTCCCAATATTTTCTATGCCATGAGAACCAGATGGCCCTGAAGAAGAAGAAGGTGCGGAGAACCCACAGGAACCAGGAGCAACTGAGGGAACACTAGAAGTACAATGAGAAGAGCAATCAACATCTCCAGAAGGACCGGGAACCACACTTGTATTTTTTAAAGTGGTGTGATCAAAATTATGGATGCTAGCTGTTGCCCGACTTGAACAGTGACCCTCGCAATCATGGTAAAAGAAGGGAACTCATAGTTCAGATGCGACCAATCCTGTAGAAACACATCCATGGCAAGAGCAACCGGGTCTGGTCTCCAACTGAAAAAATCTTTGAGTTGAATGTTCAGATGAGAAGCAAAGAGATCTATCTGACCCAGACAGTGAGTTATCTTCTGATAAATATGCGGATGGAGTCAACAGTCACTGTAATTGACCAGGAACCTTGAATTTCAGTCAGCTACCTTTTTGTCCTTGATGGGCAGATACACTGCTATTACTGTAATCTTCTGACTGAGGCAGAAGTGCTGAAACTCTCTTGCTACAGTCTCTAAGATCCGAGATCTGGTGCCCTCTAAGCGATTGATGTATCTGACTGTGGACACATTCTCCATCCCAAGCAGGATGCAACGATTGCTCTTTTTGAGGGAAAGAGCTTTTAAGGCGAAAGACCCTGCCGGAAGTTATAGGCAATTTATGTGAAGCCCAAATTCCTCTGAGGACTATCGACCTCCTGTAGAAAAATCCCCACCACTTGTTCCCCATCCCCAGCGGCTAGCATTGGATTCTATTGTGACATGTGGAGTCACCCCAAAAAAGGCCTTGCCATTCCAAACATCCATGTGAAAGAACCAGAAATGGATCTCTTCCTGAGCATTGGGTGTGGGGACATGAGTATCCAGAGATAGACCTTTCTGGAGATGATGGATGTTTAGCCTCTGAAGAGCCCTGTAGTATAATGGATTGATAAAGATCGCTTGAATAGAAGAAGCGAACAGACCCACAATCGGTTCAGGCAGAGTTCACTTCAATTCTCTCTGGATGGACTTCACTAATGTGTGGGGAAGAAGAAGTTGAGATTTGACAGAATCTCTTAGAACACCTAAGATTTCTACTTGTTGAGACAGAATCATTATAGATTTTTTGGAACTGATTATAAATCCTGAACTCTGAAGCAGGGACACAGCCCAGGACAGATGCTTCAACAGAGCTTTGTCTTGTGCCATTGGAATCATGCCGTTCAAGTAGACGATCATGCAAACTCCCATCTCTCACAGGTGATCTACCACTGGCTTTATGAGCTTCATGGATGCCCAGAGAGCTGATGAAAGCTTGACAGGAAAGGATAGATACTCGTACCATTGATTCCTCCACTGAAATTTAAGAAAACGCATATGAGGAGGGTAAATAGGAGCTGATAGGTAAGTGCTTTTCAAATCTAGGTCCACCATCCAATCCATCCAATCCTGCTCCTGCAGCAGGTCTCGAAGTAGATGGATACCCTCTTTCTTGAAATGATTGCAAAGAACCCACAGGTTGAATTTCCTGACAGTCAGGACAAGTCTCTGAACCCCACCCTTTTTCTGGACTAAAAAAGAACTGCTGCTGAAGTCCTCTGGACGAGGGGTAACTAATGCAATAGCTTGTTTTTTCAGGAGGTCTTGAATTTCTGAATCTATGAAATTCATATCTAGTTGGGAAAAAAGGAAGGGGGGAGAGTTGAAAAGGAGGTTGGGTAAGTTCTATATGAAATCCTTTAACTGCCTGCAGAACTCAACATTCTGTCGAAATCAATGCCCAGTTGTGCACAAAATGACGCAATCTCCCGCCCCAACGAAACATTTGAGAGGCAGAATCATTACCTGCAGATTGAGAAAAGGAGGCTTGGTTGCTCTGTTGAATCTCCCTCGAAGCCCTCTGGATCTTGAAGGGAAGAAGTCTTCTTGAGCTGGATCTTGACAAAAGCCTCTACGACTGTAAGCGAATCCTTGTTGATGACCATGCTGAATGAAGTGGGCATTTGGACATCCCATGCCACGAAAAACAGAGTTTAGAGCCTTTTTATTTTGTATTGCACCTTGTTGAGAGATGCAAAGTTGTTCACAAATTTGCCAAGATCCTTGACAAAACAACCTCCAAATAATTGTCCTTCAGCCAAAGGACCAGGTTCAGCCGTCGCTAGCTCCACCAGTTGTGGGTCGAATTTTAACAGAACTAACTTCCTTCATTCACAGGCAAGTGCACAATTAGCGTTGCCTAACAGGCAGATGGCACACTGTGTCCACCCCGCTACAATTTCTGGATCAATGGGGTGTTCGTCTCTTGAGAGTGCACCGCTAATTTGAGGATTTTAGCAAAGGGGCCTGAAATGTCCAGAACCTTATCTTGGCAGGCTCTAAGAGCCCTGTCAATCCCCTTTATTAGATCCATGGCAATCCTTTTTAAAAAGGTGAGCATATTTGAGTCTATATTAGGTGTCTGAGCAGTCTTGTGTGGAATGGTTGGTTGAGGGCATTCTGCCCTGAATCTGGTTTCGACCACTTTCTCAAAACTCTTGAGCAAATTTTGCTGCATATATTCCACAACTCACATGCACGCTTCTTGCTGCTCCCTCACACAATAAATCAGCATGTATGAAAAAAGATGAAACATGTCATTAATGTGTTTACAGCACAGCACTTCCCTGTAACTTGTGAGGAAAATGATCTTCCATCTGAAGACCGAATATTACATTGCATGTTTGTTTATATTGATAAAAGCAAGTGTTGTCCCATTTGTGAACTGTGTGCCAAGCGGATTATGGAGACATCGAATTCCTTCATATGAATCATCAGAAGTGTTTGATGACTCATCAACAGCATGTATCTGATGAATCATCATCAGCACAGCATCCACACCCCTCATGATTGATGACTCATCACCAGCATGTGTCTGGTGACTCATCACCAGCAGACCAGTCTATAAATAGAACTGCCAGGGTGTTTCCTGTGCTTGGCTTTGAGTCTTCCTTTGCTCGTAGGTGTACCCGGTTCAGTTGGAGTTCCGTGATTCTTTCAGGAGTCGTCTTTTCAGTGCGAGGCTTCATCAGAGCTTCACTCTCTGGAGCGGATTACTTTTGCAGTGGCTGGAGAATTTACAGGCAGTATTCCATCTTCCTCAAATAATCAAAACATTCCAGGAGAAGTTGGTTCATGAGTAATTCCACTCTCGTCTCCCTTTTTTCAGCTTTCTTGAGGTTGGTGACCTTTTGGTGCATTATGAAAGACATTCCTCAATGCTGAGAAACCCGTGATACAAGACTATTTTTCAAAGACAGCTTGAGAAGTACTTTTAAAAGCAGCATTGAAGTTAAGTATTGTGAACTTCTGAAAGCATCGCTTGATATCTATGCAAACTTAAACGTTTATTCTGATTGTTTTCGAGCAAGTCTATTGTGTGAAAACGAATAACAAAAGACAAATTCATGGTTGATTTTATAACGATTTTGTTGTGAGTTACAAAAGCGTGCTTAATAGTTGAGCAATTGAGTGCTACTAATTAGTGTGACTTTGCTGAAAGACTCAGTGATTGCCAAATCAATTGATAATAATTATTGTTATTTTGCTGAAAGATTCTGGGATATTTGTAGTTCTTTTGTTTTTTATTTGTTTTTGGTCTTAGAATTTCTGCACCAAGCCCTGAGGCAACTTTCTTAGAACAACAGTGACTCTCCTTCCTGAACTAGTGTTTTGTTTCTCTTCCCTTCCCAAATCCCTGTTCCCTATCCCTTTGCCCCAAAGGCTATTCGCTCCTTCCCTGTTTATTTTAGGTACAAAAGAATAGCGTTTAGGGGTGAGGGTTTTATTCTCTTCGCTCCCGCGGAACCTGGAATACAGGTGAGTGGACATGGTCTTGTCAGTTGGAGGGAACAGAAGAGCTGTGGGTGGGAGAGTGAGGTTTAAATTTTTTTGGATTTCTTAGAGTGCTTGGTCTGATGAGAAGAGGAGGAGGAGTCTGAATGTGTATCAGAATCTGATAACGAGGGAGGAGATTTTGAGTGTTTCTTGGCACTGTAGACATGTTCCC
Organism: Pleurodeles waltl; assembly: GCF_031143425.1. NCBI lineage: Eukaryota > Metazoa > Chordata > Amphibia > Caudata > Salamandridae > Pleurodeles > Pleurodeles waltl. The sequence goes on from NC_090445.1 coordinate 551,638,072, forward strand.
CTTTGACCCATCTGGATAAATTACGAAGGGCAGTCATATGTGGCCAAGAAGGATTGTCAGGCAATTCAGGAGTTTGGGATTGGTTAGTGGAAGGGGTGGAGACAGGGCTGAGGAAAGGCCTGAAATTTCCTCCAGTATTTTAGTAATGAGCTGAAGGGCTGAGGATAGAACCTCTGTGCAGAGAGAGTTTTTTACTGGACAAAAGTGTCCAATATCAAATATTGTCTTAGAGTCTTGCCCCAAAAATCATAATTGCCTGTCAATCTTCACTCTGCTCTTTCAGCCCTGGCAGGGCAGGACCAGCAAGTTCTTAGCAAGGTTGCCGAGTGGAGACTGAGCTCCGTGTCAGCAAACTCACCATGTATGTGCACATAGCCTGAGGCTGCGTACGTGTCCATTGCTACCATGGGGCTGCCTTGATCGGCAAGAGCACTCATAGTGCAAGGGATTTGGAGGGGGGAAGGAGAGGCACAACGTTCCCCTAGAGGAAGAGGAAGGGAAAGGGAAAGTGAACCAGAGCGGTCGTGCTCGGATAGGTGACACCAGTAAAACCAAGTAAGTAACAACTACAAAATATAACTATGCTTGTCTTGCAAGGGAAGCAGTCTATTAATGGAACTTGTGTTAGGTGCATGAAGTTAAATACGGTCAATATAAGTCACAACAAAGCATAATAATTGCTATAAGGTTAAAGGATGATAAACTTATCTTAATTACGGAGCATTAACAAAAGAGGCAGTCAAGATGGTGTCTCACTGTTTTGTTGGGTTTGTCTCATTACTATTGGTGGGTGATTATGGAGGTGTGGTTGAAAGCCTCATGGGATATGTGGTTTATGTTTAGTATTTTTTTGTTTGGCTGCTGTTTTGGAGTAGTAAAGATAGAGAAAGCATAATCAGATCCTCCGATCCTGACATAGAATCTCATCACAGAGTGGGATGCGGTCAGTTATACTGCTGAACCCACCCAACTCTCTGATGAGGTGTCATTGATTGACACTTGGCCCTGGGCACTTCAGGGCTTAAAACTGAAGGACACAGGTCCAAGGCAATCAGTGATGATCCCCCTGGTCATGAAGGGGAGGCCCTCAAGGCACATTTGCCAGGCTGAAGAGGTCACACCCACAGAGCTGTAACTTCTTCAGCCCAGCAAAGTTCACTTCAGGCAGCCAAGAGTATGCACATTTAGCTAATGTAAACTCCTGGCTGCCTGACTTGAACCAGAAGAGTATCTGTAAGACTGACTTTTGTTAAGGTTGCCAGACACTTTTCACGTTAGGAAAAATGTAGGGGTGTGTGGCCCCTCAGACCATACGGACAGGGTGCTACTGATTGGTAGTCAACACTGGGTTATTCCTTCCTTATTTGTGGGGTTTTCATCTTCTTTCTTTGCACAATTGCAGATCACACACATTTTTGCGTGGGGAACCGTGTTTTCCTATAGTTCCAATTTCTACAATAAATCCACTTTAAAAACATGAATTGTCCTGCAAGCTGTCTGCATGGACATCAATTCACCAAAATGTTAGGGGTAGCATAAGTGACATCACGTGCCCTTTGACCTACACTTTCACTCACATACACATACTTACACATGGACATAAATTCACACTTACACCCGCACTCTATCACATAAGCACACTCACACCCGCATTCACCATACATTTAAAAGCATTTTTACTTTCGTCAGCTGCCATGGAAGGGCATAATCAAGCTAACTGTCCCTTTTTTTATTTCACTAATAGTGACTAATATGTTATTATTCACTATTAGTGCAATAAAAATGCACCGAAAACGGAAAAGGACCAGCTGTCACTGTTTTTCCTGGCACTGAATTTACCACCCCTGGGGTCGCAAAGGGCAAGCCAGAAATCTCAGTTGCGACCCCTTGCGACCCCTAAATTACCTCCATGGCTGTCTGCCCTTATTTGAACCCTTGGCTTTCCTTCTACCTAGATACAAATACCATTTTGGCAGCCTTCCTAAATCTGACGAACAACCAAATGCTCTTTATCTCTTCCGATCCAACCAGCCTTGTCAAAGTATTAAAAATAAATATATATCGCAAACTTTTAACTTCAGGCATTTCAACTGTACTGGCTGAAAACCAAGGAAACACGGTGTCTGCGTCATCTTCAAGGTACATAACCCTAAACATATATCTGCAATATTCAGTTTTAATATTTATACACAATTCCTTCATCAAATTTTCTGATAGCTGAAAGGCCTGACTAAATTTCGTCGCATGTAAGGGTGCTTTGAAACTGGAATATAGAGCGGACCGGTATAATAAAGATAATGTAAGATAACAAATGGGAAGCGGCCAGTCGAAGCACACAGCTGCAATTTCTGATTTCATCTTGATTATTGTTCAGAAGCGTTAGTTAATGACTCTGTGGAAATGGTCGTGTGCCTTCCTGTACCAAAGAAACGAAGCTGTCCTCGTTCCCCATCGAGAATGATCTCTGCCCCTGCTGTAATGAGAGAGGCTGCCTTTTATTTGAAACTCGGCTGACGGATGACGGCTTTGAAGCAGTTAACCGATTTCAAGTGCCTTCACAGCTCTCACTGAGATGTTAATTATAAAATGGAGGAAGAGGTCTCTCCACATTAGAGTTCAAAAGGCTGGACACCACATACTGCAGGTTGCAAACTTGAAAATAAGTATTTGTATGGCAGGAGTCTAATGAAATTTTGCAGATGTCTATGTAATCTGTGTTTCCTATAGCTCTATGACACCAAAGTACCCAAGCGCTGTGTACTAAAATGTTTAACCACTTGCTGCAAGGCCTTTTCCCCCTCAGCTGCCATGCCTTTTTTGGCTCTTAGGCCCTCATAACTTTTTTTCCACATAAGCTACCCTCGCAAAATTTGTCTCCTTTTTTTCATACATCCTAAGGATTCTAGCGGTACCCAGAGTTTGTGGGTTCCCCTGAAGGAGACCAAGAAATTACCCAAAATACAGCGAATATTTTGTTTAAAAAAAAATGGTTAAAAAGGGCTGCAGAAGAAAGCTTGTGTTTTTCCCCCTGAAAATAGCATCAACAAAGGGTTTGCGGTGCTAAAATCACCACCCTCCCATCCTTTAGGAACATGCAGCCAATAGGAAAACCACATTTTTCAACACAATTTGGGCATTTTACTGTGCACATTTTCCCCATTTTTACTATTTTTTGTGCTTTTAGCCTCCTTTCAGTTGGTGACAGAAATGGGTGTGAAACCAGTGCTGGATCCCGGATAGTTAAACATTTCTGAAAAGTAGACAAAATTCTGAAAAAAAAGGAGTCATTTGTGTAGATCATACAAGGTTTTCCTATAGAAAATAACAGCTGAAATTAAAAATAAATATTGAAATTGAGGTGAAAAGAGCCATTTTGATCCACATTTTACTCTGTAACTTTTTCCTGCGATGTCAGATTTTCAAAAGCAATATACCGTTATGTCTGCTGGACTCCTCCAGTTGCGGGGATATATAGGGCTTGTAGGTTGATCAAGAACCCTATGGTACCCAGAGCCAATAGAGGATCTGCACCTTGCAATGGTTTTTTTATTGTATTGCGGGTATACAGCAATTAATTCAGTGAAATATAAAGAGCAAAAAATGGGTATAAAGGAAAACTTTGCATTTCCAAAATGGGCATAAGAAAAGGTGTTGAGAAGCAGTGGTAATTTGCACATCTCTGAATTCCGGGGTCCCCACACGAGCATGTGACTTACAGGGTATTTCTCAAATAGACGTCTTTTTCATACACTGTCTTTCATTTGGAAGGAAAAAATGTAGAGAAAGACAAGGGGCAATAAAACTAGTTCTACTAATCTGTGTTTCTCCAAGTCTCCTCATAAAATGGCACCTCACTTGTGTGGGTAGGCCTAATGCCCGCGACAGGGAACGCAACATGGACACATCCCATTTGTACAGTGAAATCTGCTCTGCTTTTTGGAAAGTTCCTAGCTGTGGATTTTGGCCTGTAGCTCAGCCGGCACCTAGAGAAATCTACGAAATCTGTGCATTTTTGAAAAGTAGACACCTAGGGGAATCACCAATGGGGTGACTTGTGGGGCTCTCAACGGTTCTGTTACCCGGAATCCTTTGCAAACCTCGAACTTTGGCAAAAAAACACTTTTTCCTCACATTTTGGTGATAGAAAGTTCTGGAATCTGAGAGAAGACAGACATTTCCTTCCATCCAGCATTTCCACAAGTCTCCTGATAAAAATGGTATCACACTTGTGTGGGTAGGTCTAGTGTCCGTGACAGGAAATGCCCCAAAACACAACATGGACACATCACATTTTCCCAAAGAAAACTGACCTGGTTTTTGCAAAGTGCCTAGCTGTGGATTTTGGCCTCTGGCTTATCCGGCACCTAGGAAAACCTAGCAAACCTGGACATTTCTGAAAAATAGACACCTAGGGAAACCCAGGATGGGGTAACAGGTGGTGCTCTCACCAGGTTCTGTTACCCCGAATCTTTAGCAAACCTCAAAATTTGGCAAAAAAACACTTTTTCCTCACATTTCGGTGCTGCAAAGTTCTGGCATTGAAGGGGAGCCACAAACTTCCTTCCACCCAGTATTCCCCCAAGTCTCCCGATAAAAATGGTACCTCACTTGTGTTGGTAGGCCTAGTGCCCGCGAAAGGAAACGGCCCAAACCGCAACATGGACACATCACATTTTAACATTGCCAACTGACGTGTTTTTCGGAAAGTGCGTAGCTGTGAATTTTGGTCTCTAGCTCAGCCGGCATCTTAGAAAACCTACCATACGTGTTCATTTGTGAAAACTAGACACCTAGGGGAATTCAGGATGGGGTGACTTTTGGAACTCTCACCAGGTTCTGTTACCCAGAATCCTTTGCAAATCTCAAACTTTGGCCAAAAAAACACTTTTTCCTCACATTTCGGTGATAGAAAGTTCTGGAATCTAAGAGGAGCCACAAATTTCGCGACAGGAAATGCCCCACAACACAACATGGACACATCACATTTTCCCAAAGAAAACTGACTTAGTTTTTGCAAAGTGCCTAGCTGTGGATTGTGGCCTGTAGCTCATCCACCACTTAGAAAAACCTAGTAAACCTGGACATTTCTGAAAACTAGAAACCCAGGGCAACCCAGGATGGTGTAACTTGTGGTGCTCTCACCAGGTTCTGTTACCCAGAATCCTTAGCAAGCCTCAAAATTTGTCAAAAAAACACTTTTTCCTCACATTTCCGTGCTGCCAAGTTCTGGAATCTGAGGGGAGCCACAGACTTCCTTCTACCCAGTGTTACAAAACTACCTCTTTTTGCGGGGGCACCTGCATTTTTGGTCCTGGGCTCAGCAGCCATCTAGGGAAACCTACCATATCCAGACAGTTCTGAAAACCAGACACCTGAGGGAGTCCAGGGAGGTGTGGCTTCCAAGGATCCCCCCTTGTTTTCTTACACAGAATCCTCAGCAAACCTCAAATTTAGCTAAAAAATTAAAATTTTCCCACATTTCTGTGTGGGATCACCGCACCAGGACAAATTTCCTACCACCCACGTTCCCCTAAGTCTCTCAAAAAAAATAAACCTCACTTGTATAGGTGGGCCAAGTGCCTGTGACAGGGAAGAGCCAAAAACATGTCGAAATTAAGGGCGAACCAAAGCAGGTCCGTAGGGGCAGTTTGAAGAAAAATGTTTTTAGACTGACAAGTGGGCAGAATATATATTGGCATAGATGCGACAATGCTGGGTGGTAGGATTTTTTTTGGATTCCTGCAGATTCCGGAAGGTTCCATCACAAAAATGTGGGGAAAATGTGTGATTTAAAGCAAAGTTGGAGGTTTGCAGGGCATTCGTGGGTAAGAAAATGGTGCGGGCGTATGTGAAGCATACCACCCTGGACTCACCCAGATGTTTAGTTTGCAGATGTGTATAGGTCTCATAGATTTATCTATGTGGCAGCATACCAAAGTCCAAAAAGTGCAGCCCTCACCATTCCAAGTAGGACGATTTTGAGAGTTAAACAATCTCTCATGGGCCAAATGTAAAACCAAAACCGAATTTAATCAAATGTCCTCTTGCTTGCTGTAGGATAAGATGTTTTAGTGTGCAGGGGGAGAGCTGAAAGACTGTTACCCCCTTTAGTTGGGGTGGGGAGCGTAACCATGCCCATACTGGTTGGTAGCTACTACTCCACTATTTTTTTTATTTTTTTTTATTCCCTGGCCTCTAGTAGGCATCCCGCCCCCACCCCCCAGCAGTACATCAGGGGTAATTGCCCCAACTGCCAACCGGTGGGAAGAACAACTTTGTCCCCATTTATTTGGGGTTGGGGTATGGCCATACCCCTACCCTCTTTTATTGAAAAAATATCTTCCCTGTCTCTGCTGAGCATTCTGCCCCCCCAGATGAGCCTTCCAAAAATAGTCCGATCTGCCCCCAAGGGGGGGCAGAAATGGCCAACAGTAATGTGCCCTCATGGGAAGTGACCCTTGCCCAAGGGGCTGCCCCCCCCAAACAAAACACACACACACACCAATCCCTGGTGCCTAAATGGTTTCTGCCTCCCGAGGGCAGATCGGCCTAGTAGAAATAGCCTAAAGTAAATTTGCCCCCAGAGGAGCGACCCTTGTCCAAGGGGTCGCGCCTCATCTGTAAAAAAAAAAAAAAAAAAAAAATCCCTGCTGCCTAGTGGTTTCTACGCTCCTTGGGGGAGATTAGCCTAATAAAAATAGGATGATCTGCCCCAAAGGGTGGCAGAAATGGCCTAAAAACAATTTGCCCCCACTGGGGTGCGACCCTTGCCTAAGGGGTAGCTACCCACGTGTATAAATGCCCCCCAGGGAAGTGACCCTTGATCAAGGAGTCCCTCCCCTTTATTGTTTATATTTATATTTAAAAAAAGAAAAAAACGCTTCACTATCGGGCTGCAGAAATGCTCACACAAACATGAAAGGAAAGAAAAGGCCTTTCCTTTCCTTTCATGTCTCTTTGCTCGCCATCACCCCAGATTGGAAGAGAAATGCAAGTATTTCTCTTCTGATCGCAATGGAAGCTGAGCTTCCAGCGAGATGGGGGCGACCTCTGATGAGGTCAATGCGCGATTGCGCGCTGACGTCATCAGACATCACCGGGGGGCAGAGTTGGAAGGGGAAGCCATTCCCCTCCATTCCTGCCAATGGGAGGAGGTGGGAGGCCCACAGGGGGAGCACTAGAGCTCCCCCCATGGGCCGGGTGAAGGATGAGCTGGTCTTGTCCTCGGCACACGGCAACCATGGCAGAGGGCAAGACCAGCTCGTCCAACGCACCTGAGGGGTTAAATAATGTGAAACTGATCCCATTTCTTTTGCCTGTGGATAAAAGTTCATGCTTTTTAATAATGGCACTTTGGAAAAGAATCATGTCGAAGTTAGAGTAGTGATATTCAAAATGTTGTTGCCTGTAAACTGAACTAAGTAAAATACTGCATAATGTAGCATATGAAAGAGGAATTTGATGGTATGACGCCTCCTCATCAGCTGATAAAGGCAAGTGAGCACATACATCATAATCCTTTCCATTTATAGATTGTGTATACTTCTGAACTAATCTAGAATAAATACGTGTTTAGTAATCTTCTTTCATGTAAGCTACAAATGAGGCCTTCAACTCATCCTCATCTATGTCTGGTATATATGTCATGTTGGTCAATGAAATGACAGATTTCTCAGTCTCTGGTGTAAAGTGTATCAACAACAATCTTGCCATAGCTAAAAAAACTACTGATAAAAATGTAACAGCTATAAAGATCTTACATCTAGCTCCGTCTAGAACACACGTTGAAATGTTGAATGTAACAGCACAAATAGTCTAATTTTTTCTTATTTTCTTTGAAATTCAATTAGTTTATTGCAGCTTTATTTACGGAAGTCTGAGTACAGTCTTTCTTAACCCTACTCTGTGTTCTTCTAAAATGTAATCCCTTCTCTTTTACAACAGCCTCTGGCCTAGGTAAATCTTCTTAATTCCTTTTGCTTAGAAACTTATCTGTTTTATTTCTGTCTATTAGCACAGTTCATTCAATGAGTTTTTCCAAGACTGGGTCTTGCTTTAAAACTGTTTTCAGGGGAGTTCAGGCAATTCTTTATTCCAGTTAAGCAAATCTGATATTGGGATGTTCAGCACTTGGCTCATGTTTGAAGTCCATGCAGGAGCTGCATGTCTTCAATGGGGTACTTGGGCTAGTTTGGATCTTCTTAGTTTTTGCTGATCTCCTTCTGTGTCACTTCTACTGCTCAACTCTTTCTCCCCATAAATTGTTGGCAGTGTGGCTCCAACTGACACACTTGACTTGAACTTCTTTCTACTGTAGGTTCTTGGCCAATTAGCAGTGTGGGCTTCTCTTTTAAGTCTTGATTTTTGCTCCTGCTACTGGATAGTCTTGTTGCTCTGAAGGTGGTTCAACTGTCACTGCAGTCTGGGTTCTCATTTCTCCACCTTTTATGTCCACACTTCAAATGCCACTCTGTGAGATATCTGAGAATTAAATGTCTTCACCTGTCTGCAGTTCTTAGCCCATTTCTTCTTGCTTTTGTGCACCTCAAACATGTGTGAATTGTACAGTTTGTGGTGGCACAGTCACCAGTGTTCCTGGTTCTGGCTCGTAGAATGTTATTTCTTCATACTGATCTCTTGTTCTCTGGGTATGTGAATGACTCCCACAGGACTCCAGTATAAAGAAAGGATGATGTAATCTATATGAAGACAAAGTAAAGGCCAATCAATTGACCAGATTCCCACAAAAACACTCAACTTCAAGTCGCTAAAGAACATAAATCCATTAGACCCAAATATTACTTATTTCACCACAGATACGTAAACTCCCACCAGGCTCTAATCAATCTTAAAGCTCAGGCGCAGAAACAAACTGTCTCTTTTAACCAAACGCCTGAAGGGCATTGCCCCTTAGAAATCACATGACCTATCCACACAACTGTGGGGACCATCTTAGAACAGAATATCTTTCATCAAACCTATTGGATTTCAGGTGTCCCCTGCCCAGCACCATCGGAATGTGCACTGTCTGCTTGGCAGACAGTGCGTATTCCGACAGTGCTGGTGTTCTACGGTATTAGCCTTAAGGGAGCCGAGGCCAATACCATAGCACTGTTCCTGCAGTCAGCCCAACGGGAACATCGTAATACAATGTTCCCGCTGGTCAACCCAGCAGGAACATTGAAATAAGATGGGTGACGCCAGTGGCATGACAGTGTTATTCTTCCCGCTGCTTTGGCATTCCCATGGTGGGATAGCCAAAGTGGTAATGAGGCTCTAAAACACTCTCTCAAAATAGAATTGAGAATAGGAATTGGCTATCCTCATGCAATGGAATCGAGATGAAGTCTTGACAAAGGTCTACAACAGTGAACCGTTCTGCTATGCATGGAATTTCGTAAAGAATGGTGGCTGAATTCAGTACCACAAGACAACATGGGGTTACAAAGTTATTCACTTTCTGCAAATCGTGTACTATCTTAAACTTGCAATTTGACTTTTGTAATACCATAATCTGTGAGTTGCATGGCACCCCAATTATCTCTCCCAAAATCACTTTTTGCAACATATCTTCAATTATTGATGTTATATCTGCTATTATTTCAGGAGTCATGTTATATGTGTTCTCTGGAATTTTATATTGGTCTTGACTGTCATTTGGACTGATTCTACACCTTTGATTAGTCCAATATCCTTTTCTGTGAAATCCCACACTTCTGGATTCACAGGTTCTTTTAAGTCTGGGGGCAATTCCTTTACAGTTCTCATTGGATTAAGCCCTACAGCATCTTGTTTAGTTAACTTAAACTCAACATCCTCATCATGTGTCTGGAGTACAATAAATGGTGCAATTTAACTTGCACATTAGATCGTGTCCTAGAAGTTTTACAGGACTTGAGTTAAATACAACAAATTAGTGATTTTCTTCAAATGAACCTATTTTACAGGGACTTATTTTGAGACTGGACTTGTAATCTGTTTGTCAGTAACACTTACAACTTGAATATTCTCTCCTGAGATGGGTAGGTCTGGGACTTCCGCTGTTCTAACAGTGGAATGGGTAGCACCTGTGTCAAATAGAAATGACACTTGGTGGCCATTCACCTCACCTTCTACAATGGTCCTCTCTGGTCTGCCTCTAATACAGTGCCAAGCATGCAATCTGACTCCACTCTCAGGCATCGTCATTGCAATGCATCTGAGTCAAAACTCTCATTGTCATTCATCAGAAATCATTGAATCACATTCTAATTTTGGACCTGCAATTATTTTTTTTTACACAGGGCATTTGACTGAAGTTCATTTTAGGAATGCCCACATTCAGTTGAACCACAGGGGCTTGCGAGACTTGCATCATTTGAACTTGGTTTTGCACTGGCACTGGCATTTGCTGGTTAGGCTCATTCTGCATGTGCACCTGGTTTCCTCACTGTATTTGATTATTATTTATTCTTTCTGGTTTGAGCCTACACTTGCACTTCCAATGTCCGACCTTGGTACAGAAGTGACAAGGAGTCATTTTCTTCAACATTGCAACATCTATACATGTACTCAGATGAATCAGAACTTCTCAACCTCTGCCCTGTGAGGCAACCATGCCTCCCTGAACACCTTCTATTCCAGCCTGCAACCCAACCACTGGAATGCCATTCTGAAAATCAACACCTTGCATTGCACCTACATTCCCTGAAAACAGCTGATTTTGAAATCCCCTCTTAGCCATTTTTGTCTGCTCTATGATAAACTACTCTTTAAGATTTTTCTGCTTTATCTCCCCCAACAATTTTTCTGCCAACAAATTAAATCCTGCTGTATATGCTGACTAATCCCTGGTCTCAAACCAAGAACAAACTGCAAAATAAAGAATACCACATCATTTGGTTCAAGATTCATTTGACCTATATGTTGCTGAAATGCTTTCAACAACTTTTCATGATATTCATGTCCAGACTCTTTCACCGTCTGCTGAACCTTGTTCAACCTCACATAATCCAAATCCTTTGGAGAAACTCAGCCTTTCATGAAACATTCCCCTTGTTGTATTCCTGCAGTACAATAGGGGATGGTTCACCAGTGCAAGAATCTCTCGGTGGCTCTGAATCTGGCCAATATACTGTAATTTTACATTCAGACCACAAGTCATTCGGTACAACAATATCAAAGCAAGTATTGAAATCAGTCTTGAACACCTTTGAAATCTTGACAAACCTTCCAACTTGTTTGTACTACTGCATCATGTTCTCACATAACTTCAGGAAATTGCTTGAAATGCTGCAAGATCTCCCCTCCTCCGAGGCACATGAACATTTCCTCCACCTGGTATTTCCCTTAATGGATAAGATGAAGCCTCTTCATCATTTAAGGTATCTGAAGGTGGTGTTCTTTTGACCTCAGCTGCCTCTGTTGGTTTCTTTTTCTTTTCATGTTTCTTTTCTCATTTGCCTTCTAATTTTACAAAGTCACTCCATCTGCAGACATTTTACCAGTTCAGTAATGTGCAATTGTATTCCTGAAGAACAAATTGTCTCAATTGATTCATCATCCAACTATAACCTAAAAACTTTGTGCAATGAGATGCTTATTGAAATGTCAAATTGATATTTATTTGTCATGTACAGTTTCAGCTCATCTGGTAATTTCTTTCTTTCCTGATAGTGCTTCATGTGATCCAAATCCAAACAACCTCTAATGATTTTCTCCAATTCTATGTTTAATCTTGGGACAGTTAGATGGCTCTCTGCTTCTACATTCTGACTAGGACTCAGGCTTTCTGTGCTCTCCGTTTTTGTAACTTTCTTGGCAGCTTCCTTGAGCCCTGGAAGAAAATCCCCATCTTCGACTAAATTTGTCCCAACCTGTGTTGTCTGTGTTAAGAAAATTCTCCCTCCTTACCCAAAAGCTTGAATAGTCTGTGGTAGTGTCCACACACCAATCTGTGAATTTCGTGAAGTTGAAATAAAACATGTGGCTGCTATATTATCAAAAACTCCTTGTGCTTTTGCATTTGGGAAGATATTAAATTGAGCATTTGGTAGGTTTGGTACAATTGAAGCGTACATCTCTACCAGCTGTGCTAGGGACAGGTGATGGTACAATTACAATAGAAGCAGTAACATTTGCAGGCATCACTACTTGCACAGTCTCAACCTGAGCAGCCATTTTATTTGGTACAATAGGTTGCGAAAAATGTGTCAGAATAGGCTGTGTTATTATGGACTGCGTCACAGGAGGTTGAGCTATAATGGGCTGTCGTACAATGGGCTGGGCCATTGGTAATGATCTTTCAATTTGATATACATTTGGATCAACAAGGGTTGTAGCTGTTGTTCCGTCAGTACTTGCCCTGGAACCCACATAAGGTGGTAGATGTGCAGCCAATAGTTCACCTAAAATATCATTCTTGAATCATTATCAGTGTCTGTCTTTGTTTCATTTTTTGCATCTTTCTCCCCTAAATAGTTTTTCTTTGGGGTTTTGGGGGTTTTCAGATTTCTTATCTCTCTCATTTGCAATTTTACGGTATAATCTAGCTCCCTCTACTATTTTCTTTATCCATCTCTGCTGTTGATCATTCCAAATGGCATCTGTAAAATTTCTCATTGCCCACTTTATTTGATATTTCTCTCTCTAACCCTGCTGCGAGTCATCTTCTTCCATGCACTTATTGCTTCAAATTTTGTATGTCTAGGAGGCTTCATTTCACAAAATGTTCTTATAATCTGTCTATGATTCTCAAATTAAATGTATCCCCATCTAGGAAAATCTCAATGGACCCTTCTTCACAGTAATCTTGCACAAATGGTGAAGCCATACACATGTGTGTAATCCTTCCTTGGCCATCATGTGGTAAACTGGCTTACCCTCAGGAGGTGCCTCTTCACCCTCCTGTACAGCAAAAATCATGTTACCTCTCATTAAACTTCAAATAGCTTAAAAAAATACCATGTGTCAAATCAAATTAATAAAGTCAAACAAATGAAATATAAACCTTCAGTTTTGATTCTGTTCTGTAAATATCAGTTTTCATTAAACCTTTCTCCCAATCTCTGTAGACCAACCAACCAATTACTGTGCAGCTCTCTGCACTGCTCTACCAATCTCAGTGTGGCATTTCACAATGTGGCACAATATTAGGCAACAACCTGCTCCTTGCAGCGACTCACCCTCCTTTACAATTTCTTTGAATGCACACAAAGCTACAATTTCTACTATTCTATGCAATATAAAATAAACAGCCTTTGTCAACCCTTTCTAATGTAAAAAGAACCATTGAACAACTGGACTTTTCAGGTTTTTACACCCACCAACTTTTTTTTCAATCAAAAGAGTTTGACACACAAATATGATACTGTGACCAGCGGGAAATCTCCTGCCTCAATGCAGTGTCACCTTTGCGCATCAGATTTCAATAACACTGATCAACATTAGTACAATCCCCAAAAAATGTTACTGTCCCTATTTCAAAAGTGCAGTCAACAATGTCTCACGGCCTCCACCACACATCCTTAGCAGACAGGAATACCATAAATCAACTCTTATTTAGTTATCCTGGGATCTTGAACTACTTCTTAGACTGATAAACTCTTATTCTTCGTCAAAAGCACATAAGCATCAGCAATTCATAAGCTTCAATGATCTATTCAACACACATCATCAATACTAATGAACAAGCAATTTATTCAGTAATCAGTTTCAATGCATAACTTAATGATACTCCCACCTCAAAATCTACTTAAGAAAAACACACTCTGTTAATCTTCAAACTTAGGTTTTGGGCATTAGAACATGTACATTTATCTATCTCAGTTCACTTTTTAATTATTGCAGGTACTCTTTCCCATTACGAAAACCATACTGTACTACCAACTTTTGCCAGAGCAGGGATCTTAAATAAATAATTTGGTTTACAGCATAAATGTTACCAAATAATCTGGAACAAAAGCCCTTCTTTCACTGGGCCCAAGGCAACAAACCTTTCCCACAAGTAAGGAATTCATCAGGAAATACAAACAATCTATTTATCACCACAAATCATTTACATTTTCTTTGGATTAAATGATCAGAATTTGGTGTAAATTTCTAAGTTTTTATAAATTATTTCTTATTATAGGAATGTCATCAATATCGATCCGTAAAATTATCAATACAATACAAAGCAAAGCATGAAGTGCAATCAATATAAGTTGTTCCTATTCTATGCTTTGGAGAGTCAGAGAAAAGCTTCAGTCAGAATCCATAAAGAACTCTAAGTGTGCATGAAGCGTTAGCACAAATTTCAGATCATAAGCAGAACTTCCCATAAAGAGAAGCTCAAGAATACCTAATAGAGATTCAGAGGAGCATAATATTCAGGTGGGGAAAAATATGTCTCTCAACAATTAAATTGTGAAGCATCAGCAAATAGACTGGGTCAGAATGTGTGTCTGCATGAGCTTGTCTACTGCCTATCTAGGAACACACAATTTTATAAGATCTTCTTATCTGTAGTGATCTCCATATCTGTAGTTGAAATAAACTGTTGAAGTCCACAATCAGCTCATCCATTCAGGCAGCAATGTCATCATGGAAACAGGACAGCTTCCGTCATATAAGCAAACTTAAAGCAAAGAGCTACTAAACATAAGATACAAATGTGCTACATATTGTAACGAGACAAACAAATCAGACTCAGTTCCCAGGATCTTTTACGACAAAAACATTTCAGGGTTAATGCACTACATTATAAAGTGAAACATTTTTTTTCCCTTAACTCTTCTATTGAAAACACCAATTCATAAGGAAACACTCTACGGAAATTAGAAGAAGCATGTTAGGGTTTGTACACAGCAAAGAGCATGTCCCCTCTCACTGCACTAGTGGGTTCTGTAATAGCTCCCTTTTAAACTTACTATTGAAAGCCTTTCTTGTTATCTCACCTTCCCCCCCCCAGGCTTCTGTGTATGTTGTTTAATGTGCTGTTTTGTTTACACATTGGGCCTTGCTTTTACCAAGGCTTCTTTAAAATACTCCTCCCTAGGCCATGTGTTAATCCAACTCATTTGTATAATAACTGAAACTCTGCACACCTTTCAAGAACATGTGCAGCATGTGAGGACCACACCCAGCTCTTCAAACCACACCCAGCTCTGCACACCTTCCAAGAACATGTGCAGCATGTGAGGACCACACCCAGCCCTTCAAACCACACCCAGCCCTGTCTATAAAAGGAATCCCCCGAGCCTCACCCAGTGCTTGTGCTCGTCTACCTCCCGCTTACCTGAGAACAGATCCCTCGGCGCTGGCACTCCTGCTCTTTACAGACTTTCATTGACTTCAATGGGCGCAGCTTCTGGCTCTTCCTTCTTCGGGTTTCCGGTTCCTCCTTGCTTCAGCCTCTCTCCTATGAGTAACCTGCAAAAGAGAAAGAAGACAAGGTTAGACTGATCAGTATCTCTTGCCAGCAACAAGTAAGTGCAAAACCTTTTATTACCTGAAAGAACTTTGACAACAATTTCTGGATTCGTGTATAGACAATTTGAAACGAAATACCTTCCACGAACATTGTGATTCAAACTCTTTGTTACAAGAATATTTTGCAGAACTTTGTGAAGCAAACATTGTTTTTTCTCATGGAACTTTTAAGAATCGAACAGTGGAAACCATTAACAGCAAGGCAAACAGTAAATCAAGGACTTGCACAAATTACATGCTGTATTTTGATGTAAAAGTACAGTATTTGTTTTATAAAAGATTCTGGAAATATGGGAAAAGTGAGTCTGCTATTGGGAATTTAGGCTTTAGTTATATTATGATGAATGTTTGATATTGGTAATTCTGATAACGGTATTTGTTTAATGTTTTAGAAGCTTTACAGTAATAGAAAACACATCCCAGAGCAGTAACACATTCCAAACCTGGAAACTAGAGACCAGGATCCAAGAGGTACTTTTAGAAGAGAATTTCTAATAAATAAAGGGATAGTCAGGAACCCATTTAGGAATAGGTTGCACTTATCTGTTCTTTGTTTATGTTTCATTAGGCACCAGTTTCTACAGAAGTCAGAAAGAGCCGCAGATTTGTGCAGCACTTCAACAGTGGAAACGCAAGAACGGTGTTGTCTCTCTTTTTTATTTTATCCACTTCCCCCCTTCCCATGAGCTTCTGTTCTTAGTGCACTGTTTTAAAAACTAGTGTGCTGGAACAAGCAGTTTCAGGGTGGGGTCGGATTGTCTTCAACCTCCATCAGAACTGAACAAGAACTCAGGTGAGCTGGGCTTTGACAAAGCATTTTAATATATTTTATTATATTTTATGAAGACTATGGCCCTGATTAAGAGCTTGGGAGGCGGCAGAGGTCGCCTGCCCAACTCTTCCTGCCCTCAGACCGCCTGTGCGGCCTGAACCCCACCGGCCCTTATAGGACTATACGACAGGGCTGGTGGGCAGAAACAGTATTTCCGTCCACTGGCCCTGCAGTGAACAGGGCCTTAACATTGACGCTGGCTCCTAATTCTGTATTTATGTAACTCGGGCAGTGGAATGCGTGATGGGGCTGTGCATGGGGGCCCCTGCACTGCCCATGCTAAGTGGATGGGCAGTGAAGGGGCCCTGAGGGGACCCCTGAGTCCACCATTCAGCCAGCATTTACATGGTGGTGTGAACCGCCATGGTAAGGCTGGCAGATGGGACCCCTAATCCCCAGGGTTGCGCTGCAAGCAACGCTAACCTGGAGGATGTGAAACCACGGGGACTGCCAGGCTGACAGCTTGCGGCAGCCAGGCGGTGTCGGTGGTCCGACCATGGCGGCTCCACTCCAGTCGTTATGTGGCAGTACCACCGCCAGACTCACAATGACCACCTATGTCTATGACAAAATTTAAATATAACACTTCATTTAACATTCACATTCTTGATTCAGGTCAGTGTAAAAGTAAGAAAGAAAGAAAAATGCCTTTTTTCAGTGGTTTAGCTAAATACACGTGGCTATGTAAGCCTGCTGTGCTCATCTGCATTTAAAATACTGCTTTTCATCTATGGCATATGTGTTTTATTTCTACCTGTTAACTGCATTAATTGTCAGTTATTTAAAATTCTTTCACAACCTCCCCATCTGATGATTCCTAACCATCACAAAAATGTTATTCATAGATTATTTTAATTTTCACTTTGCTCCTCAGTTGAGTCTTTTTTCTTTCTTTTAAAGCTTTCCCTTTCATTTAGTTTTAGATTTTCTTTGTTAATATGGTCATTTAATTCTACATTTTTCTTCATTCATTTATTCATTTCTCTACTAATACACTTTTGATAGCTTTATAAACTCACTTTTTAGACAGGTAACAGACAACTACAATTAATACAAGCACTAATAGAGCTTTGAAGATTCACTCTGCTGCTTTAATCCATTTGCCTATTTGTAAGGGTTCTAAGTCAAGATTTAGGTCAGAAATATTTTTTGCATATTCTACAACTTTCTTACACTCATCAGAAATGTGTGTGCAACTATTTTCTATTTTCAGCATCTTGCAGACTCCAAGTTACTAGAGACTTCAATAAAAATAAAATCCATAAAAATAACCAGTACGCGTGGAATGTAGGCCTAATTAAATGCTGCATTTTAAATGTGCAGTTAACTTTCTGAACAATGCCTGACCCGCATTTGCTTGACTTGTTGGATTTTCTAGTTTTGAAAAACTCCAAACTGCTTTAGATCAGCAGAAATGTTCCTATTGTGACTTTTGCATG
The DNA here is from genome assembly GCF_031143425.1 of Pleurodeles waltl. Taxonomy (NCBI): domain Eukaryota; kingdom Metazoa; phylum Chordata; class Amphibia; order Caudata; family Salamandridae; genus Pleurodeles; species Pleurodeles waltl. The sequence goes on from NC_090445.1 coordinate 551,655,793, forward strand.
GCATTTTTCATGACTCAGACTTCCTATGCTAACAAAGAAAGTTATAATTTCTATTATTTGTTAACCACTCAACCTGCATCGGAATCTCAAAACCTGCTATACTAATCTTAAACTTACTTCTTTATGAATATGCTTCCAGAGTGAAGATGTGTGAAAGTGGAGGTAATTTAATGAAAATACATTTAAAACTTATTTGAGTGAAAATTCCATACTGTTTCAAATTGTCTAAAAGCTTCTACAAAATATATTTTGTATTCCAAAATGTCTTTGTTTAAATTGCCATCTCGATGGAAACTGTTCCTGTCTTGTGATGTTCTTGCCAGTTCATCGGTCAATTGTAAAAGTTATATGAGACATTTGTTATAGTTTTGTGACATTGTATTTTATTATAAAAGTGTCCCAGGGAAAGAACAGTGTGAGCAAGACTCAGAGACACTCAGACTCATCAGGGCTACAGAGTCCCTTGACTCTCAGAAAGATTTGCTATCTACCTTAGACTTTCTCTATTAGAGCCTGATACTGTATTTTTATTTAGTACTGATAGTTTTACTGTCTAGACTGATTCCTAGGCACTTGTTCATTTTTGCAAATTTTATAGTACGTTGCTTAATACTTTCTGACTCAGATGAGTTTAAATTGCTGGGATTTGAATGTCTTTATTTCAATAAATTCTTCATGAGTAACTCAGCTTTAATGCACTTCCTGATTTAGAATTATAGAATAGGAAGCATATTTTGGGACACGCTTTATGCTATGCTCTGTAACTTATGCTTGACTAATGAAGAAATATTTAAAACTAAAGGACAAATAAATACTTTAGATACTGACAACAACTCTCATTATCACTAAGCTTTCAAGAAATTCACATTGATGTTTGAATGGAATTTTCTCCTTCTTCTGCTCGTTTCTAAGGTTTAAGAATTGCAGAAATTTGATAAATTTAGGATTTTCCACACTCCCAAAAAACTGGAAGCAGAGGTAAAGTTATAATGATGAGGGGAAGAAACTGCAATTATTAAAAAGTGCCCAATTTTAGATAAAGCCTAATTGCACAGAACCCAATTGAGAGGACTGATGAGGTGCCGTTTCTGAAGTGACTGCAGATTGTGATTGAAGTACTGGTGAAATCGATGGGTGTGAATATCAATAGGACGATGTGTCAAATTTGATGACTTTTTAATGTGATTTGTACTGAAATTTTTGGGATATTGTTTTGAAGTGCCTTGTATTTGCTTATTGTTGCAAAGTGGATTATTGGTACTGGCAGGTAAGTACCTACACTTAGCAATAGGCCACAAACCTTCACTAGGTCCAGTCAAGGTCTCAATAAATTAATCATGCCTCATCCCTTGGTATCTTAGCCATGAGCAGTTGGGTTTACAGGTGTGTAAAGCTTTTAATATCCACAAAACAGTAAATAAGTAAAAGATAAAACACAATACACATTCCACACCAATTTATTATTATAGATTTTATTTTTATCTTTAAAATGACACCCAAATGACAAAAATACAGTGTAGGGAACAGGAGATATGCATTTTTAAAGATTAAGAGGCTGATTATGAGTTTGGTGGATGGTTTACACCATTCACCGAGCTTCCAACTGGGAGGGTGCCGCAATACAGGCTATCCTCCGCCGGCCCGAGTAGGAGTTTCCCACTAGATCAGGGGGTGGAAGCCTGAGTTTCTGCCTGCTGGCCTACCGGGAAACAGCCTACAGCCTTGTCTCCGGCTCGTAATCAAGCTGGCGGCAATGCTGTAGAGCGCAAGGTGCACCAGCACCATCACAATGTTCACTGTCTGCAAAGCAGACAGGACAGTGAACATTGCGATGGTGCTGGCCAGGAGGGCCCCTGCACTGCCCATCTGAAGTGCATGGGCAGTGCAGGGCCCCCCCCCCCCCCGGCTCCCCCTGCAACCGCTCTCTGCCAGCATTTTCAAGGCAGTTGTACTGCCATGAAATCGCTGGTGGAGAAGGGGGTCATTAGGGCTGCCTCCACCTCCAGATCGACCACCATCCGCAATTCTGGCGGTCTAGTGACTGCTAGACTCGTAATAAGGCCCAAAAGTTTTCCAGCGCTTAGAAATTAAAGCTCCACTCTGGACATCTGGTCACACTTGACCGGGGCAAAATAAAAATTTGAGGCCGACCACGATGGAGCCCTGCTAGACTACACTGAGTGGGTGGCCTCAGTTAAAGTTTTACCTTCACACTTAGAAAATATTTTGAAGATTTCTCACCGACCGGGATGAAGTCACAAGTTGAGGTAGACTTCGCTGGGACCTTCTTCGGCTACACAGCGTGGGAGGCCTCGGTCAAGATTCTACATTCAGACTTAGTCACTTTTTCAAGAAGATTTCCTCTGGCTGGGACAAGGTTGAAAATTGAGGCCAACCACGATGGAGCCCTCCTCTGATATAATGCATGGGAGGCTTCGGTCAAACTTTTACCTTCAGACTTTGAAACGTTTCTGCTGATTTTCTTCCCCAACGTCAGATGTACCTCCTCAGGAAGCCGATTTTGATGCATCATCATTGGATCACCTTCCAGAGAGCACCCAGTCAAATCCATGAAGTCTGGGGCTCCAGGGCTTCCCAGAGGGACGAACCTGCAAGTCAGGCTGGGTCACGGTCGACATTGGCTGGCTTGACTCTCGCCATCGGGTCGGTCCACTTATGGAACTTTTTTCCAGTTTCTCCAAACTTCTAGATCTTCTTGCAGAAGTACTTTTAAGGTCCTTAAATTATCCACAATTACCCCCAAGTTTCCACAAAGGTTTGAGTTACTCCTTGGGAGGTAGGACATCAACTCATAGAATGCACCTGGTTTAAATCCTTAAATGGCCACTAGTCACTGGCCAGCTAGGCTATTTCAGCAGGACGCGATGCAGGAGACTCTGGTCAGCTCTTTCTTTGCCTGTAGCATACAGAGAGTCCCTTCCTGAGGTTGTAGAATTAAGGCAAAGTCTTTTTCTTGGTGAAGCCCAAAGTGTGCAGCTGGTGCAGTCCTGAGTGCAGTGTCCAGCTGCAGGCCAGGGGTCCAGCAGGACATTCCTTTTTCTTCTTGTCTTTTTCCCGCAGGGATCTGAAGTGTGGGACTGCTCTGCCATATTTATCATTGCTCCTGGGGTAGCAAGCAGGGGGGTGCTCATGTCCAATCACATGCAAGCCACCACCCTCTTGAGTGACCACTTCCTGGGAAGTTTAGCAAAAAATCATCCCAGGGAGAAACATTCCATTAACACATCTCTTTCCAGCCCTCTCCTAATCTAATCAGGGGGCACCTTGCTGTCTAGGGTTGCAGAAAATGGGGAGGTCCAGTTGTTGTCCCAAATGTCTTTACCTTCTTTGAAGTCCAGTTTGGCTGCTCTCCCCTCATCCTGTTCTACCATCTGCTGAGGCACCTCTCCTCTTACCAAATGCTTACTTTGTTTCAGCCCATGCCACTTCACACCTCATCAAGGCAGCCTGGCTCAGGCTGTCAGATGTTGACCAATTAGAGAAGGGTACAACAGTGCTAATATTGGTAACGTTTAGCAAGAGTTCCAAAACTTTTTCCCTGTCCAAGTCATATTAAACTCAACAGTGGCAAGTTGTTGTTTGATTTATTATAACTTTTAATTTGGTATCAAACTTGTTATATTTAGCTCCTTCCTATGGAAAATAAAACTTTATTATTTTAAAATAAAGTCTCTCTATGTCAGCCTATGGAGCCCATTCACTACAATAGGGAGAAGCACATTTGACTATTTGTCCCACACCAGAGCTAATAAAACATCTTTTATAAAGTCCCTGCTTTTAGTCACTCTGCACCCAGCCCTGGGAACACTTAAGGCATACCTTAGTGGTGACGTATATGTAAAAATAAGGTCGCTTTCGACTTTGGAAGTACTTTTAACTCCAAAGTCTAATTTGGAGTTAACTTTACCTTAAAATCAGCCAGCAAGGCAGGCCTGCTTTTAAAATGACACTGGGCACCACAACAGTGCAGCTATAGGTGTACTAACTATAATGGGGCCCCTAAACCTACATTCCCTACCATATTCTAGGGACTTATAGGTAGGTTGGTACAGCCCAAAAGAAATTACCTAATTTGCATAATCCATTTTACACAGAGCACTGACCCTGGGACTGGTTAGCAGTGCCTAGTGCACAGTCAGAGTCAGTAACCACCACTCTCAGTCAAACATTTTAGGGGTGACCAGGGCAAAAAAGGAGAACTTTCCTACACATATGTGTTAGGTGTGCTTTGTCAAAGAAAATAAGAGGTTATCAGGCAAAAAATAGTCTAAAATCCCAGGATAGAGATGTAAAAGGTAGAGGTATTCTTGTCTGCTAAACGTAGTGTGAGTCATGAGACGTTGTTGACCACACATTCGATAGGGACATAGTAATTGTTGTGTTTTTACTAACTTTTGATTAGTGCTTGTGAAATGTGATGCACAAAGTAGACACAATAGTAATTAGATGATTTTCCTGCAGGTCGAGAATCGGAAGGTGCAAGACCTAATTCCAATTGTTTATTGCACTATTGGATTTATGTTAGAAAAGCAGACAAAGATCGATGTTATTTGATGTTGCTTATTGATACTTGAAATTGTAAAGGAGCATGAGCCTCTGCAATAGCAAGTTGTTCCATCATACTGTACGTTGCTGATATTAGTCAGTTAGTGTAATGCTGCACTGTGATAGGTTGATTATTGGCAAAGGTTGAAAACCATTGGTTGATTGAATTACTCAGAACTGTATTGTGATTTGATAAAAGGACTTCTGAGTCCTGATGTATACAGAACAATTAAAAAAATAATTGAGACATTGTAATTTCACTTACTGATTTTGTTGAAATAATTTTGAATTTTTCAAAGCTTTGAGGAGCCTAATGAGAAGTGATGTAATGGTTCCAGTAAAGGAGGGTGAGGCATCTTCTCCTTAGGGTTTGCCAGCATATCATATGGTGGTTGAAGAAGGGCTCCATACATATGTTTGACTTTGACAGTGGTACAAGATAACAAGGGCAGATTACAAGAAACATTGCATGAACTGAGGCCACCTCCTAGAACTGCACACTTTTAGGCACTTTGTGAATGGGAGAAGATGGCTCAAACTAAGGATAGAGAGAGATTCCAAAAATGAGCTAAGAAAGCAATGAGGAATTATACAGATACAATTTGGGTTATCAAGCTCAGAGATGGAGAAAGAGAATAGTAGAGTGTACTAGATTATATCCCATACCTACAAAATAGAAAAACACAAAGGCTGGAGATTCTGAAAAACATAAACGGAAAAAGATTGAAGGGAATAAAGAAATGAAAGGTGAAATTAAATCTGACATGGATACTCATTCGGGTAATTACATTTTAAATTAACTTTTGGCTTCACTTCCTCCACCTTATGTGTTTCCTGTACCAAATGATGGAGCTCAGTTGATAAATTACTTGACCATGGCTACAGCTCCTATTGATCCAGGTGTTTGACAAGTTACTAGCTAGATGTAAGCAGCACCTCCTGCAAATGCACAACCTGTATCGACTCAGCTGATTATGCTACAGCCAGTAGTAACTCTCACCAATTATTGCACAGACTGTTACTACACAGCCTGTAACTCAGCAAGCAGTTGCAAGTGCTCTAGCACAATTGAGTACTGCTCAGACGGTAACACTTATAGATGCTAGAGGGTCTGTGATTACGACTTCAGCACAAATTGCTGAATTGATTGTAGCTCAGACAGTACCTGCACAAGTAGTTCGTCTACCAGATACAGTAGTTCAGGAGACACCTGGAGGTATACCAATGAATGGGTTTATCCCGACATCGCAAAATTCACAGATTGTAAAATGGATACCTCCACAAACCATTCAAGCAAAAGGAGAAGGAAGACAATTTTTTTTCACATCACAAACTCCCAGGTGAAAATAATTAGTAAAAAGGTGTTTTTCCCCCTTTGGTTTGAATTAGCTGGTAGAACTTGTTTGAAGGTTCAGTATACAGAAAGACCCAGTATCAGTTCAGGTTCAAATGCTAGTGCTGTCACAGAAAAAGAGAGATCACTAAACATGGCCAAAGTAAAAATGGAATTGGAAGAAATTATTAGAGGATGTTTGGATCTTGATCACATAAATCAATTTCAAGAAAAAGAAGTGATTTACTTGTGTAAGGGAATTAAGAGAAAGGCTGATAAATTAACTGAATTTGCAAACAAATATAAGGTTGATATTTCAAAACAGAGATGTTTTAAGTTACAATTAGGTGACTCATTTAAAAACATGTGTTCTTTAGCAATGCAAATCCACCTCATTGCAATCATAAAATGTGGAGGGTATGCACATGTTCTTTGGAGTAGGGGAGACCTTGCATCATTCACAAACAGTTTTCCAAAGTTGAGATAAAGTCAAATGCAGTGGTAAACACAAGTCGAGAGATTTGTGAAGATTTCAAAGGTGTTGTGAATAGATTTAAATGCATTTTTTAATATTGTGGTTCTGAGTGATTTGTGGGCAGAATGTAAGATTGCAATTCCGTGGCAAGATCCACAGCCAGTGAGAGATCGTGTCACAAATTCGGTTTTGCCTGTGGTAATGGCTAAGTATGAGACAATGACATTCTTGAAAGACAGAGTTCCTCCTAAAGATTTGAACTATTTGAAATTGAATCAAATTCGGCAGAAAGTTAAAAAAAAACTGCGCATGAATTCTATGAGAAAGTGATGAAAGCACTTCAAAATCCTACAGGACAGGTGTATCTTGACACAGCAGATATGGGATTTTTCATTACGCAGTATGTGCTTGGTTTGAGAGCTGAGATTTGTCAGCTCATACAGCAGAATGTTATTTGTTTGCAGAAGTCTTTAAGTGATCTTTTGAAGTATGCACAGTACTGCAGTGATGAGGAGGAGATGAAACAGTGTAAGATTAAGGAAAAGTTTATATTGGCCCAACCAAAGTTTGCCCAAAATGGATTTCAAACTCAGTTGTTTGTTTGAAATGGTTGTGTAGTTCAAAGCTTGAGTGGAATGCAAGCAGGAGGTTTTCAAGCAAGAATGCAAAGTGTTGAGGGAGGGATGATGGTGTTTCAAGAGGTTCTCAAATTGATCCAAGTACAGGTGTGGATGTTGCGATGTGGAAGAAAATGACTCCTTGTCATCTTTGTAGCAGCGTGGGGCATTGGACTCTTGACTATAAATTCAATCCAGATTGAAGCATCAATAATCAGCTAAATGGAGGAAATAACATGCAGAATGTACCAATGCAACAGGTACAAGTACCAATGCAAAATCAGACTAAAATGATACCTCTGCCACAAGCACCTGTGGTTCAAACAAATGTAAATAATGCAAGATTAAATCAAACTCACTTACCTAAATTGGACGGAAATGTGATGCAGATGAAAATTCAAAATGCAATTCAGCAGTTTCAAATGTTTGATAACTATGAGATTTAGGACTCAAGCACATCACAATGACGGTGCTTGAGTGGGGAGGCAGATTGCATGCATGGCGCAGTCATTGATGTAGACCAGAGTGGATCATTAATAGAAGATGATGTGAATGGCCACCAAGTGTCATTTCTCATTGACACCAGAGCTGCCTGTTCCACTGTGAGAACAGCAAAAGTACCAGACCTACCCCTCTTTGGAGAAGAGATCCAAGTTATAGGAGTTCCTCATAGACAAATTACAAATCCCATTTTCAAAAAAGATTACTGTAGAAATAGGATCATTTGAAGAAAATCACCAGTTTGTGATGTGTGTGATTCAAGTCCTGCTAGCCCTTTAGGGAGAGCATTATTATGCAGACAAATTGCACCCTCTATTGAACGCCACAGGGAGCTGTAATTGCTCAACAAAAAACTATATGGGTCTATCAAGTGTTGACAATAAAATACGTACCTTCAGATTTAAAAGAGACAGTTAACTCAGAACTGTGGAGTGTCAAAGGAATATATATCAGATTAGCCAGGGCGTAAAAGTAAAACCAAGAATGTATTTTCCCTGAACAGCAACTTCTCACTTGACACCTGAAGTGATAAAAGGAATACCTCCACTTATTAATCATATGTTGGGGAAGGGCATCTTGAGAGAGATAATTGGGAGTACATGCAACTCACCAATTATGGGATGATAAAAGTCAAATGGCAAATTTAGGATAGTACAGGATTTGAGAAAAGTGAATGATATAGTAATCCCATGTTGTCCTGTGGTACTGAATTTTGCTACTGTAATTGATCAAATTCCATGCACAGCTGAATAGTTTACTGTGATTGATCTCTGCAAACTTTCTTCTTAATTTCATTGCACAAAGACAGACAGTATCTGTTCTCTTTTGTATTCTGAACAAAATCAGCAGTATTAATCGGTCTTCAATCAGATCTTGGAAAATAATCTGGAATCATTGATCATGTCCTGAAGTTCCGTCCTGGTACAATACATTGACGACTTTGCATCAGAGAAAAAAAAAATCTTGCAAAATTGACACCATTGCATTATTGAATCGTTTGGCAGAGACTGGACATAAAGAGCCTGATTTAGATTGGGTATACACTGCCTACAATGTCACAATGGTGACTGATAGCCCACCCACCGAAATATAAATCCCATTATATACTATGTTGTAACAGAGTAACCCACCTGCTAAATTAGCCCCAAAGTTTCTCAAAATAAACTGCAGCATTGTCAAAAAGAGGCTCAATATTTGGAACACATCAGTGAAAAAGGAACGAGGAAAGTGCCACAAGAAAGCTTTGAAGCCATTTTGAGAATTAGTTCTCCTAAAACACAGAGAGAAGTCATAATATTTTGGGGAATAGTTGGCCACTATACACAATTTTTCTTTGGTAGCAAACCCCTTCCTGAAGTTAACACACAATAATATGCCAGATCTGATCTCATGTGGAAACGAATGCATGAAAGTGTTCCTAGAGCTGAAAGAAAGTCTCCCTTGAGAACAAATGAAGGATATTTGAAAGCAGCTTATTTATTCTGCACAATTCAAGAAATAATAGAAGGTTCATGGCTTCAAGGAATTTCTTCAGTGCAAGTTGTAGAATTGGCTGCCCTTACTAGAACTTTCAGCTTGACTGTCCTAATGAGAGTGACTATATTTTCAGATAGTGAGTATGGATTTGGTGTTGTCCATGATTTTGGGCAGTTGTGGTGACAGCTAGGTTTCATGACCTCATCTGGTTCATCCATTAGAAATGTGGAACATATCGAAACCTTATTAAAAGCTCTACAACTCCGCACTGAAATTGGTAGTGTAAAACATGGAGCACATAGGAGCGACAATGGTTATGTCACAGTTGGCAACACGTATATTAATGAAGTGGCATGTATTGTGCAATTGGATCATGATGATTAGAGTTCTTGATACTTGGGGTGAAGTAAGACGAATGCAAGAAAATGCACCAGACACAGAGAAACAGGGATGGATTTGAGCAGGTTGTAGAAATAATTAATATAATGTTCAGGTTTCAGTTGATGATAGACCCGTACCTCCAGACAGTTTACTATTCCAAATGACAAGACATTTCCATGGACCTACTAATTTAGAGGGAGACGCAATGGAGTGACCCTCTTAACATTTGTGGTTCAATCCTAGATTCAGAGCCCAAGAAGAAGAATTATACCATAAATGTGTAACACGTCAACAGATGAACGTAGGCAAACAAACACAAGTCACACTGAGGCACATGTGGGGATCACGAGGTCCTTTTATCAGGATTCAGATGGTTTTTATTGAAATGCCTATTTGTAAAAGGCTGAGATAAGTCCTAGTAACTTTCTGCATTTTCTCCCAATGGGTGGAAGCTTACCCAACTAGAAGAAATTATAATCTCACTGTAGTATAGTTACTGTTGGGGGTATTAGTGTTCAGATACAGCATACCGGTTTCTCTAAAGTCACATCGAAATACTCGAAATGTATGTTACAATTATTATTAGTACGTCTGACTGTAGAGAAGCATGTTTACCGCTAATTGAACTAGGTGTAAAATATTCTTAGGAACTTTACTCACCCTCACAGTTTTGGTAGGAGTAGCAATAGCCTTGGTTATACATTTCACACCTCATACAGAAAAAAACCTGTAATAGAATGTATAAATGCTAAATGAATGTTTTTTTAGACTAATACAAGAGTATACTAAAGCTACTGATGTTAAAGACTGCTATGTTTGTGCACATGTGACATCCTTAGTGGATGAACAGGTTTGAAATCACCATATTCCACTTTCTTATTTATTTCATGTAGTATATTTCTTAGTCTAGTATATAGACAAAGATATATGAATACAATTACTCTAACTTTGAGATGGTTCTATTAAAAGTTCCACCAATGAAAGGCTTTACACCCACGAATTAGAGAGATGGAAACTGCCTGGCATTACTTTAGAATACTTCTTCCTGTTAACACTCTTAAAGCTCATGTGAGAAACCTAACATACTTAATAAACTCACAACAGAAAGTTTTCTTTTAATGTTAGAAGACAGAAAATAACAATTTACAAAAAGTGCCTATAAGAAAGAAGATCCACAAAAGAATATATGAAGAAAGAAAGAAGATGAGTTTAAGAGAAAAATGTCTGCCATAAAGCTTAAATTAGATGAAAGCACAAAGGGAAAGTGTATGTGTTCAAATGGAGAATCAGTGGAAGTAAAGTACTAGTGGGAAACAGTAATTGCGATCATATTTTTGTTTTGTCTGGGGAATCATGGCAAATATTGCAAGGAGTTGATCATACAATACCTGGAGTTTATTTTATTTGTGGAGAAAATGCATACTTTAGATTCCCAGCTGACTGGGAGGGAATTTGCTACTTAGGTTTGTGTTGTCCTAAGATGTGTCATATACAGAGCTTAGATGCATTAACACTCACACCTGCACACAAAAGATACAAATGCACTGGGAATAATGGAACACAAATAGTGGGAGACATATTTGGAGCAATTATACCTCCTGTAGGAGTGGTGTTGATTGATGAGAAAATCAGAAAGCTTTCAACAATAGTTGATAGATTGGCAACCAGTACCTCTGGAGCATTATAAGTAGAAAACATTGAGTTTGTAGCAGTTCTATATATGGTTTTGCAGAATTTATATGACTTAGATAGCCTACACACAGAGGAAGGCAGAGTTTGCAAGATGCTGAAAATTGAAAATTGTTGAACCTATATACCTGACAAGTGCTGAAAGACAGTTGATTATGCTAACAATATATCTGATCTAAAGCCTGATCTTGAACCTTTAAAAACTACAAGAATTGTTCAAAGCTGTGCTAAAGGGTTTTCTACAATAGCTAGATGGTTTAAGGCAATAGGAGGAGGAATTCTTGAAATTATCTTACTTCCTGTATTAATCATTATAGCATGTTCCCTTTCTACAATAAACAAAACAATACAAATTATATTGAGAAAGAAAAGGGCAAATGATATGATAGAAGAAAGAAGAGATATTTAGAATTGCATTAAAGAGTAAATGAAGAATATAAGAAATTGAATGAAAGAGAGTAAAACAGAAAAAAAGTGACTTGCTTCTTTATGAATAGGCTTCTAGTGTAAAGATGTTTGAGAATGGAGGTGATTCAAAGTGAATACACATAAAACGTACATGAGTGGTCTTTCTTTTAGAGACCAAGTCGAATGTGAATGTTCCATGCTGTTTCAAATTGTCTAAACATTTATACAAAATGTATTATATTTAGAACTCTCTTTGTTTAAAATTGCCATCTCAATGGAATCTGTTCCCGTTCGTGATGTTCTCCACTGTTCATTGATTGTACAGCTTATATAAAACATTTGTTATAATTTTGAGATATTGTATTTTATTATAAAGGTGTCTCAGACAAAGAACAGAGTGAGAAAGACTCAGAGTCACTCGGACTCACCAGACTCTCTTGACTTTCTTGACTCTCAGATAGATTTGCTTTCTTCCTCACATCTTTCTCTATGACACTCTATTCTTCAAGTGTCCTGATAGCTTTACTGTATATACTGATTCCTAGACACTTGGTCCTTTTTGCATTTGCTTATTTTATAATACATTGCTTAACATGCTCCGACTCAGATGAATTTGAAATGCTGGGATTTGAATGTCTTTCTTTCGAGACACTCTTAAAAAGAAACTCAACGTTCCTGATTTAGAATTATATAATAGGGATCAGATTATGGGGCACACATTATGCTGTGTTCTGTAATTTATGGATGACTAACAAAGAAAGATCTAAAACGTATGATAAATTAAACCTTTAAAATACTAACTACAATTCTCATTATTGACTCCTAAGAATTCACTAAGTTTTAAGAAATTCGCATTGATGTTTAATTTGCAGATTTTCCTTCCCCTCCCCATTTTCACAGTTCCATACTGGGTATCCTAAGAGTTGCAGACATTTTATAAATGCAGGATTGTTTTCCACACTCCAAGCCTTTTTCTGCAATTAACATATTTAAAGAATATCTGTTTTGCAAATCCATTGATATAATTGTTACTAGTTCTGTGTGTTTAACTCTGTAGCAGGGTAAGATTGCCAGGATGTTCACCAGATGATGATGGTACATACTACAAATGCCCTTGTGGGGTTGTGGGAGGGCTACGCCCTGGGTGATAATGCTCAGACTACTTCTTTTAGGGACACAGTTTATTTTATTCTTAGTTTCTTCTTCTTTTAGGTTACGGTAGGAGGCTGTGAGGGTAATGTCCTTCTTATATTCTTCTTTGTGTCTCCTCTTTAGATTTTCAGAAGGTGGTGTTGATCCAGGTCTCCCTCAAAGGAAAGAAGATAAGGAGGACTCTTGATCAGGTAAGTGACTAATGTTTGTAGTTTAAGATTAATTATTCAGGGAGGGGGAGGGAAGGTCCTGTGCATGTGAGAGAAGGGGAAATAGGTTAGTGCCCAATCCTACAAACACCTCATGGGTAGGCTTTTGTGGTTAGGGGATATCACCCTTAGGCAACCTCTCCTTCCCGTGTACTTTTTTGCCTCTCTCCTTTCCCACTCTGTTAAGCCACCAGTGCCTGCCCTGGCCACGTACCTTGTCAAGCCGTGTCCGAAATTGTGGTGGTTTAGGGCTCCTGGGCCATTCCTTGGGGAGTCTCCATCATCCTCTCCGTCTCCACCTTTTCATCTCCTCTTCATTGGTTTGGCGATATCTCCTTCTCTTCTCTCTCCACGTCTTCTTCCTCCTGTCACTGCTGCTGTGCTCTCTCCTTCATACCTGTGTCTCCCCTCTGCTGCTCCGCATCCTCCATCAGCTTCCCCACGTCTTCCTGCAGCTTGTGGGCCGTCTGCACCCAAGGGGAACTTCTGGGTGAGCCGCGCCTCTCCTGAGTGCCCCCCGGGTTACTCTTGTAGCGGCTCTGGGGGAGGATACGGAGGACCGCCATCCTGTGCCTAGTAGAGCTCTCAGTAACAAACTCAAGAAGCTCCAGATGTACTAGTTGCTAGTTTGTCCATTACTGTTAACTGTTCTAATCATTTTTATCATTTAGTGTCACTCCACTGCTGGCATGAAAGCTCCCAATATGTCTCCCACCAATTGCTTTCCTTCATTATACCTGTATTTGTATCTGTGTGCAAGGGTTGTTATTAAAGCATCTACACTCTGTACATGGTACATGTTTGGAAAAAGTAAACCTAAATAGCAAATACACTCCCAATCAGCTGGTAGTCTAAAATATGCAATCTCATCACATATAAAATAAGCTACAGGTATAGTTGGTTTTGCTTCCTGTAATATTTGCCATGTTCCTCCCGGTAATTAGATTTTGAGAATGACTATTCTCTGCAGGTCTTTTTTTGCCTTGAATTCTCCTTTTGAAATCACACACTTTCCCTTTGTATCTCTTCTTTAACCTTACTCTTTGAGTAGACATTTTCTTTCTATACTCATTTTCACTCTTTTTTCAAACATTGCTCAAAACATCCTTATTCTTGGTAGTACTGTATGCAAAAACTATTCTTCACTGTTCTAACATCATAATAAAAGAAGGCTGGTGGATTATTTTTGTATGCCTAAACAGTGTCTATAGGAAGAAAAGGTCCAAAATAATGGAAAGCTGTTCCCATTTCTTTTGCATATAGATGTAAGTTTATACTTTCTAGGAAAGGCATTTTAAAAGGAATCATGTCGAAGTTAGAGTAGTAATATTCAAAGTGTTGTTGCCTCTAAACTAAACTAATTAAAATACTGCATGATGCAGCAAATGAAAGAGGAATGTGATGTTATGCCACCTCCTCATCAGCCGATGAAGGTAAGTACGCACACATAACAATCATTTCCATTTATAGTTTGTGTATACTTTTGAACTAATATAGAATAAAAATGTGCTGAGTAATCTTTCATGTAATCTACAAATGAGGACTTTAACTCAACTTCATCTATGTCTGGTATAGATATCATGTTGGTGAATAAAAAGACAGATTTTTTCTGTCTATGGTATAAAGTGTATCACCAATAAAAATGGCTAATAAAACTACTAATAAAAATATAATAGCTAGAAAGATCTTACATCTAGCTCTGGTTAGAACACACGTCTGTTTAAAGTCAGATCTTCCTTATAACGATGAATGTAACAGCAAAGTTAGTGTCTCTATTTTATTACACAAAGTCTTTATTTTTCTTCTTTTCTTTGTAGTTCAATGAGTTTCTTGTAGCTTTATTCATAGCAGTCTTCGTATGGTCTTTCTTAACCCTATTCAGTGTTCTTCTAAAATATTATCTCTACTCTTCTACTGCAGCCTCGGGCCTAGGTAAATCTTCCTAATTCATGTTACTTACCAATTTATCGTTTTTATTTCAGTCTATTTGTAGATAGTTAATTCAGTGAGTTTTTGCAGGCGTTGGTCATGCTTTAAAACAGTTTTCAGGATGATTCGACAAATTCTTTATTCCGGTCATTCAAGGCTGATAATGGGATGTTAAGCACTTGGCTCACGTTTGAAGTCCATTCAGGTGCTGAGAATCTTCAACAAGGTACTTTAACTCTTTTGGATCTTCTCAGTTTTTGCTGATCTGCCTCTGTGTTGGAAATGGGTTATTGGTAAGGGCTGGTAGGTACCTACACTTAGCAATTGGCCACTAACCTCCACTAGGGTCCAGTTAGGTCTCAATAAAATAAACCCAGCTCAACCCTTGGTAGCTTGGCAACGAGCGACAAGGCTTAACTCAGGATACAGAGTGTAAAGCATTCAAATATCACAAAACAGTAATTAAATAAAACACAGGAATCAGTTTAAAAATCCAAAACCAATTCATAAAAATATGTTATATTTTTATCTTTAAAATGACACAAAAACAAATAAAATCAGATAAGGGGAACCAGAGATATGATTTTTTTGAGAATTATTGTTTTCTAGCGCCTAGAAACAAAAAAGCGCCAATCTGGTCATCTGGTCGCACCTCGACAAGGGCAAAGTCAAAGTTTAAGGCTGACCGTGATGGAGCCCGGCTCGGCTACAGCCTGCGGGAGGCCCCGGTCAAAAGTTCACCTTCGGACTTGGTCGTTTTTCTGAAGATTTTCTTCAGCGGGACGAACCTGCCTGTCCAATCCGAACTTCTGGAACTCTTCTCCGGATAATCGTCGCGGGAGTCCTCAGTGGAGTTTTTTCAAGGTGAAAATCCATCGACTGAGGTAAACCTGGATCTTGATCCGACATCCTTGGTGCCCTCCTCGGATACGCTGGCTGGGAGGTCCCGGTCAACTTCCTACGTTCGGACTTAGGGCCAGATGTAGCAAAATTTTGCGAGTCGCAAATGGCCCGAATCGCTATTTGCGACCCCGCAAAATCGGAAATGGGATGCAAAAACCCCATTTCCAAATCGCAAATAGCAACGCGAGCCATTACCGACTCGCAAAATTTGCGACCCCATTGTGCGACCCGCAAATAGGAAGTCGCAATTTGCGAGTCGCAAACCATATGAAAAAGCCACTCGCAAATTGCGACTAGTTGCAAAAAGCCCATTTTGCACACCCAATTTACCACTAACTCAGAGCAGGTGGTAACCAGAACCAAAGTATAAAAGGAGACCCAGAAGGCACTTGGGTTACTCAAGATGGCGGAGATATATGTGATAGCAAGGAGGAGGAGAGTCCACGCCGCACAGCAGAGGAGGAGGAGGAGCCAGAGACAGGAGAGGATATACAGAACCAGGCAGACACTTTTCCAACAAACTGAGGAGGAGATTTATGATAAATACAGATTTAGCAGTGCAGCAATATTAGAATTAATAGATCTACTCAATCCGCAGCTACAACGACAGACTGTGCGCGGCAGCGCCATCCCCACACATGTGCAAGTGCTATGCTCACTGCACCTCTTGGCCTCGGGTAGCTATCAGGGGGTCATTGCTGTGGCAGGTGGGGTATCCCAAAGTGCACTCTCACGGTTTTTGAGATGTTTCTTAGATTCCATACTCACACACATGTCCAGATACATATACCTACCCAGGAATGAGGCAGAAATCAACAGCACTAAGTTGGAATTCTACAGGATTGCCAACTTCCCTCATGTAATAGGGTGTGTTGACGGGACACATATACAAATCTGCCCTCCTGCAAATCTGGAATATCTGTTCTGCAATCGGAAGTGTACCCACTCACTGAACATCCAGGTGGTATGTGACGCCCATTATGTCATCACTGACATGGTAGCCAAATTTCCAGGGAGTACACATGACTCCTATATTTTCAGGCACAGTGGGATACACCAACGCCTAGAACGTGGGGAGTTTGGAGACGGATATCTCTTAGGTATTGCTGAATACACCCTGAATACATACACATAGGTCAATGTGGAAACCATCCATGCCCTGCTAACATTGTCCATTTTTGCCAAACAGGTGACAGTGCATATGCGCTACGACCATGGCTACTTACCCCGTACTTAACACCCAGCAATGAGACAGAGAGGCGATACAACAGTGCACATAGGAGGACCCGAAATGTTAGAGAGAGGACCTTTGGACTGCTGAAGGCAAGATTCCGATGCCTCCACAGAAGTGGAGGTGCGCTTCAGTATGCCCCAATAACAGCATTCAAGATCTTTGGTGCATGCGCTATACTGCACAACATTGCCACCAGACGTGGGCTACATCTCACCCCAGAAGACACAGATTCGGAGGATGACGAGCAAGAGCTTCCACATCGCCATCATGGGGATAGAAGCATTGCAAATCAAGGCAGACAGAGACGGGACCACATTGCAAACCAATACTTTGGAAGGTATGTGCTACCTGTCACCACACACACGAATGTCACACACAAAGAGCCCAGGTGTGAAGTGGAACAAACAAGAACTTTTATTAAGTGAACCTAATAACTAAAGAACTGAACTGTTGGTCAGGGGCTGTAAATGTCCACCTGCAATGAGGACACATTCACCTCATGTGCCTCAATTGTCCGCAAGTGCATAGCTCAACTCATCCACCTGGGACGCCCAACATGGCTAGTGCCTGGAGTGTGAGAAGATCCCTGACGTGCACTGCCACTCCTCAATACTCTTGTGTCCGTGGCAGATGGACTACTGATGGTGGAGCCCTCCTCACTATCTTGAGGTGTGTCTGCCGTGCCCCTAGCCACCTGTCTTGCCTCCATCATGTCCACAGCGTGGCTTATCCATCCCAGTCCACGAGCCACATCCCCTGCAAAGTGTCCCAAGTCTACCTGGAAACTGACTGTACGGCGTGACAGCCCTGTTGTATTGACAGCCAGGCGGACGATTGAGTCAGCCATGCGGTCCAAACGGTGTATGAGTTGGCGCTCATGGCGCCCTGCACTTTCTCTTTCTGAAACAAGTTCAGTTACTAGTTGACGGATGGAGAGTGCAAGGTCACCGACATGACTGTTCAGGCTTTGGAAGTCTGTGTGCACCTGTGCCAGCCCTGTGGTGAAATTCCGCTCCATACGCTGCATGGCCCCTGATATGACTCTCATCTGCCTTGTTTGCAGGCGCTGATCTCTGATGAGAGCTGCCTCGGCAGCGGACATGGAAGAGTCCCCTACATCTCCCCGGGACACTGCAGGGACATGGACACGTCGTCTGCGACGCGGTGGAGCATCAGGGTCCTGTTGGATGGCACTGTGGCTGGGACCGGGTGCTGGGTCAATCTCCACAATGTCCAATGGTGCAGCTGGAGGGGACTGTGGTTGGGTGGTGCTGGGCCCTGTGGTGGCTGCTCCTGACTCCTGTGCTGCCTGTTGGCTGCCCTCTGCACCCTGGATGGACTGGTTGGTGGGGATTTCTTGTGGGAGACCTGTGGGACATAGGGAACACACTGTCAGTATCTAACATCTGTTGTATGCTTCCTAATAAACTGTTGCCTATCAGCTGACTACTGGACTACATTGCCCATAATGCACCATTCTGGTGGTTGCTAGTCTGGAATTGAGCTAATTTGGTTGTGCATGCTGCTGTGTACTGGGTTGGTGGGGGTATGGCAGATATGGGTGTACATGCATGTTTCATGGTACTCACTTGTTGATGTTCCTGGCGCTGACGTGTCCAGCTCTCCAATTCCAACCACTGCCTCTGGCTCCAGGGTCTGTTCCACACGTTCCTCCATGGGTGTGGGTGTTGGGACGGTGGATGGGCCTCCTCCTGTGCCCCTCATCTCCCGGAGGTGCTCTGCCACCCTCTCCTTGGTCCTGGAGAGCAGGTCGTACCATCTCTTTTTGAGCTCTTCAATGCTCCCTATTGCGTTGACCTTCTCCTGGATGTCATTCCAAATCCTCCTTTTGTCAGTCTCTGGCACACTCAGGGCAGCCCTTCCAAATAGCTAGTCATGGTGCTGGCAGCAATCATCTGTCAGCACCTCCAGTTCCTTCTCTGAAAACTTAAGTTTCCTCTTCCTGCCAGAGTCCTCCATTCTTGCTGCTGTTCCTCCTGGTGGTTGCTCAGCAGTTAGAAATGGGTGTGGTCCTTCCTCCTCCCAGGTGTATTTGTAAACTTCCTGCCTGTGATGTCATCAGCAAGAGCCAGGAAGGGTTTTCCAGACTGTTCTGCTGCACCTGCATTCAATTTGCGGCACAGTTGCAATTTGCGACACCCACTCACAGTTTACGTGTTCGTTTTTAGCGAGGTCGCAAAAAGCGTCCTCGCAAACAGCAGACGCGCAATCTGCAGAGCGACTTCATTTCCAAGTCGCCAAATGAAGTCGCTTTTTCTTGTTGGATACCTGTTTGCATGTCGGAAATGTCGAGTCGCAACGACTCGCAATTTCCGACTCGCAAATTTTTAGCTACCTACATCTGGCCCTTAGTCTCTTTTTGGGAGATTTTCTTCACCGGGACGAACCTGCAAATCAGGCCGGGTCACGGTTGAGGCAAGCCAGCTAGAGTTGCCGTGGCAGGTCGGTCCCTACATGGAGCTTTTTTTCAAAACTTCTCCAAACCTCTCCAAACTTCTGGATCTTCTCCCAGATGTTCCTTTAAGGTTCTTTTGGGGTCCACAGCTCACCCCAAGGTTCCAGAAACTCTGAGATGATCCTTGGGGGTTAAGGACTACAACTCCCAGAATGCACCTGGCGCAAACTCCTTTTTGGCCACTGGACAGTGGTCAGCTGGTTGGTTTCTTCAGGAGTTGGTGCAGGGGACTCTGGTTAGCAATTTTTCACCTGTAGCAAACAGGGAGTCCCTCCTTGAACCAGTTGAAGCCAGGCAAAGTCCTTCTTGTGGTGAAGCCCAAGTGTGCAGCTGGTACAGTCTTTCAGAGTGCAGAGTCCAGGTGCAGGCCAGGGGTCCAGCAGGGCAGTCCTTCTTCTCCTGTGGTTCTTCCTTGTTGGAATCTGATGGGGATCTGAGTTGTGGGTGCAGGTCTGCCAGGTTCATCCCTGCTCCTGGGTGAAAAACAGGGGGGTCCTGGTTCTCCAATAAGGTGCAGGGTCCTTCCCCCTGTGATAACCACTCCCTGGGAAGTATGGCAAAAATCAATCCCAGGAAGCAACATTCCTCAAAAATCCATTATGGCTGAAAGTGATTTTTGGAGGTTACATCTGGCTGAGCCCACCCACTGGTGTGGCTAAAAATCCTAAACACACCCCTCTCCTGCCCTCTCCTAATCTAATCAAGGGGGCACCTAATTGTCTATGTTTGCAGGATGTGAGGGTGTTGCTGGGTTGCTCCAAATGTCCTTCTCTGCCTTTGAAGACCAGTTTGGCAGCCCTCCCCCTTCTTGCCTCACCATCTGCTGAGGGGAGATCTCCTCCCACAGGCACATCTCTTTGTGTGAAGCCAGGCCACTTCACACCTCATCAAGGCAGCCTGGCCAGGCTGCCAGAGGCTGGCCAATCAGAGCACAGCAGCAAAAACACTGCAGAGCTGAAGTTGGCAACTTTTCAGATAAAGTTTAAAACTCTTTACCCGAACAAGTTATATTAAATCCAACAACTGGAAGTTGTGGGATTTATTATAACAATTAATTTGATACCAAACTCTTGTTATCTGTTACTTAAGGGGACTTTTAAAATTAAAAGAAAGTCTCCCCATTCTAGCCTACGAAGGCCATTCACTACCATGAGGGAATAACGAATTTGGCTGTTTTACCTCACCAGGGCTTATAAAAGTATTTTTATAATGTCCCTGCTTATAGTTACATCACACCCAGCCCTAGGGGCACATAGGGCACATCTTAGGGGTGACTTATATGTAAAAATAAGGTAGTTTAAGACTTTGAAACTACTTTTAGTTTCAAAGCCAAATTTGCATATAACTTCAATTTAAAAGCAGCTAGCAAGGCAGGCCGGCCTTTAAAATGACACTGTGTGCACTACCTATGCTGGGGTCCCTAAACCTACATCCCCTACCATATACTAGGGACTTATAGGTAGGTTGACTTAGCCAATTATAATTAGCCTAATTTGCATATCCACTTTACACAGAGCACTGGCCCAGGGACTTGTAAGCAGTACCCAGGGCACAGCCAAGAGTCAGTAACCACCAACACCTTTCCAAAATGTGTGGGGGTTACCAGGGCAAAAAGGAAGACTTTCCTACACTCTGTGTCACTTAGGCCGCTCAACTCTGTCTCCTCATCAATTGTTGGCAATATGGCCTCAACTGACCGTCTTGACTTCAACTTCTTTCTACTGTAAGTTCTTCACTATTTAGCAGTGTGGGCATCTCTCTTTAGTCTTGATTCATTGCTTGTTCCTTCTACTGGATCATTGTGTTGCTCTGAAGGTGGCAAATCTCACTTCAGTCTAGGTTCCCATTTCTCCACATTTTATATCAAGACCTTCACTGCCACTCTGTGAGATATCTGAGAATTGAATTTCTTCACCGGTCTGCAGTTCTTCACCCATTTCTTCTTGCTGTTGTGCACCTTAAACTTGTGTAACTTGAACAGATGGTGGTGGTACAGTCACAAGTATTCTTGGTTCTGGCTCATGGAACGATATTTCTTCATACGAATCGCTTGTTCTCTGGTTATGTGAATCATGCACCCAATTTGGCACTCCCGCACATTTGACAGCAATGTTTGTGATTATAATAACCTGGTAGGGGCTGTTCCACTTTGGCTCCAGACAGGACTTTCTCCCATGCTTCTTGATCAGTACCCAGTCACCTGGGCTAAGGTCATGGCACTACTCTTGATGCAGGTTTGCAGTGAAAAATTCAATCTGTCAAGAGAGAGAACACACCACATCATTCAGTCTTTTGCAGCAATAGAGTACCATGTCACCTTTTATGTACACAAGTGCATTTGCAGGCATAGCAGACAGTCTCATTGCTCTTTCCATGAGTATCTTGTGGGGTGGTAAACCTGTCTTCCTGCCAGGTGTATTTTGAAGGCTCATCCACAATAAAGGTAAAGCATTGGGCCATTTCACTGAAGTGGGTGCACAAACATTTGCTAATATGGACTTCGTTGTACCATGGAGTTGTTCTACTATGCCAGAAGCTTTAGGAGAGTAGCTACAATGCAACTTCTGCTTCACCTGTAATGCTGTACACAACATCTTAATGATCTCACTGTTCAAGCGAGTTCCTCATTCTGACTCTGGAGAAACTAGTATTCTGTACCTCAGTGCCAGTTCCCTTAACAGCAGTTTAGCTACAGTGAGACTGTCATTTCTCCTTATAGGGAAAGCTTCCACCCATCAATGGAAAATGTACAGTATAAATAGGACGTACCTCAGCCCATTACAAACAGGCATTTCAATAAAGTCCATCTGTATCCAGTTGAAGGGGCCAGCTGATATTCTTACATGACTCAGTGTAACTGGTGTGTGCTTTCCTACATTGATCTGTTGGCACGTGACACAACAGTGACACAATTCTTCTGCATGAGCCCTGAATCTGGGGTGGAGCCAAATATATCTGATGGACTTACCCATTGCATTCCTACCTATTTGTGTGGAGCCATGGAGATATCTTGTCATGGGTAATAGGAAACTGTCTGGCAACACTTGTCTTCTGCCTGTTAAAACCAAAATGTAATGTGCATCTTTCCCACACCCTTCTCTTATCCAACGCTGTTGTTCTGCTTCAGTAACATTTTCCTGCAAAGCTGTTAGTTCTTCCCATGTGTCAGCTAGAGACATCAACATTGAAAAGACAGTCTCTTCTTGAGATTCTTCTGTGAATGTTCCATTACATGTACAGGCCACAATTGCACAGTAGCGTGCCACTTCATCTGCATATCAGTTGTGAACTGTGACATAACCATTGTTGATCCTGTGTGCTGCACATTTTACAACAGCAATTTCAATTAGAAACGCAAGACCTACAGAAGTACTCTCACATGTTCCCCGTTTCTGATTAGGGAAACAGAAGATGTCATGAAACCACTTCGGGACCATAACTGTCCGAAATCACAGATCACACCAAAGCCATACTGACTATCTTTAAAAACAGCCACCATCATTTGGGCGGTTAAGCTGCAAGGTCTAATAAGAGAAAATAACACCTTGAATCCAGGAGGCTTCCATAATCTCTTGTATTATGCAGGCAGCATATGTTGCTCTCAGGGAACTATCATTTGTTCTTAAGCATGAACCATCAACTAAAAGGACAAAATCATGAGTAAGTAAGAGCTCATCCTTTAAGTTGGGTCTTGGCTTGGTGCATAAACCTATGACATCAAGACAGTCATATGCAAATTTATCAGAGATATCACTTTCGGGTAAGGGGAGCATAGTGCTGGGATTCAACACTTGCCAGCATATCAATTCAATTTTCTCAGAGGCAAGGATTTGCTCCTCATACTTGGTTAACCTAGAATTGGTTATGTACTGGGTTTTGGTTCTGGTAAGCAAACCTTCAACCGAGTGAGTAATCCTAACAGTTAATGGATGTCCCATCACTAAGCTTTCATATCTCTCTAAACTTGCACTTACAGTGACCACTGCTTTTAGGCAACCAGGCAGCCATGTGGTGACAGGATCAAGGGTAATTGAAAAATAGGACGCAGGCCTACTTGTATCTCCATGCATTTGGGTAAGCACTGAGAGAGAGCTGCCTTCCTTCTCACTTGAAATCAAAGTAAAGCTTTTTCTTTCAACAGAGTCTTTCCATCTAAGAAAGCTTTCATGCATTTGTTACCCCATGGAATCCTATTAGGTTCAGCCTCAGTAAAGGCATAGCCACCAATGAAATGTTGGGTATCCACTGTCTACAGTAGTCAACAATTCCCGAAAACATTCAGACTTCTTTTTATGTTTTTGGAGAGCCCATCCATAAGATGGCCTCTACCCTTTCACATGACACTTTTTCTGTTCCTTTAAATGATATGTCGCACACATTGAACTTCTTTTTGACAGTAATGCAATTTGCTCAGGGATACTATATGTCCATTTTCAGCCAGATGATTTAATAGTGCAATGGTGTCTTGTTTGCAAACTTTTCTTGTGCTTGATGTCACAAAAAGGTCATCAATGTATTGCACAAGGACAGAATTACAATGCATGTTTAATGTCTCATTTTTATTTCGGATTTGATTCGGATTGAAGGACTCTCAGTATACCCTTGTGGGAATCAACACCATACTAAGACACTCTCAAAATACAAATGAGAATAAGAATTGGCTATCCTCATGCAAAGGAATTGAGAAGAAATCTTGACAAAGGTCCACCACGGCATTTGGCAAAGAATGGTGGCTGGATTGTCAATGTCATTCACCTTCTGCAAATCTTGTACTATCTAAACTTGCAGTTTGATTATTCTAATCCCATAATCAGTGAGTTGCATGGACTCTCAATTATTTCTTCCGAAATCCCTTTTTGTAACATATCTTACATTGTTGGTGTTATCCCTGCTATCATTTCAGTGGTCATGTGATATGGTGGTGTTCTCTGGTATTTTGCATTGGTCTTGACTATAATTCAGTCTGATTTTACACCTTTGATTTGTCCGAAATCCTTCGCTTTGAATTCCCACACTTCTGGATTCCCAGTTTCTTTAAAATCTTGGGGCAATTCTTCTACTGTTCTCTTTGGATAAAGCCCTACGGCATCTTGTTGAGCCAACTTAAACTCAACACCTCCAAGCAGGTTTACAGAACTTGAATCAAGTACAACAAACTGGTGATTTTTTTCAAATGAACCTACTTCACAGGGACCTCTTTTGTAATCTCTATGTAAGATCAACAACTTTAATCTTCTTTCCCAAAAGGAGTATGTTTAGGACTGCTGTGGTTCTAACAATTAAATGGGTAGCACTTGCATCAATAAGACATTTTTGACACTTGTCGGCCATTCACCACACCTTTTACAAATGGTCACTCTGGTCTACCTCTAAGACTGCGCCAAGCACGAAATCTGCCTCCCCTCTAAGGCACCATCATTGTGACATGTCTGAGTCAAAACTCTAATTGTCAATCATCAGAAATTGTTGAAGCGAATTCTGATTCTGGCAATTGTATTTCTGAAGAACGCATTGTCCCAATTGATTCATTATCCAACTATAGCCGAAAACATTTCTACAATGGGATGCTTTTTGAAATATCCACTTCATGTTTATTTGCTAATTCAGTCAATTTTTCAAATACAGTTTCAGCTCAACTGGTCATTTCTTTGCACAAATAAATCAATTATTTTTCCTGATATTGATTCACATAATCCAAATCCAAACACCCTCTAATGATTTCCTCCAATTCTATTTTTAATCATGGGACATTTAGAGGTCTTGCTCCTTCTGTATTCTGACTCGGACTGAGTCATTCTGTGCTCTCCATTTTTGTATGTTTCTTGGCAGCTTCCTCAATCCCTGGGAGAAAATCCCCATCTTCGAGTAAAATTGTCTGTGTTGTACAGACAATTCACCCTCTTTCCCTAAATGCTTCAATAGTCTGTGGTGGTGTCCACACAACAATCTTTGAATTTTGTGAAGTCAAAATAAAATCTGTGTCTGGTGTTCCATCAACAGCTCCTCGCGCTTTTGCATTTGGGACAATGATAATTGCAGCATTTGGTAGGTTTGGTACACTTGAATCGCACACCTCTACCGGCTGTGCTGTTATAATTCTAGGGACAGGTGCTGGTACAATTACAATAGAAGCAACAACATTTGCAGACATCACTGCTTGCACAGACTCAACCTGAGAAGGCACTTTATTTGGTACAACGGGTTGTGAAACAGGCTCCATCAGAATAGGCTGTGTTATTATGGGCTGTGCCACAGAAGGTTGAGTGACAATGGGTTGTGCTACAGTGGGCTGGGTCAATGGTAATGGTCTTTCAATTTGATATGCAATTGAATCAATAGTGGTTGTATCTACTGTTACATTGCCAGCTGTCTTCTGTCAGACCGTTTCCCGGGACCCACATGGGGAGGTGGATGTGCAGCCAATAATTCATCCAAAATATTATTCATGAATCAGTATCAGTGTCATTTTTTGTATCTCCACCCCCTCAATCTTTTTCTTTTTGGGTTCTTTGTGTTGTTTGGATTTCTCATCTTTCTCATTTGCCATTGCAGGCTGTAATGTAGCTCCCTCCATTATATTCTTTCTTCGTCTCTGCTGTTGCTCATTCCAAATTGCATCTGCATAATTCTTCATTGCCCTCCTGGTTTTGATATTTCTCTCTATCCCTGTAGCGAGCCATCTTCTCCCATACACTTAGAGCTTCAAATTCTTTAGGTCTAGAAGGAAACTTAATTTCACAAATATTTACTTGAAATCTGTCTATGAATCTCAGATTAAATGTACGCAATCTAGAAAAGCTCAATGGACCTCAGTAATCTTGCACTATTGGCAACACAAATGTGTGTAACTCTTCCTTAGTAATCATGTGGTATGCTGGCAGACTCTCAGGAGGTGCCTCTTGACCCTCACGTACAGCAATAGTCATGGCACCTCTCATTACACTTTTAACAGCTTCAAAACATTTCATGATTTCAAGTTAAAATTAAAAAAGTCAAGCAAATGAAATGTAAAGCTTCAATGTTTTGATTCTGTTCTGTATACGTCAATTTTCAACAACCCCAGTCTCAGTGTGACTCAGCAAGCCAACCAACCAATCACCTCAAGGCTCTTTGCACTGTTCAACCAATCTCAGTGTGGTGTTTCACACTAACCCACCAATACCACTGTGTTACAATATGATGCAACAATCTGCTCCTTGCAGTGGCTCACCTTCCTTTACAATTTGTTTGTATTCACACAAAGCTACAACTCCTGCTATTCTAAGCAACATAAAATTAACAGTCTTCGCGCCTCATTTTGAGGCTGGTGGGCTGACTGTCAGCCCACCAGCCCCTTGGTGAGAAGACCGCCACAGGCATAGAGGTCTTGTCACCGGGCCAATTACGACTTTCCCACTGGGCCGATGGGCGGCAACCAAGGTTTCCTCCCTTCAGCCCAGGGAGAAGGTGTGGCAGCATTGTTCTCGGTTGAAATGCGCACTTTCTGCACAGGAGACAGTGTGTATTTCAAGGGTGGTCGGCAGTTGGACCCCTGCAATGCTCATGCCATAGGCATGGGCAGTGCATGGGCCCCCCTTTGGACCCCTGCACTTGTTCTCTGCCATCCTTTTCATGGTGGAGACACAACTGTGAAAAGACTTGCGGGACAAGGTTGTAATCCGCAGAGCAGCGCTGAATTCAGTGCCTCCGTAGCTGACTACAACCAAGACAGCCCATGGGGATATTTGATCCTGGTGGGGACGGTGGTCTGTATGCGGGTCCACTCGCCTATCTTATACTGTGGCGGTTGGTCCGCCACAGCTACGTGGTCCGACCACCACTGTGGGGCTGGCTGTCCTAGGACCATAAGCCTTGTAATGGCTGGAATATTGAGGTTTTTACACCCTCCAACTTTTCTCAATGAAAAGAGTTTGATACACACCAATGAAACAAATTGTTACTGTCCCCATCTCAAAAGTGCAGTTTGACGATGTCTCAAGACCTGCATCACAAATCATTAGCAGACAAGAATACCATAAATTAGCTATTATTTATCTATCCTGGGATCATGGACTACTTTTTAGTCTAATAACCTCCTTATCTTCAACAGAAGTGCATAAGCATCAGCAATTCATAAGCTTCAATGAGTGAGTCAATACATATCATCAATACCAATATACAAGTAAAAAAATCAATAATTAATTTTGACACATAAACCTATTGATACACCTCCAAATCTGCAACCACTTAAGAACATCTTTGGGCACAGGGACATGTTGACTTATCTATCTCAGGGCACTTTTTAATTACTGCAGCTCCTCTTTCCCATTATGCAAACTATACTCTGCTACCAACTTTTGCTGGAGCAGGGACCTTACATAGATAATTTACATCATAAAACCAAATTTTCTGGAACAAAAAGTCCCGCTCTCACTGGACTCAGGGCAACAAACCTTTGCCGCAAGTGAGGAATTAATCAGGAAATGCAAACAATCCATTTCTCATCACAGATCATTTTAGGTATCATGGGAGTAAATGATGAGAATTTGGTGTAAGTTTCAAAGCTTTATTAAATCTTTTTAGCAACAATTTCTTTATTGGAAAGTCATCAATACTGATCAATGAAATTAGTATTGCAGTACAAAACAAAGCATGAAATGCATATAAGTTGTTCCCTATTCTAACCTAAGGAGAGTGGAACAAAAGCTTTAGCTAGAACCCATAAAGAGCTCCAAATATGCATAAAGGTTTCAGATCATAAGCAGAACTTCCCATAAAGAGAGGTTCAAGAATACACAGTAGAGTTTCAGAGGAGCATAATATTCAGGCGAGGAAAAATAGGTCCCTCAGATATGACTATGAGGAGCATTAGCAAATAGTCTGGGTCAGAATGTGTTTCTGCATGAGCATGTCTACTGCCTATCTAGGAACACACATGTTTATAAGTTCTTCGTATCTATAATGATTCATATCTGTAGTTAAAATAGACTGTTGCAGTACATAGTTGGTTCATCCAATCAGGCAGCGATGTCATAATGGGAACAGGACAGCTCCCGTCATTTAAGCAAACTTAAAACAAAGAGCTTCTAAACATAAGATACAAATGTGCTACAACCTGTAATGTGACTAACAAGTCAGACTCAGTTCCCAGTTCTTTTTACTATAAGACAAAAACAGTTCAGCATTAAGACACTACATTACTAGGTAAAACATTTTTTTTCATGTTCACTTCTATTGACAAAACCTATTCATAAGGAAACATTCTACAGACCTTAAACTAAACATTTTAATACATTATTATATTTTATGAAAGCTATGAAAATTGAGATATAACACTTCATCTATTCAGTCCATTGTTTCAACACATTTGTGTCATTAAAAGTTTAACATTCCTATTCCAGATTCAAGTCAGGGTAAAAGAAAGAAAGAAAAATGCCTTTGTCAGTGGTTTTAGCTAAATACATGTGGCTATGGAGGCTTCCTGTGCGCATTTGCGTTTAAAATACTGCTTTTCATATAAGGCCTACACGATTTATTTCTACCTGTTAATTGCATTATTTTAATTTAGTTAAATGCTCTCACACAAACATGAATAAAACCAGAACAAAATGATAAAACTAAGGTAGGCATCAAATTACCAAGATTAACAAACTAATGTAATGAACTATAAAATGTAAATTTGTGATCTGTTCAGATTTTTATTGTTTGAGAACAAGTGATGAGCTTAAAATAAATCACCCAGGCATAAATCAAATTGTCAAATCACATTATTTTCATATTGCTTTAAGAAATACCTTGGGCCTATTTACAGGCCCGTTGTGCCTCTTATCGCCACACTAGCATCATTTTGTTTATGCTAATATGGCATTAGGGAGGGAATTTCCCTGCACCATAATTACAAAGTGGTGCAATGCTTGCATTGCGCCAATTTGTAACCCCGTGCATCACATTATACTTGCGCCAGCCATAATGTATGCAAGGGGGGGTGTCCCCATGCAGAGAGGCCCAAAAAATGCTGCTGAGAAATGTACAAGATTTCACAGCACCATTTTTAGAGCAATTTTTAACACCTGGATTGTTTTCAATGGGTCTCCCTTGACTTTGCAGGATTAGCGCCATAAGTTTTGGCACTAATTCTGCAAAACCCCTCAATAGCGTTTATCGTAATGTGCACCATGGTGCGCCGTGTTGTAAATATGGCACACATATGGTGTCATTAGGGTGCGCAAGAAAAGTGGTGCATCAAAGCTGATGCGCCCCTTTTGTGTAAATATGCTCCTTTATACTTAATTGCCTCATTTGGCACCCTGGACTCTCATCAGCAATTTCCACGTAACTGCCCCAGTAATAGAACAGTCGGGATAATACAGCAAGAAAAACATTGCTGATGCAGTATTTCCTACCAATGTTCTTCTGAATCAATGTAAAATTAATTTTTCCTAGGGAATACAGTACTGAGGGCAGATTAAAAGGAAATTGTGCACACCATCTGAATTAAGTACAGAGCAACTGCAAGTGTCATTCTTTGTAAAGGTGCACCCCACCAGATTTTAGGCCGCGGTAGCACCTTACCATTGTAAACAAACCTCCACGTTTTATTGCATATGCATCTGTGGGAAGCTGTCCACATTATAAATATCCTACTAAACAAAATGTTTCAGTTGTTCCTCTTGTTTTTTTAAATCTCGGTGAAACCTGTGGCATTGAAGACATCCGGTTTTAGTATGCATAACAGATGACTTTTCCACAATTAGTAATTTCCTTCTGCCCTTGTCAAGCAGATGATTTCTGGAGGCTGTGTTTATTTAAAAAGCATGTAACAAAGTGCATTTCTGGACTCACTGTTGTATTGAGTTTTATTCAAGATCTGCTATGAACACAATAGATGGAAGCTTTTTGTTGTCAACATTATTTTGTTTCTTTTTGCTGTTCATCGGCCCATATTTTGGAAGTATTAACATTTCATAAACCAGACTACTGCAATATTCTGTTGGCAAAACTTCATCTTTCTGAAAATATAGGATATTAGCATGACTCCTCACTAACTGGATTTCTTAGAGCTTCTGTCATTGATACTCCTGCTTTTGCTTGTGATTGATAACTTAACATGTTGCTTAGCTATCAGACTATTCTAGGCAGCTTCATTAACAGAGCCCAATTAAAATGGAGCCTTGTCAGAAAGAACTAGCCTTGTACTTTGCATCCAACAGTAGTGATGCCCTGTTCCTTCTGTCACTACCTCCACCATTGACGACACAATAAGAGTTGGAGGATCAGTAGTGGAACGAGGGAATCGATATTTGGATAATAGAGAAATAGAGACACCAGATGCCACAACTCTGGCTCATCACTTCTGCTGAGCCTTATCTGCAGGTCAAAGTGTGTGTCTAGAGGTAATAACAGATATCCTAGTAACCTGCCATAAAGGTGCTGCATATATCTGCAACAATGAAAGTCTGTACCTTAGCAGTATCTCTGTGTAACCAACTCTCTGCAGTCTGATATGAAACTTGTTATCCAAGAGCAGTGGTTCCCAACCTTTTGATTTCTGTGGACCTCCACTTTAACATTAATGGAACCCAGGGACCCCCACTGAATCATCATTGGAATCTGGGGACCCCCGCCTGAGTCATGACTGGAAGCTGGGGACCTAGTTTGTCAATATTTGTTAATATTTTTTAATTTTCTTAGCAGTCGCAGACCCCCTGAGAAGGCTTCGCGGACCCCCAGGGGTCCCCGGACCACAGGTTGGGAACCACTGTCCTAGAGATTAAAACATACAAGAGGTGAGTACCTTCGGCATATGTTCTGCAACGCTTATCTCTATGTGTAAGACAACCACCTCAAACCGCCTGTGCCTATTTGTTAGATATCCACCTCACACTATGTAACAGTATTTTTCTGTGGAAAATGAGCTTAGTTACTTCTTGGTTCTTTATGCTACTAAAGAGTTATTTAACTTGCACTGAAATGCTGTGGTCCGTATCTTAGAAACGCATGTATTGCTTACTAAAAAACTCCTAATAGCTTACGTGTAATACTAGATACGCCATGGGCAGCATCATCTCGCCATGACAATTCGTCCTGTTCCACAACAGGCTCAAACCCGAAGTGTGAATGCAACAATCTTGACATCCATTTGTAATGTTCATAGTTATTCAAAATAGTCCAAAATGTGTTCTCCATGCTGGACTTGAATTTTAGACTACTCTATATTCCAAATGCCATGTAACAGACTCAGAAATCCGCATACCAAGATCATGGTTGCAGCAACATTGTATCATACTTGTCCAGAAGAACGTTGGAACCATTAAGGAGAAATTATACCTGATAATCCAAAATGGCCACTGCCATTGCTTAACAATATGAGAGTTCAGGGATTCCTGGGAATTTCATTTTTTAGTGTGAGCACTCTTGAATATTGCATTCGCCACACATGCAAAGTCTCACACCAGACAATGCAGACACGCTTTGAATATCAACAGCCTTTCAATTTCAGGGCTGGACACAGAGCAAGCAGTTTTGGAGTATGTATCGCTCCCCTGCAACCACAGAACCATAAGCAGTAAACCATACCTCCTGGAGTGCGTCCGAAAAGGCCTCCGGTCAGCTCTGTTTCTCCTGCCTTACAGAACGAAAAGACACTGGGATGAGTATCGTAGCTTGTTCTCACTAGGGTAAGGCTATGTGCAAGTGAACTGAAGCTGTTCAGAACAGTTTTAAGGATTTTGCACTGTTACTTCCTCTGAATCATCATTACAGAGAAATGGTGAGTGTCAACCATGATAACTGTCTTCATCACTACCCTGTAAAGATTCCAAAGGTAACTCAAGGATTCCTTACTAAAAATTGAGTTGTCCTTTTCAGTCCGCCTGCGGCGAACATGCCAGTCATACTACTGACACATAACATTCTACTGTGGCTTCGATTCTGGTCTGTGTATCTAATAAGGCCTTGTAGTATTTGTCAAATCTAGGACACAGTGGGCCTGATTAAGTAATGTCCATGCACTTGTGGGGGATGCCCTGCAATCACGGCGGCGGCTCGTACTTTTGAGAGGGGTGCCGCACTGGAGTCAGGACCTGTGTACTGCTTTTTCCCATTGCGGAGCTACCCCCACAATTGTGGGCCCTTGTCACAAGGGTACACCTCCACTCCCCCACAACTGTAAGGCCTCCTCCACGAGTAAGGAGGCCTTTGGCGAATCAGGTCCTTTACAACCAATCTCATAGAGAACTGTTTACAGTCCAGTGCAACAATTTAAGTGTCCAAAAGAATGAAAGCTGAGCTACATAACGCTGAGCTCTCAAAAACGCAACGTAATCGTTCAGTAGTATTTAGAGAGTCAGCAAATAGTGTCAATTGTTTCGGAAGCAGTTAGCCTGCAGATGTAACTTGGTACTTCATATCAAAGACAAAAGACTATGCAGTGGAATATGAGACGCTGAGCACAACAATATTTTAGACCCTGGGAGAGAAATGTATCTTTATGCTTACAGAAGACTTTGAAGTGTCATGGAGATATTTTCTCACGATATTTTCCTCTGCTCGAATTGACTCAGAGTTTTATTTCTGTCATATGTAGCAGAGAACTTGGAGCTGTTTTGCTTTCAGAATATATACCTGCTACCTCCTCAAATGTTTAAGATACCTTACATTAGGCCTAGCTGAGAAAAATAGAGATGTCACAGGGTTGGTGAAATTTTTCATCTTTGGAAATATTGTCTTTGGGTAGTTCTGTAGGGTAACCTGCCTGCAGATGAAAGATAAACAACATATCCATGTAATCATAGATCACATTTATCGTGAACTCTTTTAACACATTTTTTCAGTGCATCTGATAACAAGTATGATTTTGATGAGTTTAGAAGGGCACAAACTGGATTTTAATGGAGAGTCTTCAAGCAGAAGGTACAATGGAGGTATGCCTTTAAAGTCTGGCCTTCGAGACAGCTATAGCTGCCTCGCCAGACTATCGGTATTCCCAATTCCCAATTCCCAATAAATAATACTTAATATGCATACGTAATGGTGATTTTGGTCAAAAGCTTCACATTTGCTCCCGCCCACCTCTCATACAACAGAGGGAAACAGGTCGGCCCAATTTACCCATTGGCTCTGTTTACTTTGATTTTCTACTCAAAGCCCGTGCAAATTGTTTGCAATGGTCTAAACACAGTTAGTTTCACTTCAGTGACCAAGCTGGTCCGAAGTGTGCTTTTTCAATTTGTTTTAAGATTAAAAACACCTATTTATTGTGCCTGCACTTTGGTTGGCTGATTAGATGGGATTTCTTTTCCATCTGCTTTTTAAGTTGCTTTATTAAAGTGTTCAAGTGACATTATAATATTGTAGCTACCAGTGATTTATGTGCCAGGTTAGGTTGTGAGATATTGCCCCTCACAAAAAATAATATTTAAAATATGCATGGAGGAGTTGCAAGGATTGTTATTTTAAGAAACATCACTATTACCTACACCACTGAAGGTTTTTTAATTAAACATTAGTTGTGCAAGCATATGGTGGCCATGTTTAGATGATGGTATACTTTCTTATGTCTTTGTTTTTTGCTGCATATGCTTGCAACAGAAACTTTGACACCGTTCTGCAACCTAGTCGCTTTGCCAATGCTTGATCTTGCTCAAAAGCAACAGCAAGATGCTCATACATTGCTTAGAGAGCTGTAGAAAGCTAAGCGTCTCTGAGCTCCAGAGAGGTAGATGTTGGAACCTACATTTGTTCTAAGGTAAAACAGGATAGTGGAAAGAACGCTACGTAAATTAGAAGAAAATCGACTTAGTAAGGGGATCTAAACAGAGAGATACAGCTTGGACAGTTAGAGTGCCAGGCAGCATTTACTTCTTACTAGTCATCATAGTACAAGGAGCATAAGCACCTGCCCAGAAACTGGGATGTTCGAACGTCCTGGCATATAGGATGCACTCCAAACATGGCAGCCAGGGAAGACACCAGAGCTATTTGAGTTGCTCAAGAGAGTGATAGTTTCAGGTTACAGAAAGGTGTTATGGAAGTTCCCACTTATCGCTTCTGTTGAGAATGTTGGTGATGCTTTGTCGCCATTTTTCAATTGCATGCCATATATTAATCTGCACATCATACAGACATATGTAGATTGGGATTTTCACATTAAGACTGACTATAGTTAGTATATGTTCCTGTTAAGTTAGCAATGTAGGCCTCAATTTAAATGTATCTTGCAATCCTGAAAATGCATTTTTTCTGCTTTGTTTTTTTTCTTTATCTCATTTCAGGAGCCAAGCTACAGTAGTTTGAGTTAATTAAATGTTGCATTATTTTGGTTTCAGTGATTAATGTTATCTACATGCTGTTAGAAATGGGATTTCTGGTTGGCTAGGTTATGCACCTAAGCCAGGCACAACCCAGCCACTCTAGTCAGGGCAAGGAAGGTAAACGTCCAAGATAACCCCTGCTCACTCCCTTGGTAGCTTGGCATGAGCAGTCAGGCTTATCCCAGAGGCAAAGTGTAAAGCACAACACACACAACGCACGTGACGCACTATCCCCACCACAAAGGAAACACAATACCAAGTTATATAAAAATGAGCTGTATTGTATACAACATCATTAGACCAAACACAACATGTCAGTAATACCCTGCTACCCAAACAGTTGTCAGAACATTACACAATACTGGTACCCTGTAGAAATCAGCCGCAGTAACATATTACACACAAGTTACTTATTATTCTGCAACATAAGCAGTAGTCAGGAAAACATTACCACAGAAATGTACTTGTCACAAAAATATCATAAATGCCCATTCCAGGAACATTAGAAAACATATAGCAAGTCATAAAAAACAACATATCAGCATGTCATGCCCATGAAAGGAACAACAGCACATCATGAAGAGAACAGCTTATCATGGATGCCCATAACAAGGAACATATGCAATCATTTGTCCCATCATAAAAATGCCCAAAACTGCAAATTGCCGGTAAAAGGGAACCTGTCTTCTTATGTTGAAAAGGCACCTCTACTGCCACAATGTACAATAAGGGGGCCCCAGCGCTCCTCCGTGCCAACCGGGGGCCTCTATGGTGATTTGGGGGAGAAGGGTGGCACACCCCCCCTCTGCTTTTACATAGGGACCCCACCTGGGACCTGCGATCTCTGGGGTGCCCCAGGACCTCTACAGGCCCTCAAAGAGGGGGAGCAATGCCAAAAAGCAGCAAGGGGGCCCAGTGATGACAGGGGCACCTTGACAGAATAACTGGTGCTTCATGCTACTTTGGCAGCAACTGGGGAGAGGGGAGACTCACCCTCACCTTTCCCCCATGTCCTGCTCTCTGTGCAGCCCTGGAGGGTCCAGAGGGGCCTCTAATGAGGCTCTTCTCTCTCCTGAGACCATCCACCCCTCACTCACCTGCACCCGACCTGGTATGCTAAAGTACAGCTGGCTCCCGGGTCGCAGTTGTGATATCGACCCAAGCGAGGGCCTTCTGGTGCCCCGGGGGCACTCCTTGGAGTGTACTTAGACCCGGGGACACCGATACGAGCACGCTCGCTCCGCTCTCGCTTTCTTCATGCCCCTGGAACACTGGAAGGAGCGCGCTTCTGATGCGCTCGTTGATCAGAACATGCCCGGGCTGCGGCGGTGATGTTTGCAGGGCTCACAAACGAAGCGCTTGCAAGGCACTTAGGAAATCAAAAAGGAAGCGCTCTCAGGGCGCTAGGGCATCAAGAAAAGCACTTGCCAGGCGCTACACCCATAAAATGGAAAGCGCTCCTCATGCGCTTTAAGAGTGGAATCAAAAAGATAGAAGAGGGCAGGGGCCACAGCACCCAGCCTCTGGGGACACATAAGGTAGAGCATAGGCGGCAGGGCCCAGCACAGACCAGCACAAAGGGGATGCAGACAGTGGCAGTTCCTCCAAGTGACCTTGCAGGTCACAGGTCACCACAGCAGCAGCAGTCCAAGGCGGTTCCTGGTAAGTCCCTCCAGCAGCATCTGTGTCTAGTTTCAAGTCTGTTTAAGTCCAGAGTGTCTCCATATTGTGGGGAAAAATCCTCTGTACTTATACTCAGTTTTTGCAATGGTTCAACAAAAAAGGGGAGAGGAGGTTCCAACCAGTTAAAACTGGTTCTGGGATTGCCCCATCTCTCCTCCAGCACAGGCTCTAAACATCAGTTGGGGGTAAACAACCCTTTTGTGTGAGACCAGGGCACAGCCTTTACAGATGCATGTGTGGCCTGCCTCCCCCTTCTCTCAGCCAAGGAAGGCTATTCAAAATGCAAATGCACCTCTGTGACACCTCCCCCATCCCTGTGTACAGGCTGTCTGAAAAGTATGCACAAAGCCCAACTGTCACTCTGCCCAGACATGGATTGGAGTCAAGCTGCAAAACACCAGAGTCATAAGCACAGAAAAAAATGCTCACTTTCTAGAAGTGGCATTTCTGTTATGATAATAAAAAATCCACCTACATCAGTAAGAAGCATTTCTTACTACCAATACGACCATACCAAACATGCCCACACTACCCCTCATAAATCAGACAATACCCCCTACACATAAGGCAGGGCATTTCCAATGCAATCCTATGAGAAGGCAGAACTCACAGCAGTGAGCAATCAAATAGGCTGTTTGTCACTACCAGGGCAGGCCACACTACCAGGTACATGTCCTGCTTTCTACATACACGGCACCCTGCCCATAGGGCTAGCTAGGGCCTACCTTAGGGGTGACTTACATGTAGTAAAAGGGGAGCTCTTGACCTAGCAAGTACATTTAGAAGCCAGGTCCCTGTGGCAGAAAACTGTGTATGCAAGCCCTGCGCTAGCAGGCCTGAGACAGGTCTGAGAGGCTACTTCAGTAAGTGGCACAAGCAGCTCTGTAGGTCCACTAGTAGCATTTAATTTACAGGCCCTGGGTATATGGATGCCACTGTACAAGGGACTTAACAGGTAAATTTAATATGTCAATTAGGTATAAGCCAATCATACTAACTTTAGCACCTGCTCTTTAGCGCTGGTCAGCAGAGACAAAGGGCTCACAGTCCTAGAGCCAACAGAAAGAGGCCAGAACAATTAGGAGGAAGGTGGCAAAAAGTCTGGGGATGAACCAACAAAAAGGGCAATGGCCAACATATGCATTCTGTAAAGAGTGTATAGCTAATTTCTTCACCTCTGACTGGGCCAAACTGGCTGGGATGTATCATCCTGCCTTCTAGATACCACTTGAAGGCTACACAGCTGAAATCTTCTAATGTGTGATTATGATTAGCCCCCTCTCTCTGAGAACTATGGGGAGATTGGCATCTTTTCAAGAGTTGTATGTTTCAATTGTACTTTGGTGATCTAGTTAGATTCAGATGCCCCTTATCATTCTCTTGAGACTAGACGTCTCTGCTCCCACTTAAAGAATTAAACTCCTGAGCAAATCCCTTCTTACTTACCTGACTGGATCTTTATTTGATTCTGCCTTTAGAGGCTGAAATTGCTGACACTTTCTGCTGGATTTCTTTTCATGAATCCCTCAATTTTATTAGCTCAGCTTTGCATTTGTTGATTTTGCATTAATTTGAATTATATAATGATGACAATTTTATACTGACTATTATCTCTGATGACGTTGATGATTTGAATTTACAGCTTTGCTAATCTGTAAATAACCTTTGTGGTTTGCAAATCCACAACTCTCAGTCATGCTTGTGAGGCCTAATGTGCTTCACAGTCAATGAGGCATTCTTGATTTGTTAATGTTAAACATCAGGACAGGACTAAAGGTCCATCTGCTGGAGTGCAGCTTGCACTTGAGTTTGCACCAACAATCTCCTGAGTTTAAATCCAATCTTCGCTGAAACATTAGTGTTCTCAGAGCTGCAGTCAGAAAGTCAGTCAAGCTAAATGAACATACCAGTTGTTGCTGGTATGATTCAGGTGAGTCATGGAAGTATTGCTCAGACTGGTGCAAATGGGCAAAGGTTGCAACAAAAGGTTTGTGGAGCAGAAAGATGGTTCTTGAGGCTTCCTCAGATTCATGACAGGCCTGGACCCAGGTTACAACTTTAAGACTTAAGTAGAACGTCTTCATACTTTTCTTCAAGGAGAGAGCATAGAAGGAATAACCTTGCAGAATTGTAGTCAAGACTTGAAGAAAAAGTGTTTGAAAAGATCACCAGGTCTTCAGCTTGCAGAGCTTCTATGTATGGGTTGTGATAAGCCCAGGGCAGAGGATCTTTTCTTTAAAAAAAATATATATATATTTTTTTCTTAAATGCAGATATCATCTCGGGAACCTAACTGCACCTGAAACAGTTGTAGAACAATCGAGTGTGTAGCTGTACACACACAGATATTTACACAGGCGGAGTTAACAGCAACAAGGAATAGCATCAAGAAGGATAAAATGCGATAGTATATTAGATGACATTACGGGACATGGCAGAATAGATATAAACTTGACTGATCCGGCCTCTCCATTTCATTGTCACAACTGTAATATTTTTCAAGTTCCCCACACCTTAAAAAAATTGTGTGGGCATCCCCTACTTTTGTACACCACTTTTTTAGCCACCATGTATAAATCCATCCCCATCCTCCATTTCCCCAAGGTCGGGAATTCTGACACACCCCAGATATGTGCCACGACTCTCTTAGCCACCGCTAGCCCCAGGTTGCAAAAAGGAGTTTAACCCGGGCATGTTTACCTCGCCCGGGACTCCAAGCAGAATATATTTGGGCTGAAGAGGGATGTCTGCTCCCAGGATGCGACTGAGCTCTTTCACCACTTATGTCCAGTATCCTTGGATGGCTGGTCAGCCCCACAACATGTGCATAAGTGTACCCCTTGCATCACCACAGCACACACAAGCTGGAGATTCTGCTCTACCCATGTGATGTAATCTGTCCTGCTAGTAATAAATTGGGTGCAGTATCTTGAGCTGAATCAATTGCAACCTTGACTTTATGGCCACTTCACGTGGATTTATCAGTCTACATCCTTCCTTTCCCCCAAGTCTCTGGCCTACTTGTCCCTCAATCAACCCAAATTGTCTGTCATATTGGTATTAAGTGTTTTGTAAGTGAGCGAGATTGCCTTTGATTCCAGCTCTTTTGTTGACAACCTACACTCCAGGATAGGGGCGTGTCATCTGGAATTCTAAGTCTCCCAGCCCCACTGCTTGCCAAGTGAACCTCAGCTCTGTGTATTTCAAATATTGGGTTGGGTTCAGGACAATGGATCTTGAGATAATAAAATGGTGATTGATCAGGTTGGCACACTTCTTGATGAGGAACATAAACGAAGCAACAATTGGATGAATGTCTTCAATTAGGGTAAGTGGAAAATTGGCTCTCTAGATTCTGAACTGTCTTTGGCTTTGATCACTGCCAATTTAGTTTCCAACTCAAACACAATCCAAAAGTCATGTCTTAGGAATTATGTACCATGCCCAGGCTCAGGGTTCAACTAAATCATTTTTTCTCCCTATATGTAAATGCAACATATTCTGCTAACAGAACCTAAATACAATTAGTTAAATCTGTGCACTGAGATAAGGAAATGAGCTTGTAAGCACATAAAAATTGAAAATGCTGGGGCCATAGGCATAACCATTCTCCTTGATTACTTAGCAACATTCATCACCATAGGCATTCTCTAGTTCTGAAACACTGGTTGGAGTGAATATTTCCCGGCCAGCCAAACCCAGAAAGCTATCATCGGCCTTCACTGGCTCAGAACCTTCACATTGATCAGTAGTGTGACCTCAAAGTCTTGTCCAGCAACAAAATGTACAATTTTTCTAGTCATAAGATCCAAAGATATGCCTACCGCAAAGTCTTCCATAGAGCTGAAGTGCCATATTTACCAACCAAGCAAAATGAACGTCAGGTTGTACTGAGTATTAACACCAACAATATTATGATACAAGCATATGAGAGAAAAGAATATTGTGGGGCAAAATATGAAAAGATAACTTCACATAGGAAAGTATAGATTTTCTATTCCTAACTCCACGTTCTACATACCTTGAAGATATATGCACTGCACAGGTCCATATATGTGGAGTTAGGTACAGAAAATCTAGATATACCTGTTGATTTATGTTTTTTCAATATTCTGTCACACCAATATTGTGGGTTTGGTGTTCGGGGTGCACACCTAGACTAAATATACTAAGATTACCTGAGTATCACAAAAACAGATTTTCTTCAAATCAGGTCAGAATACAAAATATCCATAGCTAGAGCCATTTTCATCAAAGTTCTCCATATTACACAATGCCTAAAAATCAGTCCCCTATTAATTACTAAATTTACCTCAATTCTCTTATGTGACAGATTTCAAGAAAACTGCTGTCTTTTGCTAAAACGCCCTGAATTTGCTGAACAAACCAAAGCCGCATAGTGGACACCCAAACACTAGTCCTTTCCAGTCATTACTGTTTCAGCTCAATCTTCCTTGGCCTTCATTATTTTGAACTCTGTACTTTATAATTGTTGTACACTTTAGTAGCCAAGCTAGTATGGGATCGAAGATGACAGAACACATCTCAGGATACATATAGTAATTCTGCTGGCCACCTCTTGATGTGTTGTTTAGTTTAAGTACCTATGTATCATCATAATACCATATACACTAAAATATCATCCATAGCTGGTGTATGCTGCTGTGCCTTAATGAGACAACACTGACAATATTCATATTGCCCTGAAGAACCACAAATATAAAGTGACTTTTTGTGGAGGTCATTCTTTCAGGTTGGCTGTATTCTGTTTAAATGAGATCATACAAAAATGACACCTTCAAACCCTGATATTTCAAATAGTGATCACATATTCCAAACCTGCCCAAATATCTGTGTTTTTCAAGCAAACCTACCAATAGACTGTACAATTCATATTAACTACTGTTTGTATTGGTCCTTTCTGCAGGATTGCTCCCAAACATCTTGCCCTCACCCTCCACTTTTTGCTAATATTCTTTTTTGTGGGCCTTAGTACTGTATGGACTGAGTGTGTGTGCTCTCTCCTTTAAACTCTGCACAACCTGACTGGCATATTTAATTTTCATATAAGTTCTTTGTAGTATGGTGAACCATTTACCAAGGGCCTGTATATTAAATGCTAAAAGTGAGACTGCAGCACTAACTGTGCCACTCAATTATTTAGCTGTTTAAAACATGTCCCAGGCCTGCCATTCCAGCCTGAATGCAGTTATAAAACTGCCAATTCGACTTGGCAATATGGCCCCTGGGTCAAGCATTAAACTCCTGTTTTATTGC
Organism: Pleurodeles waltl; assembly: GCF_031143425.1. NCBI lineage: Eukaryota > Metazoa > Chordata > Amphibia > Caudata > Salamandridae > Pleurodeles > Pleurodeles waltl. The sequence continues at coordinate 551,697,392 of NC_090445.1, forward strand.
ATATATCACCCCTAAGGTGGGCCCTAGGTAACCCGTAGGGCGGGGAATTTGATTAAAAGTTGGATATGTACTTTTAAGGTTTATATGTTGTTATGGTGAGAAACTACTGAATTCATTTTCACTGCTGTGAGGCCTACCAGTCCCATAGGATAACATTGGGTTGCCTTATTACATTTAATAAGGGATAACGTTTGATTGGGGACAGATAAGCAATTCATGTTTGGTATCTCAAAAATTGTAATTCAAAATAATCTTAAAGGCAAAGTCAGATTTTAAATTAAAAATGTTAAAGTGCTACATTTAGAAAGTTGCCATTTTCCTGCCCTTTGCCATTTGGTGCCTGCAGCCTCCACTGATCACATGACTGGGTGTAGCTGGTAGTTAGACTTTGTGGATTCTTCCCAGACAGTCAAACAATAGAGGGATTATGTGGGTCCTGAATAGGATGGGAGGGCAGAGCTGGTCAGAGCCCCACTTGCAACTGAATAGACTGTACTCTGCCTTCACATAAAGGGTTTATCACCAGCGCATGTCTCTGCAACCAACTTAGAGACAGGGCACAGGAGTCAAGGAATTCCAAGCACTTCAAAGAGAAACCTCTGGAAATGTCTCTGACTTCAAAGAAGGAACCAGGTATAAAAATAGAGACTCAGACTGGCTCTTCAGTTCACTTACTGGATCTGCAGAAGGTCTCTCACGGGACTGCTTGCTGCTGTGTTCTCCACAAAGCAGTTTTGTGCACCTGAAAGGACTGCTTTGCTGCCTGGAGCCTGCTTTGAACCCTCAGAGGCCTGCCCTGCTGCTTGGGCCCTGCTTCATCACCTGAACTCAAGACTACCAGAGTGACTCCAAGAGTTAATTTGCTGACCTCCTGTTCACAGCCACAGGGACATAAAAGGCTCTCACCATCTTGATCTCGCACATGGGTGCAGCCTAAATGAGTCCTCCCCTCCCCCCCAAATGTGGTGTTCTTCCAATCTTGGATCCTTGGTGGTGGTGCTAAAGGTGTCCAGATAGCTAAAATCCAAAAGTTGGGACTTTCCTCTGAGAACTGAGGGAAGACCAGGACCAATCTGCTTGTCGATCCACCTGAGGTGCATGACCAGTTGGCCTGACTTCACAGTAGCACCCACTATGTTATTCCGTGCAGCAGCAAATGCTGTTCAGCTGTGCTTTGCCAAAGGGGTAACTGGCCTCCTGGAACTCTTGTCGATCGATGGCTACAGCCTCCTGCCTTGTCCCGCTGTAGATTTTTGAATTCCCAAAAAGTTACTAAGTCTGAACATAGCAATCTTCATGCCACTTTGTCTAGCAGCTCCCTGGTGATGACGCTTCTTCCTTGTACACTGCCTGCAGCCTTGTCCCACTGAACTTTATCTTCTCAAAACATTTTCTTCAAAACATTTCCTAAGTCTGAAGGTAAGAGCCGACTGGGCAAAATCCATTACTTGTATCCAACCTGCACTCCATTGCGGTCGGCCATATTTTTGTACTTTGACCCGGGCTCATGTAATTAGATGTCCACAGTTGGCACTTTGAGCTTTTAGGCACTAGTTTCTACTATAAACGTTAAAAAATCATAACTCTGGTTCTACTGAATGGATTTTTATCATTTGTGGTGTCAAGTAATTTATTATAATTTACTCTATTTTTCTAAATTGGTGTGGTATTTTTCTTGTGTTGTGTTTTCACTTTACTATTGTTTGTGTACTTCATAAATACCTTACGCTTTGCCTCTAAGTTAGGCCTGACTGCTTTTTGTGCCAAGCTACCCAGGATAAAGCACAGGCTAGTCAAGTGAACATATGTTAGTTCACCATGACAGGGATTGGGACTGGTGCTTGACCAGGGCTTACACCCAGTCAACCAACCACCCAGTTCCTTACAACTACTGTCATCTAAATCTACTTGCTTAAATAAGCATCTAATTAATGAAGTGCTTTGCTTAAGCAAGTTTGACTTACATGCCACAATCACTTTTCCTATATCACTTATGGATTCCATTTAAATTGGTTTTAAACTCATAACATGGTAAACACAGATATAGGTTTTTGTGGAATATCTGAAATGCCATGTGAACCTGTGCTCATAGACAAACGTAAACATACATCTCATTATTATTCCCAAGTGCAGTGCAGACCTGCCTTCAGCTATGTTTATTACAGAACATTCCCTAGCACATGGCGAACCTTGCTCTACTTGTCACTGCTGTCCTGGTTTTCACTCCACCATACTGATGCGTTCTGGACCCTATATAAGTTCTTGCCTCAAAACCATAGACCAATCACATCCTAGAGGAGGAGTCCAATTTGCATTTTTGTTTCCTAATCTCTGACAGTTCACTGATGTATACTTAAACATTGACGTGACGTTCCTCTCTCTCAGCACTGATCCAAATTCCTTTCTTGGTTTTCCCATTTTTTTGTTTTTGCTTTCGATCATTTGTACTCACCTATCAAAGTCCTTGTTCACCCTTTATTCTCTAAGAGAAGCTGTGATTTCCAACACCTACCTGTCTAATTGCTCACACCTGGATCACTGCCTGCATTTACGCTCCTCCATTAAAATTCTACCTGTACAATGTCTGTGAACTCACTACTGCTTGGTCTTCTACTTCACAAAGCCGGTAGGCATCTTTAAGATCAATGGTCTTAAAGGTTTTTCCTTTTGTTTTGGTAAAAAAAATGGGAACTCAGAATGTGTGTGGACCTCACATCAGTCAAATTGTTGTAGATTGCCATCCATTGCCTAAAATACACAAATTGTTAGCAAAACTTGATGGGGCAAAATATTTTACAACAATTGATCTTAAAACTGCCTACCATTAGGTGGAGTTAACTAGTGAACCTAGACACATTTCTATATTCATAACATCTAACTGGGCATTTAGGTATATTAGAGTGCCATTTGGACTCACATCTGCTGCATCAGTATTTAAGAAGGTGATTTTTGTATATTCAGGGATATCAATGGAGTGGTTGCATTTCAGGATAACATTTTGTTGTATTCTGAGTCGGCAGATCAACTGCTTTTGTTTAAAGTTTTAATGATATTGGAAGAATCATCTTGACAAATGTAAATGTTTTGCTCATGAAGTGTAGCAACTGGGACACACTATTACAGAAACAGGAATTTTTCAAAAGAAAGGTTTACTAGAATCAGAACCCTAATAGTAAAGAACAACTCAAATAATTTTTGGGCTTATGTGAATATTATTCTATAATTGTACAAACATTCACTGATATTGTGCTTCCTTTGCATTCTTTGCCTAAACAGGGGGTAACATTTGGTCATAGGAACATACACATGCCTTTAATCTTTTGAATAAAACAGCCATTTATCCCAAACATCTGTCTGCATTTACTCAAAATAAATTGAATGTGGTCACAGTGGATCCCGATGCCACTGGTTTAATTGCTGTTTAAAGTAAAATCAAAGATGGTTTGAAATGCACCATTGCTTTTGCCTCTAGACCTCTATCACTTGTCCAGGTATTCCACCATAGAACAAGAAACTTCAAGTTGCATGTGCAAAGATATATCTTTGGGGAAAACCTTTTCATTTAAAAACTGACCATAAACTAACAATCTCCTTGCTATCAAAACATGCCATTGGTAAATGTTCTTTCAGGTTAGTGAAGTTACTATCTAGATTGTATGAGCACAGTTTTACAGTGATGTATATACCTGGCATGCACAATGTGAGAGCGGACTGTTTTTTAAGACTATTGGCTGAAGTACAGAGTGCCAATTATTTACATTCTCAGGAAGAGTCTGTGGTTGCAAATCTGGAGGATGCAGTGCTTTCAGTTGGGCATGTTTTATGTAAAAAAGACTGGTTGAATGCTACCGCAGTAACTTTGAAAGAACTTAAAGAATATATTGTGAAAGGTTGGCCATTGGAGAATCACTTGTCAAGCTTCAAGTGTTTTGGTAAGGTAAGGCATGATATATTTTTCAAAAACGAGGTAATTGCGAAGGGTGAATGTTATGTTCCACCACTTGGTATCAGGAGGAAACCGATTTTGATTGCTCATCTAGGTCACATACGATAATCAAGCACTGTCAAGAAAATTAGAGAGTTGATTTGGGGGCCATAAATGGATGCTGATATTGTTAAGTTTGTTGAAGAATGTCCTTGGTGTCTGAGGGCCTGATTTAGAGATGTGCAGATGAGGTTACTCCATCACAAACATGACGGGTAGCCTGTCCGCGTATTACAATTCCATTATATATTATGGTAATCGTAATTTGGTGTGCGGAAAACTTGTCATGTTTGTGACTGAGTAACCTATCAGCCAAACTCTAAATTAGGCCCTTAATTCAGATAGGTGTTAAAAACCAGAGAACAGACCACATTAAAACTATATTACCAAGCCCTGGAAGAAATTAGAAATTGATTTATCGGGGCCTTATGAAGGTACTGGAGTTGGAAAGACATACATATTTGTCATGATTTACTATTTTTATAAATGGGTGGAACTTAGATGGATATCTCAACCCAGCACAGACGTGTTTCTCTCATATTTTTGTTTCAGACAATGGTCTAGCGGAATGCATTCAATTAGCTCTTAGAGTGCGTATTGATGTGAAGAAACATATAGCGGATTGTTTGTGATCATATCATTGCACACCACACCGTATAACCAAATATTCTCCTTTCTTGTTACTTGTTACTCAAAGGAATGACACCCAGAAATCAATTTAATCCAAGTTGATTATTTCTAAAAAAAAAAAAAAAAAGGTGTGATTTAGAAAAAATGTATGGTATGGTTAAAGAAAATGTCAAGGCAAAGGAAACAATAGAGCAAATATCATTACACTCAAAACAAAGTCCACTATGTGTTAGAGACTGCATCAAAATCAAGCTTCGTGGACATGTTAAGAAACTGAATTGCAAATTATCAAGAATGTATAAAATTGTGAAAGTAGGAAAAACTTCAGCTCTGCTTAACAATTGCAAATGATGGGGTAATTCTAGATGAGCTAGGATAAATACAACGAAGCAAGATTTAAACATGAGTCAAGAAACTAACTGTGGACCTGATTTTGCAAGTGACTCATGCAAGGTAATAGTTATAAATTATCATATTGACAACAGTGAAGTAGTTACTCCTGAGATTATTATCTGGAAATGATGTAGGCAGAAAGAGAAATACAAAATTACCTAAAAGGTTTGAAGGTTTGTTATGTATTTATAGTATGTATCATAGTTTTCTTTTATGTAGTTTTACTTTGTGTTTTACATAAGAAAGGAAGATATGTTTGTGTGTGCTTGCTGTATTGATCAAGCATGATAGGTATTTATCTTTTTTTCCATTTGTCCTTGGTTGTGTATTTGTATACTGCATTCTAAGTTCACTGTTGATTCCAAGTCAGTTGTATCTGGTGTTTCCTGTGCATGGATGCTTCAATAAAGAGTTACTACTTTCATACCAAATATTGGTCATCACTGCTTACCAGATATTGTTATCAAAAAGTGCCAGTGAGTCTGTGACTCAATGTACTGTGCTTCTTCTGTGACTGGTGATGGGTGTTTATTAGGACTCTGCAAGGATAATAGTTGCATGCTTTATTTTGATCTATTACTAATTACAGGTGTCTTTTAGCATGGATATCTGAACTATAATTTATGGTAGTTAGTATACAGTTGCTCTACATTGTACGTTCACACTGCACTTGCAATTTCACTTTTCATTAGTTGTTGTACGACATATATGCTAATTCTCTCTATCCTTGTTCTTCGCAGACATTACCCTTTACATCTTGGTCCACACTGGGCATCTGGTTACATCAAGCTATTGTCCATCTTGCTCCAGTCTAGCTCTTGCTCTTCATGCTACATTATCTCCTTCCAAATTTCTTGGACCTTATGTAGAAATCTCCATATTAGTTGTTCAGGTCCCAGACTCAGCAGGTTTTCAGACAGGTTCCAGGTCATACACTGGATTTGATTATTGCCTCTCCTTTGCATATTCATGTTTAGAATTCTGAGTGGTCAGACAGATATTGTTTTCCCTTTCTCACTTTTAATCTCTAATATCATTCACTACCCTAGCCACAAAACAATCTAAAAAAACTACTGTTGCTAAATTATTTGGGTGTAATATATACATTTTGGAAGACCATCTTTAATGTGCTATTAATGACTTATGAAGGCTGAATTAGAATCTTGGCTGATGCTAGTTGTAGCTACAACTATCTCAATGAGGACATTTGATCAAATATAGGTGAGGAAACCTTCTCCATATGTAAATGTGAACTTTGCCAAAAGTAAATAATTGGTCAAAACAGTGGAACGTAGCATGCCTGTTATGAAATAAACATACAAATCAATAGATCACTCAACCAATCAGTCCATCATTTAAGGATTTGTAAAGCACACAGCTACTCAAGAGTGTCCTGGCACTAAAGGACCTTACAAATATGTTTGCACACAATAGATAGTCACTGAATTTGTTTTTGAAGAGCCAGAGTTAAAGAGCCCATCTGAAGCAGTTTTCCACCCTTAGGGCTTGCAGGTCTAGAGGAATGGCATTCCATGCATGTGCAGCAAGGTAGGATAAGGATGCACCTCAACATCTTTTCCTTTTGATTGTTGGTACCATGGCCAGTCCTGCACTGGAAGAGTGGAGGGTTCTAGCTCGATGGCAATGGATGATCCTTGCAGAGAGGTAGCTAGGGCCCGTCCGATAGAAAGTTCTATGAGCCTGAGTTAAGATTCTGAACTGAATTCTCTCATTAATAGGGAGTCAATGTAGATCCTTTAGATGAGGAACATTACTTATGAATATGTATTCAAAAATTAAAAATCTTACCTCAGACAATGAGAGTGTCATCTTCATCTTTAATCTGTGCAAGTCCTAAGTGCCTTTCTCATTCTACTTTCTTTCCTCATTATGTAATTGGATCTTTTGTGCTGCCTGTAAACTATGAATTTTCTTTGATGATGAAGTTCATTAGATTCATTCAACACCATCTTTTGTATTTGCCTCTAGTTCAAACAACTTGATTTTCAAATTTCATATTAGTACCTACTTCGCACATCATCTTTTTAAGTCCTAAAACCTTTCTTGATCCTTACATGGAACGCTTAATAATTTGGTGTCTGTTTTCTGCCACCATCATTTGTCAATCTTATTAATGTGTCTTTGAGTAGGTGTTCCTCTTCCTTTAACTTTTAGACATGCACACATTTCTCACCTGCTGAAAAAATGGGCTCACATTACTCAGATCCGATCAATTATCAGCTCTTAATTTTTGTACGCCCCAGCAAAATCATTAACATCTACCTGAGATTTGCTATTCTGCTCCTTTTTGTAATATTGGAATATCTAGGTGACTTTAAGGTAGACTTTTGTCCTCCTTGTGGAACAGCAACAGTTTTTGCAGCAGCAGTGGGTGGTTCCAGCAGGGGGCATATGTGGTAGCATAGTGGCCATTGAGCATGATATTCAGCCTGCACTTCTTGGGGAGCTGGGATCCATGGAATGGTCTGGTAATAGTTTCTGCTCTTTTTGTACGGAGGCAGTATTTCTTCTATTCTTACTCTTCTCTTCATGATGGCCTCTAGGCTCTACACTATTGTGTGGTCTGTGTAGTGACTATGTTGAATTGCTGGCTCTACTAATACAGTACCGTGGTCACATGTTCAACATCAACGCTGGTTGTGTTCGGATCTGGCTTCAGCTTTAGGATAATGCCGTTAACTTGATATACCTTTTTAAAAAATGTATGTGGAAGTTCAAGGATGAAATGTTGATTTACAGGCTTAAAGTAAACCCTGACACACATAATGGCCGTATGAGGAAAGTCAACCATTAAGTCCCTACCTTTTGGCCGGTGGAGCTAGGATGCTTTTTGCACCTGCAAAAATATATCATAACTAGGCTTTTAAATAGTAAAGCTATCTTTCCTTTGCCAAGCTATGTTCACCCTGTAAAATGTTTCATTCGCATGTTTTGTGTAAAGGTTTGACCCTTATGGGTGAGGATGATAATATTACAGAAGCTGTAGGCGTAGCTGGCCTTTACATTGATTATTGCTACTGCAATTCTCTGTTTTGAGACTGAAATAAACTATTGGCATGACACTAAAGGCCTGATTACGATTTCAGCGGAAGGGTTTACTCCATCCCAAGTGTGACGGATATCCATAGGATATAATGGACTCGTAATTGGGCGGACAGGATATCCGCCACATATGGGAAAGAGTAATCCCTTCTGCCGAATTTGTAATCAGGCCCTCAGGTGGTCATTATGACATCGGTGGTGACTCTTAAAGTGGCGGTAATACCGCCAATATGCTGGTGGTAATTACTTCCTGTAGGAAAATGGCTCCCTGTTGCAGTTACCCCCCACTTTTTGCTTGATATTGATGCTGACTTGACTGAGAAGTGTGCCGGGACCCTGCTAACCAGGCCCCAGCACCAGTGTTCTTTCACTTAAAATGTACCATTGTTTCCACAATTGGCACACCCCTGGCACACAGATATGTCCCTTGTAAAAGGTACCAGTGATACCAAGGGCCCTGTGACCAGGGAAGGTCCCTAAGGACTGCAGCATATGTTGTGCCACCCTAAGGGACCCCTCACCTAACACATGCACACTGCCATTGTAGATTGTGTGTGTTGGTGGGGAGAAGAAGGCAAAGTCGACATGGCATCCCCTCAGGATGCCATGCCCACAAAATACTTCCTGTGGCATAGGTAAGTCACCCCTCTAGCAGGCCTTACAGCCCTAAGGCATGGTGCACTATACCACAGGTGAGGGCATAGCTGCATGAGCAATATGTCCCTACAGTGTCTAAGTCTATTCTTAGCCATTGTAAGTACAGTGTGGCCATATTAAGTATATGGTCTGAGAGTTTGTGAAAACAAACTCCACAGCTCCATAATTGCTACACTGAATACTGGGAAGTTTGGTATGACATTCCTCAGAAAAATAAACCCACACTGATGCCAGTGTTGAATTTATTAAAAAATGCACACAGAGGGCATCTTGGAGATGCCCCCTGTATTTTACCCAATCCTTTAGTGCAGGACTGACTGGTCTGTGCCAGCCTGCTGCTGAGAGATGAGTTTCTACCCCCTGGGGTGAGGCCCTTTGTGACCTCTGAGGCCAGAAACAAAGCCTGCTTCACACCTCCCCCGGGGCAGTTCAGGTGCTTGCACCGCTGCAATGGGGATTATGACCGCCACGGTCCTAATACACTGGCAGAACACCGCCAGCCTGTTGGCGGTGTTACCGCCAGTGTACCGCCGGCCGCCAGGGCCGTAATGAGGCCCTTTATATCATTGTTACAGTGATATTTAAACATATACTTATTGCATCTTAATCGTTTTGACCTGCATCTTACCAGATAAATATAATATATTTTTCTAAACACTGTGTGGTGTATCTTTGTGGTGTTCTATTGTGTTATTGCATGATTTATAGGACAAATACTTTACACATTGCCTTCTAAGTTAAGCCTGACTGCTCAGTGCCAAGCTACCAGAGTGTGGGCACAGGATCATTTGGATTGTGTGTGACTTACCCTGACTAGAGTGAGGGTCCTTGTTTGGACAGGGGGTAACCCGACTGCCAACCAAAGACTCAATTTCTAACAACTCTCATAGATGGCCAATGAACCACACCAACCTCCAGGGTGCTAACACCACCGACCACAGCTATAGCTATCAACAGCCAGTCGGAAGACAAAGTACTGCCCACCATATTAAGACAATGCAAACCGCCACGATTTCAAGGGCCGGTACCAACACAATCAAAAGCCCGGCAGAAACAGAAGACGAAAGACTCGCTATCAGAGAGACAGAGAAGATCAGTGCTGCCATGGAACCGGAACTTCAAGGCTTCCCGATGCTCTTCTATGCCATGCTCCACCTGGAACACCAACGCCGATGAAGACGACAACGGTGAGTACAACCGCCTGGCGCACAAGGGAGGAAAAGGAGAGTGACACACATGCACAACACACACAAGACACACACACACCACACCATACACACAACCAGCTGCAGAGGAAAACCAATGTCACAGGACCCACGTCATGATAATGCAAGGACTACAGCATTCCAGATCTGATAGTGTAATTGGATGCAAACAGCCACCATATTGTCCATATGATGAAAAATACATGATTCAGTCTTCCAAAAGGACCAATAACCAGTCCAAAGTACAAAAGGCCCACATGGCCACAGGGCTCAGTTGAAGGCCCAACTTGTTCCCAGACGTAATCCGCACTACACTGTGCAGGGGCATCATGTTGGGTATGGCCTGGCACCTCAGGGGGAACGGAGGTGGGGGTCACCTCAGTTGAAGTGGGGGCCTTGCCCACTGGTTCTGGAGGGGTCTCCGTGCCCATGACAATTAGCTGGGGAGTGCAAAGTCACAGTCTCTGAGTTGGGGACTTGTCCACTGGTTCAGGAGGAGGCTCTTTGTACAACAGTCCCTGGAGGGTGGCCTACATGCCCTCTGCTGGTGGTGAGGGCTGCTGTGTCCCAGATGGAGGTGAGGGCTGCTGTGTCCCAGCTGGAGGTGAAGGATGCTGTGTCCCAACTGGAGGTGAGGTCTGCTGTGTCCCAACTGAAGGTGAGGGCTACTGTGTCCCAGCTGGAGGTGAGGGCTCCGTGCCCACTGCTGTTGGAGGGGAAACCTTGCCAGGCTCAGCTTGAGGTTAGGGGCTCCTTGCCACTGCTGTTGGAGGGGAGACCTTGCCAGGCTCATCTTGAGATGAGGGCTCCTTGCCCACTGCTGTGTGAGGGGACCTCTTGCTTCTCTTAGTTGGTGGAGTGGGAACCCTCCCTTTCTTGTCTAGTGGAGTGGGATCCTTCCCTTTCTTGGCTGGTGGAGTGGGATACTTCCCTCTCTTGGCTGGTGGAGAGGGATCCTTCCCTCTCTTGGGTGGTGGTGTGGGATCCTTCCCTTTCTTGGGTGGCGGAGTGGGGGCCATTCCCTTTCTTGCCTCCACGACTAGGAGGTGCCTCCACTGTTTGGCTGAGGTGCTGGGCTGATTCATTGGGACCCTGCTCTTATGGGCAGGATGGAGGGGGTGGGGGGAAGGAAGAGATCAAGTTGTGCAAGGAAAAACTTCTTAGGGATAAGGGAGGAGTGATGGTAGTGGAAAGTTGAGGCAGTTGTTGTTGGAGGTGTATGTCTGCTGACTTTGGTGCAGGTGCTTCGGCAGCGTGCTGATGTGAGGTGGATGACTGTTGGGTGTCTGAGTGCATGCGTTTGTGTCTCTTAGGAGGGGGGCAGACAGGGTGGGAGAGGACACAGGGGACACGTAGATGGATGTTGTGGAGGTGTCTGCAAGTGAGGTGTGTGTGCTGCTTGGTGTGGTGATGGTGGTGGTGGCTGTTGATGCAGTGCATGCAGTTGTGAGTGCAGATGTGACAGTGAGAGAGGAAGAGGAGGGGGGACAGTGAAGGCAGTGGATGTGGTTGTGTGTGCAACTATCTATTGTCTGTGTGTGGCCTGAAGTGTGCTGCCTGTGTTTGTCTGTGCCACTTTTGTGTGATGTTTTGTGTGCATGCTTGACTGTATGTGATGTATGGGATGGGTTGGGGTTGAGGAGACTGGGACTGGGAGGTGGTAGTTGGAGGGGGGACAGTAGGAAAAGCCACTAGAGATGAGGCCAGAGCCTGGAACGATCTCTGTTGGGCCGTCTATACACCGTGAATGCCCTCCATGAATGCACTGCATTGCTGCATCTGGGATGCCAGCCCCTAGATGGCATTCACAATGGTTGACTGCCCTAAAGAGATGGATCTCAGGAGGTCAATAGCCTCCTCACTCAGGGCAGCAGGGCTTGCTGGTGCAGGGCCTGAGGTGCCTGGGGCAAAGGAGATGCCCACCATCCTGGGTGAGTGGGCACGGACAACTCGGTGAGGGGCTACTGGGAGGGCGGTGCTGGTACGGGGTGGGGGCTGTACCTGTAGCTGGGGTGGTCTCAGAGGTGTCCACCACCACCAGGGAGCTTCCATCGGAGAAGGTACCAGAGTCAGTGTTATCACTTCCTGTATCTGCCGTGGTGCTTCCCTCGATCTCTGTCCCACTGGTCCCCTCGGCGTTGGTGGACTCTGCCTCCTGGGTCCTGCGGAATGCAGCTCCCTCTGTCACCGGTGCTTCTGCTCCTCTGCCACATGATGCTAATGCACGCATGGACAGGATGACAGAAGACAAAAGGGGGGAGAGAGAGAGAAAGTAAGCACTGGGTCAATTACAGCACCAACAGCACAGATAGCATATACATTACTGTCACACTCAGGGATCAGGACTGAGCACCATGCATCACACTAGCATTACATTTTCTTGGTACCACAGCAAGATAAGAGCAAAACACCGCCAACTGCGCCCCGCCTGGGAATCACTAAGCCCTGTCTGACATGGAATGCAACCTAGCTAGGTTACCAGATTTAGAAATACAACCATTACCCTTGAGCTGGATCACACTGCATTCTCTGAGCTGGCATTAAGGGGCACCCACTAACTGACACCCACCACCAGGTTCCTATGCCACCTACCAATCATAGTTGTAACGCACACTGTACTCACCCCCTTGTGGCTGCTGTGATGCCCTCAAGCTCTGGGTAGCCCACCACCAGTATGCGGGCCATCAAGGGGGTCAGGTTCCGACCGTTACCCCGCCCTCATTGGGAGGCCATCCTCAGCTGGGCCTCCGCGGTCTTTTGGGCCCAGCATCTCAGGTCCTCCCACCTCTTCCTACAGTGGGTGCTCCACCTGCTATAGACCGCCAGGGTCCACACATCCTTGGTGATGCCAAGCCACAATCCCTTCTTCTGATGGGCGCTGACCTGCGGAGGAAACACAGGCAGGAGGACACCATTAACCAGACAATCCAGCCGGTTACACATTTGGCCCACAAATCCCTTCCATCCCCATTGGCACACACATCACCCAGCACCCACCATCTACACCACCACCAGACATACGTCCCCCCCAAAATGGCACAATGCTTGCACACACATCTCCATGCAACCTTGTCACATGCCTCATGCCCAAGGTGTACTCACCTGTTGGTCTGGAGAACCATACAGCTGCCGATACTGGGATAGGACCCCATCCACCAAGCGCCCTTTCCCCGGTCACACGGGCCAATGCAGGATCCAAACACAGGTCAAAGCAGCACACGCAGTGTAGTTGTTGGATTGTGGAAAGTCAGGAAACAATTGAGGTTATAGACAGAAAATGGTCAAGTATGCCCACGGTGATCCCCATTGGTCAATGTACTCCATAGAGTCCCATGTTATCCAATGAGGAATAGCACGACGGTGCAAGACCGCCTTCCGCCATGATGCGCAACGCCAGTGGAGTTACCTCACTTCCACCTGTCCCTAGGTACAGGACAGGCGGTCACCATTTTATGGTGGTGGACAATATTCAGATAATCGAGAACTGCTTCATTTCTATACATTGCCATTACCAATGTCCCATCATGTTACTAATGTATGTACACTGAGGTGGGGGTTCCAATGCTCAAATTGTGACAGCCTACTCACTCTTGTGTCCCTTAGATATCTAGCACTGCGGAGGAATAGAAGGAAGAGGCAAGACCCCTTAAACAAACACTTTGTGGACTTGGCTACACTGGAAGACAGGCCCATAATGCTCACCTATAGACTGGACAGGGCCACAATCACAGAGCTGTGTGCTCAATTGGAGCCGGATCTGATATTTGCTATCCGTCATCCCACTGGGATCCCCCTTCTTGTTCAGATTCTATCTGTGCTCCATTTCCTGGCAACTGGCTCTTTCAAAGTGACAGTGGGCTTGGCAGCAGGAATGTCACAGCCAATTCTTCACTCATGCTGGCAAGGGTTTTGTCTGCCCTGGTGAAACACATGTGCAGCTACATTGCTTTCCCCCAGGTGGAAGATTTGGCCACTGTGAAGGACGGATTCTATGCAATTGGACATATTCCCAACATTATTGGGGCAATTGACGGTACACATGTTGCGTTTGTCCCCCCCCTCCAGAATGAACAAGTGTTCAGGAATCAGAAGAGTTTCCACTCACTCAGTGTGCAAATGGTGTGCCTGGCTAACCAGTACATCTCCCACGTCACTGCCAAGTATCAGTGCATGATGCTTTCGTCCTGAGGAATAGCAGCATCCCAAATGTGATGGCACAACTACGGAGGCACAAGGTGTGGATAATTAGTGAGCCTGACTCCCCACCCAATGTATGTCAGTGTATGCCTTCTAGTGTTGGCCCTATACCATTGTGTAAGGCTAATGTTTGTCCCTCAATACTTGCAGGTGACTCTGGTTACCCAAACCTATAGTGGCTCCTGACCGCTGTGAGGAATGCCAGGACAGGGGCTGAGAATCGTTATAATGATGCACATGGACGAACCAGGAGAATTATTGAAAGGACCTTCGGCCTCCTGAAGGCCAGGCTCAGATGCCTCCATCCCTGAGCTACTCACCAGAGAAGGTCTTCCAGGTAGTAGTGGCATGCTGCATGTTGCACAACCTGGCCCTCAGACGACATGTGCCTTATTTGCAAGAGGAGGAGACTGAAAATGCCCCTGTGGCAGCAGTGGACCCTGAGGACAGTGAGGATGAGGAGGCAGAGGATGAGGATGTGGACAACAGAACATCAGTTATACGTCAATACTTCCAATGACACACAGGTGAGACAGTGGAACTGACGATTCCTCTGATTATTTATGTTTTCTGTGTGGCTGTAGCAGGACGGCATTCACTTGCTTTGCATCTCTACTTACTGTCACCTATGACTTGTAATTTTACAGATGTTGGTGATATGACAACAATATACTGATGTGATGACCACAGACAGATACAGGTCATAAAATGAATGCTATCACAGTGTTCAGATTATTTGCACATGATGTGACTGTTTCCATTTATGCACATTTTCATAACATAAAACACTTTCACTTAGGTTGTGTTCAAGGGTGTTTATTGTTGTGCAAATTATTGACAGAAAAGTGCAATGGATTGGGGTGATGGTTGAGGAAAGTCCAGGGTATTGTTCCAGTCTGTTTGTAGCACAGGTCCAGTGTCCAAGGGGCCATTGGAAGGGGAGCAAAGGCAGTTCAAAGTGGACAAGGTGTGACACAAGGGGGACATTCAGGAGGGTCTCATTTCCTTGGAGGTGGTCTTGGCAGGTGTCTCTGACTTCTGTCTGGGTTGCAGGGAACGTTTGTGGAATGGTTCACCTTCTGCAGGAGGATGGGTGCTGGTGGCCTGTGGGTCCTGTGGCAGTCCAGAGTTATTGTCATCACTGGGGGCGTCTTCTGTTGGGGGACTGGTTTGTCGCTGCACCTCCTCGCCGCTGAGATTGGCTGGGGCACTTGTGGGGTTATAAGTGGTGTATTATACGTCATGTCTCTGACATTTTGTACATCCCTTGATTCCCCTCTATAGTTGCTGTTGCCCTGCCACCTTTGTGTATGGTGATGTATTGTGTGCATGTTAGTTTTCAATGCTGTGCATGCTTTGGTTATGGGTATCCATGCAGAGCTGGAAGGGATGTGCATGCAGTGGGTATTGCATGCAGGGGGTATTGCATGCAGGGCTTGACATTTAGGTTTGGTAATTGGGGTGGTGCACTGTCTGGGATGGAGTAGGGTGATGGGAGTCAGGGTGAGGGGTCATTGTGGCATGCAGGTATGGGGGTGATAAGTAGTAAATATTGACTCACCAGTGTCCAGTCCGCTGGCAACCCCAGTGAGTCCCTCAGGATGCAGTATTGCCAAGACTTGCTCCTCCCATGCTGTGAGCTGTGGGGGAGGAGGTGGGAGTCCATCTCCAGTCCTCTGGATGGCAAGCTGGTGCCTTGCTGCCAAGGAAATTACCTTCCCCCATAGGTTGTTCCACATCTTCCTGATGCTGTCCCACGTTCACCCTGTCCACGATTCTCTGTCATAGCTCCAACTTCCTGGCAATGGATATTTGCTGTACCTGCGCTCCAAACAGCGGTGGCTCTACCCTGACTATTTCCTCGACCATGACCCACAACTTCTCATCAGTGAAATGGGGGTGCCTTAGTGGGCACATGGGTGTTGTGTGGTGTGTGGTGTGCAGAGGGTGTTAAGTGATGTGGTGGGGTGTGGGATGTGGCATAAGTGACAGATTTATGGGTGTTTCTGGTGTGTGTGTAGTTGTCTAAGTGGTCTTTATGTTCCTCTTGTGGTGCCTATTGGTATTCGTAAAGGGTGGTGGATAATGTGGGTGTGTGTTTTATAGTGCTATGGGTGGGTGGGTGTGGTGTGTGTATGGGTGTCAGGTGTGTGGTTTTCGTTTTGGCTAATGTTGTGTTGTTTAGTATTTGGGTGGCCATTCTCAGGGCACCGGTGTGTACCGCCAATGGTTTACTGCCATTGAATGTCCGCCGTGCTGATTCGTGGGTCATAATGTGGTGGGTATTGTTTTGTTGGCATAACGGTATGGGTGTTCGTGCGGCCACTTTAGCACTGACCTTTGGGCTGGTGGATTTGTGTATGTGGCAGTATCTGTCAGTTTGGTGTGTGTGTGATAATATGGCGAACAGATATTTGCCACTGCGGTGGGAGCCGCGGTATGCTGGCGGTCGTCGCCACGGCGGTAAGCGCCATTTATCGGCAATGTCAATTTTACCTTCGGGTCAGGCCTTTAATGCGGAAGTGGTCTTTAATGGCCAGTAGAGCCCGCTACGGCAGGTTCTAAGGCTACAATAGTACTGATGTTGATATATTTAATATGCATAAATAACTGTGACAAAACATGTGAGTGTATCTGCTGCGCTTCGCTGTACCAATCACATGAGGGAAGTGGAAACAGTGTTCGTGAAAAAAATAACTTTCTACACTCTACATGATCTCATATTGGCCATAGATTACAGAAACAAACCTGCAAAGATCAATTGACAGAGGATGGAATAAAAGGAAGAGAACCCACTGTTTTTGATAAAAAATAAGTTGTCGAAATTTGGATACGTGTTTTTACAAGCTGCAGCCAACTCAATAATATTTGGATTCAAGATCTGAATAGGTGACTTCATTTTATCCAAATGTGTTGAAATTCTCTCTCATCGATACTCGTGTTATCATTTTCTACTGGAGATCTTTTAGGTTTTTACAGCTCGCATCAACAGCCTGTTAACTCCAAGTGAAGAATCAGAGTTGCTGCTTTTTGTAAACCCATCGAATTAAAAAATTGATTTGAGAAAGTCTAACCATTTTTCAGTATGAAGGGCATGTGGACACTACAACCCTTATTAGTGTCTGGTGGCTTTCTGACGATGGAGCAATTTCATTTCAATTAAATCTGCTGAACCAAAAGTTCAATAAATTCCCAAATGTGCCTTTCTTGTATTCCTTGATGATTGAGAAAATGGATGGCGCTGGCTTTTCTTTCTGAAGCAGTATCAAAGTGGTTTAAAACACAGAAAATGGTGACAAAACCTTTACATACTGTTCCTGTTACAATTACGTTCTGAAACGTTACTCAGCTATTAGAAGTAAATGGCATCACTACTTTACAGTAATTACTTTTGAGATTTAATGGCGATGACTATGAAAAGCAGATTCGGGGGCGATTATCAACTGTCAATTTAATGAATTAGAAACAGGATGTTTTCAGATGAGCTTCTAAACTTTCTGTGACAGTTTACGGCCACTTGCTGATAAAAAGAACATTCGTGGAGTTTAATTGACGTAAAGAATAAATCTATCAACTACAGACATACAGTAGCACTCAACTAATGACCCTCAACTGCAAGTTACAAGTGAATGTGGACTTCTACGCACTGGTGATGATCAATCCATTTGCATCCATAAACTGGGTGGACGATCAAACTGTAAGCTCTGGGTGGGTGTACACAGCCCATTATTGTAGGTTGCTCCATAACATTTCCTGGATTTACACCTCAGATCACATAACATAGCTGACAAGGGTAGTGGCGGTCAAGGAGCCGCACCTCCGTCACGTTACAATTTGTATTGAACAGCAAAGTCATAGATACGAGAAACTGGTGCCGTGTTGATCGAGTGCCCAACTACCCAATAGGCACTGAAAGTTGTGTATCCAGATACACAATGATAATTGCTGCAAATTGACCTAGGCACTCAGAGGAATAAAGTCCAGTAAGATCAATGGGAAAGGGTATCCCTGGTGATGTAGGTCCAGAAGCGGAGAAGAAAGCACCGATTCCAAGTTGGTGTTGATCAAAGTCTTTAATTCTTAGACAGCATTTGTCATAGGTGAGTTTTCGTTTTTGGGGCTTGAGATGCTGTCTAAGACTCTCAGCTTACGAGATGCCACCCTATTTGAACACACCTGTATGCTCCTTGACCTCACGCGCTTGGTACTTGAAAACAATGTTTTTTTACACAATGGTCACTGGTACCGTCAATGTCAGGGTGTAGCGATGGGTGCGAAATTCTCTCCATCTTATGCCAATCTGTACATGGGACAGTTTGAAAGGATACACTTGTGGTCCAAATGCCCAAAACACCTTACCCAGCATATTCTCTATTGGGGCAGATACATTGACGACATTCTAGCTATCTGGACGGGCAACGCCTCTGACCTTGACACACTAATCCATCATCTCAACACTAATGATTTCAACTTAATTTTCACACACAAGGTGGACCGCACCCAAATCGAATTCCTAGATCTTCTCCTTTACATCACCAACCACAGGATCACTTCCAGACTATACAGGAAACCAACTGCGTGTAACTCTATCCTACACGCGCAGAGCGCTCACCCACAAACACAAATCAGAGCTATTCCTTACGGGGAAATGATCAGAGTTCGACGCAACTGTACTGACCCTGACGTCTTCAAACAAGAACTAACCAAATTGACACACCGCTTCCAAGCACGCGGCTATACCAAGGAACTCATTTCCACGGGAATCAAACGTATATCCTCTAAAGACCAACACTCGCTTCTCATTAGGGGCTCCAATAAACCACCTAAAACATCTTACAAACGTCCTATCTCCTTCATCACGCAATACAGTTCCGCCAGTAAAACCATACTCCGTGTCCTTAAGAAACATTGGCATCTACTACTACTGGACTCTTGTCTAAAGAGCTATATCAACAATTCCCCAACCATGACTCACAGCAGGGGACGTACACTCAGAAACATACTATGCCCCAGCTTTCTCTTGCCCTACACACAGACACACTCCTCGACTTGGATCCCAACCAAACCAAGGGGTTTCTTCAAATGTGGAAACTGTATCTCATGCCAATTGGCTCTCAACAAAATCACTTCTTTCTCATACAATACGAGATTTACTCACAGAATCACGAGCTTTATCAACTGCAACACCAGATTTTCAGTCTATTGTATTGTATGTGTGTGTGGTCTGATTTACGTTGGCAGCACGATACGTCCTTTGAAAGAACGGATACAAGAACACGTAAGAGCTATCAGGAACTTTAACAGTACATACCCAATTGCCGTCCATTTTAACACTATGCATGGCGAGAGGGACCTTCTCAATATCAGGTTTCATGGTATCGCCCAGGTCACTGGTTCACCTAGAGTGGGTGACAGAACCAGGGACCTACGGAGATGTGAGGCTGGTTGGATTCTAAAACTCCGGGCAGTAGAGCATGGACTGAACACTGACCATGAACTACATTTTTTCCTCACCTAGCTCTGTGATGTATGCCTTTGAGCTCCATGAATATTCACTGTATATTATCTAATGACTCTTCTCTGATGGATCATGTATACAAATATGCAACAAACTACTGTTATATGAACTTGCACGTGTGACTAGGTTTACCTGTTATCCTTGCAATACTACGTGTGCTTAAGGAGGTTTTCAACTAAGTTTCAAAGTGTAGTATGGAAAGTGTTATTACGTGTATGTTGGAAAATGGGTTATTGGTAGGGCAGGTAGGTACCTACACCTAGCAACAAGCCACAAACCTCCACAAAAGTACAGTTAGGTCTCAGTAAATTAATCCCAGCTCTACCCTTGGTAGCTTGGCATCGAGCGTCAAGGCTTAACTTAGGAGACAAAGTGTAAAGCATTCAAATATCACACAACAGTAATTAAATAAAACACAGGAAACAGTTTAAAAATCCAAAACCAATTTATAAAAATAGCTTATATTTTTATCTTTAAAATGACACAAAAACGATTAAAATCGGTTCAGGGGAACCGGAGATATGAATTTTTAAAGTATTATTATTTTCTAGCGCATAGAAACAAAAAGCGCCAATCAGGTCATCTGGTTGCACCAGGACCGGGACAAAGTCAAACTTTCAGGCCGACCGCGATGGAGCCCTGCTCGGATACAGGTCGCGGGAAGCCTCGGTTAAAAAGTTACCTTCTGACTTAGTCTTTATTTTGAAGTTTTTCTTCACCGGGACGAACCTGCCAGTTGGATCCGACCTCCTGGAGCCCTTGTCCGGATACGCGAAGTCGGTTTCCTCGGTGGTGATTTCTACCTTCGGACTTAGTCGTTTTTTCGAGATGAAAATCCTTCGACCGGGGTAAACCTGGATCTTGATCCGACGTCCGTGGAGCCCTTCTCGGATACGATGGCTGGAAGGTCCCGGTCAACTTTTTACGTTCGGACTTAGTCTCTTTTTCGGATGTTTTTCTTGACCGGGACGAACCACGAAGTCAGGCCGGGTCGCGGTTGAGGCAAGCCGGCTAGAATTTCCGCGTCGAGTCGGTCACTTTATGGAGCTTTTTTCTAAAATTTCTCCAATCTTTTCCAAACTTCTGGGGCTTCACCCAGATGTTCTTTTAAGGTTCTTTTGGGGTCCACAGCTCACCCCAAGGGTCCAGAAGTTCTGTGATGGTCCTTGGGAAGTGCGGACTTCAACTCCCAGAGTGCACCTGGCGCAAACTCCTTTTTGGCCACTGGGCAGTGGACAGCTGGTCACTTTTTCAGGAGTTGGTGCAGGGGACTCTGGTTAGCAATTTTTCACCTGTAGCAAACAGGGAGTCCCTCCTTGAACCAGTGGAAGCCAGGCAAAGTCCTTCTTGTGGTGAAGCCCAAGTGTGCAGCTGGTGCAGTCTTTCTGAGTGCAGGGTCCAGGTGCAGGCCAGGGGTCCAGCAGGGCAGTCCTTCTTCTCCTTGTAGTTCTTTCTTCTTGAAATTTGGTGGGGATCTGAGGCGTGGGTGCAGGTCTGCCAGTTTTATCCTTGCTCCTGGGTGAAAAGCAGGGGGGCCCTGGTCCTCCAATCAGGGACAGGGTCGTCCCCCTGTGATGACCACTTCCTGGGAAGTGTGGCAAAAATCCATCCCAGAAGGCAACAGTCTCTAAAAATCCAAAATGGATGAATCTGATTTTTAGAGGAGAGATCTGGCTGAGCCCACCCACTGGTGTGGCTAAAAATCATAAACACACCCCTCTCCTGCCCTCTCCTAATCTAATCAAGGGGGCACCTAGCTGTCTGGGGTTGCAGGATGTGGGGGTGTTGCTGGGTGCTCCAGATGTCCTTCTCTGCCTTTGAAGACCAGTTTGGCAGCCCTCCCCCTTCCTGCTTCCCCATCTGCTGAGGGGAGATTCTCTCCCCCAAGCACATTCCTTTGTGTAAAGCCAGGCCACTTCACACCTCATTAAAGTGACCTGGCAGAAGCTGCTGCAGGCTGGCCAATCAGAGCACAGCAGCAAAAACAATGCAGAGCTGAAATTGGCAACTTTTTAGGTAAAGTCTAAACTTTTTACCTGCACTAGTTATATTAAATCCAACAACTGGAAGTTGTGGGATTTATTATAACAATCAATTTGATACCAAATTATTGGTATGTAACATTTAAGGAGACTTTAAACTTTAAAATAAAGTCTGCCCATTCTAGCCTATGAAGGCCATTTACTTCAATGAGGGAAAAACGAATTTGGCTGTTTTTACCTCACCAGGGCTTATAAATCTATTTTTATAAAGTCCCTGCTTATAGTTACATGGCACCCAGCCCTAGGGGCACATAGGGCACACCTTAGGGGTGACTTATATGTAAAAATAAGGTAGTTTAAAACTTTGGAAGTACCTTTAATTCCAAAGTCGAATTTGCATATAACTTTAATTTAAAAGCAGCCAGCAAGGCAGGCTTGCTTTTAAAATGACACTGGGCACCTCAGCAATGCACCTAGGTGTGCACCACCTATGCTGTGGTCCCTAAACCTACATGCCCTACCATATACTAGGGACTTATAGGTAGGTTAACTTAGCCAATTATAATTAGCCTAATTTGCATATCCATTTTACACAGAGCACTGGCCCTGGGACTGGTAAGCAGTACCCAGGGCACAGCCAAGAGTCAGTAACCACCAGTACCTATCCAGAAAGAGTGGGGGTGATCAGGCAAAAAAAAAGGACTTTCCTACACTGCCCCCCCCCAGATGAAAGGTGATGGGTACTAACCTACACCCTGGTAGTCCTCATCAGCTAAGTGGAAAAACCTGGAAAGGCCATCTGCATTGGCATGAGCAGTCCCAGGTCTGTGCTCCACTGTGAAGTCCATCCCCTGTAGGGAAATGGACCACCTTAACAGTTTTGGGTTCTCCCCCCTCATCTGCATCAACCATCTGAGAGGTCTGTGGTCAGTTTGTACACGGAAGTGAGTGCCAAACAAGTAAGGCCTCAACTTCTTCAGGGACCAAACCACAGCAAAGGCCTCCCTCTCAATGGCACTCCATTTTTTCTCTCTGGGGAGTAGTCGCCTGCTGATGAAGGCAACTGGGTGATCATGGCCCTCTTCATTAACTTGTGCTAACACTGCCCCAATCCCTTCCTCTGAAGCATCTGTTTGCACTACAAATTCCTTGCTATAGTCAGGGGTCAGTAACACTGGTGCTGAACACATAGCCTGTTTTAGGGTGTCAAAAGCTTTCTGACACTCTGGGGTCCAAATGACCTTCTTGGGTTGTTTCTTGGAGGTAAGCTCAGTCAGAGGGGCCACTATGGTCCCAAAATTCTGAACAAACCTCCTGTAATACCCAGTCAGGCCAAGAAAGGCCCTGACCTGAGTCTGGGTTTTTGGAGCCTCCCAATCCAGGATAGTCTGGATTTTGGGCTGGAGAGGTTGTACATGGCCTCCACCAACAAGGTGGCCCAGGTACACAACAGAACTTTGCCCTATCTGGCACTTGCTTGCCTTGATAGTCAGGCCTGCTTGAAGCAGGGCCTGAAGCACTTCCTTCAGGTGGACCAGGTGGTCCCTCCAGGTGGAACTAAATACAGCTATATCATCCAGATAAGCTGCACTAAAAGATTCCAACCCAGATAGGACTCTATTCACCAACCGTTGGAAGGTGGCAGGAGCATTTTTCATCCCAAAGGGCATCACCTTGAACTGAAAGTGGCCCTCTGGTGTGGAAAATGCTGACCTCTCCTTAGCTCTTGGACTTAAGGCAATCTGCCAATATCCTGAGGTCAGATCAAATGTGCTCAGGAATTTGGCAGCCCCCAACCTGTCAATGAGCTCATCAGCTCTAGGTATGGGGTGAGCATCAGTCCTAGTGACTGCATTTAGACCTCTGTAGTCCACACAGAATCTTAATTCTTTCTTCCCACCTTGGGGATTAGCTTTGGGTACCAGTACCACTGGACTGGACCAAGGACTATCAGAGGGCTCAATTACCTTCAGGTCCAACATCTTAGCCACTTCAGCTTTGATGTTGGCCTTGACCTGGTCAGACAGCCTGTACAGCTTGTTCTTGACAGGCAAGCTGTCACCAGTGTCAACATCATGGACACACCAATTGGTGAGTCCAGGGGTCAGGGAGAACAGACTAGCAAACTGTCCCAAGACTTGCTTACAGTCTTGTTGTTGCTGATCTGTCAGTTTGGGAGAGAGTACCACTCCCTCCACTGACCCATCTTTTTCCTTTGAGGACAGGAGGTCTGGCAGAGGTTCACCCTCCTCCTCCTTCCCTTCATCAGTGACCATCAGCATGGTCATGTCTGCCCTGTCCTGGTGGGGTTTCATCCTATTAACATGCAGGACCCTGTGAGGATTCCTGGGGGTGCCAAGGTCCACCAAATAGGTGACCTCACCTTTTTTTTCTAGGATTGGATAGGGCCCAGTCCATTTGGCCTGTAGTGCCCTAGGAGCCATGGGCTCCAAAACCCACACCAGCTGTCCTGGGTGATACTCAGGCATGGTAGCCTTTTGATCATGCCAGAGCTTCATGAGCTCCTGACTGGCCTCCAGGTTCCTGCTTGCCTTCTTCATATACTCAGCCATGCGAGACCGCAGGCCTAGTACATAATCCAGCACATTCTCCTTGGCTTCCTTGAGAGGCTTTTCCCAAGACTCTCTCACCAAGCACAATGGGCCTCTTACAGGGTGCCCAAACAGTAACTCAAAGGGGCTGAATCCAACCCCCTTCTGTGGCACCTCCCTGTAGGCAAACAGCAGGCATGGGAGGAGGACATCCCATCTCCTCCTGAGTTTGTCAGACAAACCCATGATCATGCCCTTCAGGGTCTTATTGAATCTTTCCACCAGACCATTGGTCTGTGGATGGTAGGGTGTGCTGAACTTATAAGTAACACCACACTCCTCCCACATGGCTTTCAGATAGGCTGACATAAAGTTTGTGCCCCTATCTGAGACCACCTCCTTTGGGAATCCCACTCTGGTGAACACACCAAGTAGGGCCCTAGCCACTGTGGGTGCAGTGATTGTCCGGAGGGGTATTGCCTCAGGGTACCTGGTGGCATGGTCCACTACCACCACAATGTACCTGTTACCTGAAGCAGTTGGTGGGTCTAGGGGACCAACAATGTCAATCCCCACCCTCTCAAAGGGAGTCCCAACCACTGGCAGTGGAATTAAGGGAGCCTTTGGCTTGCCCCCTGTCTTGCCACTGGCTTGACAGGTGACACAGGAGCTGCAAAACTCCCTGACTTTTTCTGACATTTCAGGCCAAAAAAAATGGTTGACCAGCCTGTTCCAGGTCTTGGTCTGTCCCAAATGACCAGCTAAGGGGATATCATGGCTTAAGGTAAGGAGGAATTCTCTATACTTTTGGGGGACCACTACTCTCCTAGTAGCCCCTTCTTTGAGGGTCCTAGCCTCAGTGTAGAGAACTCCATCCTCCCAGTAAACCTTGTGGGTACCACTGGTATCCCCTTGTTCTTGCCTGGCAGCAGTCTGTCTCAGGCCCTCAAGAGTGGGACACTCTCTTTGTCCCTGGCACAAATCTTCTCTGGTGGGCCCACCTGCCCCTTGCAGTTCTGCCAAGTCAGGCAGAGTTTGCAGGGAAGGTGTCCCTCCCTCAGAGTTCAGATCCTCCCCCTCAGGGTTGGATTCTTCCTGACCCTCTGTACTTGTTGGGGCTGGTAAGCCAGACCCAGTGCCCTTTCTCTTCTTCTTGGAGGCTTGGCCCATTGTTCCAGGGTCCAAGTGTCCAGCATTTCCCTGTTGTGCTGCCTGTGACCTGGTCACAGCACACACCCATTCAGGGAGATCCAGCATCTTTGCATGGACCCTTCTCTCCACTTCTGACCATTCAGATGCTTCAAGATCATTTCCCAGCAGACACTCTACTGGGAGGGCAGGAGCTACAGCTACTTTTTTAGGGCCAGTCACACCTCCCCATTCCAGACTTACCATAGCCATGGGATGGAGTTTGGTTCTGCTATCTGCATAAGTCACCTGGTGGAAGACACCAGGTAAGACCTGCTCTGGAGAAACCAGCTTTTCTGTGACCATTGTCACACTGGCTCCTGTATCTCTCAGAGCTTCCACTTCAGTCCCATTGACTTTAGGCCTCTGCCTATACCTCTGCATGATGGGAGGTAAGGTGGCCATAGTTGCAATGTCCACCCCACCCACGGATACTAAGGTGACTTCAGTGTACCCTGATTCCGCCCCTGGGCCAACTTCCACCCCCAACCCTACACTAGCAATCCCCTGGGATTGCCCACCAGTGGGGGGCTTCTTGGTGCAGATAGCATCTCCTCTTTTATGTCCTGGCTGATAACAGTCAAAACACTTGCCGGCCTTAGCAAGCTCCTGAAACCTTCCTGCTTTAGCAGGATCAAAATTCTTTCCCTGATACCCTTTCCCTTTAGAAGTGAATTGGCTCGGGCTCCCCCTCCCTGAGAAGTTTTTGGGGACTCTTGTGAGGACTCTTTGGGTTTTTTGTCATCTTTCCCTTGGTTCTTCCCCTGAGAAGAACCATGTCCTCCCTTTTTCTGATCACCCCCTGGGGGTCTCTGGTTAACTCTAGTTCTTAACCAGTCATCTGCTGCCTCCCCCAGCTCTCTGGGGTTGGTCAACCTAGAGTCTACTAGATACTGGCGGAGCCTCTCTTGGACACAATTAGTTAGAAGGTGCTCCCTCATAATCAAATTGTACAGCCCCTCAAAGGTACTTACCCTGTTGCCCTGTATCCAGCCCTCCAGTGCTTTCACTGAAATGTCCACAAAGTCCACCCAGGACTGGGTGCTTGTCTTTTGGGTGTCCCTAAACTTAAGCCTATACTGCTCTGGGGTTAGACCAAACTTTTTAGTCAAGCATCTCTTCATACTGGGGTATGAGTCTGCATCCTCCCCACTCATGGTTAGGAGCCTATCCCTCCCAGAGTTGGGAACTAACTCCCAAAGGAGTGAACCCCAGTACTGAGGCTTGACTTTCCTCATCTGGAGGGCCCTCTCAAAGGCCCCCAGCCACTTATCGATGTCATCCCCCTCTACATAGGCAGGAACCACCCCTTTGGGTAATCTGGGGGCAAAACCCCCACCCAGGGACACCTCAGTTTCTTTCTCGCTGCTTCCATCTTTTTTTTCTTTGCTTGCCCACTTCTTTTTTTCTAGGGCAAGCTTATCTGCCTCCAAAGCTATGTAGGCTAGCTGGGCTTCCAGCTCTCTCTCCCTGATGGATGGGTTCTCTCCTCCTGAAAGGACCCTCTTCCTACCACTAGCTTTGGGTCTGCCCCTAGTGACTGTGTCCAGTGAGGACCGTTCCTCCTCTTCCTCACTTGGGGTCTGATGCCCTCCCTCCCCTGAGTGGTTAGAGTTAACATCTTCCTCTTTTTCTTCCTCCTCTGGAGCTTCCTCTGTCTCTACCTCTTGGGCCTCAGCCCATGCTGTCAGGGATTTAATCAGGATTTCCTTCCTGAGATTAGTGGTTGCAGGCAACCCCCTCTCAATACACAACCCCCTAAGCTGGACTACTGTCAGTGTGGGTAGGCTAGCCAGATCAAGCTCCATGGTTCCCTAGTTTTGTGTCAACAAAAACTTTTTGCAAAAATTGGAAACAAGAATTTAGAAAAATTACAAAAATTCAATAATTGAAATTAATCCAAATTAACTTTAAAAAAAAAATTAAAATTAAAAATTAAAAACAATTTTTGCACTAGGACAATTTAAAGGATTTTTAATTTGTTTTATCTAAAACTGTAACGTGATATTGAACACAAGTACAGGATCCCGTCGCTGCTTCCAATTATGTTGGAAAATGGGTTATTGGTAGGGCAGGTAGGTACCTACACCTAGCAACAAGCCACAAACCTCCACAAAAGTACAGTTAGGTCTCAGTAAATTAATCCCAGCTCTACCCTTGGTAGCTTGGCATCGAGCGTCAAGGCTTAACTTAGGAGACAAAGTGTAAAGCATTCAAATATCACACAACAGTAATTAAATAAAACACAGGAAACAGTTTAAAAATCCAAAACCAATTTATAAAAATAGCTTATATTTTTATCTTTAAAATGACACAAAAACGATTAAAATCGGTTCAGGGGAACCGGAGATATGAATTTTTAAAGTATTATTATTTTCTAGCGCATAGAAACAAAAAGCGCCAATCGGGTCATCTGGTTGCACCAGGACCGGGACAAAGTCAAACTTTCAGGCCGACCGCGATGGAGCCCTGCTCGGATACAGGTCGCGGGAAGCCTCGGTTAAAAAGTTACCTTCTGACTTAGTCTTTATTTTGAAGTTTTTCTTCACCGGGACGAACCTGCCAGTTGGATCCGACCTCCTGGAGCCCTTGTCCGGATACGCGAAGTCGGTTTCCTCGGTGGTGATTTCTACCTTCGGACTTAGTCGTTTTTTCGAGATGAAAATCCTTCGACCGGGGTAAACCTGGATCTTGATCCGACGTCCGTGGAGCCCTTCTCGGATACGATGGCTGGAAGGTCCCGGTCAACTTTTTACGTTCGGACTTAGTCTCTTTTTCGGATGTTTTTCTTGACCGGGACGAACCACGAAGTCAGGCCGGGTCGCGGTTGAGGCAAGCCGGCTAGAATTTCCGCGTCGAGTCGGTCACTTTATGGAGCTTTTTTCTAAAATTTCTCCAATCTTTTCCAAACTTCTGGGGCTTCACCCAGATGTTCTTTTAAGGTTCTTTTGGGGTCCACAGCTCACCCCAAGGGTCCAGAAGTTCTGTGATGGTCCTTGGGAAGTGCGGACTTCAACTCCCAGAGTGCACCTGGCGCAAACTCCTTTTTGGCCACTGGGCAGTGGACAGCTGGTCACTTTTTCAGGAGTTGGTGCAGGGGACTCTGGTTAGCAATTTTTCACCTGTAGCAAACAGGGAGTCCCTCCTTGAACCAGTGGAAGCCAGGCAAAGTCCTTCTTGTGGTGAAGCCCAAGTGTGCAGCTGGTGCAGTCTTTCTGAGTGCAGGGTCCAGGTGCAGGCCAGGGGTCCAGCAGGGCAGTCCTTCTTCTCCTTGTAGTTCTTTCTTCTTGAAATTTGGTGGGGATCTGAGGCGTGGGTGCAGGTCTGCCAGTTTTATCCTTGCTCCTGGGTGAAAAGCAGGGGGGCCCTGGTCCTCCAATCAGGGACAGGGTCGTCCCCCTGTGATGACCACTTCCTGGGAAGTGTGGCAAAAATCCATCCCAGAAGGCAACAGTCTCTAAAAATCCAAAATGGATGAATCTGATTTTTAGAGGAGAGATCTGGCTGAGCCCACCCACTGGTGTGGCTAAAAATCATAAACACACCCCTCTCCTGCCCTCTCCTAATCTAATCAAGGGGGCACCTAGCTGTCTGGGGTTGCAGGATGTGGGGGTGTTGCTGGGTGCTCCAGATGTCCTTCTCTGCCTTTGAAGACCAGTTTGGCAGCCCTCCCCCTTCCTGCTTCCCCATCTGCTGAGGGGAGATTCTCTCCCCCAAGCACATTCCTTTGTGTAAAGCCAGGCCACTTCACACCTCATTAAAGTGGCCTGGCAGAAGCTGCTGCAGGCTGGCCAATCAGAGCACAGCAGCAAAAACAATGCAGAGCTGAAATTGGCAACTTTTTAGGTAAAGTCTAAACTTTTTACCTGCACTAGTTATATTAAATCCAACAACTGGAAGTTGTGGGATTTATTATAACAATCAATTTGATACCAAATTATTGGTATGTAACATTTAAGGAGACTTTAAACTTTAAAATAAAGTCTGCCCATTCTAGCCTATGAAGGCCATTTACTTCAATGAGGGAAAAACGAATTTGGCTGTTTTTACCTCACCAGGGCTTATAAATCTATTTTTATAAAGTCCCTGCTTATAGTTACATGGCACCCAGCCCTAGGGGCACATAGGGCACACCTTAGGGGTGACTTATATGTAAAAATAAGGTAGTTTAAAACTTTGGAAGTACCTTTAATTCCAAAGTCGAATTTGCATATAACTTTAATTTAAAAGCAGCCAGCAAGGCAGGCTTGCTTTTAAAATGACACTGGGCACCTCAGCAATGCACCTAGGTGTGCACCACCTATGCTGTGGTCCCTAAACCTACATGCCCTACCATATACTAGGGACTTATAGGTAGGTTAACTTAGCCAATTATAATTAGCCTAATTTGCATATCCATTTTACACAGAGCACTGGCCCTGGGACTGGTAAGCAGTACCCAGGGCACAGCCAAGAGTCAGTAACCACCAGTACCTATCCAGAAAGTGTGGGGGTGATCAGGCAAAAAAAAAGGACTTTCCTACAGTGTAACTTGCACATTTGTCTACATTTGAGTTACAATACTGTTATCCCAGTGTCTCCCTTGTTGCACCAATCGAATAAGGACACTTAAGTGGACACATCTGACGTACCACCACTCATTCACAAATAGCATGTTAGACACTTTTCACCTTCCCAGTTTCCCCAATCACACAGGTTAATTGGGTCTATTTTTAGTACTTCTGCTACTCGGTCAATGTCCTGCCCTCTTTTTGACTGACTCGATATCACCATTACAAAATGGCCGCCTCTTTCTTCCACAATATCGACATCTTCCTGGGACGTTAAGCCAGCACAGTCCTCTTTCTACTTCGCTGACACGAACTTCATTTTAGGGACGCGCGGGGCGCGGAGACCCCAGACGCGTTCCTTTCGGACTCCAGACGGACCGAGCAATTCCAACGAGGTATTTCGTTTATTTACTATTGTTTTCCAACTCTTAGGTCTGTGAACATGCCCCCTCTTGGTCGCATTCATTATCACCGCGCTCACACGGACCATGCCTTCTAATTAGAGCCTTTAGTTGCGTTTTTCTGTCTCTCCGTCACACCAGATACTTCCATTACCCTTTATTTGTTCTTTAGAAACCGTTACCCAGCAACTTACACCTGACTGTGCGGAGCCCTGTACAGTCACTCTCAGGACGCTGTGTCTATATACCATAACCAACCATGGGACCACAACTGGATGACCCTAAAGTTAGATTATACATCCTGTCTAACGTTTTTTATCAGCTACTAGAGGATGCACAACCGGTCTCCGGTGGCATTGTACAATTAACTCCAGACACGCTTGGATAACAACAAGCGCTCGCTACTTTTCGCCGACTTGGTTTCCTTAATGCACGCATGTATGTTCCATGGCTAACTTGTACCGCTTACATACTTACCTTCCCTTATCTATGTCCAATTGAGCTTATCCTTAGATCACTAACCGGTCTCCGGTGGCATTGTACAATTAACTCCAGACACGCTTGGATAACAACAAGTGCTTGCTACTTTTCGCCGCCTTTGTTTCCTTAATGCACGCATGGATGTTCCATGGTTAACTTGTACTGCATATATACTTACCTTCTCTTATCTATGTCCAATTGAGCTTATCCTTAGATTACTAACACTACCTCGTACTAGGGTAGTAGCGCTGAGCATTTGTTAACAACCTTCTATGAGGCCCCTGTTCCCCCCTGTTACTGCCTTTGGATCTTTCCACTCATAGTACCTCTCTGCATGGACTATACGCTTATACGTTCTCTGTATATTCTACATTAGACTTTTTCATATTTTTTAGGAACTCGGTTGGAGGCTTATCAGGGCTTCCTCGCCTCCCTCTTCGGTTACTGGAAGAACAGACTTTTAACTTGCAAGACCCAACACATTCTTTCAACCTACTTGCATACCAATTTACGGTCGTACTTTCCTTGGCCGGACTGGCCCAGGTACGCTATTAAGCTCAGTGACTCTTAGCATGTTTTCTCTCCCCACCGCGCTATACGGCACACTCTTCTCTGTCCGGGTTAAGTAACCTCGGTGGAACCTTGCCTTCCTTTTCAACATCCACGATTTCAAGTCCACCATAAAATACCTGGTGTATTTCGGTCTGCACCTCGGATACCTAACATTTGGAACTTCCAATGCTCTCTAACTCTCACTGGACGCTCTTGGATGTCCAAGTTACTCTCTCCTCTTTCATCCCTCACCTCGTAACCCTGAGTAGACACATATGAGCACTTAGTCCGCCATGACAATCATTTTCTTTTCACTAAGCGTGTGCATGCTCACACAGTTTCAAGTTTAGCGGATCACGGGCACAATCCAAGTTCCTTCACTTGTATATATGCTAAGTACTATTATTTTTCAGAGTCATATATGACAGTAAGCATTGAATATTGTTTTGCAGCCTTGACAAAGTCACTTGTGTGACGAAACACGTGTTGGCTGTTTCTCTGAAAAAACGAAAACTCACCTATGACAAATGCTGTCTAAGAATTAAAGACTTTGATCAACACCAACTTGGAATCGGTGCTTTCTTCTCCGCTTCTGGACCTACATCACCAGGGATACCCTTTCCCATTGATCTTACTGGACTTTACTCCTCTGAGTGCCTTGGTTAATTTGCAGCACATAACATAGCTGGTTTGTATAATGCCAGTTCCTATTGGTTGATCATTCGTGGTCTAGGGTGAACAACACAGAACATATATTTGTCTGGTTGTTTAATGCCAATTCCAAAGGGCTCCTCCAAACCACCTCTGGGTGTACTCTTCAGAACCCATTCCGTGACTGATTGTATGTTATCCATTCCTATAGGCTACATATCTGCTGCTCCAGGGTGGACTCCAGAGAGCATGTGCTACAGCTGGTGAAAGACTAAACTTCTTAAGAGGAAATTTTCCTCTGTTTCATAATCAATGTGATGTAAACTTTATTCTAAAGATTACTCCAAAGTTGAGAGATAGCCATATGCTCAACAGTGTCTATTCACACATTTTTATGCTCATGTAAATTGATGCTGTTGCTGCGAGGTGGCATGACCGGTCTGTAACATATGTGCACAGCACCATAACACTGACGTTCTGCATTGTTATTTATATTGTAATAGGGCACCCTGGTGCTGAGCAGGTGTGTGTGCCTAACCCTGCATAGGGTAGGTTGGTTAATTAAAAAGCCCGGTCTTAAGCTTCTTGCGAAATTCAAGAAGCGAAGAAGTGACTCCGATGTAGAGAGAAATGACATTCCATGCTTTAGCAGTGAAGTCAAAGAACACCTTTCCTCCTGATCTGATTCTGTGTATGTGTGGGATGAGTGTGAGGAGGAATCCTGTGGACCAAAGGTATGTGGGTGGATGGTGCAAGAATAGTGACTGCTTAGGTAAATGGGGTCTAGGTTGTGTATTGCCTTGAATGTGTGTCAAAGCAGTCTTCAAGAGCTGTGTGCTTGATATTCTGTAGCAGCATCTTAGGGCAGATTTGAAAATTATCTGTGGTGTCTTGACTTGTTCTCCGTTAGTGCTCCAGTTATTTGGATTTCATCAGTATGAGTTCCTCTGTGTACCAGATGTCCTGTGATCAGACTCTTGCCATTGGGTTGTGCATGAGGGGAGTCAGGGGGTCAGCACATGTGGTGATGCAGCTGTTGAGGTTCTTGATTACTTTTGGCAAGTTAGTGGTGGGCTTCGACCGGAAGTTGGACAGGGCAAAAGCTCAGCCCTCTTTTGTGATGCTTTTCTAGCTGTGTTGGGTGGGTGCAGTAGTAGTAGGCTGGCAGTGGTGTTGGCTGGGTATGCGGAAACTGATAAGGGCATGGTCTGTCCACATCATAGTTGCTGGTTTGTCGACTGTGATGTTGCTAACTGAGGAGAAAGTCGGGTCCAATTGGTGTCCAGTAGTGTGGGTGAGTTCATAACCGTGCTGGGTGAATCTGAGGTCTTGAAGGGCCGTAGAGTTTGGGTTAGTGCGGTCTTCTAAGTGAATGTTAGGGTCACTGAGGAGGATGAAGGTGCTGGCATCGATGATGAGGGGTGTAAAAGAGTCTGTGATGTCACTGGAGAAATTGGTGCAGAGTTCTGTTGGTCTGTATGTGTGGGTTTCACCCAGGGAGAGGTTGGTAGTGATGTGTATATTGAACAAGAGGAGTTCCATGGAGTTGGTGGTGTCCACGTAGTTAGTACAGCTAATAATATCTTTAAAAATAATGGCTACTCTGTATACCGGTTTGTGCTAACATTCTTGCCCGATGATCTTGTAGGTGGCAGGAATGGCTGCACCAATAATGGGTGCAGAAGTTGGGTTTAGCCACATTTCATGAGGAAGAGCAGGTCTAGAGTGTGGTCATGCAGTAGGTGTCTTATCTCTGTAGCATTTTGGTGAGCAAGCAGATGTTGATGCATACGAGTGTGGCATGTTGCATGTGTGGTTGTTGGTCGATGTGAGCTTCAGAGGGTGGCTCAATTGCATGAGTGTGAGTGAGTAGGGTGCTGTTGGTGAGGGAGTCATGGGCATAGTTTGTTGGCTAGTGCATGAGAATTTGCAGGAGGCACATGTGGGAGACAATGTGTAAAGATTTTATGCAGCACTCAAACAGTAATAAAGTGAAAACACAACACAAGAGGATTTCCACAGCAATTTAGAAATATATAGAATATTTTACTAAACATGATGACACCAAAATGAAAAACTCCAATGAACAGAACCAAAGGTATGAGTTTTTTCCAAAGTTTATGGTAAAAATAACGTCAAATGGTTTGAAGCATCAACTGTAGAAGTCTGGTTGCACCGGACCAGGACAAAGTCAAAAGTTCAGGCCGATCACGAAGGAGAGTAGGCCATATATAAGCCAAGATCATCACGCTGGGGTTTTTACTTTCTGACTTCAGAGTGGGGTCTGCTGCATTGTTTTATGGAACTTGGCATCTCTCAGCATTTGTTTTGGAGAATCTTTCAGTCAGGAGTAGGGACGGGCAAGGATTTTTTGGCTGGTGGAATTGGTGGAATTTTGGCCACTTGGGTTGCATTTCCAACATGGAGTTCTGGCCAAATTCCACTAACAGACATGTGATAGAGTTTTTTATCACATGCGGCCTGAAAACAGTAAGTTAGGGAGTGAGATTATGTTGTCCCCTTGCACGACTTTTGGAATGGCTGGCAGCGAGATTTCTAAAATGCAGTCGGTTGCGGGTGTTAGCAATTCTTTACGGTAAGAAAGCTTTTGCTTGAGTAGAAATTCTTCTTGAGCAGCAGCAAAATCAACTTGAGAAGCTGTGCCCTCTGATGCACCACTTGGTGCAGTTCGAACAGATTTTTCAGCATGAAACAAGCTCCCAGCACTAAATCACACGGTGTGCAGCACAACATCCCTACTTTCGACCATGCACGGAATTCCACTGAGCATTGTGGAGTTTTTCTATAACTCCACGAGTTACACCCAGGCCTAGTCAGGAGCTGTACGGCGTAGTTTTATGGACCTCTGCATCACTGGACATAGGATGTAATGAAGCCTTCAGGTAGGAGCTTACAGCTCTACGGGGCTTGGTGCCGATCTGCGATAGATACAATGAAGCTTTCAGTCAGGATCTGCGTGGTGTTACTCTTCAGGGTTCTGCATCACTTCAAATCAGATCTGGGCCCTCATTACGAGGCTGGCGGTCATGAGACCCCATTATGAGTTGTGAGGCTTGGCAGATGCCAAGCCTCCACAACTCCGCCTGGCCCGCCGGTGCGGTCGCACCACCGCAGCCGGCAGTGAGCACCTCCAATCTGGCGGCAGGCCTCAGCCTGTTGTCTGGATTACGAGGCTGCAAACCGTCAGGCTTTCCGTGGAGGTCACCCCGCCACAAAAACCCTGGTGGTCATGCACCTGGAGACAGGAATCTTCATTCCTGTTGCTGGCACACACATACACATGTTTGCACACATGCACACACCCCCATCCTCACACTCACACACACCCCCCACAACCCTTCATGCACGCATGCATACATATACACACCCATTCAGCATACGGATACATGCACACCCACTCACTCACATTCATCAACACAGACACCACCATTCACGTGCACATACACGCAAGCATTCAGCACCCCCTGCCGCAAACATGCACACACGCACCCACACACACAGACACCCTCCCCACCTCTCCCTCTTCCGGATGCCCACTTACCTCCTCAATCGAAGGGGACATCCAGGAGGGGATGGGTCCTGGCGGTCTCCCCTCACCGCCACCACCACACCACCAGGACTCCACCAAACCGTATTACGGCTGGTAATGTGGCAGGATGAGTCCTGCTGGAGTGGCGGTGCCGACAAGGGATCCGCCTCTGCAGCTTCGACCGTCAGAACAACTGCTGGCTGCTTTCCGCCTCAATGATGGCGATAAGCACCCATTACTTGTAATATAGTGGTCTCCTGACCTCCAACACTGGCGGTCGTCTGGTGGGTTGGGCTTTCGTGGTCAGGGAAATTGACCTCCAAAGTCCGAATGAGGGCCCTGGAGAAGGAGGCTGATCATTGAAGCCTGAAGGTACTTGTCTGGCATGAGGCAAAGAAGGAGAATAGAATACAAAACTGTTGCAACCTTGTGTTGTGAAGCACTATGGGGCATATACTAGTTCAGGCACTCACGGTTAACTTCTTTCATTCCTTCAAATGTAATTATCAAGCTAAAGAACATTGGGGGTTATTACAACTTTGGAGGAGGTGTTAATCCGTCCCAAAAGTGATGGTAAAGTGACGGATATACTACCAGCCGTATTACGAGTCCATTATATCCTATGGAACTCGTAATACGGCTGGTGGTATATCCGTCACTTTACCGTCACTTTTGGGACGGATTAACACCTCCTCCAAAGTTGTAATAACCTCCATTATGTTTATGTAAATTTTTTTGAAGCTGTTACTATAAGCAGTCTTGGTTGCCGTCTTGTGGCTAA
Source organism: Pleurodeles waltl (assembly GCF_031143425.1). NCBI lineage: Eukaryota > Metazoa > Chordata > Amphibia > Caudata > Salamandridae > Pleurodeles > Pleurodeles waltl. Next base: position 551,733,727 of record NC_090445.1, read on the forward strand.
ATGATGTATTGGTTTAATGTTTTTCTCCCTCTTCTGCTTAACAAGTGTCTCCTATGATCTAGTGTGGCAATTGGCATAATAGTATACATTCATTTGTTTTACTGTCTGTAGGTAATGCAGCAAGGCCAGACACAATTTGACATTTATTAAGCTGTCTGGTGGAGAGTTTCTATATGCAGAACATGTGCTTTGGAGACAGAAGTGCAGTGCCTGATCCTTCAGTGACTCTTAAAAGATGCATTCTGTGTGCAGCGGGTATGGATGCCTTTGAATGGTACTGCAATTTAGAGTGGGATACGGAGCCTTCATGTTCTGTTCTGATGATTGTGCATTGTGCTCATATTATTAACACATAAAATAGAGGGGGTTTCCAGGCAGTGCCATAACACTGTGCCAGTATTTTAAATGTTTAAATATGGCTGTGTACGTACAATGCCAGGAAAGCAGGAAGCATATCACCATGTTTGTCACAGTGGCGACTGTGTTAACTAAATAAATAATTAATTTGCTGTTCTTTCAAGTATGGTTAACACTAAAGCATTGGTTTTACTAAAAGCCATGAGGTATTGTATATATACTTAAATTAATTGCCATGTTTTACATGCACGTTTGGGTGCTCAGAACTCTGTGGAATTCCACAAACTTTTTATGCAATTCCAAGGAATTTCGCACAGTGAAACTATGCGAGCTCCACCTGCCCTTACTTTAGGTCTGGAAAAAGGATAATTTTGCCAGATTGAAATGGCAGTTTAAAACTGCACATACAGGCTGCATGAGCAGGCCTGGAGACATGTTTTACAGTGCCACTTTAGTAGGTGATACAGTGAGGTACCATCTACCAGTGGCTTATATGTAAATTAAATGTACCGGTTTCTTGCATACCAAATTTACCATGTAGGGGAGGGAAAGCAGCAGCACTTTACCATGGGTTAGTAGGAATCAAGTACACAGACCTAAAGCCAAGAACAATGGGTGAAGCAAAAATAGGATTGTGAAGGCAAAAATATGGAGGAAATACCATGCGAAAGATGGTCATTTCCACCAGTAGGTCCAGGGAGGGAGGTAGGAGAGCAGAAGACGGTGAGAGGTGTGCAGATGGAAGATAGCAAATGAAGCCCTTTTGCATTGCTTCTTCTTTTAAATAGTTTTGGTGGAAAATCAGTGTTGTCACTTTCTGTGCAGATGAATGATGGGAAACCCAGTGATGTCATTCCCTGTGCAAACAGATGATGAGAAATGCAGTGATGCCACTTCCTGTGCAGCTGGGTGATGGGAAATAAGTAAGAATCCTATCTCTCACTCCTTTTTACTTCTAGGTTCACCAAGCTGAATCTACAAAATCATGATTAGAGTACAACTCAGGTCCTTTAAATCAACAAATCACTATCCATATAGGCAACATGACAGTCAGACAGTCTTCCATCCAAAGCACTTCGACTGAGAACCATACAGCTCATCTGCAAAAGCAATTTGCTGCCTCTTTAGGAGTATGAAGCGCTATATAAACAACTTTATAAAACAATTTATTCTAGGGAATCAAACCCAGGTGAAGGCTGGAGAGGTATCTATGGATGTCCTGTAAGCAGGGTCCCATAGATCTTTTACTCTGTTTTTGCCATCTTTCTTGATTTGAGATGCTAGATAGACCCAATAAAACATTTTTACTGAGATGTCTGTGGATCTCCTTCAACTCTGCCTTGCGTGGTTTAGATGGACCCTATAGAATTACATGATTTACTCCCTGAGGGACACTCAACTCCTTGGAGGAGAATGGAATAACACGTCGACTATACTGTTGCTTGCAATCAGTGTGCTCTAGTCCCTTTCAAATACTTCTAGTAAACATTGCAAGAATACTTGCCGCATCAAGCTTGCTGCAGCACAACCAAACCATGTGTCAGGAACTCAGGCACCTGAGCAAATATTTCCCCATATAGGTCAACATATGACCACACACAAATAGCATACTAAGAACCAAAAGGAGCAGAGAGAGCTAGCAGTTAAACTGCCATCTGGTAGTGATGCATAAGAAGAATTCCTATACTGGATCATGGCCACATAAATCACAGAACCACAAATGTTTCAGTGTTCAAAAATGATATCATGATGTAATAGAATAACAGGTTCCGTATTGTGCAATGCTCCGAAAAATGAAAATGTGCCGGTAACTATTTAAAGGACAAAACTAAGAAAATGGGATAAGGTATAGATGACAAGGCAGAACAAATATCTCTGATGCAGTACAATGAACACACCTTAATGCCCCTGACCACTGAAAAAAATACCAAGACTCCTCACCTCTCTTAACCCCTTAACCGCTGGGCCTTTTTCCCCTCAGTGCTGAGCCCTTTTTTGTCTATTTGGGCTAGTTTGCTCTGAGGACACTGTAACCTTTTTCCACAAAAGGTATCAACACATGTGTGCTCTTTTTTCCAACATCCTTTGGATTCTAAAAGTACCCTGTGTTTGTGAATTTCCCTGGAAGGGCTCATAAAATAGCCATAATATAGCTACATTTTGAGCTTTTTGGGAAAAATTGGAAAAAGTGCTTTGGATAGAAGTGCCTTTTTTTGTCCTAAAAATGCAATTAATTATTGGTTTGCTGTGCGAATTTCACCATCTTCCCAGCTTGCAGGAACATGTAGAGCTGAATAAAAAAATATTTTTAGCGCAGTTTTTGTCATTTCTAAAAGAGGTAGCCAATTATTCCTTTTTGTGCTCTCAACCTACTTCCAGTTGTGAGACGAGTAGCCAAGGTCCAATTCTCCCTGTTCTCAAAATTGCCCAAAATGAAGTAATTAAACAGTGTGTAGTCAATTGGGGGATGGACAAGTTAGCCCAAAATCAGAAATGTAGATCCAAAAAATCGAGAACCCACTTTGAAAAAATCAAGAATTGTATTCGCATATCGAGTTATGTTCAGACAATGTTTTGAAATCCACGTTTTCGTTTCAGTGCATTTATTGGTTCCATACACTGTAGGTTTGTCAGAAAAAACAAAGCGAGACAGCCGACATGTGTTTCGCCCCCTCGTGGTGTGTTCATATAGGGCTTTTTCTAGGCATTATCGTTGTACATCAAGGAAAATTCATTGCTTAATGTAGATAATCTTGTTTCAGACAGTAGAATCCTCAAAACGAACTGAGATCGTGTTTGCGGCGTCCCGTGTGGGTGCCATATTTTCTCCCAATCCAATATGGTGCCCGCACTGGACGCTGTGACCTCATGGGGGTTTCTCTGAAGAAGAGCAGAGTTCCTGCATGGCAGAGTGACATCCAATCGAAGTATCCTTGTTTCCATGGTGAATTCAAAAATGAGTAGGTCGTACTCGTAGTGGTAAGGCCTTGATGAATCCAATTTTGGAGGAAGTTGTTACTTAGCACAACGAGCAAAACATTTTCAGTTTCCAGAGTCAAGCGGCCTTGGCGCGACGATCAAAGGCGTTTCAGAGCACAGGTGTAAATCGCTCTTTGCACGGCAATTCAATCGCTTCAGTTCACAGATGTAAAGCGCTCTTGGCACGGCAATTTAATCGCTTCTGTTCACAGATGTAAAGCACTCTAGGCACGGCAATTCAAACGCTTCAGTCCACAGGTGCAAAGCGCTCTTGGCACGGCAATTCAAGCACTTCAGTCCACAGGTGTAAAGCGCTCTTGGCACGGAAATTCAAGTGCGTCAGTCTACAGATGTAAAGTGCTCTTGGCACAGCAATTCAAGTGCTTCAGTCCACAGGTGTAAAGCGCTCTTGGCATGGCAATTCAAGCGCTTCAGTCCACAGATGTAAAGCGCTCTTGGCACGGCAATCAAAGCGCTTCAATCCACAGGAGTAAAAGGCTCTTGGCACAACTATCAAAGTGATTCAGGCCACATGAGTAAAGCGCCCCCTTAGCATAATGAGTGTAGCGCTTCAGGCAAGACAAGTAAAAGCGCATCCTGGTATTATAAGTAAAGCGCTTCAAGTTCAATGAGTAAAAACTTTTCGCCCTTTATTCTTGTGAATGTGAAAGTGTTTTTGGAGATTAGCAAATCATAGTTTTCATTGTTTTTTTTTGGAAAGCATAATATGTGAAAAGCATATTTAAATCTTTGAGATTTTCTAGGTCATGATCAAAGGTTTATGTTATGAATGCATAGATGTTACAGGATTGATATTCTGAGTATGATGATAGTCCAAAGCTCTTGCCATCTCTTGGTTCTGAGGTCGTAGTTTATTCTTGTTCTATGTTTCAAAGAAGGGGCTTTGCCCTCATTTCAAAAGGGGTCTCCATCTGATATCATGGAGACGCATTTAGTCAAGAATCTATTGATGAGTTACATTTCTATGAATCAGTAAGTGCATATTTGTTCTAACCTTTTCTTTTCAGATCTCTCTCCCTGCTGTTCCCTACCCTAATTCCCTTCCCCACGACTGGCTTCATCATAACTCTGTCCTATAATAGCTTTCTGAGTTGGTGATGCCAGAAGGTGGGCCTTTCGTTCAGCAACGTGCAGATCCCGAGGAAAGGACACTGTGACAGGGTGTGGCCATGCCCATGCTGGGCAGCCCCCACCCCTATATTTTTATAAGAAAACAATTTCTGGTATTCAGTGGGTTTACTGATCCCTGGGGGGAGGAAGACTGGGGTAACTGGTAGCCCCCATATGCCTGTGGGGGGGCAGAAAGACTGAAGTAATATAATTGTCCAGGAGGGCACAAGCCCTTGCCTGAGGGGACACTTCCCCATCTCTGATGATTGGTGGATCCCTGCTTGAGGATCGTTTTCCTGTGGCGATCACCAATTAGGGATCCACGGGGCAGAGGTACCATTAGAAAGGGGACATTCTCCCCTTTCCAGTGATACCTCTCCCAGTGGAATCAGTGCTCAGGGAGCTGAGATATGCCCCGAAGCACTGGCTCAGTGAAATTAAAACAAGACCACTGGCTTGTTTTACTTTCACTTTTACTACATTGAAGTCAGGACACCCTGATGCCAATCGTCATTACCATAAATAAAAAAATAAAAAATCTGGCTGCTCGGGAGGTCTTCCTGAGAAGACAGATGAACATCCGAGTGGGTATCTTGGCGCTGACCAGGAGGGAGTCTAGCCAAACTTAGGCATAGTGGGAGTCCTTAAAAAAACGGATCTTCAGCTCCTTGCGGAATTTGCAGACGCGAGGAAGAGACTGAGGCTCCTATGTTTTGTTCCAGGTTGTTTTTACTATTTAGGAGTGATGTAAGAGGAGGCACAGCCACCAGATCTGGTTTTCCATATCTGCGTAATGAAGGTAAGGCATCTGGAATGAGTGCAAGAAGAAGGTATCTGGAAAGTTTGCTAAAGCAGCTGTGACTGTTGAGGTAGATTGGTCCAGTGTTATTTAGTGCCTTGAGAGTGTGGGTAAGGACTTTGAATAAAGCTCATTTTTGTAAAGGGAGTTAGTGGAGCTCATTCAGGTGTGGTATAATGTAAGTCCAGTGTGGGTAGTTTCAGAGTGAGTCTAGTCCCCAAGTTGTCAATGGTCTGTCACCTTCTGGTGACCTTTTTGTTGATAGTGGCTGTTCCTGTAATCCAGCTTTCTTTGGTGAATGCATGTGTGATAGCTTTCTGGTTGCTAATTGTGATTCATTTGAAAATCTTCCTCGTAATCTTCAAGGTTTGGAATCATGAAGCAGTGATGTTGTTGACTTTGGAGGTCAACTAAAGTTTACTGTTGATGTTGATACCAAGGTTCTTTACATGAATGGTGCTGGTGGGTGTTGGTCCTAGCTCTATTGGTCACTAGATGGAGTATCAGAATGAAGTGCTCCTCCAAAAATCACAATTTCGGTCTTCTTGGCCTTCAGCTTCAGACAGTTGGTCATCATCCAGTGGGCGATTTCAGTATTGCAAGTACTAAACTTGATCCAGGTACTAGGCAGCTTGCCTATCATAGAGAGAGGGAGCTGCACATTGTCGGCATATAAGAGAATGTTTATGTCATAAGAACAGATGATGCCGGCTTGGGGGGCATTGAAGGGGGTCAGGCTCAGGGTGGATCCTTGTGGAACTTCGCAGGTGAGGTCATGGGCATCTGAGGTGCATGGTGCCATGCTAACTGACTGGGTCCTTCCAGTCAGGAAAGAGAAAAATCCACTGGAGAGCTAATCCTTGGATTCTGATGCAATGTAGGTGTCAGATGAGAATGTGTTGGGAGGCCTTGTCAGACTCTGCAGAGGGTCAGGAGGTTATGGGTCGGCATGACTCCTCCATCCAGAGTCATGACATTGTCATCCGTGGTGGCATGAGGGCAGTGCTCATGCTTTGGTTGGGTCTGAAACCAGACTGAGTGGTGTCGAGGAGTAAGTGTCCACTGAGATATTGGGTGAGGTGTTTCCTGATGGGTTTCTTTAAGACTGTGGCAAGAAATGGTCTCAGGAAAACCAGTCTGTTGTTGGCAAGCTTTGAAGGATCCATGCAGGGTTTCTTCAGCAATGGAAGGACACCCTCATATTTTCCAAGCATCTGGAAAGGTTGCGGAAGAGGTTGAGGCATTCAGAATGGGTGTACTGATGGGTTATAGTCAATGTTCCCTCTAATGTATTTGCTTTGTATGCGTCAGCGTAAGGTCTCTGAGCATTGGACCCCAGGCTATGTGCACCAAGAAACTGACCATGCATGCAACACTAACCTGGGATTCCAGTTTAGGCCAATCAGTCATCTTCTCATTTGTTTCTTTTTTTACCATTTGTTGCACTAAACATGTTTATAAACCTGTATTGTGTGTTACACCTTCTGTGATGCAGCTTTTTCCTGACATTCATACTGTATGGGTGGTAGAGCACGGTGAGCTAAGAAATTTATAGGGAAGACTAAGATCAGCTCCTTTAGAAGATTTCACATGAAAGGATACAGCAAGTGGCATGCAAGATATGACTGTTTCTAATTAAAAATAGGTTACTTCTCTAAAATTTTATTTGATTTGTTGTACAAGAGGTGGTAGCACTGCAAAATGAGGACAGCAGATTTTGCCACTGAGAGACTGAAATCACGCTATGTTCCGGAGACCATACCATAATAATAGAGTAGGTGGTGTACCACATATGTACTTACCCACCATCAGAATGTAGAAGGAGTGTTTGGACCTGCCTCCATGACCCTCCATGCATGTTTGGAGGAGTTCAGAAGATGTGCACACACTTTAATGGTGGCCATCTGGGGAGACTAGAGACTACATGTGGGTACCATCATTCATATCTCATCCACAGTTTATACTCAATAAAACACCTGGGTGGACTCAGATCACAACATGCACTGTATGAGTCCTATTAAATACAAAACTATAAATACACAACTAATCCTCTTTGGTAGCACAAGATGAAATAGTACATGAAAGCAGGGCAAATGGCCCATTTGACAGCTGCTAGGATAGGAAAACACTTCAATTTACATGGTTCAATGGGCCCCGGTGCCACATCACCTGCTGCATCAATGGTAACTACACCCCTGCTAATAGCATTGGTCCATGCACAGCACATGAAAACAGCAGCTGGTGCCTCCAAAAGATTATGCTACAATTAAGTAGTACTGATGAACAGCTTCTATTGGTGCAACAGGTGCAGTGACACAGGGGCCCAAGGGGCCCACTGAACGCTGATTATTGCTACATTGCACAGCTCAAACAGCAGTCAAGGCCCTTTGCTCTAGGGCCCATTGCCAAAGTGGCTACACCACTGGTGTTGTGTATCAAAGTAAATTCTTTGAGCATTCTAACGGGGAAAGACATATACGTTTAGTGGCTTATTTATAGAAAGTGACAGCAAAAAACCTGGAATTAATCCTGGCTTCCCAGCTTTACCAAATAGTGTGACCTCAGGCAAATATTTTATTTCAGTAATCCTCCATTTACTTCATGATACAATATGAAAGCACCTTAAAATAGGGGAGTTCACAATTCCAGGAGTGTGGGCCACATACATGGTACATATGACAACTATCTTCTCTCTAAGCTCACAAACATGTTGCCAGGGCAAAGGCGTGGCAGAAAGAGCTCTGAGTTCTTGTTGAAAATCTCTGACTTCTAATAAGTGCCTCTCAGTGCAGTGACATAAAATGACGTAAGAGCTCAGCTTGCACAAATGTTAAAATTATCCATATAGCTGGACCTTTGCACTGATGTGAAAAAGCTCAGCTAGCTGATCTTTATCTTATTAACACTCCAGGAGTGGAATAGGTGGGCCCCAAGAAGCAGAGGTTGGCCCTGCAACATCAACTGTCACCTATTAAACATGAAAAATGTCCAGAGCACTGACTTCTGAAGAAACATCCCTGTTGTCCCTAATATCTACAAACCTAATGCAGCAACTTGCGACCTTCTGCAGCCCCAGCGCTGTGGAAGTGCTCTCCTCTTCCACTGTCATTTGTTCCTCCACAGGATAAATTGCCGCTGTCCCTAGGCTTTTTCAACACACAAGTGACTGTTTTTTGTGCTGCTTTGAAAAGCATCAGCTGCAAACAGTCTTTTGCGTGATGAGTGAAGTGTGTGCACTTCACAATCAGAGTTGTGTACTTAGGAAAGGCATGTTGGGTGCACCCATGTACCTTACATGGAACACTGGGTGTCATACTCTGGAGTCGACATGGTGAGGGCATGTGTCCGATTGAGCCCCTGAGTGGATGATCTTAATGGTGGCAGACGTTTCTTCTGGGGTGATGACGGGCAAGTTGGTTAGCATTGGTTTGTGGATAACATCGAGAGGCATTTGGCAAGGTTTGTCAAGTAAAATTGCAGGTTGAAGTTGCTGTAAATAGTGGTGATGTTGTTGCTGAAGAATTGAGATAGATTATTGTAGAGGTCCTTCGAGGGGGTGATTGAGTTGGAGGCGGCTGCTGGTGAGGTGAATAATTTTTTTGCTTCTGTTGATGCCAGGCTTAGATGCAGTCAGACAGAGCAGGATGTTTGGGGGTTGGGATCATTTGATGGTAGAGTCTCACTGAGGATTTTAATGTGCTCTTGCCTGCATTGTCCTGGCTGGTTTTCCATTTCAGCTTCAGTTGTTTATAGTGGCTTTTCTTAAGTCTGAGTTCCCCTGTGTTCCAACTAGCCAGGTATTATAAATCCCACCACTTTCATGACAACAGACACTACAGCGTGTCTTAATGACCATTATGTGGCCCTCTGCCCCTGATTATTTGATTGTGTTCCACACGTATTTGCCTTATCCCCTGGTGTCAGTGGAGTGCTCGGTTTACTGATTGCATGATTTCACTTTTTGTATAAGTTGTTTACGCTCACCCATTTTTTCACTTAAAGCATCACTTGTAATGGGCATTGGACATGTTTTCACTCAGGTATGGTTTCACTTAAACATCACTTGTAATGAGTATTGGGCACTTTGCATTGTATTTGACATTGTGCAACTCATTGGCTATTAACTATGAGTCATCCGGCATTCTTGGTTCCTGCACACGTAACACATGCAAACCGCTTCCATCAGTAAACGTGCAAACTGCTTCCATCAGTCAATATGCACAGGCTGTTCATTTGAAAAGACCATTACCGCGCTGCAAGTGCGACTGTGTGGCTAGCTGGTGATGGAGCAGCTATGCTAATATGAGAAATTTCAAATGATTTGCGTGTGTTTATTAGTGAGAAAAATCGATAAAGAAACGAATATTGGAAAATAACGCGTATAAGCAAAATGTGGTCACCATGTGTATTAACAAGATGCTAAATAATGAAAAATATTAATAAAAAATGTATTAATATGTAATACTTGGATGTATAACCTAGGTCTTGTGTTAATTCGCATTCTTAACTTAGCCAAACTAAAGGCCTGGTTTCACTGGGCCTTGCCTGCTCTAACATGAAAACGCGACAAGGCTTCCGAGGACTGGAACTGGAAAGAAGGACCTTGAACTGTGCAAGAGTTCAGATGGCTCTGCTAGAACATTCTGCAATGTACCAGTAGACAGGAGATGATGAAGAAAATTTGATACAATTATGTGTAGGCTAAATGCACTTTCCTAGTACTTGAACAATGGAAGCTCTGGCTTGTATCCTGAGTGGACGTGTATGTGCGGTAAACAAAAACTATAGGTTAGAGTCATAACTTCTGATAAGGTTGACCAATTAGCAATTAGTAGGACGGACTGAGAGACCTAATAAAAAGTCATGACAAGAGGAGAAAAATCAGAGCGGGGAGGAGAAGGTTGATGACGTCAGGAGGCGCTGTCGGAAGTGCTGAGAATTGGGCTTACACTCTGTGAGCCTGATACTTTGCTGACTACTGATGACCTGGAGACGAAGACTGACTCATTGCTGACCCATCATTGATAGGTAGCTATAATAATGCAACTGATTAAATTGTGCCTTTCCTTCTAGGTACCAACTGCGCTGTTTTGAAGTATTTTCTCGTTTAGGTAGATTTTTCCAAATTAATGTTTTTCCAAATTGGTTTCGAATGAAGGCCCATATGCTGATGCTAATCTTGGTTAGGTAGGCTGACAAGGGCGACATTGACGGTGACAATTGACTGACGGAAATTGCTTTGCTAAATTACTATATACTGTGCTGAGGAAGTATTAGTTTAATGTTGCTTTGATTTTGTGATTCTTGGATGAATAACGTTTCTGTCATGATTAATAAAGCTTGATTAATGATAAAGTCGAATAAGGTTTTTGCTTAGAATTGTAACCAATAGGGAATAAAACTATTAACCTTCTTGAGAGTGATGGTATTTCTTATTAGATAGGTTTTTTATTAATGTTTCATACTGATTTAAGTGTTGTTGATGGTTCAGTAGTCTCCCGCATAGCTAAGATACTCCATGCGATCCAAAAGGTTCATCGACCTATACGCATCCCCTTGTAACTTAATTTACTAAGGACCAGGCACGCTAGCAGTTTTTGGTAGCAGTTTGATGGTTAGTTTCTTTGGGGAATTAGTAATGTGGTGACTATTGGTTATGGTCATAGTTTAACTTAGGTTTAGTTGTTTGTATTGTATGAGGTTTGAATTTTGTTTTTCTGAAATGGCAATTGTAGCAAAGATGATGTCCCCTTAAGCCCAGAAATGACTTTCCCAGATCCTAGATCCTGTTAGTAAGGTTGTGTATGTTCTCAGCGGTCTTTTGAAGTAGTATAAAAGTGGTAGGCTGCGCTTGCACAGGCTTAAGCAGTTTGCAGGTGAATTGTGATGTATGTGAGGTAAAGTAGAGAGTCTGTGTACTACAATTGAGGTTAGTAGGAGTGTGCGTACTCCACGGTGTGAGAGTAGGGAAGTCATCGAACTTCATATGTGTGTGGTGCTTTGTGCTAAAAAATTATCCACATGGTTGTTGGTAATGTACGGACCCTGCGTGGTCTAAGACTCCGGAGTATATTGACAAGTGTAGGAAACACTTGGTTATATGTTGTAATCTGTCTGGTTTAGTAGGTTGATCAGGCGTGATCAACAAGTCAGTGTGCGCGGTAGTCGAGTAAAAGAATTTCGACTGAGATTTGGCAAGTCCTATGTGCACCAGGAAAGACCCATTGATCAGTTGAGAGTGAAATTTGGCGGTCGAATTTTGCTTGCGAATGTGGGGGACTGAGAAAGAGGAATAGCTATAAGAGCCAAAAAGAGCCGTTAGTGAAAATCCGTAAGGTCCCCGAAGTGATTGTGTCCCTTCCTGTAGTAAACCAGCAGGTTTGATTTAGTTATTGTTTGGTAAAGGTGCTCGCAATAAAATAGCATTAGTTGAGTGAATCGAGTTGAGGAGGACAAGCTGCAAGACTTTGTCAGCTGCTGTGTGTCAGTGTGACGTCAGAGTGTGCCGCGCTGGGATAGGTTGGTTGGTAAGAAGAGCCGCGACCAGATTGGCAGCCGTCTGTGAGAGGCAATTGGCCGAGTAAATGGGCAAAGGGAATCTCGGGAGTAAAAGTCATTTCATTTATTGAATCAACCATGAACAAAAACAGGCAAAATTAAGTTTTTCAAGGCATTTAAGAGTGCAATGAGGGGTGATACTTACATTAAGGCATCAGTGGGGGAGCCGATCCCCCCAGAGGATTCTCCAGCTTATTTTGTGATGGCAGAGCAAGGTGTAGCACTGTGTCTTTAGTTAAAGCAATGTAGTAAATTGACAAAGAATCCAGGGACTTTAGCGTTTCCGGAACACGGAACGTTTAATTTGAGAATTTTGGATCAATTGCGATTATCACTGTATGATATGAAGCCATTACCAAGACCAGCACAGTTCCAGGCTTTAGCAGTCTGGAAGTTAGTGGCCAGACAGCAGCAGGAACTGAAATTCAATAGAAGGGTGAAGAAAGTGGAAAAGTCACTAGCGGAAGCTAGATGGGATTGGGAGCAAAAGAGATGGAGGATGACGACAATGCAAGAGATTAAAATTTTCCCAGCAATTACAGAGGGAGATGAGTTAGAAAAAGGGGATAGTGCTAAGGAAGAAGAGAATCAGAGAAAAAAGAAAAGGAAAAAGTCCTATGTAGATGATGATGACTCAGATGTCAATGATCTCATTACGCAGTTGTTAAGAGACAGACCTCCACCTTTGACAACATACGCAGGGGGTCCGGGCACTAATGCTACGACCCCTTCAGCTACTCCTGTGCAATCCCAGGGAGCCAGGGGAGCTGTACAAGCATAAGGAGGACAGTTGCCAGGGGTAGTACAGAGTACAGCTGTTGCAGGAGCTAGTACTGTAGTTCAGGCACAGATGCATCCACCTTCAGTACAGAGGATTTATCCAGATGTACCAGTTCTTGAGACTGTTTCAAATGTCATGGTGCAGAGGGAGCAGGTGCTCCCATGGCCCATGTTGATTCAGACAGACCAGACACCAATGTTGTTACCTTCAGGCCAAGAGAAGGGTATGTCAAAGTTTACACCACTGACAGGAACACCGACTGATTTCACCCCAGTTATGAATCAGGCAATGGGAGTGCCACTCACACAGGGTGCAGGTGCTAGAACAGCCCCAGATGCAATTTCGCTACTGATTACTGTTGGCCCAGCGATACCCTAATATGCACAGGAGAAAACGAAGACAGGAGAGCAGAATGACATGTCACAGAGTCTTGTGAGAAGGGGAGCGGGAGATCCTGCACAGTGGACATCGTCCACAGGACAGGCTTTCAATGAACCTAGACCTTCTATGGGATTTGGTCCTCTTTTAGCGTTACCAGATGCGGTATATGTCTCAAACGCAAATCAGAGTCTGAGACTTCTGACACACGTAAGCTTCGGGCACAGTGGCACAGCAGTTACCAGCCCCGAATGCAAGTAACATTTCATTACAAGGTTTAACAGCTCAACAGTTGAATAATTGGCTGGATAGTCTAAATACTTCTCAGAGCATATCAAAAGGGGAAGACCAGTTGAAGTGAGTGGGATTAAACATAGAAGCAGATGAGTTAGTTGAGGGAACAATGGGGCTGAATAGGTTAGAATCCTATACCGAGGAAGAGCTGAGGTATTTATGCCCAAGGATTACAAAAGAAGTGGGGAAAATACATCTGAAACTAGCGGAATTAGCAGAGAAACATGACATTGATCTTAAAATGATGAAGCATCTGAGACGAAGTTACAGATTAGATTTTGAGGCAAAAGGTTTTGAACACATGAGATCAGCTGGAATGAAAGCACACTTGAGAGATTTATTGCAGAGTGCACAGATCTGGGGAGCATTAGAGAAGTCGGAAGGCAGATGGACAAAGAAAAAAGAGAAACTAAAACAAGATTCCCAAGAAGGGGCAGAAGGAGCCGATAAAGGGGAATCAGTTAAAATGATTCCGATGAGGGAAATCCCAGGGGGTTAATTTGTTCATGTCCCATGGCACAGGAGTGACATACTGTCTTTTACAAATGATTATCCCAAGTTGAGGGAGAAGCCAGTGGAATGGTATCAACACAGAGATTTGTGAAGCTTTCTAAATGTTTGTGGGAAAATTTGAACACCCTATTGTAGATAGTTGTTCCAGCTGACCTATGGGTTGAATGTAAGATGGCGGTAGACTGGCCAACGAGTGAACCAGAGAGAGACAAGCTTACAGGTGCACCATCACCCGAGGTAATGAAGAATTATTATAAGGTGATTGAGTTTTTGAAGACTATAATCTCTCCCAAAAACATTGACTGGCAGCGGGTTGAAAGAACAGTCCAGGAGTCTAAAGAGTCTCAATACATACTTACTATGAGAGGTTGCTGAAAGCTTTCAAAGAGTACAGTGGCAAGGAAGCAATTGAACCAGAAGATATGTTGCATTTTGTGTTCCGATTTGTTGAAGGATTGAGACCAGAGGTAGGGAAGATGATTAAGAGTCATTTGATTTGCTAGAAGGCAAAACCAATTGATGAGGTATTGCTATGTGCTAAATACTGTAGCGATGAGATTGAATTGAAACAAAAGAAATTGAAAGAAAAAGCAATGTTGATGCAGATTAAGGCAGCCCAAACAGGAGCACAAGGAGCTTTAGTGCCTCCGATGCCACCGCAACAGAGAGCTGTCATGTTTCAACCTCAAGTAAGGGGCAGAGGGCGCGGAATGGATATGATGTGCGGACCCGATTTACGAACTGTGGTTGTTCAGAGTCATGTGCAGGGTATGAAAAGGATGTTACCGTGTCACTTGTGCAGAAACGTGGGACACTGGAAGTGGGAGTGCCCATTAATGGTGCAGGATGGAGTGATTCAGCAAGGTGATGTCAGTACAATTCAAACTGTGAAAATCCCGAAAATGAGGGGCATAGTTCCGAATGCTCAGAATCGAGGACAGAATTTCTTGCCCGTACAACAATTGCAGGTGCCTTGAGCACAATTTGCTCCATTATCACAAGTACAGCAGCAGGTTTCTATGGTACCTAGACAGCAAATGCAAATACCCCAAGCACTGATGGAAAAGCAATAGGTTATGCGTACTCAACAGGTCACAGGTCAAGGACAGGACAGTAGTAATGATACAGTACACCAGTTCCCATTTAACAGTGAGGATAAAATAAACGATGAATGGATGAATGACAGTTCGGATGAGGGAGCTTGTATTCTTGCTGCTTCCCTAGAAGTAGATCAGAGAGGGCCTTTTGTAAAAGGAAAGGTGATGGGTCACAAGGTCTCATTCTTAGTTGATACTGGAGCTACGTGCTCTACAGTGAGGAGCGTAGAAGTACTGAATTTACCTCTTTCAGGCAGGACAGTTCAGGTTGTGGGAGTGGAGAATACACAATTGACGAACCCCATCACAGAACCAGTGCAAGTTGAAATTGGAAATTATTTGGGACTGCATAGATTTGTGGTGTGCAATTCAAGTCCTGTGTCCTTACTAGGTAGAGATTTGTTGTGAAGACCAAATGCTCTATAAATTGTACAGATGCAGGGATAGAATTCCAAACAAATAGTGATGATGAAGACGAGCAGGTGTCAGCTATGGTATTCAATGATGCCTATGAAGAATACCCATTGATTGCATTTTTCCCAATGTTCACTATGAAACAGTTGCATGCAGATTTACAGGGAACTGTAAAGGAAGAAGTCTGGGACTTGACAGGGAAGGAATTGGGATTGATTAAAGGAGTGGAACCTATTAAAATTACTTTGAAGCCAAATATTGAATTCCCGAAGCTTCCTCAGTATAACATGGCGCAGGATGTGTTGATGAAAGTGGCACAGATAATTGGAGATTTTCTAAAACAAGGAATTCTAAAGGAAGTATTGAGCAGCACATGTAATTCACAGATAATGGGTTTGAAAAAGCCATGTGGAAAGGTACGAGTTGTGCAGGACTTGCGAAAAGTGAATGACATGGTGGTTAAGTGCTGTCCGATTGTACCCAATCCAGCAGTGATTCTGTTTCAAATTCCGTGCGATGCGGAGTGGTTCACAGTGGTTGATTTGTCACAAGCTTTCTTTTCAGTACCACTTCACGAGGATAGTCAGTTTCTTTTCAGTTTCAAATTCCTAGATAAAGTCTATAGCTGGTGTAGGCTTCCACAAGGGTACACGGAGTCACCATCCCTATTCAATCAGATCCTGAAGAAGAATCTGGAGTCGTTAGAATTACCTTGCCAATCGACTCTTGTACAGTACATTGATGATTTATTAATTGCATCCAAAACAAGGGTCGAGTTTAAGTATGACTCGATTGCCCTGTTGAATCATTTGGGAGAATTTGGACATAAAGTTTCACCTGTGAAGTTGCAGTATTGTCAAAAATCTGTCAAATATTTGGGACATCAGATTGAAAAAGGGTTGAGAAGAATCTCCAGAGAAAGGATAGCAATGATTTTGCAGAGAAGCCCCACAACTTCCCAGAAGGATGTACGCATGTTTTGGGGAATGGTGGGGTACTGTAGACAGTGGATTCCGAATGTTGCTGAGATAACCAAACCCCTATAGTAGTTGACCCACAAAGGAGTTACAGATCCCATTATCCTAGATGAAGACCAGATGAAGGCATTCACTGAATTGAGAGAGAGTTTGTGCAGAGCTCCAGCGTTGGGAATGCCTGATTACACAAAGCCTTTCACATTGTTCTGCTATGAACGTGATGCTAATTCTTTGTCTGTTTTGATACAGGTCCATGGAGGTGCTTATCGCCCAGTAGCTTATTTTTCAGCTACCTTGGACCCGGTTGCAGCAGCTTTACCAGGTTGTCTGCGAGCAGTAGCCACAGTTGGTCAAAGTCTTTCCCAATGCTAGGGTAGTTATGGGATACCCTGTGACGGTAATGGTACCACATTCTGTTGATATTTTACTGACAAGGACGAAAACACAACATTTGACAGGGCCAGAATGACAAGGTATGAGACGAGCATCTTGGGAGCTCCATATGTAACATTTAAAAGATGTACAGTGTTGAATCCAGCAACCTTACTTCCAAGTGATACTGTTGAAATTGAGAATGAGGAAGATATTGAGCATGATTGTCTTGAGGTGACTGAATTGTGCACAAAGCCGAGGCCTGACAATATAGACACTCGGTTAGAAGAAGATGATCAAATTGTCTTTGTTGATGGTTCTTGTCTCAGAGATGGAACTGGCACTTTAAGAGCTGGATATTGGAGGCTTCATGGCTTCTGGGAGTGTATTCTGTGCAAGTGGCAGAACTGGTAGCTCTTACTAGAGCTTGCTATGTTTCTACCAGGCTACGAGTGACAATCTAGACTGATAGTCGATATAGATTTGGAATTGTTCATGATTTTGGTCAATTGTGGTCGCAGCAAGGTTTTATGACCTCAACTGGAACACCAGTAAGAAATGGCGACCGAATAAAAGAGTTACTGTATGCAATTCAGTTACCTGAAGAAATTGCTGTAGTAAAATGCAGTGCACATCAAAAGACACAAGATTACATTTTTTTGGCAAGGTTTTGCCCATTGAACTGTATATCGTTCAATGATTAATGGGAATTAATGCCAGAAGATGAGGCAAACTTTGCAAGCTTTGCTTTGAAAATAATTGATACTTTAGAGGAGTTAAAAACATTACAAGAGAATGCAAACAAGGAAGAGAAAAAGCTGTGGTCGAAATTGAAATGTATACAAAGACTAGGTGAAATTTGGGTATATGAGGAGGGCCAGATGGCGTTGCCAAATAGTCTGTTGACTCAGATGGCCCGATGTTACCATGGTCAGGCACACATCAGAAGAGATGCCATTGTCAGACTGTTCAAAGTTGATTGGTTTATTCCAAAGTTCAGGCAAGCAGCAGAAGCGGTATGTCACAGATGTGTGACTTGTTAGCAGCTAAATGTAGGAAAAGGGACAGTGGTAAATTTGAGCCACATTGGAAGAGCAGCTGGACCATTCAGCAGAATGCAATTGGATTTCATTGAGATGCCTGCATGTGGTGGATTGAAGTACGTGTTAGTGATTGTGTGTGTGTTTAGTCACTGGATTGAAGCATACCCCACACGTAGAAATTATAGCCTCACAGTTGCAAAGCTGTTGCTTAGAGAGTTAATACCACGGTTCGGATTTCCGATCTCTTTAGAATCAGATAGGGGAATGCACTTCAATAACGAAGTGATCAAGCTCTCGTGTGCAGCATTGAACATCGAACAGAAGCTTCACTGCAGCTATCGTTCAGAGGCATCAGGACTTGTAGAGCAGATGAATGGTACTTTGAAGTCAAGAATTGCCAAAATGTGTGCTGCAACAAATCTGAAATAGCCAGATGCATTGCATTTGGTAATGATGTCAATGCGAAATATACCTGACAGAAAAACAGGACTGTCCCCGCATGAGATTCTCATGGGTAGAGTAATGAGGTTGCTAGCAATAACAGCGAATGCTCTTGTCAATATTACAGATGATATGGTGTTGGACTACTGCAAAGGTCTGGCTGATATGGTTTGATCTTTCTCTCAGCAGGTACAAGCTGTTACCCTGCCACCCATCCATGACCCAGTTCACAACCTGAGAGCCGGAGATTGGGTCGTGATCAAAAAGCATGTGCGAAAGACTTGCCTAGCGCCACGTTGGAGAGGTCCATACCAAGTGGTGTTGACAACTACAACAGCTGTGAAATGTGCGGGTTTGCCTAACTGGATACACTTGAGCCATACCAAGAGAGTGGTGAGTCGCCAGGACAATGAAGAAGTGTTGTTGAGAGCACCAACAGCAGCAAAGCAAGTGGTTCTTCCTGAACCAGAGCCGGAGCAGGCTGAACCTGAAATGGATCCAGAGCTGGTGGAAGACGGATCGATTACACCAGTGAGGGACGAAGGTGCAGAAGCTCAGGAGGCAGAGCAAGAGCCTAATCCGCCAAAGGTGACTGTAGAACCAAGCACAGGGGAGGTTCTCCCAGAAGCAGATGGTGACAATGCACAAGGAGTCCAAGTGCCAGAACCTGAGGGGGAAAGAGTTGAGGCGGATCAAAGCCAGACTGATCTGACTCCTCCTGAACCCTTTGCAGGTCCATCAAGCGAAGGCACTACAGACAAGGGAAAGGAGAAAAGTCCAATCTTCAAAAGTCCAATCTGAAAAAGATTATTGACAGAAGGAACAAGAAAGGGAGACAACTGGCCTGAATCTCAAATAGGCAAGAAGAAAGACTTAGTTATAAATGAGAAAATAGAGGAAGAAATAGACACTACAAGAAAAGATTAACTAAGTGAAGGAGAGTTAGCAGGAGAACGAAATTTGAAAGGAAAGAGAGTAGCAAGTCGAAGATACACAGGTCCTGAGTGGGCATATGCCGCAACAAGTGATTGACAAAACGAGTTCATGTCCTTTTGCTTTGACCGAGAAGTTCAGAATCAGTACTTTGATGCAACCTGAAGAAAATCAATAGACTGAGTTGTTAAGTTAAGCAAAAGAACAATTGAGAAAACTGTTGAATTTAACCAGAAGAGACACTGGGGGTGATTCTAACTTCGGCGGGCGGCGGAGGCCGCCCGCCGAAGTTCCGCCACCAAAATACCGCTCTGCGGTCTGAAGACCGCTGAGGGTATTTTGGGATTTGCCCTGGGCTGGCGGGCGGGCGCCAAAAGGCCGCCCGCCAGCCCAGGGCAAATCAACCTTCCCACGAGGACGCCGGCTCAGAATTGAGCCGGCGTAGTGGGAAGGTGCGACGGGTGCAGTGGCACCCGTCGCGTATTTCAGTGTCTGCATAGCAGACACTGAAATACTTTGTGGGGCCCTCTTACGGGGGCCCCGCGGCACCCCCTACCGCCATCCTGTTCCTGGCGGGAGACCCGCCAGGAACAGGATGGCGGTAGGGGGTGTCAGAATCCCCATGGCTGCGGAGCGCGCTCCGCAGCCATGGAGGATTCTGTAGGGCAGCGGAAAACCGGCGGGAGACAGCCGGTTTTCCTTGTCTGACCGCGGCCGAACCGCCGCGGTCAGAATGCCCTGCGGGGCTCCGCCGGTCTGTCGGCGGTGCTCCCGCCGACCCAGGCTCCGGCGGTCTGAGACCGCCGGGGTCAGAATGACCCCCACTGATAACCTGATATGACATCTGAAAATCTAAATGTGACCGGCTGCTAACCGATTTGACAAAGGAAGAAAAAGGGTCTTTGTGTATGAATCTGAATTGTGAAGAAGAAGCATATTTTTGATTTTTGATTTTTCTTGTTGCACCTTATTTAAGAATTAATTCTACTTTCTGATTCTTTACAGATCATGGCTGGAATAGATAATAGCACTAAAAACATTAGATATTGTAGATATTTGAGTGTGGGAATGGCATTTTGTGTGGTATATTGTTTATAATAATGATTGTGGGAATGTCTATTCATGAGATGAAAAAAGTCAATATTACATCCGTACCTGAGACTACCACACTAACGGCTTTAGAGAGATTTAAGCTAGATGAACAATATTTGAATGATTATATTAACACAAGAGGAGAGCTGTCTTCTAACATTTTCTATTGGTTGTTGAGGGAGTATGTGGAGACAATGGATGCAAAGAATTGTCTTGTGTGCACAAAAATCCCTTCCTCTGTGTAAGAAGGGGTTACATATCATAGCTTGCCTTTGACTTATGGTATAAACCTGTAGTTTGCTACTAACCCAATTCTATAATCAAGAATATATACAATACTTTTACGTGAACCGTGACATGGTGTTTTGCTTTGTTATGATTATTAGATATTTGAGTAAGATATCTAAGGATCATGATATAGTATTAGTAGAGAAGAGCATTATAGGGCATACTGACGATAGGAGAAAGGCACTAAAAAAGAAACTGGAAAAAGGGTTAGAGAATAGGACATACGAAAATAATTATGCTTACACTGCTATTAAAAAACAAGGGAGATTATCTTTAGATGCATTACATGTAGGGAAGCTCTATATATATAGGCCAAAATCACGAACTGAAACTTTGTTTGTGGGAATGAGTGAATGTAGGCATGTGTTTTTGTTTCAGAGTAAATGGACTTTTATTTTGAATGGTGAAGACCCCGTGATTCCTGGAATTTATTATATTTGTGGGCTTAATGCCTATTATCGTCTTCCTAGGGGATGGTATGGAACATGTTATCTGAGAATAGTCTTCCCTAAGATTTATCATATAGATGATCTGAAGAAGATAACGAAAGTAACTGAATTGCAACAAATGCAACAAAAAAGAGAAACAGCCTCTGCAATCGTAGGGGATATTTTTGGGGCAATAATTCCTTCTATAGGAGTTATACTAAATGCAAACAAGATACGAAAATGATCTACTATTGTGGATAATATGCTAACAAACTTTACTGGAGCCATACTTTTGCTAAATATTGAATTATCTGCGGATAGAGCTATGACGCTTCAAAATAGGCTTGCTTTAGATATAATATTAGCGAAGGACGGAGGAGTCTGTAAAATGATTAATGCAAGGTACTGTTATTCGTATATACCTGAGAATGAGAAAGAGATAAAAGATTTACTTACTAATTTAACTAATGCAAGTAAGGATTTGAAGGAATTAAAAGAACCAGGGGTTTGGGAAAATGTTGACAATTGATTTGTTGCTGTGGGAAATTGGTTTAGTCAAATTTGGGGTGGGATACTATGGAACATTGTCCAAGGAATACTAATTGTGATTACTGTTAGATTAGAATTATGTGGTGCATGTAAAATATGGCAGAAGATAAAACTAAAAAGGGGTAAAAATAATCAGAGAAGGGAAGAACAACCTAGGAGAAGAATTTATAGGGAGAATACAAGAAGGAGAAATCAAAATATAGCCGAAACCAATCTGTGAAATGTTGACGAGGGAAAGGTGTGCTGACATATTTAGTCATCAGAGGAGGGACTGATGGAGCAGATATGCTAATATGAGAAATGTCTAATGATTTGCGTGTGTTTATTAATGTGAAAATTTGATAAAGAAACTAATATTTGAAAATAACGTGTATAAGCAAAATGTGCCCACAGGGAGTGGTCACCATAAGTATTAACAAGATGCTAAATAATGAAAAATATTCATTAAAAATGTATTAATATGTCATACTTGGATGTATAACCTATGTCTTGTGTTAATTCGCATTCCTAACTTAGCCAAACTAAAGGCCTAGTTTCACCGGGCCTTGCCTGCTCTAACGTGAAGACGCAACAAGGCTTCCGAGGACTGGAACTGGAGAGAAGGACCTTGAACTGAGTTCAGATGGCACTGCTAGAACATTCTGCAATGTACCAGTAGACAGGAGATGATGAAGACAATTTGATACAATTATGTGTAGTGTAGGCTAAACGCACTTTCCCAGGACTTAAACAATGGAAGCTCTGACTAAAAGACTGTGTGCAACAATTTCATTACCTGAAGAGCCGGATGATGTTCTCATCAACAGAAGAACCAATCAAACTAATGGAACGTGTATCCTAAGTGGACGGGTATATGCGGTCTAGAAAAACTATAGGTTAGAGTCATAACTTTTGATAAGGTTGACCAATTAGCAATTAGTAGGACGGACTGAGAGACCCTAATAAAAAGTTATGATAAGAGGAGAAAAATCAGAGCGGAGAGGAGAAAGTTGATGAAGTCAGGAGGCATTGTCCGAAGTGCTGAGAATTGGGCTTACACTCTGTGAGCCTGATACTTTGCTGACTACTGATGACCTGGAGACGAAGACTGACTCATTGCTGACCCATCTTGGATAGGTACCTATAATAATGCAACTGATTAAATTGTGCCTTTCCTTCTAGGTACCAACTGCACTGTTTTAAAGTATTTTCTCATTTAGGTATATTTTTCCAAACTAATGGTTTTTCAAATTGTTTTCGCATGAAGACCCACATGCTGATGCTAATCTTGGTTAGGTAGGCTGACAAGGGCGACATTGACTGACAGAAATTGCTTTGCTGAATTACTATATACTGTGCTGAGAAAGTATTAGTTTAATGTTGCATTGATTTTGTGATTCTTGGATGAATAACGTTTCTGTGATGATTAATAAAGCTTGATTAATGATATAGTCGAATAAGGTTTTTGCTTAGAATTATAACTAATAGGGAATAAAACTATTAACCTTCTTGAGAGTGATGGTATTTTTTTATTAGATAGGTGTTTCATTTATGTTTGATATTGATTTAAGTGTTGTTAATGGTTCAGTAGTCTACTGCATAGCTAAGATACTCCATGCGATCCAAAAGGTTTATCGACCTATAGGCGTCCCCTTGTAAGTTTACTTACTAAGGACCAGGCGCGCTAGCACTGGTATATAAATTGCTTCCCAAGAACACTCCATGCTTATACTCGTTTGATGATGCTCCACTTACCTGCTCCAGAGATTTGGCGGTTCCTGTTCCGGCTCGCTCTCCTTGCTTCCACGGACCCCCATCTACAGTCAGTAATCCAAGGCTCTGTGACTTGTCCCTTGGCGTCTTCCGGTTCCAGTTCTTCTTCCCACTTTCGCTGCACGCAGTCTCCATTCCTGGTCACCAAAGCAACGCTTCCTATAAGAGGAAAAAACAGAAAGAGAAAAGGGACTCATTAAGAGGTATTTGAACACTGTGAAAGTTTCATTTATGGCCAGAGAGACAAGGTAAAAGGACATTTAAACATTTGGAGATTATTTCTTGTCTCAAACCTATACAAACTCAAAAGTTGAGTTTTAATGATTGCACGCGCTTGCAGGGTTACACAGATCTCTACATAAGTACCATTGAATCTCAGTGTTGCAAGTTTCCTGAGATTAATCTTTGGACATTATTAGAACTCTGTTTGAACTCTAAAATCTAGGAATCAGTACATTTATTTGTGTATTAGGGACTCTTGAATCCTTGAGCTCTTTAGGAAACCTGTACAATGTATGGAGCAATATGTACGGAGTAAGATGTTGTGATATTTATTTGAGGACTCTTCTTGTAATTCATGGTATGAGTCTTGATGTGATGTGATGTGATATAAGACACTTGTATTGTATGCCCTCACAATCCATGATATAGTGATTCCTGTTTGTTCATTACAGGTATTTTCCTGTCAACACCCTTCAATGCCTGATATCCTCTTAGGTGAGTTGGTGAATCCCAGACGGCAATCTATCCTGAGTCCGGTGATGCTGACCGGATCAGATCCATAGAAGACTCCAGCATTTTCTCTTGTAATCCCAAACCCAAATCCCTTGAGGACTACTGTTGGTGTGGTATTTTTAAGAAAAGCGCTACCCCAATTAGTTCTTAGGAGAATTTGGGGAATATTGTCGCCCCATCAGAACTACCTGGAGCTCAGGTGAGTGGCTCGCTACAGATGGCCAAGTGACAACATTTAGGGGGTCATTCTGACTCCCGCCGGCCGCGGTAACCGCAGGGCCGGCGGGAGCCGCCAGAATACCGCTGCGCGGTCAGAAGACCGCCGCGGTTATTCTGGGTTTCCCGCTGGGCTGGCGGGCGACCGCCAGAAGGCCGCCCGCCAGCCCAGCGGGAAACACCCTTCCACGAGGATGCCGGCTCCGAATGGAGCCGGCGGAGTGGAAGGGGTGCGACGGGTGCAGTTGCACCCGTCGCGATTTTCAGTGTCTGCATGGCAGACACTGAAAATCTTATTGGGGCCCTGTTAGGGGGCCCCTGCAGTGCCCATGCCATTGGCATGGGCACTGCAGGGGCCCCCAGGGGCCCCACGACACCCCATACTGCCATCCTGTTCCTGGCGGCCGAAACCGCCAGGAACAGGATGGCGGTATGGGGGTCGGAATCCCCATGGCGGCGAGGATTCCCCAGGGCAGCGGAAAACCGGCGGTACACCGCCGGTTTTCCGTCACTGACCGCGGCTGTACCACCGCGGTCAGAATGCCCATGGGAGCACCGCCAGCCTGTTGGCGGTGCTCCCGCGGTCCCCAACCCTGGCGGTCTCGGACCGCCAGGGTTGGAATGACCGCCTTAGTGTTCCCTTTGGATGACAACATGGATGACTTAGCCCAAGCCTTAGCAGGAACCCCATCTGACACTGAACACTTAACCACTATCATACATAATCTCCATATGGAAATGTAGAAACTCAAGGAGAAGAGCCAAGAATTCTAGGGGTATTAGCAATTTCGGCTGGTCCTTAGCCCACTAAAGTTATGAGGATATGTAGGAAGCTGGTAGTCTATATAGTGCACTAAATTGAATTACACTGTGCAGAGAGTCCAATGGATCCCTAATTGGAATTGCAGAGGCAAAAGTAGATAGCACTAATGCTCTATTTTGTGGTAATGTGGGCGAGCAGTTAGGCTAATCAGAGGGAAGTGCTAAGCATTTTTTGCACTCACACTCAAAGATTAAATCTTGGAACAATTTAGAAAAATGACATTTCTTTTTATATATGTTTTAAACCCAAGAACTTTGCAATCAGGTAAGTAGACTTTTAAGCATAAATACTTTGCAGTTTCAGCAAAAGACAGTGCAATTTTCAGAGTTCTCTCAAAGTTATCCTGTGTAGGAGAAACAATGTTCAGCAAACACAGGGTAACAACGACTTATGAAGCCAATCTCAGGGAGTTAAGGTAAGTACTGGGCACTGATCAGAACTACACCAACAGGTCACACCGGGCAGCACTCGGGTGGCTGGGTACAGAGGTGCAGTAAGGTGTTGGGTGCCCAATGGTTTCCTAAGAGAGTTTGACCCCATGGCAAACAGGCTGCAGGATCTTGCTGGGAGGCCAGTCAGGGACAACAAACAGGTTGGTAGTAGACTTGGGGTGCTTGGGGATGTGGGTGCACCTTTGGTTCTCTTCTCCTGTGTCCCGGGGTGACAGATGCAGGGGTGTATTTAGGTGTCTGTTTTTTTCACCCGGAAGTATTCGCAGTCAGGGGGTCCTGTGTGTTGAGGCTGCAGGCGTCATTGGGGAGTCGTACAGGGGTGGACCCAGGGTCGACTTGAGCTCTTAGGAGCCGGAGGACATCATTGGCACTGATGACCCACCTCTGCTGGGGTCAGTGGTCACGGGTGCAGTGGTTTCTGGATCTGTCGGATTTTCTCTCACCACAAGCCTGTGGGACAGGGGGCCTGACTGCAGAGTCTGCAGGCATCTTGTGAGAGTGCAACATGGGTGAGACCACACTGGACTTGGTCTCTGGGCAGCTGTGGACCCGCGTTGGCAACATTGGTTGGCTTCACCTCAGGTTGTGGACGTCAGGTGCAGTGGTCACTTCTGGTGTCAGGTTCCTCGGGTTCCAGCAGCTACAGATTTTTTTTTTTTAAGTTTCTTGTTGCAGGGCTAGTCTGCTGCCCACAGGAGACTTGAGTCGTTATGGAAGGCTGGACAAATTTGCTTCTTGTGCAGGGTCCTTTGAGGTCCGCAGACAGGCTGGAGCGACTGATTCCAGGTCAGCTGCTTCTTCTGTCCCTCTTCTGAGGGTGCAACTCTTCTTTGTCTGGGTCTTCTTAGGTTGTCGAAATCTGAGTTTTAGGGTTCAAGGGTGCCACCTAAACACTGAATTTAGGGGTGTTGCAGGGAGTGCCTGGTGGTAGTCAAGGGGCTGACCACCTTGAGGGTGACTACACCCTTCTTATGACCACTTCAGCTGGAAAATGGGCATAGCTCTAACCCTAGTGGCCTAATTGCTTCCCAGCATGGTGGAGAAATTTGAAAAGTAGTGTCTACTTCAGCTCATCCACCTTAGAGGTGGGACAGGCATGAAGCGGGCACTCCTCCTAATGTATCACATTTTTCTGCCTGTAGTGCCAACAAAACTGGAGTCAGGACATGTGGGGTTGGTCATGTCTGCCATTTAGAGAGACCTGGGTCGCATTACAAAGGCAGCAAGGAGTTTGAAGCTCCCTGCTCCGGAATGTCCATCCTGCCTGGGAGAGGAGGTCCCACCTCTGCCTCGAGCAGACCTTTGTCTCAGGCCCTTGGGAGTGCTGGATCTAACTTTGGGGGGGTGGGGAAGAATTTTATCTGTGGTGGCTGAACTGGTCAGGATGAGTATTCAGCACACTAGTAGCTGGAAGGTTCTAAGGAGACACCTCTAATGCACTCTCTGTGGGAATTTTGTAATAAATCCATCACTGGGGTCAGTGAGGGTTTATTATTCTGAGATGTTTGATACACAGCATCCCAGGATTCAGAGAACCCATCATGTAGCTGGGGAATTCGTAATGGCCAGTGTCCAACACATGCATTTAATTTAAAATGTTTTCCCTGTGCACTTACTATGTATCAGAATTGACAGAGACATAGCAGAGGGCATATCTACTCATGTTTTTAACTGACATAACCACCTTTAATCACCTGATAACAGAAACTCATTGGACGGAAGAAAATCACACATCCTTATTGTATAGGGGTCTGAAAGAAGCCTTATCACATATTATAGAACTTCCAGAGGACTGGGCTAAATTTATGGACCTATTCGTTAAATTAGATCACAGACTTGGAGAACGAAGGACAGAAAGACCTCAAAGTGATATTAGGGTGGTTGTTCTGAAAGGTGAAAAAGGAGATGCTGATGAGAAAACATCTGAATCAGAACCCATGCAAATAGGAGGAATTAAGGGGCCCTTGTCTGTTGAGGAAAAAGATAGACATTGTAAGGCAAATCAATGTCTTGACTGTGGCAGACGCAGTCATTTTGCTCATGACTGCATGACCAAACCCAAAGAGAAAAAGTTCATTGATAGCATAGAGGCCTCTGAATAGTAGCAGGTAAACTGAAGCTCTTGTAAAGTAAGAAGATAGCTTCTCTACAAGAATCTGATTTTCAGATCTCCCAATACATATCGAATGTGGTCAATTGTATGCCTAGACACATGACTATTAGAGTAACAATTACATGTTTGAAGGGTAGCAAAGGAAGACCCAGAACACGTCCATGACGTTGATGACTCTGCATTGTCTTCTGGGCACACAACTACCCAACTGACTCTTGTCTTTGACAACATACACAACAAAAGGGTAACCTTTGATTTAATTGCTACTCATACTTTTGCATTATACTCAGAATACCATGGCTTTAGTACCATTACCCCAAGATTAACTGGGTCTTACAAACCATCACCTTAGATTCCCTGGTGTATATGACCACTTGTTATCAAGAAGTGCAGCCATTGTTATCCCTGTGCATTGTGAAGTACCTCAACATCCTTTTTGAGACTTATTACTTGAGGTATACAGTGACTATCAGGATGTATTTGATCCTGTTAAAGCAAACTCAACTACCCCCCAACAGAAAAGATGACTGCCTCATAGATCTCATTCCAGGGGTGTTACTTCCTTTTAGTATGATATACACATTAACAGACCCAGAGACACAATACCTAGGCAAATACCTAGATGAGCTCCTAGTCCTCGGTTTCATTAGACATTCCACCTTGCCCAAATGCTCACCCCTGTTCTTAGTCCCCAAAAAAGATCAGGGTATTATGTGCCTGTATCAATATTAGAACAGTCAATAATGCAACAATACAAAATCGACATCCATTACCTCTAATCCCAGTCCCCTTGGACCAAGTGCGGGGCTATACCAAATACACAAAATTGGATGTACGCGGTGCTTATCACCTTGCACGCTTAAAGGAAGAGACCAAATGGAAAATGGTGTTCAGAACAAAATTTGGGCTTTTTGAAACTCTGTGATGACCTTTGGCCTCTTCAATGCTCCAGGGCCTTCCAATACTTTATAAATGAAGTCCTCTATGATTTTCATGATTTTTGTGCCATTGTCTTTATAGACTGTATATTGATTTATTCTTAAAATAAAATGAACAAGAGTCTATCCAACATGTATGGGCCTTACTGCAGTAATTACAGGAACATGTCTTGTATGCCAAATTAGAGAAATATTCCTCACACAAGATCAGTGGAGTTTCTAGGTTACCACTTATCGCCAGAAGGGATTACTATGAACCCCAAAAGCCTTCTTAGCATGGCCACCTCCAACAACAATGGTTAAGGAAATACAAAGAATGCTTGGTTTTGTCAACTTTGTAGGTGCTTTATACTACGATTTATAGAAATTGTAATTTCTATCACTAAGTTAAGGAAAAAAGGACAGCCCTTTATTTGGCCAGAAGCAGCACAGCAGACCTCCCTTACCCTAAACCAAAAGTTTATATCAGAACCCATTTACAACACCCAAATCCAGATCAATCGTATTTTGTTGAAGCAGACGCCTCCCAGTTCGCTGTAAGGGGAGTCTTGTCACAAAAAGACCCTCAAATGGGCCATCTACATCCTGTGGCTTATTTTTCCACAAAAACTGCTCCCAGCAGAAAAACATTATACTGCAGTTGAAAGAGAGCTGTAGCAATAAAATCAGTGTTCACAGAATGGCAACATCATTTACTAGAAGCCAAACACACCATCACAATATAAACAGACCATAAGAACCTGCAATGCTTCGGTTCAGTGGGGTCCCTCATGCCCATCAGATAAACTGGCTACACTTTTTTAGAAACTTTGACTTTCTCATTACATACTGTCCTGCTGCAAAGTAACTGCAGACTGGCATTTTGTCCAGAAAAGGACATTTGGAGACAATGGTAATACAATCCCTTCACCAAATATAACACCTTTTGATAAGATAGTGGCTGCTTCAGAAGCAGATGTATTCATGGCTGTGGTAAAAGCATCACAGAAAACACTGAATCCCCAAGACTGAATCAAAGATCCAAAGAAAAGTATACAGATTCAAAGAAAGGTTTATGGGATGACTACTCTTTTCACAATGACCAATTGTATATACCCAATGATGAACTGCAACAAAAAGTCATCAAGTGGAATCATAACTCAGCTTTAGCAGGACACAGAGGAATACAAAAGTCACTAAATAACTGTTTGAGAAATGTTGGGGGGGGACTCAATCCCCAAGACTGAATCAAAGATCCAAAGAAAAGTATGCAGATTCACAGACAGGTTTATGGGATGACTACTCTTTTTACAATGATCAATTGTGTATACCCAATGATGAATTGCAACAAAAGGTTAACAAGTGGAATCATAACTCAGCTTTAGCAAGACACAGAGGAATCCAAAAGTCACTAAATCACTGTTTGAGAAATTTTTGGCGGGACTAAATCCACAAGACTGAATCAAAGATCC
This sequence comes from Pleurodeles waltl, assembly GCF_031143425.1. Classification (NCBI taxonomy): domain Eukaryota; kingdom Metazoa; phylum Chordata; class Amphibia; order Caudata; family Salamandridae; genus Pleurodeles; species Pleurodeles waltl. The sequence continues at coordinate 551,763,631 of NC_090445.1, forward strand.
AAAGAAAATTATATAGATTCAAAGTCAGGTTTACAGGATGACTACTCTTTTCACAATGACCAATTGTATATACCCAATGATGAATTGCAACAAAAAGTCATCAAGTGGAATTATGACTCAGCCTTAGCAGGACACAGAGAAATACAAAAGTCACTAAATAACTGTTTGAGAAATGTTTGGTGGGACTCAATCCCGGCGACTGAATCAAAGATCCAAATAAAAGTATATAGATTCAAAGGCAGGTTTACAGGATGACTACTCTTTTCACAATGACCAATTGTATATACCCAATGATGAATTGCAACAAAAAGTCATCAAATGAAATCATAACACAGCTTTAGCAGGACACAGAGGAAAACAAAAGTCACTAAATAACGGTTTAAGAATTTTTTGGTGGGACTCAATCCCCAAGACTGAATCAAAGATCCAAAGAAAAGTATATAGATTCAAAGGCAGGTTCACAGGATGACTACTCTTTTCACAATGACCAATTGTATATACCCAATGATGAATTGCATCAAAAAGTCATCAAGTGGAATCATGACTCAGCCTTAGCAGGAAACAGAGGAATACAAAAGTCACTAAATAACTGTTTGAGAATTTTTTGGTGGGATTCAATACGCCGTGTTGTACAGGTTTCTACATGCCCAACATGTGCCTGCAACAAAGCTCAGCATATAGCACCCCCGGGCTTCTTCAACCACTACCAGTAGTACCATACTACTAGCACCCTGGCACACATTAAGTCTTGACTTTACCAGAAACTAACAAATACACAACCATTCTGGTAGTTGTAGATATGCTCTCCAAGATGACCCATTTCATACTCCTAAAGTGTATATCCACAGAACTTAGTAGTATTTTCGTCCAACACATTGTACGACTACATGGCTTACCAATTAAAATTATTTATGACTGTGGGAGCCAGTTTACATCCACGTTCTGGAAGGCCTTTTGTTCTTCATTGGGAATTGAGGTAGCCCTGTTGTCTGTATACCATCCCCAAACAAATGGAAAAACTGAGCAAAACAACAAAGTGCTAGAGCAAACTCTTAGATGTCTTATGAGCACTGTAACTGGTTCTTAGGATAAGGTCCTTCCCTTAGCAGAAGTCACATACAATAGTTCCATGCATGTCACAATAGGATACTCCCCTTTTTATTGTCTTGTAGGTTTTCATTCACATACATTCCCAATAGAAAAGCCAGGCTCACCTACACTTGTGACCTATGTCTGTGGGAGACTGCACTGTAGAACACACTCCCTCTCTAACTCAAATAGGAGGCACACCTTCTAACATTTCAGGAAAAATGAAAGCTGCCCTGTTTGCTTCTTACATCTGTCAACCTTGGCATATAACAATCCATAGAGCCAAGAGGCTAAATCCATGTTGTGTATCACGTTTACTAATTATTCCAAAAATATAACAATTATAACCTTTCCTGGTGCAGTTTTAATTAATAATCATAATTTAGTTATAAATACGAAAATCACTACACCAAGCTTTATTAGAACATCCAAAGTCTGAGCCGATATCTCGTTCAAAGCTATCAATCAAGCTTCAGGCCTCAGCAGAGCACAGCATCCATCCTGATGTCTGATCACACCCTCCAGATGTCTGACAACAATCATTCATGAATTTGTATCCTTCCCCACCTATTGGAAGTACTAGACCTAGCTCAAAAAGTTTACTACAGGAAAGTACTTCAGCAGCATCATACTCCAAAGGTTTATCTCCTGTCTGAACAGTGGAATCAGTTATCCCATATGTACTTTTAAGTATTTGAATGTGATATTGTCATCTCTAGAATACCCCAAAGTTTCAATAAATCTTGTATCCATTGTTTGTAAACTTCAACATGAAATCAATAAGACATCTCTTGGCATCAGAAATGTCAATGCCCATCGACATGCTGTTGATGCCCAGATATACCTTATATTCACTTAAAACAAATTCAGCTTTCTTAAGATTGGCCTTTCTGACAAGGCTGGCTCTGTAAAGCATACTGGTAGCCATACTGAACGAAAACAGAATATTTTTCACCAAATTCTTGATTGAGGAACATTTTTAGGAATAGCTGTCAGCACAACCCTCAACGGATTCACCTTCAATTGCTAGACAGTACCAGGTTTCATAGTTTCACATGGACACTCGCTTGAACATCAATATAGTCATATCAAAAGAAGATACAAACAGTATGTCATCAGTTCTCCCCACTTCACTGAAACAAGTCATCCCTAACAGAACCCGTCCTCAGAATAGCAGCCTAATAACTATGGCTTGTTCACTTAGACAAAGGCAATACCCTGGTTGCCGGCATCCAAGACTCAAACAGAACTCCACTGACACTCATAATTGATATGATAGCACAACTCATCAAGGAGATATGAAATACGAATGGATCACACCAATGCTCAGGGAACTTCATTGCTCCCTTTTCCACCCACACCCGCATCAAGTTTTGGTATGTGACATGCAAGAAGGTAAACTCCACAATATCTAGCAATCAAGCTTAAAGTCTTCAGAGGCAGAGACAACATTGAAAATGCCATTGTGAGACTGGATACAAAAGAAATACTCTAGCATCTCCATTGCCTCCTCTTGGACCTTCTCTGTACCTCGCTCTATTGTACAAAACTGTTATTAAGACTAGGGGCCAGATGTAGGTAGCATTTTGCATGGCGCAAACTGCGAAAATCACAGTTTGCACCATGCAAAATGCGCAACGCGATGCTCATTCACATTTTGCGAGTCGGTACCGACTCGCAATATGTGAATGCGACTCGCAAATAGGAAGGGGTGGCCCCTTCCTATATTGTGACTTGCACCACGATGCTAAATTGCTTTGTGACCGCGAACGCAGTCGCAAAGCAATTCGCAGTTACCACCAGTGCCACATTGGTGGTAACCCATTCGCAAAAGGGAAGGGGCCCCCACATTTGTGAATGTTGCCAAAAATGTTTTTTCAGAGGAGGCAGTGGTCCATTGGACGACTGCCTACTCTGAAAAAACGAAACAAAATGGTTTCGTTATTGTTTTTGTATTGCAACTCGTTTTCCTTTAAGGAAAACGGGCTGCAAAACAAAAAAAACAACAAAAAAACTGCTATATTTAAAAAGCAGTCACAGACATGGAGGTCTGCTGTCTCCAGCAGGCCACCATCCCTGTGAGTGCAGGGAATCGCTATGGGGACGCAAAATGTGACTCACCTCATTAATATTAATGAGGTGGGTCTTTGCGACCCCATAGTGATTTGCAGACAGTGTCTGAGACACAGTTCTGCATCCGAATTTGCGATTTGGAAATTCGGAATTTGCTACATCTGGCCCTAGGTTCCTTGTGAAACACACATTCATAGATGCAAGAATACATTTCTCAGAATTACCACATACTTCAAAGCAAAATCCTGCTTTAAACACAAAATGCACATGTCTGTTGGTGTGCTAACTTCTAGGTGTGTGCAACATCGCAAAGTTTTATTTCTACGAACCATGCAAAGGGCCACAGATAGCATGCAAAATTTCACAGATGTGGATTATATGTAGATTGTTTATCCACGTTTAAGGCAAAAATGATACTATTGAAGTTATGCTTCAGAAAAAAGGTAGTGTTATTCTCCTGTGCAACAGTATTGTGAGCAAATACCAAAATGTAACAAATGAAGAATAATGCAGGTTTGCAAAAATAAGTCAATCAAAAACTTTTGGGGGGTTTCTGAGAGAGGGGTTTAAAGCAAAACCCAACTAATATAAATTGGTGTGTGAGCCAAAGACTGAAAATTGCGTAGCAGAGATGAGCAAATCACAATTATATTTTCCCTTGTGAAAAGTGTATGCTGCAAATTAAGTGCACTATTTATAAACTTGTTGAGGCCACTATGTTCAATTAAAGGACACAAAAGGTATTTACAAGAGAACATTCTAAATCATTATTTCAGGAAATCAGATTTGTCAGAATGTTGACAAAATTGTAACCATGTAATTGAGTTTGATAATAAAAAATAACAACTCCAAATACAATGGAAGAGCACGTTTTGGAAATTATTTGGTGATAAATGTTACACATGAATAATGTGGATTGCGCATACATAAATTGATTTGCTTGGAAAACGGGTGAGCATGTTTCGTCATCCAACTGGGTAGACCACTGCAGCTGTTCAGTATTGCCAGTCATGGCTAAAAATGAGAAAATATTCAGTGTTGTCCTGAGTTAATGAACGAAAGGCTTGGACTGGGCATTCTCTTGAGACCTAAGCCGCAGGACATGCATGCGACTGTCACTGCAGGGTGACTAGGCGTCCCAGATCTGCCGGGACTGTCATGCGTTTTCACCAGGTGTCCCGGCAGATTTCTGCAAATTTGACTTATGTTCCGGTTTTTAGAAGGAGTCGAGGGAAAATAGTGAGAGGCATTTTTTTTTAGGTGTTCTAAAGTAGGGCTAGATAGCAGTTGTTATAATTAAACCGTTTACTTAACAGGTATGTTGCTAGCTTGAAAATATTACATTTTATTTATTTTCTTAGTGCCTGTTTTGCGTTCCGATGTCGATGAGAGCTGTCATCTTGCGACGCTCCGTTGATGTAAAAATATAGTCCTTCTTCTATTTTAGCAAAATGATCCGGTTTTGGGTGCTCAAGATCTGGTCACCCTACGTCACTGGGGCGCTTTCTGCTCTCTTACCAATCACTTTCACTGTGCTCTCCTACTCCAAAGCCTTTAGTTGCAGAGAAGAACCCTGTTGATTCAGTGCGATTGCAAGTGCTTCAGGGAACGAAGCATGCTGTTTTGTTATTCTGTTTGTACACAGCTCGGTACATAGTGAGCGGAATATAAATTCAACAACTTGTTAATTATTTATTTGTATTCATTAAATATTAATGATGTTATCTTCATAATTACTATTACATAAACACATTTTCAACAGTTAGCCCTTAGTATGCGTTACGCACTTTGCTTATTTGAGTTCATAAAGCTGGAGTACTAGAATATCGTTATCTCAAAATTCTATGAAATACTAAGGAAAGTAAGAGACATGAGTTCAATAGAAAAGCAAGAGACACATAAACAAGAGAAAATCAGAAGAATGACACCCACCCATGGGTGGGTGTCACCAATGGGTGGGTGTCACCAATGAAATCCACACTACGTCAAACACCCACGTTCCTACTTCTGGTGTTAGACTATTTTGAAGAAGTGTAAACTACTACTCGGAGTATAATTGTGGTACATTTTTAGTACAAAAAATATAAACCAGGAAATGTCTTAGGCCTTAAATGTCCAGAGTAGAAATTGTATGCCTTGGGGAGCATTTAATCTCACTACATTTTGGTCAGTCTTTTGAAATGCAACTAGTAAGTCTTTGCTGAACTCCTTGGGAGACCATCAAATTCATGGGTCAACCTCTTGTTCAGGCTTTGAGTCATCAACTGACCAAGCATTGGCAAAGCCAGTAAGTCTCGCAAGTAAAACCTTAGCTTTGCCAATGCTTGTTTGCTCCTATATGGCTGTCATGCATGTGCGTTCAGGACGGTGGCCATTCATGAATGAACGCTGTTTTAAACCTTTCAAAGATGGTCAACATGCAAGCAATGTGCCCATTATTTTTTTTTCTTTAAAGTTCAGAAAATTAATTTAAATATGACCACTACCAGTGCGTGTGCGTATGTGGCAGCCATTGGGATTTCTTTCTTGAGGTATAAGAAAATCATCCGTGATATATATGCCCTCCCAGCAAAAAGCTGGACGAGTGATGGGAGTCAATACAAACAAACCCAGAGGTGGTCTAAGCCAGAAGAAGGCATGGAAATCAGAGTCAAACCTAGAACTTGCAACAGACAGAAACCAAACCAATCCTGAGGAAATCCAGAATACCATGACAAACAAGGCCAATCTTACCAAAACCCAGACTACAATGAACACCAACTCGCAAATAGTGGCACCCATGACTAACTTCAAGCAAGTAGAGAAAATCTTAAAGAAACTGAAGGCAGAAGGGGCTACAGGCCCGAACCACCTCCCTAAAACTCTTTTTAAATAGGACATCGCCTTTTGGTCCAGTTACTTAGTACCCCCTTTCAATCACATTTTTCCCACTAGCACCATTCCAGATTCATGGAAAGGAAATATTTGTATTCAATTTATAAAAATGGAAGGTAATCCTCGTGAAATAATTATAGGATAATTTCATTTTTTGATGTACATGTGGTGTCTACTTCAATACTTCAACATGGGTCAATGGAAAAAACAGATACCAAATTCGAAACGGGGTTTAGACCAGGCATGGGGATGTTCACAAATTTAACAGCACTTCACATCTGATAACGCGTCAGAACCTTGATAAGTAAACTTACAATGAGACACGCCTAGGCCAATGATCCTTTTGACCACGTTTGGAGACTTCCCAGAACGAGATATCCTTTTAGCATCACAATCAATATGTCAATAACTCCTTCAATATTCACAATAACTAATCATTAAGCTAATCAATAACATTCAATATAGATCAATACAGCGAATGCACCATGACCTTTGAGCCATGAATAACCACACAAACCTAGTTATGTGTTAGGATATTTATTCCCTATTAGTTACAATCTAATATCATATTTATTAGTTTCAACATCAACAAGCACGTCAAAACCACTATAACTTGCCAATCAGAGCAAAACTTTATCAAAGCATAGATCATGAACATTTAGAATGAGGCACGACGTTAATATGAATCAACTTTAGCAGAGTAACATTAGTACATTATTCAACAAAGCAAGAATTCAGTCATTTGTCTATTTGCATCCAATATTAGTGAATTCCTTAACTAACTTCTAATTAGCATCAGCATGTTGGGCTTCATGCAAAACAATTTAGCGAACACAAATTTGGAAAACATCTAACTATGGCCTCTATCAAAAGAGCAGTTGGTACCTAGAAAGAAAAGGCAAACAGACAATTACAATTTCATTAGATAGTTACCCACCCGAATGAATCAGCAAACAGCGTCAGTCTTCGTCCTTAGGACATCAGTCGATTCACCATCAGCATGGATAGGATAGGGCAAAGTCTCAATATGGCATAGTTAAGAATAAGGCTCTTCTCTCATAAAGAGGAGACGTAAGTATCAGGCAAGAACGAACAGAGGATGGTTTAAAGTATTAGGGCATCAAAGTCTCAAAGTATAGCTAATAGTTTCTCGGTTGAATGGCAAGAATGGTGAAGAAGAATGGCTGATTTCTCCTCGGGTCTCGCAGTTATATTAAAACAGTCAGACTAGTCCTTAATTTCCCATTGGATCAATTTTGGTGCATCTTTATCTCTGACCAATAATTCTCCACACACCTTACTAGAATTTTCCACAAAACACAGTTCTCATACCGTTGATTGGCTCCTGTGATTGACGTCTTCATCGGGTGGAATGTCAGGTAGGAAAAGTTACACTTTATGCTCCAGTCAATAGTTCCATTGTCTTCTCCTAGTCCAGGCGGCCTTGCACCTGTTGAGAATTACACTGTTGCATTTGGCAAGAATGTCTCTTTGAGCAAGTCAGGTCCCATGAGAAAGAATTTACTACGGCTACACACACACATATCTAGCTTCTGGAAAAGTACAGCTTCATGTCCTTCAGGAAACAGCACATTGCACGTTAGAAAAATATAGTTAATATGAGACCAGGCAGCTAGGCCTAGACCTTCGTTAACTAAGGCCTAGTGATTAATTTAACAAAACCGAATACATAACTCTTAATGCTAATACAAAGTCATACATTAGTACATTATTAATTCATCATTGATCAGTTTCATTAATCATCGTATACATTGGTGGCCACTCCCCGAGGGCACATTTCAAACATGTATATTATTTTCTATGTTAACACATTTCTGCGCAAAAACTGGCTGTTCAACTACTTTGTGGTCTTCAAAGTGGCTTTTGACCGGGTCCCCCATGGCCATCTCTGGACAAAATTGGCAGCATGGGGCATACCAGAAAGTCTCCGAACAGCAATTATAGCACTGTATAATGTAACTTGGGTTCAGGTTAAAGTAGGGGATGGCAGCAGAGTCATGAAAAATTCAACACAATGAATGGCCTGTAACAGAGATGTGTCCTAGCACCAAGTGTGTTTAATTTATATCTTGCTGACCTAGAAAATCATCTCCCAAAAAAGGAAAGCCAGCCTGGCAACAGAGAAATACTATGCCTACACTATGCCAATAACATTGTCCTCCTGAACCAAACACCAATTGGCTTGCAGTGTTCCATGAATGCACTACAAGCCTACATGGACAAGCAAGACTTAGAACCAAACCTAAAGAAAACCAAAGTGGTCAATCTGGTTGACAGCAAATATAAGTCATACATTTAGTTCATTGAGGATGAAAATGTCGTGGCAGCAGTCATGTGTTAGTACTTGGGCATCAGTTTAGAGCACTCCTTGTCCTTCAAACACAAACACCATCAATCTGCCTTACAAGCAAAAGCACATTCTTTAATCTTCACTTTTAAACAGCTGAAAAAGGTACCCTGCTGCCCTTCATTTGGCCTCCTACTAACTGTGATGGCAGCCCAATTAAATCCCACAATGGCAGGTGGCGTGGAAATTATGTGTGCTCGGGAAAAGGAAATTCTCAACAAGCTCCAAACAAAAGCCTATAAAGCAGTCTTCTCCTTACCAAAATCATCTCCAGCCCCACTTTGTCTTGAGTTTGGTATTACAAAATCAAAAATTACAAAGAATTGATATTTTTGTTAAATTATCTAGGAGATTGCTTGCCTCTGAGAAGGGCTCCCTAAATAATCTGGGCTGGCTGGAAATTGAGGAACAGTTGAAGAACAAACAAAAATACTTCTGGGGTGAATACCTAGAACAGGTAATAGCGGAGTTAGGCATTTGAGGTTTATGGGTCCGTGTCAGTAACATTAAAAGAGGAACCTTCAGTAGAGTAACTCTACAAGCAAATACCTGTTCTACTTCATGAAAAGAGCATTTTTGCAAAGAGACGGCATGCCGGACAGTAATGAATTCTTACAAAAGTTTGAAAACCCAGGAGTACACGCTAGCCAAGGGATACTCAAAGTACGGCCCTGGGGCCGCATGCAGTCCTCCTGACCTTTAATTGCGTCCCCCTCTTGAACAGCAGAAGTTCACTTGACAAAGCAGAAAAATTCAGAAAGCTGTGAAGTGGGCATACTTTATTTACACATTAACTAAGTGGCCTAGACAACTTATCTTTAAGAACACATTTACGCCCGTATTTATACTTTTTTAGCGCCTCATTTGCACTGCTTTTTGACGCAAAAGCAACTGTATTTTGTGAGTTTACGCCGCTTTTGCGTCAAAAAATGATGCAAATGCGGCGCTAAAAAGTATCAATATGGGCCTTAGTTTTAAAGATATCTTGCACTAGACATGTAAGAACACGATAAACTGTCAGCAAACTTCAAAAAGTGTTTAAATGCATGAGCGTTTTACCTTACTTTGCTCCCCCCCCTTGTGCCCACTTTCCATCACCCCCCTACTCTCGGGCATGCCACAGACAGTGTTTTGTGGCCCCTGGGGAAATGTTTGCGAGTACCCATGCGCTAGCCCACTTGCCTGACTTTAAAACACCAGTTTATGTTATACCGTTTCAGTCACATAGTCACTAAAGATTTCATGCTATCCTGGAAGTGTCTGCTGTCTACCCCAGGCTGCCACCTATCTGGCTACAAACATGAGTCAGTACTACACATCTTCTAACTATGCCCATAAGTTATGGACCAAAGGAAAAAGCAACTGAAGCCTATTTTCTTGAAACTTCATATCCTCTCCTGCAGACAAGCTGCCATTTACTGGTTGAGTGGAGCCTCTAACACGTTAGCTAGCCATGGGAAAAATAAATAAAACTGGTATTGAAGAAACTGAATGGCATCAGAAATTAGAATGGACATGACTACTATGCACTTTAAGAGTTCCGCACACGCACCTATAACATCTACAATCAGTATGCACTTTAAAACCAGTATTGAAGGAACTTAGTAGGATCAGGATAGAGACTGGACATTATTAGTATGCCTTTTAATGAGCTCCACGCATGCACTTTATATTAAAAGTAAGTACATACTTCAAAAGCGCTGCACACTTACATTACACCTGGAAATAAGGGTATAAAAAGATAAAACTTACAGCGACATAAGGTGATTTACAGTCTTGCGTGTAACATGTTAATTAGTCCATACAATGAATACGGGTAATTTTAATTAGAAACGCAAAGATGCATGACACGTGTAAAAACATGCGCAGTGATATTCTTTGAATTTTCAGATAAAACAAAATTCATTTAAAAGTGCTTGCCATGTTTGTGTGTGCACGGAACCGTCTCAGTATGGTTTAAAAAACATTTCATAATGGCTGTCTGCTAATACTTAAGCAGGCGGTGCTGAGAGTATAATTAGCCTAGGGGAGCAGGTGGGTATTACTGGAGCCTGATAGTTCCTAATAGAGAGAGGGTAGGGAGCGGAGGGAAGGAGAGAGTAAGAAGAGGGAGAGAAAACAGTTGCTGAAATGCCTGTATAGCTAAGTCTGACAAAAGTACTGGAAAGCTACATGTCGTCCCCTCAAAATACTTTGAGATAGCGATGGTCCGTGGGAGTAACAAACACAGGAATAGGGAGGAAATGCATCAAATCATGAGAAGAGAAGTGACATAGATAAGAATAGGATAAGAAAGCAATGTAATCATTAGCATGGGACTGAGCCAAAGCTCTCTCTTTGTATTGTATTGTTCACGAAAGAACTTTGACAATAAATGGGTAAAGCTGTCTGTAGGCGAGTCCTAAAAACACATACAGTGAAGCTTAAAACATGGGCAATGCTGGAAGAATTGACAGGTAATGTGAGAGAGTAGAAAAATATTGCGGTTCGGCATATTTTGAAGGGAAAGATAAGCCAGTTCAGCACGACAAATGACCTATAATATAAATCCAAAGGTAAATATTTATGTCATAAAAATCTAGGTGGAATCTGTAAATTATCAGGTCTTATCTCAATTTGATATTTTAGTGGGTTGCGTTTCAGCTGCAGAAATGTTTGTGTATATGTAAATGGGTCACAATTCCCATGACATGTAGGTTACACACAGATACACTCTAGTGTGAGTTAATGAAATAATCTCTTTTTTGAAGCTAAATGTAATTACATTTATTAATCTTAGTTTATCCCTTGCATTTTGCAACACTTCTTTAACATCTCCAAACTAATATTGTTCCATGTGAATAGTTTCATGCAGGAATTGCATTTATTTTTTTAACCTATTGTTTACAAAAATATTGTCAGGTTTTGACTGAAATCAACTCCAAAGTAAGCATTTTTCGTAGGTTTTTCAGGTCCCCTGCCCCCTGGATCCAGCCACGGGCCTGACACCCTTGCACATTGTACTGTCCTGAGAGGACCTCCTGGAGATCGTCTCCCCTCGCAACATGAGGGCTGTGGGGGCTTTTGTAATGCCTATGTTTTTCAGAATTCATAAAGGAATAACAATTTGTGTAGTTTACATTTTTGCCAAAAATGTTTGTCCAGGACCAGTAGAAACAGATTTTAGCAGACCGAAGACCCAACAAATGAGCACCTCTAGAGCACCGTGAATAGAACAAGAGTCTATCATGTAGAAACTTTAAAAAAGCTAAATATGTGATAACTTATGAAGAATTTTTTGATGAATTTAATCTAACACAAGACAATTTTGTCACTGCTCAAGGGACAACAGCACTTCATTAAGCTCTCTTACATTTGTAGCTTTTCCTTTTTAATAAACACTGCTAAAATAATTTATCTTCTTTTCTAAATAATTGAGCAGACCATGTCAATACATAGAAACACTACAATATTATGGCACACCATACCACCTTGTGAAGGAATATTGCATAAAATAGTTGCAGCACAGTTACAGCCTAATTTTTAGCTGGCAATCCTCTGGCACTGTTTTATTCCTGACATGGCACAGTGATGCATGGACATCATTTAGGAACAGCCGGGGTAGCTCCTGTTACTCATGACTTGTCCTTTGATTCTATGGCAGTGGCCTTAGTACCCCTCTTTTCAGAGTTCACAAAGGTAGAAACAGAAATTAAACAGGTCTCTGTGGTGATGTTCTTTAGGTAGTTTACACTTCTTGCCTTACCACTAGCCCCTCAAATGAGTAAACAAGAAACTCTTGAGGTGCTAAGATTGAGATACATTGTCACTCTGTGATGTATTTGGGGTGTCAGGAGTGTGTGATTCAGTGCATGCAAAGAAAGTGCACATAAAATCTAGGAAACCCAGCTCTTGGAAGATTGTGAGGTGATGAGTGAGCTTGAAGTCTTTCTATTCCAGCAGTGGTTTCTCCACAAGGGAGGGGGAGTGTCGCCCCCTCCGTCCGAGGTGAGCTACAGGTGAAAAAATAAAATGGCAATGAAATAATTGAATTGCCATTTTCTTTTTAATAATGGGCGTGCTGCAGTGGGTGCCCCTGAGGCAAGAGACATGAAGGACCTGTCTTCTGCTGTCGAACTGCAGCATGGAGGACTGGAGCAGTGGCTGGTTGGATGATCCAAAGTGCGGATGTCAGTTTGGCCACTTGACTTATGATGGCCAGCCTAAAGTGTGCACTTTGAAGTTCTCTTAGAGCTATCTTAGACAGCTAGGTGCAGAGAAAGCTCAAGCCTCCAGGACCTGAAGGAGTGTGCAGTTGACCGATCCATCCAATCCTTGCGCTTCTTTCCTGCTGGTTAATAGCATGAGAGCAGCGTCTAGTTTGGTTAGAGGAGCTTTACAGCAGACTGCAGTCTCAGAACATGAGGAGGACATGCAGAAGTGGATAAGTAGCATTTAATTTAATGTTATTTATTGTAAATGTTAGTGTAGTTCTATTTTGGGCTTTTGGAGGGAGAGTTTTTTATTATGGGCTTTTGAGGGGAGAGGGCTGTTTTATTTTTGGCGTTTGGAGGGAGGGTTTGTTTTATTAAGGGCTTTTGGAGGGAGGTTTGTTTCATTTTGTTTTTTTGGGAAGTGGGGGCACTTTGCTCCTCTCACCACTTTCTAAAGTTACCAGCCGCCCCACTTTATTCATTTACTAATTGTCAGAGATATACATTAGGAAAATAAACTGGTATCAGAAACTCACTCAGAGTTCCATGCTGTATTATTCTAAGCTACAGGGAAATTTGCAAAAGCCAGTTCATAACACATCACTTTTAACCATTACATAATAGTATTCTAGACATACAATATTACACGGTGGAAATCCTCTTGGCAATATCTTTTTCCAACTAGGCTAATAAACAAATTAGCAAATATTAAATGCTAACACTAACCGTCGTCTGCCTGTAGAATGCAGTGGATTGTGATAAGTGTGGTCATGTATAACTCCAAAGATATAACAAGTATTTAGATGACTAAAACAAGGACTGTAATACAGATCCAGAGAATGGTGACAGAGTAGTACCAGAAATCATCCCCGGGCAGGCTTTTTATGTAAAATCTGCGGCATTAAGAGATGGCATTTCCTCTACTTTTGTAGGCATTTTCTATGCCTCTGTTAAGCACTTGGATCTCAAATGGATTTTCCATTACAAAACATACAGCTCCTAATCAGTAGCCTGAAAGACAATGGAAAAGTCAGTCTTTCAATGAGAAAGGTGTGGAGCTTCCATAAAGAGACATGCCGCCGCCTTATTCACCTTATAGGGACTAATTACACTGGTCAAACGACTGAGCTGCACTGTACCTTTGTGGTTACTATATTTCCATTTGTAAAATAAGCTCTAAAAATGGCTAACTAAAAGGGCTATCATCCTAAGGCCATCATAGCTGTACCATATGTTAGCGCTGTAATGGATACATATAAACACTTACAGCAATAAAATAGAAATACTCACATGGAATTGAAAGAGTTTTACAAAGGTATCTAAACAATGTAATGTATATTGTTAATTTAAGTATTATTTAGTTAGGCATGTCTTTAGTTTATTCATGCATATGTACAAAGATATTAGTTAGGTATAGCAGTAGGCCCATTAAGTAGATAGGGTAAATAGGAATTGTAAGTACTTATGAATGTTTGAGCATAGTAGGATAGGTATGGTAGGTAAGTAAAGTAGGTATAAGTTTTAGGTAGGCATGGTAACTTACTTATTATAGGTGGGTATGATAAGCGGATAGATTAGTTGTGGTGAGTAAATATTGCAGGTTGGTAGGTAGGTATAGAAGGTAGCTACAGTAGGTATAAGTAGGTAGGCACGGTGGGCACATGGAAGTGCAGTATACTTGGGCAAGGGCCACTCCCCAGGGGGGCAAATTATTTTTAAGCCATTTCTGCCCCCGTGGGCTGATCGGCCTATTATCATTAGGCTGATCTGTCCCCGGGGGGGCAGAAACTGCTTGACACCAGGGATTTTTGTTGTTATTGTTTTATTTTTTAAGATGTGGGGAGCAACCCCTTAGGCAAGGGTCGCTCCCTAGTCGCTCCCCTGGGGCAAAATTAACTTTAGACCATTTCTGCCCCCCTTGGGGGCAGATAGGCATACTTTTATTAGGCCAATCTGCCCCCAAGCGGGGCAGAAACCACTAGACACCAGGGATTTTTTTTTAGGTCAGTTTCACATGAGGGGAGCGAACCCTTAGGTAAGGGTCGCTCCCGTGGGGGACAAATTTGTATTAGGCCATTTCTGCCCATTGGCCTATTGTAATTAGGCCGATCTGCCCGCACGGGGGCAGAAACCTCTAGGCACCAGGGATCTTTTTTTTTTTTTTTTTTTAGACGTCGCGAGCGACCCCTTAGGCAAGGGTCACTCCCCTGGGGGGGGAAATATTTTTAGGCTATTTCTGCCCTCCTTGGGGGCAGATCGGCCTATTTTTATTAGGCCAATCTGCCCCGAAGGGGGTCAGAAACCACTAGACACCAGGGATTTTCTTTTTTTTTGCATCAATTTCACGCAAGAGAAGCTACCCCTTAGGCAAGAGTCGTTGCCAATGAGGGCAAATTTATTTTAGGCCATTTCTCCCCCGTGGGGGAAGATCGGCCTATTTTTATTAGGCTGATCTGCCCCCAGGGGGGCCAGAAACCACTAGGCACCAGGGATTTTTTTTTCTTGCACCAATTTTACGCAAGGGGAGTGACCTCTTAGGCCAGGGTCACTCCCGGGGGGGGGGGGTATATTCATTTTAGGTCATTTCTGCCCTATTTCTATTAGTCCGATCTGCCCCTTGGGGGGAAGAAATGACTTAGGAACAAGGCATTGGTGTGTCTAAAGGTGTTTGTTTTGTTTGAGGGGAAGACCCTTGTGTAAGGGTCGCTCCCCAATGGGGCACATTACTGTTGGCCATATCTGCGGCCTATTTTTGGAAGGCCCATCTGCCCCCACGGGGGGCAGGAAGCTCACCAGGGAAGATTTTTTTTTCAAAAAAAGAGGGTGGGGATATGGCTATAACCCTACCCCAAATAAATGGGGCTAAATTTGTTCTGCCCACCGGTTGGCAGATGGGTCAATTACCCCTGATCCACTCCCCAGGGGGCAGAAAGCCTACTAGATGCCAGGGAATTAAAAAAAAATAGTGGGGTAGTGGCTACCAACCAGTTTGGGCATGGTTATGCCCCCACCCCAACTGAAGGGGGTAAGAGTCTTTCAGCTCTCCCCTGCCCACTAAAACATCTTATCCCACGGCAAGCAAGAGTACATTTGATTATTTTGGGTTTTAGTTTTACATTTGGGCCATGAGAGTGTGTCTAACTCTCAAAATCGTCCCACTTGGAATCGTGAGGGCTGCACTTTTTGGACTTTGGGACACTGCCATGTTGAAAAATCCAGAAGACCTAAACACATCTGAATACTAAACATCTGGGTGAGTCTAGGGTGGTGTGTTTGACATGCACCCCACACCATTTTCTTACCCACAAGGCCCTGCAAACCTCCAACTTTGCTGGAAATCACACATTTTTCCCACATTTTTGTGATGGAACCTTCCAGAATCTGCAGGAATCCACAAAATTCCTACCACCCATCATTGTCGCATCTATACCGATAAAAATTCTGCCCCACTTGTCAGCCTAAACATGTTTTTTTTCAAACTGCCCTTTTGGACCCACTTTGGTTCCCCCTCAATTTCAACATGTGTTTGGCCCTTCCCTGTCACAGGCACTTAGCTCATCTGCACAAATGAGGTATCATTTCTACTGGGAGACTGAAGGGAACATTGGCTGGTAGGAAATTTGTACCGGTGCAGTGATCCCACACAGAAATGTGGGGAAAATGTGATTTCTTTAGCTAAATGTAATGTTTGCTGAGGATTCTGTGTAAGAAAACACTGAGGCATCCATGCAAGTCACACCTTCTTGGACTCCCTCGGGTGCTTAGTTTTCAGAAATGTTTGGGTTTAGTAGGTTTTCCTATATGGCTGCTGAGCCCAGGGCCAAAAACGCAGGTGCCCCCCACACAAAAACAGGTAGTTTTGTACTTGATAGTTTTGATGTGTCCACACAGTATTTTGGGACAAATTTATTTCACGGGCACTAGACCTACCCACACAAGTGAGGTACCATTTTTATCAGGAGACTTGGGGGAATGCTGGATGGAAGGACATGTGTGGCTCCTCTTAGATTCCAAAACTTTCTGTCACCGAAATATGAGGAAAAAGTGTTTTTTGTGGCCACGTTTTGAGGTTTGTAAAGGATTCTGGGTAACAGAACCTGGTGAGAGCCCCACAAGTCACCCCATCCTATATTCCCCTGGCTGTCTAGTTTTAAAAAATGCACAGGTTTGGTAGGTTTCCCTAGGTGCCGGATGATTTAGAGGGCAAAATCCACAGCTAGGAACTTTGCAAAAAACAGGTCTGTTTTCTTTGGGAAAATGTGATGTGTCCACATTGTGTTTTGGGGCATTTCTTGTTGCGGGCACTAGGCCTACCCACAGAAGTGAGGTACCAATTTTACTGGGAGACTTGGGGGAACGCTGGGTGGAAGAACTTTATGTCACCAAAATGTGAGGAAAAAGTGTTTTTTGGCCAAATTGTTAGGTTTGCAAAGGATTCTGGGTAACAGAACCTGATGAGGGCACCCCAAGTCACCCCATCCTGGAGTCACCTAGTTGTCTAGTATTAAAAAATGCAAAGGTTTTGTAGGTTTCCTTAGGTGCCGGTCTAGCTAGAGGACAAAATCCACAGCTAGGCACTTTGCAAAAAACACGTCAGATTTCAATGTAAAAGCGTGATGTATCCATGTTTAGTTTCCATCACAAGCACTAGGCCTACCCGCACAAGTGAGGTACCATTTTTATCGGGAGACTTGGGGGAATACAGAATAGAAGAACAAGTGCTATTGCCCCTTGTCTTTCTCTACATTTTCTACTTCCAAATGTAAGACAGTGTGTAAAAAAGATGTCTATTTGAGAAATGCACTGTAATTCACATGCTAATATGGGGAACCCAGAATTCAAAGATGTGCAAATAACCACTGCTTCTCATTACCTTATCTTGTGCCCATTTTGGAAATACAAAGCTTTCCTTGATACCTATTTTTCACTCTTTATATTTCAGCAAATAAATAGCTGTGTGCCCGGTTTGTAATGAACACCTATTGCAAGGTGTAGCTCATTTATTGGCTCTGGGTACCAAGGGTTCTTGATGAACCTACAATCCCTAAATATCCCCGCAACCAGAAGAGTCCAGTAGACATAACAATATATTGCTTTCAAAAATCTGACATGGCAGGAAAAAGTTATAGAGTAAAACATGGAGACAAAATGTTTGTTTTTTACCACAATATAAATATTGTTTTTTTCAGCTGTTATTTTCTGTAAGGAAACCTTAAAGGAGCTACACAAATGACCCCCTGCTGAATTCAAAATTTTGTCTACTTTTCAGATATGTTTAGCTTTCCTGGATCCAGCATTGGTTTCACACCGATATCTGTCACTAACTGGAAGGAGACTAAAAGCACAAAATATAGTGAAAATGGGGTATGTCCCAGTAAAATGCCAAAATTGTGTTGAAAAATGTGGTTTTCTGATTCAAGTTTGCCTGTTCCTGAAAGCTGGGAAGATGGTGATTGTAGCACTGCAAACCCTTTGTTTATGCCATTTTCAGTGTAAAAACCACAATCCTTCTTCTGCAGCCCTTTTTTCCCATAAAAAAAAAAAACATTTGCTGTATTTTGGCTAACTTCTTGGTCTCCTCCAGGGGAACCCACAAACTCTGGGTACCTCTAGAATCACTAGGATGTTGGAAAAAAGGAAGCAAATTTGGTGTGGGTAGCTTATGTGGACAAAAAGTTATGAAGGCCTAAGTGCACACGGCCCAGACAGCTAAAAAAAGGCCTAGCACCTGAGGGGGAAAAGGAGGAAAAGGCCTAGCAGCGAAGAGTTTAAGGAAAAAGGATAAATAACCTTCTGGAATTGCAAACAGGGCCCTAGCTTCTATTTTGAACAGTAGTCTGTGAATGAAACAGAATACAGATAAAACATACAAGGGGACTGCTTGTGGCTGGGCTCTTCTATCATTCTAAATCATGACATTATCTTAATTGTAAATACAGAGTAATGTAGGAACCTTCTTAGCTTAAAAACAACACAATCCTCTCTCTTTCCCTCCCGTCACACTGAATTTTCATGCAAGTTGATAATTATAACTGCATCCATGTCATTGCATTTTTCATACTCACCAAGCCGGGTAATCATTTTTCATCTCTTGGCTGTAGGCGGTTGGAATACAGTTTTAGGACTGATTTCTGCTCTCTGGTGTTTTGGAAAGGTAGTATTTAATAAGCAAAGTTCTACAACTGTTTGCCCCTTCTTAATCCTTCGTATCTGGTGGGTTGTATTATGTGGTCCTGGGGCCTCCTCTTCCTAGTCCGGTTTGTCAAAAAAATGCCTTGGTGGTGTATGCACCACCTTGGCGTCCTCGTGCTGTCTGCGGCGCATCATACGTGGTAACGATCCACGCACACAGTGACCGCAGGTCGAACAGGCTGCCTCGTGACACAGCGCATCTTTGCGGTTGTAGCAATCGTGCTCCATTCTCTGGGTGTTAGCGCTCCGGAGCATTGGGAGCATATTCCCCTGATATGTCAAGGACGTTGTACTGAGACAATGTTGTGCTGGGGATTATGGACAACCATCTCCTGGGGTATTATCATGATGGGCTTTTCTTCGCAGGCAGAGCCAATTGCATGTTTTATGTGCCTGAAGGGTTAAAGTGACTTAACTTACCTCAATATTTCTCAGAGTCAGGCCCAGATTTAACAGGACCTACTGCCTTCTTGCGCCACATTAGCGTCATCATTTTTATGCTAATGTGGCTCAACGAGGCCAAATTCTCAGCATAAGATTTGCAAAATGGAGCAATGCATGCATTGTGCCACTTTGTAACCCTTTGCACCAAATTATGCCTGCACCAGGCATAATATATGCAAGGGGTGCATTCCCCCATTAAGGGGATCGCAAAAATGGTGCAGTGGAATCAATAAGATTCCACTGCGCCATTTTTGCTGGCTATTTTTATCGCCAGCACAGAGCAGATTTTAAAAGGGGGCACACCATTGTTTTCAAAGAGCCCCTATGTATTTTGCAGGATTAGCGCCAACATTTTTGTAGCTAATCCTGCAAAGTACAACAATGGCGTCAAAGCATATGATGCTATTGTTTAACATGGCGCACACATGATGGCGTTAGTGGGCGCTTAGGGGCACAAGAAATGTGGCGCTGCATTATATGCAGCACCACTTTTCTTAAATGTCGGCCCTAGTGTTTTATTTTCCGGTAACACTGCTCAGAAACAGATATAAGCAAACCTCGATCACTGTTTCCCAGCTGTACTGTTCTAAAATAGAGCACTAACTCTGATAAATACTAGGTGTTAATTTACTTTACCCGCTGCAGGTGCATAAAACTGACAATCAACTCTGCGCTGCACCATCGTGATACTGCCCCTGGAATTGTGGGATCATAATCTGGCGAGTGTTTCACGTTAAACCTCCCTGTGTTTATAAACAATATTTTTGCCTGTCAATAGTGTAGTAAAGACAAATGACAATGTAGCCTGTCTATAGGACAAAGCTCCTTATATTTTATGAAAATCATGTGAACATTGTGTACTGACAAGTAGTACTCACAGCTTGTTAGGATAGGACCATACTAGCTGGCCGTCTTTACTATTATATAGGAAGGGTGCACTGACGCCCTAAAACTTGCTTCCTGTTCCTCTAATTTTTTGTAGAATAGCTGTTGTTCTGCAATGTCTTTGGTGGAAGTTGGGAACCAGACTGTGAAGGGTACTGGGGACCAGAACAGATGGCACTCTGTTTCCTAACTCTCCCTAGAAACATAACATGTAGGGAGTCTGGGACTGCCAGAGCTGAGGGCTCTTATCTGAATTGGTCCCATGTTCAGGGGTACTGGACCCAGTCTGAGCCATGATAGGCATGGTAGGTACCGGATTATGTCTACTGAGGTAGGGGGAGACTGAGACAGCAGAAAGTTGTCAGCTGTACCAGTCCCCAAACCCCACTATTGACTTCAGAAAAACAACTCATTAAATGGCTGGGTTCACTTTATGGACTATCTGTTCCTGTGGTAAATGTAGGATGGGCTTCAGCAGGGGGAGCTGGGTGCGGGGGAGTAGGGATCCAAGTTGGGTGATCACCTGGCATTGAGGCAAATTCTGGACAGGACTGTAAAAAATTCAGGACAAAGGGTCAAAATTCAGGACAACAATTCAGGACGAAGAATCAAAATTCAGGACAAAAATTCAAGAACAAACATCAGTTTTACAGACACACCCAAGAGAGGCCATGCCTCACTATGTTATCAGTGCATTTATTTACTCTTTTTTAACATAGCACAATTTATTCACTGTGGTCTTTTTGTGATTGCCTCCTGGTATGCTACATTCGGGTGTCACATTACGTCCTTGTTCAGTAGCAAATTAATGCTCTTCAGCACTGTGTCAAGGCCATCACCCCTACCCAAATATACCCAATCTTTCTTTATCAGAAAGTAACAACAACATTTTAATTATGTTTCTGAACATTTTAAACCCCCTGGCAAACAGTTTGGGAAACATTTAGGTAATTAACCTTATGCTAGTTTAAACAAATTGAACAAAAACATCTGACTGACCCTAACCGCCCATGGAATTTCAACCTAAAAAAAAATGTAATGAGTCAAGGCAGATGGTGTGGGCTATAGTCTCACATCTAATGTCAGGTTGTGAGGTGCCCACAGCTTTTCTGTAGTCTCACAGCCTATGGTGTATGTCTGGGACTCTAAACTTATCTCAGAACTGGGATCCCGGACTACCAATAAAAGATAATAAAAGAGTAGGATGAAATTGAGATCAAATGGGAGGTTGTTGCTAAGAACCGGATAAATAAGGAAGACTACAACAAGGTGGGACAATTGCTAAAATCAGACAAGGTGGGTCCATCAAGACTCTCTGAAGGTATTGGGTACCTGGGGAGTTGTCTCTGCAGACAGGAGAGAAACAGAATTGGCACTGTCAAGTTCTTGAACAAGCAGCACCCATCCACCTTGGCAAACTCTTCTGGTGCAATGGTCCACTGTTCGTGCTTGTGAAGGGTGAGCAGGGGCCAGACCCCTTGCAAGGTTGTGCAAGGCAATTGCCCACTTTGTCCATGGTTTTGAAATTGAGCAAAAGCCAAACTAGTGATCTGGGTTATCCCTAAGTATCAAGTACACAGAGAATCTTCAGAATATTTGGAATGTAAATTGCACAAACAAAATGTAAACATTTTAAAATGTAATTAGTGTTTCTTTAACATATGGCACTGTTTTCCCTTTTATATACAATTAAACCTCAGATTGAACTGGGAACCAGTTACCTTTTGATAGCTAGTGATTAATCTCTACCATTCTCCCAATGATTTGCAGGATGGAAATCTCAGCAGAGCGTCACGGTTCCTCCGAGCCCAGTTTGTTTTTTGGTCTTCTTTTCTGCTTTCTGTAGTGGGCCACATGGCACTAGTGAAGATCGTGAGCTACCCTGATGATAGTACTATTCTTGCAAACCTTTCCCTGCTCGTTCTTGTTTCCTTCTTCAGACATGCCACACATCTGATTCGGTCGATGGGGCGCCGTTGGGTAGCTCTTTCCACTCTAAAGCTACCCGTGACTGTGGGTGGATTAGGCCTTCTGGACTTGGAAGGCTATTATTCAGCTGCACAGGTCCAATGGGTGGCTCGCTGGCTTTCTGCCCGCCCCCCTGCATGAGATGGGGTTTATCTGTAAAGACTTTTAAGGAGGGTTTACTTCACTGCTCATTGTTTCCTACCTGCCATTCTATGGATCACTATCAGGTGTTATCATGCACAGCTTTCTCTTGCCTTGCTAGAACCTGTAAACTCACTGACACGAAGAAACCCTGTCCTCCTGCATTACCTTTGCTAAGCCTTGCCACTCTTTAGCTGTGCTCAGAGCAAGTCCATCAGTGGCACGCTGCAGGTGTCTTAAAACTGGGGATTTGTTTCTGGACGGTGAGCTACTAAATTTCCAAACTCTTGTGCAGACTACCATCTTCACCCCGGTCAACTCCTTACTTAAAACCACCTTAAACTATCATTAGATGCCCTATTTCATGTCTGCCACCTAGCACTAACCCTACATGATGTGTGCCAGAAGCTCTACACCAAAGGAACCGGTGGCAAACAGATAGAATGGGTGTACAGACCTTTCCTGCAACATTGAGACCACTCCATGTCTTCTCATCATACTACCTGGGGGATTGATGTGGCCAAACCGCTGCAAGACCCAGACTGGACTTTCCATACAAAGTATCCCACCCCTGTCACTTTAAGTAAATTCATAGAGCTTCTCTGGGAAAGCATTCCGCCTGTTGCTTACCATTGGCTTTGTGGTTTGTAACTCACATTTTGTTGCTTTCAATTTCCTGGCTTTATTAGTTTTAGGCAATGCTGCCTGAGTTCATCCCTTCCCTTGCCCAAACCTTATTTACAGTATCCTTCTGAGTGCTCCCTTTCTGTAAATAGGCCTGTAAATCTTGTTCTTATCACATCACATTTGTTGTGCATTGAAAGAACAAGGTCAAATGACAGACTCTGCCTTCGGTTGGAATTTAGGTGGTAATTTTGACTTTGGCGGTAAAAACCGCCTACCGCCGCAGTGACAGCCTCCAAAATAACGCCACTGCGCTACCATCTGTCTGCTATAATATGAGCACTGCCGGACTTCTGCCACAAGAAGGGTGGAAATCCAGCAGTGTTCATGCTGGCAGATGGTGGTAAGGTGGTGCTGTTACCACCAGCACGGTCACACCAGTAGAACGCCACCAGCTGTATCATGACCTGTGATACGGCCTGGCAGTGTTCTGCTGGCGGGGCACTGCTGGCGGTAGCAGTGCCACTTCCCTGCCGGAAGACCTCCTTGACCCAGATAAGTTGGGCTTCTTTCAGGGAAGGGGGTAGGGGTGAGGGTGTTGTGTGTGTTTTCTGAGTGTTTGCATGAATGTCTGAGTGTGTGTGTGGATGTGTGTGTTGTGTTGTGTTGTGTGCATGGTAAAGTGAGTGAATGCATGTGAGTGAATGCATGTAAGAACGGTGAAGTGAGTGCATGTCTGCATGTCAGTGTGATCATTGTAAGAATGTGTGCGAGCATGTCCGGAAGTATGTGTGTATGCCAGTGTGTGTATGAATGTGTGTATGCCAGTGTGTGTATGAATGCGTGTATGCCAGTGTGAGTGATTGGGTATATGCATGGTGCGTGTCTGTGGATGTGTGCATGTATGGAGGTTGGGGTGTGTGTCTTTGGATCAGAGGGGGTGGGCGGGGTGTGTGTTTGGATCAGGGTGGGGGTTGTATGTGAATGTCAGGGTGTGTGGTTAGTGTGTGTAAGGAGGTGTGGGGTGGGGCTTTCGATGGGAGGGGTGGAGGGTGTGTGGTGCGTTTGTTGGGGGGATGGTAGAGCCACCTACCAGTGACAGGGACGGAATTCTCTGTCACCGGTAGGGCCTACTGCCATGGTTTTCATGTCATAGCTAACGCCACGAAAACCATGGTGGTAGGCAGGCTCATAATGCTGGTGGCAGTACTGTGCCTGCCGCCGGGCTGGAGATTGACATCTCCGGCCTGGTGACTAATACTGCCATGGTGGTATGAGTGGAAAAGTGGCCGGTTGGCTGCAGCCAACCCACTATTCTCATAATGTGGCGCTATGTACCGCCTGCCTATTGGCGGTACTACCTCCACATTTACACTCACCGCCAGGATCATAATGACCCCCTTAGTGTTTACTTTTCTTTCTCTGACTTCAAAGTGAGAGGTTTTATGCGACAATCTTGCTGGATACTGGGGTTAGGAAAGAGTTTTTTCTATCACATGACAACATTTAAATAAACTTCACAACATATCAGAATTAGGGGTACACATGAAGCACATTTTGTTAATTCTGAACTGGAAACAAATACCTTTATATCATTAAAACAAATCATTGCTTTAGGTAATGCAATTTCCTCACATCATCATCTGTGCACTGTATAGTTTTATTTGAAAAACTGTATGTTTATGCAATATAATGGTCATTTCAATCAAAAATGAGTTGTCTGTAATGGCAGTGTGTTACCACGTCATGCATACTCCACTCTGCTCTGCACCACACCACTCCACACCACTGCACTGTACTCTGAATCACTCCACTTACACCACTCCATGCCACCTCACTGTGGGACACTGCACTCTTCTCCACTCCACTCTATGCCACTGCACTCTACAGTATACTACCTCACCCTACGCCTCTCTACTCTACTTTGTACCACTGTACTCTATGTCAATGCATTTTACGCCTCTCTACACCACTGCACTCTGCGCCTCTGCGCGCTATACCACTCCAGTCTAAACAACACCAATCTAGTCCGCACAACTCCAATCTATGCCTGTAAGAAATGGGGTTTCTGGTTGGCTAGGGTATGCACCTAAGCCAAGCAGAACCCACCCGCTCTAGTCAGGGCAACAGAGTTACACATCCAAGATAATCCCTGCTCACTCCCTTGGTAGCTTGGCACGAGCAGTCAGGCCTAACCCAGAGGCAATGTGTAAAGCGTTTGCACAACACACACAACACATGTGATGCAAGATGTACACCACAAAGTAATCACAACACTGAGCTATGTACAAATAAACTGTATTGCACCAAACATAATTATACCAACATTACACGTCAGTTATACCCTGCTACCTTAGCAGTTGTCAGAATGTTATACAAGTTACTAATATTCTGCAAGGATAAGCAGTTGTCACATTAGAACACGTAAGCATTCAGGATTCTGCAACATAAGCAGTAGTCAGGAATCACAGTAAATAAATGTATGCTCTTGTATGCAAAAGAAATTATCATAAGGGCCTATATCGGGAACATTACAAAATTAAATGGCAAGTCATGAGAGAGTAAACAGAACATCAGAACATACATTCAGCATCCCATCAATAAGCAGGTTACCACATTTCTTCCCTAAGTCCATACCTGAAACTTGAGAAAGAGTATGTCCAAACGAGTCCCTGGTCTTAAGGTGAGAAGGCATTCCCAGGGCCTAGAAGCCAACAAGAGTGGACACGCCGGCACTCCTCTGCACAGAGCGGGGACCCTATGCTGATATACCGGGGGAAGAGGGTGATACACCCCCCCCTCCTACATTAATATCGGGCCCTGCCTAGGGCACGACAGGTGACGAAGGTTTGGAGCGTTGCGCTCCTTTTTCCACAGCTGGGGAAAAGGGGAAGAGGCACTTCTTTCTTCCCCCTGTGTCCCGCTGCTCAAGGCCCTCTCTGGGAGAGGCTGCACTATGGACGGTCGACCTTAGTCGGGGGCCATCCCGTTGTCGTTCTGCCTTGACCGGGCGGTGCCTCCGCTGAAGCTTTCCTCCATCCGGCAAGGCACTCTGACTGCTCAGCCCCCGGACATCCTCCAGTAGGTCGCGCTTCCTTTTGCAGGGCGAGGGCTCTGAGGGCCTGGGCTTCCTGGCCCCAGGGCCTGTCTTCCTCCTGCACTGGCCCTCAACAGCGCCCGACCCGGTGCGCAAGTGCCCTATTGTCCCGGGCCGCGGCGGCGAAGTGCGGATTCCCCGCGGCTCCTTCCTGTGCCCCGGGGGCACCACCAGCAGCTCTCTTGAGCCCTGGGGGTACTGATCTCAGCACACTTCAGATGCGCATCGTTCGATACATGCGCTCGGGCCGCGGCTGTGATTTTGCCTTGTGGAAAAGCGTTTACCAGTGCTGGGGGGCCACTTCCGGGAGCCCAGGTTGCAGCGGTGAAGCTTATTTTACGGCCAACGGGCCTAGAGCTGCGGGGGAAGCACAAAGGAGTAGCTCTCACCCGGCGCTAGGTAAGGAAAAGCAGCCCTCCTTCGCCTGAGTTCGTTGCAGGGGTCAGGGGCCACGGCACCCTGCCCCTGGAGACAAGAGAGGAGGAGGGGGAAGCACAGGACTGCAGGCCCAACAACAGGCCAGCACAAGGGGTGCAGGTGATGGCAGTTCCTCCTAGTGACCAGGCAGGTCACAGGTCAGCACAGCAGCAGCAGTTCAAGGTGGTTCCTGGTGAGTACATTCAGCAGCGTTCCGTGTCCAGTTCCAGGTAAGTTTCTGGAGTCCTAAGAATGTCTAAATTGTGGGTAAAATTTCCCGTACTTCTTCTCAATTTACAGTGTCTTTGTCAATGAGGAGCATGGGGGTTCCATCCAGTTACAACTGGTTCTGGGAGTGCACTTTCTCTCCTCCAACACAGGCTCCAAACATCAGTGGGGGTAAATGACCCTATTGTGCGAGGTCAGGGCATAGTCTTTACAAATGCAGGTGTGCCCCTCCTCTCCCTTCTCTCAGCCCGGGAAGCCTATACAATATGTAGATGCAGCTCTGTGACACCTCCACCCTCCCTGTGTACAGGCTATCTGAAAAGTATGCACAAAGCCCCAACTGTCAGTCTTCCCAGACGTGGATTGGAGTCAAGCTGCAAAAAAAACCAGAGCCGTAAGCACAGATAAATGTACACTTTCTAGAAGTGCCATTTCTGTATTAGTAATAAAAAATACACCTACACTGGCAAGCAGCATTTCTCATCACTATCACAACCATATCAAACATGCCTACGCTACCCCTCGTAAATCAGACAATACCCCTTACACATACGGCAGGGCATTTCTAATGCAATCCTATGAGAAGGCAGCACTCACAGCAGTGCGACACCAAATTAGGCTGTTTGTCACTACCAGAACAGGCAACGCAACCTGGCACATGTCCTGCCTTGTACATACATGGCACCCTGCCCACAGGGCTAACTAAGGCGTACCTTAGGGGTGACTTACATGTAGTAAAAGGTGAGTTCTGGGCCTTGCAAGTAAATTTAGATGCCAGGTCCCTGTGGCAGAAAACTGCACACACAGGTCATGCGCTAGCAGGCCTGAGATAGGTTTGAAAGGCTACTTCAGTGGGTGGCGCAAGCAGCGCTGCAGACCCACTAGTAGCATTTAATTTACAGGCCCTGGGTATAGGGATACCACTTTAAAAGGGACTTATAGGTAAATTAAATATGCCAATTAGGTATACGCCAATCATACCAATTTTACAAGGGAGAGCACATGCACTTTAGCATTGGTTAGCAGTGAAAAATTGCTCAGAGTCATAACGTCAGCCAACAAAGGTCAGAAAAATAAGGAGGCAAAAGGCAAAAAGTCTGGGGAATGATCCGGTAAAGGGGCCAGTCCAACAATGCCACTCTGAAACACTGCACTGTACGCCACTGCACTCTCTGCTAATACACTCTATGGTAGTGCACTTTACTCTGTAACACTCAACTTTATGCACCTGCACTCTGTAACAATACATTGTATGCCACTCTAATCTACTCAATGCCATGGCACTCTACACCACTTTACTCTATGCCATCACCCTCTATGCCACTCTTTGCAACTCCACTCTACCCTGCACCTCTCTACTCCACGCCACTTCACTCTACTGTGAAACACACTACTTTATGCCACTGCACTCTGTGTTACTGCATTCTATGCCACTCTCCCCTACACCTCTCCACTCTATGCCACTGAACTCTACTCTGAAACAATCTATTCAACGCCACTGCACTCTACGCCACTCTGCCCCACTGCACTCTAAACCACTGCACTCTACTTCAGTGCACTCTACGCCAATGCACTCTAAACAACTGCACTATATGCCACACCACTCTGACACTCAACTCTGAAACACTACACTGGCCGCCACTATACTCTATACCACTCTAATCTGTACTACTCCATTCTGCACCAATACACTCTATTCCAGTGCACTCTGTAGCACTCTACTCTGCATAACTCCACTCTACGTCACTGCACTTTACAGCACTATACTCTGCTCTGCACCACTCTACGCCACTGCACTCTGTGCCATTCTGTGCCACTCGAGTCTACTCTTCACTCTATGCCACTGCACCACTCTGCACTACTGCACTCTCTGCCACTCTATTGTATGTCACTCTACTCAACTGCACTATATGCCACTCTACTCTGCCCCATGCCACTCTGCCACTGCACTCTACGCCAATGCACTCTAAACAACTGCACTGTAAGCCACTGTCCTTTACTCTGCACCACTGTACTCTACACCACTGCTCTCTGTACCACTCTACGCCACTCTACTCCACTGCACAGACACTCTATCCTGCAACATTGCACCCTCCACCACTGTACTCTATACCACTCTACTCTGCACTACTGCATTCTATGCCACTGCACTCTACAGCACTATACTCTACTCTGCACCACTATCCACTACTCCACTCTGCACCACTCTACGCCACTGCACTCTATGCCACGCAAGATTACTTGGCACTCTATGCCACTGCACAACTCTCCACTACTGCACTCTCTGCCATGCTATTGTATGCCACTGTACTCCACTGTACTCTATGCCACTCTACTCTGCCCCATGCCACTCTATGCCACTGCACTCTACACCAATGCACTCTGAACTTCACTGTACGCCACTGCCCTCTACTGTGCACCACTGTACTCTACGCCACTGCTCTCTGTGCCACTCTACACCACTGCACTGACACTACTCTGCAACATTGCACTCTCTGCCACTGTACTCTATACCACCCTAATCTGTACTACTGCACTCTACTCCACTGCATTCTGTGCCACTGTACTCTACAGCACTATACTCTACTCTGCACCATTCCACTCTTCACCACTCTAAGCCACTGCACTCTATGCCACACAAGCCTACTCTGCACTCAATACCATTGCACCACTCTACACTACTGCACTCTCTGCCACTCTAGTGTATTCCACTCTACTCCACTGCACTCTCTGCCACTCTACTCTGTCCCACGCCACTGCACTCTAAACCACTGCACTCTATGCCAATGCACTTTAAGCAACTGCACTGTACCTCATTGTGCTCTACTCCACTGCTCCTATGTCACTCTACTCCATTTTACACCACTATGCCACTAACTTTTAGCCATGCTGAACAGAAGCCACTCTGGTGCATAACATGGCAAAAACACATTGGCAAAGCCAATAACTCTTGCGTAGACGAGACCTATTGGCTTTGACAATGTTTGTTAGTACTATGAGGTACTGAGGTCACTGAAAGAACTGTGAATGTGTAAGCCCTTATTTTAAACATGCATTACACACATCAATATATAGGCTGCTACAAAATGTGCAAATATATTTTGGTTAAATAAAAAAAAAGTCCTTCTAAAATACAGATCTGAACAATATACAGTTTATACATAGTATTAACATGTTTTATAACAGTCCAATAAAATCACGCACTCCTCAGCTAACCTTGGAACACCCCTACAGTACCTCTCTAAAAGAAAATGTCTTTGTCATCAGAAAGCTTCAAGTGACTCCTTTGATTAAAGTCAAAGCATGTTTCCAAGCCCCTTTACATTTGCAGATTTACCAATTGCGCAAATCCTTTCTTTAGGGAAGGAATCATTTCTTTAGGGAAGGAGACACTATGGCAAGAAGGCCTTTTCTTATCTTTCTGCCCCTCCCTCCCTCCCTCAGAGCACAGGAGACTCCCTGCCTTTCAATACAGCTGGGGAAACTGATCTGTCCTAATTACATTTTGTCCTTCAGGTGAAAGGCTAAAATTATGGACACATGCTGTCAGGCGAAATTACGGCAGTCGTGAAAATTACGGACAGGTGGTCACCCTATGATCCAACAGCCTCCTTGATATTCGCCAGGGACTAAATTTCTTTGCCTATAACCCGCACACACTTAGAGGCCCATTCAGAGCAATTTTGTGTTCACAACATAATCACTATAGATAGGAGCAATCTGCCCTTGAGTATGTTGATGCCATGACTGTAACCTAAAAAAGTATTGTAAAGGCATTTCTTCAGACACTTGGTCATGAAACGTCACCGACACTGTCCACAGCCGGATCAGTTACCATGATACTCAACAAATTGGTTCACAACTGCATTTCCCATCTATACCTGAAAACATAATCACGTTGTGCATCAGTAACATCCACCACGGTAGATTCTAGAAGCACAGCTGTCTCGAGCTTTGCCGTTTAAACGGTGTGTTTGTTCGAGGTTACAATCATTCATCAAAAGTTGGAGTCAGTTGTGAGCTTTCGGACCTCACCTAGATCGTTAATTTCAGTGCACATTTCTACCTGCCTGCAATGCCTCTAAGGCTTTGGTACTCTTTAGTACTGCACAAAAACACACCAATTCATTCTGAAACGCCGGAAGAGTTGGGTTCCATCTGTTCGAGGTAATTGTTAATTCATCTTTACTTTAACCATCAGCTCACAGGGGGAAGCTGAGTCTTTTACCTAGAGTGAAACATGGAAAAATGATGGGAGAGAACAGCCTACACAGTATCCTAGAGGATACAGAAGAGAATTCCGGAGCAGAGGAGACACAGGGTCTTCCACTGATGACATATCCTGCAAGAAACTACTTTGTTGCACTCACATCCCGTTTACAATTCGCTTTGAAGATACTGCAAAGCCTTAAGCAATACTTTGAAGTCCTACACAAAATACTATTTGTAATTGTTTGAAATCGAGATATTGAAATACATATTATTCCCAGAACGCACTGAACCATTTCAGTATCTTTCAGCATTTTTTTCAATTTAAAATTGCTGTCGGTCTTGATGTACCGTATGCTGTACAACAGCAGATCAGTTCCGAAGGAGCGTGCAGGCAATGCTCACACAACATTACATTCAAAATGGTAATTGATATAAATGCCCTGTGGCAGGAAACCAATAGTATTTCTGCATTTAGTTATAATTAACGAATTAACAGTTAATAGAACTTTTTGTGATGACAAGTTTGCATTAATATCAAGCATGCACCGTCTTCTAATTTTCTTTTTATTTTGGCTTTTAGGTCTCTCCTTTTTGTATGCCTTTTATTCATGATTTATTAGCTATATTTATTGTCTATATCAGTTTATTGCTCCTGATTGGATCGCTTTAGTTCCTATTCTTGTGTTGATCCCAGGGCCGGCTGCTCCTTAAGGGCGGAGGAGCGCCACCCCCGCAAGCAGCAGCAGCTGCAAAACCTTTACAAGAAAACGATAATAACCAGTGTTTGTTATTGTTTCCTTGTAAAGGGGTGGGCCATGGGGGTGACGAATGTGAGGGGGAGTGGTCAGCACTGTCTCGGGGCGGCCAAACACACATGCGCACAGTGCTCTCTCGGAGAGAGCCTGCACAGGTTTCCAGTCTGCCTGGGAGTACCCTAGCTGGGCGCTCCCAGCCAATCCTGATGTTGCACAGAGCAGGGCAGGTGGCAGGGCAGGATGGCAGCCTGTGCCTGCCTGTAGCCAGCAGAGGAGTGGGTGCGTTATTCAGATAAGTGTATTTAAAAAAAAAAATGTATTAAATATATTTTCTCCAAGCCGCCCACCTGCTCCCACCTTCCCCTCACATGCGCCCCCCTGCCCACTTTAACATCCAGGAGCCACGACTGGTTGATCCCCCTAATAAGCCCCTTTCAAAATGCATTTCGGTCTTACCTTGCTTTGATTGAGCTGTATCATTCCATTGCTGATGTAACTACCATGCATTGCAATGCACGCGAAACTATTTGTCTCCCACTCTCTATCGCTCAAGTTTCACTCTCCTTTGACCCCGTTCTGTTTTTCAAAATGATTAGCTCACCCCAGCTTGTTTGCCTTCCTGACCCCCTTCTGCTGTTTACACATCGGGTGCCTCATCTGGGTGAATTGCTCTTTGGGAAGTCATAGCCACAGTCGAAATCACATCTTGCCATCTTTTTTTATTAATGATAAAATTATACTTTGAGCTAATGTTACTGCCAGAGGCAGCTTCGCTACTTCAAAATGTAGCGCTGCACCAAGAAAGGAGGAGCACAAACAGGTTCAGTTGTACCAAAGACAGCAACCGATGGGTTACCTGTCTTTTTTTAATTCCATGCCTCTGTATTTTCATAGTTGGTCAACGATTGCCAAATGAAGGTGCGTGACATTTCTACTATTGTTTACAGGGTGCCAGACGTTGTTAGTAGTTGTGTGTATAACGTGTTTGTGCGTGTTAGACATTTCCTAATTTTCTGGTTTCCCACCCGTTTGCCTGCCTGTCTTTGCCATAGCCCCATCTCACCTATTAAACTGTCTGTCCATCCAAAACTACACGCGAGCGCCTTAAATTCGAGTCACCATTAATTGCACTTGTGTTTATTCTCATGCGTCTCTCTGTGGCCAACCAGCGTTTCTCTGATGCATAAGAAATTAGAATGTACCTGCAAAAGAGAGCTCTACCGGAGACTTATTCAGAGGCCATTATTGACTTTCGCTTCCACAAGCTCATACGGATGCCGGGGCAATCTTAGCTAAGGATAGCATTGTTAGCCATTTCCTTTTTGGATCATGTGTATCAGTAATCCACACACCTTAAATTAAGATTAATGTTTGGGCATACATATCAAAGAAATGCTGGAAAGAATAAAATATACGTGCAAAGTTATATTGAATCCCATCACTAAATATTTGGTGTGCTTTTACACTGAGTTTATTGATGAGCTTCTCTCCTAATATTATACTGAGCCATTTTTGCATTCTCTGCAGTTAATTTTTCTTTTTGCTTGCTGATGAATATATATGTATATATATATACATAAATATAAATAAATCCAATATATATATATTCACTGAAAAAACAAAGATTTCAGGTATATTTTAGTTAGTAAATAGAGTTAAAAAAAGACAGAAATTCACTTAAAAAAAACTCAAGGTTACAGGGACGTTCCAGTGCGGCTCACATTTTAAAGGTACCAAACCATAGAAATTCACCTGTAACAGTTAGTCGTCTCAAGTAACTGTAACTCATGCTCTAAGGGAACTATAACTAGTGCCCACACCATGCAGTTATCTGGTCAATAATTTTACTGCAGATGTTACAGTGACATTATTAATTATGTTATCAAACATGTCAAGAGTGCTGTAATTTGTGGGGTAATTAGTACGTGGCAAAGGCGCGAGTTATAGCCCTGGGAAGGTGGTGATTCCTGGGACTGCGGGGGGCATTGGGCCCAAGCAATCAAAATATAAATGCCCCTGGTACCTGGCCCACCAGGAGGCGCCATTTAAATAAGTGCAGGAACCCATGCTTGTTTTTTTTGTTTTTTAATTTTCAGCAGATTTGCCGCGATTCCCGGGACACCAGCACCAGAGTTAAGGCGCCAAGGTGTCCCTACCTTGGTCCCTTTTCTATTTTGTTTTACATTTTGTTTTGGGACTTGGCTGAAGTTGAGTCCCAACATGGCTGCCAACAACTCATTGTTGAAGTGTTGGCAGTTATTCAGATCTCACCACAAGATCAGGAGGGGTTGTGAATCCTTCACGTCCCCATTTATACAAATGAGGGGTTTTCTTTGATTTCTCTAAAATTTCTGGACAGATTTACACAAAATAACACAAAGGGTGCTTTCTGAACCAAGAGCTACCTTTCTGCTAACTTTGGTGTAATTCCATCCAGTAGTTTGGGCGCTATCGCTGTTCAAAATCCCTATGAAAATAGGAATGGGAAAAAAATGTTTTGGGACCCCCCCTTTTTCTCTGCCCCGCTTGACAGATCAGCCGGAAGTTTTCCAGACAGACGCTAAAGTGAGCATCATATTTTCTTGGAAATATTTGTGAAGATTCATGAAACAATGCTAATGGTATTAGCAAAATAAAGAACTAGCTATAACTATATAGTGGCAACTGCCACTAGGTTATATATATATATATATATATATATATATATATACGTTTTCATAATTTTAAATATTTCTTAAAATGGTATATTTACCAATGCAAATGTTGTAGCTCCACCCCATTTTTTGCACTCAAGTGGGGATCCAAAAATGGATTGGGAATTATGGTACCCTCTGTTTTTGGCTTATGTGGATGTACTGGAAAATATAGATTGGTCAGCTCAAAGAAAACGGTTAGTAGTTTAAAGCAATGAGGCAAAGCCCTCTAACCCTTTTGACCAGGGCAATAAACAAAATTATAAAAGGTCAATACAAGGGGGAAGTAATCCTAGACTTCCACGGTAAACTGTCTAGATGACAATTACATAAATACAATCCCTGTTATATTAATTATACTTTATTCATTTTTACTTTGTTAAAAAAAAATTCACAGCATGTACTGTACATGTTTTTTATACAATATCTGTGGTAGTAGGTGCTCCTATGTTAAAACACAGTGAAAGTGAATATTGTGAAGGATAGTGATATATACAATAGATACAGAAGGTGGTTAAGAACAATCTGGACTTCTAAAGGCTCCGTCAATCCAGGAAGCCCTGAAGTCACAGGATAATTTCAATCTACAATCCACATTCGATTTGTTGTTGACGTTACGACTCCGTTAAAAGACATAAATCATTAGAGGGTCATCATCAGGACTGAGGATGTTTCCTGTGGGTAGCACCTAGAGATTCCAGTGATTGGTTATTGCCTTCTGGTCAGTGTCTCCTACATTATCAAGTGTTATTAGAGGTGTGGTGGAGCCTGGAATGATTTTGTTCCAAAATATGGCGTGCTTCTTAAGCTCAGTGGGCCAGCCTTGTGATCAAATGGCTGGAGAGGCTTACAAAAGTTGTATATTTTTATTGGGCAATGTCCACTCGTATAGCCGGGAAACATTTACTTCAAGCTCCAAAGAAAACTGTTGTTACTTAAGCTTTGATTAGGTGGAGTAGGCCTAAAAGAATTTAATAACTTACCTCCTTTAATGGGAGGTGGGGATATGAATGTTTTCGACCAAGGTGTCAAACGATTGAGTACACATTTTAGAAGGAAAATTAATACAGTGACTGAAAATTTTTAGTTCTACTCAGGGGCACAAAAGAAAGACGAGTCAATAGAAGATTATGTAGCTGTTTTACGAACATTAGCCAGTTCCTGTAAATTTGAAATTAAAACATATGATCAAGTGCTAAGAGATCAAATAATGATGAAAATACAGAGTAAAAAGATACAAGAAAACTGTGGGCTGGAACAGAATCCTCTGAGTCATAAAAAAATTGCTAGAGGCATTGAACAATCTGAAAAGTATTTTAATGAAATCAGAAACCAGCACATCAAAAAAACAAGATTCTAATTCAGGAGTCAGTATTGTGGAAAGTCAGATGTTACCCAGAAACAGAAGAGATGCAGAAAAGAAAAAATGTTGGGAATAAAAAATAGTATTTGTTGTTTCAGATGGGAAAGTTAATTTCATGTGGGTAATGTTAAGAATTGCATGGGATACAGTATGGGTCAATTGCAAAAAAAGAGACATTTGGAAAGAGTAAAAAAATCAGGAGCAACTTAAGATTCAATTGTATTTTGGGTGATGAAGAAAATGAAGACTATGTAGATTTCAATTCTATTTTATGTATGAGTGACACCAAATGTAAAAGTCTACTTAAAGCATGTTAATTGTTGATGAAAAACCTGTAACGATGATGGTTAATTCATTTGCTTGGTATAGCATTATTGGGAAAACGTTATATGATGAAGTATGGGGAAGTAGAAAGTTGTCTCCACCTGATATTTAACCAGATGGGGACTCCGGTCACAAGATTGACTTGCAATGATATTTTTGGGTAGATTTACAATTTAACAGGAGTAGGACAAAAGGCAATGTGGCAACAAAACGTTATGCCATACTAAAATGGCTTCATCAACAAGAATTAGGTATAAGATTAGATCCTAATGCTTCTCCGTCAGTGTATGCTATTACACCTGATAGAAGTGAGAATATTTATACTATAAAGACATTGTTTCCAGATTTGTTTCAGGAGAAATTGGGGAATATGTTGACATCAAGCACATAATCATATTGAATAAGGGAGCAATACTGGTTAGGCACATAGGTCCTCATTATAACATTGGCGGTAAATCCCGCCTAGCGCCTCGGCAATGGCCTCAAAAAGACCACCCGCCATGGCTACCTACCGTCCACCATAATAAGACCGTAGCTGGAATTCCGCAAGAAGGCTGGTGGAATTCCAGCTACGGTCATGGTGGCGGATGGCGGTAAGGTGGCGCTGCTGCCAGCAGCAGCGCCACGCCAGTAGAACGCCGCTGACCATATCATGACACATGATATGGCCTGGCGGTGTTCTGCTGGTGGACGCTGCTGCTGACAGCAGTGCTACGTCCCGTCTCCTGCCTGAGGACCCCTGGATCCAGGTAAGTCGGCTTCTCCAACAGGGGAGGAGAGAGGGGGGAGTTGTGGTTGTGTGCGCGGGTGTACATGTTTTTGTGTGCCTGCATGTGTGTGTGAGGTGTGTGGAATGCGTGTGTGCATGAATGGGTGTGAGCGTGTATGTTGTGTCGTGTGAATGCTTGTGTGCTTTTATGTATTTTAGTGTGTGTTGCGATGTGTGTGTATGAATGTATGCATATGTGTGTGGATGTGGGTATGTGTGTGTGTATGAGTGTGTATGTCTGCGCGTGTAGGTGTATGTATGTCAGGGGGTGGTTGGGAGGTAGAGGGGGAGGGTCGGGGAAGACTCCGAGGAGGGGGAGTTGGTCAGGGAAGACCCCTATCAGTGTCAGGGAAGGAATTCCCTGACATTGATGGTGCCTACCGCCATGGTTTTCGTGGCGGTAAGATTGCCACGAAAACCATGGCGGTAGGCAGGATCATAATCCCGATGGTGAGATTGTGACTGCCGCCTGGCTGGAGACTGAAGTCAGCACGGCAGACGGAGTGGTACATTGGCGGGTTGGCTTGAGCCAAACTGCCAATGTCATATTTTGGGGAAAGGTACCGTCAGCCTGTTGGCAGTACCTTTCTCGAAAATAACAGCGTCTACCAGTCAGGGCTTAAGTCAGGAATGTTCCTTTAACCTATCGTGACACACTTAAAGGCATGTTGAACAAGCTTGAGGTGAAAAAATTATAGACCCATAGTCTTCTGCTTGGGTATCTCCCATTGTTTTATTCCTTGAAGGTTCTGGTGAACTTGGTTTATATATAGATCTGCATAGTCTAAATAAAGAAATTTGAGTAAACAAACACACTTTACCCAATATTCATGAGATGCTAATCAACACTAACAGGTGCTACAGTTTTTTCCACTGTATATGTGGCAAGTGCCTACCACCAAGTGAGTTACACAAAGACTCTAGATACCTCATGGCGTTTGTGACACCTGAAGGCATGTAACAGTATTTGCATATGCCATTTAGGCTGGAAAGTGCAACCTCAGTCTTTCAACGTCTAATGAAGTGTGTATTGGAAGGGGTTTAAGGAGCTGTTGCTTTCCAGGATCATATATTGATTTTTGGAAAGACTTATGATAAAATCTTACAAGATGTATGGAAAAGACTGCAGAGCAGAGGATTGACATTAACATTTCCAAAATTCTAATTCAGACAGGATAGAGTTGAATATCATCAACATGAAATTTCTAAAAAATGTATCAAACTTAAATGCAACCATGTAGAAATTATTTTAAATGCCTCAGGACCTACCTCTAAAGACCAATTGTTTTTCGATTTTAGGGTTCACAGAATTTTACAGGGAACTTGTACAAGATTATGCAACCAAAGTGTATCCTTTTGAACAACTACTAAAGTAAAATGCTAAAAGCGAATAGTGTATGGAACAGCAAGAAGAGTTTAAACTGTTGAAGTGAGAAAAAGTGCATCATTTTTTTTAAAATCCTAGGTAGTGGGAAAAGAATGCCTTATATCAGTGGATGCCAATAGCCTGGGATTGGATGAGGTGCTCATGCAGATAGACAAACTTGAAGAATAGGTAGTTTCAGATGCCTCCAGGTAACTAAAGAATTCAGAGTACAATCATTTTACCATCAAAAAGAATTATTGGCCTATACTTGGGCAGTGCAACATTTTCATCAATTCTTGTGGGAACAAAATGTGTTTTAAGGACTGACCATAAACAGTTGGTCAATATACTAGCTTCGGGGGCGGTAGAATGTTGACTGCCCGTCTAGCAAGACTGGCAGCCAAGCTACAGGAATATTAGTATGTTGTCGAGTACGTATGTGGTTGTGTAAATGTGCATTCTGATTGCATGTCCCAATTACATACAGCAAATTAACAGAATTCGACAGAAGAAGGCGGAATGTGATGTGGCACTCTCCTTAGATGAGGTGACTAGTTGGAATGCGAATGACAATGCAGTGAAACTGATTTCTGAAGTAACATGGAAGGAAGCCATGTGTAGTTACAATGTCCTCCATGATATTCAAACATATTTGGAAATAGGCTGGCAAGAAGAAAGAAAGCTGACTGGTGAAGTAGCTTAATTTTTCAAGGTAAAATAAGAATTGATGGATTCTGATGGGATAGTCATGAGAGGTAACAAAACATTCCCACCTTAGAAATTGAGGAAATCCATTTTTATTTTGGCATATGAAGGTCATATGGGTGTCTACCATGAAAAGGAGAATACAAGAGCTTTATGAGAGACCTGGGATAGATGGTATGCCTAATATTTGGGCGGGGAAAGGCAGATCTTGTGCAAGTAGTGATAAGTCAGCTAAAGCATTAGCAGTTGAAGTGGGTCCTATTGAATATGCCCAAGGTACTTGGCAGAAATTAGGAGTGGATATTTTGGGGCCTTTTGAAGCATTACCAAGTGTTAGACTTTTCATCCTTGGCATGGTCTCCCTTAACGTTTTGCCTCTGTT
Source organism: Pleurodeles waltl (assembly GCF_031143425.1). Taxonomy (NCBI): domain Eukaryota; kingdom Metazoa; phylum Chordata; class Amphibia; order Caudata; family Salamandridae; genus Pleurodeles; species Pleurodeles waltl. The sequence continues at coordinate 551,802,793 of NC_090445.1, forward strand.
CCCCAGGTTGTTGATGTGTGCTGGACTCTGATTTTGCTGTTTTTATTACTCTGGGCACTTTACCACTGCTAACCAGTGCTAAAGTGCAAGCGCTCCTGTTTAAAATGTATACGTAATTGGTTCTCCATGATTGGCATATTTGTTTTACTGTTAAGTCCCTAGTAAAGTGCACTAGAGGTGCCCAGGGCCTGTAAATCAAATGTTACTAGTGGGCCTGCAGCACTGGTTGTGCCACCCACATAAGTAACCCTGTAATCATGTCTCAGACCTGCCACTGCAGTGTCTGTGTGTGTACTTTTACACTATAAATTGGACTTGGCAAGTATACCCACTTGTCAGGCCTAAACCTTCCCTTTTCTTACATGTAAGGCACCCCTAAGGTAGGCCCTAGGTAGCCCCTGGGCAGGGTGCAGTGTATGGATAAGGTAGGACATATAGTAATGTGGTTTCTATGTCCTGACAGTGAAATACTGCCAACTTCGTTTTTCATTGTTGCAAGGCCTGTCTCTCTCATAGGATAATATGGGGGCTACCTTTAAATATGATTAAAGTGTAGATTCCCCTAGAGAGTAGATGGACATGTGGAGTTTGGGGTCCCTGAACTCACAATTTAAAAATACATATTTTAGTAAAGTTGATTTTAAGATTGTGCGTTTGAAAATGCCACTTTTAGAAAGTGAGCATTTTCTTGCTTAAACCATTCTGTGACTCTGCCTTGTTTGTGGATTCCCTGTCTGGGTCAGTTTGACAGTTGGGTTGTTTTTCACCTCGCACTAGAAAGTGACACAAAGGGAGCTGGGGTGTAACCTGCATTTCCTGATTAGCCATCTCTGCTAGGAGGGAGGGGTGGAGTGGTCACTCTCATCTGAAAGGACTGTGCCTGCCTCTGACAATGCAGACTCCAACCCCCTGGTGTGTGTCTGAGGCCTTGCTTGGGCAAGGCAGGATTTCACAAGTAGGTGGGAGTCCCCTTTGAAGAAAGGTGACTTCAAATACTAAAATGGGTATAAGAAGGGCACCCAAATCTCCAGACTTGAGAAACACTTCTGGAACCAAGAAGAACCTCTGCCTGGAGAAGAGCTGATAGCTGAGGAAGAAGTGCTGCCCTGCCTGTGACTGTGCTTTGTGGAGCTTTCCTGCAGTGCTGCTTCTGCCAGAGTAAGAGAGCAAAGACTGGACTGTGTGTGCCTTCCATCTTGTGAAGAAATCTCCAAGGGCTTGAGTTAGAGCTTGCCTCCTGTTGTTTGAAGTCTCAGGGACAGCAAAGACTTCTCTCTGCCAGCACCTGGAGTCTCTGGAGAGAATCCTGCTCTGACAAGTGGTGCCCTATCCAGTCCCTGGGCCCTTGAAAGGAAAGCTGGTGGAAATCCAAGGAAATCGACTGTGGACGACTCTGGACCGACGCCGCTGCTGAATCCGGTAACGCCGCCTGCACCCGACGCCGTGACCTTCGCTGGAACGCGACGCTCTTCGCAGGCCCGACGCTGCTGCAGCCCCGCTGAAGTCCGCGACTCTGTGGAAGTCGCCGCACCACGTCGTGACCGAAGCCGCTCGAAGTGCACGGATTCAACGTTTCGCATAGACGCTGCGATCCCCGACTTCGCACATCGGCTTGTTTTCACTCTTCACCAAAGGTACTGTACTTGGGGGTCTACACGACTCCGTGTCCGGCGCCGCTGGTGGCTTGTTGGGAACGACTCCGTCACGACGCCGTGTTAACATCTCATCGAACCATTTTTGTTTCTTAGCGCTATTTTTGAGTTTAATCTTTAAAAATTCATAACTTGACTTGTGTATGTTGGATTTTTGTTGTTATGGTCTTGTTTTGTTTAGATAAATATTTCCTATTTTTCTAAACTGGTGTTGTGTCATTTTGTAGTGTTTTCATTAAGTTACTGTGTGTGTTGGTACAAATACTTTACACCTAGCACTCTGAGGTTAAGCCTACTGCTCTGCCAAGCTACCAAGGGGGTAAGCAGGGGTTAGCTGAGGGTGATTCTCTTTTACCCTGACTAGAGTGAGGGTCCTTGCTTGAACAGGGAGTAACCTGACTGTCAACCAAAGACCCCATTTCTAACACCAAGCAAGGAGGCGCATGCCATTGTTGTGGTTGATTATTTCACTAAATGACCTGAACTGAAAATAGTAGAAAAGATTAATGCAGATTAAGTTATAGAATTCCTTGATGACATTTTAGTTGTCATAAAGTTATAAATGAAGAACTTATATCTGATAATGAGCCCCAATTTGTAAGCAAAGATATAGATGTTTTTTTGAGCAGATGTGGAGTTGTACACAAGGGAGTGTCTAATTATCACCCACAGGCAAATGGTTAAGTAGAACAGTTTAACAAGGTGGTTAAGGAGTCGGTTCAATTGGCCATAAAACGCAGGTATTCTTGAAGGAAAGCTTTAAATGTCACCTTATTAACATACAGCTAGTCACCTAATTCTGTTACAGGTCTGCCTCCATTTGAAATGCTGCAAGGAAGGAAGCTGAGATTAAAGTTGATGCTGTGGTGGTTGAGACGGAAAAATGTTAGCAAAGCTGACACTGATTTTGCCAAATTCAGAGAACCTGTGGAAAATTACCTGAAAAAGATGTGTGGGAATGGTCCTAAAATTACATCTCTTTGTTCTAAGTTAAAGGTTTATGATGTTGTGGGAGTGAAAATGAGAGGAGTGCAGAATAAGAAATTGGCCAAACGGTCAGATCCTGCAAAAATTGTGAAAATATTTAGCAAGGCAGTGAGAAGGTGGTAAGATATAGAATTTCAGCAGAATCTCAGTGTGCAAAAATGCATTAGTGAAAGGTCAGGCATCACTGAGTGGTGATTACGAAGGTTCTTACTTTGGCATGTGTTGACCTAACAATAGGAGAATTTCAGGAAGGGGGATAAATCAGGTGGAGCAGATGGTGTAAAGTCCACAAGTTCTGGCAATACGGCTCAATGAACCTGTGAAACGTGTGGCGATGGTGGATGAGATGATGCACACAAAGAGTCTGCGAGTACGGGTGAAACACATAATGGTACTGCTTCTCAGAATTCCAATGAGAGAGTGATGGGTGAAGGAAATTACATTAATATCCATAGAAGTACATGAGCAAAAAACATTCCAACCAAATTGAAAGATTTCGTACAATTCTAACAAGTGCTTTTCTGTATTATATTCCTGCATTTTCCTCATTTATATATTGTTTCTGGTTTCATGATTGTCTGTTTTTGGCCTCCTTATTTTTGTTGTTCAAAGGGGAGGTGCGTAGTGTTTACTTTAAGTAGTTGTTATTCTATAGAATGTTATGTTGGAATCTAGGGATGTCATGTTGGGGAATATTCTTCGGAGTGACGGTTAAGGAATAAAAAATAATATGTAGTTATTAAGCTGCTCTTCTCTTTTAAAGAAACACACCTCATCATTCTCAACCTGTGTTTGTGTATTTGCTACACCCACCATAGTTCTTTTGTCCTCCTTTGCCTCTTCCCCCACCACTCTTTCCTAAGACCCACCCACTCACCCCTGTCCACTGCCCAACACCATTGGCTTTGTCTAATACGAATGTTTAAAAAATGTGCCTGCATTGGTACAGCAAACAGTGGTGACCAAACTTTTTAAAAGCCTATTTTTTATACTTGAAAGTTGGGCACCACTTTCTGCAGCATGGCATGATACAATGCTGCACAATGCAGTGGTCATTTAAAAGTATAGAAACTATTTTTTTCTTGCTTTCAAGATGGCTCCCATGTTGAATCATGTCTCACAATACTCACATCAATCTTGAAAGTATGACACCATTTTTAAGCTGGCCCTTCCTTGTGTCATGTCATGTTTCATTACACAACATGCTTTCCATCTTGAAAATATAAAAAATAGACTTTTGAGGTAGGTTGTTTCTACTAGCGGCTTTGACAGTACCAGTATATTGTAAAAGCACCCAACATGGGAAAAACCAATACATATGTCTAACTGCATTGGCAAAACAAGACTGATTGGCTACAAGAATGCTTGTTAACCTTACAGCCTCAAACCTCGTTAACCTTACAGCCTCAAACCTCATTAACCTTATCACAGCAGTAGTCATGTCTTTACCCCTAGGTATAACTGTTAAACATCTCCCTGCTTATAACAGTTAGCTCATAAATTAATGTTTCTTCTCTTCCTCCCATCACATTATCCTTATGTGATTAAATATGTGACCTAACCTGGCATGGATGTCTAATCAGAACATGGAACTGCAGCTCTCCTTCAAATTCACCTTTGAAAAGTGGGAGAAATTTTTGCCAGCCACCATGAACATATATCTGCTTTACCCTCAACTAAGACAAAACCCTTTAGCTAAAAACAGAGCTCAAATTAACAGGAACTATTTTCCCTGATCTGAAGGTGCCCTGTATGTTCCAAGAATTTATCGTTGCTTCTGGCCAGTGCTTGTGTTTTATAAATACTAAGTAAGCAAACTGTGGCTCAATGGTTAGAGCGGCAGACCCTGAAGCAGAGATCTGGCTCAAGACCAGGGTTCAAGTCCCGCTTCGGCAGGTCTTGGGCTCAATTCCCCTTGACCAGATAATTCTCGCCTCGGTGCCTAATCTAATTCATGGGTCCCACTCTGCAACTCTGGGCAATAGCTTGCTTAATCTCCACAACGGCCCCAACAGCGCTTGGATGCCTGGCTTCACCCTGGGGGTGCTCAGGAGTGGGTGCCTCACAGGGAAAAAGCCAGGAGGGGTTCCATAGCGGTATGAGTACAGCGCCTTGAGACCCTAACGGGTGAGTAGTGCGCTATACAAGTGCTAATTTACATTTACATGTTCTTTGTCTTATTTGTTAAATCTTGTGGGATCTCAGTGGCAGAGATGTCTGGAATTAATTACTACAGTGGAAATCTGCACTTCTAATGCGTTTTGGGTAGAGCTGCCAGTAGTTGCAATTCTTCAAAAATCTCTCAAATTGGCCTCATCTACGGAAATTGTAAGGGTAACAAATGTCTTTCTTTCATTTTTGCATGATGTACTGATGCCTAGCTTTTGTGAGTTTTACTTTATAATTATGTAAGATAGAATGTGTAGTTACACCTCTCCCTGAGATAGTCTCTTGGTACTACTTACAGAGTTTGATTAAGAGGTTGATTCTGACTCAAATCAAACATACCTACTTTATTGACCTGAAATGGGTGAATGGCTAATTGTACCTGCTGGCATTTAAACCTGTGACTAAGGGGTAAAAAATTGATTTTGTACAGTTGATGAATAAGATGTTGCAGTTTTTAATGAGCTCCCCTGCAGTCTGCCTTTCGCATCAACATTGAATAACATTATGCTTGCTCTGGTAAACGAATAACCTGTGCAAAGTAGTATGACTGTTTCCTTTCGATCTCAGGACAATCTTTAGATAATAGAAGATCTATGCTATCATTTCTGGCAACACTTTCTCAATACTGTGAAGCACATCGTTTGTAGCCTCGATTTATAATAAAGTGCCTTTTTTGACCATGCATCCATTGTGTATTCATTATGAAGTATAAAATTACCACAACAAGTTTGCGGTAATTTTCTGCCATGTTTGTTGTAACCTAAATATTACATTCCATAAGCTAGTTGTGTGGATGATTGGTGCTTGCCTATCTTACACATGGCAGGAGTTCACCTAGATCCCATCCAGTCTAAGTGTGTTGGCTGTTTACAACTCTAAAGTTGTACTTTTCATTTGGAAGTCAAACTCCTCCAGTAAGAAAGGCAGAATGCTGAAGTTGACCACTGACCCTCAAAGTAGTACAACTTTGGGTTTGGTAACAAAAGCTTCAAGTGAGATAAAGCTGGATTCTTTGCTAAAGGGAAGTCTTCAAAGGCATGGCTTGGTTCCATTTCCTACGCTTTGAATTTTTTTTGTTTTCAGAAATAACTCTCAAGTGATGTGAGATAGAAAGATGTAGCCGGTGAGTGCTTGCTGTGATTGGGTATTTCTCTTTGTGGTCCTGTCATACCTTTGTCTGGAAAAAGATCAGAGAAGAAATTATCAATAGTTAAAAGTCATAGAGTTAGACAGTGAGTTACGCTTCCATGGAAGAAAAGCTACTAGTGTCCAGGTCACTCTCCAAGCAGGGATGCCGAAGGGACCAGTCTGTTCCAAAGTGGCTACCTTGTACTGTCATCCTGGATGGGACATTCTTCACTCTCTTTGCTTTAGCCTTTTGTGTCCCTGAGGTTAACAGAAGGCTGAGCAACTGACCATTTTAGAGGGATTCCAGTCCCCGGGTTCAAGTAGTGAGCTTCCAGATCTAGACAAAAATGTATGTCTTGAAAGTCTTCAGCACGGCTTGTGCTGATAGTGGGTTGCGATTTTCATCTTGTATGTTAGCAAATTAGTAGCTACAATCTCTGGCCCAAACTTTACAGAATTCCCACAGACCAACCATCCCACCGGTACACCAGTGCCTGTTTGCCAATGTATAAGATTTTCTAGAAGCCTTTCTGCAAAATAGCAGGACTCAGGCCCTCATTTCGAGTCTGGTGGGCCTTGGACCACCAGACTCGTAGTGGTGGTCTTACCGCCGCTGGGCCAGCATTAAAGACAAACCGCCAAAACTCAGCCTGTACCGCCAGGGTAGTGGGATCGCTGGGCCGGAGGTGAGCATGACTCAGCAGACCGCCAGCATTTTCATGGCAGTCGCACCGCCACAAAAATGCTGACAGTCATGCACCTGGTGACAGAAATCTCCGTTCCTGCCGCCGGCAGACACCCCCCCACATGATCACATACCTACATTCTTGCACCCCCACTGAATGCATGGGTATGCATTCAATTACAAACACCCACACACACTCGCACCCAAACACTCACTCAAATATGCCCATTCACTCACATGCACACACTCAGACACACGCATTCACTTGCATGCACGCACTCAGACATACACCCCCTTACCCCCGCATTCACACAAGCATACACACACACAACACCTCCCTACTTCCCTCGACATACATGCATTTATACACACACACAGACATCTCTTCCCCCCGCATTCATACACACACGCAAACACCACTCACATTCACACAACACCCCCCCAACCACCCCTCCTTTCAGATGATCAACTTACCTGCTTCTGAGAGGTGGTCGTCTGGGAGGGGATGGGTCACTGCGCTTTCCATTACCGGCACCGCACTGCCATGCAGGAAACCGCCGTGCCCTATTACGGGTCATAATATGGTGGGCGCAGTCCTGTTGGTGTGGCGGTGCCAGCAGTGGAAACTGCCTCTATTGGAACATCGGCCAGGCCTAAGGTGTCAGATATCCACCTGAAATCAGACAGAAGTCAGCACAACGTCGTAATATAGTGGTCTTCAGACCGCCAGCACTGGCGGTCTTTTGGCACCCGCAGCTTCAGCATTATTACATAAAGACCGCCAAAGTCGAAATGACCACCTCAGTATCCTATGTTCAATACTCCAAACCACTTCTCAGGACCTGCTATATGGAAATCAAGATCCACCCACTGTAACCATTCTGGAAATATGTCCCACACCACAAACTGGGAGTATCAACAGAATTCTGAAAGAAATGCATGGATCAAAGACCTGGTCCCTTGGCGTGCGCTCTATGTTCCTGTACAGACCCATCTACCACAGTCAAAGGTAGTAGTCCAGTGCTTATCCCCACAATCTTCAATGCGCAGGGAATTAGTGACATTTTCTTCATGCAGAAAAAACTTCAAGGCAGGGAGAGGCAACAAATGGTTAAGCAAGAAAATACCCACTTTCCAAGAGTGGCATTTTCAAACAGACAATCTAAAAAAAAAAACTCTACCAAAAGATGTATTTTTAAATGGTGATTTCAGAGACCCAAAGCTCCATATCTCTATCTGCTCCCTATGGGAAACTGCACTTAAAAGGCAGTCCCCATGTTAACCTGAGAGAGATAGGCCTTACAATAGTGAAAACTGAATGTGGCAGTATTTCTCTTTCAGGACAGTCCCCATGTTAACCTATGGAAGAGATAAGCCTTACAAAGTGAAAAACAAATGTGGCGGTATTTTACTTTCAGGACATGTAAAACACACCAGTATATGCCCTACCTTTTAAATACACTGCACCTTGCCCAGGGGCTACTTAGGGCCTACCTTAAGGGTGATGTACATGTAGTAAAATGGAACGTTTTGGCCTGGCAAGTGGGTACACTTGCCAGGTCGAATTGGCAGTGAAAAACTGCATACACAGACACTACAGTGGCAGGTCTGAGACATGTTTATATGGCTACTCATGTGGGTGGCACAGCCAGTGCTGCAGGCCCACTAGTAGCATTTGATTTAAAGGCCCTGGACACTCATAGTGCACTTTACTAGGGACTTACCAGTAAATCAAATGTGGCAATTATGGAAAACCAATACAATTTAGACAGAGAGCATATGCACTTTAGCACTGGTTAACCGTAGTAAAGTGCCCAGAGTCATAAAGCTAACAAAAACAGGTCACAAAAAATAGGAGGAAGGGGGCAAAAACTTTGGGGATGACCCTGCAAAAGGGCCAGGTCCAACAGCTTTCTCTTCCCAGTTGGACAGCACACACTACTTCCAGCAGTCGCAATCCCTCCTGGTGATGAGTCATGACTCTTCGTGGTAGACCACGTTCACCTCAAAGACTAGGTCTTTCCACACATCGTGATATGTCCAAAATATACTTGGAGAGAGTTAATTGCTCATTTTTGCAAACTCCACTGTCTATGCCATGTCTTTCCACGAAGAAAATGGATCAAAGCCCGCAGATTAGGCCAATGACGTTCTGTCTTCCAGCATTGCAGCAATTACTGCCAGCTCCAGCATAGCAAGTCTTCAGAATCCGGAGTCCCGCTGCAAAGTGCTTCCAGGGGAGGGGCCAGGTGAGTACATTAGAGGCAGAGTGTGCGGGTTGCATCTGCCACCATCCAGCAAAACAACAACAGAATTGTAAACTTGGTTTAAAAGGCACTGGAACCCAATAAGAAAGCTCAGTGAAACTCCGGGACTTGTCACAGGGAAGGCCGGGTTCAGTAGTACTGAGGCCGGCACTATAGGTCGACAAATGATCAAGATGAACTAGTGGTACCCTTTTGGGAAGGCGTGAAAAATGTATGTCCCCCTCTGCCAATCGATGTTTAAACTGCCATAATTCAAGTACTTTAAGTCTTCTGCAGTTAATAAAACAAACCGAGCTCTCTCAGACAGGGTTTTTATTTCCTGGATCTTGTGTGGAAGAATAACCAGCTGCAGCATGCAAACACTGCAATGCAAAATGGTGAACATTATCCCTGCTGCAGTCTGCAAATCCACCCCAGTTGAGGCACTGCAGTGTAGAGGGGGCCAAGTGAAATCAGCCACAGTTCCTGTGGATTGTAACGCACAGCAGAGGATGGAATCTAAAGTTAGAGAGGTTCTTGAGGTCAAGAAGCTTGGGGCCCGGTACTCAACTAGAGAGTTAAAAAGGATTAGAAAATGAAAGCGGAGGGGGCTGTCAGATCCCCTGTTGTTGGACTCCCCACCACGTCTGGAGGGCACAGATAACAACATCAAACTAGGTATGGGCACTACTGTAAACACATCGGAAGCTGTTTTGAGTCCAGCTGGGCCTAAACAATACCTTGTGTTTTCAAGTTTCGAGTTGGAGAGGTGAAATAATAAAACCGATTCATAAAAAAGGGAAGACTGATGTTCCGAGTAACTTTCACTTGATAAACCATCTAGACACGGGTGCTAAGTTGTACTCAAAGGTAATCCTTATTACTCTTAAGAATTAGATCGAGTGCAATTATAGGGTCCCCCTGGATCAAGGCGATTTCAAGCAAGGGCACTCTATGGTCGATCATTGTTTCAGCTTGTTAGAACTGGGGCAAAAAGAGATGGAAACTTTAGTGAATTTGTACTGTTGTTTTGTCAACTTTACCTCTGTCTTCGATTTGGTTGACCAAAATATCCTGTAGGACAAGTTGCGGCTACTGAAAATACCCCCCCAGTTTACTTGTTATTCTTCAGGAATTGCACTTTCAGAACTGGGCCCAGGTAGAATTTGATTTAAAAGGGGCCCTATTGAAAAGGATCCCATTAGAAAATGGGCTAAGGAAGGGGGATGTGTTCTGGAACTCAGGCTGTTTTCTTGCTGTCCTCCTGGGTGCACTTGTGCACTTGCATCTACCAAGTAACTCCTTTTCTACAAACATTGGGGGTAGGCGTTTTCATGCCTCCCGTGTGCAGATGATTTGGCTATTTTGGACTTAACCCAGTAGGTTTACAGCATAATCAGAGGTCTTCAAACTGGGGGGCGGGCCCCCCTAGCGGGGCCTCAAGTGATCACGGGGGGAGGAGGTTGCCAGACTCTCGCCAAAAGAAGCATTACACGCATAACAGGCCTTTTTGTTTAAGCAGAAACATGTTTTTGCGTCTTTAAAAAGGTAACAGTACTTAACTGCAATGTTTAAATAGGTCTAGACATATTTAAACATTGCCATCTTTATACAATAATTGTGCACAATTCTGAGGAGGGGGCCCAAAGATTTTTACTTTTCAGCTGGGGGGGGGGGGACGTGGCATTAAAAAGTTTGGAGACCTCTGGCATAAATTGACTAGAATTTGTTTTTGCAGAGATAAAAAACTTACGATAAACATAGAAAAAAACAAAAATATTAGCTTGTCTGAAAAAATTCAAATTGTGTCTGGGGAATATGAGAGTGGAGGTGGTAATCTTGTATAGATATTTAGGCATGATGTTTACTAAGAAGTTGAACCGGGCTCAGTGGAGTTGCGGGTGGCCTAAACAGTAGGACGAATAATATGCTTTTAAAAATAGCTTTGGAGGCCCCTTGTGAAGTCCCCTTTTAACTGCTTACAAGGCTACAGTACCCGTGCAATGCCTATATGGAACCGAGTTACTGACCCTAAGTATGGAGGAAAACTGGGGGAAGTGTGAGGCCAAGTGTCTGAAAAAATGTTTAGGCCTCCCAAAATGCACTATGGCCCCAGCAATAAGGTTGGAGGGGGATTTGCAGGCCTGGGATTACTTGGCTTTCAAATTAACCTTTCGATTTTGGCATAACATCTGGTCTTCAGAGGTCCGGAAGGTTTCATCCTTCTGTGCAAATGATATTGTTGTGCGTGATCTTAAATGGGTAGGGCAAGTAAGAAACAGACTAGGGAAAATTGGTGCAGCACTAAGCATGGAGATATTTAAGTGGTTGAAAGCTTCCCACCTTTCGAAAAGTGAATTAAAAGAGGCTCGTAGAAGTGCCTCTAGGTTCTCGGATGTGGAGTATGTAAGGGGGAAGGCCTCAGCCATATATATGTTGGAATCTTGGGAAAAGCAGAGGGTGTTCTCGTACATATTCACCTTCCCAGATGCACAGCTGCAGTTAATATTATTAAAATTTATGATTGCGCTGAATTTCTAGTACCAAAGGCCAGAAATATTTGAGGCACTCTTAGTCGCTGAGAATAAGTGTAGATATGGGTTAAGGTGTCAAAATGTTAATGTCCATAAATTGTCTCTATTTTTATTAGGCTCGATGTTTGATTTTGAAATCTTCTTTTACGAAATATAATAGAAGACATCGGAGTGAAGCACTGGCAGTCATTGTAAATATTTAATTTATAGATGTTGCTTGTGCTTTAGCAAAACTTTTTTAATTCAGCTTGGGATGATATGTTGATCTTGGCCTATTTAAGTCAGGATGGATCTCGTTGACTGTGTACACGTTGAGGGTATGAAGTGTTGTTCTGTGTCTCAAGCGCTTGCAGGGCCAAGGTCCATGGTGTATTTTATTGTTGGTGTAATTGGATTGTTGGGGGTCGGGGTTGCGTTTTTTAAACTATTTTAATTAAGAGTATTATTGTATTATTGTTTTAAAGACAATTGTCTTTACATTAATAAAATCTAATCTCTCTAACAAATCTGTAACCATGAAACAGGTTAGATGTCACCCAAACACAAAACTATTTCAAGGGGCCATAGCTTGCAGCAGGAATTTGATGGTACTTGTGGTACTGAGCAGTCCATTAAAGATATGCTTGAAGTCATCCTAGCTGATATCAGAGAGCTGAGAACATCATAGGTGCAAGAAATTGCAGCTCTCCATGAGAAATTGTCAAAGATTGAGGAGGGCATGGCCTTGGTCCCGGAAAGATTGAAAGAGGCCGAATCTAAAATTTCAGACCTGGAGGACAGAGTTGTGTCTATGCAGCAGCTTGAAAAGATTTTGAAAAGAAACTTCAAGATTTGGAGGACTACAATAGGCAGTCAAACCTTTAAATTGTATTAATACAGAGGAAAGCAAAAGTCAGCAGGCACTTGAATGGTTGAATGGCCAGCTGAAGAAGGCAATGCACGAGTTAACAGGTGATTTCACAATCACTAGGGCTCACAGGGTGCCAACTCAACCTTTCCTAATGCTAAATACCCCCGTGAAATATTAGCGAATTTCACCTATTATCGAGTTAAGGAACGCATCCTATCGAAAGCCATAGAAATATGATCTAGTTTGACTTCTGAGGGGCCTTATTTTCAAATTTTCTCAGACATGTCTGCAATCATGTCATAGAGACAAATAGAATTTGTTAGGATGATTAATTCCTTTAAAGCCAGGGGGCTTAGGCATCGATTGTGCAGCAGGCCAAGCTCAAAGGCTTGGGGAAAGGACAATTTAATCTTTTTTAATACATTGGGGAGGCCTAGGAGCTTCTCCAGAAGTTACTTAATTAGGCTTTGGGATGTATATGTAGATTATGCGCCTTCAGTTGGGGATCCTGTGTAATCCTAACAATCTACAATGAAGTTTACCTCCAGTGGGCGTGATACCCAGTAAATGTGATATGCCATTTCAAGGATGGTGAGCGTAGATACACTTGAGTTTTGGCAAAGTAGTTGATTGTTGAATTTTATTTTCTGTTTGATATGTTTTCACAGGGGTGGGATGGGGGACTTTGGGACATGAGTGTAAAGAGGTGCAGTGCCATGGCAGCCAGGCTGCTTTGGGGTGAAAGGGAGGCTATTCAGGCAATTTCCCCCCAGGGTGTCTGCACAGGGTGGGTCTCATGGGGTTGGGGGAGGTCAGGGGATAAATGCAGATAAAAAATAGAAGAGTTCGTAATTGACTATCTGGAGATATGCTTTGGTTAATGGTAAAAGAAATGTAGTAAGAATAGTACAGAAATGATTAGATGTAAAACATTTAGGCCCTCATTACAACCCTGGCGGTCAGTGTTTAAGCGGCAGTAATACTGCCAACAGGCCGGCGGTAAAAACAATGAGATCACGACCAACATAGACAGCCACATTAACACTCCGACCGCCACAGCCGTAGAAACAAACACCGCGGCGGTAACCGGCAACAGACAGGCGGAAGACAAGGTTCCACCCACTGTATTACAAGAGGCCTATATGCCACCTTTTCCGGGGAGGTACCAATGCCATCAAAAGCACGGCGGAAACAGTCTGTGGAACGGAAACCACTCACCTTTCAACACCCAACGAGGAACCAGGATGCCATGGAGCCCGAGTTACAGGTCCTGCCCATGTTGGTGTATCTCCTCTTGTATCAGGAGCAGCAAAGACGCCGGCGACGACCACGGTGAGTACTGCACCTAGCACACAGGGGAGGGGAGGAGGGAAAAGAGAGTGACACACACACGCAACACGCAACACCCCCACCCTCACCCACAACACCATACACACAAATACATGCAGTAACATTATATATGCACCCCGTCACCCCCTGGAAGAACGCAAGGACAAAATGAAATGTTTGTAATGAGTGTAATCATTGAAAAATCAGATAGGCCAAATTAAAATATCAGTATTACAAATATGTAAACCAACTACACAAGTCCGGATAGTAATGAAATCATTGTCCGTGGACCAGTGGTCCCAAAATGCATGGTCGGTGTATGCGATCATTTCCATTTTCAGAAAAGGTAATCATTATTTCTGGTTTGTGTTTGTGGCATTTCTTGGTCTGTGGCCGAGCGTTAGAGATTTTACAAAAACAATACCTGACTCAAAACAGTGAGAACACTTCTGGTTGCGGTGGTGCCTGTGGCGGAGATGCCCTTCGCCTTGTGTCCCTTCCCCACCTTTGATGTTGCTGCTGGTCCCTTGGCACTGTCCCCTTTTGGCTTGGAGGATCCTTTTCTGGGTGGTTGGTGCGGCTTTTCCCTCCAGTATGTGGGCACCTTCTTCACCTTGGCAGGTGGCGGAATGGGCTGATTCTTGGCCTCGCTAGGTGGCACACTGGCAGCTCTGATGGGTGCCGCCCGCGATGTGACCGGACTTGCTGAGACCACAGTGCTGGAGGATTTGGTGGCTGAGGTGGCTAGGGGAAGGACGGGGGGAGAGGTGTAGGGAAGAGGTCAATGTTAGCCAGGAAGAGTTTTTTAGACACACTGGGAGGTGGAGATGGAGGGGGTTTGGGAGTGGAGGAAGAGGTAGTGGTTGTAGGAGGTGTACGTCTGCTAAATTTGGGTGAAGGTGCATGGGCCGTAGGCTGTTGTGAGGTGGATGGCTGTTGGGTGGGTGTGTGCCTGCGTTTGTATAGTTTGGTAGGAGGGCTCACAGACACACTGGGTGAGGACACAGGGGATGTGTGAATGGTAGTGGTGGTGGTGATTGCACGTGAGCAGTGTGTGGTGATGGGCGTGCTGGTGATGGAGGTAGTGGATGAAGATGTACTGCATGCAGGTGTGAGTGGAGACGAGACAGGAAGGGAGGAGGAGGAGGACACAGTGGAGGCAGTGGATGTTGGTGTGTCTGCATGGGGATGGTGCTTGTGTGAGTGCCTGTGGGATGTGTGGTGCTCATGTTTGCCATGTCCACTCATGTGTGTTGATGAGTGTGCATGGTGGTCTGATGATGTGCTTGGGATAGGCTAAGGTACAGGGGATTGGGTCTGGTTGGAGGAAGTTTGAGGGGGAGGCTGGACACAGGGACAATGGCTGCCATCAGTGCTGAGGCTAGAGCCTGAAAGGCTCTCTGTTGGGCCGCCATGCCAGAATAAATGCCCTCCAGGTATGCATTTGTTTGCTGCAAATGCCTCTTAGCACCCTGGATGGCATTCAAAATGGTTGATTGCCCAACGGTGAGGGATCTCAGGAGGTCAATAGCCTCCTCACTGAGGGCAGCAGGGCTGATTGGGGCAGGGCCTGAGGTGCCTGGGGCGAAGGAGATGCCCACCCTCCTGGGTGACCGGTCACGGGAAACTCGATTAGGGGCAGCTGGGAGGGCGGTGCTGGTAGGGGGGTGGCGGCTGTACCTGTTGATGCGGTGGGCACAGAGGTGCCCGCCACCGCTAGGGAGCTCCAATCAGAGGAGGAGTTGCTGTCGCTGGTGTCTGCGCCTGTCCCCCTCATGGAGCTCCCTTCGCCCTCCATCCCACTGGTGTTTTCTGACTCCGTCACTTCACCCTTCAGGGCCATATGGGTTGCAGCTCCCTCCTGCTCAGGTGCCAATGCTCCTCCTCCAGATGATGCTAATGCACATAAGGACAGGGTGACAGAACAAAAAGGGGGGAAAGACAGAGGAGACACATAGTCAATGCCTGCAACACCACTTCCGGACACAACACACAGGGAGCAGCCCTATGCACTAAGCTATGCACTAACAGTGCAGGGGAAAAGCACATGCCCAAGGGGGCTCTGTCTAGACCCATTTTATGCACAGCTGGAATGGATGGATCTACCTTTCTGTGTTTGCCCTGGCCTAGGGGAACCCACAGCCCACCTCCCCCACCGCAACACCTCGTCAAGCAGGCAGAGTCAACTCAATGAGAGTGTACTCACCCGCTTGTGGCTGCTGTGATGCCCTCAAGCGCCCATCCAACTCTGGATATGCCACCGCCAGCATCCGGAACATCAGGGGGGGTCATGGTGCGACGGGCACCCCTTCCACGTTGGGATGCCATCCCCAGCTGGGCCTCCGCCGTCTTCTTGCTCTAGCGGCGCAGGTCCTCCCATATTTTCCGGCAATGGGTGCTCCGTCTATGGTAGACCCCCAGGGTCCGCACTCCCTTGGCGATGGCACGCCAAATACCCTTCTTTTGGTGGGCGCTGACCTAGAGGAATAGTGAAGTTAAAAAGGATGTTACTTTCCTGTACAGTTCTTCTCACACATTGGCCACAATCCTCCCACCCTGTCCCAGAAAAACATACACTCACCATCCTCACATGCTGGCCTGTCCCTCCCGTCTCTTCCATCCACAACACTCCATACAATCATGTCCCATCCACCATGCACATGGTTCACTCACCTGTTTGTCTGGAGGACCGTAGAATAGCGTGTACTGGGGGAGGATCCCATCCACCAGTTTCTCCAACTCCTCCTCAGTGAAGACAGGGGCCCTTTACCCAGACAGTGTAGCCATTGTTGCTTCCAGATGCAGGTCACAGCAGCACTTGCAGTGTAGGTCCTCTCCTATTGAAGGTCAGGTATCAATTGAGTGAACAGATAGAAAATGGGGGTCACGTCTGTGGCTGTGCGTACCGTCGCCGCTGGCGTACATCTTCATTGGCTCCTTGAACCCATAGGGCCCAATGATAACCAATGCTGAATTGCGCAGCGGTCTTCGACTGCCTACCGCGACGCTGCACAATGCCAGCGCAGTTACCTCATTTCCCCTTGTCCCTCCTTACAGGTCAGGCAGCGCCATTTCAGGGGGCCACATGGTAGGGCAACTAACTGCGTCACACCTATTTAGGCAAGGAATACGGGCAGACAAAGGTACATAGAGATAATTTCACGATTGTGCAAAACAGCCTTGTGAAACCTATGTGGTGTATGACCCTCTGCTCACCGTTCTCCTCCATAGGGCACGTCCGCTGGGGCAGGTGATGAGATGGTGGCATCCTCCGGTGTACAGACCCCTGGTGGACCTGTTGACAATGGAAGACAGACACATCATTATCACTTACAGAATTGATTGCGCAACAATCCAAGAACTGTGTGCCCTGTTGGAGCCAGACCTGATTTCAGCTATCCGCCATCCCACAGGAATCCCGCTCGAGTGCAGGTCCTGTCAGTGCTCCATTTCCTGGCAAGTGGGTCTTTTCAAACAACAGTAGCCATGGCATCAGGGATGTCACAGCCAATGTTCTCTAACGTGTTGTCCAGAGTGTTATCTGCCCTGTTGAAACACATGCGCAGCTACATCGTTTTCCCTCAGTTAGAGGCTCTGCCCACAGTGAAAGGTGACTTTTATGCCCTGGGACATATCCCCAACATCATTGGTGTTATTGATGGTACACATGTGGCATTTGTCCCACCGCAGGAATGAACAGGTGTACAGAAACCGGAACAGCTACCATTCACTGAATGTGCAGATGGTGTGTTTGGCAGACTAGTATATCTCCCATGTGAATGCCAAGTATCCAGAATCTGTGCATGACGCTTACATTTTGAGGAATAGCAGCATCCCTTATGTGATAGGGAAACTCCAGAGGCACCGTGTGTAGCTAATAGGTGAGCGCAAGGTCCCCACACAGTTTAAATATGTGTCTGGGTATGGGAGATTCCCTAATGTTTGGAGGATGTCTAACAGTTGTCCCTCGATATTTGCAGGTGACTCTGGTTACCCCAACCTGTCATGGCTACTGACCCCAGTGAGGAATCCCAGGACAAGGGCAGAGGAACGCTACAATGAGGCACATGGGCGAACTAGGAGGATAATGGAGCACACCTTCGGCCTCCTGAAGGCCGATTCCTGCATCTGACAGGTGGATCCCTATACTACTCCCCGAAGAAGGTGTGCCAGATCATCGTGGCTTGCTGTATGTTGCACAACCTGGCGTTGCGACGCCAGGTGTCTTTTCTGCAGGAGGATGGGCCTGGTGGTGGTCTTGTCACAGCTGTGGAGCCTGTGGACAGTGAAGAAGAGGAGGCAGAAGAAGATGATATAGACAACCGTAACAACATCATCATCCAATACGTCCAGTGAGACACAGGTAAGAGGATGGAACAGCTTCCCACATCTCATACTATTGTAGGACCTAGCATAAATCTGCATTTTTACCTCTCTGTATGGACCCTGACATGTCAATTTGCCTTTCCATTTCACAGATCTAGGTCCCACTTTGTGCTCTCTGCTATGTTTACAGCTGGCCAACATCTGTGTAACATTGGTATGTGAACATGTACATTGACATTGAAATATTTCTGAGAGGTTGCAATTACACATTTGTGAAAGTACAGACTGACTCCAGATTGATTTGTTATTCAAGGGTGTTTATTTCTGTGCTAATAAGTGGCTGGTGTGTGCAATGGGCTGGGTGATGGTGGAGAAATGTCCATGGTAGAGTTCAGTCTCTTGGTCTCACAGGCGCATTGTCCATGAGGGCATAGGCACTGTGTCCATCATGGTGTTGGCCAGGTCTGCCAGCACCCCTGCAATGGTGACCAGGGTGGTGTTAATGGACTTCAAGTCCTCCCTGATCCCAAGGCAGTGTTCCTCCTGCAGCCGCTGGGTCTCCTGAAACTTGTCCAGTACCGTGCCCATGGTCTCCTGGGAATGGTGGTATGCTCCCATGATGTTGGAGAGTGCCTTGTGGAGAGTGGGTTCCCTGGGCCTGCCCTCCCCCTGTCGCACAGCAGTCCTCCCAGCTTCCCTCTTGTCCTGTGCCTCTGTCCCCTGAACCGAGTGCCCACTGCCACTGACCCCATGTCCCTGATTTTCTTGGGTTGGTGGGTTTGCCTGGGGTCCCTGTAGTGGTGGACACACTGCTGATTGACGTGTCCTGGGGACAGTGGCATGGGCCTGCTGGGTGGGTGCTGTGGTGGTGTTTCCTGAGGGGGAGGGTCTGTGGTGGCTTGTGACAGTGGCAGGGGAACCGAATGTCCAGAGGTCCCTGATGGGCCAGGCTGGTCATCTTGACCCAGGCGTGCAGAGCTGCTGTCACCAATGTGGGTCTCTTCCGTGGGGGGACTGGATATGTCTGGCACCTCCTGTCCGGTGATGTTGGGTATGGGTCCTGTTGGGGTATAAATGCATAGTTTTAGTATCTATGGGCCTGATTCTAACTTTGGAGGACGGTGTTAAACCGTCCCAAAAGTGGCGGATATACCACCTACCGTATTACAAGTCCATTATATCCTATGGAACTCGTAATACGGTAGGTGGTATATCCGCCACTTTTGGGACGGTTTAACACCGTCCTCCAAAGTTAGAATCAGGCCCTATGTGTGCCATCTTGTGCATTGGGTGAGTTACCCTCTACTCCTGTGCTTGCATTATTATGTTTGCCCTCGTGTAATTGTTGTTTTGGGGTCTTGGTGGGTATCTGTACTGGACATGCTTTGGGGATTGGGGTGCATGCATAGGTGTTGCATGCAGGGCCTTGGTATTGGGATGGCTGGGTTGTGATAGAGGGGCATATGTGAGGTGTTGGAGTGATGGGGGTGAGGGTGGGGTATGTGATGGCATGCAGGTGGGGTGGGGGGATATGGTAAATAAGATATTACTTACCAGAGTCCAGTCCTCCTGCTACTCCTGCGAGGCCCTCAGGATGCAGTATTGCCAAGACCTGCTCCTCCCATGTTGTTAGTTGTGGGGGAGGAGGAGGGGGATCCACTGCCAGTCCTCTGTACAGCAATCTGGTGTCTGGATACCACTGAATGCACTGTTCCCCGTAGGTCATTCCTCCTCTTCCTGATGTCATCCCGTGTTCTTGGATGATGTCCCACTGCATTGATGCTGTCGACGATTCTCCGCCATAGCTCCATCTTCCTAGCAATGGAGGTGTGCTGCACCTGTGATCTGAAAAGCTGTTGCTCGGCCTGGAGGATTTCCCCCACCATGACCCTGAGCTCCTCCTCAGAAAACCTGGGGTGTCTTTGAGGTGCCATGATGTGGTGTGGGTGATGTGTGAGGTGATGTTTGTTGTGCTGTGTGATGTGTTGTGTTGGGGTCTGTTGTTTGAGGTGAGTGGATGTTGTATGAGTGATGGTGTTGTGTGCCTATGGATGCTGGTGTTGTGTTTGCTATTCTCTCTCTCTCAGCTTTTTCAAAACAAATTCGTTGTGAGGTTTTGTCGGTAATGTGGGTGTGTGTTTTATAATGTTGTGAGTGTGTGGGGGTGTTGTGTGTATGTGTATCAGGTGTGTATTTTGAATTGTCCAATGTGGTTGTGTTTTGTAAATGTGTGTGTATTTTGAGCGCGTCGGTGTGTACTGCCAATGGATTACCACGGTTGAAAGACCGCTGTGTTGATTTGTGGGTCGTGATACTGTCGGCGTATTCTTGTTGGCGTGACAGTGTAGGTTTTGCTATTGCCAGTTTATCACTGACCTTTAGTGTGGCGGACTTGTGTGGGTGTCTATATTGGGCGTATTCCAAGTTGTGGGTCATAATACCTGTAGTGGAATACCGTGGCGGCCTTCAGCACGGCAGTAAGCGGGATTTACCGCCAGGGTTGTAATGAGGGCCATAGTAATGTACAATGAAGCAAAATGTATTTTGGCACTTTAAAGCCAAAAAGATGCAATGTAGATGCACAATGGAGTGGTGCAAATAGGGTGGCGAAATACTATGAAGCTTTATTGAAAAGAACATATTTGAGTGAGATACATTGCACTCCATGATCAGGCAACAAGATGGGGTTTCTTCTTAAGTTTGGGCTGCACTTTTGGCAGAATAGGCATCCCACCACTTCGAGTATGTCTTTATTCATTTTTAAGCATGCTGCTCTTTTTTTCTATGAGCACCTTCAAGCATACACATCTTTGGGTGCTGTAGTGGTGCTTTGAAATGCATTCCTGCACTTTATTTATAGGATAGTGCAATAGGGAGGTGGATCAAACCCATAGGATGTCAATTGATCGTAACGTTCCAGAACAAGCATGTGCATACTTTTGCATTGCACTTTAGTTTACGGTACAGCATACTGATAAAAATGTTATCTGCCTTTGGAACTTTTTAATGTTCTTGGACTGTTTTAAATCTTAAAGCTTACTTTAGAATCGAATTAGAGGTCTGAACATTCTGTCACTTAAATGATACAATAGGTAATAAGCACTCGATGGATATAGTATCAATGGCTATGACTACTGTCTGAAGTTTTATTGCACCACACTTTCGATCAAAATGCTGCTCCACGAAGCTTTTGTGGAATTTAGATGAAGTTATATAAAGATCATTTGTGAATTGTTATGTTTAATGCAAATTGCCTCAATAATAAGTGTAAGGCTCATGCAATCGAAGACTGGGTGAAAGTGCATTTACTAGATATTGTGATTATTCAAGAGACACACTTCCAGGACGAAAAAGAACCAAAATATATGATGTTTAAGCAATGGGCAGGGCATCAGTGTACTTCAAGAGCTAGTGCCACTCAAGGGGGTTGGCAATTTATATAGATACACAACTTCTGTACCAAGCTCTGTTTTCCCAAACAGATAAAGGAGGAAGGGGGGCTCTGGTTAGCTGCCTAATTAATAACTGTAGGGTGACTATAGCCACAGTCCATGTTCCAATTTCTGATGATCCAGCTCCAATGGTAGAGCTGATCATCCCTGGGCTAGTGACATTATGAGGGGATTTTCAATTTCTTACAAATTCAGAATTAGACTCTACTTCTGACACCCATAATCAAAATAAGCCCCAAATTGCCAGAGCAATGTAGGATTGTATCATGAGCCTGAATTTGGTGGATCTTTGGTGAGAGAAGACCTGAACAGGTGGGAATATTTCTGTTTTTCCAAAAGGAATAAACCTGCTGCACAATTAGATTACTTTCTGTCTTCTTGTGAATTTAACCTAAGCAGATATACATGTGATGCAAACAGTTTCTCAAATCACTCTTAGGAGAGATGGAAGTGTCAGGGATTAAGGTAGAAAGGCCCGATGAGAGATTGTCTTTTAGTGAAGTAATATTGGAAGATGAAGAATGGTGTAAAGGGATACAAGGTGAGATAGCAAACTATTTTAAGGTGAATGCAAACATGGCCAGGGTACAAAATATCTGAGATGCATTTAAGCCAGCTATCCACAGCTATATAGTGCCTAGAGGAATTGTGGAGAGGAAATGCCTATTAGAATGAAGGGCAGGTTTACAAGCGGAATGCCATCAGGTGAACATGGAATATTTATGAATTAGAACCTCTGCTAATAAACTGTTGCTCAGACAAGCTAGATTGTGTGTATGCAAATCTATTACTATGAGCAAGGATACATTGGCAACAAAGCTTATCTTCAAAAGACCTATGAAGAAAACAAATATGCAGGGAAACGTTTAGCCTGGCGGACCCTCGAGCGTCAAGCATAGAACAGGGTAACCTCATTTTTTGATAAAGAAATAAAAACTCACATTGTAGATTCTGTTCAAATCCAGGAACAATTCCTCAAACATTATGAATCTAAATATAGCGCACAAGAGAAGGTCAACGTTTCTGAGTTTTTTTAGGCCAGTTTCCCATTCCAAAGCTGCGGTTTAGCAAAGCTCAAGCTTTGGTAGCTAAATTCTCTCCAGAAGAAATTGAAGAGGAAGTGAAATCATTAGCGAATGAGAAGGCCTGTGGCAAAGATGACTCACCACCCTAGGTATATGATAAATTTGCTCCTGTTTTAAATACTGAGATATTAAAACACGTCAATCGTATTATGGGTGGGGAAGAAATCCTGGCATCATGCTGTACCGCAACAATGGTCAATTTCCTAAAAAGGATAAAAACAAAGAAAATGTAAATTCATATAGGCACATCAGCCTTTTAAATGCTGATTATAAGAATGTTACCAAATTATTGGCCAATCGTCTGAGTACAATCCTTGGTGCAATTCTTCATCCGGATCGTTGCGGTTCTGCCTCTGGCAGACAGCTGTTCTCCAATACAAATTTTTCAATCAAAGCCTTAGAATATATTTTACAAAAACACGTTTTTGCTCAGGTCCTTTTATTAGATGTAGGAAATGCATTTGAATAGTGTGCTGGGAAAACCTCTTTGTTATCCTCAGGGAATTGGAATTCCCTACAAATTTTATTCAGATTATATCTCAGTTATATAAAGGTGCAACATTCCAAATAATTATTAACTCTTGGATTTCTAGTGCTTGTGAGGTCAGAAGGGCAACATGGCAAGGGTATCCCCTGCCACCTATACTTTTTGCTCTTTTTATAGCTATATCAAATATCTATAATAGATATAATATCCAGCTATAATGATCCAGACCGATATGAGCATACAGCTGCCAATAAACGGTATGACCAACATCAGGTTGTATGCCAATGATATAGCTTAATTTTTAAAATCAGATATAGAGATTCAGAAAAGGGTTTATTAAATTTTTAAAGAGTACCAAGCACTGGGTGGAAATAAAGTCAACAGGCCAAAAATGGAGATCTTATTATGTAATTGCGCACTCAACACCTTATTCATAGAAGTTTGCTCCCTTGTTACCTCGAGGCCTAAGTGATATTTGAGAACAGAAGCATCAATGACTTGTACGCTTTGAATTACTCCTCTCTGATCAGTAAGATCAAGGCGCTCTTTGCAAGATGGACTAATCCACTTCTTTCAATAATGGGCCCTGTTGCATTGATTCGGATGTCAATTCTACCTCTGGATAATTTTCTGTTTACTGCTATTCCTTGCGCTCTCCAGATGAAGTTTTTTAAGGAAATAGAGGGAATGGTTTCTCATTATTTATGGGCCAGTAAAACAGCTACATTGGCAAAAGACATGTTATGTAAGCCAGTGAAAGAAGGCGGCCTTGCTTTGCCTGGTTTAAGAGAATATTATTTTGCTAAATTTGCACATGGTGTTTTAAACCCCCAGGAATAAACTGGATCTATATATTTTATTAAAGTTGATATTTCAGAATTACAAGTTTTTTTAGACACCACAAAATCACCTAAAAAGATTAGATATAATGCTCCACAGTGCTTCTTAAAATATAAGAAACAACTGTTTACGATAATGTTATTCCTGTCATCAGTAGCGTCACGCAATTGGCAGACATCCGCAGTGGGGATCTATCCCTACTAGATAGGGATATCATTTCAAGATGGAAGAGCAACAGATATCAAAAGATCATGGACTTTCTTAATTTAGATGCATGGAAGGACTTGTCTGAATTCAAGCCTTCTATTAGGCATTGTAGAACAATGCTACATTGGCCCTTTATTGCGATAAAATATTTTCTGAAGGATCTGGGCCTTAGAATCTTGGCAAGTCTAGAGCTGGTTGAAGACTTGATAGAAACGAGAACTCATAGATCCATTAGTTGTTGGGTTTCTCTCTTTAGGCAAAAGAAGGTCAACAGGGTATCTATGAAGGCCTAAGATAAGTGGCAGTCTAAGGAAAGTCCCTGGATCTCAGCAGAATCCTGGAAAAAGATAAATTAGTTTAATTTCTCTCCATAATGAAGGGACAGAATTTCAGAGAAATGCAATTTCATACAAAGTGGTTACTTAACAAAATCACAGCTTTTTGCATCAAATTAACCCCCAGATACCAGAAAGTAGTTTTAGGTGCTTAATGGAGGGGGAGGGTAACTAGACCTACATCATCTGGGGTTGCTCTAAAATAAATCAATTTTGGGCAGGTATTCAGGAATATTGTCTTTGCACATTAGGGATGGAACAATCAATAGATGCACAAACAGAGATTCTAGGGTACTCTCTTGACGTCAAAACAGAACTCTTGCAGAATAATTTTTTTTTTAATCATTGTATTAATAGCAAGATGAATAATTCTTCAAAATTGGCAGATTTTATAGATTTAACAACACGTTTATTTTTTCTTAGGATAAAAATATATTTCTCCATACATTAAACAATATTTTTCAGCATGGTATTCTAGGGCATGGGTACTCGCAAACATTTTCCAAGGGGCTACAAAGTTTGGTCCCTACTGTGCCCCAGGTCTGCAGTGATGCCAGCAGGGAGGGAGTGGAGTTTGGCTTGAGGGTGTTTGTGGGAGGAAAGAGGCAAGGTTGGCACTGGGGATGTGAAACATGTACATGGCATTGTCAGTGAGTCATAGAGCTATTTTGAGGTTTTCAATCCACACTGCCCTCTAAATTAAGCCCCTAGTTTTCAAAAGGGTCACAGATTTAACAATACTGTGTTATGCTAAATGTGAATCTCTATTCCTCTGCCTCACCTCAGGGTAAGCCTTATCTACTTGGTAGCACTACCTTGGGAGAGTCAAGTGTAAAAGAGTTTCTAACTTCATTATTGATTAGAATGAAATACAATTGCACACTTTGGAAACAGAAAACCTAGAATCAATCCCAGCTTCCCCACTTGGCCAAATTGTGTTATACTTGATAATTGTTTTATTTCACTTTGCCTCGTTTTTCCACATTATCACATGTAAGAGCACTTTGAAATACAGGATATGCACTGTACCAAAATGTCTCTTGTGTTTGATTTAAGAAACTATAATGTTGTCCATGTAAAATAATAACCCAGGCCACTCAGAGGGTTCAATGTGACAAACAGCTTCCCTCTTAGTTCACTATTGCATTGTTGTCAGGGTGGAAGTAGGCATGAATGTTTCTTTTTTTAGTTTTGAAAACTATCATGTTTAACAAAATACTTCTCAATTCACAGACATAATGTGATGTATTAAGGTAAAACACTTCTGCATGTTAATTATATAAATTTGTTTGCATTTTGAAGAGAATTTCACATATTTTTAAATGTTTGTTGCAAGATGTGTTACAAAATGAATGTTTTTTTTTTGATAAAGAGATTTTATTAAATTTTGCATAGAACAAATATAAATACAGTACAACCTGAAGCCAACGGGCCTCAAAATAATAATGGTCCAGTCCTCGGTCCCTGCTGCTTTCATTACTAATGTTACTCACCCTCCCCTCTTAAAGGCCCACTACATCCTCCCATTTCCCCCATATCTTCTTGTGTTTGTGTAAGCAACCTCTGACCTCGTACACAAGTTTCTCTCGCTGCGCACACCAATCCACTCCCCTTCTCCACTTAGCCAGTGCCTGAGCCACCCTGGCCTTCCAGTCTGCCATTATGTCCCTTTTGGCCACCAGACATGCCACCCCTAAGAAGGACCGATCTGCTCTTCGTAGCTCTGTATCACCCATCACCCCGAGAAGTAGGGGCAATGGCGACCTCTTTACCTCCTTCTGTAGGGCCTCAGATATCTCTTGCACCACCCTTTCCCAATAGGCCACTATAATCGGGCATGTCCATACCATGTGGTAGAAATCCGCTGTATGATACCTGCAGCGGGGGCATTCCGCTGTGGGGCGGAGGCCTGCCTTATGTAACATAGCGGGTGTGAGGTATGCGGCGTGAAGGAAATAGGATTGTATTAAACGGAAGCGTGTGGCCATTGTCAGGGAGCGTGGGGCCATTAGTGCTTCTGTCCAGTCCGCTTCCTCCATGGGTCCCACCCAGCTCTCCCACCTTTGGCGAAGCTCTCTCAGGGGTCCCCCAGTGGCAGTGATTAAGGTGCGGTAAATCTGAGAAACCCCTCCCCTTCCCAGAACTCCCATCAGTGCCTTGGCTTCCATGGGGCTGTGCTCGGGTATGCTGTCTCCTGTCTGTAGGTGGACTAGTAGGGCATGACGTAGTTGGAGATATCGGTGGAATTGTGTTTTATTTAAGGAATATTGTTTCTGGAGGTCTTGAAAAGATCGTATATGTGTCCCTCTCCAAATATCTCCCAGTGTGGAGATCCCTATGGTGTCCCATTTCTGGAAGCCCTCCAGACCTGCTACATGTATCAGCTGCTTCCCCTGCCATAGCGGGGTTTGTTGGGTTAGGCGTCCCCACCACCCCGTCACTTTCTGGGCTGTACGCCATCCCAGAAGTACCATTTTGGTCACATCTGGAGTATCCCGGGGTATCGGGCTCCCGTAGAGCATGTCAAGGATCTGTGGGTAGCCCATCGTCTGCAATTCTAGTTGATATGCGGGGTCTGTCCATCCACCTCCCATCCAGTCATTAATTACAAGTATGTGCATCGCTAGATAATAGTATTGAATATTCGACATACCCAGTCCACCCTCATAAACATCCCTCTGACAGGTTTTTAGCGACAGTCTTGTACGTGAGCCACTCCATATGAATTGGCGTGCTAAAGAGTCCATCTCCCTGAACCATCTCACGGGGAAGGGATGTGGAAAATTCTGCAGGAGGTATAAGATCCTGGGGAGAATCATCATCTTGTACAGCGCTATTCTACCAAGTAGATTCAGGGGGAGGGTCCTCCAGCGCAGAAGGTCAGTTTTGATTTTCTTTGAAAGCGGCGTGACATTGAGTTCCCACGCTAGCTCGGGGAGAAGTGAGATATGTATCCCGAGATATTTAAAGCTGTTTCTCCGTATCGGGATATTCCGTTGCCAATCTATACATTCGTGCGAGCGATGAAGGGGGATCAGTAAAGATTTGGCAGGGTTCAGGGTCAGCCCTGAGGCTTCCGCGAAAAGTTTAAGGATCTCTAGGACGCGTGGGCCGCTTTTGGATGGATTGGAGATATACAGGAGCACATCATCTGCGTACAAAGCTACTCTGTCTTCCGAGCCAGAGGGCCAGTGCCAGCCCTCGATCAGTGGGTCGCCTCTCATTAGTATCGCCAGTGGCTCTATCACTAGTGCGAAGAGCAGGGGAGATAACGGGCATCCCTGTCGAGTCCCACGACCAATGGGGATTGGGTCGGAGACTACTCCGTTCACCCTGATTCGAGCCGTCGGATTAGAGTATAGGAGTTTCACCAGTCCCCGGAATTTAGGTCCGAGCCCGTTTTTATATAAGACTTGATTGAGGAAGGACCAGTCTACCGTGTCAAAGGCTTTTTCGAAGTCGAGTAAAAGCAGTGCAAACTGCGTATGCGATAGCACTTTGCGGTGCGCCAAAGCAAGGTGTAATCGTCTGATGCAGTGCCTTGTGCTACGAGTGGGCATAAAACCACACTGGTCAGGGTGCACCAGCGTGGGCATTACCTCCCTCAGTCTGGAAGCAAGGATCGAAGAGAGTACCTTGACTTCCACATTTAGGAGCGAGATAGGCCGGTACGCTGAACATTGTCGCGATGGGGGTTGAGTTTTGGGGATCACCATAATAGTGGCTTGATCAATCTCTGTTGGGAAGCAGCCTTGATTTTCCGCTTCTTCGTACATGCTGAGCAGGTGGGGACCCAGAATATCGCTACATTTACTATAAAATTCCGCTGGAAAGCCGTCGGGACCTGGTGTTTTGCCTGATGCCAGTCCCGATATTGCGCTGCAGACTTCCTCAATACCGATGGCCTCGTCCAGTCTGTCTCTCGCCTCTGGAGTTACCCCGGGAAGGGTAATCTCATTTAGTAGGGGGGACTCTCTCTCAACAGCAGGGCGTGGATGCCTGGCGTATAGACGGGTATAGTAAGAGGCGAAGCTATGTGCGATTTCCACTGCTGTTTTGACAAGGGTGCCTGAGTCATCTAAGATCTCCGGTATAATACTGTTAGCCATGGGGCGGGTGGCCAGCCAATGCAGTAGTTTCCCGTTTTTATCCCCCCATCCATAAATTCGGCTTGCTGAGGCTCTCCACATGTGCTTGGCCGAATCTAGCATTATATGTTTAATATCTTCTCTTACCCTGGTCAGTTTCCTCATGTTCGTGGCCGATGCCAAGTTTATATGTTGGCATTCGAGTCTCCGGGCCTTGTTCTCTAGCTCGGTGATTTGGGAATTATGATCTCGTTCATGGGACCGGAGAATGCTTCTGGCATGTCCTCTAATAGTGGCCTTGCAAGCAGCCCATAGCATTCCTGGGGATCGAACCGAGCCTTCATTTAATTCGAAATATTGGTCGAGGTGCAACCTGATCTCTTGGGTGTATTCTGTATCTTGTAAGTGCCACGCGTTCAAGCGCCACATAGGCCGTCTGGTAGGGTCTGCTCTACCCAGCCGGATCCGTATTGGCGCATGATCGGAGACCCCCCGTGGAAGAATCTCAGCCCCTGCTACTTTTAAGAAATCTAGGGCGGGCATAAACACCAGGTCTATTCTGGATTGCGTCTGGTGGGCTGCCGAGGTATGTGTGTATTGGCGCTCCCTGGGATGCCAGGTGCGCCACACCTCACACAAGCCCAGGCTTTCCGCCCAACTACTTAGGGCTGAGGCCCGCTTGGATCTATGTATGGTAGCTTCCCCAGAAATGTCCAGCCTTGGGTCAAGGACCGCGTTAAAGTCGCCTCCCAGCAGGGTAGTTCCCTGGGGTAATCCTGAGGTTACTCGGTGGAGCAAAAGTAAGAAGGAGTCGTGATTTGCTGTGGGCGCATAAGCGCACACCAAGTTTAGCGGTTGTCCGTGAAGAGTCCCCGTGACCACCATGAATCCACCTTGTGAGTCAGATTGCGTGGAAGAGATTACCATGGGCAGAGATCGGTGGAGCAGAATGGCCACTCCTCTAGAGCCTCTGGAAATCCCTGCGTGATATACCCTATCGTATCCTCCTCTCGCAAGCATAGGGCATCTGGACCCAAGAAGATGGGTCTCTTGTAGTAAAACTACTGCGGGGGAATACCTGCGGAGGGTGTTAAATACTGCCGATCTTTTGATCTTGTCTAACAGGCCGTTTACATTCCAGGAGAGGACCTGGGTTACTGAGGGCCAAGCGTGAGGTATGACACTGTTGGGCATGTTTGGATGTGCGGGAGCAAGCCCAGGGATGACCGTTTCGGACATGACCGTAAAATTTTAAATCTACAAACCAGGCTAACCAACTTGTCGCCTCCTAAACCTAACTTAAACTTCCACTCCCCCCCTCCCCATACTCCGCCCCCCGGAAGCATCTGTCGCCCATGTACCCAACCAAAACCAGACAGCCAGTAAAACTGTCATTGGGGTGGAGTGGTGGACCCCTCCTTTCTTTCGGATCAGTTGCAATTAGTAGTCACAAAACATCGATGTTAATCTCGCTAGGGGTCGCCTGAGAGGGTCAGGCGAAGCCCGAATCCCCTTACGTCTCACGCAGGGGTCCCACATCTCCTGTCAGCCGAGTACCGGAGACTGACTCAATCGCCCATCCTCGGCGGGTTGGGACGGTGTTTGGGACACCGGAAGAGTCTCAGTGTTAGATTTAGTATGAGGACCAGAGTCCCGGGCTGCTTCGTCCTCTGCAGGAGCGATCGTGTCTTTCTGTCTGCCTCTCCGGGATCTGGTGCGCCGCCTGCTCCTCCGGGGCCCCTCTGATGGTGAGGGCCCGACATATGGGGTTCTTCCAGTGGTCCCGGGGGGACCCTTTCGGGCTCCAATGCCCTCCTCCGTCAGCCAGTCCCAAGCTTCCTCCGGGGAATCAAAAAAGTAAGCTTTCCCAGCCATGAGGACTTTGAGGCGAGCGGGGAAAAGGAGCATGTACGAGAGCTGCATTGCCCTTAGTTTTTGCTTAACCTGTTCGTACGACCTACGGCGGGTCTGGACTTCTCTGGTGTAGTCCGGGAAAATTAGGATTTTGTGGTTTTCCCACTGCGTACCATCTTGCCGCCTCGCTTCCCTGAGGATATTGTCTCTGTCCTTAAAGTTAAGGAATCGCGCGATCATCGGGCGCTTCGGACCGCCCGGAGGTGGGCGAGGCGCGAGCGCCCTGTGGGCTCTTTCAATTGCAAACAAGGGCGAGAGGGATTGGTCAGGCATCCAAGATTTGATCCACGTCTCCAGGAATTCGGCGGCCTTATCCTCCTCTATGCCCTCCGGGAAACCTATGAAGCGTAGGTTGTTGCGCCTGGCCCGGTTTTCCGCATCTTCTGCACGACGGTGAAGCTTGCCGGTTCGGGACTGCAGCTGGGCTACTTTGGCTTTGAGGTCGGACAAATTGGTTTCGGTTTGGGAGACTCGGGTTTCCACTTCCGTAATTCGGGTTACAGCATTTCTAAGGTCCTGTCTGATGAGGCCCACGTCCACTCGCACCTCACCGATTTTCGTTTCCATGGCTATCTGCGATGATTGAATAGCTTGGAGAATGGCACTCACCCCATCAGGGGTTGAACCCCCACCAGCCACTTCTCCCCCTCCTCGTTGGCCCGTCGCAGTCGTGAACTGGTCGATTTTTTGTTGGGAGGGCGGAGGTTGTTTGTTCGTTTTATCCTTCCCCGTCGTGGCACTTGAGGTGGGCGTCAGGTGGGCCACCCCTTTCTTAACGCGGTTTCAAGCCTGAGAATTTAGTGCGTTGTTAAGTACCATGGACTGTGGGGGGGTTCTCTGTGTCTGATCACGTAAGGACGGCCGGCGATGACACCGTTGGCCCCTTCTTTTCAGCTCCCTTCCTCGCTGTCTCCACCAGTTGGGGGGGACCCGTCCGAGACCCAGACCCAGGTCTCTCCACCTTAAGGGCTCTGCGCCTCCATTGTAGGCCTCGCGCCGTCGCGATCGCGCTCTCGATCTCTCGGGTCGTTCCGACCAGGGTCTAAAGTCAACCAAGCATGACCCGGAACCCAGGATATCCACTTGCCTCAAGGTGTTGCCTTCCACCGCTCAACTCGCAGTCCAGATATTGCCGCAGTCCAGCTCGCTCGATTCACTTCCCTGCCCCCCCGGGGCACCACTCTGCTTTTCAGCCGGGTCCTGGTCCTCAGCACGCCATCAAATTTAAATTCTCCCCAGCAGGGGGATCTCGGGGGACAGGGCCTCCGCCACGGCCCCAGCCCGGCACCGCAAGCCGCCCAGGCGGTCAGGGAGGGCTCCCGGTCCTCCGGGTCACACTCGCGCCTCTCGCGCCGGCGCGGCGCCGCTCACCCCGCGTCCTCCTCTACGACAGGAGGGGGGGGCGCTGGCGCCCCCGCGGCAGGGATCCATCCCCGGGGCACGCCCCAGCCCTCACCGGTCCTCTCGCCTCCAAATTTAAATTCCCCCCAGCAGGAGGATCCCGGGGGCCAGGGCCTCTGCCACGGCCCCAGCCCGGCACCGCAAGCCGCCCAGGTGGTCAGGGAGGGCTCCCAGTCCTCCGGGTCACACTTGCGCTTCGCGCGCCGGTGCGGCGCCGCTCACCCCGCGCCCTCCTCCACGACAGGAGAGGGGGGGGCGCCGGCGCCCCCACGGCAGGGATCCACCCGCGGGGCGCGCCCCAGCTCTCACCAGGCCTCTCGCCGCCCCTCGACCCGCGGCAGACGACTTCGTCGGGGCCCCAAAGCCCACCTCAGATCCGCCGGGCACAACTCGCAGCGGCCGCCATCTTGAGCTCCTCTTCACGGGAGCAGCCGGGTCATCGTATGAGGGTGAGCCGCCGGCTTTTCATCAATTCGTCCCGCCAGACTTCTCTACAGGTCCCCGGGACACCGGGGCGCCATGTATAGCGCTTTCCGCTCCCTTGGACCACGGTGATTAAGGGCGGATGACGGAGGGGTCCAGAGCACTCTCAAAGTGCGACCGCCATCTTGACGCCCGAAGCCACGCCCCCCACAAAATGAATGTTTTGTACCTTATTTGCTTCTTTTTATTTACTTAAACGGTTAAAATATAAATAAACACTTCCTTGTTTATTTGCTGAATGTTAGGTTTCCCTCAAGTAAAATGCATCCCATTGCGTTCATCCAGTAGGGGGCAGCATGTGAAGGTCAGGAGGGTTGCATGTGGCCTCCAGGCTGTACTTTGAAAATCACTGCTCTAGGACATACTATTTCAATATTTAGCATGTCTCACACTTAAACAACCTTCTAGGATACATAATTAAAATTCTACACAGAAAAACTATTTCTTTTTTCATGTGTTTCTTCTGTGTTTAGGTTACAGCCAGTCAGGTCGTATTGGTGTATTGGAAACTAGGCACGTCAAGTCAGACTTGTGGATGGGATGAAGGTACACTGCAGTCCACATATGATATTTACTGTAACATATTTTTATTGCAAAAAGCATTAAGAGCTGTGCTGGAAATTGAGGTACTGGTTGGGGGGGGGGGGGGTGAAATCCTACACAAGCAGCAACCACAATCTCTGTCAGAGTGAAACACAAGCAAACCCCAAATCAACATGAGCTTAGCCCACTGGTAGCTTAGCATGATAGCAGTGAGGCTTAAATTAGAGGCAATTTGCAAAGTATTTATGCAACATTTGAACCAGTAATAAAGTAAAAACATAAAACAAGAAATATTCTACACTAAATTTGGAAAATAGAGTAAAACGTAAGAAATTATTTGAGACCAAAATAGCAGAAATCCAGTCAGTAGAACCGGATATGCAGTTTTAAAGATCTAAGTGAAAATAGCGCAAGCATCAAGTGTGGGTATCTGGTTGCATCAGACTTAACCAAAGTCACACATTCAGGCTGACCACAATGGAGTGTGGCCCGGATACAGGGACCAAGTAAGTTAGGCTAGCTGAACAAAGTACCTTACATCCTGGTTGTGGGTCAGTGCTCGATCCTGCATCAGGAATACGTTGTGCAGCAGGGGTTTCAAGGATGCTGCAGAGCTGTGATGCAGAGTCCTGTGTCATCATTGTGGGTGTTGTCGTTGAAGATGCCATGCGATCAGAAGCCCTGTGACAAGGATGCATCATGCAGAGGTGGTTCAGAGGAAGCTGCAGGTTGTGATACAATGCCCTGCATTGCAGATGCATTGTGTACCGTTGGTTCTGATATGGCTGCAACAAGATGCATCATGCTGCATTGGGTCTGCCAACAGGACCACAGCTGGGCTGACAAAGTACATCCAGGTCCATTTCCAAGGGTCCAAGGCTGGGGTGGAAATGTTTGGGTTGAAAGACTCACAGCAGTCACAGTCCAGGGGCTGGGATCAATGTGGCTGGATCCTTTTTTTACCTGAAGTTCTTCTTATCAGAAGCCAGCCAACTAGCCCTTGAAGTCACCCTGGTGGCCAAGATGCAGTTCCAGTCAAGCTTCACTCAGGTAGTAGGGCAGCAGGGAGCAGGGCTGCAGAGCAACAGAGTAGTAGTCCTTCTGGCAGAAAAGCACAGCACAGCAGTCCTTATTAAACTCTTACATGTGTGCTGAAGTGTTCAGTCTAACTGTCCAATATTGATACCTGGTGGGCAATTTGAGGTAGGAGAACATTCAGGAGTTTTCTACCCACAGAAATGTTTGGAATTTCGTGCCTCCCTGCGCTGGTTCTAGGTTGTCTGGGGGCACAAAACACTACTGTCAAACCCTGTGTGTGAATGCTCAGCAGGAGGCTTTGTGGTGTGCAAGTATTGTAGGTGACATCTTCTCTCTCTATGAAGTAGAGATGGCCCATCCAGCCAACACCTATTCCCCCTTTGTCTCACTGTCTGGGAGCAATACACACAGAACAACTTCCAGCTACACCTATTCATTTAACCCAGGATACAAGCTATTCAAAATTGTGACTTAAAATATAACTTTATTATTAGAGAAGGTTTTAAATGACACATCTTTAGACACCACCTCGACATTCCTCCTTGCTCCCAATTGAAGGTTAGCATTTATTAAATGTAGTAAGGTAACCAAATGTTATCCTGAGATTGAGATAGATCATACAGTAGTGACAAACTAATGAAAGAGTTTTTAACTACCAGGACGTGTAAACGTAATGGTTTCAGTTCCAAAATTCAAATTACCCTGACCCTACACTATTGGCTTTTTTATGGCCTACTCCAGGGGTGACCTATAGTTATTAAAAAGGAAATATTGGTCGTGGCAAAAGAGCTATTTTGCCAGGTCCAAATAGCAATGTAAAACCACACACACAGGCTGCAGTGGCAGTTATGAAACATGTTTGAAAGGCTACTTATGTGGATGGAACAGTAAGTGCTGCAGATCCAATAGTAGCGTTTAATTTACAGGTCCTGGGTACATGTAGAACCACTTACAAATAAATAAAATGTGCCAATTATGTGTAAGCCAATTTAACCATGTTTAAAGGAGATAGTAAAAGCACTTTAGCATTGTTAGCAGTGGCAAAGAGTGCAGAGTCCTAAGGCCAACAGAAATGGGTTCAGAAAAAAGGAGAGTAAAAGCAGAAGGTTTGGAGATGACCCTCTGCATACATAATGCAGTTTTAGAGAAATAAAATTGACCTATGTGTGACAATATAAAAAGTATTTCTTCTGCCAATCAGGGTCACAAGCTTCTTTACCCCACCACAGCCTGGCAGTTGCTTATCAGCCACTAGACTTCCATTACCTATATACCAAGACATTGGATGGAGGGAATGGATTCTGCACATCTGCATTCTCTGTCTAAGGGAAATCCTACACTTAAAAAAGACATCTTGCTGAGGAATTGTCAGGTTATGGGTATTTGCGGCTTTCCCTGCTGCCACTCAGAGCTAAAAGAAACTATTAATAGCAAGAAATCCTAATTCAGGTGCCCACCCTATTCCCTGAACCCTGAAATAACAGCCTTCTTGAACAAATTGGTGCAAAAGTTATATTTTGGCTTGAGCAACAAATATGCACTCATAGCTGTAGAATAGAAAAAAATCATTTCTTTATCTACTCTAGCAGTTAAGTGGGTCAGAGAACACAGACACATATTTGCAGATTATCTTTACATAGTAACCAATGGAAATCTTTCTCCAACAATTGAAGCTGTCAGATGATGCTGTAATATTCATAATGGCCCTCATTATAACATTGGCAGTCCTTCCTGAAGACCGGAGTGCAGGCAGCTGAAAAAAGACTGCAGTGGCAGTGGTAATCCGTCTGCCCAATAACGACACACAAAAACAAAATCTCCAGAATACAGCAAAAAAACTGACACTGTCAGGCCGAACAACGGCGGCAGGGATGTGGTCCCACCACCCACACCGCCACGGTAGAAAAAGACCGCGTCCCCAATACGACCCACAAATCAGCACATCGGTCATAGCGTGGCAGTAATCCATTGTCGGTCGGGACTGCGACTGCCGAAATAGAACCTCCACTGCAACACAACACAACATAGGCCATAACACATATACACACCACACCTCCACCCTATAAAACACACACACACAACCCCTTGCCAGGACAAAAAGCTGACATATATTGCACGACCAAGCTGACGATCGCACTGCACACAGACATCACAGACACCTGCACACCTCTCATGCATCACCCTTCACTTAAATATTTTACACTCACACACACATTACCGATGATGAATTAAGGACCATGGTGGATGAAATCATCAGGGTAGGGCCACAGCTGTTCCGGGCACGAGTCCACCAAACGTCAATGGCAAAGAATATGGAGTTATGGCAGAGGATCATCGACAAGGTGAACTCAGTGGGAAGCCACCCACATACAAAGGAAGACATACGCAAGAGGTGGAATGACCTGAAGGGGAAGGTCTGCTCCATGGCATCCAGACACCAAATCACCCTCATAAAGACTGGTGGTGGGACCCCACCACCTCCCCTGGAGCTAACATCATGGGAGGAGAAGGTCTTGGCAATCCTGCACCCTGAGGGTCTCATTGGAATCCCCAGAGCACTGGAATCTGGTAAGTCACCTATAGTCCCCTTGTATGAAGTATACATGTAATGCATGCATCCCCTGCATACCCACCCTACCCCACAACACCAATCCCAAAGTCTACACTCCCAAATGCACCCAATGCATGTACAGCATGAAGCACTACAACTCCCACAGTGAATCACCCTGTAGCCACCCAACAATGCACATTCTCCATGCATAACTACACCTGAGTCCTGAAGCATGACACATAACACTCACCTCGCAGCCCCTGCAAAGTACATCAGGCAGATGTGAATAACAATCCCTGTCATTCACAGGTGACACTGAGAATGTCATCAGACAACCAGTGCCAGTTACAGCCAGTCCCTGACCTGATGAAGACCCCAGTGATGACAGCGACACAGGATGTCTGCAACAGGAAGACCTACCTGGCCCATCTGGGCTCTCTGAGCAGTCCACCTCTACCAGCCTCACCCAAGACACCATGGAGCCCCTCACAACCACTACCACCACAACACCTGTCGTCTAATACACCCACACCAGTGTCTCAAGGCCACATCAATCCATATTGTGCCCACCTGTACAGGGACCTGGGTCAGCACCCACCACACAAGACAATGAAGGTCCTGGTGTGAGTGGGAGTGGCAACACAGTGCCGGAGACACAGGTACAGGGGGCTAGGGCCAGTGGGAGTGCACCTAGGGGTCACAGGGCGGGCCAACCCAGAGAGCCACCTGCTCATGAGGCTATAGCACAAATCCTGGGAGCATACAACCAATCCCAGGACAAGATGGGCCAGATATTAGACCTTTTGGGGGAAAACCTGAGCCAGCAGAGTGAATGCCACCAGGAAGCTATGCCGGAGTGGCATGCCCTCAATACCACCATGGCCTCCATGAAAGGCTTGATGCAAGAGCTCGTCACAGTCCTGTGTGAGTCATCCACCCACCACCAGGCCCCTTCCACTAGCCACACTACTGACTAGCCCTCTAAATCTGCTGCAGCTAGTTGGATGATGGTCATGCCTGAGGACTCACAAGCCACCACTGAGCCACCCCCTGTTGCAGAGGAACCCCCATGCAAACATGGTCACAGACCCAGACATCCTGCAGAGACAGAAGCCAAGACCAACTCCACTGCCAGGAAATGAGCCTCTCAAGAACTTCCTCCCTTGTGTGCCACTGAGACACCTTGTAGACTTCCCACTGACATAGCCCCATTTTCAAATGCCACATGGATACTGCACCAACTGCTGGGCCTGATAGACTGATGGAATCGATCACCATGCTCCCACTGCTTTGCATCGTACCCACCCTTTGCTATACACAATAAATGCACTTACACACAAGTTTTGGTGTCATGTGTTTACTCTTTGTAATAGTGCAACAAATGTGTGACATGTCACAGAAATCGAGTCATTAAACACAGTGAAGATGTGTATGTATCATGCTGTCATCCGGCTTCCTGCAGCAAAGTCAGTGTCCACACCACCATGGGGCCTCAAGTAATAGACTGGGAAGTGTGGTGAAACATCATCCATAGTAGATCTACAATTGATAGCAGAGAATTTACATCACACATTGTTTTCACTGCTGCCAACAGTATGTACCTACACATTATGATGGTCAAACGATATATACTCTGGGTCCACACACTAATAGACAATCCAATTCTATTGCACACAACCCTGTTCAGGTGCAATGAGACAAGATAATTGTTGCATCTAACAGTAATGACCTGAGTAATAGACACTCGTAGTTGTGCTACACAGCCCACGCCCTCGAATGCAAAGTATCAACAGCACTTGAAGTCACACGAAGCAGCAAACTATGCAGATGAGTATTTGATACCAGAATTGAGAAGGCACAAATGTATGAAGAAGTAGATAGGATGTCTGAACTATTTGTAACCCAGACAGATGGACTAGCTAACATCACAATGGCACTGTAGACCTACTTGACAGACCACTCCTTATACACTCATCTGAAACCCAAATGGGGTCAACACCTACTGATATCAGGGATGGATAATGAAGTACACCCAATCTGTACACCAACATGTAGCATGTCAAACGTGGAGAAGTACCTACCAGAAGCCTAGCTGAAGTACTTCTAGATGAGATCTGTCCTGCTTATATCGTCCTTATCCCCATCTTCTTCACTCATGTTTCCTCCCTCCTCTGCCACCGGATTGTCCCCTACTCCTACCTCCTCCAGCAATGGGATGTTCCTCCTTAGTGCCAGATTGTGGAGCATGCAGCAGGCCACCACAATCTGGCACACCTTCTGTGGTAAGTACTGCAGGTAACCACCAGAGATGTGCAGACATCTGAACCTTGCCTCCAGGATACCGAATGTCCTTTCGACCACCCTTGTTGTCCTCCCGCAAGCCTCATTGTACTGTTCTTCAGCCCTGGTCCCTGGATTCCTCACCAGTGTCAGTAGCCAGAAAAGAGTGGGATAACCTGAATCACCTGTGGATAGAGTAAACCAACATTAACATTCTACTACGTCACATACAGACTGAGTAGTAAGGCTGGGGTAACAGTAATTACATATACACTGATCATACTCACCGATGAGGTAGGCCCTCACTCTTTGTAGAGGCGCCATCAACTGTGGGACACTGCTATTCCTGAGTATTTAAAAATCATGGACAGACCCTGGAAACTTTGCAGTCACATGGGAGATGTACTGGTTAGCTAAGCAGACCAACAGCACATTCATGGAGTGAAAGCCCTTACGGTTCCTGAACTCTTGCTCATCAGCCCTGGTTGGTATTAATGCAATGTGGGTGCCATCTATGGCCCAATCACATGAGGGATATGTCCTATTGCATAGAAATCAGCCTTCACACTGGCCAAATCTAAAGGTTTAGAAAATTGAATGCAACTGTCGATATGTTTGACTAAGGCAGACAAGACATTCCTCAACACATTGCTGAAATTAGGTTGAGACATGCCTGTTGCCATGCCCACTAAACCCTGGAATGAGCCAGTGGGCAAGAAATGGAGGACAGATACCACCTGCACAGTTGGAGGAATGGCTGTAGGTTGTTGAATGGCTGCAGCAGATCAGACTCCCACTGTATACACAGCTCCCTGATTGTAGCACGGTTCAGTCAATAGTGGGAGATGATGTGGCGTTCTTTCATCAATGCTAAGTCAACCAGGAACCAGTACACAGGTGCATGCCTCACCATCTACAGTGGTCGGCATCTACACATGGCATACAACACAAGTATATCAATGATTACATTCATGCATCCTACTGCAGGTTGACAAATGGTGAATCAACATCACATATGGTACCACTTGTTGCATGCAAAGCAGACTTCAATGTGCCGAGGTGTTGTAATTTCTATGTTAGTTACACATACATCTGGGATTTACAATGGATAGTGAGATGCTTGTCTGTCACTGCTAGTGTACAGTCACCATCAATATGTAAGTCTATTCCCACACTGTCATGTTGTCATTTCCAGAATATGTGCACACTCCAAATTCATGCTACCTGATTGTAGTTTACACTGTCCCCGGGCATAACTCATCACATGTCCATGATGGAATAGAGTAATGACGCAATTAATTTTTGTATTTGTTAAAGTTGCAGTGCAAAATTGCTGCTGCCTGTCCTGCATGGAGGGGACAGATGTAAGTGACCTCATTCCGCTGGCGCATGCCGTCATGGCATAAAGTGGTCAGAACTGCTGTGCAACTCCTAAGTTGGTTAACATTGATGTCTATGGCATTCAGGGACCAATGATGACTTCCTCTGGCAGAAACGGTGCAGACCGCTGTGGCCGTGACTGCCATTTTCAACAGTGTATCCCACTTGACCCCTGACTTTCCAGCCAACAAGACCTGCTGTGTCGTGCTGTGTCGTGTTCCTAGAAGCCACAATGGCGCGTGTTACGGGGATAGGGCCTCCGCTTTCACCTCAGAAGAACTGGAGAAACTTGTGGATGATGTTTTACTCCTGTGCACAAAGCTGTATGGGGCTCCAGGACATCAGGTAAGTCGCATAATGGTTATCTATGTTGCTACGTGTGTTAAGTGTGTTATAGTACGTGTATGCAGGATGTTACAATCGAGTGTGTACCTATGGATATGACTGCTAGGAATGTTGTGGAAGTGTGAAGTCGTGTACGATGCAAATTTGTGTAATCTTGGTAGGCCTAGGAATGTCATGGGTTGTTGGGTCTACATTAAAGTGCCTTTCCTTCTTTGTCTCCCATGCAGATCAGCGCCCATCAGATGAAGGGATTGTGGAAAGCCGTCGCCAAGGAAGCGTGGACCCTGGGGGCCCATAACCGGCAGACCACCCACTGCAGGAAGCGTCTGGAGGACATGAGACACTGGGCCCGCCCAATGAGGAAAGGGTGCCCGTCAGACCTTGACCCCACTGATGGCCCACACACTGGCAGTGGTCTACCTGGAGTTGGATGGGTGCTTGAGGGCAACACAACAGCCATAAGGGGGTGAGTGAGAGAGTACACGTCCTGTACAATTTGCTATGGACTGTATGGGTGTGTTAGCCATGGGATCAAGGATGTCTACTATAGGTATGACAATGAATGTAGGTAGGATACAGTTGTGCTGTGAACAGAAGTAGCGGTGATAGGTGAGCAACTGAGCAATAGGTTGTCATGGCACTTTGACAGTGCCAAATTGTAGGATTTGACATGGACATACAGGATCTTCAGTTGATACCCATACCTATCAATACATGTCCATTATGGGTCACATGGTTTGGTTTGACAATGTACAAATGTCACTCATAGACAGGGTTCTCACAGTAATGATCCTGTATACAAGAGCCCCAACAGTCTAAAGTAGTACCTGAGTGTAATTGTAGTGGTGCCATGATTGTGTATGTACATCATAGTATATGCACAATGCACAGTGGGTGTAGGGAAATGTCTATTGATGTTGGAGGGAATGCATTCAGGAATGTTTATGGAGTCATGTTGTGCAAATGTACATACGTGCAATGGGGATTGGCATTCACCCTATGCTCCCATCTTTTTCATGCCCTCCCCTCCTATTTGTACTATCCTATCCTTGTTTGCATTAGCATCAGCAGATGAAGGAGTAGGGGCACAGGTGAGTGGGGAGGATGCAGCCCACAAGACCCAGGAGGCAGGACCAGTGTGTTGGACGGCGAGGAGAGCACCACGGGGAGACTGGAGCAGATACCACTGATGCAGATGCCTCCTCCAATGGAAGCTTCCTGGCAGTGGCGGCACCTTCTGGGACCATCCCAGCACCATACTTGTCCGCCATCCTTCAAGGTGGGCATCTCCTTCGCCGTAGGCATCTCTGCCCCTTCCCCAGTCAGCCCTCCTGACCTCAATGCTGAGGCTATTGACCTCCTAAGATCCATCTCTGTAGGGCAGTCACCCATCATGAATGCCGTCCAGGGCTTGGCATCCCAAATGCAGTGGACTAATGCCTACCTGGAGGGCATTCACAGTGCCTTGACTGGCCTACAGAGATCATTTCAGGCTCTGGCCTCTTTATTGATGGCAGCCAGTGTCCCTAGTACTTCTGTCCTCCCTCCTGCTACCTCTCTCCTCTCCCAGCAAAGCCACACATACAGACAAGCACTCAAATCAACAGACAAGGTACGCAAAGACAAACACAGGCACCACAAATCACATCACAAGCATGCACACACTCAACACACAAAAGCAGACACAACATGAGCCACTACCTCCCCTGTCTCCCCATCACTTCCTCCCTTGCTGTCACATCACCACTCACACCTGCCAGCACTACATCCTCACTCCCAGTTCATGTCACCACTTTGCCCTAAGTCACCACAACAGCAGACACTCATGCATGCACCTCATGCACCACATCCACACTCATCACAACCACCATCACTCACACGTGGAGCACGCCCACCTTACATGCGGACACCACCCCAACATTCATCCACATGACCTGTCTGCCCACTTCCACCTTCTCTTCCCCCTCCTCCAAAGACACATAAATGCACGCGCTCAGACACTCAACATTCCTCCACCTCACACACACATACTCCACATACATCTGCACCCATATCCAGCACCCCTACACATCGTATGATCACTCCCTCTACCTCCACTCCCAAACCTGTTTCCCAATCCATCCCCTTGTTCCTAAGAAGTTTTTCCTTGCCCGCCTTGACC
Organism: Pleurodeles waltl; assembly: GCF_031143425.1. NCBI lineage: Eukaryota > Metazoa > Chordata > Amphibia > Caudata > Salamandridae > Pleurodeles > Pleurodeles waltl. The sequence goes on from NC_090445.1 coordinate 551,845,289, forward strand.
TGTTCCCTGACTCTGTCCCACCCCATGTTTCCCCTCGATCTCATGGATCCCTTCCCAACCCAAGTCCCTCCACCTCCAAGCCCTCCCGTGACCCCCGTTCTACCTCTGCTGTCCCTCCACCTGCGAAGAAGCCGTCCCCTGTCCCCAAGAAGAAAACTGCACACTACATGGATTCAAGGCCCCTGCCCCTCCATTTAGAGCACAGCTGAAACCCCAATCCTCTCCCAAGCCAAAGCCCAGGGACCCCCACTCCCAAACTCAAACCCCCACCCCCAGACCCTTGAAGCGCCTGCCTGCCCCATTGATGCCCCTACCTTGTGGAGGCCATTAGGCTGTCAGGAGTCAAGTTGGGGCCTTTGACAGGCACAGTTGTACCCATTGGACTGGCCTACAGACCTTGGAGCTTTTTACTCGTTAACCTTGCATTTGGCATTAATATCTGTATATTTACAATACAGGATTCATGTTGGTTTACTTCACATACAGTTGTCAAGTATTTTTGTTCTCTGGCGAGTTTTCATCCATCTATCATGTGCTTTTAAATGTGCATTTGTAGGCATTTTTTCATTCCAATTCACTGTTCTTTCATGTATGTCGGCATTGTATGTTGTATTGTGTCTTTGAATTGGTTTGTATGTCTCTGCTTGTTGGTGCTATTGGTGTGGTTGTGTAGTTGTCATCCGGGGTGCGTGTATGTGACGTGTGTGTTTAGCGTGGCTGTGTTTTGTGTGCGTGTGTCTCGGTACGGGTGTTGTGTTGCATGTTTGAACGTGTCTGCATGGTGTGTCTGTTGTGTGTGGATGTGTCACTCTTCCCTTCCCCCCCTTGTGTGCTATGCAGGAGTACTCACCAATGACGTCAGAGGTCATAGAGGAGAAATGCGAGGAAGAACATTGGAAAGATTTCAAAGTGGCATTCTATGGCTTCCGCAGAGTCGTCTGTTTCCCTGGAGGTGAGTAGGTCCTTTTACACTTGCTGTTTCTGCCAGGCTTTAGGTGGTGGAAGTCCCGTCCTGGAAATTGTGGAGGTCGGCAGTGTCGTATTAGGGTGGGCAGTGCAGTGGCTACCGCCAGCATGGGGATGGCAACCGTCATCGGCAGCGGTCTGGCCGCACTTGTAGTACTATCGGCAAACTGGCTTGGCTTCAGTGGGTTGACCGCCATGGTCATATTATGGTGGTCTGCACCTCTGTCTTGGTAGCGGTCTGACCGCCATTGCCAGTGTGGCGGAACCGTTACTGCCAATGTCATAATGAGGGCCTATGTTTTGAAGAAGATGAAATGCTAAGGTCCAGCATTATGTAAAATGGTATTCCATGTACCTCAGGGACCATAAAATGTGATGTTCCTGACATCACATATACTATTAAGAAGAGCTTGCAGGGGCAGAGATAGAAATGTGTGGTGAGATTAAGCATCTAACTGGCTGTGAGACAAGGCTGTAGGAAGCTCAGTAGTGTAACTCTGAAAACAGTCTCAAGGCTTACAGGATAGTTTGAAGTTATAACCGTGGAGCTCAACACAACAGCAATGGTTCATTGTCCTTGACCAAACTGCAGGAGAAATGTTGTTTATTAATAAAATGGTAGCTCAAAGTACTAATGCTTCCACTCCAGGGAACTGTGTTTGGCCTCATGTTTAGAAGTTCAAATGCTGATGGGTCCACTGAGCCCTTCACCCTTTTCAAGTAGTTATATTGAGTATCACTAAAATGAGTAGCGATAAATATGTGCTATAAGTCAATAGCTCCATGGGACTCTTCAGGGGTGAATGAGCGCTTTACAAATATTCCTATTATGTTATATTAATACATAATGACAATTACAAGGATAAAAGTGTGGCAGTTCAATTTTACAACATATCTGGCTCATAGTCTTCCTGGTGACCTACTACCCTGTTTAAGATTAAAAAAGTCCACAGCTTTTATTATTGGTGCCCTTCCCACTCTGCATCCCACCATTTCTTCTATTTGACTTTTTTGGGTTAATCTAAGGGTTCACACCAAACTGCAAACCATGTGCTACCAAAATGAAAATTGTCTACCCACCTCATTTGTCATGGGGGGGGGGTAGTCTTCTTAGTCCCAATGCACACCAGATTTACCTGGTGACAGTGTATTCATAGATTAAAAGTGCCAAATAACCTTGATGCAACAGAGCTATTTTAGGGCATTGACACTGGTGCTGCCGCACTGGGTGCCAAGCTTGAGAGGAATCTCTTTACAAAAAAGACTACAGAGCTCTTTGTGTGCCCATCAATTTTCAGGGTATAATTACAATGGCATGATAACTCTCATTTCTTTTGCACTTCACAGATAGATCTGTGTTTGATCTAGTCACAGTTTTGACTCATGATAAAGTAGCACAGAGGATTAATATTCCCACTACAATGCACACATTGTAAAAAACAGGTCACACTTTTTTATTGTATGTAGATAACTCATTGGGCCACTGCTTTTGCCACAGAGATGCTTTTGTTAATTGGAGCTTATAAGTTACATTTCTTGTACTGTACCACACTGGAACTGGTATGAAAGTGCTGCATGCAAATTGGAAGGCATAGCTTTAGATTCTTATTGTTTTATCTTCCTTTGGATAGTAATACAATTGTATTAGTATGACATCCTCAGTCATTCTATTACATTTCAAATATTGAGTTCATGGGGCAGATTTACTAACAGTTTTCTCTTGGTTTGCAGTGCAAAAGTGGTGCAAAACTGGTGCAAAGTGTTAATTAGGGATACAAATCCTGAATCGGTTGGACAGTAGCCCTAAATTAACACAAGGTAGCACCATGTGCTACTTTGTGTCTGGGATTGGTATGAATGGTGATATCTGGTCTTTGCTAACTACCTACCCATGAATTTTGATGCTAATCTATATGTGCAAGGGTGTGTGCAGGGGCACAAAGCAGCGTAATGCATGCCAGCACTAGGAGAGAGAACACCACCACCATATCATCACAGATATGGTGTTCGGATGTTCTCTCCTTTTTATGGATGAACGCAAACCACTCCGTCCCATTCTGTAATCTCTCTTTGGGCTTCAAACCACACCCATATCACGTCAGTCACTTACATTGGTTCGTGGGCTTGCCTTTTTTAAATCCGCTTGCTTTCATTTGTGAAAGGCATGCAGATGTCATGCCTTTTCCGGTGTTTAGCCCACCTACACAGCACGGGTAAACTACTAAAAACAAACAAGGCTCGATGTTTTCAGTATGGTCTCTGGACTACTTTAATTGTTTATTTTCCACGCAGAGCAATTGCGCTGTGTTTTTTTTCTGTGCAATGCTAATAGCTCTAACTAGAGCTAATGCGAGACCCGTTACATTGAAAATGCTTGTTATTTAATGCAGTGACTGTGATTACTGCGTTGTATGAATACTTAGTAAATCTTCCATTTCATTTATCCAGACCAAGCACTCTTAACATATAATGCCTACCAGTATGGATGACACATTAATCCTACACTTTGTAGTCCTCATTGTCTTAAGTAACATTTCCTAAACATTGATTTAAATACTTGTAGGACTCATTGTCTTTGTATAATATGTTTCTGACATGCTGCAGTGTGATGAGTAGCACAATAAAGTAAAGACATGCAAGAGAGGGGCGAAGAAGAGGTGAAAGGCACCATTAGAGGGTGGTAGTGAGGGAATCCATGAGGAAGCAGCTCATGGGGTTTGCTAACAAAGACTGTCCCACACCATGCACCACCAGCTTTAAACCACTGTCACAAGGGGTGAAATGAAGACTTCCCTCTCTGCACTGCCTCCAAACGTCAGAATCAGGAACGGACACAGCAAGGCTTTTCTTGAAAAAGAGGGGTATTTTACTTGTATATACCTGAGTGTTTTTCATCCTAGATGCTCACCTAATCTACATTTTTAAGATATTGGATGAGGTGGTCTCACCCACATAATGTGGTTTGCTTCATCACCAGTCTCCTCATTCCCACCCTGGTGAAATGGTACCACCAGGTAGATCTCAACTTCAAGATTTTTGAGGGAGTTCTTAAGATATAGTAATCTTCTGGATAATGTCCAGTTGTAATCTAAAAATACCTTAAGGTGTACCACAAGGATTACCTTTTTTAGGTGATGTCTTAGGTATGAATAAACATACTTCAGACAATGGCTTTCTCACATGTCTACACAAGTGCATAGTTCCCATAGTTGCACCAATGGAAAGCGAGTGAGAATAAACATGTTACTACGGAATACATTTGAGTATTCTGTCATGGTAGTATTACACTGTAGTAAGTTGTTTTCATGGTGTATTCAAACAAGCTAGTCAATACATTGTACAACAATGGACTGGGACATTTAAGATGTACTTGGTTGGGTGCAGTGTGAGAGAAGTACCTAGGAACTCTCTCAGTTTATTAGTGTAAATCTTGCAATTCTTTATTTAGAACAAGGAAACAATAATGCTAGTCATCACGCGGTGTATTACAACAGTGGCTCAAGATGGATGACAGTGTAAACACAATTTATGTTAGCATAATCTCAGTTTTCAATATATTCAAAGGGAAAAAAGGGAAAACAGCTCTAAAAAAGATACATTTCAAAACATAGTGCCCAAGCAAACACGAAGCAAGCTAGTAAGTGTCAACACTAGGGGAAAACATGTGGGAATTGGAACAGAATATGTGAGGAGTCCTGTACTTAACAGCATGTGATTTGCCAACCAATTCTTATAATTTCAGGTGTGTTGCCTTGGTGTCTTTTCTGTCCAGCAAACAGTGCAAGCAACCAAGAAATAGCTGGTTCCCGGTCTCTGGAATCAGTCCCAAGCACATTTTCAAATGTGCAGCCGTATGACTCATTCAAGTTAAAATAATAATGCTCAAAATATTTTTATTTGTGATAGTTTTGAAATAAACATTAATATTCACCAAACCATATGTGGTATATGCACGCATACATGAATCCATCAGCAATTGTATACATTTAGTTCCACCTTGATTCTTCAAAGCTAATGTGTCATTAAGACTGGTCAAACATTCATAAATCATAAACCCTGATGCAGTTCGGTTCAATGAGACCCTTCACAAGGGGAAAGCAATAAACATGGCAAACTAAATACACAAATATTCACCTCCACAACTGTTGTCCTCATCAGACACTCACAAAAAGTGCATATTACCCTATAGAGTTGTTCCCAATACACTTGATATGACATTTGAGTAATAAGCTTGATGCAATCAAAAAAGTACAGTCACACCCATGATGTGTACAGCACATCACCAGACATACAGAAAAAAGGAAAATTGTGCTGCTGTGCATTGGGACATGACTGAATACAGCACCACCATGAATCAAAATCTATTAAACAAACTCATGATTCGACCACCGAGGGTAAAAGTGTTGGATATAAAAAAAAACTACACACAAACAAAAAACCTGTGCTCTAGTGAACTAGTTATATATTGCTAATGTGGGGGAACTTTGAATCTCTTCTGACAGAGTGCTGTGCAATTAGCAAACAGTAGAGTATTTTATGTGAAAGCTCAATTTATGAAATTCACTACAGGCATATGCATGGCATCAGAGCAAGTTCATTCTTCATGGCTCTTCTCAGGTCACAGACAGAGGGTCCAGTCCTCTCCTATTCTTCTGCAGGTCCAGAAATTGTCTGAGAAGGGTACAGCAGATGTCACACTTATGTCCCTTACATGCCTGTTAGTGGGGGAAACTCCTGGCCAATCCCTAATCAGTGGGGTAAAACTTCCCTGAGTTGACCCTACCCACTTTTGTAGCACTTCCTGTGTGTTTTACTGTAAACTATTCAATAGTGCATCTCTCTCTCTCTACCTAAACCCAACATAGCAGAACCTTTCCTCCCCTGGTCCCTCCCTTGTAGTTATTCAAATTGAGTTCTGGAGCAGCTCCCCTACCACTGTCTTTGAAGCCAAGCTGACTAGGAAGGCAAAGGGGAGCAGATCTAGGCATGAGCTACATCTGCCAGGGACATGGTAGGCATCATTTAAGGTGCAAGAAGGGGCTGTCATAGGCCTCAGGCCATCCTGCTCAAGGAAGAACAACAACTCCCCATTCTCCAGGCCTGTGTTCACTGCCTTGGAGAAATTCACATTTCACCACAGAAAAGCCATTAGCAGCCAAGTGACACTTGACACAGGTAGGGGTGGGCAAAAAATGTCTGCTCACTAGCAGAGTTTGCACAGTTTTGCCCACTCCATGTTCCACTTGGAGCGCAGAGTTCTGGCAGAACTCTGCCAACTGTCGTATGGCAGAGTTTTTTCTTACACATGGCTTACCAATGTTAAGTTGGCAAGCGAGAATTTCTTCCCCAGCGTCGTTTTCGGGCACTAGAATGCCTCCTGGCATGATTTCTCAATGCGAGCAGTCGTAGCAGTCTGCTACTGCTTGCATTGGGAAAGCTGCCACTGATATTGAGAAAGCTAGTGCTCGAGTGGAAAATCCACTTGAGCGGCAGGAAGAAGCAGTGCTAAAAATCAGCATGAGCAGTGCGACATACAGAAATTTTGCAGCTCACAGGACTCAGCAGAAACTTCCAGAATTTTTAGATAACTCCACGTAATTTCACTGAGCAAAACCCTATAAGTTCCGTCCAGGCCTGGACATAGGCTGAAAGGATCTTTTGACAGAGAGTAAAAGATCGTTTCTAAACTAATAATATAAATATAAAAAATCCAACTTGACCATTAAGTTGGCATTTAAATTACTATTAATATGAGTTCTTAAACCATTTTTCTAGCTACTCCTAAACTGGAGTTAGCAATTATTAAGTGTAAAAGTGTAAATCAGTTTTAGCCTATGGGAGAGCCAGCCTTGCCACAGTGAAAAACAACTTTAGAGCTTTTTCACTTCCAAGGCAAGTAAAACATTAAATAAACATGCCATATTTTTTTCAACAAAGCACCCTGCCCTATGGATGTTAAGAGAATACCATAGGGGTGGTGTATAAGTATTAAAAAGGAAAGTTTAGGTCTTGCAAAATGTTTATTTTGCCAGTTCATCATGTCAGTTTGAAACAGCATGCCCAAGCCTTAGTGGCAGGCCCGACGACCTGTTTTACAGTGCTACATTAGGGTGTAGCACAATGAGTGCTACAGCCCTCTAGTGGCATTTAATTTACAGGCCCTGGGTACTTGTGGTACTGTGTATTATGGACTCACAAGTAAATTAAAGGTGCCAATTAGGAGTATCCCAATTATAATATGTTTCAGGAGGTGAGCACAATCACTTTAACATGGGTTAATACCTCTTAAATGTCATCTCCAACATCAACCATTCATGCAATGGCCGATTCATAAAATAGTAAAGCACTAAACAAACATGAATGCCAGATGCAGAAAGAAGTAGACCTCATATCATCTCTCTCTCGCTTTCTCTCTTCCCATTGTATTTATTTAACATATTGGTGAATTAAGGCTTCAGATTGCTAAATCTGCCTTTAGCTAACATGTGACTCTTGTTCAAAAGGTCCTTTGTTTACATGTTCCTTTAAAGCAAGTTACTTATATTTAATTTGCAGTGCATGGCTTTTGAGAATCTTTTTTTCTTTGCTTGTTGAAAATTGTTTCCATTCAGTACACCATTGTGACCAAGCAAGGATGTCAAACAGAGAGTACTATTTTGAAAAGAGGATATTACCAGCAGGCGCTGACATGGCTACTATAGTTGTCACAAGTACCTGCCTAAAAGGACTGTCTGGTAAAACCACACTTTGTTTCTAATATTTAAAGATTGCCGCAAGAAAAACGACTGGCAATTTATTGGAATGTGAGAAAGATATACTCTGTTTCCGCGAATGACACGTGTATACCACTTTAGCTCAATCACAGACAACGACAAAGCCAGATCTAGTCCTTCTATATTGAACACAATAATTTGCCATGAATGGCGTAAGAGCAATTAAGTGAAACCAAAAAATTATCTGATAGTATGTCTTATTGGCTGCTGAAGTAGACATTTGCAGACGTTTAATGCATTGGGATGTTTTTAAACTCGATGATAGGGATGAAGAAAACCAAATTAAAAGTATGCAGGCGTAGTAAAAATATGCCTAGAAATGAGCAATGCTGCAATTTACAATGGTTTTATGTAATTAAGTTACTACTATTTACTACTATTTACTACCTCCCTCTTAATGCTGCTCTTCCCTGAATCCTGAAAAACCCTTATGACTGTTTAACGCTACCCTTCCCTTAACCACAAACATCCCTTACAACCTCTTAATGCTCCCTTGCCTGAACCCTAAAAAACCCTTACCATCACTTAACACTACCTTTCCTGAACCTAAAAATCCATTACAACCCCTTATTGGCACCCTTACCTGAACCCTAAAAAAACATTTATGCCCCTTAGCGCTACCCCTCCATGAACCCTGAAACCCCTTACTACCCTTTTATGTCACCCTTCCCTGAACCTCAAACACCCTGACCTATCCCATATGCTACCCTTCTCTGAACCTAAAAACCCTTGGCTTGACCCAGAGGATCCCTCGTCTACCGTCCTCCCGGACCTCGCGCCTCTTTCAGCGACGCCATCGCCGACTTCATCTCCCCGCACGCCCTCGCCTCACCGGACTACATCCTCCTAGGCGACCTCAACTTCCATCTGGAACAAAACAACGACCCCAACACCACCACCCTGCTCGACAACCTCGCCAACCTCGGCCTCAAACAACTGGTGAACACCGGCACCCACATCGCCGGACACACGCTCGACCCTATCTTCTCCGCCAGCAAACACGTCTTCTTCAGCCACACCTCTGCCCTACACTGGACCGACCACAGCTGCGTCCACTTCACATTCCGACGCGAGACCTCCCACCTCCGCACTCAACCCACCCCTCGTCGACAGTGGAACAAGATCCCTGAAGAGCAACTCTTCTCCGCTCTCGCCGCCAACCAACCCACCCTCACCACCGACCCCAACGACGCAGCTCTCAACCTCACAAACTGGATCTCCAACTGCGCTGACAACCTTGCTCCCCTCAAACGCACGCATCGACAGACCAACACCAAAAAACCTCTCTGGTTCTCTGACACCCTCAAAGAATCAAAGAAAACTTGTCGTGCCCTTGAGAAGGCCTGGCGCAAGGACCACACCGCGGACAACATGACCGCCCTCAAGAACGCTACACGCGAACACCACCACCTGATCCGCACTGCCAAAAGGAACTTTTTCACCGACAGACCAGACAAAAACAGCCACAACAGCAGAGAACTCTTCAGCATCGTCAAAGAGTTCTCCAACCCCAGCGCCAGCGCCAACGCCGTCACGCCCTCACAGGATTTGTGCGAATCCCTCGCCACTTTCTTCCATCGCAAGATCAGCGACCTCCACGACAGCTTCGGACACCAGACCCAACCATACACCACTGAACCCGCTTCCCCGGACATCACCCTCAACAACTGGACCCACATCAACACGGAAGAAACCAAATCCATCATGAACTCTATCCACTCCGGCGCCCCTTCGGACCCCTGCCCGCACTTCATCTTTAACAAAGCCGACGACATCATCGCCCCGCACCTCCAGACCGTCATCAACTCTTCTTTTTCTTCTGCTACCTTCCCCGAATGCTGGAAGCACGCTGAAGTCAACGCCCTACTAAAGAAACCTACGGCTGACCCAAGCGACCTGAAAAACTTCCGCCCCATCTCTCTTCTACCTTTCCCAGCCAAGGTAATAGAAAAGACCGTCAACAAACAGCTGACCACCTTCCTGGAAGACAACAACCTGCTCGACCCTTCACAAACCGGATTCCGAACCAACCACAGCACGGAAACCGCCCTCATCTCAGTCACAGACGACATCAGAACCCTGATGGACAATGGTGAAACAGTCGCCCTCATTCTCCTCGACCTCTCGGCTGCCTTTGACACCGTCTGTCACCGCACCCTAATCACCCGCCTACGCTCCACCGGGATCCAAGGCCAGGCCCTGGACTGGATCGCCTCCTTCCTCGCTAACCGCTCCCAAAGAGTTTACCTCCCTCCGTTTCGCTCAGAACCCACCAAGATCATCTGCGGCGTACCTCAAGGCTCATCGCTCAGCCCGACACTCTTCAATGTCTACATGAGCCCCCTCGCCGACATCGTACGCAAGCACGACATCATCATCACCTCCTACGCCGACGACACCCAACTTGTACTCTCCCTCACCAAGGACCCCGCCAGCGCCAAGACCAACCTACAAGAGGGTATGAAGGACGTCGCAGATTGGATGAGGCTCAGCCGCCTAAAGCTGAATCTGAAAAAACGGAAGTCCTCATCCTCGGCAACACCCCGTCCGCCTGGGACGACTCCTGGTGGCCCACGGCCCTCGGCACCGCACCGACCCCCGCAGACCACGCCCGCAACCTCGGCTTCATCTTGGACCCTCTTCTCACCATGACCAAGCAAGTCAACGCCGTGTCCTCCGCCTGCTTCCTCACTCTCCGCATGCTCCGCAAGATCTTCCGCTGGATCCCCGCCGACACCAGAAAAACCGTGACCCACGCCCTTGTCACGAGTCGCCTGGACTACGGCAACACCCTCTACGCCGGGACCACCGCCAAACTCCAAAACCGCCTGCAACGCATCCAAAACGCCTCGGCCCGCCTCATCCTCGACGTACCCCGCAACAGCCACATCTCCGCACACCTGAGACACCTGCATTGGCTCCCAGTCAGCAAAAGGATCACCTTCCGTCTTCTCACCCACGCACACAAAGCCCTCCACAACAAGGGACCGGAATACCTCAACAGACGCCTTAGCTTCTACGTCCCCACCCGCCCCCTCCGCTCCGCTGGCCTCGCACTTGCTGCCGTCCCTCGCACCCGCCGCTCCACGGCGGGTGGGAGATCTTTCTCCTTCCTGGCGGCCAAGACCTGGAACTCCCTCCCCACCAGCCTCAGGACCACCCAGGACCACTCCGCTTTCCGGAGACTCCTAAAGACTTGGCTGTTCGAGCAGCGATAACCCCCCCTTTCCCCCCTAGCGCCTTGAGACCCGCACGGGTGAGTAGCGCGCTTTATAAATGTTAATGATTTGATTTGATTTGATTTGGCTTCCCATATTGCTATCCTTTCAGGAGCCTTAAAAAAGCCTTCTTACTCCAACATTTTTGATTCAACTTTTTTAGTCTACTTTTTTTTCCACGCTATTCTCACTGCAAGCCTTTACCAGCCTAGGCAGTGCTCAGTTTACTCAACACTCCAATGGAGGTCGTCATGTGATGCCATAGAGCAGCATCTTGGGTGTGTTGATGCGTAAGACATTTTGCTATAGAGCCCAGTGGAATAAATGTTTACATCGACTGCAAGGTGACGTTTTCTCACAAGCTCGGTGCTCGTGCCTCCGTTTTCAGAAGTTATTCAATAAAAGCTGACAAGATATTTAAAGGCGAGAGTATACCATCGGCCCTGGGCTCCTTCCTTTCTGTTTGAGTTGATCTATTCTCAGTTTGGTAGTAAAGAGGTGTTTTTTTCCTGAGTGGGTCACACGGGGCACATCGATATGTTGGACGTTATTCTCCTATTAGGACAATCAGTCATCATACAGGTCCCACTGTTGTTCACTAAGTGAAGGGAAAGCATGAGTCATTCAACTCCCGCTTCTCCTTTGAAAGGTAAATAACATTTAATGTTCAGATAGATGGTTGGGCAACATTAAATTACCACTACCTCTACATAAGATGGCTGACTGTAACTCCACAAATGTGCTTTAATATGGCATTGTGTGCAACTGATAAGCATTTGTAGGCGCCTTTCACAATCACGTTACAACTAGAGTCCATGGTGATGGATCAGATTAGCCAAGGTAAAAGGTTAAAGTGGGGGCCTTTGAGATTCCTTGAAACAGGGTTAACCAGATTGGCCGAGAACAGACAGACAACATTCAACTATTGAAAGTCATACCACGGGGCACTTAAAACTATACTGCCATTATTAAATGAAAAGGGAAAGCAATATATATATATTTTTTAAAGCAGATAATAAGCTGTTTCTGGAAAGTGGAGCAAAGTGTCAAATTCAAGACATTAGCCACAACGCAAAGATAATTCAGGGGGAAGAGCTCAGCATACTTTCAATTCCAATTCATTGTTTGAGGGATGCCTTGTTATCCATCTTTTTAATGCATACATGGTAACACACAGTCAAATGCTCCATGCAAATGAACCATACATTCAGCAGCAATATCTATATTTGCATGTTAAAAAGAGTAAACTACTGTTAAAGTAGGTGCTGAAAGGAGAATTTAAATGAAAAGGTGGATGTAACTGTTGACTTTTCCTCACAGAGACAGACCACAGTGGCTAAAGCTCCACGCCAGGCCTTTACTACAAGCCACATGCAAAAAAGCACTGGAGGCATAATATGACAAATACATCTCTAATGTTGCAAATATTTGTTTATGCCATCTGAAAATCTTGAAGAGAATGATCCCCTTCCTGAGCCTTTTTCCAGAATTTACACTTTTATTACTTCAATTTCTTCTAGAAAAGAACACACCAATAGTGTATAGTTGGATTTATCAAAATATGTGCATTCTAACAGACGTTCAGTGGCTGCAGAATACAGCTGCCCACATTCTGTGCAATGTGAGGGACTATGGTCACTGGACCCATTTGGAAACATATTTGCTTTCTGCAAATTAAACTCTCACATCACGTTCATGTGATCCTCCAATTTAGAAGATTCTAAATCATAAGAAATCTTTGCATCTAAATCTGAAGTGCATTGAGATATTACCTGCTCCCTAGCCCATCAAGTTTACATCATTAAATACTCACTCTATTTCAGCACCCAGTTAGTTTCTATGATTATAAATTTTATGCTATACAAAATAAAAGTAACATAGCATACTTAGTCTGCCTTTGACCATCTAAATAATACCCACAGTAATGATCACACTATTGTCCTAAAAAATGCAGTCAGGCTGCCTTCACAAGGCTGTTTGGAGCAAAACCCTCAATCAGATTGCCAACCACTCTTATCCCAACATAGACAAGTTTTCTCAATGTCTCTTCAGCTACTCTCAACATTTGTGTATGACACCTTTATTCATCAGGTTATTCCTGAACAGTATGTTTGTGAATTCTTCAAAAAGAACATTTAGTTTCCCTATATCTCCTTGTATATCTTTAAACAAAGCTCCACCTAGATACTCGCTTTTGGCCCTGTTTATGAAGAAGGGGTTTGATTGGCTCCCATTTCTGAATGCTTTATGACTATCTCTGTCTAAAGATGCCTTTCTGCTTGCTTGTCCATTTAGCTGTCCTCCCCTCAACATATAGGGCCAGATGTAGCAAAATAACATTTTGCGACTTGCAAATAGCGAGTCATTGCGACTCGCTGTTTGCAAGTCGCAAAATGTTATGCAGAACGGTGTCTCAGACACCGTCTGCAAGTCGGTATGGGGTCGCAATGACCCACCTCATGAATATTCATGAGGTGGGTCGCAAATTGCGGCCCCATACCGACTATGGGCACTCGCAAACATGGAGGCCTGCTGTAGTCAGCAGACCTCCGTGTTCGTGACTGCTTTAAATAAAGCAGTTTTTTTTTTTTTAAGTGTAGCCCGTTTTCCTTAAAGGAAAACGAGCTGCACTTAAAAAAAAAGACCGAAACCTTTAGTTTCGGTATTTTTTCAGGGCAGGGAGTGGTCCCTTGGACCACTCCCTGCCCTGAAAAAATGTTTTTGGGTCCAGTCACAAACTGGAAGGGGTCCCATGGGGACCCCTTCCAATTTGCGAGTGGGTTACCATCCACTTGAAGTGGATGGTAACTGCAACACCATTTGCGACCGCATATGCGGTCGCAAATGGTATTGCATACCACTAGGAATCGCAAATAGGAAGGGAACACCCCTTCCTATTTGCGATTCTGAAATGCATTTTGTGAGTCGGTCCGACTCGCAGAATGCATTTCTGCATAGGAAAATGTGATTTGCAACTCGCAAACGGCAGTTTTTGCCGTTTGCGAGTTGCAATTCCTTTCCTACATCTGGCCCATAGCCCTGAGTCAGCTATAGGTAATTGGAAATCCACCAAGAAGGGTAGTACGTTCTCGGGGTTCCTGATATATTACCAGCTACACTTCATCAATGTCTGTACTCCTGCAGATAGCAGCACTAGGACTACTTTTAATAATCGGAAAAGCTCTTTATTAAATGATTTTATTTTAATTAACATAGAGGGATGGGACCAGGTTCACAATTTGTCTGTTGCCAGGAGATTGGAGAGCGACCACAGTCCTGTGGTACTCTCCTTGAAAGTATGCTTGAGGGGGGGAGATCCTACTATCACAAGGGAGAGGAGCTACGAGCAAGCGATCACTCCTTCTAATAGCAGAAAGAGACTGTGATAGAGCAGTGGGAAATACGCCCATGAACTCTCATTGTTAGAGCATACAATCACTAAATATGGTTCTGTTATTTTGAATTCCCCCTCTGATTACAACAGTGTAATTTTATTGACCTGTGATGGGATGGTTAATGAGCTAAATTCTATATTGTCAAGGTCTGTTGGCACCAATTCCGCTAAGTTGCTGGAAGGGAAACAGAGTTCAAGGCCGAGCTGGTATGACAATGAATGATGTAAAGTGAAGGGAGTTGTCTCTTCTGCTCCAGTAGAGCATCACCGAAGCCCGGTAAGCGAGCTAACATTCCAAAGGTATAGGGGTGAATACAAACACCTTTTGAGAATCAAGAAGTGATTTTATCAATTGGTGCTTTGGGAGGAATTGAGGGAGGCCTCCTCTGAAAAAAAATCCAAACTATTCTCGAATTGGTATCTTGGATGGAGGATCGAGAGGGGGGTCAATAAGTACCATAGAAAACTATATTGGGCCTACTTTAAATTCTTACTTCCCCTGTCACTTGTGGGCCAGGATCCTCACTAAAGTATTTAATGCAGCACTTGCTGGGAGTGCTGTGCCCACTTCATGGTTCTCAGCCATTATTGTTCTGATTCATAAGAAGGGTAATCGAGCTAGCTCAGCCAACTATCCCCTTATCTCCCTCCTGGATGACGCAGGTAAAATTCTGGGGAAAGTTCTGCTCAATCCCCTCCAGGGATGGGCTAATGCCCATAGCACCTTGACAGAGGCACAAGCTGGCTTTTGGCCATGTACAGGTACTACTGACCGGGCGCTCTGTTTATTCATGATTTCTCACAAGCTTACTGTGGTGAGGAAGTCATCACTGTACTTGATATTTGTTGATTTGAAAGCAGCATTTGACTTAGTGGATAGAGAAACGTTTTGGAAATCCTTAGCAGATCTAGAAGTGGATGCTTCTTTAGTAACAGTCATTAGGACTTTGTACTCCACTAATGTGGCCAAAGTACGCTATGGCCCAGGTGGAGAGTGTACCGGCCCCTTCCAAATTGCAAAAGGTGTCCGGCAAGGGTGTGTGCTGGCACCTCTGCTGTTCAGCCTCTTCCTAAATTACGTAGTGGATTTTCTTATGGGAGTTTAGTTGGATGTTCCCATTTTTAACTAGGAAGAAGGTGTTGATTCTACCTTATGTGGACGACGCTCTTCTGATGGCATGAACAGAAAATTCTGCTTATAGGCTGTTAAAATGGTTTGAGGAATACTTCTGTAAGAAGTCACTGATCATTAATGGAAGAAAAACTAAGTGTATGGCTTTGAAATCTTCCCCTACCTTTAAGCGGAAGCTCTCAGTTGAAGTCGTACCTCCGGAAGTTGTCAAGCAGTTTGAATATGTGGGAATTTGATTCTCAGAGAATCTGTCCTGGGATTGCCATTTACATAAGGTAACATTGGTATTCAAACAATTGACAGGCGCAATCTTAAAGTTTAGGCAAAAAGCTGGAGCTCGAAGTATTAGTATCATCTTGCAAATATACAAACGGAGGGCAGTGACAGCTGCTCTGTATGGGGCTGTGCCATGGGGGTACATGAATGTGCCAACACTTCAAGTAGCTGAAAATAATTTCTTAAGAGCCCTGCTTGGGCTTGGACCTGGCACTCCTTTAGCGGTGCTGTATGCGGCCTAAATTGGAAACTGCAGCCCTCAGGCTGATCCTTTACTGGGCTAGATTATTCAGGAACCCAGAGGCTGTGGTTTACCTTGATGCAATAAAAGAAGTCATTCCCTGTGGTATCAGTTGCGGTCACACATGGTTTTCCCACATGCAGAAAATACGAAAGGAGCTACAGCTGGTGCTCCAGTGGGAAGCCCCGGGTAGCATTAGGTAGGTGTAGGAAGTTGCCACTGTTGGCATGGTTACCCTCCACGTTTTGCCTAGTGTTGATGCCAACTTTGATTGAAAGTGTGCTGGGACCCTGCTAACCAGGCCCCAGCACCAGTGTTCTTTCCCTAAAACTGTGCCTTTGTTTCCACAATTGGTGCAGCCCTGGCACACAGTAAGGGCCCTGTGGCCAGGGAAGATCTGCAAGGGCCACAGCATATATTATGCCACCCTGGTAGACCCCTGACTCAGCCCATGCACATTGCCTTGCAGCTTGTGTGTGCTGGTGGGGAGAAAAAGGCAAGTCGACATGGCACACCTCTCAGGGTGCCATGCCCACAAGCCACTGCCTGTGGCATAGGTAAGTCACCCCTCTAGCAGGCCTTACAGCCCTAAGGCAGAGTGCATTATACCACAGGTGAGGGCATAGCTGCAGGAGCAATATGCCCCTGCAGTGTCTAAGTCCATTCTTAGACATTGTTAGTGCAGTGTGGTCATTTTAAGTATATGGTCTGGGAGTTTGTCATTACAAACTCTACAGCACCACAATGGCTTCACTGAATACTGGGAAGTTTGGTATCAAACTTCTCAGCACAATAATCCCACACTGATGCCAGTGTAGGATTTATTGAAATATGCACACAGAGGGGGTCTTAGAGATGTCTCCTGTATGTTAGCCTATCTGCTAGTGTAGGACTGACCGGTCTGTGCTAGCCTGCCACTTTCAGATGAGTTTCTTATCACATGGGGTGAGTGCATTTGTGCACTCTGTGGTCAGAAACAACCAGTCCCGGGTGGAGGTGCTTCACACTTCCCCCTGCAGGAACTGCAACACCTGGCAGTGAGCCTCAAAGGCTCAAGCCTCAGGTTACAGTGCCCCAGGACACTTCAGCTAGTGGAGATGCCCGACCCCCGGACAAAGCCCCACTTTTGGTGGCAAGTCCGGTGGGAAAATCAGGAAAAACAGGGAGGAGTGACCACCCCAGCCAGGCCCACCCTTAAGGTGTCCAGAGCTGAGGTGACCCCCTCCCTGCAGAATCGTCCATTTTGTTTTGGAGACCGGGGACCTGCATGGATAGGAATGTGCCCCCCTCCCCAAAGGGAGTGAGCACAAGCAGGGTGTAGCCACCCTCAGGGACAATAACCGTTGGCTACTGCCCTCTGATCTCTAACATGCCCCTAAATCTAGGATTTAAGGGCCTCCCTGAACCCAGCTCACCAGATTCCTGGTGACCTACAAAGAGAAGAAGGACTGCTAAGCTGAAAACCCTAGCAGAGAAGAAGGAAGACACAACTGCTTTGGCCCCAGTCCTACCAGCCTGTCTCCTGCTTCAAAGAACCTACAAGAAGAACCGCAACGCATCCAGTGGACCCAGCGACCTCTGGCCAACTCCAGAGGACTGCCCTGTACCCCAAAGGACCAAGAACTCCTGAGGACAGCGGCTCTGTCCAAAAGAAACTTTCATCCAAGGGCTCCCACCTCACTCCGGATGCGTGAGTCCTGACCCCTGTGCACCTGACACCCATGACCTGTGTCCAGGTGGTCCACCCAGCAAGAAAGGGTCCCCAGGTGATTGGGGGCAGGAGCCCACCCTGGGTTGACCCCTCCAAACCCCCAGGACGATGCCTGCAGACAGAATCCAGCGAACCCCTGACCGCGAGCTCTGGGCGAAGATATCCGATGCCTAAAGGACCCACTGCACCCGCATCCCCCAGGCCTTGGAGAACCTGACACCTGGTACAGCATCGACCAGCAGGCAGCCCTCTTACCTGTCCAACTTGTGGTGTGCCCGAGACACCCCTCCGGACCTCGCCTGCAGCCTCTAAGTGACCCCCGGGGTCCCTTCATAAAGTTGCATTGAAAACCTGATGTCCTGTTTGCACCCTGCATCCGTCTGCCCTGGTGCCACTGAGGGTGTGTGTTTGGTGCCTACTTGCGGCTCCTCCTGTCCTCTTTTGACCCCCCCTGGTCTGCCCTCTGATTTGCGGTACTTACCTACTGGCTACCCTCCTATCTCCATAGGAGCCCACGTTAACTGGGCTCTCCTTAGACCTCTGCACCAGACCGGTCCCATGTTGCTGGTGGTGGGTGTTTGGGGTTAACCTGAGCCCCCAATGACGGACTACCTAAAACCAAGAGATGGGAACTGTAAGTTGAACACTTACCTGTAAAACTGTACAATCTTTTCTCCCTCCTGGAACTGTTGAAAATTGCAGTGTCCATTTTTAAAATAGCTTTTTGCCATTTTAAAGAAAACTGTATACATTGTTGATTCCATTCAAAGTTCTGATTATAACTATGCAACGTACCTTACATTTTATATACTTAGCTGCAAACTGAATCTTGTGGTTCTAGAAATAAATTAACAAAACATATTTTTCTATATAAAATCCTATTGATCTGGAGTTAAGTCATTGAGTGTGTGTTTCTTCTATTGCTTGCGTGTGTACAACAAATGCTTAACACTACCCTCTGATAAGCCTCACTGCTCAACCACACTACCACAAACAGAGCATTAGTATTATCTATTATTGCCTCTGTCAAGCCTCTGTGGAACCCCTGGACTCTGTGCACAGTATGGCTCTCATTACGACCCTGGGGGTGAGTGATAAAGTGGTGGTAATACCTCCAACAGGCTGGCAGTAAGTACCGCCAAATTATGACCATGGCGGTGAAAACTCGCATAGACAGCCAATGTACCACACCAACTGCCAGGGCGGAAACAACAGTCACCACGGTCAACAGTCAGGCGGGAGACAAAGTACCACCCACCATATGAAGACACTGCAAACCCCCTTTTCCAGGGTTGTACCAACACCAACAAAAGCCTGGCAGAAACAGAGCTCAGAAGTGAAAGGACTCACCATTGTAGACACATGGAAGAACCATGCCGTCATGAAACCCGAACTGCAAGTTTTCCCGATGATCTTCTACATTATGCTTCATCTGGAACACCAGCGCCGACGAAGACGACGACGGTGAGTACAGCCGCCTAGCACACAAGGGTGTGTGGGAGGAAAACGAGAGTGACGCACACATGCACGACACACCATCCTCACACACATCATACACATAACCAGCTGCACATGTAAACCAATCGCACAAGACACACAGCATAATAAAACACAGACCATAATTCTGGAGTAACAACAATGGATTAGTATAGCAAAATCCACCACACAACCCAAATATATGCAAGTGTCCATAAAGGGCCAATGCCGAGTCCAAAGTCATGAGGGCACACAAGGACACAGGGCACAGTCCAAGGCCAAACCTATTTCCTGACACAGTCGGAGAGAACTCTGCTGGGGCATCATTTTGCAAGTGGGAGGGCACCTCAGGAGGATGGGGGTCATCTCAGCCGAATACGGGAACGTCCCCCCTGGTTCTGGAGGGGGCAACATGCCCATTGCTTTGTCTTGGGGACTGCAAGGCCACAGTCTCTGGAGTGGGTGACTCACCCCCTGGTTCTTGAGGGGGCAACATGCCCATTGCTTTGTTCTGGGGAGTGCAAGGCCACAGTCTCGCAAGTGGGTGACTTGCCCACTGGTCCTGGAAGGGGCAGCCCGCACAGCAGCCCCTGGAGGGTGGTCTACATTGTGTCCCCCGGCGGTGACAGCTGCACTGTGGTGGTGGTTGGAGGAGCCTCCTGGGCAGCCCCTGCACTGTCCGATGGCTGTACTGTGGTGGTGGTTAGAGGAGCCTCCTGGGCAGCCCCTGCACCCACTGATGGCTGCATTGTGGTGGTGGTTGGAGGAGCCTCCTGGGCAGCCCCTGCACTCACTGAAGGCTGCATTGTGGTGGTGGTGGTTGAAGGAGCCTCCTGGGCAGCTCCTGCACTTAATGATGGCTGCATTGTGGTTAGGTTGGAGGAGCATCCTGGCAAGCCTCTGCACTCCCTGATTGCTGCACTTCCACTGCTTGTGGTGGGGGGCCCGTGACAGCTGGTGGTGGTGGCAGTGTTAACCTAACAGCTTCTGCTGGCGTAGAGTGCCTCGTCTCCTCCTGTCCATGGCTCGTGGATCCCTTACCCTTCCTGGCAGGGGTGGATGGGATCTTCCCCTCTCTGCCTGGTAGTGCAGGCTCCTTCCCCTTCTTCACAGCTGGTGCAGGCTCCTTCCCCTTCTTCACAGCTGGTGCAGGCCACTCCCCCTTCTTCACAGCTGGTGCAGGACTCTTCACACTCTTCCCTGGTGGTGCTGGCTTCTTCCCTTTCTGTGTTGTAGGGCTGGTATCCTTACCACCACGAGTAGGTGGTGCTACCACTGTCCCGTTGACTGTTTGGCTGAGGTGCTGGGCTGTGTCCTTGGTACCCTGCCCATACGTGCAGGGCAGGGGGGTAGGGAAGAGGTCAATTTGGGAAGGGAAAAGCCTTATAGGGACATTGGGGCAGGAGGTGGGAGAAGTAATGGGAGTGGAGGATGAGGGAGGAGTGGTTGTTTGAGGAAGGAAAAGCCTTATAGGGACATTGGGGCAGGAGGTGGGAGAAGTAATGGGAGTGGAGGATGAGGGAGGAGTGGTTGTTTGAGGTGTATGTCTGCTGGATTTGTGTGCAGGTGCATGAGCTGTATGCTAATGTGAGGTGGATGGCTGTTGGGTGTCTGAGTGCTCGCGTTTGTATCCTTTAGGAGGGTGGGACAGACACGGTGGGAGAGGACACAGGGAACGCGTGCATGGTTGTTGTGGAGGTGTCTGCCAGTAAGGTGTGGTAGATGTAGTGCATGCAGGTGTGAGTGTGGACGTGACCAGGAGGGAGGTGGAGGAGGAGGAGGGGGAGACAGTGGAGGAAGTGGACGTTGTCATGTCTGCAACTGTATGGTGTTTGTGTGAGTGCCTGTGGGATGAAGTGTGGTGCTTGTGTTTGCCTGTGCAACTCTTGGGTTTTGTCTTGTGTGCATGCCCGTCTGCATGTGTGCCTGGGATGGGTTGGGGTTGAGGAGAATGGGACTGGGAAGTGGGAGTTGGAGGGGGGATGGTAGAAACAGGGACAATGGCTGCCATCAGAGAGGACGCCAGAGCCTGAATCGATCTCTGTTGGGTCACCAATCCACTATGAATGCCCTCCAGGAATGCATTGCATTGCTGCATCTGGGATGCCAGCCCCTGGATGGCATTCACAATGGTTGACTGCCCTATAGAGATGGATGTCAGGAGATCAATAGCCTCCTCACTCAGGGCAGCAGAGCTCACTGGGGCAGGGCTTGAGGTGCCTGGGGTGAAGGAGATGCCCACCCTCCTGGGTGAGCAGGTACAGGCAACTCTCTGAGGGGCTATTGGGAGGGCAATGCTGGTACAGGGGTGGTGGCTGTACCTGCAGCTGGGGTGCTTACAGTGGTGTCCACAACCACCAGGGAGCTCCCATCGGAGGAGGTAGCAGAGTCTGTGTTGTCCCCTCCTGTCTCTGCCGTGGTGCTCCCCTTACCCTCCGTCCCTCTGGTTCCCTCGGCATCGGTGAACTCTACCTCCAGGGTCATGTGCGATGCAGCTCCCTCCGTCGTCTGTGTCCCTGCTCCTCTGCAAGATGATGCTGATACACACAAGGGCAGGATGACAAAACAAGCAAGGGGGGAGAGAGACAAAGAATACACTGGGTCACTCACACACAGGGAACAGGCCTACTCAATATGCAATGCACTACCAGTGATATGGCTAGTCACCAAGGCATGATGAGGAGCACACACCTCCAACTGCAGCACACCTGGGATCCACACAGTCCTGCCTAGAGTACCCATGCTGCAATGTCTGGCCTGGCCTGATACACAACCACCACCCGGATACCACCCCACCAGCCATAAGTTGTAATAATACCTACTGTACTCACCCCCTTGTGGCTGCTGTGATTCCCTCAAGCACCCATCCAGGTCAGGGTAGGCCACCACCAGTATGCGGACAGTCAGGGGGGTCAAGGTCCGATGGGCACCCGTTCCTCGTTGGGAGGCCATCCCCAGTTGGGCCTCTGTGGTCTTCCATTCCCAGCGTCTCAGGTCCTCCCACTGTTTCCGACAGTGGGTGCTGCGCCTGCCATAGACCCCAGTGTATGCACCTCCTTGGCGATGGTATGCCATATTCCCTTCTTTTGATGGGCGCTGATCTGCAGAAGCAATAAAGACAGGAGAAAACCATTAAACTAACAGTCCAGGCTGTCACACACATGGCCCACCATACCCATTTCCATCACCATTGGCACACACATTGCCCAACGCACGACATGTACACCACTAACAGATAATCCCCCCTTACACAATGCCTTCACATACATCCCCATGCCTCCATGCGACATGCATTGTGCCCACAGTGTACTTACCTGTTGGTCTGGAGGCCCATACAACAGTCCGTAATGGGTTAGGACCCCATCCACCAGTTGCTCCAACTCCTCTGAAGTGAAGGCTGGGTCCCTAACCCCAGTCACACGGGCCATGGTAGGTTCCAGACACAGGTCACAGCAGCACATACAGTGTAGGTCTTCTCCTGTGGAAGGTCAGGGAACAAGTGAGGAATGATTTACAAAATGGAGGTCACGTCCGCGGCGGTGTACACCGTCACTGCTGGCGTACATCCTCATTGGCCACTGTACTCCAGAGGGCCCAATATTAGCCATTGAGGATTTGCATGGTGGTTCACGACCGCCTACCGCCAAGATGCCCAGCGTCGGCAGAATTGCCTCACTTCCACCTGTCCCTCCACACAGGACAGTTGGTTGCTCTTTTACAGGAGGTGAACAGGCCTATCGATAATTGCTGCGTCACAGGGTAAATAGGCACATACTTTGAAAATTACACTGTCCCAATACATATATGCGAGATGTGGACTGCTGTTGTGGTATAGTTGTTCCAATTGTGACAGTCTACTCACTCTTGTGTCCCTTAGGTACCTACCACTGCGGATGAATAGGAGATGGAGACAGACCCCAATGTACAGTCCCCTGGTGGACTTAGCTACACTGGAGGACAGGAACATTATCCTCACCTATAGGCTGGTCAGGACCACAATCACAGAGCTGTGTGCCCAGTTGGAGCTTGACCTGATCTCAGGAATCCGTCATCCTACTGGGATCCCCCCTCTTGTGCAGGTTCTCTCAGTGCTCCATTTTCTGGCAACAGGTTCTTTCCAAGTGACAGTAGGCTTGGTAGCAGGAATGTCACAGCCAATGTTCTCAATCGTGCTGGCAAGAGTCTTGTCTGCCCAGGTAAAACGCATGTGCAGCTACATTGCTTTCTCCCAGGTGGAAGATTTGGCCACTGTGAAGGCCGAATTCTATGTAATGGGACATATCCCCAACATTATAGGTACGATTGATGGAACACATATTGCATTTGTCCCCCTCTGGCAGAAAGAACAGGTGCATAGGAATCGTAAGAGTTTCCAGTCCATGAATGTGCAGATGGTGTGCCTGGCGGAGCAGTACATTTCACACATCAATGCTATATACCCTGGGTCGGTGTATGATGCCTTTTTTTCTTAAGAATAGCAGCAT
Organism: Pleurodeles waltl; assembly: GCF_031143425.1. Lineage (NCBI taxonomy): Eukaryota > Metazoa > Chordata > Amphibia > Caudata > Salamandridae > Pleurodeles > Pleurodeles waltl. Next base: position 551,868,960 of record NC_090445.1, read on the forward strand.
CCCAATTGTGATGGCCCAACTACAGAGGCACAGGGTGTGGCTTACAGGTGAGCTTTAGTCCCCACCCACTGTATGTTAGTGTATGCCTCTGCTGTTAACCTAATAGGATAGTGTGCAGCTAAATGTTGTCCCTCAATATTTGCAGGTGACTCTGGCTACCCAAACCTATCTTGGCTGCTGACCCCTGTGAGGAATTCCAGGGCAAGGGCTGAAGAACGTTATAATGAGGCACATGGGTGGACCATAAGGAACATTGAGAGGACCTTCAGCCTCCTGAAGGCCCAGTTCAGGTGCCTCCATCTGACACCCAAGAAGGTATGCCAGATAGTAGTGGCATGCTGCATGTTGCACAACCTGGCCCTCAGACGCCATGTACCTTTTCTGCAGGAGGAGGAGACTGGAGATGCCCATGTGGCAGCAGTGGACCCTGAGGACAGTGAGGATGAGGAGGCAGAGGATAAGGATGTGGACAACAGAACACCAGGGATCAGTCAGTACTTCCAATGACACACAGGTGAGACAGTGCAACTTCACATTTCTATGACTTTTATTGTATTCTGTGTGGCAGTGGCATGCTGGAATTACCCACTTGTTACCTCTACGTACTGTCACCTATGGATTATCATTTTATAGATGTTGGTGATATGACAACAATGTACTGATGTGATCACTGCAGCCAGCAACAGGTCATTCTTTCTATGCTCTCACTATGTACAGTTCATTTGCAATGGATTATAGCTACTTCAATCAATACAAATTTTCAAAACATGAAATACTAGTAGTCAAGTTTTTCCCAAGGGTGTTTATTGTAGTACTAAGAAATAGAGGGGAAAGTGCAATGGAATGGAGTGATGATGGATGAAAGTCCAGGGTATTGTTCCAGTCTGTTTGTAGCAGAGGTGCCTTGTCTAAGGTCCCATAGGAAGGGAAGCAATGGCAGTTCAAGGTGGACAAGGTGACTGAGTGGGACACAAGGGGGACAATCAGGAGAGTCTCATTTCCTGGCGGTGGTCTTGGCAAGTGTCTCTGGCTTCTGTCTGGTTCGCAGGGAATGTTTGTGGGGTGGTTCACCTTCTGCAGGGGGAAGGATGCTGGTGGTCTGTGGGTCCTGTGATGGGGCCTCCTGGCCACTAGCGGCGGTGGACGTGGAGGGCTATTCAGTTGACTGGCTAGTGGTAGGGGCCCGCTGCTGTGCTGTTGCCTCTCTCATGATGTTGGCCATGTCTGCCAGCACCCCTGCTATCGAGATCAGGGTGTGGTTAATGGCCTGCAAGTCTTCCCTGATCCTCTGATACTGTCCCTTCTGCAGCCACCTGTTCTCCTGCACGTTGTCTAGGATCTGACCCATCATATCCTGGGAATGTTGGTAGGCTCCCACGATCTCAGAGTGTGCCTCCTGGAGAGTCAGTTCCCTGCTCCTGTCCTCCCCCTGGCGCACAGCAGTCCTCCCAGTTTCCCTATTAGCCTGTGCCCCAGTCCCCTGAACGGTGTGCCCACTGCCACTGACCCCAGGTCCCTGATTGTCTTTGGTATGAGGAGTGGCCTGTGGTCCCTGTACAGGTGGGCTCACTGCTGATTGACGTGTCCTGGGGACAGAGGTTTGGGTATGCTGGGTGGGTGCTGTGGTGTTGGTTCCTGATGGGGGAGGCTCTGTGGTGGTCTGTGATTGTGCTTGGGTGACCGGCTGTCTAGTGGTACCAGATGGGCCAGGTAGGTCCTCCAGATCCAGAAGTCCAGAGGTACTGTCATCACTGGGGACCTCTTCTGTTGGGGGACTGGATAGTTGTGGCACTCCCTCTCCACTTACATTGGCTAGGGTAATGTGTGTGTGTTTCCTCCTGCAGAACGCTCCACGCTCTGTGTTGTTTTTTTCTCTCATGTGTTGGTGGCTGTCATCCTGGAGGTAAGCAGGATTTACCGCCAGTGTCATAACGAGGGCCTATATCTCATTTTGATATAGTATATACAGAGCCAGCTTCCTACAGTAGGATACTGTAGATTTGATTAAAGATCGGTATTGCGAACATGTGCAGTTAAAAAATACACCAGGTGCTGAAACCAGGCACCATTATGAGAGATTACATCTGTAACATCTATGACCCATCCCGCTCAGAATACCTGGATATGTTGTACCCAGATGTGAAGCGAGTACTGTACATAACATTTTGATACCAGTGATTACCTTATACAAATCCATGTGATTGATGTTAGTTTTGATCAATGGGATTGCAGTTTTGGAGGCTCAGATAATTTAGCAGATTTTATTATGTTTTGCAACAATTATGATGCTGCACGGAGGCACTGTCTCCTTCCCCTTTTTCAATACTTTGGGATTAGACATGCTAAGTAAGCCATAGCGTTGTGTGGTAAATCTGATGATGTTTACATGGTCTATTTATGTAGTGTTTTTCCTATGGGCAATGTGGCCACACCTGAGAGAGCTCCCCACATTACTAGGCACTAGTCTACCCAGATAGCTACAGTGGACTTGCACATATATTGTGTCGTAATATGCTGCTACCCTTTGTCCCAGTTGAAACCCCTTGCATCCCTATGCACTTGCACTTTTTATAGTAAGTGGGTGGCAGGATGTCAATATGAAGAAGGATTATTGCTCACACCTGAGAGAGCCACCCGCTGTTCTAGGCACTAGTCCATCCAGATAGCTACTGTGGATATGCACATATCTCAGACTGCAATGTGCTGCTTATCTTTCGCTTTCATTAAAAACCCCTTTCATCCATATGCACTTGCATTTTCTTATATTAAATGTTTACGAGAATGTCAATGTGAGGAAGGATTACTGCTTTCAAATGCTCTGTAGCCGTATGATTGGATTGTATATATTCTTTCTATTTTATTGCACCAGTTTTCAAATATATTTCATGAATCTGTGATTCTATTTAGTATGTCACTTTTTACCATGGGGCTGAGTTTGATTTTAATTTCTTGTTTTAAAATATTGTATGGCTGTCAGCTGAAACAATAAATAATAAACTCAGACTTGCATATAGCTCCCTCTTGTATTTTTCCTCAAACCACCCAATGCTATTACACCAATGCAAACTATGCCAGTCTTGATGTTACCATGTGGCACATACCATATTGTTACAATAGAATTACTCCTGTTATCACTGCTCCTCATTCTGCACACAGCACCAGCATTAACAGTGTGAGACAGCACATAGTCAAAGACTGCCTTGTGCATAATGCATGACCTAATCATCTTATGAATCCCCTCTAAATTCATAACTATCATATAGCGGGCAACACATGGATACGCCATAGTATCAAAGTAGAGAGCTGTCTGGCAAACACATTCTTAGAAATTAGGTCTCTAGTTGGCAGTCGGTTTGCACCCTGTCCCAAATAGGAACCCTCACTCTAGTCAGGATAAGGGAGATACCCGCTCAGATAACCCTTGCTCACCCCCCGGTAGCTTCGCACGAGTAGTCAGGCTTATCTCAGAAGCAATGTGTAAAGCATTTGCACATAATATACAGTAATAAATGAAAATGCTACAAAAGGACATCACACCGGTTTAAGAAAAATAGCCAATATTTATCTATATAAAACAAGACCAAATATGATAAAAATCCACCATACAGTAATAAGTATATGAATTCTGCAAGATTTACTCAAAAATACAGTTCCTTGAAGTCAATAGCTCCACTTGGGGCTACCATGGCATTGTGATCAACAAAACCAACTGTTCACGACAGCTGCGGTGTTGCAGGCCAGCAACAGTATGAGGAAGACCCTCAAACAGTACCTTTGGAATTGCAGGGCATTGTGATCCTCACAGTGAGCTCTGGGGAGCGGCATCGCTGTGTCACTTCCGGAGTCGGTGCGGGAGTCGTCGGGTCCTTAAAGTCACACGCCTTGCGGATCGAACTCCGGGCTGATGAAGTCCGGAGTGCTGGCGTGGATGGCGTCAGGGCTGCGTGGGAAGCAGGATGATGCGACGTGTGGTGCCCACGGGTCACAGTGCAGCCAGCGGCTTGGTAACAGCATCCAGCTGCGTCGGTGAGACCAGGGCTGTGGTCTGAATTGGGGCGGTGCGACGTGCAGTGTCACCAGGTCACCCTGCAGGCAGCATCATCATCGTTGCTGAAGCGCTGTCATCGGCAGTCCAAAGCCAGAGTTGCGGGACAGGGCAGTGCTTTGTAACCTTCACGAGCAGTATCCACAGGCCATGGTGTGGGCAGGGATGCCTGGTGTTGACATTGAAGTCGATGGTGCTGGTGTCGGTGGACCGGGGCTGCGGTGTAGGACCAGATGATACTTTGTGTGCCTCACGATCAGTGTCCACAGTCCACGTTGCAGGCAGCGGCACCGGTATCAGCAGGGGCAGGGGCAGCGGCATCGGGGACGCCCAGGCTGAGGTGTGAATAGGTGATGCCGGAGTGCGGAGACCACAAGTCGCTGTGTGAGCAGCAGCTGGGTGAAGTCGTCCAACAATGGCATCGGTGAGACCAATGTCATGGTGCGAAGCGGGGCAATGCGGCTCCAAGCGGCGTCGGCAGGTCACGGTGCAGACCAGTGGCTTTGTTGACCGCATCGTGGTGGTTTCTACTCTTGAATAGCACAAAACACACAGTTCTCTGTGCTGCAGGTTGAGGAAACGGAAGTCTTTGGTGTCCTTGAGACTTCCAACAGAAGGCAAGCTCTACTCCAAGCCCTTGGAGAACTTTCTCAAGCAAGACACACATCAAAGTTAACTTTTTGCACTCTTTTCAGGCAGAAGCAGAAACTGCAGGCACGTCCAGCTAAGCAACACAGCAAAGGGACAGTACTCATCCTCCAGCTCTTCTCCTTGGCAGAGGTTCCTCTTGATTTCAGAAAGATTCTAAAAGTCTTGGATTTTGGGTCCTCTTCTTATACCCCTTTCTGCCTTTGAAGTTGATAAACTTCAAAGCAAAGTCTCAAGTGTTTGCAAGATCCTTCCTTGTGCTGACAAATCCCCAGACACACACCAAGGGGTTGGAGACTGCATTGTGTGAGGGTAGATACAGTCCTTTCAGGTGTCAGTGACCACTCCTCCCTCCACTCTAACTCAGATGGCTCATCAGGATATGTAGGCTACACCCCAGCTCCCTTTGTGTCACTGTCCAGAGGAGAGGTGTAAACAGCCCAACTGTCAAACTGACCCAGGCAGGAAATCCACAAACAGAGTCACAGAATGGTTAAAACAAGAAAATGCCTACTTTCTAAAAGTGGCATTTTCAAACACACAGTTTAAAAACAACCTTTACCAAAAGATGTATTTTTAAATTGAGAGTTCAGAGACCCTAAACTTCATATTTCTATCTGCTCTCAAAGGGAATTTGCGCTTTAATTATATTTAAAGGCAGCCCCAATGTTAACCTATGGGACAGATAGGTCTTGCACAGTGAAATACAAATTTGGCACTATTTCACTGTTAGGACACGTAAAACATACCAATACATGTCTACCTTTTAAATACACTGCACCCTGCCCCTGGGGCTACCTAGGGCCCACCTCAGGGGTTCCTTACATGTATAAAAAGGGAAGATATAGGCCTGGCAAGTGGGTATACGTGCCAAGTCAAGTTTTCAGTTTAAACTGCAGACACAGACACTTCAGTGGCAGGTGTGAGACAGGTTTACAGGGCTACTAAGGTGGGTGACACAACAATTGCTGCAGACTCACTAGTAGCATTTGTTTAAAAGGCCCTTGACACCTCTGGTGCACTTTACTAGGGACTTACCAGTAAATCAAATATGCCAATCATGGATAAGCCAATCAACAGTATTATTTACCTAGGGAGCACTTGCACTTTAGCACTGATCAGCAGTGGTAAAGTCTACAGAGACAATAAACCAGCAAAAAAAGAGTCCAGTAAACCATAATAACAGGAGGTCAGAAGGAAAAAACACAGGGGAGACATGCCAAAAAGCTGCCAGGACCAACACACATGGACAACCCACCTGGATAGCAGCGTGCCTAAAAGAAGAAGGTGGGATACGCAAGTGATCATTTACAACTGCAGATTCCAATGAAATTAAATCAGCTTCCATTATACAATCATAAGATGGTAATATGTTTTAGATAGTTTGGTGGTTATTAGAAATCCTCTGATTTTTGCAGAATATGCATAACTCATGGAAGAATCCACTTGAAAATTTCATCAACCAGAGGGGTAGTATGGTAGAGGTAAATCTACTTGTTTTTTTAACTCTAATATTAAATTCTCTTTTGGAGATAGCTCTTCCACTGGAAAACATTGCCTTTTCCATTACAATCTACCACTAAATCTGTTTTGAGTCTTTTGCCCATATAAAAAAAAACAGCTGGGACAAACTTTACAGGTGATCATTCAGCCCTGCTAGTGTGAACCTAGAATATTTTAGGCTGAATATCGTCTGACATAAATGTAAAAAATCCATCCATATGGGAGAAAATCTTTTGGGATCTTCAATTAGATATCTGTGCCTAACATTAATTTTAAAAATGCAATATTCTGTCACAAAACCCAGCCTGGCAGGTTTACGTATAGAATTATAATATTTTTCTTCATACACTATTTATTTTATTTTGATCTGTATTTGTATTTATTTTATCAGCCATAATCTCAACTACTAATCTTGTACATAAGGTTTGATACAAAGCATTACACGAGTTAAAATACAGCTGATGATAACACCATTGTGTGAAAATAAGGGCAAAAGGAGGAACAAGTGCGACAATAAACAATGTAGCAGTGATTAAGGAGTGCACAGATCAGTAACAGACTAGCTTCTGAGCATAGAGGACTGTGTAGCTGCTGCTGATCCTGAAGTAGAACAAAATGTATGTTATAGTAGCTTCTTGAATGACGGGCAGGGTGGATTTTTCACTAAGGTGTACAATGTGAAAATTCCAGTTGAGGCCATGAGGAAAGATAAATACATAAACCAGAGGCAGCTCAGGGGGATCGAGGTGCAGGGAGGCAGTACTAAAACTTAAGTGTATTGAGATCACTTGTGTATACAAACATTACATAAGATTTTTACAAAAATTATATAGATAGATCGCCAATCAATATATATTGCACATAATAAACAAAATAATCATAAAGTGTGTACAAGGAGCCTTCAGTCTACGTAAGTATATATGTAAGTATTTTACTCTAAAACAAAGAACTTCAACAAAATGTTCTTAATTAATTTATAAATATTGAACAGTGTAATAAAGTGGCTCATCAGGAGCTCTATAGGTGCAATGACATCATATTCCTGCTACATAATTAATGAGCTTCAACCTTACTAGGGAGCAATAGCCGTTCTATTTACATCAACATGATATTTCTGTGTAGCCTGGGGTTGGGGGACATTATGTAGTCCGAAGGGGCCCCTGTGCTATTCACCCTAGATACCATTTACACCTCCCACAGGCATTTCCTGGGTCGACATGTTTCGCGTCGTGTGGTCCTTAAGGATCCAGTGACGCTTCATCAGGACCAAAAAAGGGAATTATTATAACAGTTCTTCTCCAATTAAAAAAGGGAAAAAAATGTGACGAAAATTAAATATATATACCGGTCACTTACATTTTAAGTAAAACTGGCTACGTCACTGTCAGGTCGCCCATCCCCTAGTCAGGAAAGGGCTCCTTGAGAGGCACGTTTCGGGGACTTGGAAACACGTTGCGTTAATATTCCAGGTCCGTCACTGTGGACCTACCCTCCGAAGCGGCGTCTCACACACTCCCTTTTTTGGTTCTGATGAAGCGTCACTGGATCCTTAAGGACCACACAACGCGAAACATGTCGACCCTAACCTGAGGGTACTGTTAAAATTACAGACTCCGGTAGCTTGTTGCTCTTTGAAAGTAATTGAGCATCAACACTCAGTTTATTACTTTCATTCTTTGATTTTAATCTTGGTCTTCATCCAAGTATATTGATTAAAGGAACATAACATTTTCGGGATGAATAACCAATTTTAGTCTTACATCTTATTCTCTCCGAGCGTATTCTGGTGCCTGAATATAGGCATACCTGTCTGATGAGTTACCATTAGAACAGTACGGCTGAGTGCTTCCTTTTTTAGGGAAGCCCGTCAGGCGTTGCAGCGCCGGCCTGGCGAGGAGCAATTCCCAATGATGATGCCAGCCATCCATTGTGATGCTTGAGGGTTTTTGCTCCTGACACCTCGGGTGCCCTAGGTTATTTGAGCACGTTTGGAACAGTGTACCTTTTGTATATTACGGTTCATTAACCTCATTTGTCTATTTTGCAGGCACTGACTCTGCAATAAGGATGCCTTAATTCCCACAAAATCTACATCGGACACATCCTCACTGCACACAGACTGCATTGTGCGGCATCGTCTACGCACTGCGCCTGATGATCCATGTGTTTGCCCTTCCATAGGCATTGGCCCTGGTGTTCCAATGGCTGCCTCCACACCCAGCGCAGGATTGTCCATGGTCTCCTGTGCCAATTCCACAGATGGTGTTGTCCTGCACTCCCCTGCGGTGTCTGTGGCAGCCTCCTCCTGCATGTCTGTGCCATGTTCCTCTCCCTGCACAGTGGCGCTGATGGGGGGCCTTGTGGGAGACCTGTGGGACATAGGGGATACACTGTCAGTCTCGCACATATGTTTGATGCCTCAAAATAAACATTTGCCTATATTTTGACTACTGTACTACATTGCCCAAAATGCACTATTCTATAGGTTGCAAAACTGTGAAAGGAGCTAATCTGGAGGTGCCTGCTGATGTGTACTGGGATTATGTGCATAGTGCATATGCGGGTGTGAATGCATATATATTGGCACTTACTTTTTGATGTTCCTGGTGCAGAACTGTCTACGTCTCCAATGCCCAGTACAACCTCCGGCTCCAGAGTTGTCTCTACCATGCCTTCGATTGCTGTATGGGGTGGAACAGTAGATGGCCCTCCTCCAGTGCCATGCATCTCCCTCATGCGCTCCACTATCCTCTCCTTGGTCCTGGAGCGAAGGTCATACCACCTTTTGCGTATTTCATCCAGGGTGCGGTGGCTTACACCAATGGCATTGATCTTGTTCTGGATGTCCTGCCAGATCTTCTTTTTTTGGGTGTCAGGGACACTAATTGCTGCCTTGCCAAATAATTCTTCATGGTACAGCACATCCAACTCCATGTCAGAAAACTTGATTTTGCATTTTCTGTCTCCACTGGGTGTCTCCTTCTCCTGTGTAGCCATTGTTGCTGCAGCTCCTCTCACCTTGGTGTGGCTCTGCAGTTTGGGCTGGGTGGGCTCCTGCCGCCTCCCTGTTCCATATGGTTACTTCCTGGTTCTGATGTCATCACTCAGAACCAGGAAGTGGGTATTTCAAAAGTTTCATTCCATCTGCATGCAATTTGTGAGTCAGTCGCAATTTGCGACACCGGACCACACACTTAGGGCCATATGTACGAACACATTTTCCCATTGACACAGAATGGGAAAAACCCTTTGCTACATCTGGCCCTTAGTGCAATTTGCGACCTCGCTAAAAGCGAGGTCGCAAAATGCGGTGCGACTCCGCTGCAACTCGCTATTTGGAATAGCGATTTTTACTAGAATATCATTTTGCGAGTCGGAAATAGCGATTCGCATGGAGTCGCTATTTCCGACTAGCAAGTTTTTTCGTTCCTACATCTGGCCCACAGTCTTTTGAATCATCATTAACCAGATTGGTGCAGAGGATGGCTCCAAGCTGTTTTCCACACCAGTCCTTATGTGCAGAGGATGGCTCCAAGCTGTCCTTGCATGCGAGGCAGGAAATCCCTCTGGTGTTCACATGAGGAACTACTTTTTTTGTTTTAATTGTAGTGGTATGGGCTGTACATATTGTGCATGCAAATGCTCTGACCCCCATAAAAATGGGAACCCCCAAGGTACCCCCCAGGAGCCAGAAATCTCGCTTGAAGCCAGGGATTTAAATATAGGGATTGGGGCTGCCCAGAATGGGCATGGCTATGCCCCCAACCCTAATCCACAGCTAGGCTCATTGCAAAGGGAAGGTTGAGGGGGAAAATGTGATGTATTTATGTAACGCCTTGGGCCGTTTCTTGTTTTGGGCACTAGGCTACCTTTTGTACCAGAAGACTTAGGGGAATACTGGGTGGAAGGGCGTTTGTGACTCCCTGCATATTCCAGAACTTTCCATCACAGAAATGTGAGGAAAATGTGTTTTTAGCCAAAGTTTAAGGTTTGCAATGGATTCTGGGCAAAAGGACCTGGTGAGAGCCATGGAAATCACTCGATCTCGCATTTCCCTAGGCGCCTAGTTTTGAAAAATGCACAGGTTTGATAGGTTTCCCTACATACCGGCTGAACTAAGGCTCAAAATCCACAGCTAGGCACACTGCAAGAAAGGGTTTGTTTTAAGTGGAAAATGTGATGTACCCATTTTGCATTTTGGGCTATTTCCTGTCCCGAGCACCAGGCCTACCCACACTAGTGAGGCATCATTTTTATCAGAAGACATAGGGGAATTCTGGGTAGAAAGACGTTTGCGACTACCCACAGATTCCAGAGATCCTCATCACAGAAATATAAGGAAAACATATTTTTTTAGTTAAGGTTTGAGGTCTGGGTAAAACACCCCGGTGAGAGCCATGCATGTCAACCCATCCTGGAGCCCCCTATGTGTCTAGTTTTGAAAATGTACAGGTTTGCTAGCTTTCCCTAGGTTCCGGCTGAGCTAGGGCCCAAACTCCACAGCTAGAAAGATTGCAAAAAAAATGGCAGGTTTCAGTGGAACAATCTGAAGTGTCCGTGTTGAGGTTTGGAGCCTTTCCTGTTGCGTTTACTAGCCGTACCCACACAAGTGTGGTTCCGTTTCTATCAGGAGACTTAGGGCAACACAAAATAGTAGAACAAGTGTTTTATCAATTATATTTCTCTACATTTAGGTATGTAAATGTAAGCCAGTGTGTAAGAAAGACAATATTTTGAGAAATTCTCATTAATTTCACAGCATAGTATGGGTACCCACATATTTGAAGATGTGCAAATTTCCACTGCTTCTAAATGCCATATCTTATGCCCATTTCAGAAATACATATGTTTCCTTGATACCTATTCTTCGCTCTTTAAAATTTTCCATATGAATTGCTGCACACCTGGTACACTATGAAAAACCATTGCAAGGTGCATCTCAGTTATTGGCCCTGGCTACCTCGAGTTCTTGGAAAACACAGAAACATTAAATAACCCCACAACCAGAAGGGTCTTTCAGATGTAACGGTATGTTGCTTTTGTAAATCAGCCATTGTGACAGGAAGTTACAAATAAAACTGTTGTCACAAATGGCCTTTTCTCCACCTGAATCACATTTTTTTCATTTCAACACTTAGGATCTCATTTTGATTTTGGTGGTCTTCGCAAAAGACCGCCATCGAAGTGGATGCCAAAAGACTGCCAGTGTTGGCAGTCCGAAGACCGCTGTATTATGAGTCACCTATGGATTTCCACCCATAAACAGGCAGAAATCCGACACTGTCGCCTGACGGACGGTAGGCGAGAGGTAGTTCCACCACCAGCACAGTCAAACTGGAAGCACTCCGCCCACCATATTATGAGCAGTGATATGGCAAAACAGTCCTTGCATGGCGCTGTGGCATTGGCAGTGGAACCGCCGACATCCACCCCCTTCCGGATGACCACCTCGACATGGCCCAGAGAGGTATGTGGACCGACCATAAGTGTGTGTGTGTTTGTGTGTGTGTGTATGATAGGTGCATGTGTGTGGTGTGTCTGAGTGGGTATGCGTGCATGTGTGTGACTGTATGCATGCGTGGTGGTGGGGGCGTGCATGAATGCAGATCCTGGTGGTGGGGGTATGCATGTATGGGGAGGGTGGGGGTTTGTGTCTGTACATGTATGCGGAGGGTGGGTGTGTGTGTGCATGTATGCGGCCGGTGTATGAATGCGGAGGGGGGTGTATGCATGCGGTTGGGTGAGGTTGTGTGTATGTATGTATGTGGTTGGCTGGGGGTGTGTGTCAGGAAATGTGGATGAATGGGGGTGTGTGTCAGGAAGTGTGTTGCAAGTAGGGTTGTGTGTCAGGAAGTGTCAGTGAATGAGGGTGTGTGTCAGGAAGTGTGTGGCAAGTAGGGGTGTGTGTCAGGAAGTGTGTGGGCGAGTGGGGGGGTGTGTCAGGAAGTGGGTGGGCAAATGAGGTGTGTGTCTGCAACTATGTGGACGTGTGGGGATGCGTGTGCCAACAACTGAATGGCTATTCCTATTGCCAGGTACATTACCACCAGGGATTTCGTGTCGGGCGACTGCCGTGAAAAACCTGGCAGTTTGCTGCCTCGTAATATGGCCGGCAGTCCTAGGCATGCTGCCGGCCAAGAGGAGCTTACCGCCTGCCGAGCCACTCCGACTGCACCGGTGGGACCGGCAGGCTTGTGACTGGTTGGCTTCGGCCAAACCACCACACTCATAATGAGGGCCTAAGTTTCTTTAGAAAAACCTTGAAGGATCTACACAAATGATCCTTTGTTGAATTCAGAATGTTGTCTAGTATTCAGAAATGTATAGCTTTTTGGGACCCACCATAGGTTTAACAACTGTTTCCATCACAAACTGGAAGGAGGTTGAAGGCATATAAAATCGGAAAAATTGGCTAGCTCCCAGAAAAATGTCAAAACTGTGGTAACCAATTTGGTTTTCTAAATCAGGTCTGCCTGTTCCTGAAAGCTGGGAAGATGGTGAATTTAACATCACAAATCTTTTATTGCTGTCATTTGCAGGAAAAAACACACTTTCTTCTGTTGCATGTTTTCTCATTCTTCTCCCAAAAAACTAAGGTTAGCTATATTTTGGCTGATTTCTCTGTCCCCTCCAGAGGAGTCAACAAACACTAGATACTTTTAGAATCCTGAGGATATTGGGAAAAAAGGATGCAAATGTGGTATGGATAGCTTATGTGGACCAAGGGTTATGGAGGTCTAATTGTGAACTACCCCAAACAGCCAAAAAAAGGCATAGCAGGGTGTGAAGGCACAGTTCATTTTCCCCAGGCCAACAGATCAATTGCTACAAGTAAAATTCTGGTTGGCCATCCAAGCAGTCTTGCACCATCTTCTCTATTGTTATAACTGTTGACACTTGATGTTTCTGAGTTTGTTGCACCTGTATGCTTGATTTAAGAACATTCATTAAAAACCATCACATCGCAGAGTTTGGAAGTTATGTGGTTGGTACTGTTAATTCAGTAGCATGTGGGGAATGGAATAGGTGCTGTGTTACTGCTGGGTGCTTCTGTTGCATTTGTACCATGCTTCTATACTCAGAGGCACCACTATGGTTTTCTTTTCTATTCTATTCATTCTATTCTATGAGTTCTTGTAGAGTGCATGGCTACCCGGAGGCCTTCCAGCACTGAAATAGAAAAAGAAGCAAGGAGAATGAACCTAGTTGCTCCAAGGAACAGAGGTAGGTTTTAACAGCCTTAAGTAAGGACAATTCGATGGATGGCAGATGGGTTTTTAACGGAAGGGAATTTTCCGAGTCTAGGGGCGTTGGAAGAGAATGACCGACCCCATTCCCCCAAAGCTGGCTTGTCTCACACTGGACACTTGCAGCAAATGACCCATTGAAGATCTGAGTGCTCTGCCTGGGATGTAAGGGGCAGCCAATGATTTCAGCAGAATAGGGCCTCTATTATGAAAAGACCTACACAAAATGCAGAGCGCCTTAAACTGAATTTGCTATTCAACTACCAACCAGTGTAGATCTTTCAAAGCTCACTTAGCAGATTGACTCCTTGGGAGATTCATAATGTGAGCAGCAGCATTCTGTATCGTTTGAAGCCTTCTCAACACAAATCAGGGACAGGTGAGATAAAGGACATTGTCATAGTCCAGGTGAGAGGTAACCAAGGCCTGGACAGGAAGCCTTCTTGCTAGAAAAGGTAATAGACTTAAGACCTTTCTCAGGAGTTTTAAGATGCCAATGCAGGTGGAAGACAACTTATTGACCTTTCTCAGGAGTTTTAGGATGCCAATGCAGGTGGAAGACAACTTATTGGCTTGTTGCTCCATGGTCAGGCTCTCCAGAAGATGAAGAGAGCACTTCGTTTCTTTTTAATCCTCTAAGTTGCATCTTCCAGCTCACTCATAAATGGAGACATCCACTGCAGAAAAAATAGATCCAGGTAGAAATATGGATCCAGCACAGATGTACTCCATCCATGTGCTGGTTTAAGGCTCTCTGCATGTGTCACAGCTCCTTCTACTGAAGCCAGTACCACCTACATCTTGACTATGTTTGGAAAGCATACCCCATCTAGGCTGCTTTCCTCTGCCTCCAAATATTTGCTCACTGTACCCAAGTACAGAGTGCAAGACTGGGAGGACAAACTTTCTCTGTGATTACAGGACAGGCATGGAACAAACTACAATTGGATACTAATATTTTTAATTTTGTAAAACGTAATGACTCATTTTTTACTGAATATTTCAAATAGTCAGTGAATACCCTCCTTCTATCCATTTCTTCTAAAAAAAACAACTAAGCAAAGTTAGATAACTTAACTTTACGCCAGGATACCTTTTGGTACTCACACGCCTAATAATAATAATAATAATAATAATAATAATAATAATAATAATAATAATAATTATTATTATTATTATTATTATTATTATCTTCAGAGGGCACAATCTCTTGTACAGATTTTGATTTGTATTCACTTGAGGGAATAAGGCAACCAATTAAATAAGGCAGCTGCTTCTGCATTGAGATCAGGAGTATAGGAAATTGGTAATTTGCTTTTATGTAACTAAACACAACTTCAGAAAAATTATGGGAAATTGAAATCCATCATTTAGCACTATATAGTAGCTAGAAATGAATCTTTGTGTCAATTCTTGACACAAGAGCAAATTTTTCAGAAAAAAGGGCAAAAAATCCCCAAAAGCACCATAAACAACAGTGGCTCGCGTTCTGTTCTTCCTATGCGTTGACATTAAATTTGTACTGCAAATGGCGAGTTTGTGGTAAATATTTACCACAAATGGTACATAATTACATTAAGGCCCTGATTACAACCCTGGCGGTCGGTGATAAAGCGGCGGTAATACCGCCAACAAGCCGGCGGTAAAAAAAAATGGAATTATGACCACGGTGGAAACCGCCAACACAGAAAGCCACTTTAACACCCCGACCGCCACGGAAGACAATGTACCGCCCACAATATTACAACTGGCCTAACCGCCACCTTTTCCGGGGCGGTACCAACGACAACAAAAGCATGGCGGAAACAGTACACAGAAGGCAAAGGACTCACATCTGGAGACTCAAGGAAGAACCACGACGCCATGCGGGTCTACCTCCTCCTACACCAGGAATACCAACGCCGGTGACGACGACCACGGTGAGTACTGCCTCCTAGCACACAGGGGAGGGGGGAGGAAAAAGAGAGTGACACACACACGCAACACACAAATCCCCCACCCCCAACACCATACACACAAACAGATGCAACAAGAATACACATCCACCCTGTAACCCTCAGGAATGATACAAGAATTGATTAAAGTGAGTGTAATAAGATAAAATACTAGATATACATCTTCAAAATTGAAAACAGTATTTACAGATATACAAATGGAGGGACACTGCCCAATCCATAATGTCCGTGGGCCACAGGGCCATATCACATAGGCCAAGGCCCCACTTGACTCCTGCATCAACACAGAGAGTACACTGCTGGAGCATCAGTTTGAAAATAAATAGGCACCTAATGGGGAAAGGGAATTGGGGTGCACATCAGCCGGAAGATGGTACAATACCACATGTCTCTGAGGGGGCTACATGCCCTGTGCGATGTCCTGGGGAGTGCAAGGCCACAGTCTCTCTAGTGGGTGGTTTGCCCACTGCTTAGTCCTGGGAAGTGCAAAGCCACAGTCTCTCTAGTGGGTGGTTTTCCCACTGCCTGGTCCTGGGGAGTGTAAAGCCACAGTCTCTCAAGTGGGTGGTTTGCCCACTGCTTGGTCCTGGAGAGTGCAAGGCCACAGTCTATCTAGTGGGTGGTTTGCCCACTGCTTGGTCCTGGGGAGTGCAAAGCCACATTCTCTCTAGTGGGTGGTTTGCCCACTGCTTGGTCCTGGGGAGTGCAAAGCCACAGTCTCTCAAGTAGGTGGTTTGCCCATTGCTTGTTCCTGGGGAGTGCAAGGCAACAGTCTCTCAAGTAGACGCCTTCTTCTACTGGTTGTGGAGGGGGCCTTGTGCCCAGTGTGCTTCATCCTGGCAAGGAGGGGGTGAGTGGATGCCTTCTTCCCCTGGTTGTGGAGGAGGCCTTGTGCCCAGTGTCCTTCATCCTGTTTATGGTGGGGTTTCAGATCATGTCACAGCACCAGGCCTCCTGTCCCTCCTGCCTACAGGGGCAGGCCCTTTGCCTTTGCCCTTGGCAGCTGGTGGTGCCTCCTTGCCCTTGCCCTTGACAGCTGGTGGTGCCTCCTTGCCGTGTGGTGGTGCCTCCTTGCCCTTAGCAGCTGGTGGTGCCTCCTTGCCCTTGCTGTGTGGTGGCGCCTCCTTGCCCTTGGCAGCTGGTGGTGTCTCCTTGCCCTTCTCCTTGGTAGCTGGTGCAGGCACACTGCCAGTGCTGATGGGTGTCTCCTTGGAGCCTCTCACCCCTGCAGTAGCTGCCAAAACTACAGTGGCCTTGGACTGGGTGGCTGAGGTGCTGGCCTGGGTTCTGCCCACCCTTGCCCGAAGTGAAGGACAGGGGGAGGGGTAGGGAAGAGGTCAAGGGTGGAGAGGAAAACCTTCTTAAGGGTACTGGGGCGGGAAGAGGTTGAAGGTTTGGGAGTGGAGGAAGAGGGAGTGGCTGTAGGGGGTGTCTGTCTGCTATGTTTGGGTCCAGGTGCATGGGTTGGATGCTGTTGTGAGGTGGATGGCTGTTGGGTGTCTGAGTGCTTGTGTTTGGGTACTTTGGGAGGAGGGGACATAGACACAGTGGGAGAGGACTCAGGGGGCTTGTGCATGGATGTGGGGGTGGTGACTGCCAGTGAGGGGCATGTCCTGATAGGCGTGATGGTGATGGAGGCAGTGGGTGTGGATGTTGTGCATGCTGGTGTGAGTGTAGATGTTACTGGGAGGGAGGTGGACGAAGAAGAGGAGGGGGAGACAGTTGAGGCAGTGGATGTTGGTATTTCTGCATCTGGTTGGTGTTTGTGTGAGTGCCTGTGGGATGATGTGTGGTGCTTGTGTTTGCCTGAGCCACTCCTGTGTGTTGTCGTTGGTGCATGCTGGTCTGAATGTGTGCTTGGAATAGGTTGGGGTTCATGGGAATGGGACTGGGTAGAGGCCGTTGGAGGGGGAAGGCTGGAGACAGGGACAATGGCTTGCATCAGGGAGGAGATCAGAGCCTGGAATGATCAATGTTGGGCCGCCACGCCAGAGTGAATGCCCTCCAGGAATTCATTTGTATGCTGCAAATGCCCTGCCATGCCCCGGATGGCATTCACAATGGTTGCCTGCCCAACAGAGATGGATCGCAGGAGGTCAATAGCCTCCTCACTCAGGACAGCCTGACTAACTGGGGCACGGCCTGAGGTGCCCGGGGCAAAGGAAATGCCCACCCTCCTGGGTGAGCAGACACAGGAAACATGCTGAGGGGCTGCTGGGAGGACGGTGTTGGTACGGGGGTGGCGGCTGTACCTGTAGTTGGGGTGGCCACAGAGGTGTCCGCCACCACCAGGGAGCTTCCATCGGAGGAGGTTTCACTTTCAGAACTGTCCCCTCTAGTCTCCGCCGTGGTGCTCTCCTCGCTCTCCGTCGCACTGATGCCCTTGCTGTCGGTGGATTCGGCCTCCTGGGCCCTGTGGGATGCACCCCCCTCCATCACTGGTGCCTCTGCTCCTCCACCAGATGAAGCTAATGCACAGAAGGACAGGGTGACAAAACAAAAAGGGGGGGAAGAGACAGAGGATACACTTAGTCAATGCCAGCAACAACACCACCATTGGCGTACACAACACACAGGGGACAGCCCTACACACTAGGCAAAGCACTACCAGTCACAATGCTAGTCACCAGGCCATGGATAGTAATGCCTAGCGCCAGTTGTAGCATACCTAAGACCCACAGAGTCCTGCCCAGTAGTGGATGCCCACTAGTTTGTTTGGGGTGGAGTACATCAGCCCCTGCCCAACATGGAACCTTCCCTGCAATGTCCGGCCTGGCATAGGGGAACCAACAGGTTCACATCCCCCACCCAGAGACCATCCCTCCACGCGCAAGTAGTATATTGGGAACTGTACTCACCCCCTTGTGGCTGCTGTGATGCCCTCAAGCACCCATCCAGCTCCAGATAGGCCACCTCCAGTATGTGGAACATCAGGGGGGTCAGGGTTCGACGGGCACCCCTTCCTCATTGGGAGGCCATCGCCAGCTGGGCCGCCGCCGTATTCCTTGCCCAGCATCCCAGGTCCTCCCACCGTTTGCGACAGTGGGTGCTCTGCCTGCCGTAGACCCCCAGGGTCCGCACGTCCTTGGCGATGGCACGCCATGTACCCTTTTTCTGATGGGCGCTGAACTTCAGAAAAATAAAAAAAGGAAATGGTATCAGTCATACCGTCTGGCCTGTTATTGTCATGGCCCACCATATCCCTCCCATCCCCTTAGGAAACATACATTACCCACCATACATGCAGCACGCTGCCCAGGACCCCTCAACCACCCCCCTTTACACGAGGCCTTCACACCCAGCACTCCATGCATTCATGCCCCATGCATTGTGCCCAAAGTGTCCTCACCTGTTGGTCTGGAGTCCCATACAGCATTCGGTACTGGGGTAGGACCCCGTCCAACAGGCTCTCCAACTCTGCAGCGGTGAAGGCAGGGGACTTTCCCCAGTGACTTGAGCCATGGTCGGTTCCAGACACAGGTCACAGCAGTACTTGCAGTATAGGTCCTCTCCTATTGAAGGTCAGGTAGCAAGTGAGTGAACAGATAGAAAATGGCAGTCATGTCCGTACCGTCACCGTTGCGTACATAACCATTGGCTACTGTAACCCATACGGCCAAATGATAACCAATGAGGAGTTGCACGGCGGTCCTCGACCGCCTTCTGCAACGGCGCAAAACGTCAGCGGCATTACCTCATTTCCACCTGTCCATCCACACAGGACAGGCATCTGCCATTTCGGGTGGGCAGGCCATGGCACCAACTGTGTCATAGCAGACATAAGCACATCAACATACTGTTTCTGTCACAACATGCAATGCATTGTACATTGAGGAAATGTCGGAAACTGACCAGTTGCTCATCATTTTTCCCCCTAGATTATAACCGCTGCGAATGATTAGGAGATGGAGACATCCCCCTGTGTACAGGCCTCTGGTGGACTTGACAACAATGGAGGACAGGCACATTATCCTCACCTACAGACTTGATAGGGACACAATCCAAGAGCTGTGTGCCCAATTGGAGCCAGACCTGATCTCAGCTATCTGTCAGCCCACTGGGACCCCTCCTCTTCTGCCAGTCCTATCTGTGCTCCATTTCTTGGCAACTGGCTCCTTCCAAGTGACAGTGGCCTTGGCAGCAGGATTGTCACAGCCAATGTTCTCAAACGTGCTGACCAGAGTGTTGTCTGCCCTGATGAAACACATGCGCAGCTACATCGTATTACCCCAGGTGGAGGATTTGGCCACAGTGAAAGCTGACTTCTATGCAATGGGACATATCCCCAACATTTTTAGGGCTATTAATGGTACACATATTGCATCTGTCTCTCCCTGGAGAAATGAACAGGTGTTCAGAAATCGAAAGAGCTTTCACTCAATGAATGTGCAGATAGTGTGCCTGGCGGACCAGTACATCTCCCATGTGAATGCAAAGTATCCTGGGTCTGTGCATGATGCCTTTATCCCGAGGGATAGCAGCATCCCATATGTGATGGCTCAACTCCAGAGGCGCAGGGTGTGGCTAATCGGTGAGCCCATGGTCCCCACACAGTGTATGTTGGTATATGGGTGTGGGGTTGGCCCTAAGGGTTAGTGTCTGGCTAACAGGTATCCCTTGGTATTTGCAGGTGACTCAGGTTACCCCAACCTCTCATGACTACTGACCCCAGTGAGGAACCCCAGGACAAGGGCAGAGGAATGTTACAATGAGGCACATGGGCGAACAAGAAGAATTATAGAGCGAACTTTTGGCCTCCTGAAGGCCAGGTTTTGGTGCCTCCATCTAACTGTTGGTTCCCTGTGCTACTCACCCAAGAAGGTGTGCCAGATCATTGTGGCATGTTGCATGTTGCACAACCTTGCCTTGAGATGCCAAGTGTCGTTTCTACAGGAGGATGAGGCTGGAGATGGGCGTGTGGCAGAGGTGGAGCCTGTGTACAGTGACGAAGAGGAGGCAGAGGATGAGACACACAGGTAAGACACTGTAACTTCACTTACCATTGCAGTTTAGTGTTGTAAATTTTAACTGGCAGGCTGATATTCCCACCACTACGGCCACTTATTTTACCCTTTGACATGTCTATTCACAGATATCTGTGCCCTACTCTGGCTCCTGGTGTATTGACTGTAGCACAATACAGGTTATACCTATGTATACATTACTGTACAGTCTAATTGCAATGTCTACAGATTGTTAAAGGAATACATACTTAAATTATTTGACATACTACATACTTGTATTTTTTCAAAGGGTGATTATTTAATTGCTGAGAAGTAAATGGGGATGTGCAATGGGCTTGGGTGATAGTGGAGTAGAGTCCAGGATAGAGTCCATTCTATTTGTATCACAGGTGCATTGTCCAAGGGGGCATAGGAAGTGGAGCAATAGAAGTTCAAGGTGGACAGGGTGACAGAGTGGGACACATGGGTGACAATCAGGAGAGTCTTATTTCCTGGTGGGGGTCTTAGCAATGTTCTCTGGCTTCTGCCTGGATCACAGGGACTGTTTGCAGGGTGGTTCTCCTTCTGCAGGGGGAGGGGTGCCGGTGGCCTGTTGTTCCTGTGGTGGGGCCTCCTGTCCACTAGCGTCAGCGGAGGTGGAGGGCTGTTCATCGGTGTGGCTAATGTCAGGGGCCCGTTGGTGTGCCACTGCCTCCCTCATGGTGTGGGCCATGTCAGCGAGCACCCCTGCAATGGTGACCAGGGTGGTGTGGATGTCTCTCAGGTCCTCCCTGATCCCCAGGTACTGTCCCTTCTGCAGCGGCTGGGTCTCCTGCAACTTGTCCAGTATCTGGCCCATCGTCTCCTGGGAATGGTAGTATGCTCCAAAGATATTGGTGAGTGCCTCGTGGAGAGTCGGTTCCCTGGATCTGTCCTCCTCATGTCGCACAGCAGTCCTCCCAGCTTTCCTGTTGTCCTGTGCCTCTGTCCCCTGAACCATGTGCCCACTGACCCAAGGTCTGTGATCATCCTGTGTTTTGGTGTGTCCTGGGGTCCCTGTAGGGGTGGACACACTGCTGACTGATGTGTCCTGGGGACAGCGGTAGGGGCCCTCTGGGTGGGTGCTGTGGTGGTAGTTCCTGAGGTGGGAGGCTCTGTGGTGGTGTGCGACTGTGCCTGGGTAACCGACTGTCCGGAGGTCCCTGAAGGGCCAGGTTGGTCATCCAGATCCAGGTGAGCAGAGCTGCTGTCATCACTGTGGACCACTTCTGGGGGGGACTGATTGTTGCTGGCGGCTCCTCTCCTGTGACGTTGGGTGTGGGACCTGTGGGGATGTAAATACAGTGTTATTGTTTCTGCACGTGACATCTTGTGCATTAGTGTGTTGCCCTGTATGGTTGTGAGTGCCCTGTCAGCTTTGCCTTGTGTGAGTAGTTATTTTGTGGGCTAGGTGCTTCTCTCAAGTGTGCATGCTGTGGTGATGGGTGCCAATGCAGGGCTGGATTGGTGTCCATGCATTATGGTTGCATGCAGTGCTGGGTATTGGGATGGGTGGATTGTGATGGTGGGGTGTATGTGAAGGAGTGGAGGTGATGGGGGTGAGGATAGGGGTGGGGGTATGTGATGGCATGCAGGTAGGGAGGGTGATAGTAATAGAGAATTGACTTACCAGCGTCCAGTCCTCCTGCTACTCCTGCCAGGCCCTCATGATGCAGTATTGCCGAGATTTGCTCCTCCCATGTTGTTAGTTGTGGGTGAGGAGGTGGGGGTCCACTGCCAGTCCTCCGTACAGCTATCTGGTGTCTTGCAATCATGGAACGCACCTTCCCCCGTAGGTCGTTCCAACTCTTACTGATGTCATCCCTTGTTCTGGCATGCTGTCCCACACCATTGACCCTGTCCACGATTCTCCGCCAAAGCTCCATCTTCTTTGCAATGGATGTCTGCTACACCTATGATCCAAATAGCTGTGGCTCCACCTTTCCTCCACCATGACCCTTAGCTCCTCCTCTGAGAACCTGGGTGTCTTTGTGGTGCCATGAGTGTAGTGAGTGGTGTGTGTGAGGGTGTGTGGGGTGATATGTTTGGGTGTGTGCTGTGAGGTGCGTGGATGGTGTATGGGTGATGGTGTTCTGTGGCTCTGGTTCTGTGAGTGCTCATGATGTCTCTCACTCTCTGTTGGCAATGGTTAGTAGTCGTAAAGGGTTGTGGGTAATGTGGGTGTGTGTTTTGTAATGTTGTGGGTGTGTGGGTGTGGTGTGTGTATGAGTGTCATGTGTGTGTAGTTTGAATTGTCCAATGTGGTGTTATTTTGTATGTGTGTGTGTATTTTGAGTGTGGCGGTATGTTCCACCAATGGTTTACAACCGTTGAATGTCCGCCGCAGTGATTTGTGGGTCATAATGTTGTGGGTGTAGTTTTGTTGGCATAACGGTGTGGGTTTTGGTACCGCCATTTTATCACTGACCTTTGGGCTGGCGGACTTGTGTTTGTGTCTGTATAGTGACGAATTGCTATGAGTGGGTCATAATATGGGTAGCGGTATACCGCTGCGGTCGCGGTATGTTGGGGGTAGTCGGCATGGTGATAAGCGAGACTTACCGCCAATGTCATAATGAGGGCCTAAGGGGGTCATTCCAAGTCTGGTGGGCGGCGGAGGCCGCCCGCCAGACTTCCCCCCTCCGAAATACCGCTCCGCGGTCGAAAGACCGCGGAGGGTATTCTAAGTTTTTCCCTGGGCTGGCGGGCGGTCGCCAAAAGACCGCCGCCAGCCCAGGGAAAAACTCCCTTCCCACGAGGATGCCGGCTCGTAATCGAGCCGGCGGAGTGGGAAGGTGCGACGGGTGCTGTTGCACCCGTCGCGTATTTCACTGTCTGCCAAGCAGACAGTGAAATACTTGTAGGGGCCCTCTTACGGGGGCCCCTGCAGTGCCCATGCCAGTGGCATGGGCACTGCAGGGGCCCTCAGGGGCCCCGCGACCCCCCCTACCGCCATCCGGTTCCCGGCGGGCGGACCGCCGGAAACTGGATGGCGGTAGGGGGGGTCGGAATCCCCTCGGCGGCGCAGCTAGCTGCGCCGCCTTGGAGGATTCCAAAGGGCGGCGGTACACTGGCGGGAGACCGCCAGTGTTGCCGGTCCGACCGCGGCTTTACCGCCGCGGTCGGAATGCCCTTGGGAGCACTGCCGGCCTGTCGGCGGTGCTCCCGCGGTCCTCCAACCCGGCGGTCATTGACCGCCAGGGTTGGAATGACCCCCTAAGTGTCTTAATTTTGGGAATTTCAAATAACAAGAGTAACATGAAATTCCCACCATTATGTGAATTACATTGGCATGATATACATTTTGCCCAGGCCTAAATTTCATGGGTGTAAGACTCTTCTACTTTACTCAAATAGTCCTGCAGCAAGTGGAACAATGGGATGGCTTGGCTAATGATACAATCCTCCTCGCTGACTTTCAGGGTCAAAATCTTGTAAGGCATTAGCATTTGAATCAGACACTCTACTACCCACCTCTGTCAACATTCATCATCATGGCAGTTGCATCCCCTATTTTTTGTAGTATCTAGTCATTGATTGACGTGTACTGCTCAAACAGGAGTCGCTAAACTGGAGTTCCAAACATGTTAGCATCTCCTTTATGAGGGTTTTCTATGAGGACTCTGCTAGCACATTGAATGATGTTGACTACATTTTATTTCAGGAACTCTGCATATTAATGATGTAATGAGCTAAACATAGTCCTGAAGAATTCTTTATCAGCCATGGCTTTGACAATATTACTACCATTGTCAGTGAGACCTCTCGATTGAAGCCATTTGCAGAGTTTTGTATTAAATTCTCAAGGATGTTGGCAGCCGCATGTGCTTTCTCCTTGGAGAGCATTGCAACTGTTCTTGTCAACAAATAACTGAAAAAGCACCAGCAACTCTGAGATTATTGGCCAGCCTTCTAGGAAACCCAGT
This sequence comes from Pleurodeles waltl, assembly GCF_031143425.1. Taxonomy (NCBI): domain Eukaryota; kingdom Metazoa; phylum Chordata; class Amphibia; order Caudata; family Salamandridae; genus Pleurodeles; species Pleurodeles waltl. The sequence continues at coordinate 551,893,266 of NC_090445.1, forward strand.
AGGCAATGATCCATATGCATGCTGTACAATGACAGCTGGTTCGAATGTATGTAGTGAGAGGGATGGACTGCCCAGTGCTCTCCTTCATTTCTTCTCCAACCAATTCTAGCATGTGATGGTGCAGCTATGGCAAAGTAAGAGTTTCAAAATAGACCAAGCTTGGAACCTTCCACTTTGGACAAAGGGTTTCCACAGGTTCCAGAACACATTTTCTTTCACCAAAGAAAAAAAGAGGAAACTGAGCTCTAAATATTTGACCAATTTCCTATTGATAAAAAGACCATCTCATTGGTTTTGTGGTACGGCAACTCCTTGCTAAACATGGACTTGATAGTGGGTTGTTGTGCTTGTTTTTTGTGGTGATCCCACCTCAAGTGACCTCCGTGGAGAAGAAGTCATCTTGGATACTTTGGGGTGGTCATGTCATCCTTCATGTCCTTGTGCCAAGTTAAGGCTACTGAAGGTAATGACTAGGACTTGGCAAAACGTAAATTACACCAATGTAATTGGTGTAATTCTGTTAATTCTTCTTAACAAAACATACGCAAAATGATGGAGATTACACCATTGCGCCACATTATGTAATTTCGGGGAGCGTTTCTAATGCAAGAAGTACCATTCGGGTAAATGTCTTAATGTGAGTTGTATTTCAGGTAGATTTTGTACCTAAATTACATCTTGGGTCCTTTTTTTGCACAAAATTACACATTTTTATGCGCTACGCAGAGTTGTGAACATGAGTGTCACTTCCTTTACCATGTGTGATCAGCAAACATCTCAGTAGAATTTTTACTTGAGTGGGCCATTCAGGAAATTACATTTTTAGGTGCAAAACTACAATTCCAAACACAAGCAGTAGTGTTTTGAATGTGAGCAATCGGAAATCAATGTGAAATTACATTTTAGTTGAATTTGTACTCCAGTGGAGTTTTCAGTAATTTTGAATAATTATGCTACAGCAAATTGCACAAGTTACTCACACCTCCATTAACAACTGTACACTATGAGTGACAAGGCTGCTTGGCATGAGAATTACATCTTCTTCATCATCTCCACCTCCTCTTAGCTGTTCAAGTTCTCTTGAGACAGCAATTATCTTTTTTATGTGCTATTCCCTCAGGATTGGATGTTTTTGATATGGGCCAATTGGTTCCCAGTAGCATAATGTTGATCTCAATTCCCACAGTCCATTGGTATAAGGCAAACTGTGCAGTCTGCAGTGTGGTCCTAATGCTGTCTAAGTGTAAAGAAGTCTCCAACTGAGGAGGTGAGCTTTCAAGTAAACCCTAAACCAAATTTGTGGTGGAGCTAGGTGGTTGCATATGCCTGTTCCTAGTATAGGCTATGACTACATGGTAGGCATGGGGGGTTTGGTTTTTAGAAAGGTAGTGATCTGCACTTCTTCTGTACCAATCTCAACTTCAACAATCACTGGTTCAGCTTTCTCATTGCCAAATAGGCTTTCTGGAAACTTCCTTTTCTCTTGTCTCCTGTGGTGGAACTGGAGGATTCACTACATGACAACTTGCATCTGAAGAGGGACTTGGAGAAGTCTTTCTTTTCCTCAGAGGTGATGGTGAAGATGATGTGTCTAACAGAAGAGAAATCACAACATCCTGTTGTGCACCAACTGCAACGTCCTGCTCTGCTCTTGCGTCTGGAAGATCAGGTGTAAATGGCTCTTTTTGTTCTGGTTGAGTTTTCTAAGATGATTTTGCTAGGAAATTCAATTTCAGACTCAAAGGGCTCAGTCGTGACTGCAGCTCCCGAGAGACATCTGCTTTGGTTTTGGTGATAGTGGTACTGTTGTTGACCCCGGGGTAAACTGCTTGCCAATTTCTTTTTTTCAGCAGATAGACTGCAATGCACACCTTGGTGGAAAAAAGATGAGGCTTCATGCCAGTGGTAGCACTTGACTTTTCCTCACTGTCTGCTTTCTGGCAGGAACTTTTTTATTAAGTTTCACTTCTCAACTTGTGTGTCAGCAGTACAGGCAGTAGCACTTACCAAAGCTGTCTCTGGAATTTGGTGTCAGCTAATTCATAAAATTCTCTCAGTCTCAGCCTGAGTTTGGTACACCTATAAGCAATAGAAAAATAGGCAAGACAGTGAGACTTGGCCACTCTAGTCAAAGCGATTCAAATCAACATCATCATAACGATAAGAAATAGTTTAGTTTACAGGCCACTACTTAAAGTTAGTGACAAGCTACAAAATAAATACCTGGTATCTGCCCAGAGCTCATGACACTCCCCTGGGAACAAGGGAAAACAGGCAAAATATATTAAATAAAAATACCAAAGACAATGGCCCAGAGGTTCAAATAGATGTGGCAGAACATGAGGGGAAAATTAATTAAATTAATTAAAAATAAAAACATCCAGATCACCACAGGCCCAATTTATGTGGTAGAACGTGTGGAAAAACAATCTATAATGAGAAATATATATCTGGTGTAATTTCAGAGCCATTGGGAGGCATCAGAGAGCTAAGGCTGGTGACAATTGATTGCATTAATTAAAAACAACAACAACCAGGTACTACAGGTGTCACCAGCATATTTTCAATGTCCCAATGCACAGATGTAGGCAAAGGGTGAGTTAAGCACACAGCACACAGGCTGTAAACCACACTCCTGATACACATGTTGAAAAGGCCCTGCTCACTCCTACTGATTTCTACATGTTATGGTATCATCCCTTCACTTGTGCTGCTTAACTCCTGATAAAGTCAGTAGCCACTATGAAGGTAGCACTTTGGGTAACCCCTCCCAGTCCAACAAGACCGCAACCCATGAAACTAGCCTATGTCATGGTGCAAATGCACGATTCATGTTTGTCAATGACAACAAAATCAGGATCCGGACATCGAGGCAGTTGGAGTACTCAGAGCAGGGATGTACATCTACTACCATGCAAAGGAGTTTTCTGTCCCAACAGGCATATTTAACTTACCTGAGGTCTTTAATTTATGGTACAAAATATACCCAGGGCCTGTCAGTTAAATGACAGTCAGTGGACTACAGCACACATTATGCCAATACTAGTGTGATAGTGCAAAACACGACAACATGACTGCAGTCCTACTACTGTAGCCTGTCTGTGCAATTCTAAAACTGCAAATTCAACCCGTCAAAATGGCCCCCTTTTACAGGCCTAAACCCTCTTTTATAAACACCAATATATCACTTTTTAATAGGCTATAATGCCCAACAAGGCAGGGTGCATGATATTTAAACAAAGGACAGGTAAAACATTAAATTTGAAGAATGTCCTTACTATGAAAAGAGGTATTTCACTGAAGCAGGGTTAGTTGTTCTGTAGGTAAGCATTGGTATCTAAAAGTAAAGTTAAATAAATATATCTCCACTGTGGGAACAGCTATAAAGTTCATTCTTAGACTTTTGTTATCTATTTATTACAAACCCAATTGACTGGTAAAATCAGATGTGTATTAAATATTTTACAAAAGGTAGTTTTACCTTTGATCCACCAGAGCTCCTAGAAACCTAGTTGCATGAGCTACCAGCTGTCACCCAAGACCCGAATAGCTCCTTGATGAGGTGTAAACTTGCTCCAGGAGCAGAGACAAGGGCCGTAGGTGTGGGGAGATGTTCTGTTACTCTAACTAAATGGTCATCTGGGCAGTGACCAGGAACTTAATTATCTACAAAGAGGCCTACCCTGTCACAAGCAGATGTAGTTAATATCTGAGCCTACCCCCTCTTGTATTCTTTTAGTCAGCCAGGTACCAATCCCAGTGGAATAGTAACTGCCCCTAGAGCTAGTTTTGAGTGATCACCAAGGATGGGTTGCTCATTTTCATGGTCACACTTCTAGTGTGGATTCAGGAGCTCTGCACAAAAGAAGAAAGGTATTGCCATCTAAGTTTCAGGTAGAGATGGGCACTGTGGGATTGGCAGCAGTAGGCCACACTTGAACTGCTGCAAAACAGTGTAGGGTTAGTCCTGGGAACTTTCTCCCAATTAGTTTGAGAGTGGCCATGAGTCCCCCCCACCCACCAGCTAATGCCAGGCATACATGTGGCACCTCTGAGCACCCTCTTCAGAAAACTATTTGACCTGTGAAAGACTGCACTAACTGGTGAAACCTCTGAGGAAAACCCCAATGGCAGAACCTGCTCCCACTTGTAGCCAGGCAAATAAAAGTACTCCAAGGGGTAGTTGTATGACCTCCTATTAAGCTACAAGGACACAAAGACTGTAAGAGGTCCCCTTTCATGGTAGAGTCCAGCTCACAAGTTTCCACTGGACCCTGCTGGTGGCTTCTATTTCTTGTCCCCCAAGTGCTGTTCCTGGGTCCAGGGAACCTTGGCTGTGCCAAAGTGTACTCCTCCTAATATTCTGGGAAGAAGCTGGACTTAGAAACCTTCTACAAACGTTTTTGTCAGAAGAACTGTTGAGAGACCAAGTCTTACTTCACCTTAAATCCAGTACATAATACACTCAACACTGGAATCTGTGGGTACCGCCCCAATTGACACAGAGGAACTCCACGGTGTCAGAGTTCTCCCACTAGAACTTTTAGCACCTAAAACAACAGTATTTCAGAGGCTCCATCCCAATGATGGAGACTGTCACTGTTGAACCTCTTCTCTCTGTGCCAGTCCACTGTCTGCTGTTACTCAAAACTGTTGTTGTTAGAAGGTAACTTCTCCACTGGGATGGACGTGGACCTTGCATCTGACACTTGCTCCATTAAGGTCGGCCATAAAACGTACCTTTGTCCTAGTCAAGTACAACCAGATGACCACGGTTGGCACTAAAAGCTTTTTGGCACTATTTTCATCTAGAACTTTAAAAATTCTTATCTTTGGTTCTCCTTGCTGGATTTTTGTTGTTTTCATATAATTTTGATAATCAACGTATTCTTTATTAATTTTAAATACGAGTGGGAATGTAGAAATCTGTATTGTTGTGCTTTTCTTCGCTAATATTTCCATGGCTTATCTGGCAAACTGTCTGCCGGCAAACCACTGCGTGTGATAATTTTTGCACATCCAGATTGAGGCACGAACACATTTTTCTTTAACATTGCCACATCGCCTGTTATATATTCCATGCAATTGTACTCACTGAACTATGAGATCTCTGGGACTCTGGTTTCATTGTGGTGTATGCTGATAAAGTCTCAATCAAGGGGGGAGGGATGCTAGACAAAAAAAATACAATGTAGCAAATTTGTTATGAAATATCTTGTACTCTCATTCAATGGTCACTGGCTCTCTGTTCAATTATGGACATCACAATGGGCTGCTTAAAAAAGGATGATGAGGTTACAAAAAAGAGAAAGTAAAAGTTAATGGACTGAAACAGCATAGTTCCCTCCAAAAATTAATGATAGTGTCTGAGAGTGGCACAAGCCTTGCTTGTTCTATAAAACTAGAAATCATATAACCAGTCTAAAGAACAACACCGTTCAGGTTCTCATAGACCAATTAGGGCCCTAGTTGGTTTCACTTTTTCTCAATGTGAGCAAATCCCGTAGTGGATCACAATTACGGTGACTCAAATCTACAAGACTTCACTATTTGGAACAGGAAACTGAACTTTAAGTTTAGGCACCAACCACAACTTGAATACCTCTTGAACCATAGGTGCTAAAAGGGCTCTTCAAATGGTTCTACATTAATTTGTCACCAGACAACAAGATCAGGCCCTACTTCAGAGGTGTGAATGTTCTGAATCTCAAAGTTTCTCTGGGAATGGGAAGGGTAGATGCAGCAATGCTAAGACTGCAGGTGGTTCAGGAATGATGCATGCTAAATAATGATGATCTATAAAAGTGTCTCTGCTACACCAGAAGTCCAAACAGGCTAGGGTGTGGCTGTGGTCTTGCTTCTTTAGTGGCTGGGCAACAAGGATCTTTTAGTTTCTGTGCAGTCTTGATTTATTGAAGAATCCTCCATGCATGTGCTTCAGCCAGCTGAACTTGTGCATATTTTCAATAAAGGATGAGTGATGCTTTCACTCCAGAATCAAAATCCATATAATCAAGGGCTAAACAAAGATCAGGGGGGAGTCTTTAGGAGAGGAAGGGGAAGTAGATGTATGTACAGTAGCCTTACTGTACCGTTCACTTTTGGTTTGATCATGTTGTTCCTGTGCTACCGAAATAGGACTTTAATTGAACAAACTCTGTTTACACTGCATGGTGTAATAGTTTAATATGCCAGAGATTACATGGAATTACACAGGCATAGTTTACATTTCACCCAGGTTTACTCTTGAGAAGTGGTGGGCATGATGTTTTTAGAAGTGAATTAGATGAAAAATGCAATGTTTCCTGATACCATGGTTAATGTGCAGTACATTTCTGTTTTAACTGTGTGCAGCAGAAGGCTGTGAAGTGGTATCTTGAAACCACTAGCAGTTAGGTAAATTGTGACCTGATGTTGAAGAAAGGGATCGCCTCAGAAATTTTTTGGTAGCAGAAGTCAGAAATAACTGATGTAGGACACTGACATGTAAATGGCTGAATGTGGAGATAGAGCAGCACCATAGCACTAAATAGTGAGATATGCTAATTAGTAGAAGGGGCTGTATTCCTATCACTGAGACTATCAAAAGTCACCTTGTTCCGAGAGGTAGAGACATCAAGAGGAATTAACGTAGGAAAGATGGATGATGCGGGCAATGATGTTGAAGCTCAAAACATAAGTAAGACGTTTTTGCTACAGTGAAAATAGCAAAAATATGACGTCATGGGGTCATTTATTACCAACAGGTCACACAGTGGAGCTGACAAAGTTAGTCACGGGGTCACAGAACAAATGTTCAATGCCACAGAAATCACCAGAACATATGATACTAATACACACCTCCCTTAAACTGCCAGCCAGTTATTGTAATGTCTACGCACAACCAATTCTGCCTTAACTGTGCAGTTTTGAGGAATGAGATGTGAATATCAAAACAAGATTCCCAATGCCACCAAAACTCTACTAAAATCTGAGATATTATATAACTCCAGGCAAGAGCAGCACCTACGGGAAACTGGGAGTGGAGAAAAACAACACAGAGATTGTGTCCCCGGGGTCCCTTCAAGGTGACTGCATTGATTCGCCACACCTCAGATTCCTTCAGTATTCAAGAGTTGTAGTGTACCTACGAGTATATAATATGACTTTAAGACTTTCACCTGTTCAAGTATGAGCACGGATATACATAGAACATAACTGGTAAGTATATGATCTTACCTAATACCTCCCACTTTCCCTCTTTCAGTCGAGCTGCTGGAATCCCTGAGAATGCAGTGAAAATCCTGAGAGACTGAAACAAATACAAGTAGCTGAGTAAATAAAGGACCAGAAAATCACTACAACTAGAACACTCATATGCACCCAATAGTTACCTAAACACCAAAAGGTAAAAGGCTTAATGGCAAATCTGAAACGGAATTACATCATTCCTCTAATGTTCATCAAAACAATTCCATATGAGATATGATTGAGTAATGTCCCAAAGAGCACCAGAAATAAGTCTTTAGGAAAATAATACTCTTTTAAAGCTCAATCACTTTTCTTAGTGAAGTAACAACAAATAATTGTGTTTTCCTTCTCTTGCAGAGTATGAATATCACCATCCACAAAGTTCATAGATTCTCAGCTCTGGACGGTGAGCATATATACAACATTTTTTGTATGCTTCACCTTACCAACTTAGAAGAGCACCCATCTGTTGGTAAACCTTTATTACAGGCACCCTGGGTCTCTCGAGTGCAGCTTTTGAACATCCGCACACGGAAGAACTTGACTGCGGTCAGTGCAGGGTTACGGGGGGCCGGACAGAAGCAGGGAAATGAGTAAGACTAGACCGCATCCCCTGCCTCTGCTGCTCCCGCTACTCCCCAGTTCAGTTGAACTTTGCACCACACAGCAACAGCCATGACAGTTATTCCCCATATTTCCCAGCTGTCTGTTATACCCTTGGGTGCCCAGGACGTGACGGTTACGTCCTCAGCAGCACAACTCGGATGCTTCCCCTTCTACCCAGCCTCCACCAATGACGTTCGATGATGTCAGTGCGCGAAAGTGGGCTGACCTCATAGGTCGGCTCCATCGCACTGGAAACATGGCTTCCAATGTGATCTGAGAAGAAACTGATTAGTTGCTCCTCAGTATGGGAGCAGGGGAGGTCAGGGACGAATGAAAAGAAAAGGAAAGGTTTTTCTTTTCCTTTCCATAGCAATCGGGCTGCAGGAATGCCCACTGGACACTAGGGTTTTTGTTTTTGTTATTGACATGAGAGGAGCGACCCCTTAGGCAAGGGTCGCTCCCCAGGAGGCCAAAATATTTTTAGGCCATTTCTGACCCCCTAGGGGGCATAGTGGCCTATTTTTATTAGGCCTATCTGCCCCCAAGGGTGACAGAAACCACTAAACACCAGGGATTTTTGCTTTTGCAACAATTTCTCTAAAGGGGAGTGACCCCTGTGTGCAAATTTATTTTAGGCCATTTCTGCCTCCCTTGGGTGCAGATCAGCCTGATTCTATTAGGCCGATCTGCCCCCAGGAGGGGCAGAAACCACTTAGGCACCAGGGATTGGTGTGTGTGTGTTTTGTTTGGGGGGGCAGCCCCTTGGGCAAGAGTCGCTCACCATGTAGGCACATTACTGTTGGCCATTTCTGCTCCCCTTGGGGGCAGATTGGCCTATTTTTGTAAAGCCCATCTGCCTCCAAGGTGGGCAGAAAGCCCAGCAGAGACCAGGGAAGATTTATTTTTCAAAAAAAGAGGGTGGGGTTACGCCATACCCCCACCCCAAATAAATGGGAACAAAGTTGTTCTGCCCACCGGTGGGCAGATGGGGTAATTACCCCCAGGGGGCCAGAAAGCCTACTAGATGCCTGGGAATTAAAAAAAAATTGTGCGGAGGCGGCTACCAACCAGTGTGGGCATGGATATGCCCCCACCCCAACTGAAGGGGGTAACAGTCTTTCAGCTCTCCCCCCGCACACTAAAACACCTTACCTCACTGCAACCAAGAGGACATTTGATTATTTTCAGTTTTGGTTTTACATTTGTGCCATGAGAGCCTGCCTCTCAAAATCATCCCACTTGGAATGGAGAGGGCTGCACTTTTTGGACTCTGGGATGCTGCCATATATAAAAATCGACGAGTCCTAGACACATCTCAAAACTAAACATCTGGATGAGTCCAAGGTGGTGTGCTTCACTTGCACCCCACACCATTTTCCTACCCACAAAGCCCTGCAAACCTCAAACTTTGCTTAAAATCAAACATTTTCCCCTCATTTTTGTTATGGAACCTTCCAGAGTCTGCAGGAATCCACAAAATTCCTACCACTTATCATTGTCGCTTCTATACCGATAAAAATTTTGCCCCACTTGTCAGCCAAAAGATATTTTTTTTCAAACTGCTGATTTGGACCCGCTTTGGTTCCCCTCAATTTTTGCATGCTTTTGGCTCTACCCTGTCACAGGTACTTGGCCCACCTATGCAAGTGAGGTATAATTTGTATCGAGAGACCTGGAGGAATGCTGGGTAGAAGGAAGTTTGTGGCTCCCCTCAGATTCCAGAACTTTGCAGAACCAAAATGTGAGGAAAAAGTGTTTTTTTTTTGCTAAATGTTGCGGTTTGCTAAGGATTCTGGGTAACAGAACCTGGTAAGAGCACCACATGTTACCACATCATGGGTTCCCCTCTGTGTCTAGTTTTCAGAAATGTCCAGGTTTGCTATGTTTTCCTAGGTGCTGGGTGAGCTAACGGCCAAAATCCACAGCTAGGCACTTTGCAAAAAACAGGTCAGTTTTCTTTGGGAAAATGTGCTGTGTCCATGTTGCATTTTGGGGCTTTTCCTGTTGCGGGCACTAGGCCTACCCACACAAATAAGGTATGGTTCTTATCAGGAGACTTGGGGGAATACTGGGTAGAAGGAAATTTGTGGCTCCTCTCACATTCCAGAATTTTCTATCACCAAAATGTGAGGAAAAAGGTTTTTTTTTTTAACCAAATTTTGAGGTTTCCAAAGGATTCTGGGTAACATAACCTGGTGAGAGTGCCACAAGTTACCCCACCCTGCTGTCCCCTTGGTGTCTAGTTTTAAAAGATGCACAGGTTTGGTAGGTTTTCGGAGGTGCCGGCTGAGCTACAGACCAAAATCCACAGCAAGGCACTTTCCAAAAAAACACGTCAGTTGCCAATGTAAAAATGTGATGTGTCCATGTTGAGTTTTGGGGCATTTCCTGTTGCGGGCACTAGACCTACCCACACAAGAGATGCACCATTTTTATCGGGAGACTTGGGGAATGCCCGGTGGAATGACATTTGTGGCTCCCCTCAGATTCCAGAACTTTCTATCACTGAAATGTGAGGAAAAAGTGTTTTTTGTCAGATTTTGAGGTTTGCAAAGGATTCTGGGTAACAGAACCAGTTGAGAGCCCCACAAGCCACCCCATCCTGGATTCCCCTAAGTGTCTAGTGTTAGGTTTGGTGGGTTTCTCTATGTGCCGGCTGAGCTAGAGGACAAAGTCCACAGCAAGGCACTTTCCAAAAAACACATCATATTTCAATGTAAAAATGTGATGTGTCTCTGGTGCGTTTCCTGTTGTGGGCATTAGGCCTTTCTACACAAGTGAGGATCCATTTTTCCGGGAGACTTGGGGGAACGGAGAACAGTGGAACAAGTGTTATTGCCCCTTCTCTTTCTCTACATTTTTTCCTTCCAAATGTAAGAGAGTGTGTAAAAAAGACATCTATGAGGATATTTTGAAGAATGTTTGAAAAAAGGAAGACCATGAGTATAGAAAGAAAATGTCTAAAGACTAAAGTTAGAGAAGAGACACAAGAGAAAGTATGTGTTTTCAAAAGGAGAATTCAAGTCAAAAGGTGACCTGCAGGGAACAGTAATTGTGAGAATAAATTTGAATTAACAGGAGGAACATGGCAGATATTACAGGGAGATGATTTAACTATTCCTGGAGCTTTTGTTATATGTGATGAGAATGCATATTTTAGACTACCTGCTGATTGGAAGGGTATTTGCTACTTTGGTTTACTTTTTCCAAACATGTACATGTGCAGACACAGATCCTTTAATCAATCAACACCTAGGGGGTGATTCTAACCCTGGCGGTCGGTGTTAAAGCGGCGGCCAACCCGCCAACAGGCTGGCGGTAAAAAATATGGGATTCTGACCCTGGCGGGAACCGCCAACACAGACAGCCACCTTAACACTCCGACCGCCACGGCGGTACAAACAAACAGCGCGGCGGTCACCGCCAACAGACAGGCGGCAGACAATGTACCGCCCACACTATTCCAACTCACCAATCCGCCACCTTTTCCGGGGCGGGAGCACCGCCGATAAAAACACGGCAGAAACAGACTACGGACGGGAAAACGCTCACCACTACGCACTCCAGGAGGAAGGAGGACAGCATGGAACCCGAATTAAACATCCTACCTGCTCTCGTCTACCTTCTCATCTACCACGAGTACGAAGTCCGGCGCAGACGACAACGGTGAGTACTGCACCTACGACACACGGGAGGGGGAGGACGAAAGGTTACGGCCACACACATATGCGACCCCCCCCCCCCCCAACTACGTATTCACCAATGCAGCGCACCAAGTCATAGTGACACCACCCAAACACCCCTGAAAAATGCTAGGACATAATCATATTTGGAATAAATATTTATGTACCAAAAAGCTCCAGAAAATTAGCGTACAACCATGAAAGATATCCACAACAAAACTAATTACACACACATCAGTGTATAACTGAAGTACCAAGTCCTGCACAACCTACGATTTCAGCATGTCCGTGGGCCAAAGTCTTGCGAAACAAGGGCAAAGCCCACACAGGAGACCTGAGTCCTTTGGAGAGAACACTGCAGGGGCATCAGATGAAAAAACTACAGGCACCTCAGGGGGAAGGGAAGGGGGGGGCACCACAGCCACATGAGTCCACGACGCCAGATCCACGAGGAGCCACCATGCCCACTGGACCATCCTGGGGAGTGCAAAGCCACAGTCTCTCAATGTCTCTACAGTGGGTGGGCTGCCCACTGGGCCATCCTGGGGAGTGCAAAGCCACAGTCTCCCAATGTCTCTACAGTGGGTGGGCTGCCCACTGGGCCATCCTGGGGAGTGCAAAGCCACAGTCTCTCAATGTCTCTACAGTGGGTGGGCTGCCCACTGGGCCATCCTGGGGAGTGCAAAGCCACAGTCCATCAGGTGGATGACAGTCTCCACTGGTCAAGGAGGAGGCATGGTGGGCACAGTGAACCATAAACGGTGCTTGCGACGGCGGTGCCCAGCGGAGCGGTGCTTGAGAGGAAGGGCCCAGCGGAGCGGTGCTTGAGAAGAAGGGCCCAGCGGAGCGGTGCTTGAGAGGAAGGTCCCAGCGGAGCGGTGCTTGAGACGGCGGGGCCCAGCGGAGCGGTGCTTGAGACGGCGGGGCCCAGCGGAGCGGTGCTTGAGACGGCGGGGCCCAGCGGAGCGGTGCTTGAGAGGAAGGGCCCTGCGGAGCGGTGCCTGAGAAGAAGGGCCCAGCAGAGCGGTGCTTGAGACGGCGGGGCCCAGCGGAGCGGTGCTTGAGAGGAAGGGCCCAGCGGAGCGGTGCCTGAGAAGAAGGGCCCAGCGGAGCGGTGCTTGAGAGGAAGGGCCCAGCGGAGCGGTGCTTGAGAAGAAGGGTCCAGCGGAGCGGTGCTTGAGAGGAAGGGCCCAGCGGAGCGGTGCTTGAGAAGAAGGGCCCAGCGGAGCGGTGCTTGAGAGGAAAGGCCCAGCGGAGCGGTGCTTGAGACGGCGGGGCCCAGCGGAGCGGTGCTTGAGACGGCGGGGCCCAGCGGAGCGGTGCTTGAGAGGAAGGGCCCAGCGGAGCGGTGCCTGAGAAGAAGGGCCCAGCGGAGCGGTGCTTGAGAGGAAGGGCCCAGCGGAACGGTGCTTGAGAAGAAGGGCCCAGCGGAGCGGTGCTTGAGAGGAAGGGCCCAGCGGAGCGGTGCTTGAGACGGCGGGGCCCAGCGGAGCGGTGCTTGAGACGGCGGGGCCCAGCGGAGCGGTGCTTGAGAGGAAGGGCCCAGCGGAGCGGTGCCTGAGAAGAAGGGCCCAGCGGAGCGGTGCTTGAGAGGAAGGGCCCAGCGGAGCGGTGCTTGAGAAGAAGGGCCCAGCGGAGCGGTGCTTGAGAGGAAGGGCCCAGCGGAGCGGTGCTTGAGAAGAAGGGCCCAGCGGAGCGGTGCTTGAGAGGAAGGGCCCAGCGGAGCGGTGCTTGATACGGCGGGGCCCAGCGGAGCGGTGCTTGAGACGGCGGGGCCCAGCGGAGCGGTGCTTGAGAGGAAGGGCCCAGCGGAGCGGTGCCTGAGAAGAAGGGCCCAGCGGAGCGGTGCTTGAGAGGAAGGGCCCAGCGGAGCGGTGCTTGAGAAGAAGGGCCCAGCGGAGCGGTGCTTGAGAGGAAGGGCCCAGCGGAGCGGTGCTTGAGAAGAAGGGCCCAGCGGAGCGGTGCTTGAGAGGAAGGGCCCAGCGGAACGGTGATTGAGACGGCGGGGCCCAGCGGAGCGGTGCTTGAGACGGCGGGGCCCAGCGGAGCGGTGCTTGAGAGGAAGGGCCCAGCGGAGCGGTGCCTGAGAAGAAGGGCCCAGCGGAGCGGTGCTTGAGAGGAAGAGCCCAGCGGAGCGGTGCTTGAGACGGCGGGGCCCTGTTCAGCGGTGCTCTTCTGCACCGCGGGCCCTGTTCAGCGGTGCTCTTCTGCACTGCGGGCCCTGTTCAGCGGTGCTCTTCTCCACCGCAGGCCCTGTTCAGCGGTGCCTATCTCCACGGCGGGGCCCTGTTCAGCGGTGCCTATCTCCACGGCGGGCCCTGTTCAGCGGTGCTCTTCTGCACCGCGGGCCCTGTTCAGCGGTGCTCTTCTCCACCGCGGGCCCTGTTCAGCGGTGCTCTTCTCCACCGCGGGCCCTGTTCAGCGGTGCCTATCTCCACCGCGGGCCCTGTTCAGCGGTGCTCTTCTCCACCGCGGGCCCTGTTCAGCGGTGCCTATCTCCACGGCGGGGCCCTGTTCAGCGGTGCTCTTCTCCACCGCGGGCCCTGTTCAGCGGTGCCTATCTCCACGGCGGGGCCCTGTTCAGCGGTGCTCTTCTCCACCGCGGGCCCTGTTCAGCGGTGCTCATCCAGCAGGTCAAGGGAGCCAGACCTGGCCTCGACTCCCTGCTCAGTCGCCCTCGGACCGTGACGTTTCTGGACCCTTCAGGGACTGACTCCTGGCCTCCTTAGTGTCCTCCTTCCCAGCTGGGATGTGGCATGTGGGGTCCACCTTCTCCGCGCTCCTGCTGCCCTTCCGCTCCTTTGATGGGGCTCTCGGGCCCTTGCCTCCCCCAGATGGTGTGGGTGGTGAAGTGGCCGCACATTGCTCCTTGGGGGCAGCCCTGTCGGTCCTCGCACGGCGGTCCTTGGTTTGGCGGGTCCTCTTGCCGGGGGGGGGCTGGACGTGTCCTTGCTGCAGCTCGATGTGTCACTGCTGGCAAAGGGTGGGCTCCAGAACCCAGGCACAACAGTGACACCCGAAGCTGGGCTGGTGGTGGCTGCGGTGCTCTTGGGACTCCTTGAAGATGGATGGGGGAGGTCATCGGGGGGAAAGAGGTTAAGGTTAGCCAGGAAAAGTTTTTTAGGGCCAAGGTAAACGGTAGGAGGAGTGGAGATGGAAGTTGAGGTAGAGGAGGTGGTTGTAGGAGAGTCAGGTGTGCTGTCATTGGGTGAAGGTGCTGGTGCTGGTGCTGTAGGCTGTCGTGAGGTGGATGGCTGTTGGGTGGGTGGCTGCCTGCGTTTGTGTGTCTTGGAAGAGGGGGTGACAGACACAGTGGGAGAGGACACAGGGGACGTGTACATGGCAGTGGGGGTGGTGACTGCACGAGTGTGGACTGTACTGGAGGGTGAGGTGGTGATGGAAGCACTGGCTGATGTTGGGGTGCATGCAGGTGTGAGTGTAGACGTCACAGGGAGGGAGGAGGGAGACGAGGAGGAGGGGGACACAGGGGTGGCAGTGGCTGTTGGCATGTCTGCATCTGGGTGTTGCTCGGGTGAGTGTTTGCGGGATCTGTGGTGCTTGTGTTTGGATGAGCTGCTCTTGGGTGTTGAGGTGTGTGCAGGCTGGTCTGATGGTTTGGATGGGATAGGCTGAGGAACAGGAGACAGAGACAGGCTGGAGGCAGTCAGAAGAGGGAGGCTGGAAACAGGGACAATGGCTGCCGTCAGTGCTGAGGCCAGAGCAGTGAACGCTCGTTGATGGGCAGCCTGACCCGAATGAATGCCCTCCATGTACGCATTGCTCTGTTGCACCTCCCTTTGCACACCCTGGATGGCATTCAAAAGGGTCGTCTGCCCAACAATGAGCGTCCTTACCAGGTCAATGAGCTCCGCACTGAGGGCAGCAGGGGCAACAGGGGCAGGGGCTGAGGTGCCTGGGGCGAAGGAGACGCGCGCCTTCCTGGGCGAACCGGCACGGAGCGAAGGCTGAGGGGCTGCTGGGAGGGCGGGGCTGGTGCGCTGGGTGGCGGCTGTACCTGTAGAGGCGGGGGGCACGGATGTTGCCGCCACCCCTAGGGAGCTCCCATCCGAGGACGTGTCGCTTTCGCTGCTCTCACCAGCGGTCCCCGTCGTGGTGCTCCCCTCGCCCTCCGGATCACTGGTGCCCTCGGTGTCTGTTCCTGGGCCCACCGGGGCCTTGTGTCCTGCAGCTCCCTCGTGCTCCGATGCCATATCTCCTCCGCCTGATGATGCTAATGCACACATGCACAAGAAGATGAAGAGAAAGGGTGGGGGGAGAAAAAAGAAGACCAGGTTGAGTGCATGCAATGTCAACACCGTTGGCGGAGAGGACAGACACAGGTGCCTAATGCACTAAGCCGCGCATTCGGGGTACACTACTCAGTACTACTGACTAGGACAACAGGCCAAGAGACGTCAAACGCGCACATGGGAGATGCTGGACCTTCAATGGCTGTACTTGTCACCCTACAGAGGTGGGGGCCGGGGGCACAGGGCCATGCCTAAGGGAGAGGACTACACTACAGAAAGCGCCCTGGCCTAATGTCACCCACAGCCCTCCTCCCCCACCCAGACGCCTCCACTGCGCAGAAAGATAGGAGAATGTGCTGATACTCACCCCCTTGTGTCTGCTGTGATGTCTTAAAGCGCCCATCCAATTCAGGGTAGGCCACCGCCAGGATCCGGGACATCAGGGGGGTCATGGTGCGACTGGCACCCCTCCTAGGTTGGGAGGCCATCCCCAGCAGTGTTTCTGCGGTCTTCCTTGTCCCACGGCGGATGTCCTCCCACCTCTTGCGGCAGTGGGTGCCCCGTCTGTTGTGGACCCCCAAGGTCCGGACTTCCTTGGCGATGGCACGCCAAATGTCGATCTTCTGATGGGCGCTGACCTATTAGACATGTACAGGGTGGAAAGGAGGAACTCATCAATGACCTGCATGTTAGATGTAATTGGCCCCCCCCCACCCACTTTGCCATATGGCACATGCTCTCATCTGTCGGGCGTTGCACTCCTCATTCGCCCCCCACCCCACCAACTTACATCCACCCCAATCCACACAGGCATAGCCCATTCCATTAGCACCCGGTGTACTCACTTGTTGGTCTGGAGGACCGTAGAGTAGCGCATACTGGGGGAGGACCCCATCCACGAGCTTGTCCAACTCATCAGACGTGAAGGCAGGGGCCCTTTCCCCAGGCGCAGCAGCCATTGTATCTTCCAGACCGAGGTCAGAGCAGCACTTGCAGTATAGGTCCTCTCCTGTGGATGATCAGGTCTCGAGTGATTAAGCAGATAGAAAATGGCGGTCACGTCCGCGGCGGTGCGTCCCGCGGCGGTGCGTACCGCGACCGCCGGCGCACTTCGTTATTGGCTGCTGAAACCCATAGGCTTCAATGTTAACCAATGTGGCTTTGCGCCGCGGTCTGCGACCGCCTACCGCCACGGTGTGCCCCGCCAGCGCATTGACCTCACATCCCATTGTCCCACTTCACAGGTCAGGCAGCCGCCATTTCAAGGGCCCACATGGCTTAATTTTGACTGCGACACACAGGCCTAGGCCTTGCATTGCCACACATACACGCCTTTCAACCCATTGCCATTCTTTAACTGTGCAAGCTGTCTGTACGTACCTGTGTTTTGGCTGACTCTGTGCTCCATGTTGTCCTTCCTAGGCACCGTCCGCTGGGACTTGCGATGAGAAGGAGGAATCCTCGCGTGTACCGACCGCTGGTGGACCTGTCGACAATGGAAGAACGCCATATAATACTTCGATACAGACTTGACCGTGCCACTATCCATGAACTGTGTGCCCAGCTGGAGCCAGCCCTGATGTCCCCCATCCGCCAACCCACAGGGATTCCCCCTCTGGTGCAGGTTTTGTCAGTCCTCCATTTTTTGGCCAGTGGGTCATTCCAGACCACAGTGGCCATGTCATCTGGAATGTCTCAGCCTATGTTTTCTAAGATATTGAGCAGAGTGTTGTCTGCCCTGATGAAACTCATGCGGAGCTACATCATTTTCCCCGAGGAGGGTGACTTGCCTACAGTGAAGGGTGATTTCTATGCCCTTGGACACATCCCCAACATCATTGGTGCCATTGATGGGACCCATGTGGCTTTGGTACCCCCAAAAGACGATGAGCAGGTGTTCCGAAACAGAAAAAATTATCATTCGATGAATGTCCAGGTGGTCTGTTTGGCAGACCAGTACATCTCCCATGTAAATGCCAAGTTCCCTGGGTCAGTGCATGACGCGTATGTGATGCGAAATAGCAGCATCCCCTATGTGATGGAGCAACTACAGAGACAACGTGTGTGGCTAATAGGTGACTCTGGTTACCCCAACCTGCCGTGGCTACTGACCCCAGTAAGGAATCCCCGGACAAGGGCAGAGGAACGCTACAATGAGGCCCATGGGCGTACTAGGAGGGTGATTGAGCGAACCTTTGGACTCCTGAAGGCCAGGTTTAGGTGCCTGCATATGACTGGTGGATCCCTAATGTACTCACCAAAGAAGGTGTGCCATATCATCGTGGCCTGCTGTATGCTTCACAACCTGGCTTTGCGACGCCAGGTGCCTTTCCTGCAGGAGGATGTCCAGATGGTGGTGTTGTGGAAGCCGTGGAGCCTGTGGAGAGTGAAGAGGAGGAAGACTCAGAGGACGACACAGACAATAGGGATAGAGTGATACAACAGTATTTCCAGTGACACCCAGGTAAGATTCACCCACGCCATTTCCCAATTGCTTCTAGCCTCCTGCATCTGTACTTTCTGTAGTTCCCCACAGATGTTTTTCAGTAATTTTTGCCTTTCCCTTCCCTTCTCAGTGCTGTCTGACTCAGTACCTGACTTCTGCTTGGTTCGCCCATGAAATACAGCGTATTGACATTGGTATGTTGTCATGACTAATTGACAGAACAGAAATTGAACAGTGATATGTAATACATTTGTTAATAAGACAGCATGACTCAAAACAGATTATTGTGCAAAATGTGATTTATTTACAGTGCTAGATATCGGTACATGTGATTCTAAGTGTGATGGGTGGGGGTGGTGGAATATCCATGGCAGAGTCCAGTTCTCAGTCTCACAGGTGCGTTGTTCTTTTGCCTGGGGAAGGATGGAGCATAGGCAGTTCATGGTTGGACAGGGTGGCAATGTGGGACAGTGGGAAGAGTTCAGGGGGTATGTCCTGCTGGCGGGGGTCTTGACATCCTACTCTGTCTTTTTCTTTGGTCTCAGGCTCCTCTTACGGGGTGGTTGTTCTTCAGCAGGAGGTGGGGTTCTGGGGGGCTGTCGAGGTGTTGGGACCTCCTGTCCACTAGCGCCGGCGGAGGTGGTAGGCTGTTCCTGGTCCGGCCTAGTGACAGGGGCCCTGTGTGGTGCACCATGGTCCCGCAACGCGTCCTCTATCCTGTGGAGGGCCAGGACGATGGTCCCCATTGCGGTCCCGATGATTCTCAACTCCTCCCTGAACCCCATGTAGCGTTCTTCCTGCTGTGCCTGGACCTCAGTGAACCTGGCCAGTACCGTCGCCATCGTTTCTTGGGAGTGGTGGTAGGCTGCCATGATGGTGGTGAGGGCCTCTTGGAGAGTGGGTTCCCTGGGCCTCTCCTCCCCCCCCTGTCGCACAGCAGCCCTCCGAGCTGCCCGGTTTCCCCCGGCCTCTGTCCCCTGGCCGGTGTGCCCGCTCCCACTGCCCCCAGGTCCCTGTTGTTGTTGGGGTGTTGGGTTAGCCTGGTTGCCCTGTAGTGGCAGACACACCGCTGATTGAGCTGTCCTAGAGACAGAGGCATGGGCCCGCTGGGTGGGAGCTGTGCTGGTGTCGGCAGAGGGGGTCGGGTCTGGTGTGGCCTGTAGCTGCCTGAGGGGAACCGACTGCCCAGAGGTCCCCGATGGTCCGGGCTGGTCATCAGGTTCACTGTCGACAGAGCTGCTATCCTCAGTGTGGGCCTGTTCCGGTGGTGGGATGGACAGTTCTGGACCCTCCTGGCTGGTGTGTTGTCGTTCGGGTCCTGCATGGGGTAAGAGAGTTTGGTTATTGTTTCTGTGTGTGCAATAGCGTGCCCTTGTTCCCCAGTGCAGGCATTCCCTTGAGGGAGGTGTTGTGAGGGTATTTAGTGGGGGGGAGGGGTTGGTGCAGTGGTCATGCATAGGTGATGGGTGCCCATGATTTGTGTTATCATGCAGGAGTTGGTGTTGGGATGGGTGGGTTGTGCTGGTGAGACATTGTCAGGGAGGATATGTGCTGGGGGGTTGGGGGTGAGGGTGGGGGTGTGGGTTGGCATGCTGGTGGGGTGGGGGGGATATAGTAGTTGAGATGGGACTTACCAGAGTCCATTCCTCCGGCTACTCCAGCGAGGCCCTGAGGATGCAGGATGTTCAAGACCTCTTGCTCCCACGATGTAAATTCGGGAGGGGTGGGTGGGGGTCCGCCGCCAGTCTTCTGGACCGCGATGTTGTGCCTGGAGACCATCGATCGGACCTTCCCCCGTAGGTCGTTCCATCTTTTGCGGATGTCCTCCCTATTCCTGGGATGCTGTCCCACCGCGTTGACCCTGTCCACGATCCGCTGCCATAGCTCCGCCTTCCTGGCTATACTGGTGTGCTGCACCTGCGAGCCGAAGAGCTGGGGTTCCACTCTTAGGATTTCCTCCACCATGACCCGGAGTTCTTGGTCTGAAAAGCGTGGGTGCCTTTGGGGTGCCATGGGGTGGTGTGGGTGAGGTGTGGGGTGGTGTATGTGATGAGGAGTATGTTGGTGTGTGGTCCTTTGTGCTACTATGTGGTGTGTGTGATGGTGTAGTGTGCCTCAGTGTGTCTTGCTAGGGATTGTCTGCTGTGTCTCTCTCTCCTTCTCTCAGTAATTCTGGTCGCAGGGGTTTGTGGGTGATGTGGGTGTGTGTTTTATAGTTGGTTGATTGTGTGGGAGTGGTGTGTGTATGTTTATCAGGTGTGTGTATTTCAAATTGTCCAATGTGGCTGTGTTTTGGTGATGTGTGTGTATTCTGACCGCGGCGGTGTGTAGCGCCAATGGAATACCGCGTTTGAATGACCGCCGTGTGGATTCGTGGGTCGTAATGGCATGGGCGTATTTCTGTTGGCGTGACGGTGGAGGTTTGGTCATCTCCAGTTTATCGCTGCCCGCCGATGTGGCGGGCTGCAGTGGAGGACGGATTTTTGGAGGTTTGGCCGTTGTGGGTCAGAATGACCGTGGCGGTTGACCGCGGCGGTGTTATGGCGGTTTTATGACCGGCGGTAAGGGCATTTTACCGCCGAGGTCAGAATCACCCCCCTACTAATGTCTTTCAACCTACTTAGTTTGCTCTGTTTTAGCCCATTTATTTTATTATTTCTTTTAAAATGTCTGCCATGTTTAGAGTTAGAGAAATGTTTTGATTTTGTGTGATCAGTGCCACTCAGTGAAGGTGTCACTATCAGCGTCAAAATCAAGTGATGTACATAGGTTTTCACATCATGTCCCTTTCGCACATACGCGTAATGCACTTTTGGTGGGAATTGCTTACATAATTGCCACCACAAGTCCGCCCCCTTATCTATTGTTTGGGAACATACCTGTGTCAGGGGTCCTACATGATCTGCATAAATACATCTCACAGAGACAATGTTTTCTGATGGATACAACTACCTGTGGATCCGTCACCTTATGAATTCTCCCAATGCGCCAGCATTCGACGGAAAATCTTCTTCCCAGCTCTCCACATGGACGAGGACGTCACAATTGCACGGCTCTGCAAGCGACTCCATCTGACGTCACCGTGATAATAAGAGGTCCTCGCCGGTGTGCTGACGTCAGTTCCCTTTTTTTCCGTGCCTTCAACGCTAACGGTTTCCTCCTAGCTCTTGTTACTGTTTCGAAGGTGTTCCCTTTTGTCTCTATTTACAATGGGCCAGATGTGGGAAGCATTTTGCACGTCGCAAACAGCGAAAATCGCTGTTTGCAACATGCAAAATGCACTTTGAAATGCACAAAACCCGTTTTGCGATTCAGTAACCTGGTTACCGAATCGCAAAACAGGTTTGCGAGTCGCAATTAGGAAGGGGTGTCCCCTTCCTAATTGTGAGTCGCAGTACAATGCAGGATTGCTTCATGACCGCGAACACGGTCACAAACCAATCGCAGGAGGCACCCATTTGAAATGGGTGGTAACCCATTTGCAAACGGAAAGGGGTTCCCATGGGACCCCTTACCCGTCGTGAATGGAACTGCAAACATTTTTTAAGAGCAGGCAGTGGTCCTATGGACCACTACCTGCTCTGAAAAAATGAAACAAAAACGTTTCATTTTTCGTTTTTGTAATGCATCTCGTTTTCCTTTAAGGAACATGGACTGCAT
The DNA here is from genome assembly GCF_031143425.1 of Pleurodeles waltl. Classification (NCBI taxonomy): domain Eukaryota; kingdom Metazoa; phylum Chordata; class Amphibia; order Caudata; family Salamandridae; genus Pleurodeles; species Pleurodeles waltl. The sequence continues at coordinate 551,915,141 of NC_090445.1, forward strand.
TACAACAACAAAAAAAAATGCTTTATTAAAAAGCAGTCACAGACATGGTGGTCTGCTGCCCGCAGCAGGCCACCATCCCTGTGAATGCCGCCACTCGCAAGGGGGTTGCAAATTGCGACCCACCTCATGAATATTAATGAGGTGGGCCTTTGCGACCCCCTTGCGAGTCGCAATTTGGAAGTTTACTACATCTGGCCCAATGTCTCCTCCTAGGAAGTCGGGGTTTAAACCTTGTCGGGAGTGCGGGGTCGCATGTCGGTTGTGGATGTCACGATGATTGCCTTTATTGCTTAAATGACATTGAGGAGTGTGTGTCCTGCCAAACCATGAATCTAAAGGTGCTGAAGGAGAGAGAAGCCAAACTCTTTTTGGCTAAAGCAAAGAAAGGGCACAGAAGTCATCGGAGATCGTCTTCACATACTTCATCAAAGAAGCATAAGAAGCGGCGCTGATACGACTCTCGGTGTTGTTCGGCTAGAGGTTGTTCACGATACAGGTGTCCATCTAGACGGCATCGTGCGATGTGGGAGGTTAGTCTGATAGTGACTCCACAGCCTCAAAGCCCTCAGGCTTCTCCGGCGCCATCGTCTTTAAGGTGGTTGCGCCTCAAGAGAGTTGTGAGTTGTCGTTTTTCACCTGGGTTGCAGGATTCTGAAGCCAGCCGGCACAAGTACCGCATGAAGATCAGTGGTATCCTGCCTTCCCGGCTCCAGGAGCGGATCTGGCGGCATTTTTGAATGCCATGTTTAACATGTTCAATGCTATGGCCCCTGCTGGTGCACCGGCTGGTCCCACGGGTCCTTTGGCATTTACATTGGGCTCCACAGCCCCTTACAAGTCAGTGCCATTCATGCCCTTTTATTCGGCACCAATGACTTCGCCTCCAAGGCCTACGGCGCCAATGACATTGCCTTATAGACCTGCGGCGCCGGTGATGACGCCTCATACACAGTCGACGCTGATGACAGAGCCTCAGGTGTACATGGCACAAATGGGATCAGCTCTGGTGCCGGATGGATCCGGTTTGGATCGCAGTGTCTCTACTTCTTCTCCTGGTCCGCCTCTATCAGTCCTGAAGCTGTTGTCATTGACGTTGGCTAACTCTATGTCGATGCTGAGGTTGGAGGCCAGGTCGAGGTCACGGAGAAGAGCACTGAGGCTTTTAGAAGAACATGAGTATCAAAGACAGCTACTAGAAGGAGGAGAGATTGCTGAGCCCTTGGGGGAATATCAGGGCCTAGAATCAGCCAGTGGACTTGACACTTCCCCGGAGTGGGATCTTTTATCTCCAGGGGAGTTTACAGAGGAAGCGGCCTCTTTCTATTCTGTGGTCAGGAAGGCAGCAAATTTCTTGGATCTTCTGTTGCCGGCTGCTGAGGTTAAAACAAATATTTTGACCAAGGTCCTGGATCCTTCTTCGGCTTCAGCAGAACCCTTGCTTCCTTTTAATGATGCTCAAACGGAGCCTATTTTAGAGCTATGGAGGAAGCATGTGTCATCCCCAGCTGTGAACAGATCTTTGGCAAGACAGTATAGGGTGGCTCCGGGAGGTACAGGATTTTTGTCAAAGCATCCCACTCCAGAGAGCTTGGTAGTTCAGACCTCATTTTGCACCGGGCTCCTTCCCTGTTTTTCCTACAGACAGAGAGTCCAAGAGAATGGAGCAGTCGGGCAAGAAGACTTTTTCTTCCTGCCGTATGGCCCTGAAAGTGGCAAATGCTACTTGTGTGTTAGGGAGATATGTCCACGCCCTGATGGACATGGCTAAAGCTATGGTTCCATACCTGCCGCAGGATATGCAAGGACAATTCAGTGAGCTCCTGGCAGATGCTCAAGCTGCGGCTAAGCAGATTATCCAGTCTGGCCTGGATTCTACAGACTCAGGGGCCAGGGCGATGGGTACCTCAAGCGCTACCAGGAGGCATGCATAGTTGAGGTTTTTGGCTTTTCTACGGATGTCCAGACCACTTTATTGGACCTGCCTTTCGATGGAGAAAAGCTGTTTGGAGCTAAAGCTGACTTTGCCTTAGAGTGCTTTAAGGACAGTAGGGCCACAGCAAAGTCTTTGGGTCTGCAGGCTTCCAATACTACCCCTTTGAGGTCCTTTCGGAGGTTCAGGGGGTTTGGGTGTGTAGCTGTTTATCGTGGGAGACCCCAGTCCACAGTCCAACAGCCTGCCAGCCTCCCATATAGATCCTTTAGAGGGTGAGGGAGGGTTCGGACAAGAGGGGCCACCCAGCAACACCCTGCATCATCCTCTTCATCTGGGAGACAACAACAAGGGAAGCAGCCTTATTTTTCTGCCCATTTTGAGTGACACTTCTCCTGTAGGGGGAAGGTTTCATCTTTTTCTCCGCGAGTGGGAGTTAGCCACATCAGACTCCTGGGTTCTAAATATTGTGAGGAAAGGATATGCCCTTCCTTTTTAGGAGTTCCCCCCTCCCATCCCTCTCTGTCCCTCGTTTTGTTCATCTCCTGTTGTTGCAGCAGGAGGTTCAAATTCTGTTATTAAAAGGTGCAGTGGAGTTGGTTCCAGAGCAGGAAAGGGGTCAGGTTTATTATTCAAGATATTTCCTGATCCCCAAGAAGGATGGTTGATTGAGACCTATCCTGGATCTGAGGATTTTGAATTGGTTCCTCAAACAAGAGAAATTCAAGATGCTGACTCTAGCGCAGGTACTTCTGGCGTTGAACAAAGAGGATTGGATGGTGTCTGTCAACTTGCAGGATGCTTACTTCCATATCCTTATTCTTAAATCACACAGGAAGTATCTTCGGTTTGTGGTGGGGTCGCCACACTACCGTTTGATCTTACTTCAGCACCTCGAGTCTTCACGAAGGTGATGGCAGTGGTTGCAGCAAGTCTCAGAAGGAAGGGAATATCAGTATTCTCTTACCTGGATGATTGGTTGATCAAAGCCAAGTCTCCAGAGCTCGTGCTGCATCACTTGCAGATGACAACTCAGTTGTTGTTCAGTCTGGGCTTTTTGATAAACGTGCTCAAGTCTCACCTGGAGCCCACTTAGCATCTCCTGTTCATAGGGGCAGTACTGGATACAACTTTGAATCATGCCTATCATCCGCGGATTCAGGACATTCAGGCATTGATTCCAATGTTTCAAAATGGAGCAGTTGTTCAAGTCCTCAAGGTCCTGAGCCTGCTCGGTCTGTTCGCTTCTTGCATTCTGTTGGTCACTCATGCTCACTGGAACATGAGGGCTCTTCAGTGGTGCCTCCGCAGGCAGTAGTTTCAACACAAAGGGGATCTCGAGGAGTTGATATAGATCTCCAGAGACGCTGCAGCGGATCTACGATGGTGGGCTGTGGACGGCAACCTTTCCTAAGGTCATAACGGATGCATCCACTCTAGGTTGGGGAGCTCATCTGATGGACCTGGAAATCAAAGATCTTTGGTCTCCAGTGGAACACACTTTTTATATCAATCTGTTAGAATTGCGGGCAATACGTCTGTCTCTCAAGGCCTTCCTCCCATCCCTTCGTGGTCAGTCAGTTCAAGTCTTGACGGACAACACTACCGCAATGTGATATATCAGCAAGAAGGGAGGTGTGGGGTCATACCTTCTCTGCAGAGAGGCTCTGCGGCTCTGGTCCTGGGCTCAGGACCATCAGGTTTGCTTGGTAGCAAATCATCTGGCCGGACTTCTCAACGTATGTGCGGTCAGTCTCAGTCGGCATTTCTCGGTTGATCATGAGTGGCGTCTTCATCCGGATCTGGCCCTTCACAACTTTCAGATGTGGGGTTCTCCGCAGATAGACCTGTTTGCCACTCGGGAGAATGTGCAATGCCCGTTGTTCTGCAGCCTCGAGTATGCGCTGCAAGGAGCATTGGGGGACGCGTTTCAGATGTCTTGGTGCGACCAGTTCCTTTACGCGTTTTCCCCCATACCCTTGATTCCTCGGGTTCAGAGGAAGATTCGCTGAAATTGGGCTCAAGTCATTTTAATAGCTCCAGATTGGCCGAGAAGGGTGTTGTACATGGACCTTCTCCAACTCTCACTGTGCCCTCTGCTCCGTCTCCCTCTCAGGGCAGATCTCCTCTCGCAGTCGCAGGGACAGGTTCTACACCCCCACCTCCAGATCCAGCTCCTTCATGTCTGGAGATTGAACGGGGCAATCTGAGTTCTTTCTCTCTCCTACCAGAGGTACTGGATGTTATTTTATCGGCCAGACAACACTCCACTAAGACTGTTTATGCAGGCAGGTGGGCAAAATTTGAGGCTTGGTGTGGACAGAAACAAATTGATCCCTTGAGAGCCCATCTGTCTGATGTTCTGTTGTTTGCTTTAACTTTAGTCAGCCTTTCTTTGCCTTCTGGATCAACCTTCCTTGTTTAAATCACCTATTGCTTTTAGGTTCTTGAAAGGTTTAACAAATAAATTTCCTCCCACTCTGTTTATTATGCCTCAGTGGGATTTAAATCTGGTTTTAACTTTTTTAATGGGTTCACCGATCGAATGCATTCATTCTTGTTCTTTAAGTTTATTAGTCTTTAAGACAGTTTTTCTGATAGCTATTACGTCTGCTAAGCGTGTGAGTGAGCTTCAGGCCCTTAGTGTTAAACCTCCCTTTACGTCATTCTTTGCTGACAAAGTGGTGCTGAAAACCAGGGCGGCTTTCCTCCCTAACGTTGTCATTCCTTTCTATGTGGGGCAGTCTATTACCCTTTCATATTTCTACCCTCCTCCTCATCCTTCAAAGGAGGAGGAAAGACTCCATCGTTTGGCCCTCAGAAGGGCTCTCAGTTTTTATATTGAGGGAACAAAGGACTTTCGGTTGGAGGACCAACTCTTCATTGGATATGTAGGAAAGATGAAAGGCAGAGCGGTCCGTAAAAGAACCACATCCAGGTGGGTAATTCTTTGCATTAAGATCTGTTACTCGTTAGCAAAGAATGTTCCTCCTGAGGGTATTAGAGCTCATTTTTCCAGGGCTGAGTCTGCCACTTCGGCCATGGCTAGAGGCGTTCCGGTGATGGATATTTGCAAGGCAGCAACTTGGGCATCCCTCCACACTTTCGCAAAGCATTATTGCTTGAACTCTTTTCCTCCCCCCTCCCCTGTGTTGTAGGTGCGGTACTCACCGTGCTCGTCGCCACCGTCTTTCGTGCTCCTGGTAGAGGAGCAGGAATACTATTGCAGGGAGTATTTGGAGTTCTGGCTCCATGGCATCCTGGTTCCTCGTGGGTTGTGTAGAGGTGAGTGTTTCCCCTTTCAAGTCCTGTTTCCGCCGTGTTTTTGTTCGCGTGGAATCCACCCCGGAAAAGGTGGCGGATTGGCCTGTCATAATAGTGTGGGCGGTACATTGTCTTCCGCCTGTCTGTTGGCGGTGACCGCCAAGCTCTTTGTTTGTACCACTGTGGCGGTCGGAGTGTTAAAGTGGCTGTCTATGTTGGTGGTTCCCGCCATGGTCGAGATTATTTTTTTTTTCCGCCGGCCTGTTTGCGGTCTTACCGCCACCTTAACACCGACTGCCAGGGTTGTAATGAGGGCCTATGTGTTGCAGGATTTCTTGGTGTGACCGGTCAGGCACCCACCTCCGTGTGCGGTACTGCTTTGGGACTCTATTCATAAGGTGAGGAATCCACAGGTAGTTGTATCCATCAGAAGAACAAGTTACTTACCTTTGGTAACGCTTTTTCTGGTGGATACACTAGCTACCTGTGGATACCTTACAGTCCCACTCACCTCCCCGTTGCCTGTCTGGTCATACCAAGACTTCTGTATTACAAGTCTACATATGTTTTCATAATTTTATATATAAATGATTGTTGTAATTGTGTTACATCAATATGGTTTTATGTAAGTATTCATTTGAGCTATCGTCAGGTTGGTTTTCACCTGTTCGCTTCACAGGCATGTACAAAATGCAGAGCCGTGCAATTTAGACGTCCTCGTCGACATGGAGAGCTGGGAAGAAGATTTTCCGTTGAGTGCTGGCACATTGGGAGAATTCATAAGGTGAGGAATCCACAGGTAGCTAGTGTATCCACCAGAAAAAGCGTTAACAAAGGTAAGTAACTTGTTCATCAGAGGGATTCCTTCCAGATTCCATTGACGCCATCTATGCTGCAAGTCACCCTGCTGAAGAATTCAGCTTTGTGTCACCACGGAGTCTGACCTAGACCTCATTCCAAGGTAATGAGGATTGGGGGGTGCTTCTAATGGACATGGTACTAGCTCTCATTAGGTTAGGGATTAGGGGCCAGATGTAGGAAACTCCCAAATTGCGACTTGCAATTTGCGAGTCCCTGCGACTCGCAAATTGCAAGTCGCAATTTGGGATGCAGAAAGGTGTCTCAGACACCTTCTGCGAGTCGCTATGGGGTCGCAAAGACCCACCTCATTAATATTAATGAGGTGGGTCGTAATTTGCGACCCCATAGCGACTCAGGGCACTCACGGGGATGGAGGCCTGCTGGGAACAGCAGACCTTCATGTCCGTGACTGCTTTTAAATAAAGCAGTTTTTTTTTTTCAAAGTGCAACCCGTTTTCCTTAAAGGAAAACGAGCTGCACTTTGAAAAATAAACCGAAACCTTTTGTTTTGGTATTTTTCAGGGCAGTTAGTGGTCCATTGGACCACTGCCTGCTCTGAAAAATTATTATTAGGTCCAGTCACAAAGGGGAAGGGGTCCCATGGGGACCCCTTCCCTTTTGAGAGTGGGTTACCATCCACTTCAAGTGGATGGTAACTGCGAGTCCATTTGCGACTGCTTTTGCGGTCGCAAATGGAATTGCATACCACTGCGACTCGCAAATAGGAAGGGAACACCCCTTCCTATTTGCGACTCGGAAATGCATTTTGCGAGTCGGTTCCAACTCGCAAAATGCATTTCTACATACCAGATGGGGTTTAGCGACTCGCAAATGGCGTTTTTCGCCGTTTGCGAGTCGCTAAACCTTTCCTACATCTGGCCCTAGGTTCTCTCTGCTAGATTTTATGTTTATTGCAAAATTGTGGGGGTCTTTGTAGTCATGATTCTCATCTTTACAATCATGCTACTTTCATTATGCATTATCCTAATCATTGCAGAGAATGCATTTTACCGTAGATTGCAGTCTTTTCAATAATCCTACTGAAAACTCTCCTGCATCCCCTTCAATGCCTGTGTGTGACTGAGACTTGTTGCTAACATGAGAAAAGGGTGACTTCCAATTCACCACGACTCCCCTGAGATGTCACAACCTACAGTGAATGTGTAAGGCTCTCAGAAATCACCTTCTAATGTTTGAGTTTTTGGTGAGCTACTGCTTGTGAGCCCAGAGGATTGGGCTGACAGTTGTGACTTGTTGAAGGATTAGCTTAGTCGCCTTAAAAAAACAGTGGTGGCATCCCTAAACCAGCAGTCTCGCCTAGGAGCGAGAGTCCAACTACAACACAATCAGTATTATTAAACACAGCTTGTCAAACCGAGGGTATCCAGGCGCCTGGTATGGTGACCCTCAGTTGAAGAGCCAGGTCTTGAGCCCCCTTTTGAAGCAAGTGAGAGAAGGGGAGGTGCAGAGGTGGAGAGGTAGTTTGTTCCAGGATTTGGCAGCAAGGTAGGAGAAAGAGTGGCCTCACGGTGGTTTCGTCGGATGCAGGGAACGTATACGGGGCAACAGAGGTGGATCTGAAATGTTTGGTCAGTTAGTGGAAGGCAAGGCGGTGGTTGATGTAGGATTTGCCAACCTTATAGAGGGCCTTGTAGGTGAGAGTCAGCAGCTTGAACTGGCATCTCTTTGGGATGGAGAGCCAGTGGAGGTTTCTTATGTGAAGGGTGATGCTGGCCCATTTGGGGAGGTCGAGGAAGAGTCTGGCTGTGGCATTCTGGATGGTATGTAATTGTTTGAGAAGGCAGTGGTGGATCTGATGTACAGTGCATTTCAGTAGACTGGGCGGCTGGTGATGAGGGCTTGGGTTACTGTTTGCCTGGTGTTTGGGGGAATCCACCTGAAGATCTTGTGAACCATGCAGAGAGTGTGGAAGCAGGAAGATGTGACTGTGTTTACCTGGTGGTTCATGGAGAGGTCCCCATCCATGATGACGCCATGATTGCAGGTGTAGTTGGTGAGAGTATGTGATGTTCTGAGTGCCAATGGCCACCAGGTGTCATCCCATGGGGAGGTGTTGTTTCCAAAGATGAGAAATTTGGTCTTGTCTGTGTTCAGTTTCGGGCATTGAGATCTCATCCAGTCAGCAACGTTGATCATGACATTCTAGAAGTTGCGTCTGGTGGTGGCAGTGTTAAGTCTGTGGGTGAGGACGATGACGGCCAATGGGGTCATGTAGGCGTTGAAGAAGATGGGGCTGAGAGACAATCCCTGGGGGACTCCGCAGATGATGTTCTTGGGTTTGGAAGTGAATGGGAAAGGTGGATTCTTTGTGTGCATCCTGAGAGGAAGGAGGAGATCTACTTGCAGGTGTTTCCTCTGATGCCGATATGATGGAGTCTGGCGATAGGGGTATTGTGGTATACATGTCGAAGGCCGCTGACAGTTCGAGGAGGATCAGGGCAGCTGACTCGCCACAGTCGAGAATGCCTTTGATGTCATCGATTGCGGCTATCAAGGTGGTCTTGGTGCTGTGGTTGGTGTGCAAGCCTGACTGGGTGGGTTTGAGTGGGTTGTTTATTTCCAAGTGATCTGTTAGCTGGCGGTTGATGGCTTTCTACCAGGACCTTGGCTGGGAAGGGGAGCAGCGAGATAGAGCGGTCGTTTTTGAGCTCGCTGACTTTGAAGTATAGCTTCTACAGGAGGGGTTCAAGGCATCAGGGAATGATGGTGATAGAGAACTTTAGCCTGATGGTGAGTGCAGTGTTGATTTCCTTCTATCCCTGGTTGAAGATGTGGTTGGGGCAGAGGTCTATCAGTGCTCCAAAGTGAATGTAGCTCATGATTGCTGAGGTGATGAACATGGTGAGTGGGGTCCATTCAGTGAGATGGCTGTGGGAGGTGTTGGTGTGTGTCAGGAAGTGGTTGTGTCAGATGGCTGCTGGTCAAAGTTGCTGTAGTTGTCTGCTATCTTGTTGTGGAAGTTGCCCACGTGGGAGTCGCAGAGAGCTTGGGAGGGGCAGAATGAGGTCTCAGTGACAGAAGGGCAAGAGAATTCTCTGACAATGCTGAAGATTTTTTTTCGTATGGTTGGTGCTTGCCTCAATGTCGATAGTCAGGGAGTCTTTTTTGGCTTCCTTGAGGTGGCAATGACACTTGCACACAGATACAAATGCAGGTATTATGAAGGAACACAATTGGTGGGAGACATATTTGGAGCTATCATACCAGCAGTAGGACTGACACTAAATGATGAAAAGATTAGAACACTTTCAACAGTAGTAGACAAACTAGCAACTAGCACATCTGGAGCTTTCTGAGTTCATCACACAGAACTAGCAGCAATTACATCAATGGTTTTTCAAAACAGATATACTTTAGACGTTTTACTTGCATAAAAAGGCTGGGACTGCAGAAAATCCTACATTTATAAAATGTCTGCAACTCTTAGGATACCCAGTAGGGGACCTTGCAAATGAGCTGGGGAAGGAAAAATTGCAATTCAGACATTAATATGAATTTCTGAAAACATAGTGAATTCTCAGGAGTCAATAATGAGAATTGTACTTATTATTTTAAAGGATTTATTTGTCATAAGTTTTAAATCTTTCTTTACTTGTCTAGCATAAGTTACAGAACATCGCATAAAGTGTGCCCCATAATCTGATCTCTATTCAATAATTCTAAATCAGGAAAGTGCATTAAAGTTGAGTTACTCATGAAGTGTTTTTTGAAAGAAAGACATTCAAATCCCAGCAATTTAAATTTATGAGTCAAAGAGTATTAATCAATGTATTATAAAATAATCAAAAGGGAGCAAGTGTCTAGGAATCAGTAAATCCAGTAAAGCTATGAGTTCTCATAAAGAATACAGTATCAGGCTCTGATAGAGGAAGATCTGAAGCAGAGAAGAAATCTATATGAGAGTCAAGGTAGTCTGTTGAGTCTGAGTGTCTCCGAGTCTTGCTCAGCCTGTTTTTTTTCCTGAGACACTTTTAAAATAAAATAGTCTCTCAAAATTATAACTAATGTTTCAGATAAGTTGTACAAGTGACCAATGAACAGGCAAGGACATTATGAGACAGGAACATTTTCTGTTGATATGGCAATTTACAAAGAGAGTTCTAATTACCGAATACATTTGTAGAAACTTTTAGACAATTTGAGACACCATGGAATTTTCACTTTCACCTTGGTCTCAAAAAGAAAGAACAATCATGTAATTTTAAAATGTATGCACATGAAATCACCTCGGTTCTCACACATCTTCACACTAGAAGCCTTTTCATAAAGAAGCAAGTTTAAGATTAGTATAGCAAATTTTGAGGTTCCAATGCAGGTCAAGCATGTAATAATTAATAGAAATTATAACTTTCTTTGTTTAGCATAGTAAGTTTGTGTAATGATGAAAGTCATGCAAAAGTCAGAATAGAAACATTTCTGCTGAGCTAAAGCAGTTTGCAATTTGTCAACGTTAGCAAATCAAGCAAATGTGGGTCCTGCAAAGTTTAGAAAGGAAATTGCATGTTTAAAATGCAGCATTTAGGGCCAGATGTAGTAAAATTCTGAATTGCGACTCGCAAATTGTGAGTCAGACCGACTCGCAATTTGCGAGTCGCAATTCAGAATGTAGGATGGTGTCCCCTGACACCATCTCCGAGTCACAAGGGGGTCGCAAAGGCCCACCTCGTTGAGTGGCACACTCACAAGGATGGTGGCCTGCTGGAGACAGCAGACCACCATGTCTGTGACTGCTTTTAAATAAAGCAGTTTTTTTTTTTTGTAATGTAGCCCGTTTTCCTTAAAGGAAAACGAGATGCATTACAAAACTAAAAATTGAAACGTTTTCGTTACATTTTTTTATGCAATTCACAAAGGAAAAGGGATCCCATGGGGACCCCACCCCTTTTGCGAATGGGTTGCCACCAGTTCTAATTGTGACTCGCAGTCCCGTTTTGCGACTCGGTAACCAGGTTACCGACTCGCAAAACGGGGATTGGGCATTGCGATGTGCTTTTTGCACATCGCAAACAGTGAAATTTGCTGTTTGCGACCTGCAAAAAGTTTTGAACATCTGGCACTTAGTTAGGTGTTCATTTCACTCGTAGATGTTATTTGTTATATGGATCTTATTTTATTGAAATTTCTAGAAACTTCCCCCATCTGATGGTTTGGAACAATCACAAAAATTACATTCACAAATGTTTTGTCAGAGTTGAATTTAATCTTTTCAGGATCTCATCTTTTCCATTTTAGAATTTCACAGTCTTTCAATCTCTCATATTCTTTATTTACTCTACCATTCATTTCTAAATCTCTTTTCATTCTTCTACTCATCTCCTTTGCTCTTTTCTTTATTAATATAATTTCTATTGCTTTGTATATTGCTAATGTAGAAAGGAAACATGCTAATAATATTAATACAGGCACTAAGATAGTTTTAAGAACCCCTCCTCCTATTACCTTAAACCAGCTAGCTATTGAGGAAAACCCTTTTTGAAAGCTTTGAACTATGATTGTAGTTTTTAAAGGTTAAAGATCAAGCTTTAGATCAGATATATTTTTAGCATAATCTACTATTTTTCTGCTTTCGTCAGGTATGCAGGTGCAACAATTTTCAATTTTCAGCATCTTTCAAACTCTGCCTTCCTCTACAAGTGGGATGTCTAAGGCATTTAAATTATGCAAAACCAGAGATCTAACTGCTACAATCACAGTGTTTTTTTACTAATAATGCTCCAGAGGTACGGGTTGCCAATCTATCAACTACTGTTGAAAGCTTTCTGATGTTCTCATCATTCAACACCACTCTTACAGCAGGCATAACTGCCCAAATGTGTCTCCCACTAATTGTGTACCATTATTCACAGTCAATGTGTATCTTTAGGTGTCAGTGTTAATGCAGCGAAGCTCTGTATATGATACATCTTAGGAAAAAGAAATCCTAGTAGCAAATTCCCTCCCAATTAACTGACAATCAAAAGTATGCATTCTCTCAATGAATAAAATACGCTCCAGATATTGTAGGATAATCTTCTTGCAATATTTGCCAGAATCCTCCAGACAATTCAAAAACATGAGCACAATTACTATTTTCCACTGGTACATTTCTTCCACTGATTCTCCTTTTGAACACACATGCTTTCACTTTGTGCCTTTCATCTAATTTAAGCTTTGGGACATACATTTTTCTCTCAAACTCCCCGTCTTCCTTTCTCCATATTTTCTTTGGCACATCTTCTTTCTTATAGGTGCTTTTTGCAAATTGTTAATTTCTCTGGTTTTAACATTAAAACAAAAGCTTTTTGTTGAGAGTTCATTAAGCATGTTAGGTTTCTCGTCTGAGCTTTAACAGTGTTAACAGAAAGAAATGGTCTAAAGTAATGCCAGGCATTTCCCATCTCTCTTGCTTGTGGCTGTCAATTCAACACTTCTTTAGTGGAACTTTTGAAAGAACCATATCAAAGTTAGAGTAGTAGTATTTAAATTGTTTTTCTCTATATACTAAACAAAGAAATATACTACATAGGGATAAAATAAGAAAGTGAAATATGGTGATATCAAACATGTTCATCTGCTGAGGATGGCATGTGTACACAAACAAAGCAGTCTTTAACATCTGTAGCTTTAGTTTATTATTTTATTAGTCTATAAAAAAACGTATTGAGTGATCTTCATTCATTCGATCTACAAATTATGCTTTCAACTCATCTTCATCTATAGTTGGCCTAGATTTTGCATTTGTAAATTCTACTGCAGGATTTTTCTGTATTAGGTGTGAAGTGTATAACCAAGACTATTTCTACTCATACCAAAACTATGAGTGTAAGTAAAGTTGCTAAGAATAGTTTACACCAGTTTTATTAGCACTAGACCTGTTTCTCTATAGTCAGATGTGCAACCAATAATTGTAACAGCAATTGTATAATCTTTGATAAAGTTGAACAATAACAATATCTTCTACTTTAAGATAGTTTCTTCTTGAGTTAGTCTTTTACTTTATTTTTCTTTACTTTTCTCTTTTTCTCTTTTAGTCTTAGTTAGATAATAACATCTTAACCCTACTCTGTGTTTTTCTAAAATATTAACCCTGCTTTTCAGCTGCTCCCTCTGGCCTTGGTACCCTTTTTATCTTCTTTTATTATATTTGTATTAGTCTTTTTGTTTCATGGTCTTTATTTTTCAGTTTTCACAATATCATGTCAATAGTTCTTTGTAATCAAATATATTTTCTTTCGATCAACTCAAGATTGTTCAGGCACTTCTTTGTTCCAATCAAGTAAGTCAGAAATTTGAACATTCAGAATTTTACTGACATAGTAAGTCCATTCAGGTGATGAAAGTCTTCAACAAGGTATTCTAGATTTCCTTGATCTCCTGTGTTTTTGTCCTTCTTCTGTATCACTTATACCTTTTGATTCAGCTTCTTCCTTGATTGTCGGTAGTTTGGATTCAGCTGACATACTTGATCTTAATATCTTTCGACTGTAAGCTTTTGGCCATTTAGCATTATTTGGATCACTTCTTGTCTCTATTCCAGAACTTGTTTCCTCTCCTGGATCTTCAAGATTTTCTGCATGTTCTGGGACTGATCCAGAAGTTACCTCTTTAACTTGGTGCCTTTGTTCTTCTTCAGTGCCAAAAGCTCTAATACCACTTTCTGAGATATCCAGCATTTGGACCTCTTCACCTCTTTCTTCTTCTTACTGTCTCTGATCACAGATTGCTCTTTTCTGTGTCTGAGTTTGTACAACCTGCGGTGGTGCGTTCACTGGTGTTCTTGGTTTTAGCTCATAGAACGCTTTTTCTTCATATTAACTACTTTGTTTGTGATCAGGATTACATGATAGAGGCTGTCTTTCCAACATGGCTTCAGACAGGACTTTCCCATGTGCTTCGTAACTAGAACCTAGTCACCAGGACTAAGGTTGTGGCACTTCTCCTGGTATGGATTTGCAGTAACAGCTTCAATCTGTTGAAAGACAGAATGTACCACATGAGCCAATCTCTTACAGTAATCGAGTGCAATGCCATCTGTAATATTCACAAGTGCATTTGCTGGAAATCTTTTTATCACACCATTTCAGTGAAGTGGAAGCACAAACTTTCACCAGTCTTGATTTTATAATACCATTAAGTTATTCCACAAAGCCTGAAGTCTCTGGTGGATGACTGCAATGTAGCTTCTGTTAAACTTGTAATGCTGCACACAATATTTTTATAATCTCACTCTCAAAATGAGTACTTCGATCTGACTCTAGAGAAACTGGTATGCCATATCTGGGCACTAACTCCTTAAACAGCAACTGTGCTACAGTGAGCCTGTCATTCATTTCTTCTGGTTAGATAAGCTTCCGACCATTAGGAGAAAATGCAAACAATTACTAGGACATATCTCAGCCCATTACAAATAGTTATTTAAATGAAGTCCATCTGCGTCCTGTTAAATGTTCCTCCTGATTTCCCTGTGTGACTCAGTGTGACTTGTGTTTGTTTGCCTTCATTCATCTATTCCAATTTTACACAACTGTGACATGATTCTTGTGCTTGGGCTGTGAATCTAGGAGTGAACCAGTATTGCTTAAAGGTTCACATCATTACTTCTCTCCCTAAATGAGTTGGTCTATGGAAATAGCTTGCCTTTTGGGATAGATAGTAAACTGTCTGGCAGTAATGGTCTTTCATCAACTGAAACTTGAACATTATATTCATTTATCCTACAACCTGCTGTGACCCATCTCTAGTTCTCTGTGGCTGGTGTATTTTCTTGCAGTTGTCTTACTTCATTCCAAGTATGAGCAACTCTCATCACCATAGAAAATAGTATTTCTTCTTGATTTTCATTAGTAAATGATTGATTGAATGTACAGGCCAGAATTGCACAATAACGTTCCACTTCATCAGCATACCTGTTGCCAACTGTGACAAAACCATTGTCGCTCCTGTTTGCTGCACATTTTACAACAGCAATTTCAGTGGTGAGTTGTAGAGCTTCCCATAAGTCTTTGATATGTTCCTCATTTCTAATGGACGAACCAGATGAGGGTATGAAACCTCTTTGATACCAAAACTACTCACAAACCTATACAACATCAAATTCATACTGACTATCTGCAAAAATAGTCACTCTCATTTGGACCGTCAAGCTACAAATTCTGGTAAGGGCAATGCATTCTACAACTTGTGCTGAAGAAATCCCTTGAAGCCATGAAGCTTCTACTATCTTTTGAATTGAGCAGAATGCATAAGCTTCTCTCAGAAATCCTTCCTTTGTTCTCAGTCATGAGCCATTCACAAATAGAACATAAACTGGACATATTGATGGCTCAACTTTCATGTCTGGTATGGGTTTGGTGCATGAGTAGGTGACATCAAGGCAATCATGTGCAAAACAATAAGATCATCTTCATCAGGGATAGGCAGCAATGTGTTGGAAATCAGTACTTGATATCTTCTCAACACAATGTCATTTCCCACCAAGATTTGCTGCTCGTACCTTGTTACTCTAGATTTAGTAAGGCGCTGAGTGTTTGTTTTGTAGGAAAAAATTAAACTTAGTGAGGGACCATGATGGTTAATGGATGTCCCATCCCAATATTTTTCACAACGTTCAAGACTCACACTTACCGCAGCTATTGCTTTGAGATAGCCATGCAAAGCCATGGCTATGGGATAAAGGATCACTGGAAAATATGTGGCCAGGGTTTTTGCTTCACCATGCAATTAGCACTGTGAGAATGCATCCCTCCCTCTCACTGCAAAACTGCATATTTTGAATGATCTGGCATTTCCAGAGAAGGGCATGACAAATGCTCTAGGAATGCTTTCATGCATTCTCCACCCCATGGGATTGGGTCTGGCACATCTTTGTGTGTTAACCTCAGTAAAGATTTTGCTACCAATGAAAAGTTGGGTATACACTATCTACAGTAGCCAAGCATTCCCCAAAACATTCTGACTTCTCTCAGCATTTTAGGAGGACTCATTCTCAGAATGACTTCAACTCTCTTTCTTAGCACTTCGATCATTCCTTTTTCAATGACGTGTCCCAAATACTGAAGTTTATATGGAGACACTTTGTGTCCATTCTCATTTTGCAAGATTCTTTAGTCTCTTATGGTACGAGTAAGTCATCAATGTATTGTGCCAGGACTGAACTTCACGCCATGATCAATGATTCCAGATTCTTTTTCCAGATCTGATTATCGGCCAATAGATTCTCAGTATAGCCTTGTGGGACATGACACCATGCTAATAATTTTTCTTGGAATACGAAAGAGAACAGATACTGACTGTCTCCAAGCAATGGATTCTAGAAGAAAGCCTGACAGAGATCTATCACTGTAAACCATTTAGCTGTACATGGAAGTTGTTAAAGTATGGTAGCAGTATTCAGTACCACAGGTCAACATGGATTATAAAATCATTCACTTTTCTCAAATCCTGTACTATCCTAAATTTGCCATTTAGCTTTATTATTCCCATAATTAGTGAGTTGCATATCCTCCCAATTATCTCCCTCAAGATGCCCTTCTCCAACATATCATTAATAAATGGAGTTATTCCTTCTATCACTTCAGGTGTCATGTGATAAGGTGTTGTTCAGGGAAATACTGCCTTTGGTTTTAAGTTTATTTTGGCCGGTTCTATTCCTTTGATTAATCTGATACCTTTTCCTGTGACATCCCACACACTGTGTTAACTGTCTCTTTTAAATCTGCAGTTAAGTATTTTACTGTCAACACTGGATAGATCTCTATTGTTTCTTGTTTAGCAATTTTTAAATCTACACCCTCAGCAGGTGTTGGAAATTCAACTCCCTGTGGCCTGCAATAGATGGTGTCATTTAACTTGCATAATGATTCTCTCCCCAAAGGGTTAACAGGACTTGAATTGCACACACCAAAAACTAATGGTTTTCTTCTAATGATCCTATTTTTAGAGTAACCTCTTTTGAAATCCAGTTTGTAATTTGTTTATTTGCAACCTCAATGTCTTTTCTCGAGCGGGGTAGGTCTGGTACTTTCGCTGTTCTCACAGTGGAACAGGTAGCTAAGGTGTCAATGAGAAATGACACTTGGTGGCCATTCCTATACTATTTGCAAATGGGCCACTCTGGTCTAACTCTATGACACTTGGTGGACATTCACATCACCATCTACAAATTATCCATTCTGGTCTCCATCCATGTCTGCACCATGCCAGCAATCTGCTTCCCCTCTCAGGCACTGTCATTATGTTGTGTCTGAGTCCACAATCTCAGAGTTCTCAAACATGGGAAACTGCTGAATTGCATTTTGATTTCTCATCTGCATCACATTTCCATTCAAAATAGGTAAATGATTTTGATTTAATCTTGCATTATTTACATTTGTTTGAACCACAGGTGTTTGTGGCACAGGTACCATTTGAGTCTGATTTTGCATTTGTACTTGTACCTATTGCATTGGGACATTCTGCATCTGCATTTGATTTCCTCCATGCAACTGATTATCGATAATTCTATCTGGATTGAGTCTACACTCAAGCTTCTAGTGCCCCACCCTACTACAAAGATGACAAAGAATCAATTTCTTCAATGTCACAGCGTCCACACCTGTACTTGGATCAATCAGAGCACCTCGTTCTCTACCTTGAGACACCATCATCCCTCCCTGAACACTTTACATTCCTGCTTGAAAACCTCTTGCTTGAATTCCACTCACGTTTTGAACTGCACCACCATTTCTGACCAACGATTGATTTTGAAATCCTCTTTGGGCAAACTCAGTTTGGGACAACTTAAACTTCTCCGTAATCTTACTCTGTTTCATCTCCTCCTTATCACTGCAATACTGTGCATACTTGAAATTCTCATCTACAGACTTCTTCTGCCAACAAGTCACATTCTGTCGTATGTGCTGGTAAATCCCAGTTGTTAGAAATGGCGTTTCTGGTTGGCTAGGGTATGCACCTAAGCCAGGCAGGATCCACCCACACTAGTCAGGATAAGGGAGTTACACATCCAAGATAACCCCTGCTCATCCCCTTGGTAGCTTGGCACCAGCAGTCAGGCCTAACCGGGAGGCAATGTGTAAAGCATTTGCACAACACACACAACACATGTGACGCAATATATACTCCACAAAGAAAACACAACACTGAGCTATGTAAAAATAAACTGTATTGCACAAAACATAATTAGACCAAACATTACATGTCAGTAATATCCTGCTGTCTTAGCAGTTGTCAGAATGTTATGCAGGTTACTAATACACTGCAAAAATAAGCAGTAGTCACATTAGAACACACAAGTACTCAAAATTCTGCAACATAAGCAGTAGTCACAAATTACATTAAAGAAATGTACTTTTCATGGAAATATAATAAGTGCCTATACTAAGAGCATTATAAAAACCTATGGCAAGTCAAAGAAACATATCATCCTATCATGCCCATATAAGGAACCGCAGGAAATCTATGAAATACATCAAGAATACAGGTTAACACATCAATCCATATGAGGACATATAGGGACAGTAAGTGTTTTTAAAAAAACAAATACCTGTAGTGTGATGAACGGGTACTTTTTAATTTCAAGAGGAACCAAATGTGGGGCCCCCGGCGCTCCTATGCACAAAACGGGGACTGTTTACATGAATGGGCTGGGGCGGCATGCACCCAGTCCATTTCATCTAACGGGTCCCTCCTAGGACCCAAGATTTCTGGGGAGCCACCTTCAGGCCGCAACTAGCCCTTCAGAGAGGTGCTACAGCCTGCAGTGTGTCCCGGCGGCGTGGGGAACATCTGTTGATGCTCCCCTCCTAACGGCACGATTCCGTGCCCTGGTGGGAGCCCAAAGACCCGAGTGGGTGCCTAAAAATGAGGAGCGGGGAACCTCCGTTGAGGTCTCGCTCCAGCTCTGACTCTTTCTGTGATCCAGGCGGCGGAGGTGAGGAGGCTCACAAGCAGGAGCCTTGTGGTGCCCCAGGGGCACTTCTCTGAGTGCTGTGGTCCCCCTCGGGCACTATGTGAAGTGCACTTCGATCACGCTTAACCAGCCCGGATCGTGGCGGTGATAAATGAGCAGCAATACGCTACTCCAGCGCAGGGACAATGTTAACGGGCCCGGGTTGCGGCGGTGATTCCTTCCACCACAACGTGCAGGAAATCTATGAAATACATCAAGAATACAGGTTAACACATCAATCCATATGAGGACATTTAGGGACAGTAAGTGGTTTTTTTTAAACAAAGTACCTGTAGTGTGATGAACGGGCACTTTTTAATTTCAAGAGGAACCAAATGTGGGGCCCCCGGTGCTCCTATGCACAAAACGGGGACTGTTTACATGAATGTGCTGGGGCGGCATGCACCCAGTCCGTTTCATCTAATGGGCCCCTCCTGGGACCCACGATTTGTGGGGAGCTCCCTTCTGGCTGCAGCTAGCCCTTCAGAGAGGCGCTACAGCCTGCAGTGTGTCCTGGCGGTGCGGGAAACCTCTGTTGATGCTCCCCTCCTAACGGTATGACTCCGTGCCCTGGCGGGAGCCCAAAGACTCCAGTGGGTGCCCAAAAATGATGAGCGGGGAACCTCCGTTGAGTTCTCGCTCCTGCTCTGACTCTTTCTGGGATCCAGGCTGCGGAGGTGATGAGGCTCACAAGCAGGAGCCTGGTGGTGCCCCGGGGGCACTTCTCCGAGTGCTCTGGTCCCCCTGGGGCACGATGGGAAGCGCACTTCAATCGTGCTTAACCATCCCGGATCCTGGCGGTGATAAATGAGCAGCAATACGTTACTCCAGCGCAGGGACAATGTTAACGGGCCCCGGGTTGCGGCGGTGATTCCTTCCACCACAACGCGCTTTTCAAAGCGCTAGGGGGCAATTAAGACACTGGGTCGCAGCGGTGAATCTTCTTCACAGCGACTGCGCGGAAAAGCGCAGGGAGGCACAGAAAAGCACTCTCGGGGCTCTGTAGGTGCAGAAGAGAAGCACTCCTCATGCTTTGGTTAGTTACAGGGTTCAGGGGCCATGGCACCCTGCCCCTGGAGACAGAAGAGGGGGAGAGAATCACAGGGCTAGATTGCCCCAACAACAGGCCAGCACAAGGGATGCAGATGGTGGTAGTTCCTCCTAGTGACCTAGCAGGTCATAGGTCAGCACAGCAGCAGCAGTCCAAGGTGGGTCCTGGTGAGTCCATTCAATAGCATTCTGTGTCCTGAAGCTGTTCCAAGAATGTCTCTTCATGTCTAAATTGTGGGGAAAATCCCCTGTACTTACTCAGTTTACAGTGTGTTTCACAAAGAGAGGGGAGAGGAGGTTCCAAACAGTTACAAATGGTTCTGGGAGTGCCCCCTCTCTCCTCCAGCACAGGCTACAAACATCTGTAGGGGGTGAACAACCCTTTTGTGTGAGGCCAGGGCCCAGCCTTTACAAATGCATGTATGCCCTGCCTCTCCTTTCTCTCATCCCAGGAAGACTATTCTGTATGTAGATGCACCTCTGTGACACCTCCACCCTCCCTGTGTACAGGCTGTCTAAACAGTATGCACAAAGCCCAACTGTCACTCTGCCCAGGCGTGGATTGGAGTCAAGCTGCAAAACACCAGAGTTATAAGCACAGAGAAATGCTCACTTTCTAGCAGAGGCATTTCTGTAATAATAATAAAAAATCCACCTACACCAGTATGCGGCATTTCTCACTACCATTACAACCATACCAAACATGCCTACGCTACCCCTCATAAATCAGACAATATTGACATATGTCCTAGTATATGGTACCAAAGTGTACCCAGGGCAGTTAAGTTAAATGTTGCATGGGGACTGCAGCACCCATTGTGCCATCCACTACAGTGACAATATAAACATGACTCCAGGCCTACTACCAGTAGCCTGGCAGTGCCAGTTTTACCTGCAAATTAAAGCTATCAAAATTACCCATTTGACAAACCTAAATCATCCTTTCATATAATAATAACTCACCTCTAAAAATACTTTTTTGCCTAGAAGGCCAGATGGGTGGTATTTAATAGTATTAATAGTAGGACATGTAAGTTAATGTTAAACATGCTGTTACAGTGAAAAAGACTTAAAAGCTGTGTTCACTGTAGCAGGGTTAACTGTTACACAGAAAGGCATTGGGATACAATACTTAATTTGATAAGTGTTATCTCCTCCTACGAAATGGCTACAACTTTTATTTTTGGGACTTTTTGAAATCTTCATTCCAAACCCCATTCACAGGTGAAGTGAGATTTGCAATACATATTTTGGAAGGACGTCTTTCAAAAAGTTACCTCTGCCTTGCCCAAAGTCCCTGGACGCTAAATCTGCATTTTGGCCTTGGGTGTAGAAGATGTTGTGATGGTCTTGACAGGATAGCCTGTGGGCTGGGCCCAAGGACTTGATTAACTTCAAAGAGGCCCACCCAGTCACAAGCAGATGTAGCTAACACTCAGGCCTACTTTTGGCCCCCAAGCCAGATCGGCCTCCATCACAGTGGACATCTGGTTGAGGTCATAATGTCAGATCCTGCTGAATTGTCAAAAGAAACAGTATGCCAAAACATTCTGTCTCTGTGTTTGTTGGGGGTACAGGAACTACCTTAAACTGAATTTTAGTCTAAGATGTCTGAGGATATTAGTATTGCCATAGTACACTCCCCACACCTGCCCCCAGCTCTCAGAGCTGAAGAGTAGTGTGGCAGAAAAACTTTAGCCATCTTGCAAATGCCCAAAGTGTGTAGGGTTGGCCCTGGGAACCTTTACCCATTGTTCAGGCCACCCTCAGGTGTCATTTCCACTGACTAGATTGTGCCACCATAAATGTGGCATCTTTAGGAACCCACTTAAGTACACTCCTGGACCTGAGGAAAATCAAAAGATGATGGAATCTGTTCACTGCAACCAGAGAAGAGCTCTGGAGGACTGGATCTCTCTCTATGTCTTTGTCTTTAGAGGTATATTCCTGTGGTGGATATGGATATAAAGCACTAAAATCAGACCCACACTCCATTGTGGTCAGTGTAAAATTGCTCCAATGGCCTGTTCCACAATTACCATTGACTATAATTGACACTTTGGGGGTCATTCCGACCCCGGCGGTCAAGGACCGCCGGGGCCGGGGATGCGGGAGCACCGCCAACAGGCTGGCGGTGCCCCGCAGGGCATTCTGACCGCGGCAGTTTGGCCGCGTTTAGAAGAGGAAAACCGGCGGTCTCCCGCCGGTTTCCCGCTGCCCTGGGGAATCCCCCATGGCGGCGCAGCTTGCTGCGCCGCCATGGGGATTCCGACACCCCATACCGCCATCCTGTTCCTGGCGGTTCGCCCTCCAGGAACAGAATGGCGGTATGGGGTGTCGTGGGGCCCCTGGGGGCCCCTGCAGTGCCCATGCCAATGGCATGGGCACTGCAGGGGCCCCCGTAAGAGGGCCCCACAAAGAATTTCAGTGTCTGCTGTGCAGACACTGAAATTCGCGACGGGTGCAACTGCACCCGTCGCACCTTCCCACTCCGCCGGCTCCATTCGGAGCCGGCTTCCTCGTGGGAAGGGGTTTCCCGCTGGGCTGGCGGGCGGCCTTCTGGCGGTCGCCCGCCAGCCCAGCGGGAAAACCAGAATGGCCTCCGCGGTCTTTCGACCGCGGCGTGGCCATTTGGCGGTTCCCGCCAGGCGGGCGGCGGTACGCCCGCCAGCCTCAGAATGAGGCCCTTTGTGTTTGTTGGCACTATTCCTACTTAAAAGTATAAAATCCCCTTCTTGGATTTTTGTAATTTTGAAGTCATTGTGTTTATTCAATTTATCTCTATTTTCCTTACTTATTTTGGTACTTTCATTGATTTGCATTGTGACTTTATAAAAGTTTTAGTACTGCATTAATTCTTTACACATTGCCTCTAAGTTAAGCCTATATGCTCTCTGGCATAGCTACCAGGGGGTTGAGCTCATGTTTATTTTGTCACTTTAGCGGTTCACCTTGACAAGGATTGTGATTATTACTTGAGGTGAGCACTTACCCCCCAACTACTACTCCAATTTCTTACACTTTCGATACTACCTGGCTCTGTGGACCAGCACATGTTAAGATCATTTTTACTGTATGCTTGGAGGATGGGTGGTCTGGGCAAGGGGCAGGGACATAACAAGTAGGGCTTTGGATTCTCTTTTATGCCTAAAAACCCAACCTGCCCGCCTTACCTCCCACAGTAAGAATTACTTATCTGGAGTCATCTTTCATGTCCTGGGGAACATTAAAATGGCTCCCCACTATGTAGAGCATACAAAACTGTGATACTGCTTTCTCATCAGGTGCCTTTTTATCAGGTCTTCTTGTGATAAGGTGTGAAACCATATGTCAAAGGCAGTACAGTGTGAGTTGGCAGGCCTTTCTCTAATACAGAGGTAAAAGGAATGATGTTTTCTTTTCTTCATCATATATACTGCTCCTCTGCTTTGTTTATGACGTAAAGGTTTTCTCGTGGGCAAATGTGCTGGAAGCTTTACTGTCAGGGATACCATTGGACAAATGCAACTGCAGTGAGAATAGTCCTATTTACAGTCACCTCTATGGCACCATAATCCGCCACCTTTTTGTCAGCGTGGGTCTGCCCTTTAAACTATTGTGGTCCTGGACAGGAAATGTTCCCAAATACATCCGGACAAAAATGAACAATGGTTTTGCTTATTACACAAACATGCCTCATCTTCAGAAAAAAATAAACGAAAACAGGTCTGCCATGCTAATACTGTCCGTTTCTCACTATTTTAACCCTATGAAGTAAGATTCGCCCTCTTGTTCCAGTAAAATATTGCAGTGGCTTGACCCTTCTATCAAACAGCACAAGGATTCAGAAATGACATTCAACTGAAACCCTGTGGCAACGTGCCTAGTATAAAATCATTTCCTCACGTTTCCGGATATTCAGTAGAAGAAAGGTCCTGTGGAGAAAAGAACTGTGGACATTTTGTTTTATTGTGCTTTGTTGAAAACAGTAAATGGGCTTGCTTCGGGTAAAACAAAAAAAAATACCTTGTAATTCCTGATGCAGGCCAACAAATCATACAATGTCACTAAATATAATCAAAACACGGAAGTAGTAGACATATTTTGCCAGTGGAGTGAATTTTTCAGTTCCAAAGGAAATGTGACCATTTCATGCAATTTGCCAGAAATACTAATTCATTTGCATAAACTAATTTTCTTGTTCGATGCACATTAATATCATTAGGGACTGTAAACCGCAGGGTATCTCTAAAGGGAACCACTTCAAGCTGGGTTGTGAGATAAGTGTAAACACGTTATCTACACTGTGGATGAGGATTTCCTCGTGCCTAATGAGTGACAACTGCCTTAGTGTTTATTGCTCATTAGGAAGATATTTGTAGAAATCCTCGTTTTCTTTATGCTTCAAGATAAAGCGAATTATTATCAAAGGTGTGTCGAGTCTAATGGAGTATATAATATCGAATATAATTGTATTTTAAACGCATGTTTAGTTCCTAATGGTGATATTGGCAGATGTACTGAAGGTGGTCGGATGGTTTTGAAATTCGGATGGACCTACTGTACCTCGTGCTACAAACTGTGACTCGAGTAATCGGTTGGAAGGCATTAATTTAAAACCTAGCCCTTTAATCCTCATGTTCGCTTTCGCGCAACATTTCTATTTCACTCTAAATGATTACAATGAATCAGAACGTCAGTTGTTAATTGTGAGTGCTGTCTCGATTAGGAGAGCGGTGGCTGCTAGTTGTGATTTTGCTACAATGAAAGTCCACTATGTGGGTGAGTGTAGCAATCGTTCCCAGCACCACATCGTCTACCTGAGGTACATAGAGAGCGGAATGTACTGGCTGACTTCATGGATTGTCCAAGTGATGGCCGTCAGAAGGGATTTCAGCCCCATATAATTCCTCTGGATATTTCAATTTTGGACCACCTTTTTTATAGACTTGTAAACTGTGGCTATAATCTCTGTTGTAATGCAGTCAGTGTGCTAACCATCAATGTCTGCCTTTAAAAATGGGGGTTGCTGCTGTGCAGATGGGTGAGAGGCTCTAGGTTGGTTGTGCATAAACATGTAGGCACACGTGTGTGGGGCTAAGCCTGTGAGACTACTGTCTATCTCAACCTGGTATCTGCCCACATGTAGCCTGAAACAGAGGGAAACCTTTAGGGACTGGTGCTGACCTGTGCAGGCCTTATCATTTAAGTGGGTGTTAATAGTATTCGTTTGAGTATGTACATCTGGAGTTCTTAGCTGTATTTATGCACTATGGGTGACATCTGCACCGAAGTACAGTTTCATCATAGTTAGACCTAGAAACAAGCATGTTGCACCACTCCTATGTTAAATCAGGATACTGAATGCACATCTGACATAAACGCACACAGTGCCGATCACTCCTTGTGGCACTTCAGGATTTATCATTTTTTTCTGATTCAGCTCCTAATTAGATTAGGGCCTTGGAATCATTCTGCTCAACCAAGTAAATTACTTTTCTGGTTAGCTGGACGATCAAAGACCACCCATACAATTGGACCATTAGGCAGTAATTGGACCTACTCTTGGTATGGGGGAGAATGGGGGCATAGTCTGCATGTGCTAATTTCTTATCACACTGTACCTGACCTGAGAAGGCTCAACCCCACAGAATCAAAGGTGAGCAGGCACACCTCTAAAGTCAGTCTCAAGAGAGGCTGCCCTTTGAAGTTTTGAAATAAAGGGATCAGGCAGCTATGAATGTTAGGGCCACAGCTTATGCTTTTAGAAAAAGTATTTCAAAAGACTGCTTACTGTTTACATCTTGCAAATTCCCAAAATGCTGTGCAGCAGAATTGGGGCAGGGATGGAGTGATGAAGTGTCACCCTAGAACTGGGTAACGTTGCCTATATTCTTAAACTTTTCACTCCTACTTACAAACTGTTGCACATGGGAAAGACTTTTGACTTTGAGAGGAATGCACAATGAAAGGAGTGACAACACCTTACCCCACTGCAAAGATGGACTCAGGGCTTCTGATTTTAGCTAGCTATTATGCCGTAGGTCTTGTTTCTCCAGGTACAGTGACACTTTCCACTATATGGACCTGCTTGTGCAGTTGGTGCAATTTTGGTAATTTTACATTAATGTGAAGGGTCAACAAATATTTCCATTTGATTTGTTGATTTGTTTTATCTGAGGGGACCCCTCCCAGTCTCTACAAATATGGCTAGAAACTAGGGAGTGCTCCAAGGTAGAGGAAAGGGAATGGGCAGAGAAAAAAGAAGAGGCTGCCTTTGTTCTGTTCTTCTGGGTTCCTCATGCTTGTCTATTCATTCTGTCATCACATTACTGACCTATCTATCTATCTATCTATCTATCTATCTATCTATCTATCTATCTATCTATCTATCTATCTATCTATCTATCTATCTATCTATCTATCTATCTCTATATATATCTATCTCTCTCTCTCTCTCTATATATATATATATATATATATGTATACATATATATATATATATAATTACCTAGTGGCAGTTGCCTAGGTTCTTATGGCTAGGACCTAGTTTTCTGTAGAAAAAGCAGTTTTTACTTGCCTATATCTTTAGCGCCGCTTAACAAATCTTCATGAAATTTTCCAAACAACTTCAACAGTCACGTTAGCTGTTGTCTGGAAGAGGGAGCCCCAAAGCACTTTTCCCCCATGCATTTTTCCATAGTGGTTTTGAATAGCGATAGCGCCTGAACCACTGAACGAATTACACCAAATTCGGCAGAAAGGTAGCTCTTGGTCCAAAAATCAATGTATTTGTTATTTGGTGTAAATCAATTCAGTAGCTTTTGAGAAATTAAAGAAAATCCAAATTTGTATATAAAGGGGAATGAAGGCTCCGTGGCCAGTCCCGATCTTATGCTGAGATCTGATTGGATGCCAACACTTCACAAGGAAGTGTTTTCAGCCATGTTGGGACTCAACTTCAGCCGAGTCCCAGGAAAAAAAAAGTTTAAAAAAAAAAAAAAGCATTTTTAAAATGTTTGGTGGAAGTTGCAGCAGATCTGCAGAAAATGTTTAAAATATTGCCATTTTGACGCAGGGATTGCCTGGCGCCCCTGCTGCCTTGGGGACTGCCACTTCCATAGGGCACTAATCAAAAGTAATATGGGGGCTGCCTGGCCTCCCTGCAGCCCCAGGGACCACCACCTCTCTGGGGCACTAATGAAAAGTAATGCAGAGGGTCTGCCTGCCCCCCTCACAGCCCCCGGGACCACTACGCCCCAGGCCCTGCTCCTGATATGTCTGGAGTGCCCACAAGTCATAACAAACACTCTTCTCTGAGTCAAGCAGCTGTCACTTCATGTGAGCAGAGAATTTCTCTGTTTCCCTGCCTGGAGAGATGTAGGCAGGGAGACAGAGGAAACATTGCTCTCACAGAGAGGGAGCTGTATTAGCAGTTCCGTCTCTGTGACACCAATGCCGGCTCCCACAGGAGGTGGGGAGCAGGCTGGGACCGGAGGGGCCTTCAGGCTCCCCCAGCGGCCCTAACATTGTCACTGTGTGTTCTAACGAGTGCACAGGTTACAAGGCCAGGCCTCAGGGAATGTGATTTCCTGTGCCAAGATCGACCCTGTGTAGGGGGGCCAGGAAGCCCCCTTCCATCCAAAATATTGAAATAATTAGGCTGGGCCCTGGTGGATGGGGTCCCTGGGGCCAATACCGACCTGGGGAGGCGGGACTCTGCTGCCCCCTTCCCCATAAACAAATTAAATGATGAGGCCGGGCTCTGGAGGATAGAGTTCCCGGGCCAAGATCTTCCTGGGGAGGGGGCCACACCACCCCTCTCCCCCCAAAAAAAATTAAGGCCCTCATTACAACCCTGGCAGCCAGTGTTAAAGTGGCAGTAATACTGCCAACAGGCCGGTAGTAAAAAAAAAGTGGAAATACGACCATGGCGAAAACCGTCAACACAGATAGCCACTTTAACACTCCGACCACCACGGCGGTAGTAACAAACACCGCAGCGGTCACCGCCAACAGACAGGCGGGAGACAATGTACCGCCCACACTATTACAAGGCACCAATCCACCAACTTTTCCGGGGTGGTACCAACGCCATCCAAAGCACGGCAGAAACAGGAATTGGAAGGGAAACCACTCACCTCTCGACACACAAGGAAGAACTAGGACGCCATGGAGCCCGAATTGCAGATCATACACATGTTGCTGTATCTATTAATACACCACAAACTGGAAAGAAGGCGGCGGCGACAACAACGGTGAGTACTGCACCTAGCACACAGGGGAGAGGAGGAGGGAAAAGAGAGTGACACACACACACAATACGCAACACCCCCCACCCACAACAACACACACACACATATCCAACAACATCACAGATACAGCCCGTCACCCCCTGGAAGAGCGCAGGGACCAAACTAAATGAGTTTAACTAATATTCGAACAATCAGATAGACCAAGAGAACAGCACAAATCAGTATAGACAAATATTTACAGCAAGTACACAAGTCCGTACACTGTCCCATGAAATGTCCGTGGACCAGTGGTCCCAAAAAGCATGGGCGAAGCCCACACATGACACCTGCCTCAAAACGGAGATAACACTGCAAGAGCACCAGGTTGAAAAAAAAACAGGCATCTCCAGGTGAAGGGGAGGGGGGCACCTCAGCCGGATGATGATACAATGCCACTGCTCCTCGAGGGGGCTTCATGCCCACTGCTTGATCCTGGGGAGTGCAAAGCCACAGTCTCTCGAGTCTCTCAAGTGGGTGCACTGCCCACTGCTTGGTCCTGGGGAGTGCAAAGCCACAGTCTCTCAAGTGGGTGGTTTGCCCACTGCTTAGTCCTGGGGAGTGCAAAGCCCAGTCTCTCAAGTGGGTGCACTGCCCACTGCTTGGTACAGGGGAGTGTAAAGCCACAGTCTCTCAAGTCTCTCAAGTGGGTGCACTGCCCACTGCTTGGTCCTGGGGAGTGCAAAGCCACAGTCTCTCAAGTGGTTGTATCTCTCCACTGGTTCTGGAGGTGGCTTTGTCCCCAGAGTGCTTCATCTTGCCAAGGACTGGGTTAGTAGATGTATCTCTCCACTGGTTCTGGAGGGGGCTTAGTGCCCAGAGTGCTTCATCCTTCCAAGGACTGGGTTAGTGGATGTATCCCTCCACTGGTTCTGGAGGGGGCTTTGTGCCCAGAGTGCTTCATACTGCAAGGACTGGGTTAGTGCATGTACCTCTCCACTGGTTCTAGAGGGGGCTACATGCCCAGAGCGCTTCATCCTGCCAAGGTCTGGGTTTGTGGATGTATCTCTCCACTGGTTCCTGAGGGGGCTTTGTGCCCAGTGATGCTGCACCTGGGGTGTGGCAGTTGACTTTGTCTCACCTGGGTGTCTCAGCCACTCGATGTACCTGGAACAGGTAGCATGATACTTTTAGGAGGCTGGCCTGGCTTGTAGTGGGTACCAGAGGTACTTACACCTTGTGCCAGGTCCAGTTGTCCCTTATTAGTGTAGAAGTGGTGTTTCTAGCAGCTTAGGCTGATAGAAGGTGGCTATGGCAAAGCAGCCTAGGCTGAACTAGGAGACATGCAAAGCTCCTACTATACCACTGGTGTCATATGCACAATATCATAGGAAAACACAGTAGACAGAAGTACTAAAAATAAAGATACTTTATTTTTATGACAATATGCCAAAAGTATCTCAGTGAGTACCCTCAGTATGAGGATAAGTTATATACACAAGAAATATGTACACAAACCAAAATTAGGTAAGTGATAGCAAGAAAAGTAATGCAAACAGTGTAGAATTATAATAGATTGCAATAAGAGCAAATAGGTATAGGGCCAACACAAACCATATACTCCAAAAGTGGAATGCGAACCACGAATGGACCCCAAACCTATGTGAGCTTGTAGAGGGTCGCTGGGACTGTAAGAAAACAGTGAGGGTTAGAAAAATAGCCCTCCCCAAGACCCTGAAAGGTAGGTGTAAAGTGCACCTACTACCCCCAGAGAGCACAGAAGTCGTGATAGGGGGATTCTGCAGGAAGAACAAACACCAGCAATGCAACAACAGTGGATTTCCGGACATGACTACCTGTAAGACAAGGGGACCAAGTCCAATAGTCGTGACAGTGTTGAGAGGGGGCAGGAGCCCAGGAAATGCCAGCTGAGGGTGCAAGGAAGCGGCCACCAGATGGAAGAAGCTTAGAGTTCTGCAAGAAAGAAGAGAGCTAGGGACTTCTCCTTTGGAAGACAGATGTCGCACATCGCAATGAAGCTTGCAGAGGTATTCCCACACAGAAAGACTGCAAACAAACCTTGCTAGCTGCAAGGGTCGTGGTATAGGTTTTTGGGTGCTGCTGTGGCCCGGGAGGGACCAGGATGTTGCCACTTGAAGGAGGAGACAGAGGGGGCACCCAGCAACTCAGGGAGCCCTCACAGAAGAATGCAGCACCCGCAGAAGTACCTGAATAGGCACTTGGAACGAAAGTGAACCAGAGTCCACATGAAGTCACAAAAGGGAGTCCCTAGACGCCGAAGGACAACTCAGTAGGTTGTGCACTGCAGGATAGAGTGTCAGGGACCCAGGCTTGGCTGTGCATGAAGAAAATCCTGGAAGAGTGCACAGGAGCCGGAGCAGCTGCAAATCACTCGGCACCCGGCTATGCAGTCTAGCGTGGGGATGCAAGGACTTACCTCCAACAAACTTGGACTGAAGAGTCACTGGACTGTGGGAGTCGCTTGGACAGAGTTGCTGAGTTCCAGGGACCATGCTCGTCAGGCTGAGAAGGGACCCAGAGGACCAGTGATGCAGTCTTTTGGTGCCTGCGTTAGCAGGGGGAAGATTCCGTCGACCCACAGGAGATTTCTTCAGAGCTCCTGGTACAGGGTGAAGGCAGGCTACCCCCAGAGCATGCACCACCTGGAAACAGTCGAGAAAGCCGTCAGGATGAGGAGATACAAGGTTGCTAGTAGTCTTCTTGCTACTTTTTTGCAGTTTTGCAGGCATCCTGAGCAGTCAGCGGTCGATCCTGTGGTAGA
Source organism: Pleurodeles waltl (assembly GCF_031143425.1). Classification (NCBI taxonomy): domain Eukaryota; kingdom Metazoa; phylum Chordata; class Amphibia; order Caudata; family Salamandridae; genus Pleurodeles; species Pleurodeles waltl. The sequence continues at coordinate 551,946,205 of NC_090445.1, forward strand.
AGGTGAAGAGGGAGATGCAGAGGAACTCTGGTGAGCTCTTGCATTCGTTATCTGAAGAATTCCCCAAAGCAGAGACCCTAAATAGCCAGAAAAGGAGGTTTGGCTACCAACAAAGGAGGATTGGCTACCAAGACAGGTAAGAGCCTATCAGAAGGAGTCTCTGACGTCACCTGCTGACACTGGCCACTCAGAGCAGTCCAGTGTGCCCCCAGCACCTCTAAATCCAAGATGGCAGAGGTCTGGGACACACTGGAGGAGCTCTGGGCACCTCCCCTGGGAGCTGCAGGTCAGGGGAGTGGTCACTCCCCTTTCCTTTGTCCAGTGTCGCACCAGAGCAGGGCTGGAGGATCCCTGAACTGGTGTAGACTGGCTTATGCAGAGATGGGCACCATCTGTGGCCATCAAAGCATTTCCAGAGGCTGGGGGAGGCTACGCCTCCCCAGCCCTCACACCTATTTCCAAAGGGAGAGGGTGTTACACCCTCTCTCAGAGGAAGTCCTTTGTTCTGCCTTCCTGGGCCAGGGCTTCCTGGACCCCAGGAGGGCAGAAACCTTTCTGAGGGGTTGGCAGCAGCTGCAGTGCAGACCCTGAAAAGGCAGTTTGGCAGTACCCGAGTTCTGTGCTAGAGACCCAGGGGATCATGGAATTGTCCCCCCAATACCAGAATGGTATCGGGGTGACAATTCCATGATCTTAGACATGTTACATGGCCATGTTCGGAGTTACCATTGTGACGCTATACATAGGTAGTGACCTATGTATAGTGCACAAGTGTAATGGTGTCCCCGCACTCACAAAGTCCGGGGAATTTGCCCTGAACAATGTGGGGGCACCTTGGCTAGTGCCAGGGTGCCCACACACTAAGTAACTTTGCACCCAACCTTCACCAGGTGAAGGTTAGACATAGAGGTGACTTATAAGTTACTTAAGTGCAGTGGTAAATGGCTGTGAAATAACGTGGACGTTATTTCATGCAGGCTGCAGTGGCAGGCCTGTGTAAGAATTGTCAGAACTCCCTATGGGTGGCAAAAGAAATGCTGCAGCCCATAGGGATCTCCTGGAAGCCCAATACCCTGGGTACCTCAGTACCATATACTAGGGAATTATATGGGTGTACCAGTATGCCAATGTGAATTGGTAAATTTAGTCACTACCCTGTTAGTGACACATTTTAAAGTAAAGAGAGAGCATAACCTCTGAGGTTCTGGTTACCAGAGCCTCAGTGAGACAGTGAGACAGTTAGGCATCACACAGGGAACACATATAGGCCACAAACTTATGAGCACTGGGATCCTGGCTAGCTGGGACCCAGTGACACATAACAAACATACTGACAACATAGGGTCTTCACTATGAGCACTGGGCCCTGGCTAGCAGGATCCCAGTGAGACAGTGAAAACACCCTGACGTATACTCACAAACAGGCCAAAAGTGGGGGTAACAAGGCTAGAAAGAGGCTACTTTCATACAATACTCCGTGGAGGCAGACCCACACTCCATCCTGCGGCGACTTAGGATACCAATTGCTGGTTCGTGTCAGTGCTGGAGGTGGTGTCTCAAGTGGCGTGTCCAGGACGACACCTGCATACTCTGACAGTTGCATACTGGGGATGGGGCTGACGTCCGACAGAGTGGCATCGGCTGTGCACGTGGCGGTGCTGATGGTGGTGCAGGTGGCAGTGTCTGGGGTTGAGATGCTGCCAGTGCTGGCAATGGTGCAAGTGACTGTTGCGGTGGCTGGAGACACCTTACCGTCTCCGCCAGCCTTGGATGGCTGATCCTTTGGGAGGATACTGCACACTGACGTTGTGGCAGCATTGGTGCAGGTGGCTGTGCAGGTGGCGGGGCAGGTGGCGGTGCAGGTGGCGGTCGGAGCAACAGTGGTGACTGTGGTGCATGTGGCTGCCATCCCTGATGATATGGTGGTCACCGTCCCCTCACCAGGAGACATCGTGCCCAGAGGTGATGTGTCCTTTGGCTTGTGGCCCTTCCCCATCTTGGCAGTCACTTCAGGGACCTTGGCAAACGTTGTTTGGGTCAGGCCTTGCTGGGTGGGTGGTGTGACTGTCCCCTGCTGGAAGCGGGACCCTTTTTGACCTTTGCAGGTGGTGGAATAGGGTGGTCCTTCTTTTCTGTCGGTGGCACACTGGCAGCTCTGACAGGTGCCCCCTTAGACCGTACTGGAGTAGCAGGGACCACAGCGGATGCATATTTTATGGCTGAGGTGCTTGGATGGGATCTAGACATCCTGGCCCGAGGGGAAGGACGGAGGGGGGGTGTAGGGAAGAAGTCAAACTTAGCTAGGAAATGTTTTTGGGACACAGGGGGATGGGAAGATGGAGGGGGGGGTGGGAGCGCAGGAAGAGGTAGTGGTTGTAGGAGGTGTTCGTCTGCTGAGTTTGGGTGAAGGTGCATGGGTTGGAGGCTGTTGTGAGGTGGATGGCTGTTGAATGGGTGTGTGCCTGCGTTTGGCTGGGATCTAGACATCCTGGCCCGAGGGGAAGGGCGGAGGGGGGGGTGTAGGGAAGAAGTCAAACTTAGCTAGGAAACATTTTTGGACTCACTGGGATGGGAAGATGGAGGGGGTGTGGGAGCGGAGGAAGAGGTAGTGGTTGTAGGAGGTGTACGTCTGCTGAGTTTGGGTGAAGGTGCATGGGTTGGAGGCTGTTGTGAGGTGGATGGCTGTTGAATGGGTGTGTGCCTGCGTTTGTGTACTTTGGGAGGATGGCTTATAGACACAGGGACACAGGGGATGAGTGAATAGAAGTGGGGTTGGTGATTGCACGTGAGCGGTGTGTAGTGATGGGCGTGCTGGTGATGGAGGCAGTGGCTGATGATGTAGTGCATGCAGGTGTGAGTGGAGATGAGACTGGGAGGGAGGTGGAGGACGTGGAGGAGGGGGACACAGTGGAGGAAGTGGATGTTTGTATGTGTGCATGGGTATGGTGCTTGTGTGAGTGCCTGTGGGATGTGTGGTGCTTATGTTTGCCTGAGCCACTTTTGTGTGTTGGAGTGTGTGCATGCTGGTCTGATGGTGTGCTTGGGAGAGGCTGAGGGAGAGGGGATTGGGTCTGGGTAGTGGAAGTTGGAGGGGTTAGGAAGGACACAGAGACAATGGCTGCCACCATTGCTGAGGCCAGAGCCTGAAATGCTCTCTTTTGGGCCGCCACGCCAGAATGAATGCCTTCCAGGTATGCATTTGTGTGCTGCAAATGCCTCTCGACACCCTGGATGGCATTCAGAATGGTTGACTGCCCAACAGTGAGGGATCTCAGGAGGTCCTGTTGAGGGCAGCAGGGCTGACTGGGGCAGGGCCTGAGGTGCCTGAGGTGACTGGGGTGAAGGAGATGCCCACCCTCCTGGGTGAGCGGGCACAGGAAACATGCTGAGGGACTGCTGGGAGGGCGGTGCTGGTGGGGGGGTGGCGGCTGTACCTGTTGTTGTGGTGGGTACTGAGGTGTCCACCACCACCAGGGAGCTTCCATCAGAGGAGGAGTCGCTGTCGCTGTTATCCCCTCCTGTCCCCATCGTGGAGGCCTCGCCCTCCATGCCACCGGTGCCTTCAGACTCCATAGATTCACCCTCCAGGGCCATGTGGGATTGAGCTCCCTCCGTCGCCGGTGCCTCTGCTCCTCCGCCACATGATGCTAATGCACACAAGGACAGGGTGACAAAACAAGAATGGCGGGAAAGACAGAGGACACACACGATTAATGCCAGCAACACCACTACGGTTGGTGGACACAACACACAGGGAGCAGCCCTATGCCCTAGGCCATGCACTAGAAGTTAGTAGGAAAATCACCAGGCCATGGGGTACTATGCCTAACACCATTTGCTGCACACCTGGAACTCACAGGCGCATGCCCAGTTGTAGATACCCACTGACACTATTGGGGTTGGAGTGCCTCAAAGCCTGCCCAACAAGGGACCTACCCTACCAAGTTCGCCCTGTCCCAGGGGAACCCTCAGCCCACATCCCCCACCTAGACACTTTGTGAAGCGCGCAGAGTCAGCTTAATGACACTGTACTCACCCCGTTATAGCTGCTGTGATGGCCTCAAGCGCCCATCCAACTCCGGGTATGCCACCGCCAGGATCCGGAACATCAGAGGGGTCATGGTGTGACGGGCACCCCTTCCATGTTGGGAGGCCAGCCCCATCTGCGCCTCCGCCGTCTTCTTGCTCCAGTGGTGCAGGTCCTCCCATCTCTAGCGGCAGTGGGTGCTCCTTCTATAATAGACACCCAGGGACCACGCTTCCTTGGCAATGGCACACCAAATACCCTTCCTCTGGTGGGGGCTGACCTAGAGGAAAGGTACAGGAGGAAAGGGAATTACTCACCCGTCCAGACCGTCATACTCATTGCCCACCAGTTCCCACCCATGCCCTGATGCACATACACTCACCATCCTCACATGCAGGCCTCAACCCCCCCACATGTATCTTCCATCCACACCACTCAAAACAGGCATTTCCTACGCATCATGCTCACAGTGTACCTACCTGTTTAGCTGGAGGACCGTAGAGTAGCGTGTACTGGGGGAGGCCCCCATCCACCAGTTTATCCAACTCCTCCGCGGTGAAGGCAAGGGCCCTTTCCCCAGACACTGTAGCCATTGTCGCTTCCAGACTCAGGTCACAGCAACACTTGCAATGTAGGTCCTCTCCTGTTGAAAGTCAGCTGTCAAGTGAGTGAACAGATAGAAAATGACAGTCACGTCCGCGACGGTGCGTACCGTCACCACCGGCGTACATCGTCATTGGCTCCCAGAACCCATAGGGCCCAATGATAAACAATGCTAAAGTGTGCGGCGGTCTTCGCCCGCCTACCGCAACACTGCACAACGCCAGCGCAGTTACCTCATTTCCCCTTGTCCCTCCTAGCTGCCATTTCAGGGGGGCATGGCATGTCACCTAACTGCGTCACAGCACAATTTGGCAGATATACGGACAAACTACGCCACACACGGATTTACTCACATTACTGAAAACACACTTGTGCAACCTATGTGGTACATGACCCTCTGCTCACCACCGCTGGGGCAGATGATAAGATGGCGTCATCCTCCGGTGTACAGACCCCTGGTGGACCTGTCAACAATGGAAGACGGACACATCATTATCACGTACAGACTTGATCGTGCAACAATCCAAGACCTGTGTGCCCAATTGGAGCCAGACCTGATGTCAGCTATCCGCCATCCCACAGGAATAACCACTCTAGTGCAGGTCCTGTCAGTGCTCCATTTCCTGGCAAGTGGCTCCTTTCAAACTACAGTGGCCATGACATCTGGGATGTCTCAGCCAATGTTTTCTAACCTGTTGACCAGAGTGTTGTCTGCCCTGCTGAAACACATGCACAGCTACATCGTGTTTCCACAGGTAGAGGTTTTGCTCACAGTGAAAGCTGACTTTTATGCCCTGGGACATATCCCCAAAATCATTGGTGCCATTGATGGTACACATGTTGCATTCGCCCCCCCACAGAAATGAACAAGTGTACAGAAATTGAAAAAGCTACCATTCTATGAATATGCAGATGGAGTGTTTGGCGGACGTGTACATCTCTCATGTGAATGCCAAGTATCCTGGCTCTGTGCATGACGCCTACATTTTGAGGAATAGCAGTATCCCTTATATTATGGGCGAACTCCAGAGGCACTGTGTGTGGCTAATAGGTGAGCCCAAGGTCCCCACACAGTATGAGTAGGTGTCTGGGTATGGGGTAGTCCCTAAAGGTTAGTGTGTGTCTAACAGATATCCCTCGACATTTGCAGGTGACTCTGGTTACCCCAACCTCTCATGGCTACTGACCCCAGTGAGGAATGCCAGGACAAGGGCAGAGGAGCGCTACAATGAGGCACATGGGCGAACTAGGCGTATTATTGAGAGGACGTTCGGCCTCCTGAAGGCCAGATTATGGTGCCTCCATCTAACAGGTGGCTCCCTATACTACTCACCAAAGAAGGTGTGCCAGATAATCATGGCATGCTGCATTTTGCACAACCTGGCATTGCATTGCGACGCCAGGTGCCTTTTCTGCAGGAGGATGGGCCGGATGATGGTCTTGTGGCAGCGGTGGAGCCTGTGGACAGTGAGGAAGAGGAGGCAGAGGAAAAAGATATTGACAACCGAACGAACATCATCATGCAGTACTTCCAGTGACCCACAGGTAAGAGACTGTCACTGCTCCTCACATATCTGACTACTGTAGGACATTGTATAAGTCTTCCTCTTCACCTCTGTCTATGGACACTGACAGTTCACTTTGGCTTTCCATTTTACAGATCTGGGTACCTCATTCTGCCTTCTGCTATATGTACTGCTGCCCAACAACTGTCATACATTGGTATGAGCAAATTAACATTTACATTGATATTTGTTGGTGAGGTTGTAATTATACATTTATGAAAGAACAGACTGACTCCAGATTGGTTTGTGATTCAAGGGTGTTTATTTAGGGGCTAATGTGTATAGGGGTATGTGGAAGGGGCTGGGGTGATGGTGGAGAAAGGTCCATAGTAGAGTCCGGTCTCTTGGTATCACAGGTGCATTGTCCAATAGGGCATAGGAAGGGGAGTAATGGCAGTTCAAGGTGGACAGGGTGACATATTGAGACAGAAGGGTGACAATAAGGAGAGTCCTATTTCCTGGCGGGGGTCCTGGCAATGTTCTCTGTTTTCTGCCTGGATCGCAGGGACCGTTTGCGGGTGGTTCTCCTTCTGCAGGGGGTGGGGTGCTGGTGGGCTGTTGTTCCTGTGGCGGGGCCTCCTGTCCACTAGCGCCGGCGGAGGTGGAATGCTGTTCATCGGTTTGGCTAGTGTCAGGGGCCCTTTGGTGTGCCACTGCCTCCCTCATGGTCTTGCCTATGTCAGCCAGCACCCCTGCAATGGTGACTAGGTTGGTGAGGTCCTCCCTGATCCCCATGTATTGTCCCTCCTGCATCTGCTGGGTCTCCTTAAACTTGGCCAGTACCATGCCCATGGTCTCCTGGGAATGGTGGTATGACCCATGATGTTTGAGAGTGCCTCGTGGAGAGTGAGTTCCCTTGGCCTGTCCTCCCCCTGTCACACAGCAGTTCTCCCAGCTTCCCACTGACCCTAGGTCCCTGATCGTCCTGGGTTAGTGGGTTTGCCTGGGGTCCCTGTAGTGGTGGACACACTGCTGATTAACTTGTCCTGGGGAAAGTGCCATGGGCCTGCTGGGTGGGTGCTGTGGTGGTGTTTCCTGAAGGGGGAGGTTCTGTGGTGGGTTGGGACTGTGGCAGGGGAACAGACTTTCCAGAGCTCCCTGATGGGCCAGGTTGGTCGTTTTGATCCAAGCGTGCAGGGCTGCTGTCATCACTGTGGGCCTCTTCTGTGGGGGGACTGGATATGGCTGGCACCTCCTGTCCGGTGACGTTGGGTAGGGGTCCTGTTGGGGGGTAAATGCATTGTTATTTTATCTGTGTGTGCCATCTCATGCAATAGGTGTGTTTCCCTCTATTGCTGTGCTAGCAATATCGCCTTGGCCTTTGTGTGAGTGGTGATTGTGTGCCATTGGTGAGTCTCTTTATTAGACATGCTTTGGTGATGGGTGTCCATGCATGTCTGTGATGGGTGTCCATGCATTGTTGTTGCATGCAGGGCTTGGTTGTGGGAGTGGTGGGGCGTGATGGTGGGGTGTGTGGGAGATGGTGGAGTGATGGGAGTGAGGGTGAGGGTGATGGTGGGAGTATGTGATGGCATGCAGGAAGGGTGGCGGTGATATAATAGTAAAAAGTTGACTTACCAGAGTCCAGTCCTCCAGCTATTTCTGTGAGGCCCTCAGGATGCATCATTGCTAAGACTTGCTCCTCCCATGTTGTTAGTTGTGGGGGAGGAGGTGGGGGTCCACCGCCAGTCCTCTGTAAGGCTACCTGGTGTCTGGATACCACAGAACGCACCTTCCCCGTAGGTCGTTCCACCTCTTCCTGATGTCATCCATTGTTCTTGGATGCTGTCGGACTGTGTTGACCCTGTCGACAATTCTCCGCCATAGCTCCATCTTCCTTGCAAAGGATGTCTGCTGCACCTGTGATCGGAATAGCTGTGGCTCCACCCGGATGATTTCCTCCACCATGACCCTGAGCTCCTCATCAGAAAACCTGGGGTGTCTTTGAGGTGCCATGAGGTGGAGTGAGTGATGAGGGAGGTGATGGTAGATGTGATGTGTAGGTTGATGTGTTGGGGTGTGTGGTGTGTTGTGCATGGATGGTGTATGACTGATGGTGTTGTGTGCCTCTGGATGCTGGTGTGGTCTTTGCTTTTCTCTCTCTCTCTGCTTCTTCAAAAAATGTTGGTGTAAGGGGTTGTGGGTATTGTGTGTGTGTGTGTTTTATAGTGGTGTGTGGGTGTGGTGTGTGTATGTGTGTCAGGTGTGTGTATTTTAAATTGTCCAATGTGGAGTAGTTTTGTAGGTGTGTGTGTATTTTGAGCGTGGTGGTGTGTACCGCCAATGGTTTACCTCAGTTGAAAGACCACCACGTTGATTTGTGGGTTGTGATACTGTGGTCGTATTCCTGTTGGCGTGATGGTGTTGGTTTTGCTATCGCCAGTTTATCACTGATCTTTGGTCTGGTGGACTTGTGTGGGTGTCTGTATACTGGCAGAATTCTCAGTGTGGGTCATAATACCCGTTGTGGATTTCCGCTGCAGACACGGTATGTTGGCGGTCATCGGCACGGTTGTCAGTGGGATATACCGCCAGGGTTGTAATGAGGGCCTAAATGTTTAGGCTGGGCCTTAGGGAATTGGATCTTCTGGACTGAGATCGGCCTGGGGGTGCAGTGCGGCCCTCCTCCCAGAAAAAAAAATATTCAGCCTGGGCCCCAGGGGATGGTGTCCTGGGTTGGGAGGGCCATGCAGGGTTGGGATGGTTTAGGGGTTGACGGCAGCTCCTGGCTGCAGGCGAGGCCCTGCGGCCAACCCCCACTGTGCACGGTCAAAGGGCGTGCACATCGCTGGGTTGGGTTACTATAGAGCCGTGCACAGTGGTGGTTGGGTTAACGTATACATTTTAATTGCTTTACGTTAAAAAAAAACGTAGATATTCACTGAAAAAAGCTAAGGTTACAGGGTTGTTATAGTAAGGAAATAGAATTTTAAAAAAACATATAAGTTCACCTAAAAAACAAAGGTTACAGGGATGTTATAGTTATGCTCACATTTTAAAAGTACCAAACCATAATAATTAATGCGTTATAGTTAAAGTTATCTCAAGTAACTATAATTTGTGCCCTAAGGTAATTATAACTCGCTCCCTCACCATGAACTGCTCATTACCCCACATAATGCATCATTCATGACATCTTTGATAACATTATTGAAAATATCAATGTAACATTTGCAGTAAACTTAATTAGCAGAAAACTGCATGGTGGAGTCATGAGTTATAGTTACCTTAGGGCGGTAGTTATAGTTACTTGACATAACTCTGACTATAACAATATTTACATGTCTAACTGCTAATATACCCCACAGGACAAAGACGATTACCTCTCTTCTGTTTTGCAAGAATTAATTTGTATGTTGGAATTATAGTGTCCTAATGCATTTCTTATTACTTTTCTTTATAAAATTGTCTTGTTACATATACCTATATATAGTTCTTGTGTTTTACTATTATGTTTTTATGAGAAAACAGGGCTGATTGCAGAGGTCCCCTAACTTTTTGCCCCCATTTTTCCCTTTTTGCTGGTGTTTTCCTTACTCTGATTGTGCCCGGGTACTGCTAACCCGTCCCAAAGCCTGTGCTCTGCATAAAATAAATATGCAAATTGGGCTAGTTATAATTGACTATGTCAACCTACCTATAAGTCCCTAGTTTATGGTACGGCATGTAGGTTTAGGGACCCCAGCATAGGTGGTGCACCCATAGGTGCACTTATGAGGTGCCCAGTGTTATTTTAAAGGCAGGCCTGCCTTGCTGGCTGCTTTTAAATTAAAGTTACAAGCAAATTCGACTTTGGAATTAAAAGTAGATCCAAAGTCTTAAACTACCTCATTTAGCTCATTTACCTCATTAAGGTGTGCCCTATGTGCCCATAGTGCTGGGTGCCATGTAACTATAAGCAGGGACCTTATAAAAAATAGTTTTATAAGGCCTGGTGAGGTAAAACAGCCAAATTCGTTTTTCCCTCATTGTAGTGAATGGCCTCGGTAGGCCAGAATGGGGGAACTTTATTTTAATTTATAAAGTCCCCTTAAGTGACAGATTCATAAGGTGGTTTGGTATCAAAATAATTGTTATAATAACTCCCACAACTTAGAATTGTTGGATTTAATATAACTTGTTCAGGTAAAGAGTTTTAAACTTTATCTACAAAGTTGCCAACTTCAGCCCTGTAGTGCTTTGCTCTGATTGGCCAGCCTCTGGCAGCCTGGCCAGGCTGCCTTGATGAGGTGTAAAGTAGCCTGGGCTGAACAACACAAAGGAATGTGCTTGTGGGAGGAGACCTTCCCTCAGCAGATGGAGAAGCAGGAAGAGGGAGGGCTGCCAAACTGGTCTTCAAAGACAGGGAAGGACATTTGAGGCAAACCAGAACCTCACTCACATCCTGCAAACGCAGACAATTAGGTGCACCTCAGATTAGATTAGGAGAGGGCAGGAGAAGGGTGTGTTTAAGAATTTTAGCCACGCCACTGGCTGGGCTCAGCCAGACGTAACCTCCAAAAATCACTTTCAGCCATGATGGATTTTTGAGGAATGTTGCTTCCTGGAAGTGGTCATCACAGGGGGAAGGACCTTGAACCTGATTGAAGAAGCAGGACCCACCTGTTTTCCACTCAGGAGCAAGGATAAAACTGGCAGACCTGCACCCACACCTCAGTTCCCACCAGATCCCTACCAGATACTAACAAGGAAAAAACTACAGAAGAAGAAGGACTGTCCTGCTGGACCCCTGACCTGCACCTGGACACTGCAATCTGGAGGACTGCACCAGCTGCAAACTTGGGCTTCACCACAAGAAGGACTTTGCCTTGCTTCAACTGGTTCAAGGAGGGACTCCCTGTTTGCTACAAGTGAAAAATTGCTAACCAGAGTCCCCTGCACCAACTCTTGAAGACTGTTCAGTCGCCAAATTGGAGTTTGCTCCAGGTGCATTCTGAGAGTTGTAGTCCACACCCTCAAGGAGCATCTCAGAGCTCCTGGAAACTTGGGATGAGCTGTGGACCTCAAAAGAACCTTAAAAGCACATCTGGAAGAAGACCCAGAAGCTTGGAGAATTTTGGAGAGCTTTTGGAAAAAAGCTCCATAAAGGGACCGTCCCGCCATGGCAACTCTAGCTGGCTTGCTTCAACCGTGACCCGGCCTGACTTGCAGGTTCGTCCCGGTGAAGAAAATCTCCAAAAAAGTGATTACGTCTGAACGTAGAAAGTTGACCGGCAACTCCCAGGCAGTGTATCCGAAGTGGGCTTCAAGGACTTCACATCAAGATTCAGGTTTGCCCCGGTCAAAGGATCTTCATCTTGAAAAACCGACTAAGTCCAAAGGTAAAAATCTCCACTGAGGGCTTCTGCAACGCGTATTTGAGGACGAGTTCCAGGAGGTCAGATTGGACTGGTGACTTGGTCATGCTGAAGAAAATCTCCAGAAAAACAACGAAGTCCTAAGGTAAAATTTGGACCGAGTCCTCCCATGAGCTGTAGCCAAGCAGGGCACCATTGCGAACGGCCTCAAACTTTGACTTTACCCCGGTCGAGGTGCGACCAGATTGGCGCTATTCGTTTCTAAGCGCTAAAAAGCATTCATTCTTTAACATTTCATATCTCTGGTTCCCATTATCCGATTTAAATCCTTTTGGTGTCATTTTAAAGATAGAAATATATTCTATTTTTATAAATTGGTGTTGGATTTATATTTTGTTTTGTGTTTTACTTATTTACTGTTTTTGAGTTTTAAATGCTTTACACATATGTCTCCTACGTTAAGCCTTGCCGCTCGTTGCCAAGCTACCAAGGGTTGAGCTGGGTTTAATTTATTGAGACCTAACTGGACCTAAGTGGAGGTTAGTGGCCTATTTCTAAGTGTAGGAGCTTACCTGCTCTTACCAATAACCCGTTTTCCAACAGTTGTTAAACCTTTTATCGAATAATTTCATACAATTCTTTCTTTTTTCCCATTACGGTACTTGCCCAGCTTCTCTGTCTCGAGGAATTAATCTAATGTGTTTCTTGATGATCAGGTAAGTGGAAGTGAAAATATTACATTGAAAACTTTTGCTCAAAAGTAATTACAACTGTAGTGTGCAAAACTTGAACCGCTCTCTCTTGAAATTCTCCTTCATGTACCACCATCTACAAAGATAGGTATCACCCCAACAACATAATTGAGAGGTGAGTAGTGTTCTGCTTCTCAGTTTCTGCAGATGATGTGCCTGACATATCTCTGAGATGCTAAACTCTGAACCCGGGAGAAATCCCTGAAAGATGAGACTAACTCTAAAAACCCTATTCTGGCACACGCTAAAGAGAGATGCTTCCCGACAAGGTTCTTCAGTGAAGTGTGATGTTGAAAGGTTCACCCAAGTCATAGATTCTTTCCCATTGTGTCATCTTGAGAATTCGGCAGCAAACAACCAGTGAGAGTCCTTAGCACATAGAGCCCATTTTTGGTTTCTTTTGTGAAACATTGAGCTCCAGCTGTGGAATTTGGTATCTCTGGTAAGTATTTTCAGTTTTATCAACCTAACAATTCTTACTGAACCAATGACATGTGGCACCTTTGGTTGATTCTTTCCGAGGACTCTGACACTTCCATGTGCACTTACCCACCAATTTGATGTGGCTTTCTGTATGTGTGGATTAGCTGCTATTGTGTTTTGCTTTTTCCTACCATGAGAGCATGGAAAGAGATGCTACAGGCAGGTAGGGCAACCATGATCTTTATTCTCCATGTCTCTGTCTTTGCTGGCCTTGCAGCAGTGTACATTTTGTGTAGCCATTGTGTGTGTGCGGGCACGGGGGAAACAGTGGGGGAGCCATTTTGTCCTTGTTCTCTATACCTCCATCTTTGCTAGCCATGTGGAGACCACTATTTTGGGGAGCCCATGTGAGTGTGTGCGGGTTTGTGTTACTATCCTTGTGGGGACTTGGGTGTAATAACATAATCACACTGTGGGGACTTGATTGCACTGTGGGGACTTGAAGTCAAGTGCCCACATGACAATATCTCCCAAATTATAAAAAACGACTTTAGAAACGTCTGTATCAATTTTTACAGCTTTTTTTTTTAGAAATGAACCTTATGGGGAGCTGTGTTTCAACAAGTGTGTTCATTTTTTTGCTCAGCTCTTTCAATGCAGGCAGGAGTCAGTATTGCAGGTTTAAACACTCCAAGAAATGTTCACACTCTTCAGTAATCCAAACCTCCGGATAGGACCATACAGATTTCATAGTAGAAGGACCATAGTTCTCAGTGGGTACTTTACCCAATTCATTAGGTTTTGTAGTTACATGTAGCTATTTTTCTTTTTATTGAAGTTAACATGCCACCAAGTGAAGAGGATGAATCCCCACATTCTATATATATAGAATGTTATTTTTAGCCATTTTAACAGCATAGCTTTAAACATTTTGTGCCCATTTATTTTATGTGCAATACTTGCGATTTACTATTTCAGCATAACCTTAGCATTTATTCATTGGTTATAACACACTATTTCAACTGCTGTAGAGCATAATCTAGTTTTCCATTTATTTTTGTTGGTTATAGAATTAAGACTCTGCTTTTACCTTGATAAAGCGGTACAGTAAAACTTGGGACTTTCTTTTGAAATAACGGATTGTTAATAATATCATGCAACTACAATGTCCCAGATTTATTAATATTCAGGTAACCGAGCAATGTCATAAAGTGATTTCCGATGTTAAGTGGCACAAATAGCACCGTTTATCAACTTTGTGGTGCAAAATATATTTTACTTTCAAAAGTTGACATAAGAACAGAATAGAACCACTTTGCAATATAGAGTGTCAACACTCCTCATTAGATAAACAAAGGGAGTATAATGAAGCCAAAACACCACAAAGATCCACTATTTTTCAAGCAGACCCAGATCTAGTAACATGGAATAACATGTCATTGCAGAAATCCTAATGTCAAATAAAACCAGGTGTAGACAAAAAGCGAACAGAATATTATGTGACTTTCCTTCACACATTTTATTGGGCTTTCCCTTTGCTTGTTGTTACTGTACAAACCTTTTCACTAGAATGTGTATCTCAAATGCAAATCTCATGTTGGGCACTGCTGTCTCATTCATATACTGTAGCAGATTGGTTAGTATTGCACTAAGCAGACTTTTTTTAGCAGAAGCATGAAGGTAACGTCATCAGTATCTGACTGATAGTAAATATGGCAATGGGGCAATTTTATACTGTTCGCGCAATGCAGATTTCCATGGAGGTCTACACTGCATTGTGAAACTTTGGGCCATTTTTTTCCTTTGATGATGTATGATGTGTGTATATATTTTATATTATATATTATATTATATTATATATATATATATAATCCCAAGAAAAAAGAGATGCTGCACTCCCGAAGGTTTCAATATTTCAATATGCACTCCTCATTTATTGTCAAAAAAACTTTCCATCAGACACCATGACGTGTTTCGACGTGAATTAACTTGGAGGAGGCAGGGACATACTAATCTCCTGCGTGTATACTAAACACTGGAAGACAACAGACTGTGGTCCGACCAATGGATATTGCAGGGCCCGGATGGTGTGTGTGTAATTTTCGTTTATTGGACTGGAAGTATGCCAAACAGTTACAAATGGATTGGTAATTGAAACACCGTATACATGCAAAAAAAGAGACATTGTGGATGACTTAATAAAGTACAACTTGCGATAAAGAGAACGAAGAAGCTAATTAATAATCAAACCAAAAACAGACAACATACTTGAAATAATTATGTTGAGAGTAATTAATTAGCAGCAGCACCACAATGACTCACAGGTGCAAAATCTATAAACTACAAATCTCAGTATGCTGCATATATATCATGACGTCAGGAGAGAATGAGTAACAGCAGACTAAAACGACCTGGAAGAAGACAAGATTTCGACATGCGTTGTGGTGTCTGATGGAAAGTTTCTTTAACAATAATCAATCAATCAATCAAAAAAAATTATTAAGCGTGCTACTCACCCGGAAGGGTCTCAAGATGCTGTAGGGGGGAGGGAAGGGGGAAGCTGTTTTACTGCTCAAAAACCCATGTCTTTAGGTGCTTTCTGAAAGTCGGGAGGTCCTGGGTCTTGCGTAGGTTGTTGGGGAGGGAGTTCCAGGTCTTGGGGGTATGGTAGGAGAAGGATTGGCCTCCGTAGGTGGTGCTTTGGATGCGGGGGACTGTGACAAGGGCGAGGTGAGCAGAGCTGAGGAGTCAAGTGGGTGCGTGGAAGTTCACTCGTTCATTGAGATAGGCTGGTCCAGTGTTGTGGAGGGATTTGTGGGCGTGGATGAGGATTTTGAAGATAATCCTTCTTCTGATGGGCAGCCCGTGAAGGGTTCTGAGGTGAGCGGAGATTTGTTCGTGGCATGGGAGGATGAGGCGTGAGGCTGTGTTCTGGGTACACTGGAGTTTCTGCTGAAGCTTGGCTGTGGTACCAGCTTAGAAGGCTTTTCCGTAGTCTAATCTGCCGCTGATGAGCGCATGGGTGATGGTTTTTCTGGTTTATATGGGAATCCATTTGAAGGTCTTCCATAGGATGCGAAGGGTGTTGAAACAGGAGGATGATATGATGTTGATTTGCTGGACCATGGAGAGAGATGAGTCTAAGATGATGCCGAGGTTGCGTGCGTGGGTGGAGGGTGTTGGGGGTGGTCCAAGGGCGGTGGGCCACCAGGAGTCATCCCATACTGTCTTATTGGGGCTGAAGATGATGATTTCTGTTTTGATGGAGTTGAGTTTGAGGTGGCTTGCAGTCATCCATTTGGCGGTGTCGAGGAGTCCTGCGTGGAGGTTTGTCTTGGCAGTTGAAGGGTTCCTGGTGAGGGAGATGACGAGCTGGGTGTCGTCTTCGTACGAGATGATGGTGATTCTGTGGGGGTGGAGGATGTTGGCGAGCGGGGCCATGTAAATGTTGAACAGGATAGGGCTGAGGGAGGACCCTTGGGGGACCCCGCAGATGATCTTGGTTGCTGGGGACTGGGAGGGAGGGAGGGAGGCGGACTTTCTGGGTTCTTTCGCTGAGGAAGGCGGTGAGCCAGTCTAGGGCCATCTGCTGGATTCCTGCGTCGAAAAGGCGTGTGCGGAGGGTTTGGTGGCAAACAGTGTTGAAGGCTGTGGAGAGGTCCAAGAGGATGAGTGTGATGGTCTCGCCCCTGTCGACTCTGGTCCTGATGTCGTCAGTGCAGGCGAGGTTCTTGCGAAATCCAGACTGGGAGGCGTCTAGTGCGTTGTTTTCCTCTAGGAAGTGAGACAGTTGGGCGTTCACTATCTTCTCAGCGACCTTGGCGGGGAAGGGGAGAAGAGAGATTGGGCAGTAGTTGGTGAGGTCTTCCGGGTCTGCTTTGGGTTTTTTGAGGAGTACGGTGACTTCGGGATGCTTCCAGGTGTCTGGGAAGGTAGCGGCTTTGAAGAAGCTGTTGATTACAGCACAGAGCTGGGGAGCGATGATTGGGCTGGCCTTGTTGAAGATGTGGTGGGGGCAGGGGTCTGTGGGGGAGACTGAGTGGATGGAGTTTATGTTTTATTTGGTTTCTTCGTCGTTGGTAGGGGTCCAGGTGTGAAGTTGGTTGGGGTGGGGGGGTGTTGTGTTGTTGGTCATGTCGGTGGTGTCAGTGGTGTCAGTGGTGGTGATGGTGGGTGCGGGTGGTGTGAAACTGCTGTGTATGTCTAAGATTTTGAGGTGAAAGTAGTTGGAGAGGGAGTTGCAGAGGTTTTGTGTGTGAGGGGAGTCAATGGCGCAGGATTTGGGTTTGGCGAGCTCTTTAATGATGGTGAAGTGTTCGTTGCTGTTGTGTGAGTTACTATCTACGCGTTCTTTGTAGTAAGTCCGTTTGGTGGTCCGGATGAGTTGGTGGTGTTTGTGTATGGTAGTTTTAAGGGTGGAGAAGTTGTTCATGGAGGTCTCTTGGCACCATGCTTTCTCAGTTTTGCGGCATTCACGCTTGGAGGCTTGGAGTTCAGTGGTGAACCAGGGGGCAGTCTTGATGTTGCGGGTGTTGTTGTTACTTTTCAGTGGGGCGAGGGAGTCTTCTGCGCATGTAGTTAGCCATTGTGTGAGGTTGTGAGCAGTGATGTTGGGGTTGTTGGTGAAAGGGGGGTGGAGTTTGTGTGTGCTTGGCGTTCAGAAGTTTTACGGGATCTTGTTCCACATTCAGTAGGGTGTGGTGTGTTGTTGGTGGTGGGTGGGGGATTTTGTGAAGGAGAAGTGGTCGCAGTGGGGGTCGATCCAGTGGAGTTCGGTGGTGTATGTGAATGTGATGTGGTTGCTGGAGGTAAAGATTGCGTCCAGCATGTGTCCTGCTGAGTGAGTGGGTGCGGTGACCAGTTGTTTGAGTCCTAAGTTCATGAAGTTGTCTAGCAGGGTTGTGGAGTTGTGGTCGTTGGTGTTTTCCAGGTGAAATAAATGAGGAGTGCATATTGAAACATCCAGGAGTGCAGCGTCTCTTTTTTCTTGGGATTGTACATTTTGAGGGTTTTGGTCTTAACCCTAACGCTGCACCACTAGGAAGAGAGCGTCTCTATTTCAGACCAGTTTGTTTTCCCCATATATATATATATATATATTTATATATATATATATATATATATATATATATATATTTTTTTTTTTCATTTTTTTTCAAATAACTATTAATGAGAGAAAACTGCTCTTAGTTCCTATTAAACTGAAGTACCTAAAGTACTGGGTGGAGTTGGTCACAAATGACAAATTAATAAGCATATGTGTTCACTTTGTACCACACACCTACGTTTGAAATCCGATGGCCCTTATGATAAAATCTGCAAAGCTTTACATGCCTCTGCCAACACATTCAATATTAATTAGTTTCATGGACTTTGAATATATTTATTTAAGATTTTTATATAGTGCAATTGTAACTGAAAATATTATGAGCACGCAGTAAAAGGAAAAAGAAAGCAAAGCAAGATCGAGTATCATGATCTAACATAGGAAAAATAAAATACATACACAACACAGCGCGAGGGGACAGTTTAGATTTAGGGAACGTTTCACATTTCTCCCATTAACAAAAAGTGTAAATATTAGATTTACTAGTACAGAATTTAAAAATATCTAATGTGCTAACATTGGAAGGACGGGTAGCAAATTTGGTCTTGCAGAGATTCGAATATGTGCCCTGCAGATCACAGATGTCAGTAAATAGTGTTTAACTCACTGAGCCAACTTGTAACTCATCCTCCTATGGTCAGTCTCACTTTAGTGTTCAATAAAGATGTATTCACCAGTGTACTTATTAATGACAGACTAACTGGTAAACCTCGGTAACACCCCAGGAATCACCTGCCCCCTCAATGCGCACTGAGAGAGCATCCAATAGGCATCATGACATGTGAAAACTACTATTCTTGGGCTGTAATCTCATGTCCATGATCCCGAGCTCAACCACCCTTTTTTGATTAAGCATTTGGGAATCTATACATTACATTTGTTTTAGAACAGAGGGACGCCGTGTTGAAATGCATTGTAGCAAAATGCGAGACAAACACCTGTTAGTCCAAACAATGCCTGCCCAGTCTAATTTTTTTATACAAAGAGAAGGTTCAAGTTTTGTTCACGCAAACACGCACGATAATGATCTATTTGGTACAGTCATACTTACATGTTTGTATTATAACAAAAGAAGATCTTTCCTTTACTGGGTTTTAACTTATTTTTAAAACATATATGTTTCTACTCCTGCTGTGCACAAAGCACTTCCTCCCCACCCGCCAAATCTTCTTAGAGCTCTTGTGAGCGGAAGCGTCACACTATTTCACAGTCCGAACAGAGGAATTTACAGGTGATAGAGTGAATAGGCTAACTGGAGTGTTCAGAGACGCGTGAAATTTTGAATAAAATGGCTTTCTTTAGCATTTAATCTATTTGAGGTTGAGGCAGGTTTTATGGCGCTCATTCCTTCATTCACGCTAAAAAGGTCACAGGACAGCCCAGCACCTAGAAAGCACCTGACCTAATTCAGATATTGGACAAAAGACTTCATTCATCCCAAACAAGAAATGTATGTTTGTATATATTTAACTAAATAGCAGAAATTTAACAGGGTCGCTTGTTAGGTGTAAGTAGCTAACAAAACCCTGTTTGTCGTTGTATTCTGCTAATTGTAGTTTTGTTTTTCCCTTAATAAGTTAAGGATCACACATACCGTACCACTATGGAAAGGTAAAAAAAGCAAAGAAAAAGCCGAACGTTTTGATGTCTTTTTTATTGTGAGAGAGTTTGCTTTCCTCCAAGGCGTCTTTATGTGTTTTTTAAAAAGGTGGGCCTCTGAAGAGAGGGTGAGAAGGCTTCCGGTGTACTTGTGCAGAATTAGTTAGAAACATTCAGAGGAAACAAATTTAAGTGACAGAGGTACTTCAATGCAGTGCTATTTCCACAAAATAACGAACCAAATTGTTATCCCCGTTCTGTAACGTAGAGTTAAATAAGTTGTTCTGTCCCCCACAGTCGCAAAATTGTAGTCCTTCCCGGTTTTTGTTTTCCTAAATAAGGTCACAATAGCTCAAAATAACATTTTGAAATTAAAATGTGCTTTTATCCCACATGAAGTAATTGAAAATTTTAAACATAAACCATGTTAATTAGAACCAAGATAAATTACTAAGATGTTTAAAGCGCTCTTTCTGAAGCTGTTTATTTTTTGGTAAGATATGATTTCCTACACACTTTGTGCGCCTAACTTCTTATGCAGCTTGCTTGAAAAAACTAATTTAGAACTAACTCATTCTTTGAGTTACGGTTTAATAAAACTAAAAGCTTGGGGGATACGGGGAGCAGTTTCCACGCAAATCTTTACATTGCAAATCTTTACCACCCATTTCTTTACAGTAGGTGGCAGTGTTATCCTGTGGGTGAAATTACAATATTCCCATCAACTTATTATTTTAATTACATTAGTATTAATTTAATAATACATTTTTTAAAAGCATTTTTTTCCCATTACTAATGTGGCATCTGGGTGGTGACATATAAAAAAAAAAAAAATTAAAGTATAACATTTAAAGCATAATTTTTACTTTTAGTCTTTTATATATATAAAACTAAAAGTAATTATTATGTATAAAAGTTATATTTTACATTTGAAAAAATATATAGGGGGTGATTCTAAGCGCCGCCCGGCCAAGCGGGAACCGCCAGAAGACCGTACCGCGGTCAAAAGACCGCGGCGGTCATTCTGGGTTTCCCACTGGGCTGGCGGGCGACCGCCGAAAGTCCACCCGCCAGCCCAGCGGGAAACACCCTTCCCACGAGGACGCCGGCTCAGAATGGAGAGCAGACACTGAAATTCTTTGTGGGGCCCTCTTACGGGGGCCCCTGCAGTGCCCATGCCATTGGCATGGGCACTGCAGGGGGCCCCCAGGGGCCCCACGGCACCCCATACCGCCATCCTGTTCCTGGCGGGCGAACCGCCAGGAACAGGATGGCGGTATGCAGTGTCCGAATCCCCATGGCGGCGCAGCAAGCTGCGCCACCATGGCGGATTCCCATGGGTAGCGGAAAGTCGGCGGTACACCGCCGGCTTTCCGCTTCTGGCCGCGGCTGTACCGCTGCGGTCAGAATGCCCGGCGGTGCACCGCCAGCCTGTTGGCGGTGCTACCGCCAACCTCCGCCCTGGCGGTATTTACCGCCAGGGTCAGAATGACCCCCATAATGTCATACAATATAATATATTAATTATTATACTAATATAAATATAGTAATGATAATTTTTATGTATACTATATATATATGCATATAAATTAGTATTATATATATAGAGAGAGCGAGAGATACAATAGATACTTACATTTAAGGGTTTAGAGGTAGGTATAGAGTGGTAAGACTATTTTTAGGGTTTAGTGGTGGGTAAGGATATCGTGCTTTAAGGGCAGGTAAGGATATGAATTTTTAAGGTTATTTTCAGGACTTAGGAGTGGAAAAGGTTATTGGGTGCTAAGGGTATTTTCATGGCTTGAGGTGGGTAAGGGATATGGGCGGTAAGGTGAGTTTAAGGGTTTGGGGTGGGTAGGAGTTGAGGTGGGTAAGGGATATGGGCGGTAAGGTGAGTTTAAGGGTTTGGGGTGGGTAGGAGTATTGGGTTGTAAAGGGGATTTTTAGGGTTTGGGGGTAGGTAGGGGATATTAGTGGTAAGAGTGACTTTATGGTTTAGGGGTGACTAAGGAAATTGGGTAGTAAGAGTTTTTGGGTATTAGGGGAGGGTAAGGGTATTGGGTTGTAAGAGGGGTGGGAAATGGTTGTAAAAGTGCAAAGGGTATTTTTAGGGTTCGGGGTGGGTAAGGGTATAGGGTGCAAAGTGTGCTTAGGGTTTGAGGCAATGGCTGGGTAAGTTTGTTCATATTTAGCTTTTATTTGAAAAACCTGAGTATCAATTTGATAGCAATGTATATGTTGCTTTAAAAAACATACTCCCGGGACTGGGTGCCAGGGGGTTTAGGAGCAAAGGTTTGGAAAGTATTCTGAAACTTTGCTGTCCAGTATTTATTTTTCCTGGGAGACATAAATCTGGAAATGATATAATTGGCATTATAAAAAATATAAATAAACATTTGTATTTCCTGTATTAGGGTTTATTGTATATTTAGGTTTATGCATTTAGGTTGATTTTGGAATTGTTACTGATGTCGTCAGTAGGTAACAGTGTCACACCGTAGTCAAACTCCAGTACTGTCTTCTTATAATATTATTAAAAATACAAAGTAATGATATGCGTGGAGTAACCTTGTGTGCTAGTACCTTGCGTGGTGAGTGTATTTTTAATTAAAGAAAATGTGAAAGCGTAGACATAGTATTCATGGTAAAAACTACGTTATAAAGACGTGTAGCAAAACCACGTGTGATAATGTCATACAACCCTCAGGGAGCCAGCCAAGATGTGCAAACACCCATTTACACATTACAAAGGGCGCATTTACATTACAAAGTCAAGTAAGAGACTGCCACGGTCTGGGGGTTGAGTCTATAGCCCCGTGGTACAGAGAGCAAATCCAGCAGGTCTGCTAGGCCTGATACCTTCGCAGAAGTCAGTGTGGGACTGGGGCACCCAGGCACCCCACTCTCTGATCACAGCTTCCAGCTCGGAACTATTTTTGCGCTGGTTCGTACTATCTACAATAAAACAGCAGAATGAGCTCTTTAGAATGTTAAAGTACATATAAAAATGCACCCAAATTCACATGTATACCTCATGATGGTACTTCAAAGGAAAAAATGATGATAAGCACAGGTTTTTTATAATGTACTAAGAGCTACTCTTCAAATAAATAGTTAATGCACGGGCCTAATTACGAGTTTTATTTATTTTAAAGATGGAATAGTGTTACATTTATGGATTTGGTCGCAGTTTTCTTTTTCCTGCAATATATCAACAGAATAAGACAGGGTACCACCTCATTTTCTAAGAAGTGAGGTATTGCTAGATTTATTAAATTAACTGATTGTCGCAATCAGCAGCACTGCATTGTATAATGGTAAAAAAAATTGCAGCACCATGAGTGACGTAGCCAATGTGTCGCTGGCCTTAGTGCAAGAAACAGAATGGGACCCCTGACTTCTATGTGAATAATAAAATACAGCAATAATCAGGTCTCAGTATGCCCCTCCGGCCACTAGGCCCCAGTGCCTTTGCACCTGATGCACCAATGGAAGCTACACCCCTGCATATCATATATAGTAAGAGTCAGGTGGTGATGTCACAATAAGCGTTTATACCGAAACGTTGTGTTAGCCAGAGGCTAAACTTTGTGCAACAGGGTAAAGGCAAGGTATCATTTTCTTGGTCAAAATCTGGTACAAGGTACATCATCGCCTACAAATCTAACTTAAAAGGGAATCGTCCAAAAATAACTTGCAAAGAATGAATTGTGTATATCGGTTGCATCACAAAGCACTGTCTGCATAGCGTGAATGCTTGCACAATTGTAAGGTAATTCTTGCTCAAAGCTGACTGTTTAGTTCCCAGCCACAAAGTATCTGCCTTAAAGATAAGACCTCCTCCCATTTCCTGACATATAGCAATAGGTGGAGAAGACTAATACAGCCCTATCCTAAACATGTCATGAGACATCAACTGCTTAGCACAGATCTTTTAGGACTCAGATGTTTATGCTGAAGAAAGAAAGGCCAGGTAAAATATTTGTTTTTAGTTTCTGAAGAAGGGTCTGAATAAAATCAGCACATGCGATGAACAATGAAGGTGTAAATGGGTCTGACTGCACAACTATGCCTTCATTGTGGATCTTCCACCAATAATTCTAAGTTGGGAAACAATGCCATGCACTTTTATCATACTTCAGCATGACAGTTTACAAGTCGTTTGTTTAAGAAATCATCACTCTTCGGCGGAAGGTATGTAGAGGATATCCTGTATTAAAATAGAGCAGGTCGGAACACATCCATTTAAGATCACGGCTAACGGCAATCTGCCGCACATGTTCTCGATTCCTCCCCACCATTCCACCCACACAGTTCTATAACAAGCCGCGTGCAAGTGTAATGCACGCGCTATAAATACCACCTGAAGAAAATCAGCACATGCGATGAACAATGAAGGTATTAATGGGTCTGACTGCACAAGTATGCCTTCATTGTGTATCTTCCACCAGTAATTCTAAGTTGGGACACAACGCCATGCACTTTTATTATACTTCAGCATGACAGTTTACAAGTTGTTTGTTGAAGACATATTTGTCACTTAAAATACCTCCCCCTTTCTTTGGTCAGGAGCCAGGGCTCGGTTAGATACACCAGTAAGGGCACAGGTGCCCCATGAGGCATTATGCAATTACTTGGTTCTTAAAGAATCCACCTGGGGGGCTAAAAATGGACAAAGTCAGCTTTCCTGACAGTTCTGTCCCCAAGATGCGAATGGCTTTCCACTGCTCGAGTACGCATGTCACATTTTTAGTAACATTGTAGCCGTTTGAACCAGAAATCATTTTTTGATAAAATTCACAGTTTATGCAGCAGATAATGAATGTGGCAAATCAACAATTATGCAGAAAATACCTCAGCTGCAGAATCACATAATTTCAGTGGCACTACCATTAGTGAAATGGTGACAAAGTGCACCCTGAAAAAAAGTGTGGCATCACAGCTGTCTGTACACTAGTTTTGTAAGAATTTGTTGATGTTTTGGAAAGTGGTATACAGTTAATTTTCCGCTTTCTGAACCAGACAGGAAGATGTATTCAATGAAAATATATCCTTAAAGCAGAAGCCAGATTGTAGCCCTCTGCTCAGCTCAAAACGCAGTCCTGTACCACCTGAGACTGCAGGCATGTACATAGCCGAGACTGTAGTCATGTGTCCAGCTGAGACTTGTCCAGTTCCTACTCCAGTGCAGCCCTGAGTCCAGCTGAGATTAGAGATCTGGGATCAAGACTGCAGCCCTGTGCCCAGCTCTGGCCCTATGTCCTGCTGAATTGCAGATCTATACCAGCTTCTGGAAAGGACAAGCCACCCTAACTCTTGGGCTTGGCAAAGATAAAGCAAGCCTGTGCGCTCAGAGATCCCATAGCAGAAAAAGATCTAGAATCCTTCCTGGAGGTGAACTGATGATGTACTGGAGCGTAATCTGTATCTGACTGCGACGCTCGGGTTCTATCTTCCTCTGCTGGAGACACAGAGTAGAAGGTTCTCCCTTTATAAAGCCCCTGTAAGCTCCGCCCGCTGAGCCACGCCCCGTCCACCCTCGAAGTAGGTAAAGGAATTCCCGCCTTTTACCAGGATGATGGACAGCTTTCCAAAACGACCCCAATGCGTTTACCGCCGATTCCGGTGGTGCGTTGTTGATGCTCAGAAGCACGAGGACATCTCCACAAAGACGCACTAGTAACAATCATATTGCCAAAGGAACACAAGGTTGCTGGAGACGTTTACCCCGTGGCCCATCACGTACCCTTAGTGTACAATATAAACGGGGCGTATAAAACATGCTAGGTTATGCTTACTGACATACTCGTAGAAAATACTCTGGTTGGGTAGGCCACGATGCTCTTTTTACAGAAACTAAACCTCAAAGGAAGCACTTACAAATATAATCGTAGCAGGTGCCGCAGTTGAAGCTCAGCTTCTGGAAAGGACAAGCCACCCTAACTCTTGGGCTTGGCAAAGATAAAGCAAGGCTGTGTGCTCAGAGATCCCATAGCAGAAAAAGATCTAGAATCCATCCTGGAGGTGAACTGATGATGTACTGGAGCGTAATCTGTATCTGACTGTGACGCGCGGGTTCTATCTTCCTCTGCTGGAGACACAGAGTAGAAGGTTCGCCCTTTATAAAGCACCTGTAAGCTCCGCCCGCTGAGCCACGCCCCGTCCACCCTCGAAGTAGGTAAAGGAATTCCCGCCTTTTACCACGATGATGGACAGCTTTCCAAAACGACCCCACTGCGTTTACCGCCGATTCAGGTGGTGCGTTGTTGATGCGCAGAAGCACGAGGACATCTCCACAAAGACGCACTAGTAACAATCACATTGCCAAAGGCACACAAGGTTGCTGGAGACGTTTTACCCCATGGCCCATCACGTACCCTTAGTGTACAATATAAACGGGCGTATAAAACATGCTAGGTAACGCCTACTGACATACTCGTGGAAAGTACTCCGGTTGGGTAGACCACGATGCTCATTTTACAGAAACTAAACGTCAAAGGAAGCACTTAGAAATATAAACGTAGCAGGTGCCGCAGTTGAAGCTCAGCTTCTGGAAAGGACAAGCCACCCTAACTCTTGGGCTTGGCAAAGATAAAGCAAGCCTGTGCGCTCAGAGATCCCATAGCAGAAAAAGATCTAGAATCCTTCCTGGAGGTGAACTGATTATGTACTGGAGCGTAATCTGTATCTGACTGTGACGCGCGGGTTCTATCTTCCTCTGCTGGAGACACAGAGTAGAAGGTTCTCCCTTTATAAAGCACCTGTAAGCTCCGCCCGCTGAGCCACGCCCCATCCACCCTCGAAGTAGGTAAAGGAATTCCCGCCTTTTACCAGGATGATGGACAGCTTTCCAAAACGACCCCAATGCGTTTACCGCCGATTCCGGTGGTGCGTTGTTGATGCTCAGAAGCACAAGGACATCTCCACAAAGACGCACTAGTAACAATCACATTGCCAAAGGCACACAAGGTTGCTGGAGACGTTTTTACCCCGTGGCCCATCACGTACCCTTAGTGTACAATATAAACGGGGCGTATAAAACATGCTAGGTTACGCTTACTGACATACTCGTAGAAAATACTCCGGTTGGGTAGACCACGATGCTCATTTTACAGAAACTAAACCTCAAAGGAAGCACTTACAAATATAATCGTAGCAGGTGCCGCAGTTGAAGCTCAGCTTCTGGAAAGGACAAGCCACCCTAACTCTTGGGCTTGGCAAAGATAAAGCAAGCCTGTGCGCTCAGAGATCCCATAGCAGAAAAAGATCTAGAATCCATCCGGGAGGTGAACTGATGATGTACTGGAGCGTAATCTGTATCTGACTGAGACGCGCGGGTTCTATCTTCCTCTGCTGGAGACACAGAGTAGAAGGTTCTCCCTTTATAAAGCACCTGTAAGCTCCGCCCGCTGAGCCACGCCCCGTCCACCCTCGAAGTAGGTAAAGGAATTCCCGCCTTTTACCAGAATGATGGACAGCTTTCCAAAACGACCCCAATGCGTTTACCGCCGATTCCGGTGGTGCGTTGTTGATGCTCAGAAGCACAAGGACATCTCCACAAAGACGCACTAGTAACAATCACATTGCCAAAGGCACACAAGGTTGCTGGAGACGTTTACCCGTGGCCCATCACGTACCCTTAGTGTACAATATAAACGGGGCGTATAAAACATGCTAGGTAACGCTTACTGACATACTGGTAGAAAATACTCCGGTTGGGTAGGCCACGATGCCCATTTTACAGAAACTAAACCAATAACAATAAAATACACACACACTCTTTTAAACCTGTCTGACTAAGTATTTTTTACCCATGATTCTAATTATGTTTTGTATGTGCATATGTGTGTGTATTCATGTGTGTGTGTGTATAAATATATATATATATATGTGTATGTACGTGTATATGTTGTTTCTGTGCCTGGCATGTTTGTAGATCATTGAATGGCTCCTGGGTTTTTTGGGTTGTTATACTAGATATCTATGAATTTCTGCTCTCTTTTTATCACACTTATCTACTCATCACTCTTATGTCATGTCTCTATCAAACTATCCTCCATTCTCACTCGGACTCATCCCAAATCCCTTCGACCACTTTCATCTCCTAAATATCTCTGCCTAAGCTCTTCCCTCCACCTCCACATCTAACTCACCAAACCTCACTCTACCTCTGTGACCTCCCACACAACCCTACTAAATTTTCCTGCATTCATCTCACCCTGCTACTATGCTCTCCCTAACCCTTCCACATCCTCTTTCCCCTCCGCTCCCCTTTTATTCATCTCAAGCCTTTGGATTGAGTAAATGAAGGATAAACTCCCAATTAACACTTCTGGATTTCTTTCCTCCTCCACCCCTCCATTACTCCAGTCAATCTAACTAACAAACTCTCATATCCGCAACTCAAATTAACTCATAATAATACTAAAACTGTACTCCTTATTAAATTATACTAATCCATCACTAATTCTTGTTGGGTACCGGAGTAGCGTGCTACTCATCGAAAAGCGCTTCGACGCCTCGTCAGGGGTAGTAAGCGCTATATAAATATGATTACAATTACAATTACCTCGTTCAGACTTTAGGCCAGAGCTCAGCACAGGCTGCATCCTTATGCCGAGCTGAGAAAGCAAGTCCGTGCCTAGTTGAGACTGCAGGAGTATACTCAGTGAAGATTACAGGACTGTCTCCAACTCATATGTAATGCTTGTTCCCAGCTCTGACCACAAGCCTGTTCCCACCTGCCTGAGACAGAGTTGAGAAATTCTGTGGAGGGCTGAGGACGCTGAGAGACAAGCCAGACGCTGAGAGACAACGTTCAGCAGTTTGACGACGCAGTTTCTGGTTTCCGGTTCTGAGCAGCAGCGGTAGCGGCATCAGCAGCCCCGCCGTAGCTCACCGCTCTCTGCTCTCCGCTCAATGCCAACACTAGCATCAATACCGCAGTCAATACCGCGGTCACCTGCCCGCCACTCGTGACCAGGTGGGACCGGCGGGACCTGCCCAGCAATTCGGGCGGCAGGTTTACAGGTTTTGCAGGTTTTTTGCACGCAGTAGCCCGGTGTGCACACAACAACCGCGCCCCCCCCTCTGCGG
This sequence comes from Pleurodeles waltl, assembly GCF_031143425.1. Lineage (NCBI taxonomy): Eukaryota > Metazoa > Chordata > Amphibia > Caudata > Salamandridae > Pleurodeles > Pleurodeles waltl. The sequence goes on from NC_090445.1 coordinate 551,974,674, forward strand.
ACCCCTGCAGAAGCGGCCCGATCGCGGGTGCGGCTTGCGGGGGGGCATTGGGGTATTAGGGGCTTTGGGGCAATGTTTGGTGGCACAAATCATGGAGGAGAGGAGGCAGACGAAAGGAAGGAGAAACAGCAGATAATGAATGTGGCAAATCAACAATTTTGCAGAAAATACCTCAGCTGCAGAATCACATAATTTCAGTGGCACTACCATTAGTGAAATGGTGACAAAGTGCACCCTGAAAAAAAGTGTGGCATCACAGCTGTCTGTACACTAGTTTTGTAAGAATTTGTTGATGTTTTGGAAAGTGGTATACAGTTAATTTTCCGCTTTCTGAACCAGACAGGAAGATGTATTCAATGAAAAAATATCCTTAAAGCAGAAGCCAGATTGTAGCCCTCTGCTCAGCTCAGAACGCAGTCCTGTACCACCTGAGACTGCAGGCATGTACATAGCCGAGACTGTAGTCATGTGTCCAGCTGAGACTTGTCCAGTTCCTACTCCAGTGCAGCCCTGAGTCCAGCTGAGATTAGAGATCTGGGATCAAGACTGCAGCCCTGTGCCCAGCTCTGGCCCTATGTCCTGCTGAATTGCAGATCTATACCTCGTTCAGACTTTAGGCCAGAGCTCAGCACAGGCTGCATCCTTATGCCGAGCTGAGAAAGCAAGTCCGTGCCTAGTTGAGACTGCAGGAGTATACTCAGTGAAGATTACAGGACTGTCTCCAACTCATATGTAATGCTTGTTCCCAGCTCTGACCACAAGCCTGTTCCCACCTGCCTGAGACAGAGTTGAGAAATTCTGTGGAGGGCTGAGGACGCTGAGAGACAAGCCTGACGCTGAGAGACAACGTTCAGCAGTTTGACGACGCAGTTTCCGGTTTCCGGTTCTGGAGCAGCAGCGGTAGCGGCATCAGCAGCCCCGCCGTAGCTCACCGCTCTCTGCTCTCCGCTCACTGCCAACACTAGCATCAATACCGCAGTCAATACCGCGGTCACCTGCCCGCCACTCGTGACCAGGTGGGACCGGCGGGACCTGCCCAGCAATTCGGGCGGCAGGTTTACAGGTTTTGCAGGTTTTTTGCACGCAGTAGCCCGGCGTGCACGCAACAACCGCGCCCCCACCTCTGCGGACCCCTGCAGAAGCGGCCCGATCGCGGGTGCGGCTTGCGGGGGGCATTGGGGTATTAGGGGCTTTGGGGCAATGTTTGGTGGCACAAATCATGGAGGAGAGGAGGCAGAGGAAAGGAAGGAGAAACACTCCTAGGGGATGTCAGGTCTGGCCTTAGAGCATCACCTATCGGCCTTCTAGGTGGCCGTGAAGAAACCCCCAGCACCAGCAAGCAGCACCAGTACCAGTACCAGTACCAGCACCAGTACCAGCACCAGCACCAGCAAGTGAGCAGGTGAACAAGTGAGCGGCAGAGGACTAAGGGGCAAGAGGCCAAAGGGGGGCAGGAAGGGCAACAAGGCAAGGGAAGGGAAGGGAGGAAGTCCAGGTCCTGGTGCTGCCCGTTCCCGCTGCCAGCCCGTGGAGCACCCCCCCTTCCCCCACCCCTGCTCCACCTTTCGCCCTTGCATCCTGCCCAGGGCTTCCACAGGCAGGAGCAGGAAAGGACCAACAAGGACTGGTAATTCCAGGCTCTGCGCAGGCCCTCCAAAGCTCCAAGTTCCCCAGGGGTACTTCCACTGCACCCTAAGACGTTAATGTTTCTTCTTGGAAAATTAAAAATAGTAAAAGGCATAAAAAGGCACAATAAGGCCTATCTCCCCCGCTTCAACAGCCCGCCAAAATCACCCCGCTCTAAGGCAGCAAAAATCCACCAACCATGAGATCAGTCAAAACACGAGGCAATACTATCAACCGTCCTGCAAAACAAGGAAAAAGAAAAAGGAAAGGAGACCTGACTCTGGACGAAGCAACCCCAAAAAGGAGAACAAGCAGCGAACAGAATCTCCCCCTCCCCGTCCCATGCAGGAGGCATAATCTAACAATTGGCACATGCAGGGGAGGTGACCATAACGCCAGTATGGAAGAAATGATCTGGGAAGAGCCCAGCTTTTGGAAATCAGTGACCCTGCCGGAGGGGGCTCCAGAGCCCACAGTATCCCCCAAGCATCGCAAGATAACCGATTACTTCACTACAGCTGGAGCCTACGCCGCCAGAAAAAGGATCAACTCCCTGGCTGAAACCCAAACAAGTTTTGGGGACATAACCTCATCCAGCCAAGACCGGCAACAGCAAGGAAGCAATGAAAAGAAACTCAGAAAGAAGTCACCTCCCCCTCCTCCTATCGCCAATAGTAGTGATTAGAGAAAATCACCCTATGAAAATAGCCGCATCAAGTATTGACCAGACGCGATACGACCCACTCCTACCCACTACAATCTTAGGCGAAACTCAATCATATGCAATAAATCACTAGATGCCTCTAAGTACCAATGGACTTCTAGTCCAGCCAAGCTACCCATCCTGGACTCAGAACTGGTAGCAATCGCAGAACATTTAGAACAAGAATCTCAGGAAGGTGATCCATTCTGCCAAAGCCTGAAACACCACTCATTTCCAACGTACGAAGGTGAAAAAGAAGAACAGGACCTCTGGGATAATGAACAGGTCCTCACAAGCAGATCAGCAAAGGCAGAAGCAGGGTCAGCCGTACAGAAAGTTCCACACAAAATAACAACAAATAAAGTATTATTAAGTGGTAACCAAGAGCCCGACTTAAAGACACCAGCCCAAGTGGCAGTCAGGTCAGAAGAAATGTGGGCCGCAATCCTAAATTCAATGCAAGCAACGGTCTTGGTGCTTCAATTTCACTCAAATAAAATGGACATTCAAGTCGACTTGCTAAATACCCTGGCAGTATTTGTCTCTGGGATTGACAATAAATTGAAAAAAATTAAACGCACTTATAGCAAGGGCGCAGTCAATCACTCTAATGATTTTACAATTTGTTCCTGTAAGGAGGTAGTAGAAAAGATATCCCAACTACCGCAAATCCTAGAGGGAACACTCCAAGAAATCTGCTCCACCCAGAAGGTTGAAGATACTTGCACTAAACCACTCGCCACCAAGCTAAAATCTACTCCGAGGGAGCTGAAACAGGAGGAGCAGCAGCCCGATTCCTCTCTAGCACCTGTCTCATCAACCACAAGCAAGGAGAGAAAATCGTCTGACAGTCGCCAACTAGCAAGTGCTAGTATGGAACCCATGGAGAATCATACTCCGCTACAGTCCATCAATAAGACCAGGAACCCTGAGCCTCCCACAACCTGGATCCTTTCAAAAAGAGAACTAAAGCGGGCAAGGAATGGAAGGAAGTCCGCACAATTACATCATCCAATTGCCATAAAAAGCACTGATACCAGCCTAAAGGAATCACCTAAGGACCATGCAACATCAAATGGAGGGTATAATAAAGACATTACTGCCCACATAAGTACAAGCTCCAATACAATAGTAGATGTGATAACAATCCCCTGCTCAGCAGGCAACACCCAGTCAACAATGTCCCCCCAGAGGTCACCGGCAGCAATTGGCTCAACAACAAACTTAAGACCAAGCCCCACAAGGAGCCACCAGAGTATAAAACCAAAAGCCATCACGCCTGCACTGCACCCCCAACTAACATGAGCCACTGTGGGCAGCAAGAGACACAAGCCTGTTACTGGTCAGTGGGAAGACGGTTATAGGGAACAAAACCAGCATATAGAGCAACACCAGCCACTTATATCAGACACGAATGCCCAGGAGTTCACTCGCCAGTTATTGTGGATTCCAGAATACATCTCCAGGTCCCCCACAGATATTCTCAATCACTGTTCTATTCTAAGAATCATAAAGCCCTACCGGATCTTCAGTCTGTAGCCTCAGAGGATCATGCAGCAATAAAATTAATCCAAGCAAGAGGCAACCAACACACGGACCCAACACTCACCATCTTCTCTTCACCAGATATCCCAAAGCAGATCATGAAAAGAAAGGACCTATTGAAAGCCTGGGGCATTGAGGTGACCATCTACAAAGAAGAGCGCTATACAACTCTGCTGCTAGCCTCACAATCCTTGGGAAATCCCAAAGGTGCATGGTCAGTTTTGAAAGGAGTACATCAAGCCGGCAGGCCCATTGAAGAAAAGTCCAGTGAGAAATGCCCACCTAAGCACCCGCTGACAGTCCAGATATGGAGAGAAGAAGGAAGGGAAAGAGTGGTTTTGGGTCAACAAATGTATGTAGAAAGGGAATGGGCAGCGACAAACTTACCACCAAGACTGATGGACAAAAATTGAATAGGTAAGGATCAAACCGTACACAGCATATTATCCATTTGCTCTTGGAACCTCGGTGGCCTACGGGCAAAACTGGAGGATCCTGCAGTAATCGTTTTTTTCAGTACCTTCGACATTTTACTCCTACAGTAATCCTGGGCAATGGAATCAATACCGATAATCGGATTCTTGGAATACCTTAGCCCAGCAACAAAAACCAATAGGCCCGGAAGGCCGAAGGGAGTCCTAGCCACCTACATTAGTACGAGCCTTTTGGTAAAAATCTCTGAGCATAAGGAGGAAGACCAACCCTTTCAATTACTCTGGCTGGACAATTGGGGGAAAACTACACAGGAACCATTGATTCTGGTTAACATATACATCAATCCAAAAAAAAAAAAAATTGAAGCAAACAAATTGCTAACGCAACTGTTAAGGATAAAAAGCACAGTAAAATCGGCATTCTGGCTAATGTCGGGCGACTTCAATCTTGGCTTATTTAACAACCCCAGTGAGGACCACATTCAAACAGTGGCAAGAATGCCCAGCCAAACCCTCCCAACCAAATGCAGGAAAGATAAAATAGTGGAGAGTTTTATACGCACCTGTGAATCAGTAGGCCTCTTCGTGCTAAACGGACGGAAGTGCCCCGATATTCCACCAGCATGAACAAGATTCTCCGGGAAATCGGTCTCCTATCTAGATTACACCCTGGTGTCCCCTGCTCTATATAAGTTAGTAAACACCTTTACCATCATGGACCACACGGAAAGTGATCATAAGCCACAGGTATTCGGGATCTGTGCATCACCACAAAATCAGGAGAAAGCGGTAGTCCTAACCGGGGCATTGGGCACCGAAAACCTAAAGCAACTCAAATGGTCTTCTGACACCATTGAAAGCCAGGCAGATGAGGCCCTACAAAAGCTAGAGTCAATGGCCACAAAGCTGACAACAGTTTGGGAGGCGTTTGCCACCGACCTCGTAAAAAAAGATTCCTTAAACAACACGAGAAAGGGAGCACCATTGAAACACCTCCAAAGTTCACTCTTACCGCTGTCAGTGCGCAAAAGGAAAGCAGCGGTAGGTGAACTGTTAAGGTCACTGCGTAAAAGTCCAGATAATGGATCAATATTGACCGAGTTGAAAGAGCAAAGGAAATGGTACAAAAGGGATCTATGGACCTTTAAAAAAGGCCAACAGGAGGCCCTGTGGGCCAAACTACATTTCACGATCAAAACATCTGACTCCAAAAGATTTTGGAAAATCATCAACACAATAGACAATGGTGCAAAAGCAGGCAATAATGCAAATATAGCAGAGGAAGTATGGGTATCCCATTTAAAGTCCCATCTAAAAGAACTGCCCATCGAAGAAGGCCCTCAAATTCAGGGGCATAAGATTGGCTGGGAATCCAACATCCCTGATCCTTTGAAATTTACGGCACCAGAACTGATAAAAATCATTAGAAAGTCACGAACGGACTGCGCCCACAGCCCTAATGGCTTACCCCAAGCATTATTCAAACAAGAAACGGAAAGGTGGGCCAATTTCCTGGCTGCAATGTTCAACGATGTGCTCACAACAGGCAACGTCCCGCCACCTTGGAAAGGCTCAATAATCCACCCCATAGATAAGGGTGGGAGCGCGCTCTCCCCAAGTAACTACAGACTAATCAGCCTTTTAGACGTTGACCTCAATTACTTTTCCTGCTGTGTGCTAACTCACTTAGAAGCCTAGATCACAGATAACAACATTTTACCCCTTAACCAAACCGGCTTCACTAAGCACCAAGGAACATTAACAAACCTTATGGGGCTAGGTCTGATCATAAATAGAGCAAAAGCAAAAGGGATTCCAACCTATTTATGTTTTGTGGACTTTAAAGCTGCTTTTGACTGTGTCTCCCGCAGCAAATTGTGGGCTAAGTTACTACTGTGGGGGCTGCCACATTCTATTTTAAATACCATCAAAATTATATACTCTGATACTTGGGTGAAGGTGAAATTGGGGGAAGGCTCTCACCTATCCAGTGCAGTCAAAACAACAGTGGGTGTGAAGCAAGCCTGTATATTGGCCCCAACACTGTTCAACCTGTACATAGCAGATCTCCCCACTAAGTTAAATGGTCATTCCTCCCACTCTCCCTCACTGGGCGGTCAATGAATATCCAATCTGCTATATGCAGACGACCTACTACTAATCAGCAATTCCAGAATAGGCATGCAGAAATTGTTAAAGGCATTAGAAGAATACTCAGGATCTAATGATTTAGAAATCAATCATAAAAAGTCTGAAATGATTATCTTAAACCACAGGCCAACCAGCCGAGGTAAATGGCACATGAATGGGAAACCCCTAGAGGAAGTAACATCATATAGATACCTAGGATTTGTGGTGGACGCCAGAGGTAATTACTCGCCACAAAAAGAAGCAATAAAAAGTAAGATGCAGGCCCTCACTTACGCCTTTTGTAAGCTAGCAAATTCAACCTGCGGTCAAGCTCTGAACACATTACCAGCTGTAATGAGGGCAAAACTACTCCCGACAATCACCTATGGGACCGAAATAATGATGGCGATGGAAGTAGGGCTGCTGGATAAGCTTCTGACAAAAACATATAAGTGCGTGTTTCGGCTCCCTGGGCGGGCCTTGCCAGCCCAGGTCAGACTGGAATTCATGCTGGTCAAACAGTCATTAGCCCGACCCGCGGCATACATTAAATGCTGCTACAAACTGAGCTGTGCATTAAAAGGGTCCTTAGCCTATCTAGTCTGGCAGGAAATTATCCTAGAAAGAGGGAGCTGCAACTACATAAGGCATCTAGAAAAAAGTAAGAGTCTTTTGAACTTAGATGAGGTATGGGATCGGTCTCTACCCATCCCCTCGTTCAATAAAGCTGTGAATAAAGCAAGCAAACTACAGAGCTGGCTAGAAGATAGGGACTTGCTGACCAAAAGGGAGCATAGTTGGTTGATCCTTAACTCCTACAAAACATTTAAAGAATCACTACTTATGGCTGGCTCCTACTCACGGAAAATAAAGCATTCCTTTCTCAGACTTAGGCTGGGTGAAGTCCCAACGTTAGACCTCTTGCCAAAATGGAAAAAGGAGAGGCAAGTAGGTCCCCAGGAGTGCCGTCTCTGTCATCTAGCAGAAGAAAACTTGGTGCACGTGGTCTGCATTTGTCCAGCGTTGGCGGTTGAAAGGAGACTCTTGTTGAAAAAAGAACTAAACAGTTTAAGAATTAGATCCTGCAGACAAGCACTAATTGCAGCTTTTAACCCTCAAAACACAATATTGAACATTAGGCTGGCTCAATTTTTGGAAATGTTCTCTCTCAAAATCACAGCCTCTCGAAATTACCAAGCCATAGGGAGGGTAGAAACTATAGCAAAATCCCTATAGCCCACTCGGAATATATAAAAGAAGGGAAGGCTTCGAGGTAGTTGATTCGGGTTGCTGAGCAGGTTGGTAATAAAGTCTGGTACTAACAATTAGACTTAAGTAGGGGCAAACATAATCAACAGAAGATCTCTCCCCAATTTGTCAAATTTTTTAAAAATGTCACATTGGTCTATTTCTATTCTCTTCTACATTTCAATCTGGAAGAAAATGTTCATATATAATTTCATTTAAACACAGGACCTTTTAAGCTATATTTGCCTCATCTATACTAAGTTTGTTTTGTTGCCCTATCAATATTAATGTCATATAGCATTAGTAAGTTCTTTAAAAAAACAAAAAACAAAAAACTAATTTTACTAATTTTACGTGGAATTAAATTCTATATATTTTTTCATTAAGATCTGTAATTGCCTTATTGCACTAATATTGCTCTTTTAAACTTTTATGTGGAAGGAAAAGTTTTATGGTTTTAATTAACTAATAAACTTGTGTGTTATTCATTATCCTTTTTTTAACCTGCCTGCAGTGCTCAGCCCAACTGAAACTGCAGCAATGCCTACCTGAGACTGAACTCCTGTAGCCAGCTGAAACAGCAGTCTTGTGACCAGTTTAGAGGGGAGGCCTGGCCCAGGTGAACCGTACCCAGCTGAGACTGCAGCCATGGCCCCGGGTCGAACAGCAGCCCTGTGTCTTGGCCTGCAGACCACTGTCAGGCTCAGACTGCAGTTCTGTGTGAAACTCATACCTGAGCCCTCAGGAATCAAAAGTTAAACACAGTTAAAAAATGTGTGATGAATTGCCGGTTCTGTGGGGTTGCGAGAACTAACCAATCTGCAGGTCAAGAATACAAAAAGAAAACAAAACTAAACTTGCTGCTCGTACCTTTAATGGAGTAAGCTGAGAGTTTTATAGGGGCATAGCTATCAGCGGTGCTGCAGCTCCAGTGGAACCTTGGCTGAGAGACCTAAGGGCCACGACCAACCCTGACTATTTCAGTCCTGTACTGCCCAAGAAGGGCAATTCCTTACTTGCACTAGGGCACATGGTATCTTTGGTACTCCAGAGTGTAATAATCGGAATTGGCAAGATAGGCTCAATCACAGTTACATGGCGTCAATTTAATCAACATGTAGCCTCTTATTGGAATTTTAAACTGAGAGCCATGTCAACCACAAAAGACCAAGTACTCCAATAGCAGGTGCTTACGTTGAACATTTTCCTTATTTTGCGTTCTGAAGCTTGTAGTTCTAAATTAGCAATCAAAAAAGCTACAAGGTCTAGAATGTAAAGGAAAGAACCAAGAAGTTTAAGTCCGCAGCGTTTAACCTTTTTGATGCGGGCGTCGGCCACTGGCCGACGCCCACACACCCTCTCTGGTGCGGGTCACGACGAGTGGCCGACACCAGGAAGACGCACCCGAGGATTTTTTTTTTTTTTAACCTTCCCCCGGGAGACACAGAAGCTTCCGTGTCTCCCCCCACCCGCCCCTTTGTGACGTCAGCACAGCTGTGCTGCGATCGGGGGCCAGGAAACAGTTTCAGAAGGCCTCGTAAGAAAGGGGAGAGTCTCCCCTTTCTTACGAGGCCTTCTGAAAGTGTTTCCTGGCCCCCGATCGCAGCACAGCTGCGATTGGGGGCCAGGAAACACCACTAGATGCCAGGGATTTCACTTTGGGGGGGCGGCCCCCTAGGAAAACGGGCCGCCCCCCCGGGCATATTTTTTATTAAAAAAAAAGGTAGGTGCCCCCTGGAAGGGGGGGGCGCGATCGCGCCCCCCCCAGGGGATTTTTTTTTTCTTCCAAAAAGAAAAATACAAAAAAAAAAAAAAAATGACAGGGGGTCGCCCGTGGGCAGGGTGACCCCCTGTGGGTGCAATAGTTTTTTTTTAGATGTTCTAGGGTTTCCCTGGGGAACATTTTGTCCCCCAAGGAAACCATACAACAACTAAAAAAAAAATAGATGTATATATAGATCTATATATATATATCAATGTAGATAGATATATCTATGTACATTGATATATATCTATAGATATATCTATGTAGATAGATATATATATGTATATATATAGAGGAAGATCTATATATATCAATCAAAGATTTATAAAGCGCGCTACTCACCCGTGAGGGTCTCAAGGCACTGGAGAGGGGGACGGGGGGAGGGAAAGGGGCTGGGAGGTTCACTGTTCGAAAAGCCAGGTTTTGAGGCCCTTCCTGAAAAGAAGTAGGTTTTGGGTCTTGTGAAGGTGGGTTGTGAGGGCGTTCCAGGTTTTGGGTGCAAGGTAGGAGAAGGATCTGCCCCCGGTGGTGGTGTGTTTGATGCGGGGGACAGAGGCGAGAGAGAGGTCAGCTGAGCGGACGTTTCGTCTGGGGGTGTGGAAGGTGACTCTCGTTGAGGTAGGCAGGGCCTGTGTTGTGGAGTGATTTGTGTGCGAGGATGAGGATCTTGAAGGTGATCCTTTTGTCAGTGGGGAGCCAGTGGAGGGATTTGAGGTGTGGAGAGATGTGTCGGGGGAGGTCGAGAATGAGTCGTGCTGCTGAGTTCTGGATGCGCGTAGTTTGCGCTTGAGTTTTAGAGTGGTGCCAGCGTAGAGGGCGTTTCCGTAATCAAGCCTGCTGCTGATGAGTGCGTGAGTGACAGTTTTTCTGGTCTCTGTGGGGATCCATTTGAATGTTTTTCAGTATAAGGAGTGTGTAGAAGCATGAGGAGGTGAGAGCGTTGATTTGTTGGGTCATCGAGAGGGAGGAGTCTAGGATGATGCTGAGGTTGCGTGGGTGGTTGGCGGGGGTGGGTGCAGGGCCTAGCGTGGTGGGCCACCATGAGGGGTCCCAGGTGTTTTTGTGTGGGCCAAAGAGGATTATTTCGGTTTTGCTTGAGTTGAGTTTCAGGTGGTTGGCTGTCATATATATATCACTTTTGTCAATAGATGTGTGGTTTCCCTGGGGGGAAAAGGGTCCGACTTGTCTAGTGGCAGTTTTAGTGCCATAAAGAAGCGCAGAAGGTTTATATGCCTACTGCAAAGAGCAAATCTGTATTTTATGTAAATAGCTGAGTACATTAGTAAAGTCAGCCATTACCTGCGCTATAATACCAATGAAATGTATGTGCGGGGTGGAGGGCGGCTATGGAGAGATGAAGGGCACTTTTGCTGGGTGGTAATGAGGGAATCCGAGGAGGAGGGAGTGGGAGCACCAATAATGATTGTTGGACTGGGCGCAGGAGGTGCTAAAGACTGTGACGAATGGTATGTGACAAGGTGTTTTTTGAGTGTCTTGAAAGTACGTGCTGATTGAGGGAAGAAGCGCAGGTAAGGTGGCCTCTACTGTTGCACGTATCTCACACACACCATCGATTTTGTGACCGTCTACATGGGCTAGTGTTTTAGAGCAACAGTTTAGCCAATAGCAGAGATGGCATCTTGATGGATGACTGCTGCCTGCACTCGGGTTATAGAGGACCGCTCTGACATAGGATCAGAGACTGAGACATCAGATACTGAGACAGCATCTGAGGGATAGGACAATGGCGCAGACTCTGGGAGTGATTTTTCAGTCAGAGGAGTCCCATTCGATAACTCCTCTTCCAGTACATTATGAGGGAGGTGATGAGGACAGTCCTGCTGTCCCTTCGCAAGATGTTGGTGCAACTGGGTAATAGTGGGTTAGGCCAACCCAGAGAGCAGGTGAATGCGGCGGCAAGCAGAGAGAGAGAGAGAGTGCTCTCTTGGGAGCTCCCCAATTTAGTTCAGCCCCAAATTCCACCACCCAAATCATATTGTGGAGACATCAAAAGTATCTGTGGCAAAACAAACTGATTTTGTAAGGCAGGCACCTGTGTTTTTGGTCCTGGATTCGGCGACCATATAGAGAAACACACTAAACCCAAACATTTCTGGAAACTAGACATTCGGGGGAGTCCACAGAGGTGTGACTTGTGTGGATTCCCCAAAGTTTTCTTACCCAGAATACCCTGCAAAGCTGAAATGTTGGAAAAAAAACTCATTTTTTATTGCATTTCTGTCACACAAACTACAGGAATATGCTGGGATCCACAACATTCCTACCACCCAGTGACTCCTCACCTGTCCTGATAAAAACACTACCCCACTTGAGTGCCTACACCTAGTGCCTGTGTCAGGAATGGATCACCCCAGGGTCAACAGCTGCCTCACTTAAGGACCAACATTGACCGTTGTTTGATCTATTCCTGTCGCGGGCACCAGGCCTAACCACACAAGTGAGGTATCATATTTATCGGGAGACTTTGGGGAACGCTGGGTGGAAGGAAATTTGTGGCTCCTCTCAGATTCCAGAACTTTCTGTCACGAAATGTGAGGAAAACGTGTTATTTTAGCCACATTTTGAGGTTTGCAAAGGATTCTGGGTAACAGAACCTGATCAGAGCTCCACAAGTCACCTCATCTTGGATTCCCCTGGGTTTCTAGTTTTCAAAAATGTGCTGGTTTGCTAGGTTTCCCCAGGTGCCGGCTGAGCTAGAGGCCAAAATCCACAGGTAGGCACTGTTTTCTATGAAAAAATGTGATGTGTCCACGTTGTGTTTTGGGGCATTTCCTGTCGCAGGCGCCAGGCCTACCCACACAAGTGAGGTATCATTTTTATCGGGAGACTTGGGGGAACGCTGCGTGGAAGGAAATTTGTGGCTCCTCTCAGATTCCAGAACTTTCTGTCACAGAAATGTGAGGAACATGTGTTTTTTTAGCCAAATTTTGAGGTTTGCAAAGGATTCTGGGTAACAGAACCTGGTCAGAGCCCCACAAGTCACCCCATCTTGGATTTCCCTAGGTCTCTAGTTTTCAAAAATGCACAGGTTTGGTAGGTTTCCCTATGTGCGGGCTGAGCTAGAGGCCAAAATCTACAGGTAGGCACTTTGTAAAAAAAAAGCTCTGTATTTTGTCAAAAAATGGGATGTGTCCACGTTGTGTTTTGGGGCATTTCCTGTGGCGGGCGCTAGGCCTACCCACACAAGTGAGGTATCATTTTTATCGGGAGACTTGGGGGAACGCTGGGTGGAAGGAAATTCGTGGCTCCTCTCAGATTCCAAAACTTTCTGTCACCGAAATGTGAGGAAAACTTGTTTTTTTAGCCACTTTTTGAGGTTTGCAAAGGATTCTGGGTAACAGAACCTGGTCAGAGCCCCACAAGTCACCCCATCATGGATTCCCCTAGGTCTCTAGTTTTCAAAAATGCACAGGTTTGGTAGGTTTCCCTATGTGCCGGCTGAGCTAGAGGCCAAAATCTACAGGTAGGCACTTTTCAAAAAACAGCTCTGTATTTTGTCAAAAAATGGGATGTGTCCACGTTGTGTTTTGGGGCATTTCCTGTGGCGGGCGCTAGGCCTACCCACACAAGTGAGGTATAATTTTTATCGGGAGACTTGGGGGAACGCTGGGTGGAAGGAAATTTGTGGCTCCTCTCAGATTCCAGAACTTTCTGTCACCGAAATGTGAGGAAAACTTGTTTTTTTAGCCACTTTTTGAGGTTTGCAAAGGATTCTGGGTAACAGAACCTGGTCAGAGCTCCACAAGTCACCCCTTCTTGGATTCCCCTAGGTCTCTAGTTTTCAAAAATGCACAGGTTTGGTAGGTTTCCCTATGTGCCGGCCTAGCTAGAGACCAAAATCTACAGGTAGGCACTTTGCAAAAAACAGCTCTGTGTTTTGTCAAAAAATGGGATGTGTCCACGTTGTGTTTTGGGGCATTTCCTGTCGCGGGCGCTAGGCCTACCCACACAAGAGAGGTATCATTTTTAACGGGAGACTTGGGGGAACATAGAATAGCAAAACAAGTGTTATTGCCCCTTATCTTTCTCTAAATTTTTTCCTTCCAAATATAAGAGAGTGTGTAAAAAAGACGTCTATTTGAGAAATGCCCTGCAATTCACATGCTAGTATGGGCACCTCGGAATTCAGAGATGTGCAAATAACCACTGCTCCTCAAAACCTTATCTTGATCCCATTTTAGAAATGCAAAGGTTTTCTTGATACCTCTTTTTCACTCTTCATATTTCAGCAAATGAATTGCTGTATACCCAGTATAGAATGAAAACCAACTGAAGGGTGCAGCTCATTTATTGGCTCTGGGTACCTAGGGTTCTTGATGTACCTACAAGCCCTTTATATCCCCGCAACCAGAAGAGTCCAGCAGACAAAACGGTATATTGCTTTCAGAAATCTGACATCGCAGGAAAAAGTTACAGAGTAAAACATAAAGAAAAATGGCTGTTGTTTTCAGCTCAATTTCAATATTTTTTTATTTCATCTGTTATTTTCTGTAGGAAAACCTTGTAGGATCTACACAAATGACCCCTTGCTGAATTCAGAATTTTGTCTAGTTTTCAGAAATGTTTAGCTTTCCGGGATCCAGCATTGGTTTCATACCCATTCCTGTCACTAACTGGAAGGAGGTTGAAAGCACCAAAAATAGTAAAAATGGGGTATGTCCCAGTAAAATGCCAAATTTGTGTTGGAAAATGTGGTTTTCTGATTCAAGTCTGCCCGTTCCTGAAAGGTGGGAAGATAGTGATTTCAGCACCAGAAACCCTTTGTTGATGGCATTTTCAGGGAAAAAACCACAAGCCTTCTTCGGCAGCCCTTTTTTCCCATTTGTTTGGAAAAAACGAAATTTTCACTTTATTTTGGCTATTTTCTTGGTCTCCTCCAAGGGAAACCACAAACTCTGGGTACCATTAGAATCCCTAGGATGTTGGAAAAAATGGACGCAAATTTGGCGTGGTTAGCTTATGTGGACAAAAAGTTATGAAGCCCTAAGCGCGAACTACCCCAAATAGCCAAAAAAGGGCTCAGCACTGGGGGGGAAAAGGCCCAGCAGCTAAGGGGTTAAGGGCCAATCTTCCTCTTTAAAAGGAAACCAGCACCCTGAAAGCATTTCTGCAGCAAATAATGTACCATGTTTTCTCCAAAATAAAATCATGGAAAAAATCAAAATTGCATCAAAACGTGTATGCTTTTCAAAAATATAATCCTGCTAATTCATGAGATGGGATTGTATTTTACTAACACATTTGAAATGTAATATTTTGTGTTTTCAATGGAAGCACTTGTAGATATTTTCTTTAATTTCCTAAAAATAACTTACTGTCGATTTTTAGAATAGATTTTCAAGTGAGCGTGTTAATGTGCTGAAATGCCCCTTCTCACAGATTTGAGAATCGAAGCTCCCTCTCCAGTCGGTGCAGACCTGGGAGCATTTCAGAACGTTTCTTCTTCCCAAAGCAAATAATATATTTCTGTGCTGCACCCTCTGTAATGCCCCTCTGTAGATCTGTAAGGCAGGGGCTTCTTTTGTCACGCCTGTAGATGCCGGACAGGTGTGAATGGGCGCTAGCCCAGGCGCTCTCCATGAAAAGGGCCTAGACCTTGGCACTCCTTGCTCCAGCCGAACCCTCCCGTTCTCCCCCTCACAAGTGTGTGTAGGTGAACTGCAGGTGAAGTGATTTCACATTTCAGAAAACTGGAGTCGCCTGGACAAAAGCAGGGCACACAAGCATAACATCATGGGAGGTTCTGCAGTGATACATTGACTTATAAGAAAAAGCCCAGCCTGCTTCTGGAGCAATGTCATACAAAATGGATTTATATAGCAATTCAACGTGAAAACTGTTTATCCCCATAGAAGCAGTGACAATATCACTAATCCTGCCTTAAATAGGTGTTCATGCACAAATGCAGACGACAGGCCATTGTTTATTTATTTAGTCATTTATTTATTTATTTGCAGGATCTCTTAAAATAAATGCTCACATTTTTCTCAAAATAACCTCTTACAAGAGCACTCCCTGTGCAGCATTTCCAAAAACTCTTTCAGTGGATCATTGTTCTACATGGAATTGTTTTCTGTCAGGGTGTTAATCACCTACAATGCATGGAAAAGTATCTCAGCGCTACTCTCTATGCAATTTATACATGTAACTGGGTCTATCTTTTAGAAATATAAATGCAGGAAATTGGTGGGGGGATTGGGGAGTATTAAATGGTTTGGTCATGTGACCTCACCATGTAATACACTTACCAACCCTTTTAGGATCCTTGGGTGTCGTTTGTCAAACCTCCAGCTCAACTCTAGGTAGCTGTGGCTCTAAGCAGCAAGGCTTGTACAAAGCAACAAGAGTAAAGCATTTAAACAGCACCAAAACAATTGAAGAAGAAATCAACAACACACCAAAGACATCCAACACCAATTCATAAATATAAACTGTATTTTTATGTATTTTTAGACACCATAACAAAAAAGATCCACCAGAGGGTTCCAGAGATATTGAATTTACAGTGTGTAGCAAATCAGGTTATTTCACTCCACCATGAAAAATAACTGGCAAGTTCATAAAAACGTTTGACTTGTTGGAATGCGATCACTTAGTCAGTTTAGGTGACCAACTCCAGCAGGGAGCCATTCAGGGAGACAGGCATGGTCCTCCAAAACTGTTACCTTAACAGGGGAAGCGGTCATCAGTCAGTTACAGGCACATTTATCTTATGTAGAGCTTTCCTGTAGAAGTGTCGCTGATGCAAGCTATGAAGGATGCTGAAGATGCTCAAAGGATGCTGTGGATGCGCTGCAGTTGACAGGAGTCTTGGTGTGGCTACTCCTCGGTCGACAAATGGGGTGAGGCAGTCCTGGTCACCATGTCGACGTTCATCAAAGTCCTCTTGGTGTTTACAGAAGTCCGGTTAGCACTTGACTACTGGTCTTCCAGTTTAATAGTCACAGACCAACCTCTTCCTGGGTTGATAACTCATCCTCTGGGGTTCACAGCTCCACCTGAGTGACAGTCCCAGGGTCAGTGAATTTGGTGCATCAGGTCTTGGTCCGTAGTGCTGCACGGCAACAGTTAGTGATGGTTTGAAGACTTTGGGCTACCAACTTACCACAGCAGGCCTCTCAGCTGTTGTATCCCTGTCCTGCAGACAGGAGACCAGCTCACTGATTGCTGAAGTCTCTTGGCATTTTCTGGGCTCTGGAGATGGCTTTTCCTCAAGCAGGACACAACAGGCACAGTTCCTGGCCTTTGCCAGCCACCAGGTTCAGTAGGTACAGTCCATGCCAGTAAAGCCTCTCTTTGCTGGTTCCATGGTGCAGCAGGGTAGTCCTCATTTGGTCCTACTTCTGGGCCAGTCAAGATCTGAGTTCAGGGTATCAGGGATGCTCTTCTTATGCTCAGAAAATGCCCTCAGAGCAAGATGTGGCCAGTAGCCAATGGGCTACCAGGATCCTTCACATCTAATGACCACTTCCTACAAAGTGTTACATCTTGGCATCCCAGGATGCACCTTTCTAACCAATATGTCAGGACCCCTGCCCCGGCATGTGGAACTCCCTAGCCCTACCCAGAGGCGTGGCTACCAAAGGAGACAAAATGCCCCTGAAAAACTAGTTTGGTAACTGGTTTCTTTTTTTCTGTGCCAAGAGCCAGCCTATCTGTCTGAACAATTGAGCAGCCTCCCAAGTGTTACTAGTTTGCCTTTCAAAGGGGGCTTTTCCTTTAAAGCTCGCCTTTTGGGCCAACCCTTGTGTGGCTTCGCACAGGAGGGAGGTGACACATTCTTCCAGAGCAGGCCCCTATTGAATTATTTCCTGAGAGTCATTAGCATGTCTCCCCAGGAGGCTACAGGATCCTGTGCGCAACCAGTATGGGCACAGGAGACTGAAGGCAACAAAGTGGCAAGTGTTGCATTAATTTCGACCTAATAATAAAGTCAGGCCTAATGCAACAAGTTGTTTGATGCCTTGGATGACCTACTTTGGTCACACCATTCCAGAGTTAACACAGCTGAGGATGTCAGCGTGTAACTCTGCACTTGACAATTGTGCGACTACACTTTTCCATAGTAATCAATCGATCAATCAGTCAAGATTCATAAAGCACGGCAAATCACACATGGGGGTCTCAAGGCACTAGAGTTGCTACCTGTGTCGCGGTGCTCTGTTCATTTGAACAGCCATGTCTTGAGTCCTATTCTAATTTCCCAGAGGAATGCGGCATACCTGGGGTGCGGGGAAAGGTCGTTTGAGGGTTTGTTCGCCAGGGGAGAGAAGGAGCATCCTCCGATTTTCGATCAGCAGATTCGGGGGGGCATCTGCAAAGAAAAGTGAGGCTGATCCCAGGTGTCTGGTTGGTTGGTGGAAGGTCATTTGTTTGTTGATGTTTGCGGTTCCTACATTGTGCTGGACTTTGTATGTGTTGGTCAGCATCTCTTCTGGATCGGGAGCCAGTGTAGCTTTTTGATGTGTGGGAGGTATGAGTCTGTCTGGGGAGGTCAAGGATGAGTTTTTCAGCTGAACTTTGTATTGTCTGTAGTCTCTTTAGGAGGCATGGTCTGATTCCTATGTAAAGAGTGTTAATGCAGTCTAGCCTTCTGGTGACGAGGGCTTGAGTGACGGCCCTTCTGGTGTTGATTGAGAGACACCAGAAGATCTTACAGACCATGCATGGGGTTTGGAAGCAGGCAGATGAGACTGCATTTACCTGTTTTTGTATATATACCTTGCTGTCCAAGATGATGGCCAGGTTGCGTGCTTGGTCTGTTGGGGCCAGGGAAGTGCTGAGTTCAGCAGACCACTAAGTGTTCTTCCATGGCAAGATGTTGTTCAAAAAGATGAGGACTTCCAACTTGTCTGTGTTGGGCTTGAGACACTTGTCCTTCATCCAGCCAGCCGAGTTCATCATACATCTGTGGAAGTTGGTACTGGTGGTGGAGGGGCATTCTGACAGCAAGGGGAAAGGCTGGGTGTCGTCAGCATAGGAGATGTGAGTCCATGCAATCAGACGGTGTTGGCCAGGACAGTCATGTATGTGTTGAAGAGGGTGGGGCTGAGGGTTGATCCTTGTAGGACGTCGCAGAGGATCTCCTTGGGTTCTGTGTGTTCTTCCTCTGAGGTATGAGACCATTAATTTGAGGGCATCTCCTTGGAATCTGATTTGGTGGAGTCTGTTAATAAAGATGTGGTGGGAGATCATGTCAAAGGCAGCTGACAGGTCAAGAGGATGAGGGCTGCTGTTTCGCTGCAGTCTAGGAGGGCCCTGATGTCACCAGTAGCTGCGAGCAGGGCTGTCTCAGTGCTGTGGTTGTCTCAGAATCCAGATTGAGAAGGGTCCAAGAGGTTGTAGTGTTCTAAGTGTTTGGTGAGTTGCTTGTCATTTGTTTTTTTGAGAACCTCTGCTGGAAAGGGGAGCAAGGAGATGGGTCGGTAGTTCTTCGTATCCTCTGGATCAGTGGATGGTTTCATCAGGAGGGGCCTCACTTCAGCCTGTTTCCAGTCTTCAGTCTTCAGGGAAGGAGGTTGTGGTGATGGAGCGATCAGAACTTTCTTGAGCTTGTGGCCCATCATCTTGCTACTGAGGTTGAATATGTGGTAGGGACACAGGTCTGAGAGTGCTCTTGAGTGTACTGTGTTCAAGATGCAGATTATGTCTAGGATTGTGAGAGGGTCTCAATGGGTGAGCAGGTGTTTGAGGTTTGTGTTTGTGGGTGAGTAGGTTGATGTTGTCGGTGGAAGGGATTTGGGGTTTGATGTTCTCGTATATGGCAGAGATCTTGTCATAGAAGAAGTCCGCCAGGGTGTAACACATTTCTTGGGAGGGGGTGATGCAGTTCCCAATAGCTAGAGCGTTCTTCTTTGTTTCTCTCAGAAGGCGGTGGTATTAGTTGAGTGCTGTTTTGAAGGTGGTATGGTTTCTGCCTTTTTACTAGTACACCACTTCCTTTCTAGTTGCCAGCAGTTGCGTTTGGAAGATTTTCAGTTCTGTGGTGAACAAGCTTGCTCTCTTGGATGGTACTTTGGGTTAGGCTGGCTTGGTGAGGGCGATTGTGTCAGCTCATTCTGTGATCCACTGGGAGAAGTTCTTCTCAGCCTGTTCTGGGTCGGGTGATGTGTCTGGGAGGTGGGAGTTGAGAGCATTCTTCCACTGGTCTTCTGATACCTTTTTTTAGTTTCTGCATGTGGAGCTGATTGGCATGGTGCCAGTGTTGATAGATCCTGAGATAGTGAGGTGGACGCTGCAGTGGTTGGTCCAAGTGAGCTGTAAGATGTGGTTGTCCTTGACTCTGCTGCTGGATCTAAAAAAGTGGTCAAGTGTGTGTCCTGCAATGTGGGTAGGGTCAGTGACAAGCTGTTAGAGGCCGATGTTGCTCATGCTTCCCAGGAGGTCAGTGTGTTGGTATTGTTGGGATCATCTCAGTGGAAGTCGAGGTCTCCTAGAAAGATGTAGTGCTGAAAGTCGATGGCGATTGGGACAATGAGGTCAGAGATGGCATTGCAGAAACCGGGGCGTGGTCCCAGTGGTCTGTATGCAAGGGTGCCTCTGATGGTGGTTTTTCCATCTGTGTGAAGTTGGAAATTGAGATGCTCCAATATCGGAGTTAGGTCATCGAGGAGGTTGTGCGGCAGATGGTGTCCTTGTAGTTGATGCCAATTCCACCTCTGTGTTTGTTGATTTGGTCCCAGTGTTTTATCTTATAACCTTCAGGTATGACGATGGTGATGTCTGGCGCGGAGGCTGGGTTCTGCCAGGTCTCTGTGAAGAAGACGACATCCGGGATGAGGGATGAGATTGTGTCCCAGATCTCTGTGGCATGGTAGCCAAGCGTTTGTGCATTAAGTAGAATGCACTGGAGTTGTGCTGCAGCACTCTCGAGCAGTGTGGTGGGTGCAGTTGTGTTTGTGGTTTCTCCAGCATTGTTGGTTGCTTCAGTGTTGCAGATGAAGTGGCAGTGCTTGCAGCAGAAAGATCCTCCAGTGGTGCATGGAGATCTGTGGCCGCAGTTGTTGTCGATGTGCCTGGGGTCCTGGGCTCGGAGGTCTGCGAAGGTGTAACTGTATGAGGTGGAAGGACCAGGGTTCTTGGCGCTGGGTGCAGTCCAGACAGGGGCAGATACACTTGCCTTTGGTGCAGGCGGCACGCTTGTTGCGTGCGTCTGCTGTGTAGGCACTCTGTGACCTCTATTAAGTATGTCCTGGGAAGAGGGAAGGGTGCTGGGAGGTGGTAGGTGGGGATAGGCCGGAGGTGGAAAACAGGCAGCAGGAAGGAGCAGCAAATGAGGAAAACAAGGAGAAGAAGTAACACACAAGGGAAAAGCAGGAGAAAGCACTCAGAAAATGGTGAAGGAAGCAACAAGCATTAAAAAAGAGGGAAAAGCAGGGGAAAGCACTCAGAAAATGGGATAAAGGAAGGAAAAATCAGTAAAAAAGATGAGAAAAAAGCAGGAGATCAGAAAACTGGGGGAGGGAAGGAGAAAGCATTAAAAAAAATGAGGTAAAAGCAGGAGAAAGCACTCAAAAACCCAGGGGAAAAGAAGGAGAAAGCCTTAAAAAATGAGGGAAAAGTAGAAGAAAGCACTCCGAAAACAGAGTAGAAGCAAAAGCGATGCAGCAGCACTGGGAGAGCAGGCCTGGGACTGGCAACAAAGTTTACTGATTTTAGTACCAGAACATGTAAAATACATGGTCTGTCTGTGAGATATGATGCACCCTGCATTATTACTCACTAGGCTCGCCATACTGGTGACTCACTCATGTACAAGGGGGAAGTCTGGCTTTGCGATTGCTTTAAATGGCAATGTTATACCAGCAGTTAAACTGCTCTCACAGCCTGCAAATGGTGGCCTACAGGTCTAGTTTTACACGTGTCCCACCCAAGGTGGCAAACCCAGTGTTGCAATCCATGGAGGGGCCCTTTAGCTTAAATGCCCTGGTTACCATTTACTAGGGACATACACATAAGCTAGCTGAGTCAGGAAGGCAGAAGTCAATCCGACATTTCAGTTTAAGGGTAAGGGCACAGGCATTGAAGTCTGGTTAGCAGATGTCAGTGCACTCTCTGATACAAAACACGAGCAGCATCAGTCCAAAAACTTAGGGGTGACCATTCAAAAAACAGGCATTTCCTTACAAGGGGAAATATGTTCTAAGCGTTTTCAGTAGGACTTCGAATCAGGTGTTTTGGGATTCTAAGAGGCATGGAAAGAACACAAATGCAATGTATCAAACAGCAAACATATTTTAAAATGTGTTATAGTTCTCAAACTGTTAAGGAATTTTGCACACTGAAATAAGTTGTGTAGTGTTTAGGATGGCCAGCTTCCCATTATTAATGTCACAGGACATTTTGCACATGTAAAGACGCATTGTGCATGGAAAGACACTGTAGGTGTCCAAGCATCTGCAAGCAGGGGTACTGAGTCACATAACACATTTTTGGGGTTTAATTATAAATTCCCACTTCTAAAACAGGGCATTTTTAGCCAACAGGTTCAGCAGATATAGCTTAGCAGCGATTGAGTTTATTGAGTGCGATTACTATTCATACGGTGGTTGAGTTTTAATCCCTTCACCACCCTTTGGAGTAAGCTTTTGGCTGCTCACCATTGTAACTTTTGAGGAACACGTTCTCTTAAATCCAAAAGGAACAAAAGTGTCTTAAGCTTTGAAATACTGAGTGGTAATAAATATCAGTATCTACCATTCCGACTGGCTAATAACCACCCACTTCCATAGGACCTGGACCAGTGAGTATGTCCTAGTCATGGAAGTAGGATACTTTACATCTACTCTTAGCTTTACAACCTCATCTAAATACGTTAGGAATAAACATTTTATTTTTAGCTGAGCAGGGCCCACAAAACAGTGACATTTCCCTGTGAAGGACAGACCCTTGGCCTGCCCTTCAGAATCACTGCCACCCCAGTCAGGGTCTCTTGGATTAGTTGGAAATGTAGAATCAGGAGATATGGTTTTACCTGTAAGCGTGCAGTTAAAAAAATACAAATACATACTGGTTATTACGAGGGGAGGGGAGATGTATCAAGCCTCATGGCATGTTCACCAACATGTTCACCAACATGCTATATGGTGGTAAATGTGTGGTCAGATTTCCAGGACAGGTCCACAGGATGATATTCATTACACATTCAGGACTGTTTATTAGCAGGTTGCTAGGTTTGAAGTTCAATAGTTGGACTTTGTCCTGAAGCTACATAGTGCAGGACTCATCCCGTTTTGCAGCTTCTCCCCCCCCTTCCACACATAGGCATCCCTTTAAAAAGTTTAAAAAGAGAGAGTTGTTTTGAGAAGGTTGAATGTATTAGTACCCTAAGAGCAGCAATGGATGTCCCATAGTTTTTCTGTGAGGGCAGTGGGACACGTGTCACTATTGCAGAGGAAAGCTGGAAAATGCAAGACTGTTGGCCACCCTAGTGGGTTTCAGCTTTTAAATAAATAGGCCCATCATATTTAGCACAATCCCAGATAGAAAATGTAATTGTGCCCCAGCAATCAGACTAACATTCTCTCAGGACCACGTTTTATGACAGAGCAATCCTTAAATTCACATGAGAATAATGTAGATGTGCACGTGTCAATGCCAGCATGTGGCAGGGCTGCGTGTCTGCCCCTTTCTTTTTAATATAGACATAAGTGATCTGTCTTAAAAGGTTGGTTGTTCAAGATTTCCTCCTATGTTGGACAGGGACATATTTCATCCCTGTTTTGTGCTGATGGTTTCGTACATCTTGCCTGGACTAATGGGGCCTGAAATTCCTGAGGAAAATCGTCTCAATATCAATTTTGAGAAAACAAAAATCTTGTGCTTTGACCACAGTTCTGATAACATCAGTTGGTTTTTAAGCTCCAATAAGTTTGAAATTTTATGGCCTTACCACTATTTGGAGATACAATTTGGGTACAATCTGAGCAAGGGCCCAATGTTCAATGGAAAGTGGAGCTTACTTAATGTCATATCAGGGGGTCTTTCCAGCTTCAAATATAACTTTGGTAGATATTCAGTCTAAGACCTTAAGAAGATCTATTCGGCCAGGGTCAGGCCCAACATTACTTACAGGACAGAGTTTTAGTTCTAGATCGGAAATCTCTGTTTCTTGAACCACTGGTTTAATGCTGTGGAATTTTATGACGATTCAGCCAATCAGGTTTGAAATGCCCATCATGTTGCCCATACATTGTTACCTTGCTGGGCCTCATTAGGCTGGAACAGTTTCAAAATAGTTCCTGGGCAGATATGGAATATTCGTAAAAATTCAAAATTATTTTGGGGGTTTATAGGATTAGAAGTGTTTTTTTCTGGCCAAACCTTCACCAAATCTCAGTTTTGCTGTCTTGCATCTGGATGTTTGCTAGGCAACAGCAGAGCTGGTGCATCTGCAAGGAAGATTCAACTTTGCGATGTGCGCCTATTGCTTTAGTACTCAGCCACCCCTTGTTCCAGAGATGTATTCTAAGACCAAGCTTACTTTTTTTTTTTTTACCTAGGTATCTTAGAATTGCTAGAGACCACTGGGGCTTAGTATGTTGTAGGCAGAGAGGCAAGGCTCTCTTGTCTTTGTGGGGAGATATTAGCCTACCACAATATTACAGAATATAAACATGTGTTAAAACACAGAAGTGCTTCCTGTAAGTGACACAAGGCACCATGTTTTTGAGGTAGTGGAAAATAAGGATTCCGGAGGAGAATGCCAACTAAGAACCCAGTATCCAATGCATGTCAAATCTCTATGAAAAGATTGGGCTTCTTTCCCCTTGTGGTTCATTGCATCACAGCTTCAGTGACTCCGTCACCTACTGAAGGCTCCTTCAGGGACACACTCCAAACAAGCCAAACTGTCAGGCACCTGGTTAGGCACATCACCAGCAATAGATGTCCCAAACCTCAAACATATCCAGGAGTATACTAAGGTGCAGGCATTAGATTTTCAATGCCCCCACCATCAAATCTGACATCAAATGGAAAAGGAGCAGAGCCCCCTTGTCCAAAACTGACCAAGGAATGTCTTCCACATTCTGGTTGATCCCTTGCATAGCACCTACATCCTTCCTAGGTGTGACAGCCTCCCCAACTGCTGACCCCACAACTATGTTTATTGTATTTACCAGGTGCACACACATGAGATTGGTCTCATTAACTTTTTAACCTGCAAAAAGTGTGGGGAATGCCAGATCATGGTTTGATGTAGCCTGTTGTGCCAATGAGGGGTCGGTGAGGGGGCTCCTCTTCTTAACATCCAATGGTAACAGCACAGCCCTGCCTGCATTCACTGCTGATTTGAGAAAGTCCATCTCCAACCCTGCAATTCCTCGAGGTGATGACTTCAGTAAAGACTCAGGGCTACAAGTAATACCAGCTGCACTAGCCTGAAGTTTCTTGAGCCCGAATGGCCTTTTGTGGTTCACTCAGTAAGTCTATGATTGTGTGCTATGCTCCCCCAGCATGATGCTTCCTGAAGAATGGGAGTTGGAAGTAGACATTGTCAGAAATATTGTCTCAGATGCTGATGCTAGTGCTGGTACTGGCTCTAGCTGCTTAGAGCCAATTAGAATGCTTCTGCACCCTTCTCCTAGATGCCTTACTAGGCTGAACCTCAAGCTGAAGCTGCCCCCACTGTTCTTGTGGCCCATACACTTCCTGCCGTTCCTGCTGTGCCTCCTGCTGTACCAAGCACAACTTCTCCTCAGGTCCACACCACTTTGGCTGGCTTTGCTGCAATACCTGGGATGCATGCAAATGGAGGTGCATGTGTGCAAGACTGAGACTGAGTGGGGGTGTGTTTGTGAATGTATGCGGAAGGGTGTGTATGTGAATGTATGTGGAGGGGTGTGTATATGAATGTATGCGTAGGGGTGTGTGTGTGTGTGAATGTATGCCTATTCGGAGGTGGTTGGGGGCATGGATGTTTGCGGAGGGGGTGGGGGTGTGAATTTTTGCAGAGGTGGTGGGAGTATGGATGTTTGCGGATGGGGGTGGGAGTGTGAATGTTTGCAGAGAGGGGTGCGTATGTGTGAGTGGGCGTGTGTGTATGTCAGTGTGAGAGTGGATGGGTGTTAGAATGGATGTGTACAGTTGGGGTTGTTTGGAGGTGTGTGGATGGGTGTAGGGGGTGCCTGCATGTATGTGGACATGTGGGGGTGCATGTGCTGGCAACAGAAATGGGGATTCCTGTTGCTGAGTGCGTAACCGCCAGTGTTTTCATGGTAGGGTGACCGCCGCGGAAAGCCTGGCGGTCTGCAGCCCTGTAATCTGTCCGGCAGGCAGAGGCCTGTGGCCAGGTTGGAGGCGCTCACTGCTGGCTACGTCGGTGGGACTGCACTGATGGGCCAGCTCGCGTTGTGGAGGTTTGGCTGCTGCCAAACTCCACAACTTGTAATGCGGTGGTCTTTACCGCCGGGTTCGCAATGGGAAGACTGCCACAGCGAGGCTGATGGTCTGGTCTAATCAGACCGTCAGCCTCATAATGAGAGCCTATGTGTACTGCACAGTGCAATGTGTGAAACATTAGGAGGAATATACAGATATCTCCTACTGAGAGCCTGCCTCAGGAAGCTGTTACTTTTTGGGGCAACACTCTGTCAAACAATTTTAGTATATGGAGCTTTATGCCAAAAGCAAAGGGTAGTAGTGTGGGAACACCAACGTCCCACCCATTTGGCACGAAGTAGTGCAAAGCAACACATAGCACTACTTGTGTTACTTTCTGGGATACTTTCCATTGCAAAAAAGGTTTGTGATGGAAAGTAAATACTTTTCTCCACTTTGTATGACTTTGCGGTGACACAAAGTGTTGATAAATCTGCCCCAGGGAGTCAGAACATCACTGATGAAATGAACACACTTGGTTTCTCTTAACTAGTAGAGAACCAACCCAAGAAAGTGGACTTTTTCTGAACCTATATTACTCCCTAAAATCTGAGCACTATCTCTTTGACATCCAGCAACTTCCTTGGAGTGACAACAATTTAATTATATTATGTAACAGTACTGAACTAAACAGCAAACCTAAAAACTCCTCTGTCAGTCACAAACTCTTTCCTTGGAGCACTCTGAAAAATATACGTCCTGAAGCTTTTATCCAAATGCTCCTTGAATTACTGGAACCCCTCATAAATATTCAGGGTCACATTCTAGCTCACCTTGAATAAAAACATATCGTCAGTGGAACCTCTAGTCTCCTTCAAAAAGTGGGGCCCTCTGAATACTAACAACTGGTGCACTGAAGATCAGACTGGAATGCACCCTTGACATGAGTAAGTGCACACCTCAGTAAAAAGAGGCATGGTTAGTTCAAAAGGTAGATTTGCTCTATTCAAGCAGCTGATGGCTCTGGAGGTTTGTCCCTTCACTGTTAGCACCAGCCACTAGAGAGTGAGTTGCCTACAGCCTGGTCTGGTTTGTAAGAAAAGCAACAATGTAAAAGGGGAATGTGGTGCTTTACTAGTGAATACATGACATGCCACAATTTAATGCCCCATTTGTTTAGATCCTCTTCAATGTTTCAATTTTTTTGGGCCTTCTATCTGGCATGCAAGTCACAGTAGGCTGTGCTCTTCTTATGGTATATGTTGACTGTACTGTAATAACAACTGTGCTACTTATCTCGAATAAGTAGACTAAACAATTTCTATAAGGAAACAAGTAGGGCTGAAATGAGGTAATCCCGTTGAATACCATATGAAAATCTGAAACACCCCTTACATGAGGCTCCTCTGGCTGCCGTGAACAGTGATGCGTGTACAGGTACAGTACAGTAGGTTGTGCTCTTCTTATTGTATATGTTGACTGTATTGTAATAGCAACTGTGCTACTTGTCCTCAATAAGTAAACTAAACAATTTCTATAAGGAAAAAAGTATGGCTGAAATTAGCTAATCCTGTTGAATATCATATGAAATCTGAAACACGCCTTACATGAGGCTCCTCCGGCTGCCGTGAACAGTGATGCGTGTACATGTATGAAAGACTGTCAATATCCAAAACATATCCACCCATACAGTCACATTGGCAAAAACAATTGCCCACACACTGCCACCTTTCAAGCTGGCCAATCCTGAAGTGCCAGACTGCCTGAAAGGCCAACTCAACACTGGCTATATCATCCCACTACAAAAAGGGCATCCTCTAGCAGACATTCCTTTAAGGAACATGTCCTATGTAGTATTACCCTTTACCCTGTTATAAGGTAAAGATGTTCTTCATGAGCAAATGATGAACATGTCTGATGGGTTTGATTTAGTGCTACTAAACATTTTCTGACTAACAAAGCATTGCGGTGTTGTCTTATTGCCATTTAAGAGTGCTACACAAATGAAAGAAGAAACCATAAACCTTTACAGTCATACTTACAGATGAATACAGTTATCAATTAATAAATGAGGATCAGTAGAACAAGTTAGCACTTTAGAATCCTTTTAGGTACAAAAACACTATTTCCAAACATTCTTCATTGATCAAAAGTAATGAACGTAGGTGCAGTTTTTCAGTATAATATAACCAAGTCAGAGACCACCATGGCAAATTAAACAGCTATGACCTCAGTAATGGTATTAAATGTGCATTGGCCTGTTGAAACTGATTACTGATGTGGTTTTGGGGTGATTCACCTAAGCATTCATTAAAGTGTTTATTAAACCTGATGAGAATCATACTTAAGTCTCTAATTATCAACCAATTCCATTATAATCAAGATTGCAAAATTCTTGCAAACGAGCTAACAATAGTTCTATATAATCTCATTCAGTCTGAATAAACTGGATTGATAAGGGAAGAACCTCTGTTAATAACATAAAACTCATACTTTACATATTCAAATCGATTTCCTCTTTTCAATATCTGATTGGTTTACTCACTCTTGATGAAGAAAAAGCTTCTAATAAAATTCACTGGCAATTGTTATTCCATGCAGTGGCAACTTTTTATTTTGATAATAATTGTATTAATGTGGTTGAAACCTTTTATGTCCAATCTTCAGCACAGCTTTTTTTGAATGTTTGTTTCTCGCCTTCATTCAAATTGCTTAGTGCTACACTGTTTCTTCTTTTTTTCATGTTAGCCTTTCAACCCTTTCTATGTTCAATTAGAATTTCCCCCGAACATGAAGGCAATGAAATTTGAAATATAAACATCAAAGTATCTGCTTATGCATATGATGTACTTCTATTCATTACTCAGTTAATCTTTACCTATGCTAAAATATTTGGCTATAATCTTAGCATAACTAAAACTGAGTTCATCCCAATAAATGTGTATTGTAATCCAGATATCTTAACTAATAGCAATAGAATATGGAAAAAAAGAATATTAAATACCTTGGAATCTTATTTTCCAAATCTATCACAGATACTATGGCCCTCATTCTGACCTTGGCGGTCGGCGGAGAGGCGGCGGTCGGACCGCGAACAGACCGGCGGTCCAAAAAATGGCATTCTGACCGCGGCGGTCACCGCCGCGATCGACCGCCACTTCCCCACTCCGACCGCCACGGCGGTCATGACCGACGGGCTGGGATTTGCGCACTCCGGCCCGGCGGTCGCCCCAAGACCGCCACCCGTATCATGACCCTGCTTACCGCCGCGGTTTCTGGCGGTCGGGAACCGCCATGCCAACCATGGCGGTAGGCACTATCGGGGCCCAGGAATTCCTTCCCTGGCACTGATAGGGGTCCCCCCCACCCCCCACTGCCCCCCGAGTCCTCCCCCCACCCCCTCCACCCCCCTGCCACCCCCCAGAGGTGGTACGAACCCCCTCCCCACCCCACCCCGAAATGCACATACACGCACCCCGACATGCACGCACCCCAACATGCACATCTGCACACCCCCATGCACGCACACATCACACAACACCCCCCCACCCTCTCCCCTCACGGACGATCAACTTACCTTGTGCGTTGGTCCTCCGGGAGGCGACGGGAGCCATAGGGACGTGACCGCCGACAGCACACCGCCAACAGAAGACCGCCACACAGAAATGTGGGTCGTAATTCTGGGGGCGGTGTTCTGCTGGCGTGGCGGTGGAGGTTGACCAGTCTCCACTTTCCCGCCGACCGCCAGTCTGGCTGCCGGCGGTTTCCCGGCGGAACGCTCCCAGCGGTCGGAATGCGCACAGCGGCATACCGCCGCGGTCGGCGGTCTTCACCGCGGCGGTAACTCGGCGGTCTTGCGAAAAGACCGCCGAGGTCAGAATGAGGGCCTATGTCCTTTAATGGTGTTCACATAATATCAAAACCTAAAGAAAAAAATATTAAGTGGTCCTCTTTATATATTCCATGGTAGAAGATAATGAAATTCATAAAAATTAAAAAAATTCTGAAAATATCACACATCTTTTCTATGCTGCTTTTAAGATTACCATCTACTTATTATAAAAGAATAGGTAAAATAATTTCTGATTTCCTATAAAACAACAAAACTCCACAAACAGATTGCCTGACTTTGACAATTATCACAAAACATTTATTATTAAGCTAGGTTCATTATGGTTTCAAAGAACTGATCCCTTTTTCTCCTAAATGGATTCAAATTAAACAGAATTGGGCACAATTATTTCCCTTATCTTCTTTGGTATCTACGTCTGATGCTAACACAATTATTAAATCTTCTGCCATGATAAAAACCACTAAAGCAACACTTCTTGAATTAGACACTTTAATTCCTTTAACTACCACAACATCAAACAAATATACCCATGTGGTATAACTCTTCAATTAAATTATGTAATACATTAAAATCCAGAGACACTGGAATAATGGTAGAGTATTTTTTTATGATATTTGTAAATTTTATATATTTTATCCTTTTCAAAATTACCCTATGCATTTTCCTCCCCTTTCTCAGATTATTATCAATATGAACTGAAATGCAATAAATCTTAAATGTATTTCTGAATTACTTACCTGCTTTAAAGACCTCTGTATTGCAGTTATATTCAAATAAATTTAATCTATCTGGACATACTGGTTCTAAAATATACAAAAAGCTTTATATTTAAGAAAATACAAATGTACTGTATATTATTAATTTTTAGAATACTACAATTCACCTTATCACTGTCTCTTGAATGATGGCAACCCATTTGATCTTCTAATACATGTAAATGGTTACCTATTTCTTTTTATTAAATTATTATGTTTCTTTTATTTATTTGTTTTGGACTCCCATTGCACTGCTTAATGCTTATCTTACTGATAATCTCAAATGCTGGCAATGTAATGTTAACAATGGCTCCGTAACACATATGTTATTTGATTGTCAGATTAATGTTAAATACGGGTCTGATATGTGAGACACTATCAAGAAATGTTTTCCCAGATACCTTAACTTTCTCTTTGCTTATATGCAAATTCTTCCTATTAATAAGCACTCTATCTCTCCCCAAAAGAAAGTATGGGATTTTCTCATATCTTCTGCGCTTCAATCCATTATGTTCCTTCCTAATAGCAAGTCTCAGGGGATGTATGACCAGATAGAGTCTCAAAACATTCACATTATACCAACAACTTCAAGTTGGTGCTAACCCATTCACAAATGGGAAGGGGTCCCCAAGGATCCCCTTCCACTTTGCGTACCTGGGCTCAAAGATTTTCTAAGAGCAGGCAGTTGTTACATGGACCACTGCCTACTCTTAAAAAATGAAAAGAAAACTTTTCATTTTTGTTTTTGAAATGCACCACGTTTTCCTTTTGAGGAAAACAGGTTGCATTACAAAAATAATATTGCTTTATTGACTCCAGCGGGCCACCATCCCTGTGATTTAGGCCATTTACAATGGACTTGAACATTGCTCAAATCAAACACTATCTCTGTGGGGACATGGCCGTCACAATAATCATACACTATCCATGGGGGACTTCTATATTGATATAATCACATATTAGCTCTGCAGGGACTTGAACATCACTATAATCACACACTAACTCTGCAGGGACTTGAACATTGATATAATCACACACTATCTCTGTGGAGACTTGAGCATTGCTTTAATCACTTTCTATCTCTGCAAGGACTTGAACATTAATATATGCACACTCTATCTCTGTGGGTATTTTAATATCCTTACCTTTACACAATATGGCTGTATGGACGTCACCATGATATTCCCCATACACATTGTCAGTAGTGACTTGCACACCACTGTAATCAAACATGTGGATGATTGGGCATGCCTATAATTACACACTATCTGAGTGGGGACTACAGCATCATTATCTTCATGCACTGTCTGTGTGGTGACTTGAACATTATCTTCACACTTTTTGTATATGGGAACTTAAACATAGTTACCTTCACACACCATATGCAGGAGGTCTTGAACATCCCAATAACCATGTACTATATCTGTGGGAACTTGAGCATCATCATCTTCATACACCATCTGTGTGGGGACTTGAAAATTATCGTCACACATTATCTTTGTGGGGACTTGAATATGCTTACCTTCACACACCTTCTCTGTGAGCTCTTGAACATCCAATAACTAAAAACTATCTCTGTGGGCACTTGAACATCACAATAATCACACACTATCTCTGAGGGGACTTGAACATTGATATAATCACACACTATCTCTCCAGGGACCAGACCATTGATATAATCACTCACTATCTCTGCGGGGACACAAACATTGCTTTAATTACACACTATCTCTGTAGGGATGTGAACATGAATATAATCACACTCTATCTGTGTGGGAACTTAAATAGCCTGACCTCTATACACTATCACTGTATAGAATTGACTATAATATTCTCATATACTTATCGTAGTTGGACTCTTGCTCTAGGCAAGACTGCTGGCTTATGGATGACAGCACTTTTATTTGTAGGCAACTAGGCCAATCCTGCAACAAGTTGCAACTGTCAACCCAACCCTCCAGGCTCACAAGCAGTACCTGACCAAACACCCTAATAGGAAAAGGTGATTTTTTGGCAGCCTTTACGCATTGACTCAAGAGTGCGACATCTTAGGGGAGTTGTGGTTAAACAGAGATTGCTCTTTTCTCACATTAGCATCAAGTTTCATACACACAAAGGCAATGAAGGACATGCAGTAAAGTTTTCAATAAGTTTGAAATAACAAGACTGCAATTTACTGTAAAATGCATGGGCAGCAATGATTTGGATAATGAACAATAAAAGAAACAGAATTGTAAAAATGAGAGTCATGAACATAAAGACCCCCACCATCTTGCATTAACATGAAATGTGAAATAGGCCCTAAAACCCTAGCAAGATGAACCTAATCTCTAACCTAAAGACAGCTAGGTGTGTTAAACCTAATCTGCCAGCAACATGTCCATGAGAAGAGCCCCCAACCCTCGTTACATTGAAATGAGGTCTATAGATCAGACTCTGTGGGGACACGAAGGCTGGGTCTGCATCAAGGCAACGTGTAGCATAGATAGCATTGGTGGCATCTGGCAGGAATCCCTCTGATAACCTTGTGTGCATGAGATGTATTTATACACATCTTGTAGGACCCCTGACGCATGAATGTTCCCAAACTATAGATAAGAAGGCATGCTTGGGGAGGCAATTCTATAAACAATTCCTTCCAAAAGTACATTATGTTTCGGTCACACATAAGTGGGAAAGAACATGATGTGAATACCTACGTATAGCACTTGTCTTTGACGCTGATAGTGATGCCTTCACAGAGTGGCACTGATAACGTGAAATTAAAACATGTTCTTAACTATAAACAGAGCAGCCATCTTGGAAGAAATAAATAAATGTGTTAAAACAGAGCAGGCTAAGTAAATTAAAAGTCACTAGGTGACAGGGGCGCAGACCTGCAAGTCAGAAAGCTAAGCTAAACTCTTGATTCCCAATAAAAATAAATAGGATTCACTACACACTCTGTCAGTAGTCACCTGAATACCGCTGTAATCACACATTATGTGGAAGATTGATCATGCCTATAATCACACTCTATCTCAATGGGGTATCAAGCATCATTATCTTCACACACTATCTGTTTGGAGACTTGAACAATATCTTCAAAAAATGTTTTTATGGAAAACTAAGCATGCTTACCTTCACTCACCATATCTAGGAGGTCTTGACCATCCCAATAACCACACACTATATATGTGGGAGCTTGAGAATCATTACCTTTACACACCATCTGTATAGGACTTTAACATAATCTTCACAGACTGTCTTTGTGGGGACTTGAACATGCTTACCTTCACACTCCATCTCTGTGAGATCTTGATCATCCACTTAACCACATACTATCTCTGTGGGTACTTGAGCATCTGAGCCATCACACAATATTTCTGTGGGGTCCAGCCACAATAGACACTACCCATTGACAAATCACACATACAACACAATGTGCCACCAACAGGGAACGCACACAGACTAAAACACAACCATACAACGCAGCCGTCGACATACCCAGCAAACACACATCACAACGTATCTGACACACCATTCACAACACACACTCATGCACACAGTCCAAGCACACAAAGGCACACACATTGCAACAAACACATGTCAACACAAACACCACATAACACCATCACAAGAACAGGTCCCCAACATACACATGCCCAGCACGTAACACACACCCAACACTGGGGGACAAATGTACTGCACACAACCTCACATACTGCCTAAACTACACATGAAGCCCAAGCATCACACACACACACACACACCACACACACACATACAGACACACAACTTATGTCAGCCAGGAACAACCCCATACTGGGCAAAGAAGTGCATGACAAAGATTGAAGTGTTGAACCAACAACATTGTGGTTAAAATATATTACATGTAAGTCATTTTATAAACTCAAACCCCACAGGCCAGTCCACAACTAAAGTGCAGTATGCACACAGTGCACATATGTGTGCTTCCAACTTGACTCCTAACTGCAATGAAACCTCCTACGGGAGGGGCATCAAGGGTGCAGGCAGGCACTTCAGATAATTGGGGGTACCAGAGAGAGGGGTTTGGCTTAGGATTGGGAGGGGGACCTTTGGGATTGTGCTTTGGAGGGGGAGCTAAGGTCTAGACTTAGGGGGTGTTAGGTACTCTTGGGAGGGGTGGACGTCTTGGTGGGGGGAGGGGCATTGGTACTTGCAAGGGGGCAGGGAAGGTCTTGGGGTGGAAGGACCAAACTTGGGGAGGGACACAGCACATTTGGGGCATCACGGGGTAGGGAAAAGGGCAAGCTCTGAAAGGAAAGCTTTCTTACTTACATGGGGACGGTCATAGCAAAAAGGATTGGATGTGGAGGGAAAGGGGGTGGTTGTAAGAGGTGTTGGTGTGGATGTCTTCGGTGCATGTTTCTGTGACATATGCTTGTGAGTGCTGGGTGTCTGTTGGGTGGGTGAGTGTGGGCATTTATGTGTCTTGGGAGGAGGGGGTTGGAGGTGCTGGGATATGCCATGGTGGGTGAGTGACTGTCTTTTAGGGTGGTGACTGCAGGTATGGTGGATGTCCTGCATGTAGGTGTGTCTGTGAATGTGGATGTCTAAGGGTCTGCTGTTGTGCTGTCTGTGGGTAAGATAGATGTGGTGGCTGGATCTGTGAATGTTGCTGTGGTGTCTGCAGGTGTGCCTGTTGTACTGCCTGTGATGCTGTGGGTGGTGGGGGTGTCAGGGCAGGATGTGACTGTTGCTGTGTCTGCAGATGGATGTTGCTTGTGAATGCCAATGGTGTGTCTTGTGGTGCTTGTGTTTGTCTGATTTACCCTTGAATGCTGAGGTGGATGCATGCTCGTCTGTCTATGTGCTTTGGCTGGGTCAGGGAAGAGGGGCTTGGGATTGGGAAGAGGAATGTGGAGGGGGGACGGAAGACAAAGGGTGACTGGGTGACATCAGTGTGGAGGCCAGAGCCTGAAAGGATCTCTGGAGGCCAGCCAGTGCACTGTGAATGCCCTCCAGGAATGCATTACTCTGTTGGACTTGAGATGGTATTCACAATGGTCGACTGACATTAATCGATCTCAGAAGGTCAAAAGCCTCCTCACTGAAGGCAGCAGGGCTGACAAGGGCAGAGGTGCCTGTGGCAAAGGAGACGCCCACCCTCTTGGGAGAGCGGGCACGATCAACTGGGTGGGAAGCTACAGGGAGGACCATGGTACTCTGGGGTGGTGGACAAAGATGGCCACCGCCAGAGTGTGTCCACTGGAGAAGGATTCCAATGATGAAGAACTGGATCCTGTCTTCCCCGTGACACTCCCCTCAGCTTAGGGGGCACTGGGTCCTTCGCAGTAGGTGGTGTCAGCACTCCCGGTCCGTGGCCGGCAGCTTCCCCACTCACCTGTGCCCCATATCCTTTACCTGCCAATGCTGATGCACACAAACAGAGAGAGAGAGAGAGTGGGTCATCACATTCTTCACGCACATTAACATAACAACATGCATCACAGTAGCTATACATCTCCTGCTAGGAAAGTCCCACTTAAAGCATTCAGAGTCTACATCATGTCACAATAAGATACTTCCAACTTTTCTATCTGACAACAGTCTTACCCACAACATAAGCCAACCATCCGGCCACTCCTTGACCATCCCATCTGTTCAGCTGTTACTCAAAAGCATCATTCACATGAAGGATTGGCTAAAAGAATACATATATCCACAAATTTACAATACATGTTCGGGAAACATCTATCAAATTACTAGTAAAAGTTGCATCAGATGTCCTAGCACCCACTAATCAGATACATTGTCACATACACAACACCTATATGTACTTCAATTGGGGCCTGCCTCGCACACAGGAGACACCCACAGACTACCACAGGGAGCACAATTACAACAACAAAACTATGGACACCATAAAATGTGCTTGAAGAGCTCATACCATTCCACCAGACATGCTGAAAAGAAACCTCTTCATGACAACATCAGAACACCTACATTACTTGCAACTGTCCTCACATGTGATTCCCACTACCTACCTTCAGAATTAACACTTACACAACTGACTACCATTATACCCATGAATGACACATACACCTAGAGTCAAGGTAAAATACTGACAACAAATCCCACAATGCCAACAGGTGTATGTGACATGGAGCATCTACAACACCATTAAGTCAGGCAGAAATGAACTGAGCCATAATCATACCTGTAAAAAACAGCCTCAGATCAGCTAATGTAAGTCTGGGAAAAAATAGCCTTAAATATCTATTTAGCCACAAAGTATCTTTTGACACATGATGTAGGCAGCAAATGGCATATGTAGCACTCATATAGGTATGGCATTGGCCTATCTAGAATGGACAATACACATGGGCTAAGGGTTAAGCAGTCTAGCCACTTGCCTTCTCTACAACAAAGACATTGGGATATAAGTAATATGTACAGATGTCAAAGTCATACCATGAAATGTGAAGCTAAAATAGACAACATGAGTTCAACATAGTAGGATGATCAGCTTTATCAAATTACAAATTTCCTATTGTATGATTATGACATGACAATGAGGTCACCTCCTCAGACCTTATTGGGACAGTACTAAGTTGCCCTTTACAAAAACCTGACTTGGATGGCAGCCTTACATGAAGTGTCCAACTATTTCAGGACACAGGATTACTTGTCCCTGTAACTTATCTGTAAGACCCAATGTTGCACATATAGCAGATCCAGTGAAATAGGAGTGTTCTGACACCTTTGAGCTATATAACTCACCTATTGGGTAAATGGACTTGGGAGCACTAGGTGAGAAAGATGACACAGGAGGTAAAAATTATATATGGCTGAGTCGAGCCACACATATGACATATGTGTATATCCACATGCAGCCATAGTTGACATAGTTGATGTCCACAAACAAAATACAAAGGCCACATCTGTGTTTCTATGCTGGCAACTGTAGTACCATGTCTTCCTAGGATACACTTCACATGTAGATCTTACCACATTGTCACAGCTTCAATACTTTGACATCATATAGAGGCAGGTACATGGGTATTGCCACTACTTACCCACTTGTGGCTTCTGTGCTCCCCTTAAATGCCCATCCACCTCACTGTAGGCCACCGTCAAAGTGTGGGCCATTAGGGGGGTCAAGGTCCAACGGGCACCCCTCCCTCATTGGAGACATCCCCAACTGATTCTCTGTGGTCTTCCGGGCCCAGCGTCTCAGGTCCTTTCACCACTTCCTACAGTGGGTGCTCCGCTGGCTGTGGACCCCACAGGGTGCGCACTTGCTTAGCAATGGCATGCCAAATTCCCTTCATATGATGAACCTTGACCTGCATTGATGACAGACAAAAGGAGAAAGTGATGTCCACATGAGCCATACCAATAGTGGTGGACATAATACTACAGTAACAGAAATTAGGCAAATATTCAGTATCCTCTCATCTCACACTCATTCACAATATGCCATCTGCATGCATCAACATCTTCACTAGTTTACATTAACAGTACACCTTCATACACCACACCTATCACACTTTGGTATTACATTGTACTCACCTGCTCCTCTGGTGGTCTATATAGCTGCCAATACAGGGGTAGGATCTCCTCCACAAGCTTATTAAGCTCCTCTGGGGTCAAGTCTGGGGCCTTATCACCTGAAGGATGCGGCATGATAGCTCCCAGAGGCAGTACACAGCAGCTCAGGTGGTGGAGGTCTTGCTGGCAACAGCGTCAGGAGTCAAGTGAGCAATACTGCAAAAGATGGTGGTCAAGTCCATAATGTAAATGACCATTACCACCGGCAGACATCGCCATTGGCCCAAGTCCGCCAAAGACATCAATGTGTTCAAATAGCAATTAACACCGCAGTTGTGACCGTCTACCACCATGACGAATTCCCCCAGTGGACTTAGGTCACTTCCACATGTCCAGTACAGTAGGTCAGGTGGCTGCATTTTAAGCACATTTCATGTATGGAACTGTTTTATAATCTACGCTATGAACTATACCCCATATTGTGCAGTACATCTGTAAGTACTTCCCTCATGTTAAGGTGACTTCTTGTGCATGTATGCTGTAAATGCTGTATTTTTAGATGACATGTGCAACTACTTTGAGGTTCCTATGTCTGTTGATAATGTTGATAATGTCCTACCATATGTGTGAGACATTTGTAAACTATTGTTGATAATGTCCTACCATATGTGTGAGACATTTGTAAACTATTGGTCTTACATACATATTCAGTGACAGATGAATTGGTAAGTGTCATCCCATAGTTGGTTGAGGGAATGTGCACCAAGAAGGTGCAATCGGATGCATAGCTATGTGCTGTATTGTATATGTCAGAAGTAGCAAGCATCCTCGACAGCTGTTATGTGTGACTAAGTTGATTAGCTTACGTGATGTGTGCATTCTGCATGTCTCAAACTATGTTTTCCTCTTTTCACATAGTTTCCCTCCCAGGAGAAGGGGAAGACAACCACCAGTGTATCGTCCACTAGTTGACCTGCACATAATGGAAGAAAGACATTGTATACAGACATATTGTCTGAATCGCCGTACTATCATGGATCTAGGTAAACAGTTGGAGACAGATCTGCTGCCTGCCAATTGGAATCCCTATAGTTTACCTCCTATCATTCAGGTCTTGTCAGTGCTACACTCCTGGCTCTTTTCAGAATGCAGTGGCTCTATCTGCAGGGATGTCTCAGTTCATGTTCAGTATCGTTTTGAGGGATGTACTGTGTTCATTGTTTAAAAACCTGGACAACTACATCAGGTTTCCACATTGTGCGGATTTGGCCTATGTGAAGGCAGACCTTTATGCTATGGGACACATTCCACATGTGATAGGAGCTATGTATGGCACACATGTAGCTTTGTTTCCCCCCCAGTGTCAAAGAGCAGGTATTTAGGACCCAAAAAGCCTACCACTCCATCAACATTCAAGTGGTGTATTTGGCAGACTAATACATTTCACAAATCACTGCCAAATATCCTGGATCAGTCCACGATTCCTTCATCATGCGGAACAGCAGTGTCCCACTGCTGATGACATAACTCTACACAGAGAGGGCCTGGCTGGTTGATAAGTTAGATTTGTAATATTTGTTTGAAATGTATTACTCCTGCTTTACAATGTTGCATGTCCCACATATATGTATGTGTTGTTCAACCATTTTGTTCTCAGGTGACTCTGGCCATCCAAACTGTCCTTGGCTGTTGACACTAGTGAGGTACCAAACCAAGCCAGGGGAAGACCGTAATAATGAGGCCCACAGGAGGACAAGGCATGTAGTTGAGTGGACTTTTGGCTCCTGATGGCAAGATTTATGTGCCTGGACTTATTAGGAGCAGCCCTCCTCTACGCACCCAATAAGGTATGTCAAATAATAGTTGCCTACTGCATGCTCCACAACTTTGCCCTGAGACGTCAGATACCATTTATACCAGATGAGGGGGAGGCAGCAGGACCTGTAGGTGGAAATGCAGATATGCCAAGTGATGAAGAGCCAGAGGAAGAAAAAGCAGGAAACTGCAGAGCAGATCTTATCAATCAATACTTCAACTGACTAATAGGTATGTGTAGTTTACCTATTGTCATGATGTAATTGTGCAACCAGAAGTTGATGGCTAGCAGGGCACCACCTTCCTTGCATCATCTGTGTGGGTGTGGTGGGGTCCAATGACTATGAGTGATTTGAGAATGCAGAATGAAATTCTGTATTGTGTACAAGACAAAGTGGTCTACTGTGCAATACATTGTAACAGCAGATGCAAACTTAGATCTGTAGACATGACTTCTCTGATGTGAGGAATATATTCTGCTATGTCCTATCCCTTTACCCCTTCAATCACAGATTTGCCTAGATCCTATTTGGCTCTGCTACCTTGGCAGATGAAAGAGAGTGTCAGAAACAGATGGGATTTGCTGACAGACATGAGAAGTGGACATGACTGAATCTAGGTAATAATAGTGTTGTGTAAGTGAGGAGTAACCTAGATTTTTATACCATCAGGACACTGGGGTGCTAAAGTGTTTTCCAATAAAATTCACATGTTGGGTACAGGAGGTTGTCAAATGGTGTATTTTGTGTAAACTGATGTGCCTATCTTATGTGTAAATGTAAGAACATTGGCCCTCATTATGACATTGGCGGTAAAAGCCGTTTACCACCATGCAAAAGACCGCCACCACACCGCAGCGGCAGCGGAATTCCGCCACAGCTATTATAACCCACAGTTCGGAATCCGCCAAAAGTCAGACACCCACACAAGTCCGCCACACCAAAGGTCAGTGATAAACTGGGGAAAACAAAACCTCCACCGTCACGCCAACAGAAATACGCCCACACTATCACGACACACGAATCCACGCGGCGGTCTTTCAACCGCGGTATTCCATTGGCGGTACACACCTCCGCGCTCAAAATACACACACTCTCACAAAACACTGCCACATTGGACAATTCCAAATACACACACCTGATACACATACACTCACCACTCCCACACACTCAATACAATATAAAACACACACCCACATCACCCACAAATCCTTACGACAACAAATCACGAACGAAAGCCAGAGAGAGACACCACCATCAACAACACTAGCATCCACAGGCACACAACACCATCACCCACATAACTTCCACGCACCTCACACAACACCCCACTACATATCAGCACACTTATCACTACACACACCACCCCACACATCACCTACACCACCCCATGGCACGGCAAAGACACCCCAGGTTATCGGAGGAGGAGCTCAGGGTCATGGTGGAGGAAATCGTCCGGGT
The DNA here is from genome assembly GCF_031143425.1 of Pleurodeles waltl. Taxonomy (NCBI): domain Eukaryota; kingdom Metazoa; phylum Chordata; class Amphibia; order Caudata; family Salamandridae; genus Pleurodeles; species Pleurodeles waltl. The sequence goes on from NC_090445.1 coordinate 552,015,867, forward strand.
AGAGCCACAGCTATTCGGATCACAGGTGCAGCACACCTCCATAGCTAGGAAGATGGAGCTATGACGAAGAATAGTGGACAGGTCAACGCAGTAGGACAACACCCAAGAAATCGGGAGGACATCAGGAAGAGGTGGAACAACCTACGGGGAAGGTGCGCTCCGTGGTCTCAAGACACCACCTGGTGGTTCAGCGGACTTGCGGCGGACCCCCACCTCCTCCCCCACAACAAACAACATGGGAGCAGCTGGTCTTAGCGATTCTGCATCCTGAGGGCCTCGCAGGAGTAGGTGGAGGAATGGACTCTGGTAAGTCAAAGCATTAACTACTTCATCCCCCACCCACCTGCATGCTATCACCTACCCCCACCCTCACCCTCACTCCCATCACTCCTACTCCTCACAAATGTCCCACTATCACAAACCACACATCCCAACACCAGGCCATGCATGCAACACTAAACCATGGACACCCATCACTAAAGCATGCCCACTGCACACACCCATACACCCCCCTAAACCACCATCACACAAGGTCCCACACAGGAATGCTAGCACTGGGGTACACGGTCACCCACCCATTGCACACCTTGACACACACAGATGCAATAATCATGCCTTTATACCCCTGCAGGACCCCTACCCAACGTCACCGGACAGGAGGGTCCACACATGTCCACACCACCAACAGAAGAGGCCCACAGTGATGACAGCACCTCTGTCCAACTGGATCTAGATGACCAGCCCGGCCCATCGGAGACCTCGGGACAGTCGGTTCCCCTGACACAGTCACAGGCCCCCACAGAGCTTCCCCCCTCTGGAAATACCAGCACAGCACCCACCCAGCAGGCCATACCTCCGTCCCCAGGACACGTCAATCAGCAGTGTGTCCACCACTACAGGGAACCCAGGCTAACCCACCACCCCAACAACAACAGGGACTTGGGGGCAGTGGTAGTGGGCACACAGTCCAGGGGACGGAGGCCCAGGAACACAGGGGAACTGGGAGGGCTGCTGTGCGACAGGGGGCGGACAGGCCCAGGGAACCCACTCTCCACGAGGCCCTCTCCTCCATCATGGGAGCCTACCACCACTCCCAGGAGACGATGGCAACGGTACTGGCCAAATTTCAGGGGACCCAGCGCCTGCAGGAGGAACAGTATATGGGCTTGAGGGAGGAACTCAGAACCATCAATTCCACTCTGGGCACCATCGTAGAGGTGCAGAAGGAAGTACTCAACACCAGGAGGGACACTGTAGCACTAAAAGGGGCCCCTGACACTAGCCTGGACGATGAACTGCCCACCACCTCCCCCGCCGCTAGTGGACAGGAGGCACCGCCACAGGACAACCACACCAGCACCTCAACCCCTGCAGAGGGAGAACCACCTCGCAAACGGTCCCTGAGATCCAGGAACAAGACAGAGAACGATGCCAAGAGCCCCGCCAATAAATGAGACCACCCTGATTGTCATCCTACTGTCCCACCTTGTCACCCTGTCCATCCTTAAACTGCCCCAGCTCCACTTCCTATGCCCATTTGGACAATGCACCTGTGAGACTAATAGACTGGACTCTGCCATGGACATTCCTCCGCCATCACCCCTCACCATTTTGCTACCCCCTCCAATTTTGAGCACTAAAATAAACACCCTTAAAGCACAAAACAATCTGGAGTCTGTCTGTGATTTCGGAATACTGTATTAGCAATAACTGTGGCAAAAAGCTCTTTCATTTGTAATGTCAACATACCTATGTCACACAGCTGTAGTCCATGAGGAATCAAAGCAGATGTCACACTGTGGGACCCACATCTGTGAAATCGTAAGGGAAAGTGACAATTCAGTGACCATACACTGGGTGAAAAAGACAGACAGTAGAGAGGTAGTAGTGTTAAAGTACATGTAGTAGGCAGGTTTGTATTCTTACCTGTGTCTCACTGGAAATATTTCTGGGTCACTGAGTCCCTCTTGTCCATGTCTTCTTCGACAGGAGAGGACCTACACTGCAAGTGCTGCTGTGACCTCGGTCTGGAAGACACAATGGCTCGAGTGTCTGGGGAAAGGGCCCCTGCCTTCACATCGAAGGAGTTGGAGAAACTTGTGGATGGGGTCCTCCCCCAGTACACGCTACTCTACGGTCCTCCAGACAAACAGGTAAGTACACTGGGAGCATGCTGTATGGGCTGTGCCTGTGTGGAGAGGGGTGGATGTTAGAAGGAAGGGGGAGAGTGCGGCGTGCATGAAACGACGGTGAGTGCATGTGCTACATGGCAAGGGTAGGGATGGGGGCCAATCACTTTGACAGTGCAGTTGGTAATTACTTTCTCTTCCCCCTGTACAAATACAGTAGGTCAGCACCCACCAGAAAAAAGATATTTGGAGTGCCATCGCCAAGGACGTCAGGATCCTGGGGGTCTATCACAGACGGATCACCCACTGCCGTAAAAGATGGGAGGACATTCATCGCTGGAGCAAGAAGACGGCAGAGGCTCAGCTGGGGATGGCCTCCCAACGTGGGAGGGGTGCCCGTCACACCATGATCCCCCTGATGTTCAGGATCCTGGTGGTGGCGTACCCGGAGTTGGATGGGTGCTTGAGGGCATCACAGCAAACACAAGGGGGTGAGTACACTCGCATTCCGCTGACTTTGCGTGCAGTGTAGGGGTCTGGGTGGGGGAGGTGGGCTGTGGGTTTCCCTAGGGCAGGGCGAGTTCCGTAGGCAAGGTCCCTCCGTAAGGCAGGCCATGTGGCACCCCAGCCCACCTCTGTAGAGTGCCAAGTACACCTAGTCATGCCCCTGTGTCATCTATGTGTGCAGATGTTGTCATTTGCCTTGTAGGCCATTTCCCAGGAATTGAACAGTGGAGCACAAGAGCGCGGCGTAGTGCAGGGGGCTTCTGTGTCTGTCGTGTCCGCCAACGGTAGCAGTAATGCATGCACTCAACATGTCTTTCTTCTGTCGCCCCCCCCCTTTTGTGGTCTCCCTGTTCTTGTGCATTAGCATCACCAGGCGGAGGAGCAGTGGCACTGGAGCACGAAGGAACTGCATCCCACATGGCCATGGAGGGCCACACTATGGACTCGGAGTTCACCAGTGGGACAGAGGGCGAGGGGAGCTCCTGGGCGTGGACAGGAGCTGAGACCAGTGACACAGATTCGTCCTCTGATGGGATCTCCCTTGTGGTGGCGGCAACATCTGTGCCCCCCCCATCTACAGGTACAGCCGCCACCCACCCCTTCCAGCTCTGCCCTCCCAGCAGCCCCTCAGCCTTCTCCCCGTGCCCGCTCACCCGGGAGAGTGGGCATCACCTTCGCCCCAGGCACCTCAGGCCCTGCCCCAGTCAGCCCTGCTGCCCTCAGTGAGGAGGCCATTGACCTCCTCAGGTCCCTCACTGTTGGGCAGTCTACCATTTTGAATGCCATCCAGGGTGTAGAAAGGCAGTTGCAACAAACAAATGCATTCCTGGAGGGCATTCATTCTGGTCAGGCGGCCCTTCAGCAAGCTTTTCAGACTCTGGCCTCAGCACTGATAGCAGCCATTGTCCCTGTGTCTAGCCTCCCCCCTCCAACTTCCTCCACCCAGACCCAATCCCCTATACCTCATCCTGTCCCAAGCACACCTTCAGACCAGCATGCACACACGTCAACACACAAGGGAAGCTCTGGCAAACATAAGCACCACACATCCCACAGTCACTTCCGCAAGCATCACACACATGCAGACACACCAACATCCACTGCCTCCACTGTGTCCACCTCCTCCTCGTCTCCCTCCTCCCTCCCAGTCTCGTCTACACTCACACCTGCATGCACTACCTCTCCAGCCACAATGTCCCTCTCCAGCACACCCACCACACACCCCGCTCACGTGCAGTCACCACCCCCACTACCATTCACACGTCCCCTGTGTCTTCTCCCAGTGTGTCTGTGACGCCCCCTCCAAAGATACACAAATGCAGGCACAGACCCACCCAACAGCCATCCACCTTACGACAGCCTCCAGCGCATGCACCTTCATCCAAAGTCAGCAAACAAACACCTCTTACAACCACAACCTCTTCTTCCACTCCCAAACCCCCTCCAGCTACCCGTTCCAATGTGTCCAAAAAACTTTTCCTGTCCAACCTTGACCTCTTTCCCACACCTCCCCCACCCGTCAGTCTCACAGGTCCCAAACTAGCACCTCAGCCACAACATCTCCGGGACCAGTGGTGCCTGTAGTCACAGGAATCTGGAGTGCACCGGCCACCAGGGCAGCCAGTGTGGCACGGAGCCACAGCACAGACAGTCCCCCACCTGTGAAGCATCAGAAGTTGGCCAGTGCCCGGCGGAAGAGGGGGAAGACTCCAGCCACCAAAGCCGCTCCCAGGGGTCCCGGTGGGAGTGTGGAGTCAGCTCTGACACCTTCCAAGGTGGGGAAGGGCCACAAGAAACCCGGCAAGTCTGGGAAGAGCAGCACGGCAGAGAAGACCGCCATCATCCCCGCTGCCAAGGAGGCCACCCCCAGCACCAGCCCAGCTGCCCAGGAGGCCACCGCCAGCACCAGCCCAGCTGCCCAGGAGGCCACCGCCAGCACAAGCCCAGCTGCCCAGGAGGCCACCGCCAGCACCAGCCCAGCTGCCCAGGAGGCCACCGCCAGCACCAGCCCAGCTGCCCAGGAGGCCACCGCCAGCACAAGCCCAGCTGCCCAGGAGGCCACCGCCAGCACAAGCCCAGCTGCCCAGGAGGCCAGTCCAGCTGCCCAGGAGGCCACCACCAGCACAAGCCCCGCTAGGCTATGAAGGACCGCCCACAAAAGCTCCGCTGGGCCATGAAGGACCGCCAGCAAAAGCCCCGCTGGGCCATGAAGGACAGCCAGCAAAAGCCCCGCTGGGCCATGAAGGACCGCCAGCAAAGGCCCCACTGGGCCATGAAGGACCGCCAGCAAAAGCCCCACTGGGCCATGATGGACCGCCAGCAAAAGCCCCGCTGGGCCATGAAGGACCGCCAGCACAAGCCCCGCTGGGCTATGAAGAACCGCCAGCAGCTTAGTCCCTGCAATGGAGACCGTCGGCTCAAGCTCCGCTGAACAAGGCACCGCCGTCTCAAGCACTGCTGAACAGGGCACCGCCGCCTCAAGCAGCGTTGAACAGGGCACCGCCGACTCAAGCACCGGTGAACAGGGCATGGCCGACTCAAGCACCGCTGAACAGGGCACCGCCGTCTCAAGCACTGCTGGCCCATGAGTGCCAAGGGCACTGACGCTACTGAGTCTGTCCCGGGCAGAATGGAGCACTCTGGGCACAAGGCCCCCTCCAGAACCAGTGGAGGGATACATCCACTACCTCTGTCCTTAGCAGGATGAAGCACTCTGGGCACAAAGCCCCCTCCAGAACCAGTGGAGAGATACATCCACTACCTCTGTCCTTAGCAGGATGAAGCACTCTGGGCACAAGGCCCCCTCCAGAACCAGTGGAGACTGTTATCCACTTGAGAGACTGTGGCTTTGCACTCCCCAGGATTGAACAGTGGGCAGACCACCCACTGTAGAGACTTGAGAGACTGTGGCTTTGCACTCCCCAGGATGGAACAGTGGGCAGACCAGCCACTGTAGAGACTTGAGAGACTGTGGTTTTGCACTCCCCAGGATGGAACAGTGGGCAGACCACCCACTGTAGAGACTTGTGAGACTGTGGCTTTGCACTCCCCAGGATGGAACAGGGGGCAGACCACCCACTGTAGAGACTTGAGAGACTGTGGCTTTGCACTCCCCAGGATAAAGCAGTGGGCAACCCACCCACTGTAGACACTTGAGAGACTGTGGCTTTGTACTCCCCAGGATGTAACAGTGGGCATGTGGCCCCCTCGTGGATTTGACATTGTGCACTCAACCGGCTGAGGTGCCCCCCTTTCCCTCCCCCTGAGGTGCCTGTTTAGTTGCTGTCTGATGCCCCTGCAGTGTTCTCTCCGTCATGGTTGGGGATCTTGTGTGGGCCTCGCCCATACCGTGTGGGCCCAGTGTTCCACGGACTTAATTCGAGCACTACCTAGACTACTATGCTTGGTATATATTTTGTAAATGGTGTATATAAATATTTTTGCCTACTTGATTTGAAGATATTACAATGGTTACACTCATTTTCTATTGTCTTTGCATTCTTCCGGGGGTTAGGGGGGTGTAACTGTGATGTATTAATATGCATTAGTGTGTGTGTTGTAGTGGGTGAGGGTGGGGGTGGGGGTGTTGCGTGTGTATGTCCCTGTTTTTCCCGTCCCCCTTCCCTGTGTCGTAGGTGCAGTACTCACCGTGGTCTTCGCAGCCGGTGTTCGTGCTCCTGGTAGAGGAGCAGGAAGACTATCGCAGGTAGAATTTGGAGTTCCGGGTCCATGGTGTCCTCGTTCCTCGTGGGGTGTGTAGAGGTGAGCGTTTTCCCTTTGAAATTCCTGTTTCCGCTGTGTTTTTATCCGCGGTGAATCTGCCCCGGAAAGAGTGGCGGATTGGCCTGTCATAATAGTGTGAGCGGTACATTGTATTCTGCCTGTCTGTTGGCGGTGACCGCTGCGTTGTTTGTTTGTACCGCCGTGGCGGTCAGCGTGTTAAAGTGGATGTCTTTGTTGGCGGTTTCCGCCACGGTCGTAATTGCAAAATTGTTACCGCCGGCCTGTTGGCGGTGTTACCGCCGCTTTAACACCGTCCGCCAGGGTTGTAATGACCACCATAGTCTCTCCCATCGCAATGGTTTCAGTAGTTTGTAAACTAGCTTGATCCCAGCTGTCTGTGTGTTCCTACTTTGCAGACTAATGCACATGTCACTGTGGACTGACATAGGTAAGTGACAAGCCTACTGGTATGGGAACAATGTAAGTGTACGATTTCAGGACTGGGTACTTCAGTAATCATCTTTGTATGTACCATGCGACATGTGTATTTGAAGCTTTGGTATGGGAATGCGATGATGCTTTACCATGTGATACAGAGGACCTATCAGTGTTCCTCATTCCTTGTAGGTAGATTACCATGATCCTAAGTTCTGTATTGTATTTAGAATTGTGTGACACCTTAAGAAATATCCAGTAGCTACTCTCACTCAACCTGTATGTGCTGTTTGCAAATCTACCTATAACTGTGTGTAGACATAGATTTCTACTTCTTTGGTACCTGTCCTGTCACAATTCTGTTGTATTGAGTCTCTTGCTGATGGAATCCCTGTTTGCTATCCTATCATAACAATGGGTGTACTATACAGAGAGACATTTTAAGACCAAAGTTAACATGATTTACTAGTGAACATAGATGATAAATGACACATACACAGGAATTGTATTACAGTGAGATTTATTCTGCATATCAAAGGAATGTCTGTGACTCTAAAGGGAATAAATTAAAACAAAAAAGTGATGGTTGAAGTCATGGTGGAAGAAATCATCAGGGCACACAATAGACCGAACAGTCCTTGGGACTCAGAGGTTTGGGGGTGAATGGTTGCCTGAGATGATCAAGCAACGGGGCTGGAAGGAGTTGTTGTGGGCAGGGTGGGGCTGAGAGTTGTGGAACAGTGGTCCCAGATGGGCCAGATTCTTAGTCAGAGTCCAGACATCCAAGAGTGTTGTCCTCACTGGGGCCTTTCTCCAGAGGAGGAGTTACAGTCTCTAGTATCCTCTTCATGGTGGGTAAGGCAAGGTTACATGTGAAGGGAGTGAGACACAGAGTTCAGGTTACAATGGGTGTATTGCTGCAGTTGTGTGAGATGCAGACAGTAGCGTAACATGATCCCCACCAATGACATAGACTGCTGCTGCACAGTATTCCTTGGTAGCACATGCAACTCTGTGACTTAATTTCCATATGCCACAATGGACATTGCCCTGTATCTGGATGTACTGCATGTTGCATCGACTCAGGCAGCTGACTTTCCAACCCAGGTGAGTCTATTTCTAGCTAGGGATCTTTAATATGTGGCCATCTGAAATGGGCACTCAGCTATAGCTGTGTTTTGCTTGGGATGCTAGTGTGAGTGAGCCTTTACATTGCTGTCATTGACATTTACTGTTCCACACAAGTACAATCAAGATGGTGTTCATAATGAATTAGTTAAACATGCATGATGTGGTATTTTGTGCACCTTCCAGGATTTCACTATAATGGGATGTTGCATTCTGGGAGTTGTAGTGATATGAATAACAACTAGTGCATGTGTCATTTCCAAGGGCTGTGGGGCCAGATGAGTGCAGTGGAAAAGTGGCATGCCAGAGAAGGGTATTAGGTGATTGGGACAGTGATGCAGTGGGTGAAAAGTTAATTGGAGTGGGTTTAGGTGGTTAGGGTCCCTGCAGCACAAGACAATAGTGTGACATGTATGTTGTGGGTACTAACCAGACTCCACTCCCCCAGGTATTCTAGTGAGGCCCTCAGGATGCAAGACCTTCTTCTCCCATGCTGTGAAGGTAGGGGGAGGAGGTGGGGTCCGCCGCCAGTCTTCATCATGGCTGGCTGGTGCCTGGATGCTATGGAAAGTACCTTCCCCGTTGGTCGTTCCACCTCTTCCTGCTGTTGTCCCTTGTGCGTGGATAACTGCCTACATAATTCACCCTGTCGGCTATCCTTTGCCACAACTCCATTTTCCTGGCAATAGGGGTTTGTTGGACCTGTGCTCGGAACAGATGTGGCTCTACCCTTACAATTTCATCCACAATGATCCTCAAGTCTTCATCAGTAAAATGTGGGTGTTTTTGTGGGACATGGTTGTGATTGTGAAGATGGTATGTGGGGGTGTTGTGAGTGAAAGGGCGCAGTGTTTGGTAAAAGGTGAGATGTAGGTGCTGTGATGTGAGTGGGGGAAAGTTTAGGCGGATTGTGTGTGCTAGTGATGTGTGTATTGTGAAGGTTGTGCTACTGTGGGGTGAGTGCTGAGTGAAATGTGTGTGTGTGCCTATAGTGTAGAATGGCAAAAACAAATGGGTTTGGGTAATTGGGCAATGTGAGTGGCATTCTGGATGCAAAGGATGGTAGAATTTGTAGGGGTGTGTTATATAGTGCAGTGAGTAGGTGTGTCAATGTTTGGATGTGTGTCAGTTTTGGGTTGTTTTAAACTATTCAATGTGGCATTGTGATTTGACTGAAGTGAGTTGAGACCACCGTGATTCGCACCGCCAATGTTTTTCTGCCATGGAAGAACTGCTGTCGTGATTTATGAATTGTAATTTGATGGGAGGACGTTTGGCCGGCTGGTGGTCCTGGTGGTGGGACTGCCTCGTTTCCGTCCTCTAGTGTCCTAGCGTTTTCAGAAATTTGGCTGTTTTTTGGCAGTGTTCACAGTGTGAAGATTAATACAGCAATCGTATGAATGCCAAATTTGTGGTCTTTTGACGGCCACCACTGCGGAGGTCTTCCCAACAGGCCACCAAAATCGTAATGAGCCCGGAGTCTAATAGCTACTTTGCCATAAGTTGAAGTGATCGTACTGAGTTCTACTTCACCGTATTGCTTAATTTCATTATTCATTTTATCCATGTGTTAGACCCTTAACTCCTAAGCCTTTGAACACTAAGCTAAAAGTTATACAGTTTGGATTTCCCTTCTGCAGCCTTGATATAATTTATTTTCTTATGCATCTATTATGTACCGCTAAGATACGTAGAGCCATGCAATTGTGAAAAGATTGTGGTGCTACTTGTGTACAATGCTGATAAAATAAACATTTAGCCATGTCCCTATGAATGTATTCAAACACACAAGATAATTATTGAGTAAGGCCCCACAAGGATGGTAACACACATTCAAGTCCCTAGAAGGATGGTTCTGTGCACGCAATTAGGTAACAACATATTTGCAAATTTCAAGCAGGATCCTGTATTATGATTTTTTTCTTAACATTTCTCCGTTACTGGTATATTTTTAAAACATTAGGAAGGGATAGTCCCCACAAGGCAGGTGTCAACACATGGTCACCACAAGGATGGTAACACCTATATGTGTGTGTGTGGTGTCCATTTTGTCTTTGTTTTCCATGTCTTCTCCTTCACTGACCATTTGGTGGATCACCATTTTGTGCAGAGTATTTTTCGATACTCTTTTGAAAACAATTTAATGGAAACAGTGATAGAAGAAGCACTTTACATTTTTGTACATTTTTTGTATTTTTTTAATTTTTTCCTGATAGATTTATTTGCGCTTATGGCTAATTGTAGGACAGTTTCACTGTTTTTGGTTAATTTATTGAATTTTTGTCTGCCTCGTATATGGTCCCCATAAGTTATAGAGGGGTATCAGCAATTTGTAAAGTACTTTATTCAATTTCTTGATTTCTCTCTCATAGAGTATCCATAGTCCATGGAGGGACACTAGCAATTATTTAATTAATTTACTTGATTTGTGCTTGCCCCCCACCTCCATTGGCCCCATCGTGCCCAAATTGGACTTGGAGGGACACAAGCCAGTATTTAATTAATTTATCTGAATGTGTGCCTGCCATCACCCCCCATTGGCCCTGGAGAGGCAACAGCAAATATCTAGTTAATTTATTAGATGATAGATAGATAGATAGATAGATAGATAGATAGATAGATAGATAGATAGATAGATAGATAGATAGATGGATAGATTTTTCATTTGTGCTTGTGGCTGATTGTAGTACAGTGTTTTTGTTTTGGATACGTTTATTTCACTTATACCTGTCTCCCATAGGGTCCCCATGTGCCCTGGAGAGGTATCAGCAATTCTTCAATTCATGTATTTGATTTTTACATGTCTCTGTCTCCCATGGGCCCTGGAAGAGCACAAGAAATTTAATTTTTGCCTACCCTCTCTGCCTCCATTATGGGCCCCATAGGCTGTGGAAGAATGTCAGTAATTTTATGTTCATTTATTTAGTTTTGTGCATTTCCGGTGCTTACCATAAGCCCTGGAGGGGCACTGGTAATTGCTTAGTTATCTTTAGGTCGAGCTCTCAAGCGCTTTGACCTATTGTAAGTATTGTGGGCTTTTAACCACGCCCATGTCACGCCCATCACTTTCACTCCTTCCTGGGCTTGCCTTTCAAAAATCATTTGATGTCATTGGTAAATGCTTTATGTTTGCCCCGCCTTGAGGTTGTTTTTGTCACGCCTTGCAGACTGCCCTTGTTACATGGATTATTGCAGGATTGCTGATATACTTTAGTAATAGTGATGAAGCATCACATTACTCTTACAAAACATTTTTGCTCAGACCTCAGGCCATGGTGGTCCCCGGACAATGAGACCACCTTCAAAACACTCTTTTTGTCTACATCATCTATGGGTCCTCACACTAGGTTTGTGGGGACCTCAAAATAATTAATCCTCCCACCATTCAGTGTTGTTTAAGCTTTCTTATGGCTGCAACTTTTGTTTTATAGCCAGGAGAAATCTCGTTTTAAATGCCTTGTTTGCAATATCATTGCAGGTTGCCTGCTAGCCCTAAAATGCCCTCTAGGGGTTAAGTATATGGTTACACTGGATTACTTTCTCTAGTTTTTTTTTCATAAGGTTCTATGAGCTAACAATATGGTCACATGACCATGTTTCTTAGAAATTATATTTTTGTTATGGTGTCCTCTAGGGGCTGTTTTTAGCATTACTGTCTAATGCTCAAAGTTTATTTCTGATAAAAGTTTATATGATAATTGTGTATGTTTTAATAATCTCTCCTTATTACAATTATGACCATAATTCAGGCCAATTTAACATCCTTATTACACTATGATTGTTTGAACACTCTAGATATGTTTGGATGACCCTTCTAGTTTATTTCTCCTCTGTGGTTGTCTTTTGTCTTTTTTGTGGGACTTATGTTAGCCAGCCAGCAACTCTGATGGTGGGGTGGTAAAAGTGGTATTCTATCACAATTAGCGTGGCAGATTTAAATTAGGATGCTAAATGGCAACATGTAAATTTTTGTTCTACAGGTAGAGGAAGAAGGTAAATGGAAGTGCTTTAGTTTTATGCAGTGCTATCGGAATTATGTCAGGAAAAGACAAAATTATGACACAAATTATGTTGACCAATTTATGTGGCAAGAAAAGTCCAGTTATGAATTTACAATGCCAATAGCTCTAACCTAAGCAAATGTGAGACCTATTTAATTGCAAAAGCTATTTTTTATTCACCTATTCAATTTCCATTGGGTGTGGAGGAGAATCAGCAATTATGTAATTAATTTATTAGATTATTTCCTACCCCACTTCCCACAGGGTCCAAATGGGCTCTGCAGGGATATCAACAATTATTTAATAATGTATAAAAATGTTGCATGCCCCCTCCATGGACCCTGGAGCAACAAAGGCCTGCAGGAGGACAGGAGGTCATGCTATCCAGTATATATAGAAGAAAATATGTCTACAAATTAGCTGACAGTAATACCGGAGTCAAGTGATTCAGCTTGTTCTAGGTGCGTAGCCATATAAAAAGTAAAGAAGTAAAGAAGATGGTCCCAAAGAAAGAGATTATTTTCTGGAAAGAGGCCGGTGAGGAGAGGACATCTGTTGCCAGTGTCACCACTGGCATCAAACCCTCTTGATTTTTCCAGAAATGTGACGTACCCGCTGTAAACATCTGCAGAAAGAGGTTGAGAGGAGGATCATATGGCACGACCACCAAAACCAAGGCCCATGCTTGTCAGCGCTTAAATGACAGAAGCAATGGTGACTGTGAAATAGAACTTTCCCACCAGCTAATCAGACTTTCAACTGCAGGTATCACTGCCTGCAACACCATATCTTCTAGAAGGAGGAGCAAAACAGGAAGTTAAGCTTTCTGAAAGGAAGATGTTTTTCTGACTGCTCTTCCATTGGGCACATCAGCTTCAAAGCCTCAGGCAAAGAAAAGAAGGAGCAATTCCCCTTCTTCTCCAAGCCTCCCTCCTGATGATTTGAATATGTATATGATCCCAACCAAGACCCCCCAGTGTAGGTAAGGTAAAAGGAAAGCTCATGAAAGCCTTGGAAGTGAGAAAGGTGATGATGAGTCAGTGATCTTTAGTGTGGAGAGTGACATTAAGGAAGTATAGCTCACGTTTATTTAACCTGCTCCTAGTCATATAGTTCCATTAACACAGCCTTAAATACTACAAAAACCTGCAATGACCACTACCTATACTACAGTTATAGCCCGCCCCAAAGGAAGGCCAGTATCCCCACCTAGATACTCCTCAACAAGTTCCTCAGGCCTTGGTGCCATAAGAAATCTATCCGCCCAAGTTTGGGTCCTCTTTACACTCCACATGAGGAGCACATGGACAAATGCTCAATTTGCCATAAAAATCTTTTGTGGTAAGCCAGATGCACTAAATGCTACCGGGGGCCAACTGGCCAAATAAAAAATTGCTTTGTGATTGGCCAATTGTGGGACTCGTTCTTTGCTTCACTATGTTAATGGTGCTTCCTATTTAATTAAGAGAGATACTACACTAACTAGTGATGCTTAGTAATAAATACAATGAAATAAAGACACATATTGAAGGAGAAAAACAGATCCCTTTATAAAAAGAAAATCTAAAGTCCCACCCTCACCTCAACCATAAAATCCCTCTCCACCACTGTCCTTCCTATCTTCTTATCCTACAAAAGGCCAGCCCCTATCTAAAAATGTGCCACTATGGACACCAGCCTCCTTAAAATGTTTTGCTAGTTTTTTTTCCAGTCAGCACTGGACCTTCTTGACTTACTGCCAGATCTTTTATCAGTATCTGGACAAGGGTATCTGTGGTTGGGAGGGGTGGTTTGGGGCCTTGACTACTGCGGAGGAGGTGATGGTGTGACAGGGATCCCTCTGGCTGGTGACCTGAGGCAGTGGCAGCCTCCTCCTCTCCCTACTCCAGGGCCACCAGCTGGTGGTAGTCTACCTCAAAGGCCTCCATCTTGTGGAGGCAAGTAGAGTGGCTATCTCCCACCAGGACTCTGGAGCACTGCCTCCAGCAGAGCATCTGGGTGATCCAAGGAAGTAAGAAAAGAACATGAACTGTATTACTCAATGCCAACACATGTATATATAGCCAGATAGTAACATTGCTAGTCCCCTCATGCCACTGGGAATGGTTTTATGTGATTCTCAAGAGAATTGTGATGTATTATATGGTGTGGTATTCGACCCCATCATGTAATACACTCAGAAAACTGTTTTGGGTCCAGTCAGGCACATATATAAAACCTCTAGTTCAAGCATGGGTAGCTGTGGTTTTCAGAAGTAACACAAAGGCACTAGTGTAAAGTATTTAGAATCACCAAACAAACTGGAGAGTCCTGGAAATATTGAGTTTTAAGTAACAAGTACATTTCAGCTTTTTAGTACAAAGTGCAAACAAGCATTAGTACCTATAAAGTTTGGAAATATTTGATACGTTTTAAAGAGTTGTATTTAACTATTCCTTCCCAGACTAGGTGAACAGTTCAGACAGGGAGAAGGTCACAAGGGCCCATAAGGAGTATTGGGACGGTAATCTGGTCACCAAAGCAGTCTCACGTACTATTGCACATGTTAAGCAAAGACAGCTAAAGACTTCAACGGAGTGTCCCAGATGTTGAGAATACAGGATGCTGAGGATCCTGAAAGATGCTGTAGGTGCTGCTGGGTTGATGAGTTCATGGGGATCCTGGGGTTGTTCCTCGATTCACAGTTTTAGCTGAGTCAACTTTGGTAACAAAAGTTGGGGTCCCTTGAAGTCCTCATTGAGCCAGTAGAAGCCTAGCAGTGACTGGGGTACCGATCTCCGGTCACAGCAGGCCCAGCAGTTTCCTTTGATGAGGGCTAGTGTCCTTATTTGGTGACCAGTCTGTACTCTGAAAACTCTACCAAAGTGCGGGAGTCACAGAGGCAACTATTGAGCACTGAGGGGTGGTCTTCTTGGGTGCACATCAGTGGTCACCAGAAGCCCCAAGTAGGAAGGGTATGCTCAGACGTGGGTCCCGTGCTCACTGGATTCAAGCTAGCCTAGCCGATGAAGGGTGATACCCTGAAACCGGTCTTAGGATGCTTGTTTCCGGTCCAGGGAGGACCAGGCTTGGGAGTTTGGGCTGGACTGTTCCCATGAGGAACAGGGTCAAGACTGATTTGCATATGGCTGGGTCCAAACTGGGGTGGCGTGGTGAGCAAAAAACCGATGGATTAAACCCAGATCTTTGTGACTGGGGATGAATGCATTGTTCAGCATTCCATCCATCATCTGCTCTTTTTGCATCCTTTTTGCATTTCACATTGGTTGTGTTGCAGTATTTGTATGTGTGTGCTGCTTGATGCTTCTGGTACTGTGTGTGAGGTTATGTGCAGTGCTTTTATCCCCCAGGGATAGAATGTGTTTTATGTGATGCTTATGCATATATAGCAAAATTGTTGTTGTCATGGTGATGTGTTGCATTAGTGTTGATATGTGTTTGTTGTAGTGGTGTGTGGCTCTGTGTGTTTGGCCTGTTTGCGTGTATTGTTCATGGCAAAATAGGTTTGGTGTACTGTGTGTGTGTGTGAGATGTGTATGTCGATCGCTAGGTTGTATGATGGTGTAATTGTGTGTTTCATCACAGATGGTTGTTGTTAGACCTGACAGCCTTAGGGTGGTCACCCCTAACTTTTTGCCTGCCTCCCTCCACATTTTGGACACAGTTTTTGCTGGCATTTAGACTCTGCGCACTTTACCACTGCTAACCAGTGCTAAAGTGCATATGCTCTCTCCCTTTAAACATGGTAACTTTGGATCATACCTGATTGGACTATTTAATTTACTTATAAGTCCCTAGTAATGTGCATAGGTGCCTGATGCCTGTAGATTAAATGCTACTAGTGGGCCTGCAGCACTGGTTGTGCCACCCACTTAAGTAGCCCCTTTACCTTGTCTCAGGCCTGCCATTGCAAGGCCTATGTGTGCAGTTTCACTGTCACCTCAACTTGGCATTTAAAAGTACTTGCCAAGCCTAAACCTCCCCTTTCTCCACATATAGGACACCTTTAACGTGTGCCGTAGGTAACCCCTAGAGCAGGGTGCTGTGTGGGTGAAAGGCAATACATGTACCTGTGTAGTTTACATGTCCTGGTAGTGTAAAACTCCTAAATTCGTTTTTACACTACTGTGAGACCTGCTCCTTCATAGGCTAACATTGCCCTCATACAGTATTGAAGTGGTAGCTGCTGATCTGAAGGGAGTAGGAAGGTCATATTTAGTATGGCCAGAATGGTAATACCAAATCCTGCTGACTGGTGAAGTTGGATTTAATATTACTATTCTAGAAATGCCACTTTTAGAAAGTGAGCATTTCTTTGCACTTAAAACTTTCTGTGCCTTACAATCCACGTCTGGCTGCGCTTAGTTGACAGCTCCTTGTGCATTCACTCAGACACACCCCAAACACAGGGTACTCAGCCTCACTTGCATACATCTTCATTTTGAATGGGTCTTCCTGGGCTGGGAGGGTGGAGGGCCTGCTCTCACACAAAGGACTGCCACACCCCCTACTGGGACCCTGGCAGACAGGACTGAACTGAAAGGGGACCTGGTGCACTTCTTAGCCACTCTTTGAAGTATCCCCCACTTCAAAGGCACATTTGGGTATAAAACAGGGCCTCTGCCCTACCTCATCAGACACTTGCTGGAGAAGAAACCTGTACCAGAACCTGCATCCTGCCAAGAAGAACTGCCTGGCTGCCTAAAGGACTCACCTGACTGCTTTCTACCAAGGACTGCTGCCTTGCTGTTGCCCTGCTGCCTTGCTGAACTCTTGTCTGGCTGTAAAAGTGCTCTCCAAGGGCTTGGATAGAGCTTGCCTCCTGTTCCCTGAAGTCTCAGGACCAAAAAGACTTCTCTTTTTCATTTGGACTCCGCGTGCCCTGAAAATTTAAACGCACAGCTTGCTCCGCGGCGAGAAAATCGCTGCACACCGACGCTGATCGACGCGACACCTTCGGGGCGACCGGAACTTTGACGCACGGCCTCGCAAGGACAACGCCGACCGACTTCCAGAGGGGAAATCGACGTGACGCCTGCTGTGAGACCGAGAATTCCACGCACAGCCTCCCAGAACGACGTGCAGCCGGAAAACAAGCCGAAGAATCCATGCACAGACCCCGGGACATCTGGTAATCCCGCTACCCACAGAAAGAGACTGTCCATGCGCCGGAAAACGACGCACGACTTCCCTGTGTGAAAAATAACGACGCAAGTCCGTTTGTGCAGGGGAGAAATTGACGCATACACCATTTTTCCACGTATCTCTTCTTCTGCGGCCCTTTGCGGAGATTTTCCACTTTAAACCAGGTACTTTGTGCTTGAAAGAGACGTTTGCTTTTTGAAGACTTAAGACACTTTATATCACTTTTTAGTGATATCTCTACAATTTCACATTGCATTATATTCGTTTTGACCTACAATTATCCTGATAAATATTATATATTTTTCTAAACACTGTGTGGTGTATTTTTGTGGTGCTATATTGCGTTATTGTATGATTTATTGCACAAATACTTTACACATTGCCTTCTAAGTTAAGCCTGACTGCTCGTGCCAAGCTACCAGAGGGTGGGCACAGGATAATTTTGGATTGTGTGTGACTTACCCTGACTAGAGTGAGGGTTCTTGCTTGGACAGAGGGTAACCTGACTGTCAACCAAGAACCCCATTTCTAACATTGGTGATCAGCGGTGAGGATAGGACTTGTATTTGTGCAGTGACATACAGTAGCTAAGTATTACACTACCTAACCACAGTTGAAGGTCAACTTGATTTTTATCTCTTGTTTTGCAAATTCGTTTTTCCTGACAATTTTCAAAAACTAAATCCTCACTCAACATGTCTCTGACTGGGTCTCAAGTAGGAGACTTTGACCTAGCCCTGTTGGATACATATACGGTCAAACAGCTAAGAGGGTTCTGCAGGGTGATGAGAGTACCCACCCAAGGGGCCTCCAAAAAGGAGGACTTTCAAGTGGCGCTGAGGGCCTGGGCAGAAGCCCATTTAGAGGAGGATGATGAGGAAGAGGAGCCAGAAAATGGCCCCTCAGAGGATTTGTTGCTATCAGTGGATGATGTTACCACTGCAATTGTGCCCCCTTCCAGACTAGGGAGCAGTGTCTCTGTGCAAAGCCTAACCACAGAGGAAAGGAGAGAAGAAAGGGAGTTCCAATTGCAAATGGCAAAACTGAAAATTGAGGGCCAACAGGAAGACAAGAGGGCAGAGAGAGAAGCCAAACAAGCTGAGGCTGAGAGAGAAGCCAAAGAAGCTGAGGCTGAAAGAGCAGCCAAACAGGTGGAAGCTGAAAGAGCTTTGGCTGAAAAGAAACTATTGTTGGCTCATGAACTGAGTCTCAAGGAGCTGGAGATCAAGGCGAGGCAGTCTGAATCCAGCAATAATGGTGGCAGCATACAGACAGGATCTGCTGGAGAAAAGAAGGTTTGTATACCCAAAAATGTGGTGCCCATTTTTGGGGTGGGAGATGACATAGATAAATGGTTAGCTGCTTATGAAGTTGCACTAAGGGCTCATGAGGTTCCTGAAGGGCAATGGGGGGTAGCTATGGTGGGTTATGTGCCGCCATTGGGGAGGGACACACTTCTCACATTGTATCAACCTGATCAAAACACATACCCACTTCAGAAAGTTACTTTACTTGCCAGGTTTGGGCTGACCCCTGAGGGATACCATCAGAGGTTCAGGGACAGCACCGAACAAACCACACAAACATGGGTAGATTTCTTTGACTTTTCCAGTAAGGCACTGAATGGATGGGTGCGGGGCAACAAAGTAGATAATTATAAAGGGTTATATGACTTGATTCTGAGAGAGCATATGCTCAATACTACTTTTACAGAGTTGCACCAGCACTTGGTAGATAGTAAGCTGACTGATCCCAGGAAGCTTGCTGAGGAGGCGGACCTCTGGGTTAGCACCATAGTGTCCAAAAAGGTACCTGGGGGGGACACCCACAAAGGTGGTCAGGGTTCCCAATAGAAGAAAGAGAGGGGAGATAAACTTACAGATAAGGAACTCTCCAAAGGCCCCCAAAAGAATTCCCAGAGAGGGGGTGGCAACCATTCCTTTTCCAGATTTGGGAAAAAGCCAGGGACTTATGATAAATCAGGGAGATCCAACCCCGAATGCTTAGAGTGCTACCAATATGGTCACTATAAAGGCGACCCCCAGTGCTCCAAGAGGGCACCGTCCACTACTGGACAGACACCTGGGTTGACTAGTGTTGCGCTCGGGGGGAGATGGACCCAGATAGCTTTGGGGAGCAGGTAGAGATTTCCCTAGTGTCCCTGGGAGAAGGAGAAATGGTGCCCAAAGCCCACATGCCCCAAAATACTTCCAAGTACAGTCAGTGGGTCACCATTGATGGGCAAAAGGTGGAGGCTGTGCGTGACACAGGAGTCAGTATGACTACTATCAAGAGTCAGCTGGTGTCAACAGAGCAGATAGTCCCTAATACATTCCACCAGGTCATAGTCGCTGACAATCGTGAGAGTCACCTACCAGTGGCTCTGGTTCCCTTTGAGTGGGGGGGGTCTCTGGTACTCTGAAAGTAGCTGTGAGTCCTGCCATGCCTGTAGATTGTCTGTTAGGCAATGATCTGGAGCATACTGTTTGGAAAGAAGTAGAGCTCAGATCTCACCTAGAGATGTTAGGGTTACCTGAGTGGGTCTGCATGACCACACGGTCCATGGCTGACCGAGAGGGAAGTCAAGGGCGTCTGGAGCCTGGAACAATGGCCCAGAGAACTGCCAAGAGGAGGGGCAAGGGGCACGGGAAACCGGTCCCAGAAGTTCCCGCAGTGGTTGACGGGGCTCCTGAGGAGGAGGCTCCCGAACCAACTGGGGAAGGCATTGCCACCCTAGGTGATCTAACTGAGCTTGCTGGCTGGCAAGTTGAGGGTGGACCCACCAGGGAGGAATTCTGCAAGGCGCAGAAAGAATGTCCCACTCTAGAGGGTCTGAGGAAGCAAGCCTCAACCCAGGCAGCAGGTGAAGCCTCTGGTGATCACCACATATATTTGGAGAATGATCTCCTCTACAGTGAGCCTAAGGTTCCGGCCATTGGGGCAGCGCGTGCGCTGGTGGTCCCCCAGTGTTACCGAACCTTCCTACTGGGTCTGGCTCACGACATTCCCCTGGCACGACATTTGGGGTAAGGCAAGACCTTTGATAGGCTTGTCACCCACTTTTATTGGCCTAGAATAAGGACAAACACAGATACGTTCTGTAGATCATGTCCTACCTGCCAGGCCAGTGGTAAAACAGGAAAAAGGGTTAAGACCCCCCTGATTCCACTTCCTGTTGTTGGCACCCCCTTTGAAAGGGTGGGCATCGACATTGTTGGTCCATTGGACCCCAAAACTGCCCTAGGCAACAGGTTCATCCTGGTTTTGGTGGACCATGCCACCTGTTACCCAGAGGCAATCCCTCTGAGGACCGTAACTGCACCGGTGGGAACCAGAACTCTGATGGGGATATTTACCTGTGTGGGATTCCCAAAGGAGATAGTGACTGACAGAGGCACTAACTTCATGTCTGCATACATGAAGTCTATGTGGGATGCGTGTGGTGTAACCTACAAGTTCACCACACCCTATCATCCCCAATCTAACGGTCTTGTGGAGAGAATCAACAAGACCTTGAAAGGCATGATTGGTGGCCTCCCTGAGGCCCTGAGGCGTAAGTGGGACATCCTCTTACCATGCCTTCTCTTTGCCTACAGAGAGGTACCCCAGAAGGGGGTAGGGTTCAGTCCCTTTGAGCTTCTCTATGGGTACCCTGTCAGGGGACCCTTAAGCATTGTCAAGGAGGGGTTGGAGAAAGCTCCAAAGGCTCCCCCTTAGGATGTGGTCAGCTACATGTTGACCCTCCGCAACCAGATGACCCGCTTCTGGAAAGAGGCCAAAAGTAACCTTGAAGACAGTCAAGAGGTAATGAAACGCTGGTATGACCAGAAGGCCACCCTGGTAGGGTTTCAACCTGGAGACAAAGGGCCTGATTCTAACTTTGGAGGACGGTGTTAAACCGTCCCAAAAGTGGCGGATATACCACCTACCGTATTACGAGTTCCATAGGATATAATGGACTCGTAATACGGTAGGTGGTATATCCGCCACTTTTGGGACGGTTTAACACCGTCCTCCAAAGTTAGAATCAGGCCCAAAGTGTGGGTAATGGAGCCAGTAGAGACTAGAGCTCTCCAGGACCGCTGGTCTGGCCCATTTGAAGTAAAGGAGCGGAAAGGGGAGGCCACTTACCTAGTGGACCTCCAAACCCCTAGGAACCCCCTAAGGGTGCTCCATGTAAACCGACTAAAGCCTCATTTTGAGAGGTCTGAAGTCAACATGCTTCTGGTCACAGATGAAGGAATGGAAGAGGAGAGTGAACCTCTCCCCGACCTCCTCTCTGTCCAAGAAGGTGATGGGTCAGTGAAACGTGTCATTCTCTCTGACTCCCTGACTCTAAACCAGAGAGGAGACTGCTATAAGCTGTTGGAGCAGTTCTCCCCCCTATTCTCCCTTACTCCTGGACTGACCCACCTCTGTGTTCATGACATTGACACAGGTGACAGTCTCCCTGTGAAGAACAAAATGTACAGGTTATCGGATAAGCTGAAGGCCAGCATCAAGGAGGAGGTCTCCAAAATGTTAGCTTCAAGGGTTATTGAGAAATTCAGTAGCCCCTGGGCCAGCCCTGTGGTGTTGGTTCCTAAGGCTACTGCCCCAGGTGCTAAGCCAGAACTCCAGTTCTGTGTGAACTACCGTGGGCTCAACCCAGTCACACGGACTGATGCTCACCCCATCCCCTGAGCGGATGAGCTTGTTGACAGGCTGGGCGCTGCCAAATTCCTGAGTACGTTTGATCTTACTTCAGGGTACTGGCAGATTGCCCTGACTGAGGGGGCCAAAGAGAGATCTGCATTTTCCACACCTGATGGCCATTACCAGTTCCGGGTGATGCCATTTGGGTTGAAAAATGCCCCCGCTACCTTCCAACGGTTGGTTAACGGGGTCCTAGCTGGCAAGGATGCCTTCTGTACAGCCTACCTAGACGACATAGATGTCTACAGTTCCATCTGGGAGTTACACCTGCTCCACCTCAAGGAGGTGCTTCAGGCCCTGCGACAGGCAGGCCTGACCATCAAGGCTAGTAAGTGCCAGATTGGGCAGGGTTCCGTGGTGTACTTGGGACACCTAGTGGGTGGTGGCAAGGTACAGCCACTCCAGGCCAAGATTGAAACTATCAAGGCCTGTCAACCACCTAGAACACAGACTGAGGTGAGAGCCTTCTTAGGCCTCACAGGATACTACCGTAGATTTGTCAAGGGCTATGGTACCATTGTGTCACCCTTGACAGAACTCACTTCCAAGAAACAACCTAGGTTGGTGAATTGGACAGAGGCTTGTCAGAAAGCCTTTGACTTCCTGAAGGAAGCCATGTGCACAGCCCCTGTGCTCAAGGCCCCTGACTACTCCAAGGAATTTATTGTGCAGACAGACGCTTCAGAGCATGGCATAGGGGCAGTCCTAGCACAGCTAAATGAGGAGGACCTAGACCAACCAGTAGTCTTTATTAGCAGAAGGCTATTACCACGGGAACAGAGGTGGAGTGCTATTGAGAGAGAAGCTTTTGCTGTGGTCTGTGCACTGAAGAAGCTGAGGCCATACCTGTTTGGGACTCACTTCCGGGTTCAGACAGACCACATACCCCTCAGATGGCTCATGCAGATGAGGGGTGAAAATCCTAAACTCCTGAGGTGGTCCATTTCTCTACAGGGGATGGACTTTTCGGTGGAACATCGTCCAGGGGTTGACCACGCCAATGCTGATGGTCTCTCCAGATACTTTTGCCTTAGCAATGAGAGCTTCCAGGAGGTCGGGTAGCTCTCCCCACTTTCAGTTGGGGGGGACACATGTTAGACCTAACAGCCTTAGGGTGGTCACCCCTAACTTTTTGCCTGCCTCCCTCCACTTTTTGGACACTGTTTTTGCTGGCTTTTAGACTCTGCGCACTTTACCACTGCTAACCAGTGCTAAAGTGCATAAGCTCTCTCCCTTTAAACATGGTAACCTTGGAGCATGCCTGATTGGACTATTTAATTTACTTATAAGTCTCTAGTAATGTGCACTATAGGTGCCTAGGGCCTGTAGATTAAATGCTACTAGTGGGCCTGCAGCACTGGTTGTGCCACCCACTTAAGTAGCCCCTTTACCTTGTCTCAGGCCTGCCATTGCAAGGCCTGTGTGTGCAGTTTCACTGTCACCTCAACTTGGCATTTAAAAGTACTTGCCAAGCCTAAACCTCCCCTTTCTTCACATATAAGTCACCTCTAATGTGTGCCCTAGGTAACCCCTAGAGCAGGGTGCTGTGTGGGTGAAAGGCAAGACATGTACCTGTGTAGTTTACATGTCCTGGTAGTGTAAAACTCCTAAATTTGTTTTTACACTACTGTGAGACCTGCTCCCTTCGTAGGCTAACATTGGGGGTGCCCTCATACAGTATTGAAGTGGTAGCTGCTGATCTGAAGGGAGTAGGAAGGTCATATTTAGTATGGCCAGAATGGTAATAGCAAATCCTGCTGACTGGTGAAGTTGGATTTAATATTACTATTCTAGAAATGCCACTTTTAGAAAGTGAGCATTTCTTTGCACTTAAATCTTTTTGTGCCTTACAATCCACGTCTGGCTGCGCCTAGTTGACAGCTCCTTGTGCATTCACTCAGACACACCCCAAACACAGGGTACTCAGCCTCACTTGCATAAATCTACATTTTGAATGGTTCTTCCTGGGCTGGGAGGGTGGAGGGCCTGCTCTCACACAAAGGACTGCCACACCCCCTACTGGGACCCTGGCAGACAGGATTGAACTGAAAGGGGACCTGGTGTACTTCTTAGCCACTCTTTGAAGTCTCCCCAACTTCAAAAGCACATTTGGGTATAAAACAGGGCTTCTGCCCTACCTCATCAGACACTTGCTGGAGAAGAAACCTGAACCAGAACCTGCTTCCTGCCAATAAGAACTGCAGGCTGCCTAACGGACTCACCTGACTGCTTTCTACCAAGGACTGCTGCCTTGCTGTTGCCCTGCTGCCTTGCTGAACTCTTGTCTGGCTGTAAAAGTGCTCTCCAAGCGCTTGGATAGAGCTTGCCTCCTGTTCCCTGAAGTCTCAGGACCAAAAAGACTTCTCTTTTTCATTTGGACTCTTCGTGCGTCGAAAATTTTGACGCACAGCTTGCTCCGCGGCGAGAAAATCACCGCACACCAATGCTGATCGACGCAACACCTTTGGGGCGACCGGAACTTCGACGCACGGCCTCGCAAGGACAACGCCGCCCGACTTCCAGAGGGGAAATCGACGAGACGCCTGCTGTGAGACAGAGAATTCATGCACAGCCTCCCGGAACGACGCGCAGCCGGAAAACAAGCCGAAGAATCCACGCACAGACCCCGGGACATCTGGTAATCCCGCGACCCACAGAAAGAGACTGTCCACGTGCCGGAAAAAACACACGACTTCCCCGCGTGAAAAATAACAACGCAAGTCCGTGTGTGCAGGGGAGAAATTGACGCACACACCATTTTTCCACGTATCTCTTCTTCTGCGGGCCTTTGCGGAGATTTTCCACTTTAAACCAGGTACTTTGTGCTTGAAAGAGACTTTGGGCCTCATTATGACCCTGACGGGCGGCGGAGGCTGCCCGCCAGGATCCCGCCCTCCAAATTACCGCGCCGCGGTCAAAAGACCGCGGCGGGTATTACGAGTTTTCCCCTGGGCTGGCGGGCGGTTCCAGTTAAACCGCCCGCCAGCCCAGGGGGAAAACGACCTTCCCACGAGGATGCCGGCTCGTAATCGAGCCGGCGGAGTGGGAAGGTGCGACGGGTGCTACTGCACCCGTCGCGTATTTCACTGTCTGCAAGGCAGACAGTGAAATACATTTTGGGGCCCTCTTACGGGGGCCCCTGCCGTGCCCATGCCATGCCACGGCAGGGGCCCCGCGACCCCCCCTACCGCCATCCTGTTCATGGCGGCTTTCCCGCCATGAACTGGATGGCGGTAGGGGGGGTCAGAATCCTCATGGCTGCGGAGCGCGCTCAGCAGCCATGGAGGATTCCAATGAGCAGCGGAAAGTCAGCGGGAGACCGCTGACTTTCCGCTTCTGACCGCGGCTGAACCGCCGCGGTCAGAATGCTCATTGGAGCACCGCCAGCCTGTCGGCGGTGCTCCCGTGGTCGGTGGCCCTGGCGGCCACCGGCCGCCAGGGTCAGAATGACCCTCTTTGTTTTCTTTTTAAAGACTTAAGACACTTTATATCACTTTTTAGTGATATCTCTACAATTTCACATTGCATCTTTATTCATTTTGACCTACAATTATCCTGATAAATATTATATATTTTTCTAAACACTGTGTGGTGTATTTTTGTGGTTCTATATTGTGTTATTGTATGATTTATTGCACAAATACTTTACACATTGCCTTCTAAGTTAAGCCTGACTGCTCGTGCCAAGCTACCAGAGGGTGGGCACAGGATAATTTTGGATTGTGTGTGACTTACCCTGACTAGAGTGAGGGTTCTTGCTTGGACAGAGGGTAACCTGACTGCCAACCGAGAACCCCATTTCTAACAGTTGTGTATTGTGTTGTATGTGTGTGGAGTATCTGGCCAGTGTTGGTTGTGAGTGTGTAGCATGGGTTCATATTTGTGCGGTTGTGGTATTGTTTTTAATGAGTTTGTATGTTGACTGTGAATTAGTGAGGCTGACCCTGTGCTGTGTTGCCGTGCATAAGTGTGTGATATTGACATGTAGTGTGTGTGTGTGCTGGCTGTATTGTGCGTGCTGTGTATGTGTGGGTGTATTTTTTGCTCTATGAGAGTACGTGTCTCACTGTACTGTTACGTGTGAGTACAGCCCTCGCAACGCCCTCCCTATGGTATGTTAAAAAAAAACTGAAGAATCACCTGGGTCCCCATTGCCAGTGGCCTGGCGCTCTGCCTCCTTCTGCCCCCTGCTCCCGGCTCCATGCTGCTGTGCGAACGTCGGTCAGGGCCGAGAGTGCGTACTACAGCCCAGCTATGGATTGCACACGTGCAGACTCTCTGCACTTGCGCTGTGTGGCCCATAACTGGGCTACAGTGTGCACAAGGTGAGCTCTGCTCTGCTGGTGGGGTTAGCGGAGTTTTGGGGCAATCTCTGAGCTTCAAGGGGAGCGCTGAGTGCCAAAACCTTCATTATCTCTGCCAGTGGAACGGAGCTCGCCTCCCACCTCTAGTGGTTACTTGAACACAAGAACACTAATATTGAATTGTTTGAATACAGATGAAATAAAGGCATAATAATGCATGATTATGAGAATGTAAATTGGTACTCTTGCAATGTGACTCATGGTGTATGCCCACTATGGGCACAATTATGGGTAATTGAAAGTGGATACAATTGAGTATGTAAGGAACCGACTATAGGAGCACTTAGATGTTTCTTTAACTACGACTGATTTAACAAAGACGATTTAGCAAAGCAGTGACTTTGTAAATATTGTCAGGATTTCAGAACTTTTGCCCACTTGGGCTTAATTGAATTTGGAGTCAATTATAATCATGTTTGACTTCAAATAAAATTTTATGTCCACGTGATAAAAGGAAGGTGGAGGTAGTGATCAGGGTTCATGTACATTGTTAAAAAATGTTTTTTTGAATTTTTATTTGAACATTTATTAATGGATTGTGGTAATGGATGCAGATTTTTATGTTATAGTTGCCGTAAAATGTGTATAAAAGTAAACAAAGATGGTGCAGGCTTGTATGTGAGTAAGGCCATGGGGGTGGCTGAAAAACATAGAGTCTGAGCCTGATTTATGTTGGACGACAGTGTATTATGAGAGGTGTATACATATGTATTACCTTCTAGCGGTCGTCAGTAGGTAGTTATAGTTAGGACCATTTCTTCCAAAGACAGAGCATTTTTTGTTTTGCCAATAACTTTGTTGCCATTTGATGAATCTTCACAAACATTTCAAAACCTATACTTCAGTTGGTCCAACTTCTGTGTTGAAAGCTTTGGAGTGATCCATCAAGTGGGGGCTGAGGAAAAAGGGGGGTCCCAAAACACTTTTCCCCCATTCTACGTCAATAGGATTTTTCAAATTCTTTAACACAACTACGGCCCAAACTGCTTAACGTAATTACCCCAAATTAGGCAGAAAGCTTGCTTTAGAAAGAGTGCTTTTTGTGATTTGGTGTAAATCCGTTCTGGATTATCAGCGAATCCAACTCTCCCAATGCTGATATCTGATTGGCTGCCAACCCTTCAACAAGGAAGTGTTGGCAGCCATCTTGAGACTCGTCTTCAGTCGTGTTCCAGAAAAAAGGTGGAAAAAAAGAAAAGGGGCCAGGATGGGGTCACCCTGAGCCCCGAAGTCTTGGTCTAGGGTCCCTCACTGACCCCTCCAAGGCTAAAAAGCATTTTTTTTAAATGTTGGGGAAATCTGTGGATGCGGATCCATGGATTTTTTTTAAATTAAAAAAAAAGAGACGGTCTCCTGCCCTTTTTGAAAGATTTTGTCCCGAGTGGACCAGGTCCTGGGGGCATTGGGGGACTGAAAGAGGAGGAAGCGCACAGAGTCCCCCTCCTATGCCTTGTATTAGCACTGGGGCCCGCCACCTCTCTGGGTTGATATCAGACAACCATACAGGGGCAAATGTCCTTCCCGCAGCCCCTCGGACAGCAACCTCCCTGAGGCTAACTGTGAAATGAATGTGGGGGGCCCATGAAGCCCCCCCCCACAGCCCCAGGGAAGCCACAGACCGGGTACTGCCACCTCCCCAGGGCTGAAATTAAATTATGAAGGGAGTCCATCACAGGCCCCGGGGACCACCACCACCTCCCCAGGGCTATTTAAGTGTTGGAGGAGGGCCATGCTGCCCCTTTTGTGAAGCCAATTATGGCCCTGGGGATTGCCACCACCGGGGCCAGCTCCTGCTATGTCCCAGGGTGCCCACCCCAGAGACATAGGTGTTTCCTCTGACTTGGCGGAAGCTTTGACAGCTGTCAAACGGCTCTCACTCACTGGAAGTAGAGATTTCCTCTGTTTCCCTGCCTGCAGAAATGCAAGAACGGAAGCAGAGTAAATAATTGCTTTTGCAGACACGGAGCTGCATGTTGAGCAGCTCTATGTGTGCAAAAGCGCTGCCTCCTCCAGAGGTGGGGAGCTGGCCAGGACTGCAGGGGCCTTCAGGCTCACCTGCAGTCCCATTTGACACTGGGTGCCCTGCGGGGCACCCAGGACAGATGGCGGGTCCCTAAGGACTAGGGTCCCCGAGGGCCAAAATCAGCCCAGGGAGGGGGGATGAATGGCTCCCCCCTCCATTTAATTAAAGCCCAGGGCTGAAATAGGCCCCCCTCCCCTGTAGTTCTCCCTTCAAATTGGGAAGAGTATGCAAATGTGCAAATCACCTGGAAACTGCTCCTGCTTTGCCCCGCAATATCTACCTTAGTAGTATGCTTATGTCTTCCCCATTTTGCCAGGATGATGGACAGCTTCCCAAAGGGCCTCCCAGTGTGTTTACCACCATTTTGATGGTGCGTTCTTGATGCTGAGGAATATGAGGACATCTCCATAAAACATAGATGCACTTACTTCATGTAGATAAGAGGAAGGACCCTGGTTTAGTGGAGATTTATGTCTTTGCAGTGTCATTATCCTATCTATAGGAGGATTCATGTTATCACAGAATTCTGGAGAAAAATGCACAGGGAACAATCACATTGCCAAAGGTACTCAAGGTCACTGGTGATATTTGATTGTGCTACATTACACAGCTGTAGTAAGAATACATATTAGACATTCACCCAAGGAGGCAGAAACAACCCCATTTGAGTAGATATTTCATGCAAAGCTGTGTATTCTTGTTGCATAAAAGGGCAGGTGAGGTTCCTTTGGGGAAGAGTCACTTACACAACTACTGACACACTCACATCAACACACACCCACTCACAAACACACTCAAACACTCACTCAGACACTCATGCACCCACACATAGACCCACTCAGAGATACACTAACCCACTTACAGACTCACTCAGACACTCACACACCCACTCTCAGACCCACTTACACACTCAAAGACCCATTCAGAGACTCACACACTGACTCACAGACCCACTCAAACACTCATGCATCCACTCACAGACCCACTCTGAGACTCACGCACCCACTCACAGATCCATTCAGAGACTCACCCACTCACTCACAGAACCACTCAGATACTCACACACACATTCTCAGACGCACTCAAAGACTCATGAACCCACTCACAGACAGGCTCAGACACTCACGCACCCACTCACATACCCAACTAAACTTGCGCACTCACTCATAAACCAACTTAGACATTCATGCACTCTCTCAGAGACCCACTCAGACATTCACACACCCTCTCACCAAGCCACTCTGACTCTCACACATATACTCACAGACTCATACAGAGACTCACACACCCACTCACAGACACTCTGACACCCACTGTCACACCCAGAGACACCCTCTTACACATACTCTCACATCCAGACAGACACTCTCACTCCCACTCTCACATCCACATACACCCTCTCACACCCACTCACACCCAGACTGGCACTCTCACACCCAGAATCATCCTTTCACATCTATTTTCACCCCTAGCTAAACATGTCCTGTGGCTAACTCCAGCTGCACACGGCGAAAGGCCATGTACAGCGTGGGGTCGGGAGGTCAGGGGGGTTGGCTGCAGCGCCTAATCACAGACCAGGCCATGCGGCCAGCCCCTGCTGCGCACAGCTGAATGCCATGTGGGGCACATGGTTGGGGGTTATAGAGGCCATGCACAGTGCTGGCTGGATTAACGTATAGTAATGAAAATTACTTCACGCTAAACATACCATAGACATTCACTGAAAAAATGTTTCAAGTAACTATCATTCACAGCCTTATGGTAACTAAAACTCATGCCCTGCCATGCACTGCTAATAACCCTAGATATTACAGCATTCATGACAACTTTTATAGTGTCAATAAAAATATCAATGAAACATTAGCAGTCACATTATTGAATTAAAAAACTGCATGGCAGGGGTGTAAGTTATAGTTACCTAACTCTAACTGCTGAATTTCTCTGGTTTTGTGTGAGTAAATTCCAAATCCGGCTATAATGTTCCTGTAAACTTTGTTTTTTTAAGTGAGTATATATATATATATATATATATATATATATATATATGTTTTGAGTGTGGCAACATAACAGCAAAATAGGCCCTGTATTGAACACCCCTCCTCATGGGCAGGCAGCCCCTTACCTTGCACAGGCTTATATATATTACAGAGTGGCTGTAGCCACTCTGTAGCTATAGTTAGGGTGACCAGAAAGGTTTTTTTTTATGTCCCTTAATAACTTTGCACACTTTTTATGAATGTCTGCAAAACTTTGCAGACCTGCTGCCCTCGTTTAGTTGTCAGAGTCCAGAAAGTTTCATAGATTTTCGTCAAGGAGGTATAAAGAAAAATGAGTGTCCCTGAATGGGCTTCAAATCCAATACATTTTCCATAGACTTTTCGATTTCATATAGAGCGAAAACTGTCAGGTGTATTTTTCTGAAATTTAGCAGTATGACATGTAAGGTATGTATATGATTCTGTGGTGTAGTGCAGGCAAGTAAAGTGAATGAATATTGTTCTAAGGTTTTTTTTAGCTTTATCTGTGGCCACAGTAGTACCAGGCTATGAACTCAGCACATAATGGTGACAAGCGATTATCTGTTTGGCTAATGTGTACATTTCCAAAACCCAATGTCAGCCATGTTGTTTTACACAACACTTTCACTGTATTTTGCAATGTACCTTACAAATGTCTTTAGAAAAAAGTTGTGGATTGTAATTGTACCGAGGACACTATTGTGATATGTAATCAATAATGTTTGGAAATTTAGGAATGTGTTCTACAAAAGTTATGGTGTACCGCTGTATGGTTGTTTTGGTCTCTAGCAAGTACTGTGCTACTGTAAAAATATTTTTAAAAACACAACCCACATATATTGATATTTGCTAATGGTCCTATTAGGTTGGCTCTTAAAAGAGCCTTTTATTACAAGTGTGTATTTTGGATTTACATATGGTTTATTTGGAGTTGATGGATGGGATGGTTGTAATGAAGATGTTATTGCCAGTTGTGGTAAAATGCACACCATCTGCATGATAAAGGTAAGGTTTAGAAAACATGATTTTGAGGTGATATATGGAAAACCTGGTGTTATCTCTTAGTAAGGCAGACACGCTTTGTTGATATGTTTGTGCATTTGTTCATACTTTGCCACATTTTCTATTGATTACTCCTATTTTATCCTTTGGCAAATATTAGTAAATACAAAATGGGTATGAGGGAATAAAGTCTTTAGAGATTTGAAAGTAGCTTTCATCTCTATTTCAATGTGTATACCAGTGAGGTGACCAATATCACTGCTTCCACAATAAATTATGAAATGGGGATCCTCATAATTACTAGGAGTGTCGGGATTATACCTTTCTGCAGGAGTGAAATGGATATGATAATGCTTCCCAACTTCTCTATGAATCAAGCGAACTCCAGAAGAAGTCACGCCTGACCCAACTGGACAAAGGGACGAACCTTGACCAGGACCAGACCAGACTTCCCCTGTGCGATGTCTTTTCAGATTTCTGTAAATATAAGAACAACCTTTAGTACTTGGAATATTCAGATAAACTCTTTTTCCAATTGTAAGTAATCTGAGCTGGATTTACCAAATGTTCCTTCTCCCTTTCTTTAGGTGCTGGTTCCTGTAGGCTGAATTGGCTATACAATACTTTTAAAATTAAATTCAGGATGATTACTTCCACAGGTACTTACCTCAGGTAACAGTTCATGCTAATATCTGCTCAAGACTATGGCCCTCATTATGATATTGGCGGTAAATCCCGCTTACCATTGCGGTGATGGCTGCCAACATACCATTGCGGAGGTGAACATCCGTTCACCAAATAATGGCACACACACACTAACCAACAGAATACTGCCACAAACACATATCCGCCAGACCAAAGGTTAGTGGTAAAGTGTCAGTACGAACACCCATACCGCTATGCCAAAAAAACAACTTCCACCACATTATGACCCACGAATCACCATGGCGGACATTCAATGGCGGTAAACCATCGGTGATACACACCGGCGTGGTCAGAATGGCCACCCAAATACAAAACAACACAACATTGGCCAAAACTAAAATAACTCACCTGACACTGAGACACACACCACAACAGCACTATAAAGCAAACACCCACATTACCCACAACCCTTTATGAACACGAAAAATTGCCAAAAGATAGCCACGCAAATCACAACAACAACTACACTTACCACAAACACTCATCCATCCGTCACGCACCCCACACCCCACACATTATTCAACACTCACTGCACAACACACACAACACACACCACACAACACCCATGTCCCTCAAAGGCACCCCTGTTTCACAGATGTGGAGTTGTGGGTCATGGTGGAGGAAATAGCCAGGGTATAGCCACAGCTGTTTGGAGCACAGGTACAGCAAATCTCCATTGCCAGGAAGATGGAGCTATAGCGGAGAATCGTGGACAGGGTGAATGTTGTGGGACAGCATCCAACGGGGAAGGTGTGTTCCATGGCAGCAAGGCATCAGCTCACCACCCAGAGGACTGGTGGTGCACCCCTACCTCCTCCCCCACAGCTGACAGCATGGGCGGAGCATGTCTTGGCAATACTGCATCCTGAGGGACTTACTGGGGTAGCAGGAGGACTGGACACTGGCGAGTCAATATTTACGACCTATCTCCCCACATACCTGCATGCCACCACCACCACCACCACCCCTCACCCTGAAACCCATCACTCCACTCCATTCCACACAGTGCACCACAACTATAGACTGACGTCACTGCCAAGCCCTGTATGTCATACCCACTGCATGAATATCCCTCCCAGCCCTGTATGTACACCCACCACCAATGCATGCACAGCATGGAGAAATAACAATCCCACAATACATCACCATGCACAAACAAAGGTGGCAGGGCAACAGCAACGTTATAGGGGAAGCTAGGGATGTAGAAAATGCCACAGAAATGTAGCATAATACACCACTTACATCCCCCAGGTGCACCAGCCAATCTCAGCGGTGAGGAGGTGCCACGGCTACCCAGTCCCCCAACAGAAGATGCCCCAAGTGATGACAGTAACTCTAGACTTCTGGATCTGGATGAACTACCTGGACCATCAGAGTCCACTGGTCAGTCGGCTACCCCAGCTCACAACCAGTCCACCACAGAGCCTCCCCCCTCAGTATCCAACACCACAGCAGCCACCTAACACCCCCACATCTCTGTCCCCAGGACACGTCAATCAGCAGTGTGCCCACCTTACATGGGCCCAAGTCCACACCCCACAGCCAAGACAATCAGGGTCCTGGGGTCAGTGGCATTTGGCACACCACTCAGGGGACACAGGCACAGGGGGACAGGGGCACACGGATGACAGCTGTATGTCAGGGGGAGGCAAGGCCCAGGGACCTGACTTTCCAGGAGGCACTCACCAATGTCCTGGGGGCTTACCAAAAATCACAGGACAAAATGGGTCAGATGTTAAACATCATGCAGGAAAACTAGTGGCTGCAGGAGGTACACCACCAGGAGATCAGGAAAGATGTGCAGGCCCTCAACACCACTATGGTCTTCATAGCAGAGGTGCTGGCTGATATGGCCAACATCATGAGGGACTACACAGCACACCAGCGGGCCCCTTCCACTAGCCAGTCAACTGAACAGCCCTCCATATCTGCTGCAGCTAGTGGACAGGTGGCCCTGCCACATGACCCACAGGCCACCAGCACCCCTCCCCCTGCAGAAGGTGAACCACACCGCAAATGGTCCCTTTGACCCAGACAGACGCCAGAGACACTTACCAACACCACCGCCAGGAAATGAGACCCATCTAAATGTCCCCCCTCTGTCACCAATGTCCACTTTGAACTGCCATTGCTCCCCTTCCTATGACCCCTTGGACACTGGACCTGTGCTACAAACAAACTGGACCAATAACTTGGACTTACCTCTACCATCACCCCATTCCATTGCACCATTCCTTCTATATATTTCACTACAATAAACACCCTTGAACACAACTTGAGTAATAGTGCTTCATGTGATGAAAATGTGCAATATTATTAACAATTTCATCTTGTGCAATTGTCCTGAACTTTGTGATTCCATACAAATAATGGTCTGTAGTCAGTTTAGATGCAAAGGAAGTGACTGCCATCATGCTACAGCCACACTGAAAAGATAAATAATCTGAGGAACGGTCAGTTCCACTGTCTTACCTATGTGTCATTGGAAGTACTGCCGTATGACTGATGTCCTGTTGTCCACATCCTGATCCTCTGCCTTCTCATCCTCACTGTCCTGAGGGTCCACTGCTGCCACATGAGCATTTTCACCCTCCTCCTCCTGCAGATAGGGCACATGTCGTCTGATGGCCAGGTTGTTCAAATGCAGCATACAACAACTATGTAGCAGACCTTCTCAGGGGAGTAGCAGAGGGATCCACCTGTCAGATGGAGGCATCTGAACCTGGCCTTCAGGAGGCCGAAGGTTCGCTCAATTATCCTCCTGGTCCACCCATGAGCAACATAAAACCTATTCTCGGCCCCTGTCCTGGCATTCCTTACAGGGGTCAAGAGCCACAACAGGTTTGGGTAGCCAGAGGCACCTGCAAGAATTGCGGTACAAACATTAGCCTTGCACAATGGTATGGGGGATGACTCCTGAAGGCATACACTGACGTTCAATGGGTGGGGACTCGGGCTCACCTATTAGAAACACCCTTTGCCCCTGTAGTTGTGCCGTCACATTTGGGATGCTGATATTTCTCAAAATGAAGGTGTCATGCACCAACCCAGGCTACTTGGCTGTGACGTGGGAGATGTGCTGGTCAGCCAGGCACACCATTTGCACATTGATTGAGTGGAAATTCTTCCAATTTCTGAACGCCTGTTCATTGTGCCGGGGGTGGACAAATGCAATATGTGTTCCGTCAATGGCCCCAATAATATTTGGAATATGTCCCATTGTATAGAATCCAGCCTTCACAGTGGCCAAATCTTCCACCTGGGTGAAAGTAATGTAGCTGCACATGTGTTTGAGCAAGGCAGACAAAACCCTTGCCAGCACTATTCAGAAAATCAGCTGTGAGATTCCTGCTGCCAAGCCCACTGTCACTTGGAAAGAGCCAGTTGCCAGGAAATGGAGCACAGATAGAACTTGTACAAGAGGGGGGATCCCATTGGGATGATGGATAGCTGATATCAGATCATCAGGCTCCAATTGAGCACACAGCTCTATGATTGTCGCCCTGTCCAGTCTGTAGGTCAGTATTATATGCCTGTCTTCCAGTGTAGCCAAGTCCACAAGTGTACACCGCCGCAGACTTGCCGCCATTTTCTGTCTATAACCTCACTTGATTCCTGACTTTTCACAGGATAACACCTGCACTGCGTGTGCTGCTGTGACCTGAGTCTGGAACTTACCATGGCCTATGTGACAGGGGAAAGGGCCTTTGCCTTCACTTCAGAGAAGTTGGAGCGCCTGGTGGATGGGATCCTACCCCTGTATGGACAGCTCTATGGGCCTCCAGACCAACAGGTGAGTACACCATGGGGATGATGCATGCAGCAAGGTTGCATGGAGATGTGTGTGCTGTCAGTGTGTATTTTGGGTGGGGGTATGTCTGGTGGTAGTTTACATGCAGGGTGATGTTTGTGCCATTTGAGGGGAAATGGAATTTGTGGGCCATATGTGTGACAGGCTGGATTGTATGGTTAGTGGTGTCCTCCTGTCTGTATTCCTCTGCAGGTCAGCGCCCATCAGAGGAAGGGACTGTGGTGTGCCATTGCCAAGGACATGCAGACCCTGAGGGTCTATAGCAGGCGGAGCACCCACTGTAGGACAAGGTAGGAGGACCTGAGATGCTGGACCCGGAAGACCGCAGAGGCCCAGCCGGGGTTGGCCTCTCAACGAGGGAGGGGTGCCCATTGGAAACTGACCCCCTAATAGCCTGCATACTGGCAGTGGCCTACCCAGAGCTGGATGGGCGCTTGAGGGCAGCACATCAGCCACAAGGGGGTAGGTACAGTGTGTGTAACAACCATATTTGTTGCCAGGCATGGGATCCTGGTGGTGGGTTTCAGTTAGTGGGTGGTCCTTAATGCCAGCTCAGACATTGCTGCGTGATCCAGCTCAGGGTAAATGGGTGCATGGCAAAATCGTGTTATCTAGCTAGGTGGCATTCCATGTCAGACAGGGCTTAGTAGATCCCAGGAGGGGTTCAGATAGCAGTGGTTGGCTCTCATCTTGCTGTGGTACCTAGCCAATGGAATGCCGGTGTGGTGCATAGTGCTCAATCTTGATCCCTGTATCTGATGGTAATGTGTAAGCCACCTGTGGTGTTGGTGCTCCCTTTCTCTCTCCCCCACCCATTTTCTTCTGTTATCCTGTCCATGTGTGTGTTACCATCATCTGGTGGAGGAGCAGGGGTACCAGCGACTGAGGGAGGTGAATCCAACGGGACCCAGGAGGAAGAGTCCACCGATGCCGAAGGTACCAGTGGGATGGAGGGTGAGGGGAGCACCCCGGTGGGGACAGGAGGAGACAACGCTGACTCTGATTCCTTCTCCAATGGAAGCTCCTTAGTGGTGGCGGACACCTCTGGAACCACCCCAGCTACAGGTACAGCCGCCACCCCTGTACCAGCACCACCCTCCCAACAGCCCCCCCAGAGGTGCCCATGCCCTCTCAACCAGGAGGGTGGGAATCTCCTTCGCCCCAGGCACCTCAGGCCCTGTCCCAGTGATCCCTCATGCCCTTAGTGAGGAGGCTATTGACCTCCTGAGATCCATCCAGGGGCTGGCATCCCAGATGCAGCAATGCAATGCCTACCTGCAGGGTGTCCACACTGGGTTGGTGGCCCTACAGAGATTGTCTCAGGCTCTGGCCTCCTCTCTGATGGCAGCTAGTGTCCCTGTTGCTACCGTCCCCACTCCAACTACTACTTCCCAGACTCAGTCTCCTCAGCCTCAACCCCTCCCGTGCACACATACAGACAAGCATGCGCACAAAACATCACACAAGAGTGGCACAGACAAACACAGGCAGCACACTTCAGGCCACAAGCACTCACACAAACAACAACAAACAACAGACAGTTGCACACACTATAACATCCACTTCCTCCACTGTCTCCCCCTCCTCCTTCCTCACAGTCACATCCACACTCACACCTGCATGCACTGCATCAACAGCCACCACCACCATCACCACATCATGTAGCACACACACCTCACTTTCAAACTCCTCCAAAACATCCATCCACGCATCCTCTTTGTCCTCTCCCACCCTATCTCCCACAAGAGCCACAAACGCTCCCACTCAGACACCGAACAGCCATCCACCTCACACACGCACACTGTCCATGCACCTGCACCCAAGTCCAGCAGATGTACACCTCGTACAAACACTCCCTCTACCTCCACTCCCATCCCTCCTCCTACATCCCACCCCGTCCTTAAGAAGCCTTTCCTTGCCAAACTTGACCTCTTCCCTCCCCCTCCACCCCCGTCCTGCCCGTAAGAGCAGGGTCCAAATGACCCAGCCCAACACCTCAGCCAAACAGTCTGCCACTGCTCCCACCAAAAAATCAGCTTCTGGCACAAAGGGGCCCCTGAGTGTGACGGCAGCCACTCCTTGTAATAGCACACCTACGCCTCAGAAATGGATGACTCGGGTGGCGAAACCCAAGGGAAAGAGGACGGGGACAGTGGAGGCACCTAATAATGAAATGCACTGTTCCTAAATGGCAACAAAAAGGAAAGAAAACCAATAGGGAGAGTGTTAGGTTAACCTATTCAATAGAGAATCCTATTCAATAGGAGCAAGAGTCCTCACACACCCAAATGGGTGTCATGCTTCATCATCGGACAAGCTCCTCGTCAGACTGGCGCTGCAATGTCTGACGGGCACCACCCTTTCGGGGGGCTCTTTGCCGGAGTTCTTTAACGATGATGCCTCACTATCCCATAGATAAGTAAGGAAAGAAAGGAGAGCAAGAAAAATAAACCAAGCTAAAATTGGCTCGAACCTATCTGCAAAATTAACTTTTATTGGTGCAGAGAGCAGGCCAAGATTAAAACAATTATCTGGAGAACAGAGTCGATATAATGTCCGACCTTTCTCATACAAATGGGTAGTCAAAAACTATAAGACCCCTCTTAAAAATTGGGTCGACATGTTTCGCGTCTATTCGGTCCACATAGGATCCACTGACGCTTCCTCAGGACCTAAACGTGATGATGCTTCTCCACAAACAAATTCAAAAAAATGATCTTGCCTGTAACAACTACTAAGTGAAAGCAAAAAATCAGTCAGTCACTTACATAAGTCCATTATGACCCACAGTGTCAATCCTATTCGTCGCCCTAAAAAAGTTTAAACATCATGTCAATGAATAATACTCAAATTCAAGTGACCAGAAACCCATATAGTCAGGTGTAAAGTTAATGTGGCACACAGTGATCGTGAACAAAAATTAACACATCATGCCAGTTGCAAATGACGGAAAATGCTTACCCTCCCAATTCGAGACAAGGCTTCATGGGATCACGCAGACCTTAGGCCTGGTCGAAGTGACAGGCTGCATGTCGTATAAAGAAAACATGGTAACATAGCAAAATAACGGTGAGACATGTACACCCGCGATATGCATATATGTTCTTTGTTCTTTTTTGGTGATTTGTTATTCGATATATACGAAAAGTAACACACAATCATGGCTACTGCATGAGCCATGAAGAACTCGACTGGAGTCCTTCATCGATGTCACTATCACTCAGCCGCGGACCCGCTGACGCGCGCACGCTGCCTAGCAACGCGCGAGTCCGCTTTCTTCCGGTCTCGACTCCTTTTTGAACCCTCCGGTATCGCGTCTCCCTCGTCAATTCGGGAGCGCGACCAGGGGTAGGAGCAACCGTCGACGGCCGGCCGCCAATTTGTGAGTACACGGGGTGAGATCGAACATTGGGCTTACGTATAAATCGCAGATAGGTAACCCGGAGGAGATCGTATATTTCCAACCCGGAGGGCTTCTCTCATAACAACAAATAAATTAAAGCATGTGATCTACACTGAGCGAGTATATCGACCTGAGAGGTACAACCTTGAAACTTGACAATTTGTGATTCTAGATTTCTTCTGAATGGCTATCCTCTATAAAGAAGCACCTTGGATGGTAATAGGACTAGGTATAGTCACCTTACTGTCTTGCGGATAGTGACACTACCGTATTGAATGAATGAGTGGGTAGTAAAGTGGTACTAGGCCCTCTCACGTTGTTACATATAGAGCAATTGAACACTTAACTTAGAGTGACAATTCTCAGGAGGCTTTAACATATGTTCTCTGAACTCTCACCGTTATTTTGCTATGTTACCATGTTTTCTTTATACGTCATAAGTCATAATGGACTTATGTAAGTGACTGACTGATTTTTTGCTTTCACTTAGTAGTTGTTACAGGCAAGATAATTTTTTTGAATTTGTTTGTGGAGAAGCATCATCACATTTAGGTCCTGAGGAAGCGTCAGTGGATCCTATGTGGACCGAATAGACGCGAAACATGTCGACCCAATTTTTAAGAGGGGTCTTATAGTTTTTGACTACCCATTTGTATGAGAAAGGTCGGACATTATATCGACTCTGTTCTCCAGATAATTGTTTTAATCTTGGCCTGCTCTCTGCACCAATAAAAGTTAATTTTGCAGATAGGTTCGAGCCAATTTTAGCTTGGTTTATTTTTCCTGCTCTCCTTTCTTTCCTTACTTATCTATGGGATAGTGAGGCATCATCGTAAAAGAACTCCGGCAAAGAGCCCCCCGAAAGGGTGGTGCCCGTCAGACATTGCAGCGCCAGTCTGACGAGGAGCTTGTCCGATGATGAAGCATGACACCCATTTGGGTGTGTGAGGACTCTTGCTCCTATTAAATAGGATTCTCTATTGAATAGGTTAACCTAACACTCTCCCTATTGGTTTTCTTTCCTTTTTGTTGTCATTTAGGAACAGTGCATTTCATTATTAGGAACTGTTATTGGAGGGTATGCACTGGACCTTTAACTCCTCCCTATCCCACTATTTTTTGATACAGTGGAGGCACCTCCTAGTCCTAAAGGCAAGGACACAAGTCACATGTCAAAGGCCAAGGGGGCCCGTCACAAGAGGTGACACATGGATCCCCCTCTACCACCAAAGAGAGCCAAGGATCCCCCTCCGCCACCAAAGAAAGCCAAGGTTCCCCCTCCCCCACCAAAGAAAGCCAAAGTTTCCCCTCCACCACCAAAGAAAGGCAAGGGGCCCCGTCCACCAGCAGAGGGAAAAAAGCCCTCTCCTCCAGCAGAGGCAGCCAAGGAGCCCCATCCACCAGCAAAGGGCAGGTAGGCTACTCTCCAGGGACTGTTGGGCAAGGGGCCCCCTCCAGAACCAGTGGGCATGTTACCCACTTTACTCTCCAGAACCATTGGACATGTTACCCACTTCAGAGACTATGGGGGTCATTACAACATTGGGGGTAAAAGCCACTTACCGCCGTGCAGAAGACCGCCAACACACCGCCGCGGCCGTGGAATTCCGCCACAGCTATTATGACCCACAGCTCGAAATCCGACAAAATCCAGACACCCACACAAGACCGCCACACCAAAGGTCAGTGATAAACTGCAAAATCAAAACCTCCACCGTCACGCCAACAGAAATACACCCACACTATCACGACCCACGAATCCATGCGGCGGTCTTTCAACTGCGGTATTCCATTGGCTGTACACACCGCCGCGCTCAAAATACACACACTTCTACAAAACACAGCCACATTGGACAATTCGAAATACACACACCTGATACACATACACACACCACTCCCACACACCCATTACAATATAAAACACACACCCACATCACCCACAAACCCCTACGACCACCATTACAGAGAGAAGGCCAGAGAGAGACACCACCATCCACAAACTAGCAGCCACAGGCACTCAACACCATCACCCACACTACTTCCACGCACAAAACACCACACACCACTACACATCACCACACTTATCACCACATACACCACACCACACATCACCTACACCACCCCATGGCACGGCAAAGACACCCCAGGTTCTCTGAGGAGGAGCTCAGGGTCATGGTGGAGGAAATCGTCCGGGTAGAGCCACAGCTATTTGGAGCACAGGTGCAGCACACCTCAATTGCAAGGAACATGGAGCTATGGAGAAGAAAAGTCGACAGGGTCAACGCAGTGGGACAGCACCTAAGAAATCGGGACGACATCAGGAAGAGGTGGAACGACCTATGGGGGAAGGTGCGTTCCGTGGTCTCAAGACACCACATCGCGGTACAGCGGACTGGCGGCGGACCCCCACCTTCTCCCCCACAACTAACAACATGGGAGGAGCAGGTCTTGGAGATTCTGCATCCTGAGGGCCTCGCAGGAGTCGGTGGAGGAATGGACTCTGGTAAGTCAAATCTTAACTTTCATATCCCCCACCCTACCTGCATGCTATCACAGACCCCCACCCTCACCCCCTCCCTATCACGCCAACTCCTCACAAATGTCCCAACATCACAAACCAGACATCCCAACACCAAGCCCTGCATGCAGCAACAAAGCATGGACACCCATCACTAAAGCATGCCCACTGCACATACCCATAACACCCCCCTCAACCATCATCACACAAGCCCCCACACAGGAATGCTAGCACTGTGGTACACGGTCACCCACCCATTGCACACCATGACACACACAAATGCAATAATCATGCTTTTACACCCCTGCAGGACCACTACCCAACGTCACCAGACAGGAGGGTCCAGACATCTCTACCCCACCCACTGAAGAGGCCCACAGTGATGACAGCAGCTCTGTCCAACTGGATCCAGATGACCAGCCCGGACCATCGTGGGCCTCGGACAGTCGGTTCCCCACACCCAGTCACAAAAGCCACCACAGAGCTTCCACCCTCTGGTAAAACCAGCACAGCACCCACCCAGCGGGCCCATACCTCCGTCCCCAGGACACGTCAATCAGCTGTGTGTCCACCACTACAGGGAACCCAGGATAACCCACCACCCCAACAACAGCAGGGACCTGGGGGCAGTGGTAGTAGGCACACGGTCCAGTGGACGGAGGCCCAGGAACACAGGGGAACTGGGAGGGCTGCTGTGCGACAGGGGGCGGACAGGCCTAGGGAACCCACTCTCCACTAGGCCCTCTCCTCCATCATGGGAGCATACCACCACTCCCAGGAGACGATGGCAACGGTATTGGCCAAGTTTCAGGAGACCCAGCGCATGCAGGAGGAACAGTATTTGGGGTTCAGGGAGGAACTCAGAACCATCAGCTCCGCCCTGGGCACCATCTTAGGGGTGCTGAAGGAAATACTTAACACCAGGAGGGACACTGTGGCAGTACAAGGGGCCCCTGACACTAGCATGGACGATGAACTGCCCACCACCTCCGCCGGCGCTAGTGGACAGGAGGCACCGCCACAGGACCACCACACAACCACACCAGCACCCTACCCCCTGCAGATGGAGAACCATCCCGCAAACGGTCCCTGAGATCCAGGAACATGACAGAGCACGATGCCAAGACCCCGGCCAAGAAATGAGACCACCCTGATTGTCATCCCAGTGTCCCACTTTGTAACCCTTTCCATATTGAAACTGCCCCAGCTCCACTTCCTATGCCCATATGGGCAATGCACCTGTGAGACTAATAGACTGGACTCTGCCATGGACATTCCTCCACCATCACCCCTCACCATTTAACTTCCCCCTCCAATATTTTGTATTTAAATAAAAACCCTTGAATCACAAAACAATCTGGAGTCAGTCTGTGATTTCGAAAAT
This sequence comes from Pleurodeles waltl, assembly GCF_031143425.1. Lineage (NCBI taxonomy): Eukaryota > Metazoa > Chordata > Amphibia > Caudata > Salamandridae > Pleurodeles > Pleurodeles waltl. The sequence goes on from NC_090445.1 coordinate 552,058,858, forward strand.
GTGTATTAGCAATTACGGTAGCAAAATGCTCTTTCAAATGTAATGTCAACATACCTATGTCACACATCTCAACTCCATGAGGAATGTAAGCAGATGACACACGTTGGAAACCACACCTGTGGAACCGTAAGGGAAATGTACAACTCAGTTACCATATACTGGTAGAAATCGACAGACAGGATAGAGGTAGAAGTGTGAAAGTACTTGTGGTAGGCAGGAATGTGTTCTCACCTGTGTGTCACTGGAAATATTGCTGGATAACTGAGTCCCTGTTGTCAATGTCTTCTTCCTCTGCTTCCTCCTCATCGCTGTTCACAGGCTCCACAGCTGCCACAACACCGTCATCTGGACCATCCTCCTGCAGAAAAGGCACCTGTTGTCGCAAAGCCAAGTTGTGAAGCATACAGCAGGCCACAATGATCTGGCACACCTTCTTTGGTGAGTAGAATAGGGAACCACCTGTCATATGGAGGCACCTGAACCTCGCCTTCAGGAGGCCGAAGGTCCGTTCAATCACCCTCCTAGTCCGCCCATGTGCCTCATTGTAGCGTTCCTCTGACCTTGTCCTGGGATTCCTCACTGGGGTCAGTAGCCATGACAGGTTGGGGTAACCAGAGTCCCCTAATAGCCACACCCGGTGCCTCTGGAGTTGACCCATCACATAAGGGATGCTGCTATTCCGCAGGATGTAGGCGTCATGCACTGAACCAGGGAACATATAATTTACCTGGGAGATGTACTGGTCTGCCAAACATACCATCTGTACATTCATCGAATGATAACTCTTCTGGTTCCTGTACACCTGTTCACTCCTGTGGGGGGGACCAGAGCTACATGGGTCCCATCAATGGCACCGATGATGTTGGGGATATGTCCAAGGGCATAGAAGTCACCTTTAACTGTAGCCAATTCCTCCACCTGAGGGAAAACGATGTAGCTCCGCATGTGTTTCAGAAGGGCAGACACCACTCTGGACAACACGTTGGAAAACATAGGCTGGGACATCCCTGATGCCATGGCCACTGTTGTTTGAAATGACCCACTTGCAACGAAATGGAGCACTGATAGCACCTGCACTTGAGGGGGGATCCCTGTGGGATGGCGGATTGCTGGTACATCAGGTCAGGCTCCAACTGGGCACACAGTTCCTGGATAGTGGCACGGTCAAACCTGTAGGTGATGATCTAATGTCTTTCCTCCATTGTCGACAGGTCCACCAGCGGTCGGTACACCAGAGGATTCCGCCATCTCCTCACATGTCCCAGCAGACGGTGCCTAGGAATGACAACAGCGACCACAGAGTCAAACAACTCAGAGGTATGTACCCACAGTCTACACAGAACACCATTCATACTCAAAATCTGGCCTGTATTTGTGTTGTGCGACAAGGCCTAGGTCTGTGTGACGCAGTTGGTAATTAGGACATGTGGGCTCCCTGAAATGGCTTCTACCTGACCTCTAAAGTGGGACAATGGGATGTGAGGTAACTGCGCTGGCGTTGTACACCGTCGCGGTAGGCGGTCGAAGACCGCGGCGCAATGCTGCATTGGTTAACATTGGACCCTATGGGTCCCAGGAGCCAATGACGAAGTACGCCGGCAGTGATGTTACGCACCGCCGCGGACGTGACGGCCGCGGACGTGACCGCCATTTTCTATCTGTTGAATCACTCGATACCTGATCTTCGACAGGAGAGGACCTACACTGCAAGTGCTGCTGTGACCTCGGTCTGGAAGAGACAATGGCTAGTGCATCTCGGGAAAGGGCCCCTGCCTTCACTGCAGAGGAGTTGGAGAAGCTCGTGGACGGGGTCCTCCCCCAGTACACGCTACTCTACGGTTCTCCAGACCAACAGGTAAGTACACAGGGAGCATGTTATATGGGCTATGCCTGTGTGGAGAGGGCTGGTTGTAAGAATGAAGGGGGCACAGTTCTGCATGCATGATGGAATGTCAATGCATGTGCCACACGGCAAGGGAAGGGATGTGGGCCACTCACTTAGACGGTGCAGTTGTTAATGACTTCTCTTCTTCCCCTGTACATTTCATGTAGGTCAGCGCCCACCAGAAAAAGGATATTTTGCGTGCCATCGCCAAGGATGTCCGGACCCTGGGGGTCCACCACAGACGGAGCACCCACTGCCGGAAGATATGGGAGGACATTCGCCGCTGGAGCAAGAAGACGGCGGAGGCTCAGCTGGGGATGGCCTCCCAACGTGGGTGGGGTGCCCGTCGAACCATGACCCCGCTGATGTTCCAGATCCTGGCGGTGGCCTACCCTGAGTTGGATGGGCGCTTGAGGGCATCACAGCAGACACAAGGGGGTGAGTACAACATCATTCAGCGGACTTTGCGCGCAGTGAAGGTGTCTGGGTGGGGGAGGAGAGCTGTGGGTTTCCCTAGGCCAGGGCGAGTTCCGTAGGCTGAGCCCCTCCGTAATGCAGGCCATGTGGCACCCCAGCCCACCTCTGTAGAGTGCCAAGTACAGGTGTTCATGCCCCTGTGTCATCTATGTGTGCAGATGTCATCCATAGCCTTGTAGGCCATATCCCAGAAATTGCATCTGTAGAGCCCAACAGCGCGACGTAGTGCAGGGGGCTGCTGTGTCTGTATTGTCCGCCAACGGTAGCGGTAAGCCATGCACTCAACCTGTCTTTCTTCTGTCGTCCCCCCCTTTTTGTGGTCTCCCTGTTCTTGTGTGCATCAGCATCATCAGGCGGAGGTACAGTGGCACTGGAGCACGAGGGAGCTGCATCCCACATGGCTATGGAGGGCCACACCACGGACTCAGAATACACCAGTGGGACAGAGGGCGAGGGGAGCACCACGGCGGTCACAGGATATGCAACCAGCGACACGGACTCGTCCTCCGATGGGAGCTCCCTTGTGGTGGTTGCAACATCTGTGCCCCCCACTTCTACAGGTACAGCCGCCACCCCCCCTACCAGCACCGCCCTCCCAGCAGCCGCTCAGCGTGTGCCCCGTGGCCGCTCACCCAGGAGGGTGGGCATCACCTTCGCCCCAGGCACCTCAGCCCCTGCCCCTGTCACCTCTGCTGCCCTCAGTGAGGAGGCCATTGACCTCCTCAGGTCCCTCACTGTTGGGCAGTCTACCATTTTGAATGCCATCCAGGGTGTAGAAAGGGAATTGCAACACACTAATGCATTCCTGGAGGGCATTCATTCTGGTCAGGCTGCCCTTCATCGAACCCTGCAAACTCTGGCCTCAGCACTGCTGGCAGCCATTGTCCCTGTCTCTAGCCTCCCCCCTCCAACTTCCTCCACCCTGACCCAATCCCCTGTACCTCTGCCTATCCCAAGCACACCATCAGACCAGACTGCACACACCTCACCACACAAGGGAAGCTCAGGCAAACATAAGCACCACACATCCCACGGGAACTCACGCAAGCATCACACACATACAGGCACACCAGCATTCACTGCCTCCACTGTGTCCCCCTCCTCGTCGTCTCCCTCCTCCCTCGCAGTCTCGTCTACACTCACACCTGCATGCACTACCACTACAGCCACTACGTCCCGCACCAGCACACCCACCACCACACCCCGTTCACGTGCACTCACCACCCCACTACCATTTACACGTCCCCTGTGTCCTCTCCCAGTGTGTCTGTGACGCCCCCTCCGAAGATACACAAACGCAGGCACACACCCACCCAACAGCAATCCACCTCACGACAGCCTCCAGCCCATGCACCTGCACCCAAATCCACAAAACTTACACCTCCTACAACCACCACCTCTTCCTCCACTCCCAAACCCCCTCCATCTACCCGTCCCAGTGTCTCCCAAAAACTTTTCCTGGCCCCCCTTAACCTATTTCCCACCGCCCCCCCCTCCAACTGATAGGTCCCGTACTAGCACCTCAGCCAAGAAATCTCCGGGACCAGTGGTGCCAGTTGTTACAGGCATGTGGAGTGCACCAGCCACCAGGCCAGCCAGTGTGGCACGGAGCCAGAGCACAGCCAGTCCCCCCGTGAAGCGCCAGAAGTTGGACAGTGCCCGGCGGGAGAGGGGGAAGACTCCAGCCAACAAAGCCGCTCACAAGGGTCCCAGGGGGAGTGTCGACTCAGCAGTGACTACTCCCAAGGTGGGGAAGGGGCAGAAGAAATCTCCAAAGTCTGGGAGGAGCAGCACGGCGGAGAGGACCGCCGTCATCCCCGCTGACCAGGATGCCACCGCCAACACCATCGTCACTGGCCAGGAGGCCACCGCCAGAGTCACTGCCCAAGAGGCCAGCCCCATCGTCACTGGCCAGGAGGCAACCGCCAGAGTCACAGCCCCATCGTCACTGGCCAGGAGGCCACCGCCAGAGTCACTGCCCAAGAGGCCAGCCTCATCGTCACTGGCCAGGAGGCCACCGCCAGAGTCACTGCCCAGGAGGCCAGCCCCATCGTCACTGGCCAGGAGGCCACCGCCAGGCACAGCCCAGCTGGCCAGGAGGGCCCCGCAAGCCACAGCCCAGCTGGCCCATGAAGGACCGCAAGCCACAGCCCTGCTGGGCAATGAAGGACTGCCTTGGCAAGCACTGCTGAACAGGTCTGACACTGGCAAGGCAAGCACCGCTGAACAGGCCAGGGACCGCTGAACAGGGCAAAGACCGCCATGGAATGCACCGCTGAACAGGTCTGACACTGGCAAGGCAAGCACCGCTGAACAGGCCAGGGACCGCTGAACAGGGCATAGACCGCCATGGAATGCACCGCTGAACAGGTCTGACACTGGCAAGGCAAGCACCGCTGAACAGGCCAGGGACCGCTGAACAGGGCAAAGACCGCCATGGAATGCACCGCTGAACAGGTCTGACACTGGCAAGGCAAGCACCGCTGAACAGGCCAGGGACCGCTGAACAGGGCAAAGACCAGCATGGAATGCACAGCTGAACAGGTCTGACACTGGCAAGGCAAGCACCGCTGAACAGGGCAAAGACTGCCATGGAATGCACCGCTGAACAGGTCTGACACTGGCAACACAAGCACCGCTGAACAGGCCAGGCACCGCTGAACAGGGCAAAGACCGCCATGGAATGCACCGCTTGCCCATTTGCGGCAGGGTCAGTGAGGCAATTGGGACCGTCACGGGGTGTGTGCTGCACTCTGGGCACCAGTCCGCCTCCAGCACCAGTGGAGACTGTTATCCACTTGAGAGACTGTGGCTTTGCACTCCCCAGGATTGAACAGTGGGCAAACCACCCACTGTAGAGACTTGAGAGACTGTGGCTTTGCACTCCCCAGGATTGTACAGTGGGCAACCCACCCACTGTAGAGACTTGAGAGACTGTGGCTTTGCACTCCCCACGATGGAACATTGGGCAACCCACCCACTGTAGAGACTTGAGAGAATGTGGCTTTACACTCCCCAGGATGTAACAGTGGGCAACCCACCCACTGTAGAGACTTGAGAGACTGTGGCTTTGCACTCCCCAGGATACATCAATGGGCATGGAGCCCCCTCGTGGATCTGGCGTGGTGCCCTCATCCGGCTGAGGTGCCCCCCCTTTCCTTTCCCCTGAGGTGCCTGTTGTATTTCTATCTGATGCCCCAGCAGTGTTCTCTCTGTTTTGATCAGGTATCTTGTGTGGGCCTCGCCCATGCATTTTGGGCCCAGTGGTCCACGGACAATAAATGGTGCATTACCTGCACTACTAATCGTGTGTATATTTTGTTTAATGTGTATATATATCTGTATATATTTGCTGACTGTATTTTGATATATTACAATGGTTCCACTAATTTCCTTTTGTCTTTGCATTCTTCCAGGGGGGTTGGGAGGTGTTACTGTAATGTATAGATAAGCATTGGTGTATGTGTTGTAGTGGGTGAGGGTCGGGGTGGGGGTTGGGATGTTGGTTGTGTGTGTCCCTGTGTTTTTGCCTCCCCCCTCCCCTATGTCGTAGGTGCAGTACTCACCGTGCTCTTCGCCGCCGGCGTTGATGATCCTCATATAGGAGCAGGAAGACTATCACTGGCAGAATATGGAGTTCCGGCTCCATGGTGTCCTGATTCCTCGTGGGATGTGTAGAGGTGAGTGTTTTCCCTTTGAAATGGCTGTTTCCGCCGTGTTTTTATCCGTGGTGAATCCGCCCCGGAAAAGGTGGCGGATTGGTAGGTTGTGATACTGTGGGCGGTACATTGTCTTCCGCCTGTCTGTTGGCGGTGACCGCTGCGCTGTTTGTCTGTACCGCCGTGGCGGTCAGAGTGTTAAAGTCGTTGTCTTTGTTGGCAGTTTCCGCCACGGTCATAATTCAATTTTTTTTACTGCCAGCCTGTTGGCGGTGTTACCGCCGCTTTACCACCGTCCACCAGGGTTGTAATGACCACCTATGTCCTTTCTCTCCCCACCACAGACAATTGGGCAAGGAGCCCCCTCCAGAACCAGTGGTCATGGAACCCACTTCAGCTGAGGTGACCCCGCCAATACCCCTTTCCCCCCGAGGTACCTACCCATTTCCTACATGATGCCCCTGAACAGTGGAGTCCAGATAATGTCAGGAGTCAAGTTGGGCCTTGGACTGTGCCCTGTGGCCCTTTTGTACTTTGGACTAGCCATTGGCCCAATCTGGACATTGACGTCTGCATTTACATTTAATTTTACATTATGGAGGGTGTTGGCAGCAAATTAGTGTGTTCGTACATTCTTATTGTTGTCCTTGCATTAATTTAACGTGGGTCCTGTGACATACGTTTTACTCTGCAGCTGGTTCTATATATGTGTGCTGTGCGTGTGTGTCACTCTCCGTTTCCACCCTCCCTCTCTTGTGTGCTAAGCGGCTGTACTCACCGTCGTCATCTTCGTCGGCGTTGGTATTCCAGGATGGACATGGCATGGTAGAGAATTGGGAAACTTGGAGTTCTAGTTCCATGACGGCGGCAGAATCCTCTGTGTCCCTGATGGTGAGTCTTTCATCTTCTGTGAAGTGTTTCAGCCAGGCTTTTGATGGCGAAAATCCTGGTGGCTTGCTATGTCATAATATGGTGGGCGGTACCTTGATCTACCTAGCAGTTTATGGCTACCACTGTGGTTAGTGGTGTTTACGCCCTGGCAGTTGGTGTAGTACATTGGCTGTCTATGGGAGGTATCCCCGCCATGGCCATAGTTTGGCAGTAATTACCGCCACTTTAACAGTCACCTCTAATGTCATAATGACCATCTATATGTTTTGCAAATCAAACATCATTCTGGTTAATTAAACATATATTCCTTAATACCAATTAAGGTTCAATTATTGAGTCTTAAGCATAATAGTCTTTCAACTCCTTCAGTCACAAAAACAGCCTGCCTGGTCTATCTCAAAATCACTGTACATAAAATAATGTCTTAAAGGAATACCATAGTAACCTTATTTGGAACCCCATATATATATATATATATATATATATATATATATATATATATATATATATATATATATATATATATTTATACAAACGCTGCTGAAACAATCTGAATAAATGTATTTTCTTTCCTTAGGGAGAAAATATACTGAACATAATGGCTGACTTCACCAATTTCTCATGTGAGGATTCCACAGATAAGTAGCCCTTCCTTGATTTGAGCATAAATGTTACATTTTACCAATCTGTACGGGACTCCGCTTGAAGAATGTCTTTGTTTTGTCTTTTTCAGAATTTTATGGCAGCGGAAGGTGGCAGGAAGAAGAAAACTGACTACCACGATGGAGAACGAAACCGCCGTGTGAGGATGCTGAGCGCTCAGGAAACAGGACTGAAGCAGGACCTGCCTCCACACAGGAGAGTACAGGGGAATGGGAGCTGACAATGAGCAGCTGTCATGGTGAAACACGTAGCTTTAAAAGCTACGCACTTAACCATAAAAGGCCTGCCTCATTATGCAAGGAGAACCCGACAAAGAGCTGAAATGAGAAGTAGTAGTTCTTTCATCTTAAATTGCTTTCAGCCACCCACGTAATTTCAACATTTGCCAAACCTAAATTATGCCCAATTTCTCTGTTCTTCGAATACTCTATAGCCCAAAAAATAAACTGTGCCCAATTATCTACACATGAGACAGTGACTGAATGTAGTAAAGTAAAACATGGAGGTACTGCACTTCAACACTTACCAGTGATCCTGTATATAAAATATTATTATACTTGTGAAAGAAAAAGTTTGATTGGTTCTATGTGAAATTGGGCTCGTAACATAACCTAAACAGTACTAAAAAAGCACATTCATTCCTAAAAAGACTAGACTGTAACCTTTAAACATACTATAGAGTGTCTGTAGATATTTAACTACAATTTATGGTCATTTTACTATTTTAACCAATAGATTATAGTATCACAAGGGCAAAGCACCAAATATTTGTAATGTACTTGGTGGTTTGTGGAAAACTGCTTTGAAAGACAGATTAATTTTAATCACATGACAAAAATGCCTAATAATATGGTTTGTCATAAATAAAATTTGAATGTAACAGAAATTGCTATTGTATTACATTTACCAGTAGGCTACACAGACAGCTCAATACTAACTACTTTTTATATAAATTTGGCCACCCGAAATACTTCAAGAAAGTACTTAAAGATGCGTGCAGGATCTGGTTACAGATTGGAGGCACCTTAGGGATAGTCTTTTATAACTGTATGGCCCCTGTTTGGAATTCTGCGCGCACCCCTGAATGTCTGTTAAATGAGTTATTATTTCCGTTAAATGCTAATGGGATGACAAAGTGGGGTCAAATCTTAGAGGATTTTAAGTTGATACCTTTGCCCATGTTATATGATTTCTAAATTCAAATATTATCAGTTGGCAAGGTGGGTCACTACTCTTCAGATAGAAGGGGCTTAGGAGAGCATTTGGGAGACAGAATTATTACAGATATCTGTCCATAAAGAAGCTGCTTTGTGGTGTCAGGCATTATTAGAAACAACAAAAGAAGATGTGTCTTTTCCGGAGAGGAAGTCGGGGGAGGTCTTTCCAGCTTTAGATAATGCTAATTTTTGGAAAACATCATGATTTCCACTCTGGTGTACTATTAAATCTGTTTATATGAAGAAAAATAATTTGTTTACATTATATAGGGTGTATTGGTCACCGGCGAAATTGACAGCTGAAGGGAAGATTAAAAAAAAGTTGTCCTCGCTGTGGTGATGGGAAGGCAAATGATCTGCATATCTTTTGGCAGTGCAAGAGACTTGGGGGGTCATTCTGACCTTGGCGGTCCATGACCGTCATGGCGGAGTGCGGCGGAAGCACCGCCTACAGGCTGGCGGTGCTTCCTGGGCGATTCTGACCGCGGCGGTAAAGCCGCGGTCGGAAAAGGGGAGCCGGCGGTTTCCCGCCGGTTTCCCGCTGGCCCAGGGAACCCTCCATGGCGGCGCTGCTTGCAGCACCGCCATGGGGATTCCGACCCCCTTCCCGCCAGCCTGTTTCTGGTGGTGTCCACCGCCAGAACCAGGATGGCGGGAACGGGTGCCGTGGGGCCCCTGCACTGCCCATGCCACTGGCATGGGCAGTGCAGGGGCCCCCTAACAGGGCCCCACTAAGATTTTCACTGTCTGCTTAGCAGACAGTGAAAATCGCGACGGGTGCCACTGCTCCCGTCGCACCCCTTCAACTCCGCCGGCTCCATTCCGAGCCGGCTTCATTGTTGAAGGGGCTGTCCCGCTGGGCCGGCCGGCGGTCTTCTGGCAGTCGGCCGCCAGCCCAGCGGGAAAGCCGGAATGGCCGCCGCGGTCTTTTGACCGCGGTGCGGTCTTTCGTGGGAACCGCTTGGCGGGCGGCGACCGCCAACCGCCGCGGTCAGAATGACCACCTTGGTGTTTTTTGGCAAACTGTTGAAAAAACACTTAAGGATGTAATAAGCCCAGAAGTGGAGTTATGCCTTCTGTTGATAATTTTCGGGATATTTAATGAAAAGACTCAGGGTAAGAAGCTCCCCATGCATCATAAGCATCTGCTGTTTGTGTTGATACTTCAGGCCAGGCAAGAAATTTGTTTAAATGGGTTCTGTGCTCACCCCCTACAGTTTTGGAGTGGGTGGCGTCAATCAATCACCTGTGCAGCTTGGAACACATTGGTCCTCCTAGTAAAATAGATGAATTTTGGCTTATTTGGGAAAATGCCCATCAAGTTATTCATTTTCCTGGGGTATGCAGGCCCAATTGAAGCAGTCTGATGATTACATTCTCCTCTTTCCACGAGGTTATGTCTGGGCATGAGACTAGGTGGTAACGGTGTACAAATTTTACGTGCACTTAATAGCCTCTATTGGTCTAGTGTGGAGAGAGGGGGCAGCGTGCATTGAAAGGTGAAGATTCCTTGATATTGAGGGGCACTCCCCGGGGACGCATACCTACGATTCTCTCCCTCTGGTGTAGAATATCATTAGGACTAAATAAAAAAAAAATATATATATATATATATATATATATATATATATATCACAGAGCTGCAATGGTTAAGGCTGACCTCAAAATAGTATGTGTAATTCCACTTTGCACTACTTCAAAATGCTTTCAGTTCATCATTCGACTATATGAAAACTTCCAAGAACTTTATACTTTGTTGACGGGCCTGTAATAGAATAGGAGAAAATTAATGACACTCTATTACACTCTAATCTAGACAGACTTACTAATTTAATAGCACAGAGAACCAAAATACTTTAGTGGAAAATCTGAAGATGATGTGTCTCCACTTATACCCAGAAACTACAATGGACAATCCAATTGTGAACTTTAAATAGTATGATTAGGGTATTTTGCTATTCTACAAAACTATTTCTGAAGTTCCAAATATAGGCCCTCATTCTGACCTTGGCGGTCGGCGGAGAGGCGGCGGTCGGACCGCGAACAGACCGGCGGTCCAAAAAATGGCATTCTGACCGCAGCGGTCACCGCCGCGATCGACCGCCACTTTCCCACTCCGACCGCCACGGCGGTCATGACCGACGGGCTGGAGTTTGCGCACTCCGGCCCGGCGGTCGACCCAAGACCGCCAACCGTATCATGACCCTGCTTATCGCCGCGGTTTTTGGCAGTCGGGAACCGCCATGCGAACCATGGCGGTAGGCGCTATCGGGGCCAGGGAATTCCTTCCCTGGCACTGATAGGGGTCTCCCCCACCCCCCACTACCCCCCACGAGTCCTCCCCCCACACCCTCCACCCCCCCAGAGGTGGTACGAACCCCCTGCCCCCCCCACCCCGACATGCACATACACGCACCCCGACATGCACGCACCCCCAACATGCACATATGCACACCCCCTACACACACACATACACAACGGGGGCACATACCCGCACACATACATGCCAACATGCGCACCCGCCGAACTACACACATTGCCCATAGGCACAGCAGCACCCCCCGCCCGCATGCACGCACTCACACACCCCCTCTACACACCCCCATGCACGCACACATCACACAACACCCCCCCCACCCACTCCCCTCACGGATGATCAACTTACCTTGTGCGTTGGTCTTCCGGAAGGCGACGGGAGCCATAGGGACGTGACCGCCAACAGAAGACCGCCAACAGAAGACCGCCACACAGAAATGTGGGTCGTAATTCTGGGGGTGGTGTTCTGCTGGCGTGGCGGTGGAGGTTGACCAGTCTCCACTTTCCCGCCGACCGCCAGTGTGGCTGCTGGCGGTTTTCCGGCGGAACGCTCCCAGCGGTCGGAATACGCGCAGCTGCATACCGCCGCGGTCGGCGGTCTTTACCGCGGCGGTAATTCGGCGGTCTTGCGAAAAGACCGCCAAGGTCAGAATGAGGGCCATAGTGTGCATTTGTTTTAGACTCACACATTAGGGAAAACATACAAAATGTATTAATTTACTTAAAAATATGAAAAAAGTAGACAGAGTAGCTTGGAGAAAACATGCTATGTATCTTTTTGGGGAAAACAGAGATAACACTTTTCTCTGATCAAATTGTATGTTATTATTGCCTTGGGAAACTTGACCATTACTTTATGCCTTCATGTGCAATTTGGATTATTTGTAACATTTACCCTATAGCTGCACAATTTAAAAACAAAATAATTGACAGTGTCTTAATTTAAACTTTACTTCGTTTTCAAACTATTATTAGAAAGCAACCTAAATATGGAAAATTTCAAGCTTAAGAATTAGTGCTTCCTCTAAAAGAAAACATTGTTTTCATACCATTAGATTTTAAAAAACATATATTGATACTGTGAGTGTACAGCCCAAATTATTAGAACCTTTAGCTGTATTAGTTCAGGGATTTCCAACAGAAGATTTAAATTGGCAAGAATTGATAACCATTCCCAAATTACAAGATGCTATTTCATACTTGTTAGCATACTTCCAGAATTTTAAACTGAATGACATTGTAGCCACTAATGACCTACTAATTCCAGATGAATATCATGTAGGCCAGATTCTGAAAATTATTAAAGAACACTCTGAAAGAATATATGAGAAATATAGTATACTCCCACTGCATTCAAAAGATTTAATAGATCAAATGAGAGAGTCCACAGGATATCCTGTAATTATTTGGGAAGAAACAGTAGAGGCTCAATGTTATCCAGTTTCATTTTCGGCTGGAAAAGGAGGGCGATATGATGATCTTCCTATCCAAATTTCTGCATTGTAATATTGTTCCACAAGACTATGGGCCTGATTACGGGTTCGGCGGATGGTTTTGCCTGTTTGCTGAACTTCCAATGGGGAGGACGCCACCATAGTGGCTACCTTCCTGCTGGGCCCATTACGAGTTTCCGGCTAGATCGGTGGGCAGAAACCTGAGTTTCCACCTGCAGGCCTAGCTGGAAACACCCTACAGCATTGTCTCTAGCTCGTAATTGAGCCAGTGGCAATGTTGTAGAATGCAAGGCAAACAGTGAACATTGCGATGGTGCTGGCCAAGGGGGCCCCAGCATTGTCCATCCCAAGTGTATGGGCAGTGCGGGCCCCCCTGGGGGCCTCGGCACCCGTTCTCCACCAGCCTTTTCATGGCAGTGTTATTGCCATGAAATTGCCGGCAGAGAATGACATCATAATCCCCAGGGCAGTGCTGCTTGCAGTGCTGCCCTAACAGATTAGGTCCCCCACAACCGCCAGACTGCTGGGATCACTAATCCTGGCGGTGCTGATGAAACGACCGTGCCATGACCGCTGTGGTCATAATGTGCGCTCCAACCGCTGCATTGGCGGCAATCCGACCGCAATACTCGTAATGACCACCTATATTCTGCAGACACACGTTTTAGGTAAATAATACCTTATATTTTTACTTTACTATAAGAAAGTATATTATCGGATACATTTTTTGCTGCAGCACATGTGATGTGAACTGGAGTAGAATTTAATAACATAACAGCTAAAGAATTCCTAAATAAAGTGGAAAAGACTGGCAAAAACCTAAAATATAATTTAATAAATATCATGGCATGTCAACAAGGTACAAATGAATATTGGTTCAGAAGACATGGAGAACTAAAATGTATGTTGAGAAATTTGGAACCAGTGACTTGTTTTTTCACTTTAAGCTGTGCCAAATGCCAATGGGATTATTTATACTTTCTACTTGAGGCTAACAATAATTTGACAGGTGTGGCGCACTTCATGTCCATATACTTTTAGAGACAAAGCATGCACCAAAATTTGGATATGACTCTGATGAATCTGTTCTTTGCTTTATTGAACAATATGTGACTTGTGGCATTCCAAATAAAAAAGTAAGAAATTTTTTTTTAAACAAGTTATGCAATTTTAAACTCATCAAATGCAGAATATAGTGCCTAAGAAAATGTCAAAACAGATCGAAACAGTATACTAAGGGCCTGATTACAACTTTGGAGGACGGTGTTAAACCGTCCCAAAAGTGACGGATATACCACCTACCGTATTACGAGTTCCATAGGATATAATGGACTCGTAATACGGTAGGTGGTATATCCACCACTTTTGGGACGGTTTAACACCGTCCTCCAAAGTTGTAATCAGGCCCTAAATGTTGGTTTGGATTCCCAAGGTCAATTAAAAAAAAAAAAGAAAGAGTGAATAATATTATGTCTTCTGCTAGGCATGTTCTTAAAATTCTTATAAGAAAGACTTCAAAAACAAATACAGTTTAAAAAGAAGACACACATCACAGTGTATCAATGACTGCAACCCTTAAGCACTGCATATGTGGAATGCTACTATTGATATTCAATTTGTTTGCTGATAATTCAACTGCTGTTGCACGGTGTGTGGGAAGTATGGGAAGAAATATAAGCTGAGCAATCTTTAACAAAAAGGTTATATTAATTTAGCCTGAAAATTCTATCTCGGGTAGAGGTTAGCAGTTATGAGGCATGTGGCTATTTAAGTTCTTCAGGTTTATGTGCTGAATCTCATGCGTGCAATTAGGTGATTTATTTTAGGATTAGCATTCTCACGAAGAAGAGTTTTAAAAGGTTTGCCTGAAACTGAGTATATTGCTCACTTTGATCCTGAAAAAAAAGACATTGTGAAAAGAATAAATAATAGACACTTACTACCCTAGCAGAAGCCTTTTACTGGAAACCGTGTCACTATATGAAGTAGCTCAATTTTATATTTACAGAAATAATGTTGTTGAGGAAGTTTATAACTGAAAATTTCATGTGCCAGGAACAGACAGTTGCCTAATATGTCTTCCCAAACCTACACTAATTTATCACTGTCAACTTACATATGATAATCCTGTAAACAAAGAATTTAATTTTTGGCACTATCACATCTTTTTAAACCACAGTGAAAAGAAGAAGACTTGATTGGAATGTTTTTATCCTAAGATGACACTTTTTATGACTATTAACCTGATATCATAATACTAGAGTTCAAGCTGTATGTAGAAATGTTGGACCAAGAAATTGTAGATGAAAGAAAAATCTAATCAGAAATATTATGTGATACTGCAAGTACAAATGAGCATTCTGATCTAAGTCCTGCAGACCCTCTTAGGGCACCAAATATTACGAATGAAGTAACAATTACTATAGGTGAGGCTGAACTTGCTATGGAAGAAATGTGCAAGGATGGTGAAAACTTTGAGTACATGTTATCACAAATAAACAGTGATCAACATGCAATATTTAAGGAAATTAAAACAAGTATTGATCATGGACAACAACATGAACATGGTTTATGTATATGTTCTGAATATCAGCCTATATTAAAATATATGTCAGGCAAAGCTGGTACTAGTAAAAGTTTCCATATAAAAGTTATAAATGCTTACCTTCAAATACTAATCAATTCAAACTTACCTTATGTTGGCACTGCTACCACACAAGAGCGTTGTTGAGTTCTCCAAAACCTATACATTTTTAACATAGACAAGGTAAATATATTTTCCAAGTTGATGATGGCTTTTGGCCACTTATGTATGACAGAAATACTGAAGATAGCATATGATAATTATTTTGGTGGTAAACGTGATACTTTTTGGCGTTTTGCTTCAATTTGGCCCAGTGAAAGGGGACTCAATTTTTAAAACTGTGACAGCTAAAGAAACCAGAAACTCATTTGGAAGTACAGGTAATGTTGATATTTGGTTACTTTTGCGTACAGTGAACATACACAAAATATGAAACAAGAATAAAATATACTAGGCCAGGAATTGTTACAGAAAGTGCAAGAGTTTTTTCTGACATGAAACATTTCCACTCTCTTCCCCTAATTGAAAACTCCAGGGGAAGTTATGAATTCCTTTCTTTTGAAAGCATTACCTGTTGTTTGTTTGATGCCACACCTAAAAGAATGCAATGATTTAAATGTGGAACAGTTATGATTGAAAAATGAAAAAAATATTATACTTAGCTTGCAAAGGGTCATTTGAAAGTCATTGAGCAAATAATCCTGTAACTAAAAACGTATCTATGCAATTATTAAACATGGGGAAATATGTGTCATGAACAGTGGGATTAGGAAAAGACTTATTTCTGCGCAAAAAAAGTTGCGTTTATGACACAATTTGGATGTGGAAAAAGGACTTGTCAATGGAGCAATGGGACCTATAGTAAAGTTTATACAAATCAAAAGTAATTATGAGATTGAATTTGCTATTCTGAAATTTTATAATATAAAGGCTCTCAAATAGATTGCAAGAGCAACAGCAAGATTTGTCTTAATTAAAGACATATATTAGAAGAGAACAATTTCCTCTATATTTAACTTATGCTTTCACAATACATAAATATCAAGGTTTAAACTTGGATTATGCATTAAATAACATTGGCTCTATGGTTTTTAAAGAGTGTATGACACATATGGTTTCAGCCCATGTGAAGACGTTACAAGGACTATATATTATAGATGTTGTCGACACCAATATAAATGCAGATCCTTCTTGTGTATGCAAATAATCATTTGAGACAGATATATATTCCTTTCTGTGGTAAATATCTCGTGGTGTGTAAACCTAATCTGGCTTTGGAAAAATGTGAACTGTGTAAAGAAAGAAAAAGGGAACAATCTTGAAATTGTAGGCTTTCAGTTTAGTAACTGCTACATTAAGGAGATTGTTGATTTGCCTTTTGCCTTTAGTCAAAGGCTTACTTTTGCAAAACACAGAAAATCCTTTTTGTAAGACTGTAAGTAATGTGTATTCCCTACTGTGGTACAGAAAACTATTGTGAAAAAAGGGTGTCAGAGATATAGTCAAAGTTTGTACTGGAAATGTTCATTTTTCAATAAATGCGCAACAGGATGTTCAAGAATTTTGTAGGGCTTTTCTTGAAATAGTAACAAATGAGAGTTTCCCACATGTAATGATAACAAAATGTGATCCAGATGATAAAACAAAAATAAATACCCTAATTACAGATTTGCCAGCTACTCAAATTTTGATATCTGGATGCACTTTCATTTGCCCTGCAATTAATTTCCACCATGGAGGAAATACTGTAGTCATTACACCATATATTTAAGAAACAGTACAGGATAGACTGAATGTGATGATACTTAGATAACCTTTAAACATAGATCACCAAACATTTTTATGAACTGTTACTTTCTCATACTAGCTACTAAATTTCAATTGTAGGTCAGAAACTCAGCATTTCTTAATTATGGAGTATTAATACAACATAGTACCTACAGTAGGTACGCCATTATGTGGCCCAGCATGGTGGATGACTGGCATGTTACCCCCAATTTTACATGTATGTCAGTATGTGCTTACCTGTCTCACTGGGATCCTGCTAGCCAGGACCCCAGTGCTTATAGTTTTTGGCCTAAATGTGTGTGCCTGTGTAGTGCCTAACTGTGTCACTGAGGCTCTGCTAATCAGAACCTCAGTGCTCATGCTCTCTCTGCCTTTAAAATTGTCACTATAGGCTAGTTACTGCATTTACCAATTTCCATTGGCATACTAGAGCCCCCTTATAAGTCCCTAGTATATGGTACCTAGGTACCCAGGACATTGGGGTTCCAGGAGATCCATATGGGCTACAGCATTTCTTTTGCCACCCATAGGGAGCTCAGAAAAACCCTTACTCAGGACTGCCATTGCAGTCTGCGTGAAATAACGCACATGTTATTTCACAGCCATTTTCACTGCACTTAAGTAACTTATAAGTCACCTATATGTGTATCCTTCACTTGCTAAAGGTTAGGTGCAAAGTTACTAAGTGTGAGGGCACCCTTGCACTAGCAAAGGTGTCCCCACATAGTTCAGGGCCATTTCCCCGGATTTTGTGAGTGCGAGGACACCATTACACATGTGCACTACATATAGGTCAATACCTATATGTAGCTTCACAATGGTAACTCCGAATATGGCCATGTAATATGTCTAAGATCATGGAATTGTCCCCCCATTCCAAATGTGGTATTGGGGAGCCAATTCTCTGCATCCTGGGGGCTCCACTATGGATCCCCAGTACTGCCAAACCAGCTCTCTGGGGTTTTCTCTGCAGCTACCGTTGCTGCCACCCCACAGACAAGGTTCTGCCCCCCTGGGGTCTGGGCAGCCCAGTCCCAGGAAGGCAGAACAAAGCATTTCCTTTGAGAACAGGGTGTTACACCCTCTCCCTTTGGAAATAGGTGTTAAAAGCTGGGGAGGGGTAGCCTCTCCCAGCCTCTGGAAATGCTTTGAAGGGCATAGATTGTGCCCTCCTTGCATAAGCCAGTCTACACCGGTTTAGGGAACCCCCAGTCCCTACTATGGTGCAACACTGGACAAAAGAAAGGGGAGTGACCACTTCCCTGTCCATCACCACCCCAGTTGTGGTGCCCAGAGCTCCTCCAATGTGTCTCAGACCTCTGCCATCTTGTTTTCAGAGGTGTGGGGGCACTCTGGAGGCCTCTGAGTGGCCAGTGCCAGCAGGTGATGTCGGAGACCCCTCCTGATAGGTCCATACCTGACTAGGTGGCCAAACCTCCTCTGAGGGCTATTTAGGGTCTCTCCGGTGGGCTTTTCCTCAGATTACGACTTGTAAGAATTCATCAGGGTTCCTCTGCACTTCTCTCTTTGACTTCTGCAAATGATTGAATGCTGACTGCTCCAGGACACCTGCAAAACTGCAACAAAGTAGCCAGAAGACTACCAGTGACATTGCAGCACCTAATCCTGCCGGCTTTCTCGACTGTTTCCTGGTGGTGCATGCTTTGGGGGCTGCCTGCCTTCACCCTGCACTGGAAGCCATGAAGAAATCTCCCGTGGGTCGACAGAATCTTCCCCCTGCTCCAACAGGCACCAAACTTCAGTTTCACTGGTACTCTGGGTCCCATCTTATCCTGATGAGCATGGCCCCTGGAACACAGGTGGTGGACCCAAGTGACCCAGACTTTCCAGTGGTCCAACTCTCCGAATTTGGGGGAGGTAAATCCTTGCCTCCCCTCCCCAGAGAGAAATCCTGTGCATCATGTGATCTGCAGCTACAAGAGCTTCTGTGCACATTTCCAAGAAATCCTGCATGCACAACCGAGCCTACATCCCCAGCACTCCGTCCTGTGATGCTCAGCTCTGTGAGTTGACCTCCGGTGTCGTGGGACCTCTCTTTGCAGTGTTGAGATGACCGCTATGTTCAGTCTTCTTGAACCTGCTTTCAAGGACTTCTGCGGGTGCTTCCTTCCTGTTCATGGGCTGTCTATGTTGCTGAGGGCCCCCTCTGTCCCCTCACCTGACTGGTGATATCCTGGTCCTTCCTGGGCCTGAGCAGCACCCTTTTTCTCCAACCATGAATCTTGCAGGTAGCAAGGTTTGTTTGTGGTATTTTGCCAAGGAAATGACTCTGCATCCTCCAGCACTCCGTGGGACATCTTCTGCACAAAGCATAACCTCCTACCTCCTTTCATTGTTGTAAAAGCTGCAACTTCTTTAAAAAAAAGACAGCCCTTTTGCACCTTCATCCGGGGTTTAGTGGGCTCATGCCCCCCCTGGACAATTTAGTGACTCTTGGTCTTGGTCCCCTTCCTTTGCAGGTCTTCAGGTCCAGGAATCTGTCTTCAGTGCTTTACAGTCTGTTGTGGTCCTTGCAAAATCCTTGATCACGACTTCAGTGTGTTTTGGGGGAAATAGTAGTACTTTACTCCTACTTTCCAGGGTCCTGGGGTGGGGTCTCCTTCACACCCTTAGGGGGTGATTCTGATTCTGGCGGGCGGCGGAGGCCGCCCGCCAGAATTCCGCCCCCATTATACCGCTCCGCGGTCAGAAGACCGCGGAGGGTATTATGAGTTTTTCCCTGGGCTGGCGGGCGGTCTCCAAAAGACCGCCCGCCAGCCCAGGGAAAAACTCCCTTCCCACGAGGATGCCGGCTCGTAATCGAGCAGGCGGAGTGGGAAGGTGCGACGGGTGCAGTGGCACCCGTCGCGTATTTCAGTGTCTGCAAGGCAGACACTGAAATACTTTGCGGGGCCCTCTTACGGGGGCCCCTGCCGTGCCCATGCCATTGGCATGGGCACGGCAGGGGCCCCCAGGGGCCCCGCGACCCCCCCTACCGCAACCTGTTCATGGCGGCTTTCCCGCCATGAACAGGATGGCGGTAGGGGGGGTCAGAATCCTCATGGCTGCGGAGCGCGCTCCGCAGCCATGGAGGATTCAAACGAGCAGCGGAAAGTCAGCGGGAGACCGCTGACTTTCCGCTTCTGACCGCGGCTGCACCGCCGCGGTCAGAATGCTCGTTGGAGCACCGCCAGCCTGTTGGCGGTGCTCCCGTGGTCGGTGGCCCTGGCGGCCACCGGCCGCCAGGGTCAGAATGACCCCCTTAGTGTTTTCTCACACTACCAGCAGACCCTCTACGCACTCCACTTGCCTAGGGGTGCATTTGTTGTTCGCATTCCACTTTCTTAGTATATGATTTGTGTTGCCCCTAGGCCTATTGCATCCTATTGTGTTTTACAGTGTTTGCACTATATTCTGACTGTTGTACTTACATGATTTAGTTAGTTGTGTATATTTAGTATATGTTACTTACCTCCTAAGGGAGTATATCCTCTGAGATATTTTTGGCACTTTGTCACTAAAATAAAGTAGCTTTATTTTTAGTATCTATGAGTATTGTCATTCTTATGATATAGTACCTATATGATACAAGTGGTATTGCATAAGCTTTGCATGTCTCCTAGTTCAGCCTTGGCTGCTCTGCTATAGCTACCTCTATCAGCCTAAGCTGCTAGAACACTACTACACTCTACTAATAAGGGATAACTGGACCTGGTATAAGGTATAAGTACCATTGGTACCCACTACAAGCCAGTCCAGCCTCCTACAATGACTTGTGAAGAAATCTACTATTTTAGGTAAGAAATATAGGCCCTCATTCCAACCCTGGCGGGCGGCAGTAGCCGCACGCCAGGCGGGAACCGGCATTTGGCCGCCATGCGGCCAAAATACCGCTTCCCTCATTCCGACATTCCCGCTGGGCCGGCGGGCGGTAACCAAGTTAGCGCCGGCCGGCCCAGCGGGAATGGGGGCCGCAACACAGGAGCCGGCTCCGAATGGAGCCGGCGGTGTTGCGGTGGTGCGACGGGTGCAGTTGCACCCGTCGCGCTTTTCACTGTCTGCTAGGCAGACAGTGAAAAGCTTCATGGGGCCCTGTTAGGGGGCCCCAGGACACCCCTTACCACCAGCCTCTTTCTGGCAGTGAAAACCGCCAGAAACAGGCTGGCGGTAAGGGGGTTAGAATCCCCAGGGCAGCGCTGCTTGCAGCGCTGCCCTGGCGGATTCGCCCAGCCGGGGCAAAAACGGCGGGAAACCGCCGGCCCCGGTTTTCTGACCGCGGCTTTACCGCCGCGGTCAGAATGGGCTTGGAAGCACCGCCAGCCTGTTGGCGGTGCTTCCGTCATTCGTGGCCCTGGCGGTCTTGGACCGCCAGGGTCAGAATGACCCCCATAATTAGTTATTAAGAACAGCTTTACCAATTTCAGTGGAACTCACAGTTGAGCAATCATAGTATTATATTTTGTTTCCCACAATCCATTTATCTGTGTTTTTTCTTAGTGTTTGAAGACAGTCAAAACATAATGCTATTCTGCACCTTCATAAGTGATAAATTATAGCATATATTGGTAACTTTCCTGTTACTACCATCTGAACAATACTAAATAAACTAAGTTTGTTTTAATACGTATATATGTTTATAAATGTATATTAAGGCTCTCATTACAACCCTGGTGGTCGGTGATAAAGTGGCGGTAATACCGCCTACAAGCTGGTGAAAAAAAAATGGAATCATGACCACAGCGGAAACCGCCAACACAGACAGCCACTTTAACACACCGACCGCCATGCGGTAGCAACAAATACCGCAGCAGTACCGCCAACAGCCAGGCGGAAGATAATGTACCTCCCACTGTAATACAATAGGCCTATCCGCCACCTTTTCTGGGGCGGTACCAATCACAACAAACGCAAGGCAGAAACAGATCTCAGAAGTCAAAGGACTCACCTTTGGAGACTCAGGGAAGAACCACACCACCATGGAGCCCGAACAGCAGGTATTCCCCATGCTGGTCTACCTCCTCCTAAACCAGAAATACCAATGCCGGCGACGACGACCACGGTGAGTACTGCCGCCTAGCACACAGGGGAGGAGGGAGGAAAAAGAGGATTATACACACAAGCAACATGCAACACCCCCACCCCCAACAACATGAACACAAACAGATACAACAACATTACACATCCACCCCGTACCCCTCAGGAATAATGCAAGGACAAAAGTGAGTGTAATAAGATAAAATTCTAGAAATACGTCCTCAAAATTAAAAACAGTATTTACATATATACAAATGGAGGGACACTGCCCAGTCCATAATGTCCTGGGCCACAGGGCCACATGGCCACATCACATAGGCCAAGGCCCCACCTTACTCCTGCATCAACACGGAGAGAACACTGCTTGGGCATCAGGTCGAAAATACACAGGCAGCTCAGGGGGATGCGGAATGGGGGGCCACCTCAGCCGGAAGATGGTACAACACCACTTGTCCTGAAGGGGGCAACATGCCATGTGCTTGGTCCTGGGGAGTGCAAAGCCATAGTCTCTCTAGTGGGTGGTCTGCCCACTGCATGGTCCTGGGGAGTTCAAAGCCACAGTCTCTCTAGTGGGTGGTCTGCCCACTGCTTGGTCCTGGGGAGTGCAAAGCCACAGTCTCTCAAGTGGGTGGGTTGCCCACTGCTTAGTCCTGGGGAGTGCAAAGCCACAGCTTCTCAACTGGGTGGGTTGCCCACCGCTTGGTCCTGGGGAGTGCAAGGCCACAGTTTCTCTAGTGGGTGGGTTGCCCACTGCTTGGTCCTGGGGAGTACATGGCCACAGCCTCTGTAGTGGATGCCTTTTTCCACTGGTTCTGGAGGGGGCTTTGTGTCTAGTGTGCTTCATCCTGGCAAGGAGGGTGTGAGTGGATGCCTTCTTCCACTTGTTCTGGAGGTGGCTTTGTGCCCAGTGTGCTTCATCCTGGCAAGGAGGGGGTGAGTGGATGCCTTCTTCCACTGGGTCCGGGGGTTGCTTTGTGCCCAGTGTGCTTCAACCTGGCAAGGAGGAGGTGAGTGGATGCCTTCTTCCACGGGTTCTGGAGGGGGCTTTGTGCCCAGTGTGCTTCATCCTGGCAAGGAGGAGGTGAGTGGATGCCTTCTTCCACTGGTTCTGGAGGGGGCTTTGTGCCCTGTGATGCAGATTTTGGGGAGTGCAAGGTCACAGTCACTCACCTGGGTGTCAGACCCACACGATTTGCAGTGGGCAGGATGCATTACACTCCATGATGGCAGGACTACACACTGCCCGCAGGCGGCAAAGGGTGCTCAGTGGTGGCAGTGCCAGTGCTGGTGGCGGTGCTGGCAGTGGTGGGGGGAGGCTCCAGCCCATCCCATGCAGCCTCGGACGGCTGCCCACTGGGGCTGCTCCTTCTTGTGGCGGCGCAGGTGGCAGTGCTGATGATGGTGCTGGCAGTGGTGGGGAAGGCTCCAGCCCTTCCCCTGCAGCCTCAGAGAGCTGAATCACCATGATTGGTGGTGGGGGCTCAGATTCAGTCACAGCACCAGGCCTCCTTTCCCTCCTGCCTGCAAGGGCAGGCCCTTTGCCCTTACCGTTGCCGTCTGGTGGTGCCTCCTTGCCCTTCCCCTTGTAAGCTAGTGGTGCCTCCTTGCCCATCCCCTTGTAAGCTGGTGGTGCCTCCTTGCCCTTGGCAGCTGGTGGTACATCCTTGCCCTTCCCCTTGGCAGCTGGTGCAGGCACACTGCGAGTGTTGATGGGTGTTTCCTTGGGGCCTTTCACACCTGCAGTAGCTGCCGAAACTACAGTGGCCATGGACTGGGTGGCTGAGGTGCTAGCTTGGGTTCTGCCAACCCAGGCCTGATGTGAAGGATGGGGGGAAGAGTAGGGAAGAGGTCAACTGTGGAGAGGAAAAGCTTCTTAGGGACACTGGGCTGGGAAGAGGGTGAAGGTTTGGGAGTGGAGGAAGAGGGAGTGGTTGTAGGAGGTGTCTGTCTGCTGTGTTTGGGTGCAAGTGCATGGGCTGGATGCTGTTGTGAGGTGGATGGCTGTTGTGTGTCTGAGTGCTTGCATTTGTGTACTTTGGGAGGAGGGGGCACAGACACAGGGGGAGAGGACACAGGGGACATGTGCTTGGATGTGGGGGTGGTGACTGCCAGTAAGGGGCATGCAGTGATAGGAATGATAGTGATGGAGGCAGTGGGTGTGGATGTAGAGCATGCAGGTGTGAGTGGAGACGCTACTGGGAGTGAGGAGGACAACAAGGTGGAGGGAGACACAGTGGAGGCAGTGGATGTTGTTATGTCAGCATCTGGATGGTGTTTGTGTGAGTGCCTGTGGGATGATGTGTGGTGCTTGTGTTTGCCTGAGCCGCTCTTGGGTGCATGCTGGTCTGAATGTGTGCTTAGGATAGGTTGAGGGGAATGGGATTGGGAAGAGTAAGTTGGAGGGGGGAGGCTACCGACAGAAACAATGGCTGCCATCAGGGAGGAGGCCAGAGCCTGGAATGATCTCTGTTGGACCGCCACGCCAGAGTGAATGCTTTCCTGGAATGCATTGTTATGTTGCAAATGCCCTGCCAGGCCCAGGATGGCATTCACTATGGTTGACTGCCCAACATAGATGGATCGCAGGAGGTCAATAGCCTCTTCACTCATGGAAGGAGGACTAACTGGGGAAGGGCCTGAGGTGCCTGGAGTGAAGGAGATGCCCACCCTCCTGGGTGAGCGGGCACGGGAAACTCACTGAGTGGCTACTGGGATGACGGTGCTGGTACCGGATGGTGGCTGTACCTGTAGTTGGGGTGGCCACAGAGGTGCCTGCCACCAGCAGGGAGCTTCCATGTTCACAGTGTACTCACCTGTTGGTCTGGAGGCCCATACAGCATTCGGTACTTGGGTAGGACCCTATTCACCAGTCTCTCCAACTCTGCAGTGGTGAAGGCATGGGCCCTTTCCACAGTGACACGAGCCATGGTAGGATCCAGACACAGGTCACAGCAGCACTCTCAGTGTAGGTCCTCTCCTGTTGAAGGTCAGGTAGCAAGTGAGTGTACTCGACCGCCTCCCGCAATGGCGCACAACGTCAATGGCATTACCTCATTTCCACCTGTCGATCCACACAGGACAGGCGGCCGCCATTTCAGGGGGGGTGCAGCCCATGACACCTAACTGCGTCACAGCGCACATAGGCACCATTTGGGCCTATACATCAACATAACATTTCTGTCAAAACATGCAATGCACTGTACATTTAGAAAATTTTGAAAACTGACCAGATGCTCATCGTTTTGCCCCCTCGATTACACATGCTGAGGATGAATAGGAGATTGAGACATCCCCCGTGTGCAGGCCCCTAATGGACTTGGCAACAATAGAGGATAGGCACATTATCCTCACCTACAGACTTGACAGGGCCACAATCCAAGAGCTGTGTGCCCATTTGGAGCCAGACCTGATCTCTGCTATCCTTCATCCCACTGGGATCACCCTCTTGTGCAATCTGTGATCCATTTCTTGGCAACTGGCTCCTTCCAAGTGACAGTGGGCTTGGCAGCAGGAATGTCTCAACCAATGTTCTCAATAGTGCTGACCAGAGTGTAGTCTGCCCTGAAGAAAAACATGCTCAGATACATTGTTTTCCCCCAGGTGGAAGATTTGGCCACAGTGAAAGCTGACTTTTATACAATGGGAAATATCCCCAAATTATTGGGGCAATAGATGATACACATATTGCCTTTGTCCTCCCTATGGAGAAATGAACAGGTGTTCAGAAACCGAAAGAGCTTTCACTCTGTGAATGTGCAGATAGTTTGCCTGGCGGACCAGTACATCTCCCATGAAAATGCAAAGTATCCTGGGTCTGTGAATGATGCCCTTATCCTGAAGAATATCATCATACCATATGTGATGGGTCAGCTCCAGAGGCACAGGGTCTTTGTAATAGGTGAGCTCATGGTCCCCACCCAGTATATGTTGGTGTATGGGTATGGGGTTGGCCCTCATGGTTAGTGTCTGGCTAACAGGTATTCCTCGGTATTTGCAGGTGACTCTGGTTACCCCAACCTCTCTTGGCTACTGACCCCAGTGAGGAATCCCAGGACAAGGGCAGAGGAACGTTACAATGAGGCACATGGGCGAACAAGAAGAATTATAGAACCTTTGGCCTCCTAAAGGACAGGTTCGGTGCCTCCATCTAACAGGTGGTTCGCTGGGCTACTCACCCAAGAAGCTGTGCCAGATCATCGTGGCATGATGCACAACTTTGCCTTATGTCGCCAGGTACCTTTTCTGCAGGAGGATGAGGCTGAAGATTGGCGTGTGGCATTGGTGGACCCTGTGGACAGATGAGGCAGAGGATGAGGATATGGACAACAAAACAACAATTATTCAACAGTACTTCCAGTGACACACAGGTAAGACACTGTAACTTCCCCCTCCATTTCAGTTTTGTGTTGTAAATTTTCACTGGCAGGCTGATATTCCCACTACTATGGCCACTTACTGTACCCTTTGACATGTCTATTTACAGATATCTGTGCCCCACTCTGGCTCCTGGTATATTGACTGCAGCAAACTACAGGTCATACCTAAGTATACATTACTGTACAGTTGAATTGCAATGTCTACAGATGGTGAAACAAATACAGAGTTCAATCACTTGACAGACTCAATACTTTTTTACAAGGATGTTTATTCATGTGCTAATAAGTGGATGGGGTATTGCTATAGGCTGGGGGTGGTGGAGGAGAGGCCAGGATAGAGTCCAGTCTATTTGCATCATAGGTGCATTGTCCAAGGGGGCATAGGAAGTGCAGCAATGGCAGTTCAATGTGGACACGTTGACAGAGTGGGACATAAGGTGACAATCAGGAGAGTCCTATTTCCTGGTGGGGGTCTTGGCAATGATCTCTGGCTTCTGCCGGATTCTCAGGGACCGTTTGCGGGGCGGTTCTCCTTCTGCAGGGGGTGGGCTGCTGGTGGCCTGTTGTTCCTGTGTTGGGGCCTCCTGTCTACTAGCGTCAGCGGAGGTGGAGGGCTGGTCATTGGTTTGGCTAATGTCAGGGCTCCGTTGGTGTGCCACTATCACCCTCATGGTATTGGCCATGTCTGCCAGCACCCCTGCAATGGTGACCAGGGTGATGTGGATGTCCCTCAGGTCCTCCCTGATCCCCAGGTATTGTCGTAGTTTGGACTCTTGCTCTGAGCAAGACTGCTGGTCTCAGGATGACAGTACTTTCGTTTGTAGGTGACTAAGGGGGTGATTCTGACTATGGCGGACGGCGGAGGCCGTCCGCCATAGTACCGCCGCCAAATGACCGCACCGCGGTCAAAAGACCGCGGCGGCCATTCAGACATTTCCTCTGGGCCGGCGGGCGCTCTCCAAAAGAGCGCCCGCCGGCCCAGAGGAAATGCCCCTGCAACGAGGACGCCGGCTCAGAATTGAGCCGGCGTAGTTGCAGGGGTGCGACGGGTGCAGTTGCACCCGTCGCGTATTTCAGTGTCTGCAAGGCAGACACTGAAATACTTTGCGGGGCCCTCTTACGGGGGCCCCTGCCGTGCCCATGCCCCGCGGCACCCCCTACCGCCATCCTGTTCATGGCGGGTTTCCCGCCATGAACAGGATGGCGGTAGGGGCTGTCAGAATCCTCATGGCGGCGGAGCGCGCTCCGCCGCCATGAAGGATTCCCCCGAGCAGCGGTAAGTCGGCGGGAGCCCGCCGACTTGCCTCTTCTGACCGCGGCTGAACCGCCGCGGTCAGAATGCTCGTGGGAGCACCGCCAGCCTGTTGGCGGTGCTCCCGTGACCCCCTAAGTCTCTTCCTACAACTATTTGTAACTGTTGTCCAAACCTTACCGGCTTACTAGCAGTACCTCACCAGAAACACAATAGTAAAAGGTGATTTGTAGCAGTCGCTTACGCATGGACTCAAAGTACAATATCTCAGGGTTGTCGTGGTTAAACGGAAATTACCCTTTTCTTACAGATTTATTATGTCTCATACAAACAAAGGCAATAACACAGATGCAGTAAAGTTATAATAGTTTTTATTCAACATAACTGCAATTTGTGATAAGTTGCATGAACTGCAATGATTAGGATAATAAATATACCAAGCAACAGTATTGTAAAGAGGAGAGTCATTGTTATAAAGACCCCCACCAGTATGCAATATATGAAAGAAATATATATATATGTAAAAGATGGAATAAGCCCTAATACCCTAAGGAGAGTAGGTCTAACCTCCTACCTAAAAAAGGAAGAGCTTGGTTCGTTAAACCTAATCTGCCAAAGCCGTATCCATGAGAGGAGCCCCCAACCCTCGTTACCTTGGAATGAGGTCTCTATCTCAGACTCCGCAGGGACACGAAGACTGGGTCAGTGTCAAGATGACTGCAGCATCGGTATCAGCGATGGTGGCGATGCCCTCTGGTCGGAATCCCTCTGATTATCTGTCTAAAAGTGTGTTGTATTTATACAGATCTACAAGGTCCCCTGACATAAGTGTTATTCATAACAATAGATAAGAGGCAATCTTGGGACGGCAATTAATATCAACAATCCCTCGAAAGTATAGAGAGGGAAAATCCCTAAGTGTGAATGCCTACTGTATGTTTGTCTTTCGTGCTTGATCTGGACGCCTTGGCGCAGTGACACTGATAATAGAACCCATAACAAGTGGCCTAACTATAAACAAGGCCGCCATTTTAAAGGAAATAAATAATTAAATGGACTAAGCCAGAGCAAGCTAAGTAGGTTAAAAGTCACTGGGTGACGGGGGCACGAGTTTACAAGCCTACGGCTAAGCTAACTCCTGTTAACCCGTTAAAACAAACTAGGATTCACTACACCCTCCCCATTGCCGTAACAGGTATGATGAAGGTAAAGAAACCCAATTGCTAAAAAGCTGCTACTGAACTAAAAAGCCAAAAAACTTAATGATAAAATAAATGCTGAGTTATAAAATTCGTTTAAAAAACATTTCAGAGACTTTAATATCAACCATGACAAGTATAGCAAACTTTTAGTATAATTGCTACTTTATTAGAATCGGGAATTGGCAAGCGAATTCATCAAATTATGTGCTATATGCAGGATCTTGAAGAATGTCATCGAAGTCACCATTCAAGGATCTCAAAAATGAGTCAACATCGTCTGAAGTGAAATCGAGAGCTGGACGGACAAACGGATCCACAGAGCAGAAGTGAGCCATAGTCATTGGTGTATCGACACTCGCTGCAGTGTCCTCATCCATGTTAGATCGTATAACAGAAGGCTCATAGGTGGCCTCGCGGAGCAACCTCAGTCTCAAGGGGCATGACCGTGTATGAACCCTCATCGGGGACATCAGCAGTTCATGGTCCACAGGAGATGTCGGTGCAACAGCAAGACAGACCATAGGCAGATGTTCAAAGGGACACCATATGCAGCGGAACACCGGTTGTACGCACCACAGTAGAGGCCAGAATGACAATGACCAGTCAAATTCCAGTTCCACCAGCAAAGGTGTACCGAAGATCCGAACCATGCGTTCACGGCACAGCGGCGTTGACGGGAGCGGCTCCATTGCTCTGTGTCGCTGGAAAAAAACAACCACTGCGAATCAGAAAAAATAGCAGTAGTAGTCCGCCAATTAAAGCCAAAATAATTGGAAAGCCACCAAACACACTGGAAAAGAGAGAATGGATGGCTGATGGGATGACTCTGAAGACAGTCTGGAAGATGGACACGAAACCAGACCCGACAGCCTTAAAGAAATGAACAATCCCAGTTGTGCTTGAAGCATTGAATATTCTGGACACCAACTCTCCAAAGTGTTTGGGGAAATCGGTATTTAAAAGGGATTGTATCTCGGCTGATGATCTCGTAACCTGGAGAGCATACGTCTCTTTTGCGGATGTCAAGGCGACCTGTTTTTGAAACAATAGCGCCCTTAGTCTACTCAACTTGTCATAGTTCACATTAATAGTATCAATGTGGGGCCACATTTCAGATACTTGTCTCTCTCGTGTGGGGGGAAACAAAACATGGCCACAACACGTAACGACCTTCGTGACTGAGATTGCGTAGGCAATTCCAGGTCGCAAGCCGCAACAGCTGTCATCGCTCAGAAGAACATAACTCCCATTAGAAAGAACATGAAACACTGAACGAATCAAGGGGACGGGAGTACCCTTCAGAAAACAGGCCAAATTCACGACCCCCGCATTGCAAAGACCGTGAAGAGACACCTGTTTGCATATCATGGAATGACGAACAGTAGTCTCACATTCACTTCTGCTAAGAAAGACCTCTTGTTCGCCGTTCAGACATCGATACTCAAAGGGCAACTCCCACTCTTCCTTAATAAAGCTATCTCCTAGCCGTTCATATCGTCCCACTGCAAGATGTTTCAGGCAGCTTGAGAAACGAAACGTTGAAAACGGTAAATTAATAATGCCGTGTAAGAGCCAGATAGTTGAAGGACTCTGCTACCGTGAAGGGCAACTTATCTAATTTTTAAGTGTTCGTGTAAAATACAGCCAAATCCTGTAGCGGTGTGTTCTCCGAAGTTGTTACAGGAACCAACAAAAGTTCATTTTCCGCCCTCCCCATGGTCGAGGAAGTGTCTGGAACAGCAGCTGACATAGTTGCATAGTCAGTAGTAGTGATGGTCATCCTACTATGTAGAGGGATGTCCTGTTGGGTAGTGAGAGGGGATCGGAACCACCCAAGGGACCTCCTGGTCTACTGTGAAGAATCGGCCACATGGTGTAATTTGATGTCATCAATGGAGATGAATCTGTTTGATTTGGAACCAGACAATGGCGGAAGGATGACAGTCCTGGTGCCTTTTATCCCCAAGACCGGTACAGGTGCTCTGTATGCTGGACCAAACTCTTTTTTCACAGCGATCTTCTCACGAACCAGATCCCCAACGTTAGGAATCCAGCCAGTCGAAGTTTTCGGCAAATCCCTTATTACCAAGGTGGCAGCGCTTGCAGATGATTTATCATCACGGAATTGTTGAAGCTCCTGTAAAACAGCGAGACGTTCTTTTATGTCAAATGGTGTTTCTGCTGCCACCATACCAGGGGCATCAAGATCGGGAGCATACATAGGCCCTCATTACGACCCTGGCGGTTTGTAACCGCCAGGGGCGCGGGACGCGGTGGCACCGCCGACAGGCCTGCGGTGCCCCGCGGGGCATTCTGACCGCGGCGGCTTAGCCGCGGTCAGAGAAGGGAAACCGGCGGTCTCCCGCCGGTTTCCCGCTGCCCCCAAGGAATCCTCCAAGCCGGCGCAGCTTGCTGCGCCGGCTTGGGGATTCCGACTCCCCCTCCCGCCATCCAGTTCCTGGCGGTTCTCCCGCCGGGAACCGGATGGCGGGAGGGGGAGTCGCGGGGCCCCTGGGGGCCCCTGCAGTGCCCATGCCAATGGCATGGGCACTGCAGGGGCCCCGGTAAGAGGGCCCCGCTTGTATTTCACTGTCTGCATAGCAGACAGTGAAATACGCGACGGGTGCAGTAGCACCCGTCGCACCTTCCCACTCCGCCGGCTCGATTACGAGCCGGCTTCATGGTGGGAAGGTCGTTTTCCCCTGGGCTGGCGGGCGGCCTTTCGGCGGCCGCCCGCCAGCCCAGGGGAAAACTTGGAATGCCGGCCGCGGTCTTCAGACCGCGGTGCTGTATTCCTGCGGCGCAACTTTGGCGGGCGGCCTCCGCCGCCCGTCAAAGTTGTAATGAGGGCCATAGTTGTCCCAAAGAGAACCTCATATGGAGACTTTCCCCCCAAGGACCGTCTTGGCAGATTATTCAGTGCTCTCTGGACCCCATATAGGTGATGTAACCAACTGCGGCCTGAACCTAATACTCAAGCTGTTAAGGACTGCTTTAGATCACGATTCCGCCTCTCCACGACCGAATTTCCCTCGGGATGGTATGGTGAGGAGTAATGGAGTTCAACACCCATCGTCCTCATGGTGTCCCTGAAAGCCTTAGAGGCAAATGCAGGGCCCTGGTCCGAATGGAATGCTGCAACCGCATATGTACCAATAAAGATCAGCAAATCTTTTATAACAGTCCGGGCGTCAGCCGACCGCTGTGGCCATACCCACAGGAATCTAGAACAGAAATCTACAGCCACTAAAATGTATTTGTATGCACCATCAGGTTGCAAAGGACCACAATGGTCCAGGTACACACAATGGAGTGGTTTGTCTGACACTAAGAGAGATGTCTGCGGAGGGCGTCTGATGTTCGAGCCCTTAATCTGCTGACAAATGTCACAGCAAAGGACATACTGTTTAGTCCGTCTGCATAGACCAGGCCACCAGTACCGTTGTTGTAGAATGGTGATAGTGGCCTGTATACCAGCATGTGCAGAAGCGACACCCTCATGTGCAGCTGTAATCAGTTCCAATCTTTGGTCTTCATTTGCGATCACTCGATCACCAACATCAGGAATTGTTGCAAAAGCAACATTCTGTGCACTGATATGATAGGTATAGTTCGTAGGGTATCCTTTCGGAAGGGTCTTGCCTGCAGCCGAGGCTTTAACGGCAATCAGTATTTCATTATCCAACCTCGTCCTAGAACGAGTCACTGCAGCCACAGAAGCCGTAGCTACTGATGCTTTGGCTGCTTCGTCAGCCAATGTATTACCGGCAACATGTATTCCTACACGTTGGTGCCCTAATGTATGTACTACATGAACACATGGCAGCTTATCTTTAAGATCAGCCACCCTTCCCCACAACATTTTGTGTTTAATGGTGTTCCCTTTAGAGTCTCTAAACTCGTTCAGTTTCCAATGAGTGAGGTATTCATTGTATGACTGGATGCAGTAATACGAATCACAGACAATCAAAGTCTGTGTTCCTGGCTCTGTATTTTCGAGCGCTAGAAGAAGAGCCTTAAGCTCGGCCAACTGGGCTGTGCAGTCCCCTAAGGTCTGTGTGTAGGTTTATGAGGATGGAAAACTCCGTCTTCCATTACCCCGCACACGGCTGCGCAAGCTGCCGAGTATTGATGTTTAGTACCCACAGCCGGTTGTGCCGATCCATCAGTATAAATGATTGTATCATAACTGTCTATGGGCAATATGTGTAAGGGAGCGGGGTACTCCTGTTCATACTGGAGAAACTCCTGTGTCTGAAGTCTTGGGTCAAACACATAATCAACATCAGTGGCAGTCAGAGACGTTGCCCACTGAATCCAGCGTGGATGCAATGCCTTAGCGTTAGGAACGCTCTCTTTAGTGACAGCCTCTAAGGCCGGAACCGGGGAGACAACAACAATGCGTTTCCCCTGGGCAAGCGGTCTCTCCTTTATTACGGCAATCTGAACTGCCGTCAGAATTTTTTCAGTAGGAGCAAAACGTTTCTCTGCAATGGAGTACAAATGTGATTTGTATGCTATTGGCACCTTGTCACCCTCATTAAAGGTGACATAGGTAAATCCTATGGCACCAGCTATTATTCTGATGACCAAATTCGTTTTATTGTCCCGTGTGTACAAGTGTCTAGCTTCCAGCATGTCTCGTTGTATGTCCCTTAGGATGTGTGTGTGTTCAATTGTCCATCGCCTGCTAGAATAATTGGGCTGAATTAAGTCATATAATGGCTTTACGCGTTCAGCATAATCTGGAATATATGTTCTGCCAAAATTAAAGAAACCCAGTAATGACTGCAATTTCTTAAGCGTGTTCGGAGGCTGCAGCTGAGCACACTTCTCTAGGAAGTGCGGGGCCAGGCTCTTCCCCTCGTTTGATAGCTCATATCCCAGGAACAATACACTAAGAAAGGCAATCTTGCTTTTCATAAAATTAAATTTATATCCGTAGGCAGCAAATCCCAGAATTATCCGATCGACCCTTGCAAGATGAATGTCAAGGGTGTCATCAGTGAGATAGATATCATCCACATATGATAATGCCTCGGAATCAAGCTCGTGCAAGATTGATGTGACACGGGCCGAAAACAGTCCTGGGCTGTTCCTATAACCTTGGGGTAAACGACAAAAGCGTTTCTGAAACCAAAGGAAAATGCACTTAGGTCT
Source organism: Pleurodeles waltl (assembly GCF_031143425.1). Classification (NCBI taxonomy): domain Eukaryota; kingdom Metazoa; phylum Chordata; class Amphibia; order Caudata; family Salamandridae; genus Pleurodeles; species Pleurodeles waltl. The sequence goes on from NC_090445.1 coordinate 552,092,816, forward strand.
CTACTTTCATGTGCTAAATTCTGGCAGAAAAAACCATTAGATATATCCAATGTAGTTTTGTATTTTTTACGCACTATATTATTAATTAGCGCTGTGCTGTGTGAATTTTGTATAGCATAAGTGCGTGCATGACTATTCAAGTGCCTATAATCAACCACTATTCTATATGAATGATCAGGTTTCGCAACGGGAAATAGCGGATTATTCATTGCCGATGTACAGGGCTCAATTACTCCCTGGTATTCAAGTTGTGACAGTATCTCCGTCACTGGAGCTTTTGCTTTATGTTTAACAGGGTATTGTGGCTGCGGGTGTGGTGTAGACCGAACGGGAATAACATGACAAGGAGAGTCCTTGTCCCATCCTACATGATTACGGTATAATGCAGGTGCCTGCGCTAAAGCCCATTCAGCAGCATAGGCTTGTTTGTCTGCCTCCGGAACAAGATCGGAGAAAGAAGGCAAAATGACATCTTCCCCATGTGGGAGCTTGCGGACATGTTCAGGTGGCCAGTCTCTCTCGGCCAACAGGATATCACTAGTAATTTCATCCCAAAATATTACACTAATAATGCGTTCCACGTCTCCCTCTATCTGAATTGTTAAATCAAAAACCTTATCGGGTGGGAGTACGCGGCCATCCGCCGTTTCAACTGTGATGTAATCGCTAGTTGCTGTTGCATCCAGATGATCTTTCAGACTCTGGCACTGGCGACATATCGTGACCTCTGCCGCGCTGTCCAACAGAGTCACTGCCTACCTCTTGTTCCTCAACAGTGTTCTGAATACTACCGGCATTTTTAATGGTCAGTGAAGCCACTTTCTTCTTTTTAAATTGTGGCTTTTGTTGAGGAGCCTCCTTCTTTTTTTTTTTTTTAACAGTAGACTGTGGCGAGTCTTTCTTTTCTTTCACGTATTCCGGACGTCGATCTTGACGGCCCCCTCTCTCCCTACGTCTATCCGGTGCGTCCTGAAAGGAACGAGAAGGACGTGAATCAGTATATCTGTCTGGAGTTCTAATGTTATCCCTATTTCTGAGATTATACCTCCTTTCGGAGTACTCCGGATGAGGAGAATCAGCTCTTTTGTTTCTCCTATCCTTAAAATCTTTTTGTTTTTCCCAGCGCTTCTTAGAGCTCTTTTGTGCCTTCTTCGTACCTTCCTTATGGGTGGTATTTGGTAATTCCAATTTTTTAGGTTTGGCTCCCAAACCATCCCGTCCTTTACTAGTATAGGTATCAGATATTATTCTCGGCAGCTGTCTCTCTTGTTCCATATTTGGAGTTTCCCGGAGACGCTGGGGTACTGCCAGTGCCACTGCTTCCCCTTTAATATTACTTAGTATTATCGAAGAGACGGCATCAAAGTTACGCATCAATTTCACCCCCAGATCCAGGGCCGGTGCGGCCCCATGTTAATTTTGTATTTGTTTTAACACTTCCAGTAAATTGGCAAGTGTAGGGGTACCATGTGTGCTAGTATAAACGGCAGCGAAGACTGTACCCCATGTGGCACATTCATCCACAGAGGGAACCATCCCAAACGGCAAGCACATAGTGAGCAATCTATGTTTGTCCTGCGGCCCCGTATGGGGGAACACAGCTTCCAGCTGATTTGTTTTCTGGGCAATCCAGAACTGTATTTTTTCCCGTTCCGTGGGCACTTTACCCATAATGGTATGCACTGTTTGTGGATTAATCCCAGTAGCTAATTGATATCCACCAGCTACTGGCGGTGCTGGACACGCTGGGGTAGTATTCAATGTTCGCATCACGAACTGAACCAATCGTCTATAAAATGCCACTAATTCATTATGTAATATTCGCAAATCTGCGATCGGCATACTCTGGATGCCTGGGTGAGGTGTATATGTGGCAAACATAGGCCATGTAGGTCCCTCATTACTTAAAGGACCTAGCCTCACCCGTCTTAGTACATGTGGTAGGGCGCCTTCAAACCAGTTCTGAGCGATATTTCACGATACTGGTATGCTTCGTATCTTACGGGCACGTCCGCAATGTCATATGTGTGAAATGTGTGCGTCCGTTGGTCAGCCTCAGGAAAGGCAACCCAACAGTAAAATGTTTCTGTTTGGTAGGCTTCACTCGCTTCTACAATCAGAGTAACATCCCCGCCCTCTTCCGTAAGGCCATGCGCTGTTAAATGTTGTGTAAGTGCATTTCTAGCATTTGCAGGAATGTCTATGGTATTGGCCATATTTGTTTTAGAGAAACGGAACACCAAAATAGGGGAAGTTTTTCCTTTTGTGAGTTCGAGCTCGAACAACCTACAGCCTAAGCAGGTGTTACCTGTTTGGCTGAGGAGGATTCTCCCAAAGACCACGGACGTCTCCGTATAATGGCACTGAGGGTACCTGTTGTCTGTGAGACAGTGATAGTCAGGGTATCCGTAAATTAGTGCCTAAACACCATCGTTGGTGGCGCCATGTCGTAGTTTGGACTCTTGCTCTGAGCAAGACTGCTGGTCTCAGGATGACAGTACTTTCGTTTGTAGGTGACTAAGGCAGTCATTCTGACCGCGGCGGTCGGCGGTCGCCGCCCGCCAAGCGGTTCCCGCCGAAAGACCGCACTGTGGTCAAAAGACCGCGGCGGCCATTCCGGCTTTCCCGCTGGGCCGGCGGCCGACCGCCAGAAGACCGCCGGCTGGCCCAGTGGGACAGCCCCTTCAACAATGAAGCCAGCTCGGAATGGAGCCGGCGGAGTTGAAGGGGTGCGACGGGTGCAGTGGCACCCGTCGCGATTTTCACTGTCTGCTAAGCAGACAGTGAAAATCTTTGTAGGGCCCTGTTAGGGGACCCGTGCACTGCCCATGCCACTGGCATGGGCAGTGCAGGGGCCCCCAGGGGCCCCACGGCACCCGTTCCTGCCATCCTGGTTCTGGCAGTGGACACCGCCAGAAACAGGCTGGCAGGAAGGGGGTCGGAATCCCCATGGCGGTGCTGCAAGCAGCGCCGCCAAGGCGGGTTCCCTGGGCCAGCGGGAAACCGGCGGGAAACCGCCGGGAAACCGCCGGCTCACCTTTTCCGACCGCGGCTTTACCGTCGCAGTCAGAATCGCCCAGGAAGCACCGCCAGCCTGTTGGCGGTGCTTCCGCCGCACTCCGCCATGGCGGTCATGGACCGCCAAGGTCCGAATGACCCCCTAAGTCTCTTCCTACAACTATTTGTAACTGTTGTCCAAACCTTACCGGCTTACTAGCAGTACCTCACCAGAAACACAATAGTAAAAGGTGATTTGTAGCAGTCGCTTACGTGTGGACTCAAAGTACAATATCTCAGGGTTGTCGTGGTTAAACGGAAATTACCCTTTTCTCACAGATTTATTATGTCTCATTCAAACAAAGGCAATAACACAGATGCAGTAAAGTTATAATAGTTTTTATTCAACATAACTGCAATTTGTGATAAGTTGCATGAACTGCAATGATTAGGATAATGAATATACCAAGCAACAGTATTGTAAAGAGGAGAGTCATTGTTATAAAGACCCCCACCATTATGCAATATATGAAAGAAATATATATATATGTAAAAGATGGAATAAGCCCTAATACCCTAAGGAGAGTAGGTCTAACCTCCTACCTAAAAAAGGAAGAGCTGGGTTCGTTAAACCTAATCTGTCAAAGCCGTGTCCATGAGAGGAGCCCCCAACCCTCGTTACCTTGAAATGAGGTCTCTATCTCAGACTCCGCAGGGACACGAAGACTGGGTCAGTGTCAAGATGACTGCAGCATTGGTATCAGCGATGGTGGCGATGCCCTCTGGTCGGAATCCCTCTGATTATCTGTCTAAAAGTGTGTTGTATTTATACAGATCTACAAGGTCCCCTGACATAAGTGTTATTCATAACAATAGATAACAGGCATGCTTGGGACGGCAATTAATATCAACAATCCCTCGAAAGTATAGAGAGGGAAAATCCCTAAGTGTGAATGCCTACTGTATGTTTGTCTTTCGTGCTTGATCTTGACGCCTTGGCGCAGTGACACTGATAATAGAACCCATAACAAGTGGCCTAACTATAAACAAGGCCGCCATTTTAAAGGAAATAAATAATTAAATGGACTAAGCCAGAGAAAGCTAAGTAGGTTAAAAATCACTGGGTGACGGGGGCACGAGTTTACAAGCCTACGGCTAAGCTAACTCCTGTTAACCCGTTAAAACAAACTAGGATTCACTACAGTATTGTCCCTCCTGCACCTGCTGGGTACCCTGCAACTTGGCTAGTATCCGGCCCATCGTCTACTGGGAATGGTGGTATGCTCTCAGGATGTTGCTGAATGCCTCGTTGGGAGTCAGTTCCCTGGGCCTGTCCTCCTCCTGTCGCACAGCAGTCCTCCGAGCTTCCCTGTTGTCCTGTGCCTCTGTCCCCTGAACCATGTGCCCACTACCACTGACCCCAGGTCCCTGATCTTCCTGTACTTGTGGGGTGGCCTGGGGTCCCTGTAGTGGTGGACACACTGCTGATTGACATGTCCTGTGGACAGAGGTATGGGCCTGCTGGGTGGGTGCTGTGGTGCTGTTTCCTGAGGGGGATGGCTCTGTGGTGCTATGGGACTGTGCCTGGGTAACCGACTGCCTGGAGGTCCCTGATGGGCCAGGTTGGTCATCCTGATTGTAGGAGGCTGGCCTGGCTTGTAGTGGGTACCAAGGGGTACTTACACTCTGTACCAGGTCCAGTAATCCCTTATTAGTGTAGAAGAGGTGTTTCTAGAAGCTTAGGCTGATAGAAGGTAGCTATAGCAGAGCAGCTTAGGCTGAACTAGGAGACATGCAAAGCTCCTACTATACCACTGGTGTCATATGCACAATATCATAAGAAAACACAATACACAGATATACTAAAAGTCAGGGAGCCCTCACAGAAGCAGGCAGCACCCGCAGAAGTACTGGATCAGGCACTTAGAAGAGGAGTGAACCGGAGTCCACCCGAAGTCAGAAAAGGGAGTCTCACGATGCCGGAGGACAACTCAGAAGGTTGTGCACTGCAGGTTAGAGTGTCGGGGACCCAGGCTTGGCTGTGCACGAAGGAAATCCTGGAAGAGTGCACAGGAGCCGGATCAGCTGCAAATCATGCAGTATCCAGCAATTTAGTCTAGCGTTGGGAGGCAAGGACTTACCTCCACCAAACTTGGACTGAAGAGTCACTGGACTGTGGGAGTCACTTGGACAGAGTTGCTGAGTTCCAGGGACCACGCTCATCATGCTGAGAGGGGACCCAGAGGACCGGTGATGCAGTCTTTTGTTGCCTGCGGTTGCAGGGGGAAGATTCAGTCGACCCATGGGAGATTTCTTCAGAGCTCCTGGTGCAAGAAGGAGGCAGGCTACCCCCAGAGCATGCACCACCAGGAAACAGGCGAGAAAGCCGGCAGGATGAAGCGATGCAAGGTTGCAGAAGTCGTCTTTGCTACTTTGTTGCGGTTTTGCAGGCGTCCTGAGCAGTCAGCGGTCGATCCTTTGGTAGAAGGTGAAGAGGGAGATGCAGAGGAACTCTGGTGAGCTCTTGCATTCAGTATCTGAAGAATTCCCCAAAGCAGAGACCCTAAATAGCCAGAAAAGGAGGTTTGGCTACCTAGGAAGGAGGATTGGCTACTAAGAGAGGTAAGAGCCTATCAGAAGGAGTCTCTGATGTCACCTACTGGCACTGGCCACTCAGAGCAGTCCAGAGTGCCAGCAACACCTCTGTTTCCAACATGGCAGAGGTCTGGGGCACACTGGAGGAGCTCTGGGCACCTCCCCTGGGAGGTGCAGGTCAGGGGAGTGGTCGCTCCCCTTTCCTTTGTCCATTTTCACGCCAGAGCAGGGCTATGGGATCCCTAAACTGGTGTAGTCTGGCTTATGCAGAGATGGGCAGCATCTGTGCCCATCAAAGCATTTCCAGAGGCTGGGGGAGGCTACTCCTCCCCAGCCTTCACACCTATTTCCAAAGGGAAAGGGTGCCACACCCTCTCTCAGAGGAAATCCTTTGTTCTGCCTTCCTGGGCCAGGGCTGCCTGGACCCCAGGGGGGCAGAAACCTGTCTGAGGGGTAGGCAGCAGCAGTAGCTGCAGTGCAAACCCTGAAAAGGCAGTTTGGCAGTACCCAGGTTCTGTGCTAGAGACCCGGGGGATCATGGAATTGTCTCCCCATTGCCAGAATGGCATTGGGGTGACAATTCCATAATCTTAGACATGTTACATGGCCATGTTCGGAGTTACCATTGTGAGGCCATACATAGGTAGTGACCTATGTATAGTGCACGTGTGTAATGGTGTCCCTGCACTCACTAAGTCTGGGGAATTTGCCCTCAACGATGTGGGGGCACCTTGGCTAGTGCCAGGATGCCCACACACTAAGTAACTTTGCACCCAACCTTCACCAGGTGAAGATTAGACATATAGGTGACTTATAAGTTACTTAAGTGCAGTGGTAAATGGCTGTGAAATAACGTGGACGTTATTTCACTCAGGCTGCACTGGCAGGCCTGTGTAAGAATTGTCATATCTCCGTATGGGTGGCAAAAGAAATGCTGCAGCCCATAGGGATCTCCTGGAATCCCAATACCCTGGGTACCTCAGTACCATATACTAGGGAATTATATTGGTGTACCAGTATGCCAATTTGAATTGGTGAAATTGGTCACTAGCCTGTTAGTGACAATTTGGAAAGTAAAGAGAGAGCATAACCACTGAGGTTCTGGTTAGCAGAGCCTTAGTGAGACAGGTATCACACAGGGAACACATACATATAGGCCACAAACTTATGAGCACTGGGGTCCTGACTAGCAGGGTCCCAGTGACACATAACAAACATACTGACAACATAGGGTTTTCACTATGAGCACTGGGCCCTGGCTAGCAGGATCCCAGTGAGACAGTGAAAACACTCTGACATATACTCACAAACAGGCCAAAAGTGGGGGTAACAAGGCTAGAAAGAGGCTACTTTCTCACACTGATCCAGGCAAGCAGAGCTGCTGTCATCACTGTGGGCCTCTTCTGGGGGGGACTGGATGTTGATAGGACCTCCTCTCCGGAGATGTTGTGTGGGGGACCTGTGGGGATGTAAATGCAGTGTTATTGTTTCTGCGTGTGACATCTTGTGCATGGCTGTGTTGGCCTCTATGGTTGTGAGTGCCCTGTCAGCTTTGCCTTGTGTGGGTAGGTATTTTGTGGGCTAGGCGATTCTCTCTAGTGTGCATGCTGTGGTGATGGGTGTCCATGCAGGGCAATGAGTGGTGTCCATGCATTGGTGGTGCATGCAGTGCTGGGTACTGGAATGGGTGGGTTCAATCAATCAATCAATCAATCAATTTGTAAAGCGCACTACATACCCGTGAGACTTTTAAGGCACGGGGGGAGGAGGGTGCTCCTACTGCTCGATTAGCCAAGTCTTGAGGAGTTTTCTGAAGGAAAGAAGGTCCTGGGTCTGTCTTAGATCTGGCGGGAGGATGTTCTAGGTCTTGGCGGCGAGGTACGAGAATGATCTGCAGCCAGAAGATTTGCGTTGGATGCGGGGGATGGAGGCGAGGGCGAGGTTAGCAGAGCGGAGATGCCGGGTGGGGGTGTAGAAGCTGAGTCTGTTGTTCAGGTATGATGGTCCGGTGTTGTGGAGTGCCTTGTGTGCGTGGGTGAGGAGCTTGAAGGTGATCCTCTTGTTGATGGGGAGCCAGTGAAGGTCTCTTAGGTGTGGGGTGATGTGGCAGTGGCGAGGGATGTTGAGGATGAGTCGGGCGGAGGCGTTTTGGATGCGTTGGAGGAGTTTGGATGAGATACCGGTGTAGAGGGCGTTGCCGTAGTCGAGTTTGCTGCTGACGAGGGCCTGCATTTCTTGTTTCTGTATTTAAGCATGCGGAGGGTGTTGTACCAGGAGGAGGAGATGGCGCTGACCTGCTTTGACATGGAGAGTGAGGAGTCGAGGGTGAAGCTGAGGTTTCGTGCGCTGTCGGTGGGTGTCGGTGGGGGACCCAGTGTGGACGGCCACCATGAGTTGTCCCAGGCGGAGGGGGTGCGCCCAAGGATGAGGACCTCTGTTTTGTCCGAGTTCAGTTTTGGCCGGCTGTCTCTCATCCAGTCGGCGATGGCTTTTAGTCCCTCGTGGAGGGTGGTTTTGGCGGTGTGCGGGCCACTTGTGCGAGGGGGGCCATGTAGATGTTGAACAGCGTCGGGCTGAGGGATGAGCCCTGGGGTATGCCGCAGATGATGTTCAAGGCTTTGGATTGGTACGGGGGGAGGCGGACTCTTTGGTTCTGCCGGCGAGGATGGATGCGGTCCATTAGAGTGCCTGGTCCTGGATTCCTTCTGCGTGGAGGCAGGATTTTAGGGTGTGGTGACAGACGGTGTCAAAGGCGGCTGATAGGTCTAGGAGGATGAGGGCTGATGTTTCTCCATTGTCTAGGTGGATTCTGATGTCATCTGTGGCGGCGAGGAGGGCGGTTTCGGTGCTGCAGCCGGACTGGGAGGGGTCGAGGATGTTGTTGTCTTCGAAGTACCGAGTGAGCTGAGTGTTGCCGATTTTCTCGATGGCCTTTACTGGGAAAGGGAGCAGGGAGATGGGACGGACGTTTTTCAGGTCCTTGGGGTCCGCCTTTGGTTTCTTGAGAAGGGCGTTGATTTCGGCATTGTAGGAAAGTACCATCTTGCCTGGCATGTTACCTCCATATTTCACTGTATATATGTTGTTTTAGTTGTATGTGTCACTGGGACCCTGCCAGCCAGGGTCCCAGTGCTCATAAGTGTGCCCTGTATGTGTTACCTGTGTTATGACTAACTGTCTCACTGAGGCTCTGCTATCCAGAACCTCAGTGGTTATGCTCTCTTATTTTTCTTTCCAAATTGTCACTAACAGGCTAGTGACCAATTTCACCAATTTACATTGGCATACTGGAACACCCTTATAATTCCCTAGTATATGGTACTGAGGTACCCAGGGTATTGGGGTTCCAGGAGATCCCTATGGGCTGCAGCATTTCTTATGCCACCCATAGGGAGATCTGGCAATTCTTACACAGGCCTGCCCTTGCAGCCTGAGTGAAATAACGTCCACGTTATTTCACAGCCATTTACCACTGCACTTAAGTAACTTATAAGTCACCTATATGTCTAACCTTTACCTGGTAAAGGTTGGGTGCTAAGTTACTTAGTGTGTGGGCACCCTGGCACTAGCCAAGGTGCTCCCACATTGTTCAGGGCAAATTCCCCAGACTTTGTGAGTGCGGGAACCCCATTACACGCGTGCACTATACATATGTCACGACATATGTATAGCGTCACAATGGTAACTCCGAACATTGCCATGTAACATGTCTAAGATCATGGAATTGTCACCCCAATGCCATTCTGGCATTGGGGAGACAATTTAGTGATCCCCCGAGTCTCTAGCTCAGACCCGGGTACTGCCAAACTACCTTTCCCGGGGTTTCACTGCAGCTGCTGCTGCTGCCAACCCCTCAGACAGGTTTCTGCCCTCCTGGGGTTCAGCCAGGCTTGGCCCAGGAAGGCAGAACAAAGGACTTCCTCATAGAGAGGGTGTTACACCCTCTCCCTTTGGAAAAAGGTGTCAGAGCTGGGGAGGAGTAGCCTCCCCCAGCCTCTGGAAATGCGTTGATGGGCACAGATGGTGCCCATCTCTGCATAAGCCAGTCTACACCGGTTCAGGGATCCCTCAGCCCTGCTCTGGCACGAAACTGGACAAAGGAAGGGGGAGTGACCACTCCCCTGACCTGCACCTCCCCTGGGAGGTGCCCAGAGCTCCTCCAGTGTGCTCCAGACCTCTGCCATCTTGGAAACAGAGGTGCTGCTGGCACACTGGACTGCTCTGAGTGGCCAGTACCAGCAGGTGACGTCAGAGACTCCTTCTGATAGGTTCCTTCAGGTGTTGCTAGCCTATCCTCTCTCCTAAGTAGCCAAACCTCCTTTTCTGGCTATTTAGGGTCTCTGCTTTGGGGAATTTCTTAGATAACGAATGCAAGAGCTCATCAGAGTTCCTGTGCATCTCTCTCTTCACCTTCTGCCAAGGAATCGACTGCTGACCGCGCTGGAAGCCTGCAAAACTGCAACAAAGTAGCAAAGATGACTACTGCGACCTTGTAACGCTGATCCTGCTGCCTTCTTGACTGTTTTCCTGGTGGTGCATGCTGTGGGGGTAGTCTGCCTCCTCTCTGCACTAGAAGCTCCGAAGAAATCTCCAGTGGGTCGACGGAATCTTACCCCTGCAACCGCAGGCACCAAAGAACTGCATCACCGGTCCTCTGCGTCTCCTCTCAGCACGACGAGCGAGGTCCCTTGAACTCAGAAACTCTGTTCAAGTGACTCCCACAGTCCAGTGACACTTCAGTCCAAGTTTGGTGGAGGTAAGTCCTTGCCTCCCCACGCTAGACTGCATTGCTGGGAACCCAATGTTTTGCAGCTACTCCGGCTCCTGTGAACTCTTCCAGGATTTCCTTTGTGCACAGCCCAGCCTGGGTCCCCGGCACTCTAACCTGCATTGCACGATCTCCTGAGTTGTCCTCCGGCTTCGTGGGACCCTCTTGTGCAACTTCGCGTGAGCGCCGGTTCACTCCACTTTGTAGTGCCTGTTCCAGCAATTCTGTGGGTGCTGCTTGCTTCTGAGTGGGCTCTTTGTCTTGCTGGATGCCCCCTCTGTCTCCTCACGCAATTGGCGACATCCTGGTCCCTCCTGGGCCACAGCAGCATCCAAAAACCCTAACCAAGACCCTTGCAGGTAGCAAGGCTTGTTTGCAGTCTTTCTGCACGAAAACATGTCTGCACGACTCTTCACGACGTGGGACATCCATCCTCCAAAGGGGAAGTTTCTAGCCCTTGTCGTTCTTGCAGAATCTACAGCTTCTACCATCCGGTGGCAGCTTCTTTGCACCCACAGCTGGCATTTTCTGGGCATCTGCCCACTCCCGACTTGATCGTGACTTTTGGACTTGGTCCCCTTGTTCCACAGGTACTCTCGCCTGGAAATCCCTCGTTGTTGCATTGCTGGTGTTGGTCTTTCCTGCAGAATTCCCCTATCACGACTTCTGTGCTCTTTGGGGAACTTAGGTGCACTTTGCACCCACTTTTCAGGGTCTTGGGGTGGGCTATTTTTCTAACCCTCACTGTTTTCTTACAGTCCCAGCGACCCTCTACAAGGTCACATAGGTTTGGGGTCCATTCGTGGTTCGCATTCCACTTCTAGAGTATATGGTTTGTGTTGCCCCTATCCCTATGTGCCCCCATTGCATTCTATTGTGACTATACATTGTTTGCACTGTTTTCTATTGCTATTACTGCATATTTTGGTATTGTGTACATATATCTTGTGAATATTTGCTATCCTCATACTGAGGGTACTCACTGAGATACTTTTGGCATATTGACATAAAAATAAAGTATCTTTATTTTTAGTATATCTGTGTATTGTGTTTTCTTATGATATTGTGCATATGACACTAGTGGTACTGTAGGAGCTTCACTCGTCTCCTTGTTCAGCCTAAGCTGCTCTGCTAAGCTACCTTTTCTATCAGCCTAAGCTGCTAGACACCCCTCTACACTAATAAGGGATACCTGGGCCTGGTGCAATGTGTAAGTACCCCTTGTTACCCACTACAAGCCAGTCCAGCCTCCTACATTGGTTGTGCAGCGGTGGGATAAGTACTTGCAACTACTTACCCCTTTGTCATATTGTACTTTTCATAAGAGAAAAATATACAAAACAAGTTCAGTGTATGTACACCTAACCAAAAAGTTTTGCTTTTCTCCTCTCACTTCTTTGCTAAGTGCTCAAAAGTACCTCTAAAACTTTCAAAAAGTTCTTAAAAAGTTTTAAAAGTTTCTTTCTGTCCTTTCAAAAGTTCTGAAAACGTTTTCTTTCTTTTTCTGTCCCTTAAACTCTTGTCTATCATGTCTGGTACAGGCCAAACTCTTGATCTGGCCAGCATAGCTTATGACAACCTTAGCTGGAAGGAAGCAAGGAGTCTCTGTATAGATAGAGGTTTATGGGTAGGGAAGAATCCCTCAAGACAACTGTTAGTTAATATGCTCATTGAACAAGATAAGACCTTAGTTGGCACTTCTGGTGAGAAATTAGCTGATGGTTCCCACTCTGATTCTAGGGCACCCCCAGTGAAAGATTTGGGAGGGAACCTTCCCAACCTGACCCTTAGCAGGCCACCTAGCATAGCTGGTACTGATGTGAATTCACATCACAGTAAGAGTGTTACTTCTCATCATAGTAGGAGTGTTACTTCTGTAGGCCAGAATGTTAGAGTGCCATCTGTTAGGGAAAGGTCTGCCTCTGTTCATTCTCACCATTCTTCTGTGTCAAGGCATGCCCAACCCACCCGCCCTGATGACAGAGTGTTAGAAAGGGAGCTCAATAGATTGAGAGTGGAAGAATCCAGGCTGAAGCTCAAGAAGCAACAGCTGGATTTAGATAGGCAAGCCTTTGATTTAGAAAAAGAAAGACAGAGGTTGGGGTTAGGACCCCATGGTGGCAGCAGCAGTATTCCAAATAGTCATCCTGCAAAAGAGCATGATTCTAGGAATCTGCACAAGATAGTTACCCCTTACAAGGAGGGGGATGACATTAACAAGTGGTTTGCTGCACTTGAGAGGGCCTGTGTTGTACAGGAGGTCCCTCAAAGGCAGGGCTGCTATCCTATGGCTATCTTTCAGTGGAAAGGGTAGGGATAGGCTCCTTACTGTTAAGGAAAGTGATGCCAATAATTTTACAGTTCTTAAGAATGCACTCCTAGATGGTTATGGCTTAACCACTGAACAGTACAGGATGAAGTTCAGAGAAACCAAAAAGGAGTCTTCACAAGACTGGGTAGACTTTGTTGACCATTCAGTGAAGGCCTTGGAGGGGTGGTTACATGGCAGTAAATTTCTGACTATGAAAGCCTGTATAACTTAATCCTGAGAGAGCATATTCTTAATAATTGTTTGTCTGATTTGTAACACCAGTACCTGGTAGACTCTGATCTGACCTCTCCCCAAGAATTGGGAAAGAAGGCAGACAAATGGGTCAGAACAAGGGTGAACAGAAAGGTTCATACAGGGGGTGACAATGATGGCAAGAAGAAGGATGGTAAGTCTTCTGACAAGGGTGGGGACAAATCTAAAAATGAGTCTTCATCAGGCCCACAAAAACACTCTGGTGGGGGTGGTGGGCCCAAATCCTCTTCCAATCAAAAAAAAGAAAAGAAACCATGGTGCTATTTATGTAAAATAAAAGGCCATTGGACAACTGATCCCAGTTGCCCAAAGAAAAGCACCAAGCCTCCTACCACTACAACCCCTGCTGCTACACCTAGTGCCCCTAGTAATAGCAGTGGTGGTGGGAGCAAACCTTCTAATAGGCAATCCAAGGGAGTAGCTGGGCTCACTTTTGGTAATTTAGTTGGGGTTGGTCTGATTAGGGAGACCACAGAGGCTGTGTTAGTCTCTGCGGGGGCCATTGATTTGGCTACCCTGGTTGCTTGTCCCCTTAACATGGATAAGTACAAGCAACTACCCCTAATAAATGGTGTTGAGGTTCAGGCCTACAGGGACACAGGTGCCAGTGTTACCATGGTAATAGAGAAACTGGTCCACCCTGAACAACACCTACTTGGTCACCAGTACCAAGTAACCGATGCTCATAACAACACTCTTAGCCCCCCCACGGCTGTTGTGAATCTCAACCAGGGGGGGTTACTGGTCCAAAGAAAGTTGTGGTTGCCTCAGATTTACCTGTAGACTGTCTACTAGGGAACGATTTAGAGACATCAGCTTGGGCAGAAGTGGGTTTCCGTAGGTGTGGTGCGATGGCTGTGTCTGCTTTGTTGAAGATGTGGTGTGGGCAGGGGTCTGATGGTGATCCGGAGTAGATGGAGTTCATGGTCTTGCGGGTTTCGTCGTCGCTGATGTTGGTCCAGGAGGTCAGTCGGCTGGAGCGGGTGGAGTTCGTGGTGGGTGGGGTAGGAGCATCCGGAGTGCGAGGGGAGTTGAAGCTGTCGTGGATGTCCATGATTTTTTGGTGAAAGGCGGTTGCTAGGGCGTCGCATAGTTCTTGGGAGGCGGTGATGTCGTTGACGGTGGCATTTGGGTTGGAGAGTTCTTTTACGATGCTGAAAAGTTCTTTGCAGTCATGGGCGTTGTTTTCTAGGTAGGTTTTGAAGGAGGATCTTTTTGCTAGCCTGATGAGTTGGTGGTGTTTGCATGTGGCATCCTTGAGTGCCGTGTGGTTGTCTAGAGTGCGTTCGAGTAGCCATATTTGCTTGAGTTTTTGGCAGTGGCGTTTGGAGGCTTGGAGTTCGTCAGTGAACAAGGAGGTTTTTTTGTTGATGCAGTTATTGGAGGGTTTTCTGAGTGGAGCAAGGCGGTCGGCGCAGTCGTTGATGCATATCTTGAGGTTGTGTGCCGCGATGTCGGGGTCGGTGGGGTTGACGGGTTGTTTCTGGGCTAGGGTGTTGGTTAGTGTAAATTCTGTGACTTTGCCCCATCGACGGCGTGGTGGTTGTTCGGTGAGGTGGTGTTCTGTCTGCTTCTTGAAGGTGAAGTGGATGCAGTGGTGGTCGGTCCAGTAGAGTTCGGTGGCATGGTTGAAGGTGAAGTGGTTGCTTGTGGAGAAGATGGGGTCAAGGGTGTGATCGGCTGTGTGGGTGGGTATGTTGAAGAGCTGTGTGAAGCCGAGGTTGGCGAGGTTTTCGGTCAGGGTGGTGGAGTTGGTGTCATTGTTGTTTTTGAGGTGAAAGTTCAGGTCCCGAGGAGGATGTGTAGTCCAAGGAGGTGAGTGTGTGGGTGTTGGCCAGGTCGGTGATGGCGTTGCTGAAAGGTGCCATGAGTGTTCCTCTGAGTGTGGTGTTGGGATCGGTGCGGACTTGGAGTTCGACGGCACTGAAGGAGTCGTCACGGATGGTTTTGACTTCGAGGGTGGCTTTGTGGACAATGGCTATGCCTCCTCCGGTTCTGTTGGTGCGGTTTCGGCGCACGACTTTGTATCCGTTCGGGATGGCTATGGTGATGTCGGGTGCTGAGGAGTTGTTTCACAAAGTGTCGGTTAGAAAGGCCACGTCCGGGGAGGTGGAGTCGAGCAGGTCCCAGACTTCGATGGCTTGCTTGCGTGCTGAGCAGGTGTTGAGGAGTATATTCAACGGAGGTGGTTGGTCTTGATCCTAGGAGGTATGTGGGCTCTGTTGCAGGTGAAGCTGCAGTTGTGGCAGGAGAAGGGTCCGTGCGTGCTCTTTGGAGAGGCCTGGAAGCAGGTGGTGTCTCGGCTGGTGTTGAGTGCGCAGAGGGTGTCGGCATTGTAGCGAATGCTGACGGGGTGGCTGTTGCCGGGGCCAGGGGTTCTGGAGCTGGGTGCGGTCCAGGCACCGACAGGCGCAGACAGGCTTAAGGCGCGCCAGCGGCGCGGCCGCACTGCAGCTGCCATAAGGAGGGGAGGATGGGAGTGGCAGCTGGGAGGCGGGAGGGCCTGGCAAATGAGAGGGCTGGGGGGGTGGGGCCGCAGGGGACGCTGCGGCGGACAAAATGAGGCAGCAAAGGAAACGGTGAGAAGAAGGGGGGAGGCGAAAGGGGCCGCAGCAGCGGGAAAAAGGAGGCAGCAAAGGAAACGGTGAGAAGGCGGCGGCAGGGGCCGCAGGGGACGCAGTGGCGGGAAAAAGGCGGCAGCAAAGGAAACGGTGAGAAGGAGGGGGGAGGCGGGAGGGGCCACAGGGGACGCAGCGGCGGGAAAAAGGAGGCAGCAAAGGAAACGGTGAGAAGGAGGGGGAGGCAGGAGGGGCCGCAGTGGTGGGAAAAAGGAGGCAGCAAAGGAAACAGTGAAAATGAGGGGGGAGGGGCCGCAGGGGCCGCAGCGGTGGGAAAAAGGAGGAAGCAAAGGAAATGGTGAGAAGAAGGGGGAGGCGGGAGGGGTCGCAGGGGATGCAGCGGCGGGAAAAAGGAGGCAGCAAAGGAAACGGTGAGAAGGAGGGGGGAGGCAGGAGGGGACGCAGCGGCGGGAAAAAGGAGAGGCAGCAAAGGAAACGGGATGGAGGTGGGGTGGAAGGAGGAGTGGGGAGCGACCTGCCTGCAGAAGCAGGGTCAAAGGTTGTGGTTGTGATGGTGGGGTGTATGTGAGGTGGTGGGGTGATGGGGGTGAGGGAAGGGGTGGGGATATGTGATAGCATGCAGGTAGGGGGGTGATAGTAATAGAGATTTGACTTACCAGAGTCCAGTCCTCCTGCTACTCCTGCCAGGCCCTCAGGATGCAGTATTGCCCAGACTTGCTCCTCCCATGTTGTTAGTTGTGGGGAGGAGGTGGGTCGTAAGTCGTAAAGAGATCTGGGTAATGTGGGTGTGTGTTTTATAGTGTTGTGGGTGTGGTTTGTGTATGTGTGTCAGGTGTGTTTAGCTTGAATTATCCAAAGTGGTGTTTTGTATATTTGTGTGTATTTTGAGTGCGGCAGTATGTATCGCCAATGGTTTACCGCAGTTGAATGTCAGCCGCGGTGATTCATGGGTCATAATGCTGTGGGCATAGTTCTGTTAGCGTAATGGTGTGGGTTTTGGTACTGCCAGTTTATCACTGACTTTTGGGCTGGCGGACTTGTGTCTGTATAGTGAAGGATTGCTATGTGTGGGTCATAATATGGGTAGTGGTATACCACTGCGGTTGCGGTATGTTGGCGGCAGTCAGCATGGCGGTAAGGGGGACTTTGCCAATGCCATAATGAGGGCCTAAATGTTTTGGTATGCAGTGTTTTAATTGAAATAAAAACAACAGTTCTTATAATTAAAAATTGCCTATAGTATTTATGTAATGTACATACCTACCTAATGAAACTTACTGTTCACTTACCTTCTCCTTCGAATCTTTGATTGTATGTGTCAGTACCTGTAAGTTACAAGTTAACAATAATACCCTGCTCTTTATTACAAAGAATTTGAAAATAGTTCTAAGAAGAACTTTTCTTTTCCTTTTTTTGTTTTGTGTTCTTCTCCTCCATAAACTGTAGGTCAACGATACCAACTATAAAACAAAATAAAAATGTATCCAACAAGGTATCAAGAACCCTGCTCCAAAAAAACAAAAGAAAATTACCTTATGGATTTTTGAGAAGGACAGCTGTAAGCAATGACAAACTCACAACAACATGCTCACAATGAATATTTTATTCACTCTCCCCAGCGATGAAAACTGTTTGACAGTAAAGACAGTATGTCACCGTCTCCACATAGAGCTCAACACTGTTGCTCTGCTGCCAGAGAAGATTGACAGCAATTTTTGAACCAGTTACTGGAATGGTAGGCAGAAATGAAGTAGGAGCTTGTGGTCATGGTTGAGTGGACATGCCGTAAGTCAAAGGTAAAACAGCAGGTGGAATGTCCCCGGGTGCAGCAGAGGTTCCCGCCTCCAGTTGGGCCAAATCCAACTGGCACCTACTTTCTGTGTGTGCTATACAGGTGGGATGCACGGCGCTCAGGTGCTTCCTCATTCCTGTTGTCCTTAAGGAATACTGCTGTCCTGTTCCATGCAAGATAACTTTATTGCATGAAGAATAAGTCATCTGCCAGGCATTGACTTTCTTCTCCCCTGGTTGAAAAGTGAAGAACTTCCAAACTACAGACTGATTCAGCTTTTTGGGGTGCTCCAACTCCTGCTCCACCTTATTCTCCTCTTCCTCCTCCAATGTATGTTAAGCAGCAGCAGGAGGTTGACCTCCTTCAACCATATCACCAAAATCTCCAACAAGAAATAAAAAGCGGCAGCAGTCGTGGTTGAAGTCTGACCAGCTCAAAACCACAACAGAAATGAGCTAATTTCTGTTGGATGGAAAGTAATGTTTCTATCCTGTCAGATTGTTTGTGACTATTGTGGAGTACCACGGTTCTCACAAGACAGTACCACACTACCGGCAAAATGTTGAAAAAATAAAAAGGTTAATGCTTCCTTCTTTCAGTATACAACCTATACCCTAATTACTATTACTACTTTTCAGCTGAAAACTCTAACAATACTATAGTTAAACAATTTTTGTTTTCAAATAACACACACATTAATTTGGCATACAAAACTATAGCCCAATTAAAAAATTGCACAATGACAAAACAATTTTAACATAAAATTTAACACAATTTACCATATAGAGACACAACTTCTAAAAACCCTACAAATTCACAAAAAACTAAGGTTACAACTTAGTTATATGTAGGGGTTATTACATTATAACACTTCCACATTCAAACTCCATAAACATTTTAAATAGCACAGTTATTGTTTTCTTTTTAAGGCTTTCATAGAAACCTGGCTTATACCATGGTCAAAGATTCATACATATGACACAGTCAAATACTATAAACATGGTATTTGTAATGTTTGTGTAGTTTAAATGTGTTATTTTGTAATTCAATAACCCCTAACTATAACTAATTTGTAACCTTTTTTTTTTGTGACTATATATATATATATATATATATATATATATATATATATATATATATATATATACATATATATGGCATCAGGTTTGAAGAATTTCCCTGTAGAACATGTCTTAAAGGAAGAGCTACTGGACTTCAAAGACAATTTCTGGATCTACCATTTAAAACCATTGCTCCAGATGGACTGAACATCACTGACAGTGTAAAATGGCAATGCTACAAGTAAGTGTTTTCCAGTTTATTTATAAACATCCGCTGGCCCCCAAGTCATGCAGCAACTGTTGTTACCCAGAACCCCTGTTCTATTCCACAAGATTCCTTCCTCAAGATTGCACCCTATCTTTCCTACATTCAACGTTCCCCCATCAGAACCAAGCTCAACACAAGTAATATAAACAAATAAAACAGCAAAATATAATCTAGCTGAAGTATGAAAATTAAATGAAGAAATACAATGAGAACTGTAAATACATTGCACTAAAATAAATCACAATTAACATTTTGTGCAACAGTGCAATTGCACATGTCTCATGGGGTCATGAATAATTAAAAACATGTGTAGATGTTTTACATTACAAAATTGTTGAACCGGGCAGGTTTGCTCTTGCACCTTTGGTGACATTGAAAAGTTGATTTATTAGTATTGGACTTCCCACCTGTATAGGACTTCCCACCTGCAGAACCCATTTCCCCAAACTTTCCATGGAAAATTTCAGACACAGATTCCGGCACAACTGACACATTTGATTTATCCCACACTTTATTATTCTCCGACACCAATACATAGTCTTTTATCTTCTTTGACACAAACTGGGGTAGAAAAACACAACAAACCCTCATGTAAATGGTCAGGTTTCTTAAAATGCCTCCGCCCGACTGATCCTCGACATACCCCGCCGAAATCACATCTCCCCTCACCTAAAGGAACTCCACTGGCTCCCGGTAGACAAGAGGATCACCTTTAAACTCCTGACCCACGCTCACAAGGCACTTCACAACATCGGACCCTCCTACCTCAACACCAGACTGAACTTCTACACTCCAACACGTCAACTCCGATCCGCCAACCTCGCCCTCGCCATCGTACCCCGAATCCAGCGCAAGACATCCGGCGGCAGATCCTTCTCCTTCCTCGCCGCCAAGACCTGGAACTCCCTCCCCACTTCTCTTCGCCAGACCCAGGACCTCCTCGCATTCAGAAGGCTCCTCAAGACCTGGCTCTTCGACCGCTAAATCAGCAGCGCCCCCCCCCCCTCTCAGCGCCTCGAAACCCTGACGGGTACATAGCGCGCTTTATAAATACTATGATTGATTGATTGATTGAAAATCTGACCTAGTCACCCACCTTGATAGAATGTGTCCGGCGCTTATCATTCACTGTGCTATAATTACTCTGAACAGCTTCCCTAATGTCAACCACACATTCTATTTTACTTGAATTGATGCACTTCCTACCCATCCACTCTCTGTTTAGATTTGAACCGGCCACCCTTCCCCGCAACAACATTAAAGGTGATGTTCCTGTGATAATGTGCAGGCTGGCACTCATGGCCCACAGCATGCTTTGATAACAGATGTTCACTCCAACCCATTGATGAGTGCCAGTTGTAACTGATCTTTCAGAACATGGTTCACTCTCTCAACTAATCCATTCCTCTGAAGGATAATACAGGGACTTTCTAACTTGTGTAACCCCTATAGATGTTTAACATTCTTACATTTCCTGAGCCATCAATTGAGTACCATTGTCAGTGACCAGTATTTCAGGGTATCATTCTCTGAGAAACACTACTTGCAGAAATGTAATAGCAATGCGTGGGTTGTTTTTTTACAAATTTAGTGTCAGGACACTTGGAAAAATAGTCTATTAAGACTAGTGCAAATTTGGTCGTACTCCCTAAAACCCCTAATGGTCTAGAAATATCAAAAGCTACCTTATGCTAAGGCACCTTATCCTCTACAGGTACATGAATAATGGGACTCAGACTTGTAACCTGTGTCTTATGACTGAGAGCACACTTACAGCAGTTCCTGACTTGATGTTCCACTTCTTTGTCCACAGCAGGCTACAAGAAGTATTCGCGAAGCCTGCGCTTCATGGCACGTATACCAACATGTACCTAGTAAATTAAGTTTAAAACATTACTTGGAAGACCAGCTGGTACCACTAACAAATCCACTCTGCACAGAACCCCTTCCACATCTGATAATTCAACAGCAACTTCTGCAATAACTGGGCCATCCTTGGTGCAAGTACTCTATGACTACTTTAATGTCACCATCCTCCATCAACATTCGTTTCCATTCCACTTCAGCCAGTGCCTCATTCATGACAATACCTACAGGGTGAACAGCACACACCATTTCAAGGTCATCAACCGAAACTTCATCAGAATATACCTCAATGAAAGGAAATCTAGACAGTTTGTTGAAAATATTTCTTTCCTATGACATACTCAAGAGTATACTGATATTCCATAAGTCTGTACTGCCACTTCGCTATCCAGGGAGTGACTCTCCCACCACCTCTGCTGCTGAATAGATCTACCAAAGGTTTATGGTAAGTTCTGAGAATGAACCTATTTCCCCACACAAAATTCCTGAAGCATTGGGTACCCCACCACAAGGCAAAAACCTGTTTTTCAATGGTAGAGTATGTGACGTCCGCACCTCTTAAAGCTCTAGAAGCAAAAGCCATGATTTGCTCACTGTCATTACGTCTCCTTTGCATTAAGACTGAACCTAGACCTAGATTACTAGTGTCAGTATTGAAGACACATGCATCCCCAGTTTCCAAAGGTTTTAATAGTTAGGAAGCCACAATCTCAGTCTTAATCAAAATTAAAATCTTTCTGACATTCATTGTCCCACTAGTACTTTGCATTTTTTTAATACATTTCACAAATGTGATGTTTTACTTTGCAACATTTTTAACAGATTTGGCATAGTACTCTATGAGGCCAAGAAAAGACATCAGCTGGTCTTTGTTACTGGATGCAGGTGCATTTAATATGGCTTCACATTTTTGACCTTTGGATCAATGCCTTTCTCCGAGATAAAAATGGCCCAAATAATCTAAACCCCTGTCAGAGAATCGTACATTTGTTCTTTTTTAGTGTAAGTCCGCTGTTACCTATGACCTCCATCTCCTTTCTAAGTCTCACATTGTGTTCATGATCATTCTTCTCATAAATCAGGATGTCATCTTGAAAGTATAACACACCTTCCCCATCCTCAAATACATTTTTAGCAATCTTTGATATACAGAGTAAAATAATGCTATGCCGAATAGCATATCAACAAAAAAGAAAAGCCCTCTCAGGCATCACAAATGAGGTAAGATGTCTAGAATCCTCACATTATTTAATTTGATGAAATGCAGCTGACATGTCTAGAGAAGTAAACAGTTTTGCTTCTTTTACAGTTGGCAGTATTTTACTGATATTAGGAAGAAGTTGGCGATCCACCAAAATGTTTACGTTTAGGTCACAAAGACAACACACAGTCCCAAGGACTTATGTGCCAGAACTATTGCGGCAAACTACTCTGATCCCTCAACAATCGTTTCAATGATTCCCAAATTACATACGTTCTCCAATCTGGTTCCAGCTCCCTCCTCAAACTCATTGGAACCTTGTGAACTTTATATGTTTCATGTTGAGTATCGTGTTTCAACACTATACGATTGTGAAAACCTTCCAATTTTTCCAATTCATTACTGAACACACACATAAATTCATTCACCCACCCCTGATCACATACAAGGTAGACCATTCCATTAACAGACTCCAAAAATGTACATTTGGACTCTACTATTGTGGGATGTTTGGGGTCTAAAATAATTTCAAATTCCCCTTGCTCATTCTACCCTAGTTAATTTGACCTATTCTTTACCACTTAAATCTGAGTAGTGATGGTACAATTATCCAATCATCCATATGAAAAAATGTTGATGCGTGAACCACGCAACTGTACTTCCTGAAGATGTTGTAACTCACACTGACTTATCAGTGTGAATGGGGAACCCAAACTGCCATGACCTTGACATCCTTTTCATCGATGGATATAATGCAAAAAGGCGGATTTATTCATCCAACCTAATCAATGGTGGCTACCACAAATACATCGTCCTCTTCACAACCCTTGGAAGACAACATCAATGCAACATTGTTCTCACGATTTAGCATACCTTCATCAAGAACTTGTCGGGACAGGTCACAAATTGTCACTAGTTTTTGCTTTGCACACCCTTGCAAAGCAACGTTTTCTTCAAATTTAAAGCAAACTGAATTGAGGGCACTACTACATTTTACATTTTGCATGTACCAAATGAGACTTACTACCACATCAAAAACACATATGATTATTCTTCTCACCCACATTGGCAGTATGCAAATTAGCATTCTTAGGCTTTTCAGTTTCAGATTTTACATTTCGTTTTTCACTTTGTTTAGTAGCCAGCTAGATTTAGTTCAACTTTGTGCTACTGTACATTTCCTTTAGGCACATTTTAGAGTGCTGAATTCTCCTGGCATAGCACAAAGCCAGTTTAGGGTTAGGATATTTGGTGGAGAATGACTTCTCTTGAATTTTTGTATTTTTAGTTCTTCCTATTAGTTGCTTGTGAATAATTTCATCCTTAAATGTGTGATAGTTACAAGTAACTGCCAATGTTCTTAATGCAGCTACAAAGTCATCTATCTATTCACCAGGAAACCAAGCTCAATGCAGGAACCTGTGTCATTCTAAGATGATGTTTTTATGTGGGTTAAATCTCTTAACCCAGTGTTTTAATGATTTAATGATAGATGCATACTCATATGTAGCTCAACAGTGTTGCCTTCTTTACCAGTACTTATACATTCATTTACTACCTTCAATGGAAGTGTCTTTAGGACACTTCTTCCTTCAGAAACGAAATTATACACTAAAAAAACCTTCTTCTTTTTAGAAGTAAATGTATCACCATCAATGGCCTTAAGATATGGCTCAAACACTTCAGGCCATAATTCCCAATTGAGAGGAGGAGGAGTACCTGGAGACTGAAGAAATGAAGGTGGTGCTGCAATCCCATGCATTATGACACTAATTAAAAGTTTGGGTCATTGCTGCTTACACCCTAGACATAATATTTTAGTGCAGTACAGTATTCGAATTATCATGCCAGTTGGAAGAGAACTGTTGATTAACACATGTGCTTGTCACCGCAGCTAGCGCTTTAACCCCTTCGCTGCCAGGCCTTTTCCCCCTCCTGTGCCGAGCCATTTTTTGGCTATTTGGAGCAGTTCGTGCTTAGGCCCTCATAACTTTTTGTTCACATAAGCTACCCACGCCAAATTTGCGTCCTTTTTTTCCAACATCCTAGGGATTCTAGAGGTACCCAGACTTTGTGGGTTCCCCAGAAGGAGGCCAAGAAATTAGCCAAAAAACTGTGAAAATTTCGTTTTTTTTTAAAAAATGGAAAAAATGGGCTGCAGAAGAAGGCTTGTGGTTTTTTCCCTGAAAAGGGCATCAACAAAGGGTTGCGGTGCTAAAATCACCAGCTTCCTAGCTTTCAGGAACAGGCAGACTTGAATCAGAAAACCCAATTTTTCAACACAATTTTGGCATTTTACTGGGACATACCCCATTTTTACGATTTTTTGTGCTTTCAGCCTCCTTTCAGTCAGTGACAGAAATGGGCATGAAACCAACGCTGGATCCCAGAAACAGCA
This sequence comes from Pleurodeles waltl, assembly GCF_031143425.1. Taxonomy (NCBI): domain Eukaryota; kingdom Metazoa; phylum Chordata; class Amphibia; order Caudata; family Salamandridae; genus Pleurodeles; species Pleurodeles waltl. The sequence continues at coordinate 552,116,925 of NC_090445.1, forward strand.
ACATTTCTGAAAAGTAGACAAAATTCTGAATTCAGCAAGGGGTAATTTGTGTAGATCCTACAAGGGTTTCCTACAGAAAATAGCAACTGAAAAAGAAAAATATTGAAATTGAGGTGAAAAAAACATAAATTTTTCTCTACGTTTTACTCTGTAACTTTTTCCTGCAATGTCAGATTTTCGAAAGCAATATACCGTTACGTCTGCTGGACTCTTCTGGTTGCGTGGATATATAGGGCTTGTAGGTTCACCAAAGAACTCTAGGTACCCAGAGCCAATAAATGACCTGCACCCTGCAGTGGGTTTTCATTCTATGCCGGGTATACAGCAATTCATTTCCTGAAATATAAAGAGTAAAAAATAGCTATCAAGAAAACCTTTGTATTTCCGAAATGGGCACAAGATAAGGTGTTGAGAAGCAGTGGTTATTTACACATCTCTGAATTCCGGGGTGCCCATACTAGCATGTGAATTACAGGGCATTTCTCAAATAGACGTCTTTTTTACACACTGTCTTACATTTGGAAGGGAAAAATGTAGAGAAAGACAAGGGGCAATAACATTTGTTTTGCTATTCTATGTTTCCCAAAGTCTCCCGATAAAAATGATACCTCACTTGTGTGTGTAGGCCTAGCGCCCGCGACAGGATATGCCCCAAAACACAACGTGGACACATCACAGAAAACAGAGCTGTTTTAACAAAGTGCCTACCTGTAGATTTTGGCCTCTAGCTCAGCCGGCACCTAGGGAAACCTACCAAACCTGTGCATTTCTGAAACCTAGAGACCTAGGGGAATCCAAGATGGGTTGACTTGTGTGGCTCGGACCAGGTTCTGTTACCCAGAATCCTTTGCAAACCTCAAAATTTGGCTAAAAAAACACATGTTCCTCACAATTCTATGGCAGAAAGTTCTGGAATCTGAGAGGAGCCACAAATTTCCTTCCACCCAGCGTTCCCCTAAGTCTCCCGATAAAAATGATACCTCACTTGTGTGGGTAGGCCTAGCGCCCGCGACAGGAAACGCCCCAAAGCGCAACGTGGACACATCCAAATTTTTGAAAGAAAACAGTGGTGTTTTTTGCAAAGTGCCTAGCTGTAGATTTTGGCCTGTAGCTCAGCCGGTACCTAGGGAAACCTACCAAACCTGTGCATTTCTGAAAACTAGAGACCTAGGGGAATCCAAGATGCGGTGACTTGTGTGGCTCGGACCAGGTTCTGTTACCCATAATCCTTTGCAAACCTCAAAATTTGGCTAAAAAAAAACACATGTTCCTCACATTTCTGTGGCAGAAAGTTCTGGAATCTGAGAGGAGCCACAAATTTCCTTCCACCCAGCGTTCCCCCACGTCTCCCGATAAAAATGATACCTCACTTGTGTGGGTAGGCTTAGCGCCCGCGACAGGAAACGCCCCAAAGCGCAACGTGGACACATCCACATTTTTGAAAGAAAACAGAGGTGTTTTTTGCAAAGTGCCTACCTGTAGATTTTGGCCACTAGCTCAGCCGCCACCTAGGCAAACCTACCAAACCTGTGCATTTCTGAAAACTAGAGACCTAGGGGAATCCAAGATGGGGTGACTTGTGTGGCTCGGACCAGGTTCTGTTACCCAGAATCCTTTGCAAACCTCAAAATTTGGCTTAAAAAACACATGTTCCTCACATTTCTGTGGCAGAAAGTTCTGGAATCTGAGAGGAGCCACAAATTTCCTTCCAGCCAGCGTTCCCCCACATCTCCCGATAAAAATGATACCTCACTTGTGTGGGTAGGCCTAGCGCCTACGACAGGAAACGCCCCAAAGCGCACGTGGACACATCCACATTTTTGAAAGAAAACAGAGGTGTTTTTTGCAAAGTGCCTACCTGTAGATTTTGGCCTGTAGCTCAGCTGGCACCTAGGGAAACCTACCAAACCTGTGCATTTATGAAAACTAGAGACCTAGGGGAATCCAGGATGGGGTGACTTGTGTGGCTCGGACCAGGTTCTGTTACCCAGAATCCTTTGCAAACCTCAAAATTTGGCTAAAAAAACACATGTTCCTCACATTTCTGTGGCAGAAAGTTCTGGAATCTGAGAGGAGCCACAAATTTCCTTCCATCCAGCGTTCCCCCCATGTCTCCCAATAAAAATGAGACCTCACTTGTGTGGGTAGGCCGAGCGCCCGCAACAGGAAACGCCCCAAAGCGCAACGTGGACACATCCAAATTTTTGAAAGAAAACAGAGGTGTTTTTTGCAAAGTGCCTACCTGTAGATTTTGGCCTCTAGCTCAGCCGCCACCTGGGGAAACCTACCAAACCTGTGCATTTCTGAAAACTAGAGACCATGGGAAATCCAAGATGGGGTGACTTGTGTGGCTCGGACCAGGTTCTGTTACACAGAATCCTTTGCAAACCTCATAATTTGGCTAAAAAAACACATGTTCCTCACATTTCTGTGGCAGAAAGTTCTGGAATCTGAGAGGAGCCACAAATTTCCTTCCACCCAGCGTTCCCCCACGTCTCCCGATAAAAATGATACCTCACTTGTGTGGGTAGGCCTAGCGCCCGCGACAGGAAACGCCACAAAGCGCAACGTGGACACATCCAAATTTTTGAAAGAAAACAGAGGTGTTTTTTGCAAAGTGCCTACCTGTAGATTTTGGCCTGTAGCTCAGCTGGCACCTGGGGAAACCTACCAAACCTGTGCATTTCTGAAAACTAGAGACCTAGGGGAATCCAAAGGGGTGACTTGTGTGGCTCAGACCAGGTTCTGTTACCCAGAATCCTTTGCAAACCTCAAAATTTGGCTAAAAAAACAGATGTTCCTCACATTTCTGTGGCAGAAAGTTCTGGAATCTGAGAGGAGACACAAATTTCCTTCCACCCAGCGTTCCCCCATGTCTCCCGATAAAAATGATACCTCACTTGTGTGGGTAGGCCTAGCGCTCGCAACAGGAAATGGCCTAAAAACACAACGTGGACACATCACATTTTTTCATAGAAAACAGTGCCTACCTGTGGATTTTGGCCTCTAGCTCAGCCGGCACCTGGGGAAACCTAGCAAACCAGCGCATTTTTGAAAACTAGAGACCTAGGGGAATCCAAGATGGGGTGACTTGCGGGGCTCTGACCAGGTTCTGTTACCCAGAATCCTTTGCAAACATCAAAATTTGGCCAAAAAACACTTTTTCCTCTCATTTCGGTGACAGAAAGTTCTGAAATCTGAGAGGAGCCACAAATTTCCTTCCACCCAGCGTTCCCCTAAGTCTCTCGATAAAAATGGTACCTCACTTGTGTGGGTAGGCCTAGCGCCCACGAAAGGACATGGCCCAAAACACAATGTGGACACAACATATTTTTTTCACAGAAAACAGAGGTGTTTTTTGCAAAGTGCCTACCTGTGGATTTTGGCCTCTAGCTCAGCCGGCCCCAGGGGGGGGCAGAAATGCCCCAAAATAAATTTGACCCCCCACCCCCCCAAACCCCCCCTGCCCAGGAGCGACCCTTGCCTACGGGGTCGGTCCCCCTACGTGACATTGGCGCCTAAAAACAAATCCCCGGTGCCTAGTGGTTTCTGCCCCCCCCGGGGGCAGATCGGCCTAATAATAGGCTCAGGGGGGGCAGAAATGGCCTAACATAAATTTGCCCCCCCAACCCGCACCGCCCCCCCCCCCCCCCGGGAGTGACCCTTGCCTACGGGATCGCTCACCCTGCGTGACATTGGCCCCAAAAACAAATCCCCGGTGCCTAGTGGTTTCTGCCCCCTTGGGGGAAGATTGACCTAAAATCGACCAATCTGCCCCCAAGGGGGGCAGAAATGGTCTAAATACAATTTGCCCCCCAGGGGAGCAACCCTTGCCTACGGGGTCGCTCCCCCTGCGTGACATTGGCGCCAGAAAACAAATCCCCTGTGCCTAGTGGTTTCTGCCCCCTTGGGGGCAGATTGACCTAAAATCGGCCAATCTGCCCCCAAGGGGGGCAGAAATGGTCTAAATACAATTTGCCCCCCAGGGGAGCGACCCTTGCCTGATGGGTCGCTCCCCATCTCTAAAAAAACAAACAAACAAAAACGAAAACACAAAAAAAAAAATTGCCCTGGCGCCTAGAGGTTTCTGCCCCCCCCCCCGGGGCAGATCGGCCTAATATTAGGCTCGGGGGGGCAGAAATGGCCTAACATAAATTTGCCCCCCCCAACCCGCACCGCCATCCCCTCCCGGGAGCGACCCTTGCCTACGGGATCGCTCCCCCTGCGTGACATTGGCCCCAAAAAACAAATCCCCGGTGCCTAGTGGTTTCTGCCCCCTTGGGGGAAGATTGACCTAAAATCGACCAATCTGCCCCCAAGGGGGGCAGAAATGGTTTAAATACAATTTGCCCCCCAGGGGAGCGACCTTTGCCTGATGGGTCGCTCCCCATCTCTAAAAAAACAAACAAAAAAAACACACACAAAAAATTTGCCCTGGCGCCTAGAGGTTTCTGCCACCCCTGGGGGCAGATCGGCCTAATACCAATAGGCCGATCTGCCCCCAGGGGGGGCAGAGATGGCCTAAAATAATTTCCTCCCCCCCCCCCGGGGAGCGACCCTTGCCTACAAGGTCTCTCCCCTTGCGTGACGGCGCAAAAAAAAGATCCCTGGTGCCTAGTGGTTTCTGCCCCCCTTGGGGACAGATTGACCTAAAATCGGCCGATCTGCCCCCAAAGCGGGCAGAAATGGCCTAAATACAATTTGCCCCTCCAGGGGAGCGACCCTTGTCCAAGGGGTCGCTCCCCATCTGTAAAACAAAAAAAACAAAAATCCGTGGTGCCTAGTGGTTTCTGCCCCCCTTGGGGGCAGATCAGCCTAATCAAAATAGGCTGATCTACCCCCCAGGGGGGCAGAAATGGCCTAAAATAATTCCCCCCCACCAGGAGCGACCCTTGCCTACGGGGTCGCTCCCCCTGCGTGACATTGGCGCCAAAAAACAAATCCCCGGTGCCTAGTGGTTTCTGCCCCCTTGGGGGCAGATTGACCTAAAATCGGCCAATCTGTCCCCAAGGGGGGAAGAAATGGTCTGAATACAATTTGCCCCCCAGGGGAGCGACCCTTGCCTGATGGGTCGCTCGCCATCTCTAAAAAAAAAAAAAACACGAAAAAAAAATTGCCCTGGCGCCTAGAGGTTTCTGCCCCCCCCGGGGGCAGATCGGCCTAATAATAGGCTCAGGGGGGGCAGAAATGGCCTAACATAAATTTGCCCCCCCAACCCGCACCGCCCCCCCCCCCGGGAGCGACCCTTGCCTACGGGATCGCTCCCCCTGCGTGACATTGGCCCCAAAAAACAAATCCCCGTTGCCTAGTGGTTTCTGCCCCCTTGGGGGAAGATTGACCTAAAATCGACCAATCTGCCCCCAAGGGGGGCAGAAATGGTTTCAATACAATTTGCCCCCCAGGGGAGCGACCCTTGCCTGATGGGTCGCTCCCCATCTCTAAAAAAACAAACAAACAAAAAAACACAAAAATAAAATTGCCCTGGCGCCTAGAGGTTTCTGCCCCCCCCCTGGTGGCAGATCGGCCTAATAATAGGCCGATCTGGTCCCGGGGGGGGGGCAGAAATGGCCTAAGAAAATTTGCATTCCCAACCCCCACCCCCCCACCAGGAGCGACCCTTGCCTACAAGGTCTCTCCCCTTGCGTGACCGCGCAAAAAAAAGATCCCTGGTGCCTAGTGGTTTCTGCCCCCCTTGGGGACAGATTGACCTAAAATCGGCCGATCTGCCCCCAAAGCGGGCAGAAATGGCCTAAATACAATTTGCCCCTCCAGGGGAGTGACCCTTGTCCAAGGGGTCGCTACCCATCTGTAAAACAAAAAAAACAAAAATCCGTGGTGCCTAGTGGTTTCTGCCCCCCTTGGGGGCAGATCAGCCTAATCAAAATAGGCTGATCTACCCCCCAGGGGGGCAGAAATGGCCTAAAATAATTCCCCCCCCACCAGGAGCGACCCTTGCCTACGGGGTCGCTCCCCCTGCGTGACATTGGGGCCAAAAAACAAATCCCCGGTGCCTAGTGGTTTCTGCCCCCTTAGGGGCAGATTGACCTAAAATCGGCCAACCTGCCCCCAAGGGGGGCAGAAATGGTCTGAATACAATTTCCCCTCCAGGGGAGCGACCCTTGCCTGATGGGTCGCTCCCCATCTCAAAAAAAAAAAAAAAAAAAACACACAAAAAAAAATTGCCCTGGTGCCTAGAGGTTTCTGCCCCCCCCCCCCGGGGGCAGATCGGCCTAATAATAGGCTCAGTGGGGGCAGAAATGGCCTAACATAAATTTGCCCCCCAACCCGCACCGCCCCACCCCCGGGATCGACCCTTGCCTACGGGATCGCTCCCCCTGCTTGACATTGGCCCCAAAAAACAAATCCCTGGTGCCTAGTGGTTTCTGCCCCCTTGGGGGAAGATTGACCTAAAATCGACCAATCTGCCCCCAAGGGGGCAGAAATGGTCTTAATACAATTTGCCCCCCAGTGGAGCGACCCTTGTCCAAATGGTCGCTCTCCATCTGTAAAACAAAAAAAACAAAAATCCCTGGTGCCTAGTGGAGCCTAATCAAAATAGGCTGATCTACGCCCCAGGGGGGCAGAAATGGCCTAAAATAATTCCCCCCCCCAGGGAGCGACCCTTGCCTAAGGGGTCGCTCCCCTTGCGTGAAATTCGCGCCAAAAAAAAACTCCCTGGTGTCTAATGGTTTCTACCCCCCTTGGGGCAGATTGGCCTCATCAAAATAGGCCAATCTGCCCCCAAGGGGGGCAGAAATGGCCTAAATATATATTGCCCCGTAGGGGAGCGACCCTTGCCTAAGGGGTCGCTCCGCACCTAAAAAAAAAAGAAAACATTACAAAAAGCAAAAAAAAAAAAAGCTCCCTGGTGCCCGTGGGGGGGGGGGGGGGGGGGTGGGGGGGGGGGAGGGGGGGTCCATGGTGGGGCTCAGAAAAGGCCTTCCCAAAAAAGTGCCCCCCCTGGGAGCGACCCTTGCCCAAGGGGTCGCTCCCTTTTGACAGTTTCAGGAAAAAGAAAAAAAAATCCCTGGTGTCTAGTGGGGTTCCAAAAGCCGGATTGCAAGCAATCCGGCTTTTGAAACCCTGTGAGAGACTTCAAAGGGAAGGAAATACATTTCCTTCCCTTTGAAGCCTCTCGGGGCCTCCCCCATGGGATTGAAAGAGAAATGCAAAGCATTTCTCTAGCTTCCAGCGCGATGGGGGAGACCCTGTGACTAATCAGCGCGTGCTCGCGCGCTGACGTCACAGGGGGGGTTGGGGGGGTCGGGGGTGGGAGGGGAAGGGCTTCCCCTTCCATCCTTGACTTGGGGGGCTGGGGGGGAACCCCACAGAGGGAACGCTAGCGCTCCCTCTGGGCTCTGTGCACAGGACGTAATGGTTACGTCCTAGGCACAGCAGCACTGTACCTCAGGACGTAACCATTACGTCCTGGGCACAGAAGGGGTTAAATGAACAGTCCATTAGAATAATGTAGAATACTGTGATGAAGGTGTGTGTGCCTGTCACCGCAGTAAATGCCTGTAAAAAGTGGTGTCCCAAGAATTTCATTCCTCCAAAATGCATGTTTTCCATAAACTGCTCATATTCTTTGCCCAAACACTTTAGATAGCCACTGACGTCTCACAACATGCTTTTTGCAGTTGGTGGGGCTTGTATTCTTCCTTAGCCCAATCTTCTAACATGTCTGTCAACAACATGTGATGTGTCACATGACATAGGTTAAGAGGGTTAGTAGGGCTTGTTTTGCAGGTTTGCCCAATCTCCAAAGCGAAGTTTCTATTGCGAGTAGGGCACAGGAGAAACGGACCGCACAACATATTGGAGAATAAATCCTCCAAAATTCACCCTGGGGCCTCAAGCAGGAACAGCAGGACACGTGATTCACCACATAGGAAGGCACGGATTGAAGGAGCAAGCCCTTCCACCTTCAAATGCTAGGCACTCTTAAAACACGTTACAGTAGCCTGCAGAGAACCTTTGTAGTGTAGCCATTTTTATGTAGCTTTTGCGCGTTTGCTTCAGGCTGTAGATCTTTGTGCACTTTGCCCTAGATGCGTTTTTATTCATTTGCTTAAAGCATCGGGTCTCTGTGCACTTTGCTCTAGATGCATTTTATTCAGCCTCGTACTGTTATTTTTCAATAGCCAGTTCCACGGTCTTGTTTTATTTTCTTATATCACACTGTTTAGCCTACTTCAGCACTGGAGTTCTCAAATGATACATTCTTGCTCACTCTGTGGTTCAGTCAAGGATACAGTGTGGTACATTGCCGATAGACGTGGTAGGAGTTTAGTCTTTGGTTTGTAGACGATACACATTCTTACGTAGGGACGTTTTGTTAGCACATTGACATGTTAGTTATAAAAACACTTCCTAGTCCTAATACACGTAAGACGGATATTCCGACCAGGGAACCACAACTAGACACTGACTGCCCTGTTGCAGATGCTGATCCAGATCACAGGCCTTTGCTCAGGTATGAGGGTTGATGTCTTCCCAGGGAATCTGAAAGGCAAGCTTAGAGCTTAACATGCTGTGCTCGAAATAGAACTTAATTAGAGGGAACGTAATCTATTAACACTATGATAGCGTTATTTCTATGTTTCACTCTGATCGTGACTATTTCAATCCTACTGTGTTCTATGGTTCTGGTTATTGCGGCTCACGCCTTATTATCTAAAATGCAGTCGTTTTATTAAATCAATCTATAAAACTTAAACTGCCTTTTTCATTTGTAGATGAGATCATACCGTAAATGAGAGAGCTGGCTGGGATCTGAGCGACCACGACTTCCCTGAGAAGTTCTAAAGATGTCATGTGCTCGGCTGCCCAATCATCTCTTCCTTTTGGGAGAGATGAGGCACTGCTAGTTAGCCAGAGCAAAACCGGATTAAAGGTGACAGGGGTCCTTCTTAGTGGGTCAGACTTAGTCCCCCACACCTGGAATGACTCGGCTACCTAGAAATCCAGTAGTCTCATTTAGGATAATGAGAGCCAATGCAACACCTTCTTTGCTCACATGGACCAGGAGGAACCAATGCCCCCCACCGCCACTGGACTGATGATGCCACAAGTAAATATTTGCCATTTGATAAATGCACAGCCACTTGCCTCCCAGTCAGGCAGCAACTGTCATTCCGCAGAACCGTTGTTCCCCTCCACAAGATTCTTTCCCCAAGATTCCACTTCAACATTACAGCAGTCAATGTTATCAGAACACCCTCAAATCAACACAGTACCATATGATTACAGCTTGTCTCAAGAGTGCTCAGGACTGCAGTGATTCCACATTCCAAATGGAAATTTTACTCATGATGCTTTTTTAAAATTCAGCAGTGTCAACTGTGCATCCACTGAGTAAAAAATCTTGTACTACCTGAGGAAGGTGAAAGCTGAAACATTGTGGTGGAAATACATTTTTGTTCTTTGGTAAGTCAATCAGTCAATCTGTATGAGTGACTTTTTATCGGATATTATATAAACACACACACACATATATATATATATATATATATATATTCTCTTTCTCTCTCTCTCTCTCTCTCTCTCTATCTATATATATATATATATATGTAATTATAGTAGATACGCCATAATGTACAAATCAACGAGGTCAGAGAACATTGTGGTCAAATTATAAGAATATCTCTCCAATCTTGAAGTAGGTCCAAAGACTTGAGGATTGAATACATTCAATCAATTTAATCAATTCTTTCCACCATACAAAAAGTCGAGCCCCATGTCGGGATTTCTAAAAGAGAGCAATTTGGTGCACGCCAAACCTAACACTACGTCTGTGAACTCTCAAACTGCTGTTGCCTGGAATTTCAGAAGGAGTCCCAACAGGCACACTGGCATAACAAAGGGCCCCACAGTCCACCCTGTGCAAGGGGCACGAGCTCCAGGGAGCCCTCTCAGCACAGCACCTGGCCTAAGAGCACCTGTGTAAGTCTGGAGGGGGGGCCCTCCATGTACTTTGCATAGGGCCCCCCTCATTTTTCATTACGCCATTGACGGAGAGGGTTCCCTTCCATGTTCTTTGCAAGGGGGACCCCTCCAGTTTTGTTACACCACTGAGCAGGCAGTGAGCTGGGGTTTCATGAACATGTCAAACAGTATCTTCAGAGATGAAGTGCGTGATAGTCCACCACCTCAGTACCACACAGTGAACAGTATGCATGTGCTGCAGGAAACGTGATGTTGGTCCTCTTAGGAGTAATATAGACCAGAAATTAATACTGTATAAGTATAAATCTAGAAATCCTCGAGGTTTGTGGATTGGAATCCTTGTCAGGGATTAGAATGACAATATTAGTTTCCCACCAGTCATGTAGCCTTGCAGGTCAGTCTTGGCCTGTCATAGCAGTACTCTTTATAGTAACAAGATTGCCTCGTTCCTTCCAATAGCCATGCAAATAACCTGCAAGCCATCATGGACCGGGAGCTCATAACTACCAGACTTCCAGCTGGTTTGAATTGTAACCTTTGCAGCTCTGTATAGGAAAAATTGACAGGGAGGAAGCTTATGTTCACAAGTGAGTTGATGAAAGTCCTTTTATGTGTCATTCTTGTCGAGTAACCCATCTTTTTCAAGAAAAACAGTCTTGAATATACAAATGGGTAAATCAGCAAATAGGTAAGAAGATGTGGGACGACCATAATGTTTGCAAGGGCTACACAGCCCATTAAAGACAATGGCAACATACGCTAGAAGGAGATGGATTGGAGCAGGGAGTAAATTGTCACCCCACTATTACTCTTGAGTGACTGGGCTTTGGACCGATAGATCTGCATTCCCAAATATCTTATTGTGCTTGGTTTCCAGGTGATCTCATCCCCTATTTCTGGAGGCTTAATATCGGTGCTCAGAACCTCTAGGGAATAGGCATTTGATGTACCCCAATTCACCTGTAGGCCAGATACCTCACAGTTGGTTGACTGGGGTGTGAGCCCTTGTCAAACAGCAACCACAATCCTCGTCTGGGAAAGACAACAGCAATCCTGAAATTAACCTATGCTCACAAACTGGTAGATTGGCACAGAGCAGTCAGGCTTAACTTGATAGTGATCCATCTCTGGGCCCTAATTTTAAATTCGGGGGTCATATTAATTTTTCCTCACTGTTCCAGAGGGTGAGGAGTCAATAAATCAAATTATTCAAAATATTATCAAGGTAACTCAATAATCACAAATCTAATTTTTGTGACCGTCTGATAGTTCAAATGGCTTTTTGGTTTTACATATATGAGTCTCAAAATAATTGTATAGCTATTCAAAATAACCAAAGGTGAATTGAAATGTTACACAATATGAAATGTATCTAACATGTAAAGGACCACTAATTAAATAGTGATAATGCAGAGTGTAGAGTACAATTTTTCCTGCCTAACCATTTAATCTAAAATCTTAACTATACTAATATTCTAGGGGTTCAGAAAATTAGTCAGCTTGACAGAACTTCTGGAGAAGTTTCTATCAAGAGAGGTATGGCGGCTTGAAGCCTCTTTGAAATTCAGAAGAAGTATCTTAATAGGTCTGCTCTTAGCTGAGGGCAGAGGGAGTCTGAGTCTCACCACTAACTAAACCGCACCTAAATCTTGTTTGTTCAAAGTATGATCTCATGTACAAGATTTTTCCTTGTTTTGAAAACATGACCACAAATCAAACGTAGTTCTTTGTTTTTTTGGCCTTCTGGGTTTCAGTGTTCAAAATATATGTATAGGGCTACTCTTTGGCCAAGTTAATTAAACACAAATACTCTCTCTAGTTAACTTATTTATTTAAGCCTCTTATGTCAGAGATATGGTGATTATAAAGAATGATAATTCTAAAACATTGTAATATAAATGTTCTTTTCAATTGATAGTAAAATATAGCATAGATAAAACATTACATTCATTTGTGCACTCTGCTTGTATAGTTTACTGTGCACCACGTTAAAGGAGTGTAATAGGTCAGCCGGACTATGCTATCTCAACCCTTCCTCTGATGGCTTTTAGAGTCATCATAAATCCCTTTCAGACATGAATGAGATTCTCTAGAACCTGGTTGTTTTGAACAGTTTTCATCTTGATTCCTCCAAATATTTTGTGTCATCAGAATATTTACATTGACTATCTTCCAACTCAGCTTCTGCTCTCTTTCTCTTCTGACCTCTCTGAACACTTCTTCTTTGAAAAGGATTGTAGCCAACCAACTAAAATATTCCCACAAATGAAATGATCAACAATGGTTTCTACACAAACCCTACAATTCCACTTCCCAAATTCCCAAACCACCTACCTATAGCAGAAAATCCATCTACAATCACGTCCCATGCACCAGTCGCTTCTATCTCCTTCAAATCCTTTGTCAACCCTGAAATGTTCCGGGTATACTTCTAAAGACCTTTACTTTTATCTGGAATAAAAGTACAACAGACTCCGCCCTCTTTTGCAAGCAACAAATCTAGCATAAGCCAATTTTGTAAAACCATTGATCCTATCGCAACCATCTCAGTGTTTATCAACAACAACGAATTTGCTGTGCTTGTAGCCAGGTTATTTACTATTGTTTGACAGCTTTCTAATCTTTAGATCATTCAAAATCAATCCCACTGATTGAATCAATGCACTAAAAAGATCCCTGACTATTTCTACAACACTAACTCCTCGTCTAGTTCTGGGTTTTACCTTCCACACAGGATCCTGAAGATGTTCTACATAATAGATCTTTGGAAATGCTATTGCTAGATAACACACGCCATGCCATTGTTTCAGCAACTTAAAATATGCATATTGTCCACAAAATAAAAACACTCCAGAAATCACAAGATCCTTTCCATCCAAAAAGAACTCACTCTTTCCTCTGACATAAAAACCATGCTCACAATCACTTTTCCCTATGAACAACAGATCTATATAGATCTGGTCAATGTGTATGCACAATTTCCCTTTATGTTGCCAGTCTAAAGTTAAAGCTGGGAAATTTACTTGCACTCAGTATTCTAGTTCTTCCTTCTTCCATCTAACCATTGTGTTGCAAGATCTTTATCTGTTTTGGATTTAGTGTCTAATTCTCTCCTTTGGTCCTTCCCCAATTTCAGAAATGTATTTTCTATTTCTTTCTTTGAACAGGTCAAATTGTGTCTATGTGCATATACAGTGTCTCAAGATTTTAAAGACAAATATTTTTCTGCAATCTCTGCACATTTAAATGGGTTCTTATTCAGGTGCTTAAACAAACTTCAGACAACCCTAATTCATAATTTGAAAAGTAATATTGAAAACCTCCCTCATTGTAAAATATATTTAATAGCAAGTTACAGAAATACCATGTGTCAATGGAAGGTGATGATATGTGATGCCATGTGACACAGAAGCAGGTAACTGTGTACAGACATAACTGCATATAGACTGAACAATCTCTTGCATTAGTTGTATTTACATACTCATACAACAACTTAAAATATAGATTATCTGAATAATCTCTGTGAGATTCGTCTAAATGTAATGCTTTTGGACTAAGAGTTAATTAGGAAACACAAAGTAAATAAGCAGTAAAGCACCTATTATGTATCCACTCTCATTTTTCTGTTGAGCTCCATTACGCCTTTAGAATCAGATCTATTATCAAAGTAAATACCTCAGCAGCAAAATATATCTTCGTTGGTTTCACCAATGCGAACAGCAACAAAGTTCAGAGTTCATTGAGCAACAGCATCTAATTCTTCGTGAGGCTTCCCTAGCCCTACTCCGTGTTCTTCTAATAGACAACCCTTTTTCTTCTTCCACTGGGGTCTAAGAAATCTTCCAAATTCTCTATCCCAATAAAAGAATGTCTCTAACATCTATACAGACTAAGTTCATTGAGTGCAACAAGAATTCAAAGTAAAGCTCACCCACAGCGTTTAGGCTATGAACTTTCAGCCAAACGACTATGTTCTCTCCAATATTCCCAGAACTCTTTATCTGTGACTGTGTCATTTGTAAAGTTAGTCCACTCTGATGAAGAATACCTATGACTAGGCACCTTTGTTCTCTTTGATCTACATAGTACCACACCTTTGCCGTGACTCAGATCAGAACTTTCTTCTTATTCGTCAATGATTGGTGGCACATGTTCTTTGGGCAAACTCACTTTTCCTCTTTCCTTCCTTCTGGAACAACAGTCTCCAGCTTCCATTCACCTTTTCCCAGCACTAGTTGCTTTTGGGAGGTCTGATTCTGAGTCAGAATCATGCACGGCAGGGCAATATTCAATCTCAGATGTGACTATTTCAAGATCAAGACCCCCCTCAGCTTGCTCAAGTGCTGTTTCTAACTCGGTCTGGTCCTCGACAGCCTGCATGTCTTGCTCTTGTTGCCTCTCTCTCACCTCTGGTTCTTCTGGGGCAGGTGCTGCGTGTCAAGGAGACACTCAACTCTGCGAGTATGGGAAGCATGTATCCAGTTGGTGAGACCTCTGCACTTTACAGCAGTCATCGTTACTAGGATCACCTGGTACAGTCCATACCAGTGAGGTTCTAAACACATCTTCCTGACACGTTTCTTCACTAAGACCAAATCACCTGGATTAAGATCATGCATTCAATATATATACCAGGGCACACCACAATAGTTCTTATAGTCTGTTCCTTGGTACACTGTGTCAATAAAAGTTCAGAATTCCAGAAAGTATGTGGTGGAAGTTTTATTCATCCAATGTTTCACAAATCCAATGAAACAAATAATTTAATATGTGTTTGTCAAAACATGAAATGTAATGTAATGCAGTTGGTGGACACGGCCATGATAAGTCATGTGGCGTCGTTCCGCGTAGTGCAAACAGGTGAAAAAATGTCTCCTGGCATTGTTCTTGATATGGAAGGGTTGTGGCTGTTCCAATCTGATGAGACACAGAACACACCACATAAGCTAGTCCATTGCAATAGTCTAGGATGATATCATCAGTGACATTCACAAGTGCATTCACAGTCCCATTGGCCTCCCCGTTATAATTTCATGGGGGGACAGTCCAGTCTTATGAACACGTATAGTCCACAAACTCATTAACATAAGATGCAGAGCATCAGGCCATTTCAATGATGTTGAAGGACACACTTTTGCCAGTCTTGATTTCTGCATGCCATTCACTTGCTCCACAAGGCCCAAAGCCTCAGGTCTGTAACTGCAGTGTAATTGCTGCTCCATTTGTAAAGCTGCACACAACAATTTCAGACTTCATTGTTGAAATGAGTTCCTCAATCTGATTCCAAAGAGGTTGAAAAGCCAAACCTAAAAATGATTTCACTCAGTATAAATGTAACTACAGTGAGACTATAATTTATCCTAGTTGGGTAAGCCTCAACCCAACGGGAAAAGATACACACTACAACCACAATATATCTTAATCCATTGCACACATGCATCTCAATGAAATTCATATGTATCCTGTTAAAAGGTTTTCCTGACCTTCCTATGTGACTCAACTGATCAGCGGTTCTTTTTCCAACATTGTTCTGTTGACACACAACACATCTATGACAATGCTTTGGCCATTAACCTAAATCTAAGATTGAACCAAGTTTGCCTAAACAATCTCAACATTTTATCCCTTTCAATGTGAGCTGGCCCATGGAAATGTCTAGCCATAGGAGGCAACAGACTGTTCAGCAACACTAATCATCCATCCATTGAAACCCAAATGTCTTAATCTCCTTGGCACAAAATGCTTTGACCCAAATCTATTGTTCCTCCTCAGACATTTCCTCCAGAAGCCTCTTTACCTTATCCCAGATATCAACTATTATCAGCCAGAGATTAAAGTTAGTCTCATCCATTCTTTCATTTATGAATTCACCATTAAATGTGCAAACATTATGTGCACCTTACTTTGCATTCTCATCAGTGCATGTACTGCCCAAAGTCACATGATCATCTCCAGAACGATGTACAGGGCACCTAACCACTTCAATCTGCTCAGGCAATGGTAGTGTATCGAGGAGGTTTCTCACCTATTCACTGTTATGGATCGGAGATGCAGAAGATATCATAAAACCTTGCTGAGACCACAGTTGTCAGTCATGAACGACACCAAATCCGTACTGTCTGTAAAAATTGTCACTTTGAATTGATCAGAAACACAAAATGCTCTTGCAAGAGCAAATAATTCAGCTACTTGGGCAGAGAATATGCCTTAAAGCTGAGAGGCTTCAATAACTCCATAAAAGGGTACAAACATCATAAGCTGCTCTCAGACTTCCTCCACTATCTCTTAAGCATGACCCATCAACGTAGAGGACATATTCAGATTTAAGTACTGGTTCATCTTGGATGTCTGCTCTCGGTTTGGTGCACAAGTCAGTAACATCAAGACATTTGTGGTCTCCTTCTCAATCTTCAACAATTTCCTGATTTGATATTGGCAACAAGTTAGCAGGATTCAAAATTCTGCAATGTTTAATAGTTACATTCTCTGCAGCTAATATCACCTGCCCATAACTGGTAAGTAGACTGCTTGTCAGATGTTGTATTCTAGAATGAGCCAGTAAAAGCTCTACGGACTGTGGAAGATACATTGTTAATGGGTAACCCATAGGAAAATTTTCAAACCTCTCCATGCTTTTGCTGAATGCTGCCAGTGATTTAAGGCAGCTGGACAATGCGAAAGCAATAGGATCTAATACGGTGAGAAAAAAAGCTATGGGTCTCTTAGCATTTAAATTTGAGTTAGCACAGAGAGAGCACAGCCCTCCCTCTCACTACAAATAAGTGCAAAAGATTTATTTTAATCGGGCATCCCTAGAGTCGGGCATGACAGAGCCATTCTCTCAGCTTTAGAAATCTGACAAGACAGTTGTTGTCCCATGGTACCAGATCAGACACATCCATGTGTGTCAGCCTCTGTAAAGGCTTGTCCATCAGGGAAAAGTTGGGTATCCAGTATATACAGCAGCCCACAATTCCCAAAAACATCCTGACTGCCCTCTGTGTTGTTGGTGGACTCATCTTCAGCATGGCTGAAATTCTCTCCTGTGACATTTTCCTCACTCTCTTCTCAATGTGGTGTCCAAGATACTGGACTGCTTCTTGACAATACTGCAACTTTCCTGGTGACATCTTATGCCCATTCTCATCTAGGTGGTTCAGTAGTGCAATAGAGTCTTGTTTGCAAGCTTCTTGGGAATTCAACTCCACCATGAGGTCACCAATATATTGAATCAAGACTGAGCTACAAGGCATGAATAAAGATTCCAAGTTTTTCTTTAAAATCTGATTAAAAATAGGTGGAGATTGAGTATACCCCATGGGACACAACACCATGTTAAGACCCTATTTGTAAGCCAAAAACCAAATAGGAACTGACAGTCCTCATGTAACAGTACTGAAAAGAAGGCCTTCCATACATCAATGACAGTGAACCACTCAGCTTTACACGGAATCTCAATTATTATTACAGTAGGATTCGGTACCACGGGCCAACAAGGAACAACAACAACATTCATTTTCCTCAAGTCCTGTACAAGCCTATATTTGCCACTTGGTTTCCAAAGGGAGAATAATGGGAGAATTACAAGGACTTCCCATTATCTCCTTCAGAATTCTCTGCTGTATCATGGACTGAATCACAAGAGTTATCCCAACAATCATTTCTAGTGTCAGATTATACTGTGGGGT
Organism: Pleurodeles waltl; assembly: GCF_031143425.1. Taxonomy (NCBI): domain Eukaryota; kingdom Metazoa; phylum Chordata; class Amphibia; order Caudata; family Salamandridae; genus Pleurodeles; species Pleurodeles waltl. The sequence continues at coordinate 552,134,561 of NC_090445.1, forward strand.
TCTTGGGAATTCAACATTATGGGGGTTATTACAACTTTGGAGGAGGTGTTAATCCGTTCCAAAAGTGACGGTAAAGTGACGGGTATACCACCAGCCGTATTACGAGTTCCATAGGATATAATGGACTTGTAATACGGCTGGTGGTATATCCGTCACTTTACCGTCACTTTTGGGACGGAGTAACACCTCCTCCAAAGTTGTAATAACCCCCTATGTTTGATAGAGATTCGGACAGGTTCTACAACTTTGATCAGTCCGATAATCTTCCCTGTAAAATCCCACACCTCACGTTGGTTTCACTCAAGTCTGGTAGTGAACCATCAAGTGTTAGTAATGCTAGCTTCATTTTTCATTTGCTTAAAATAGCATCTTCATCATGAGTTTGCACTTCTATTCCATCTGGTGTGCAAAAGATAACACAATTAAGTTCTGTAAGTAAATCTCTTGCTCAGTGACTTACTGGACTATGATCACACATGATAAACTTATGTTTGTTTTTAAAAGATCCTATTTTCACCTCAACTGGGGCAGTTTCTTGAGCCGTCATCTCTTTATTATCTACACTGACAACTTGGATTACTTTTCCCAAGAAGGATAGGTTTGGGACTTTTACTGTTCTCAAAGTAGAATGGGTGGCACCAATATTGACCAAAAATGACAGGGGATTGCCATTCAACTCACTGTCTATAAATGGTCCACTTTGGTCCACCTCTAAGGCTGCACCAAGTATGCAGTCTTCCTCACCCCTCAGACGCCGTTAGGCGTACTGATCAGAGGCAGCTCCCTCATTTAAATTAAACAGGGGTAATTGCTGAAATGGGTTATTATCCTGTGTCAAATTTGTATTCATTATCAAACCCTGATTCATATTTAGATGTGATCCAACAGAATGTTGCTGTGTCATTGGAGGTTGGGGAACTTGCATTATAGGAGCTTAGTACACAGTAAAATTTGGACTTGTAGGTCTCTGCACTCCCTGCATCTGATTGAAATTGTTATTCTGAGAAGGTACATATCCGGCATTCTGAACTTGATTTGCTGGATTTAAATGACATTCCCGTTTCCAGTGTCCCACTCTATTACAAATGTGACCAAGAGTTGATCTTTTTAGACTATTTACATCCATCCCTGTACCTGGATCAATAAGGACTCCTCAACGTCTACCATGCATGGAATTTTGTTGCTGCTGATATACACCTTGCATTGTGCCCAGATTATTTACAGCTAGGGGAATCTGGCTAGTTTTTTATGCAGCTTTAATTTGAGCAACCATCAGTTTTTCTTTCAACTTTTTCTGCTTCATTGCTATCTCAAAATTACAATATTTTGTGAAACACAGAATCTCATGTCTAGACTTATTCTGACAACAGAACAAATGTTGCTGAATCAACATGCTAATTTCTGGCTTCAACCCTGTCACAGACCTTGACACAAAATGTCCCATGCCCTTCGCCCCTAAAGTCTCCAAACCACTATAATGTTGACTGTCTGCAACAACTTCTTATAATAAGCATGTATTGACTCTTTTGATTCTTGCGTCATTTTATCAATTTTGACCCAATCAACAACCTGAGGAGGCACTTTTCCTTTCAGGAATGTCATGACCTCCTGATATTTTTTCTTTACCATTGTTGATGGACCCTTTGTAAATGTGTTTCTAATCGGTCCCATCTCAGGCCATCGAACATCTATCTTACACTCAGTCCACAAGTAACTGGGGAAGACAAGGTCAAAGCAGCTGATTCAAATCAATCTACAACACCTGTGATATTTTCACAAATCTTTCAACTTGACAATACCACTCCACTGGCTTCTCTTGTCATTTCAGGAAATCATTGGTGAATGATGCAAGATCATTTCTACTCCATGGCACATAACCTCCACCAAGCACTTCTCTCAAAGGTAAGGTCGTAACACCTCCCTTTGCTCCAACCAGTTTCTTTACCTCCCTCTTTTTCACCAATTTAGTCTTCCATTTGTCTAATTCATTCCATTTCCTAATATTTTGAATTAATTCCTCAATCTGAGTTTTCAGTCCTGGTGTTCTAATTTCAGCAATGTATTTTTCACTAAAACACACTCGATAGCTCTTCTGTACAGCCTTAGTATTTAGATCAACCTCATATTTCTGAGCCAGTTCTGCGTGAACGTGACCCTCTCATTTAGTAACGTCCCTACACATAAATGCAAGCTCATCCTCTTGCTAAGTTTTCAATCATTCTCAACCAAGGTTTTGAACAATCATTGCATCCAATTCTACAGTCAACTTTGCTACATCCAAAGTTCTTTTTCTTGGTGTTGATAGAAGCATCCCCTGACTCACTTATGCCCCTTTCCTCTCTTTAAATGGATTGTTTTTATTTAAAAAAATTACCCATTTATCTATCTCCTTTGCACTAATAGTTTGAATTACTACAGGGATCTTGGGTGCAGAATCATTTCCCTAAGTACCATTTCCAGTTTCAAAGATTGTTCCCATATATGAATGGTAATAGTGGGCATCTTGTGGTATGAGTTTATGGAAGAACATCCTGACATATTCAGAGTTGTATCTGCACTTGCTGCAGATGGAGTGCTTGTATGTGTAGTAATCAGAGGAACACATTCTCTGGTACCTGAATTATTTGGGGCATTCATTGATCCTGTAACACTATCAGGTACTACCAGATTATACTTGTTTCTCCCAGATCCATCTGATGTATACTTGGGAACTACTGGGAAAATAGTAACTGGAACTGTGAGTGCATCAACAGTACTCATGGTAGGGTCAAAACGGGCACATTCTCTCAGACCCTCAATTCTTAGTTCACATGAAACATTAGTAGGAATAGGTCCCACAGTACTAAGGGCCGTCCAATCCGGGGCAGTAGGAAAGGTAATTGTGGCACTTCTTCCAATACATTATTTCCACTTGCACTTCTTGCTTCATTATATAGGGGGTGGACAGTCAGATAATAACACATCCAAAAGACAATCTCCAGAATCGTCATTATCATCTATATTCATGTCATCCTGCTCCTATTGTTTCTTCTCTTTTTGTTTTCTAATCATCTTTCTTTCCCCTTCTTCCTTGCTCACATCTGAGGTCAAAGCTGGATATAGCTTAAGCCTTTCTATCATGGCTGTCCTCCACCTCTTCTGCTCAGCATCCTTTCTAGCATCTGCATAGGAAAACATAGATTTCTTTGCTCTACCCTGCTATCTCTCATTTTTTCCGCATGAGCAGCACATTCCCAAGCATTAAGTGCTTTGTATTGTGCAAGTTTAGGGTGTGACTTCATTTCAAACAGCACCCTTCTAAAATGTTCGATAATTCTCAAATTAATCATATTGTGGAAATCTCAATGGGCCATCCTTTTCTGTGACCTTGTACCACTGACCAAGCCAAACACACATAGGAAGCCCTACATTAATCGCCATGTAATGACCAGAAGTACCTTCTGGAGGGGCCACTTTGCCCTCTCTATCAGGAATATAACCGTCACCTCTGAACAAAACTTAAAAAAAAACAATTTCTCAACAAATTTTCACAAGACTTTAATCACAATTAAAACAATATTGTATCGACTATTTCTTGCTTCAACGCAACCACCAATCGCAGTGCAACACTGTATGACACTATGCACAAATAGCAGCATGGCACTACACCAACTTACCTATACCAGCACAATGCACTGTTATATACACTTTTTACCTCACAGCAGTCCCCTTTCTTCACAAACCGCAAGCACTCACTCCGCAGTCTCACAGACAGAAACAATACAAACCTTTGTCTACTGTACTAGAATGAATAGTTTCAAACACACAAGAGAATTCACAATCACTCCTGATGAAGTGTTGACCTGTGGGGTGTCACCAAGATCAGTATAGATTCACTCTGCACATTAAGATTCACTATATCAGTCGCCTCACATTCCCACAGAGCAAGTCCCTATCTGAATTATGCCGTTGATGTGGTCTCACAATGCCACAACCTCTAAGCGGACAATATAATATGGTGTCTTCTACACCTTTAAAACTATCTTGGATCTTAGACCACATTGGACCTGATCCTCTTCAACCTCTTTGTGAATCATCCCACTCACACAAGATGTAAAAACATCTCTGCAAGACACCACTTTTCCATACAATCACCACGCCCTAAACACAACTACCACAATCTACAACCCTGTTCATACTAACTCATCCGCTTCCAGTACAACTTTCCTCCGAATCACCATGATTCTGCCAATCTTCCAAGTGTGGATATGAGTCTTTCAATTGGGCACTGGGAACTACCTATTCTGGAACCTAAATCCAGTTCTCCTCATTTCAGAAAGAGAACCATCCTCCGCTATCATCTGATCCTTACTTTGGGCCCTAATTCTAAATTCTGGGGTCCAATTAATTTTTCTTCTGTGTTCCAAAAGGTGAGTAGACAATAAATCAAGTTATTCAAAATATTATCAAGGTAACTTGATTTTCACAAATGAAAATTTTGAGACCAACTGATAGTTCAAAGGGCTTTAGTTACACTCAAAGTCAAATTTTACATATATGAGTATCAAAATCATGGTATAGAGATACAAAATACCTAAAGGTGAATTGAAACATATCACAATATGAAATCTACCTAACATTTAAATGACCACTAATTCAATAGCGATAATGCAGAAAATTTGGAAATATAGATGAAGCATAGAGTATAAATCTAAATTTTTCTGCCTAACCATTTAATCTAAAATCTTAACTATGCTAATGTTCTACGGGTTCAGGAAAGTAGTCAGCATGACAGAACTTCTGGAGAAGTTTCCATCAAGAGAGGTATGATGGCATGAAGCCACACGTAATTCCGGAGAAATATAAGCACAGGTCCGCTCTCAGCTAAGGACAGAGGGAATCTGAGTCTGACCGCTAACTAAACCACACCTAAATCATGTTCGTTCAAAGGATGATCTCATGAACAAAACTTTTCCTTGTTCGAAAACATCACCACAAATCAAACTTAGTTAATTGGCTTTTTGGGCTTCTGGGTTTCAGTGTTGACTTTGATACAACTTCACAACATTCAATTTCACAAGAGTTACAGCTGCCATCATAGGATACTCATCACGTCTTCGATAAGTATTCCATTGGGGTTTTCTTATCATCTCCAACAATGAGCTCCCTTATTAACTCACTTTCAGATCTTGACACCTACAGCTTCAGAAAAACATTCAAAAACATGGTTGACACTTGCACACACGGAGACGCCTTTGTCTATTCCATAAGGGTCTCAACTCTTGCATTCACGGAGGCACCTTTGTTTATTCCATAAGGGTCTCAACTCTTGCATTCACGGAGACACCTTTGTTTATTCCATACGGGTCTCACCTCTTGCACACACGGAGACGCCTTTGTTTATTCCATAAGGGTCTCAACTCTTGCATCCACTAAGATACCTTTGTTTATTCCATAAGGGTCTCAACACTTGCATTCACGGAGACGCCTTTGTCTAAATGTATAATTGAATGTTAATGCTGTTATGAACAAGTATATACATACATGCTTAACCATTTTTCCTTTTCAGATCTCTCTCCCTGCTGTTCCCTACCCTAATTCCCTTCCCCCCGACTGGCTTCGCCATAACTCTGTGCTATAATACCTTTCTGAGTTGGTGACGCCGGAAGGTGGGCCTGTTGTTCGGCAGCGTGCAGATCCCGAGGAAAGGACACTGTGACAGAATCCCATTGACGGGGTATGCAATGCAAAGACAAATGTCGAGGATGCGTGGCGCAGTCGAGACAATGCATTGGTTCCATTCCATGAAGTGGCGGCGACAATGCAGAGGTAATTTTCTTTGAGGCTGCCAGCAGTGGTAGTTCTGACAGTGATGCGCTCGTCGCAAGGTGCGGCAATGGGACAATGCAAGTCAAATATGATGACAGTCATCTCTTCCTATTTGGAAGCAATACTTATAAAATGTAATATGGTAACTCCAGAGTTATGCTATGGGAGAGATATGCCTTGCAGTAGTGAAAAATGAATTTGAGAGTTTTTCACTGCTAATACATGCCATGTAAAACTAAAAATGATATGGCCTACTGTTTGAATACCTTAGGGGTGACTTATGTATTAAAGAGGAAGGTTTGCGCCTGAATAAAGTTTTATTTTGACAGGTCAACATGACAGATTAAACTACACACACAGGCTCTGCAATGGCAGGCCTGAGGCATGTTTAAAGGGCTACTTAAGGGGGTGGCACAATCAGTGCTGCAGGCCTCAAGTAGCATTTAATTTACAGGCCCTAAGCACATGTAGTGCACTTTACTAGGGAATTATAAGTAAATGAATTATCCCAATTGGAGGATAAGCCAATATGTTTTAAGAAGTAAGCACATGCACTTTAGCATTGGTCAGCAGTGGTAGAGTGCTTAGAGTCCTAAGGACAACAAAAATAAGTTTAGCAAAATGGAGGAGGAGAGGCAAAAGGTTTAGGGTAGACCACCCTAAGATTGACAAGTCTAAAAGATGGGAACGGTCTTGCATATGGTGGGACAGAGATTACACAGTTCTTGTGCAGTATTGTAAAGTTTAGTCAGTACAGGAGCTTGAATATTATTATAGATTGAGTAGAATTTGACAGGCAAGCCATCAGACCCTGACACCTTGCCCCTAGACAAGGTTTTTTTAGCCCCTCATACCTCTTGAAGTAGTATGCCCTACCCAAGCAGGGCATCCAAATCACTCCCCAGTCTGCAGGTCCCACCCTCTATACCATATGTGCATAAGGTTTGCATGACAGACCAGGTCATTCAGCATAGAGGCAGGTATAGTAGGTCAGAAACATTTTGTTGATCTTCATGTCCCAAAAGGTCTAATTGTAGACGAGATCTGGGATTATTGCTTAAAGGGTTGGCAAGCCATGCAAGCAGTTGCCCAGACTTATCCTGTTCATTATGTGCCTTGGAGATTTACTGGCTGCAGTCCTAGCCCATCAGCGGTCTACTAACCCATGCAATTTCTCCCAGTCCCCAGGCACCCTGAAGTGTGAGGAGTTGTCATAAGGCCCAACTCTGTCCAAGGCATTGAGAAGCTGCACTTGGTGTCTTATCACATTGTGTAATTGTGAACAGACCCCCGATGTGGTGGCTATACAATGTTCCCCGGCTGCTGCCTTTGGCGCCTCCCACTCTGCTAGCAATTAGGACCTCATGCCCTCATTCTTAGATGAATAATTGCCGATAGTCATTTCTAGGAAATCTTTGAAAACCGGGTCCTCCAGGGTTTCAACATTAAGTTTACGGAGCATATTGGGAAACCTAGGGGAGTCCCAACTCAGGGTTACTAATAAAGGATGGTGGTCTGAGAATGTCTTGACAATTTATTCAGTGTGAAGTTGAAATTTTTCTCTATAACCAGTGGGAAATGCAATATCATAAACATATTAGGAGACAACAATACCAAGAAAGCCTGTTGATCTACAGTAGTAGCATATAAGTTCAGCAGGGCAATGTCTTTCTCTCCAGTCTACCCATCTGCCCTTGGTAATAATGATCTCAACATGAGGGAGGAAGAGGGTACCAGGCAATGTCCTGATAAGCACACCACAAAAGAAGGCAGCGTAGGACGTGAAATAAATCTGACCTCACCATTACTTTTGCAATGTCAGTCCCTCAGGGGTAAGGTGAGTTTCTTGAAGGCTTTCCACCTCTTAATATGAGCCTGCACCATATACATCTTACAAGCAAAAGAATTGTGGCTGTGTAAAGGAAAGAGCGCACTGTCCAAAAATAAGCTATTGTTTTCTTAGAAAGTCCATAATGACATAAGACGATGGAGGGAGTGCAATGGTAATGCACCCAGCCACAGAGTGCGTGAACCGTCACCCCAGAGGGTTACAGTTATATGAAGCAAAGAAGGAAAACCACGGCACATCCCAGACAGTTATAATGTTCCAGTTTATTCCTTGTAGTGTCCTTAGATGAAACAATGGCATCTGGCCCAAACTGACATCTTGGGGCCAGACTCAGTTGATGACAACAGAATTCGTTCTCAAATGGACAACAGCCGACACGTGTTTCGTCTGGATAGACTTTATCAAGGCTATGGTGATAATCGTTCGATGTTCCAAAATGTCAGAAACTTATATGCCTTTTACTACATGCGACGCCGTCAATACAACGAGTAACATACGCGTGGAGACATTGAGGCTTACCATGGTCCTCATTCAGTTTCTCCCTCATTTGCTATATTAATTCACAAGACAGCAATAAGTTTCTGAAATTTTGGAACATCGAACGATTATCACCATAGCCTTGATAAAGTCTATCCAGACGAAACACGTGTCGGCTGTTGTTCATTTGGACTTTTGTCCATTTGAGAATGAATTCTGTTATCATCAACTGAGTCTGTCCCCAAGATGTCAGTTTGGGCCCGATGCCATTGTTTCATCTAAGGACACTACAAGGAATAAACTGGAACATTATAACTGTCTGGGATGTGCCGTGGTTTTCCTTCTTTGCACCATATACATCTTGCTTGGGGAATTTAGGCCCCTCATATTCCAGATGAGTATCTTGTTGGCGGATTGAGAGCTGGCCGTATCTGGTCAGTACAACAATGGCCCTCGGGTCCAGCTCCCCAATAGAAGCGCCCAACATGCAAGTCCATACATCATGGTCAATCTCCAGTACCGAAGAACAAACAACAGTGCTTAGAACAGAGCAATTAACAGAAACAGACCCTAACTTCTCCCTCCAAAGACTGTTACACCAACGCATATTGTCCAAACTGTTCAACCAAAGTTCTATGAAAGCACTATAGGATGGGTCAATGAACGGCCACATTTCGGTGGTATCGTGAGGAGAGAGATACAGAAACCAAGTGAAGCCTGCCCACCCTAGATCTTGGGAATGCAAAGGATAAAGAATCATCTGGGATGGAGATAAGAGAAACAAAATGCAAAAAACAAAACAATCAATAGTTAAATATTAGATGTCAGATAATTATGATGGCCATGCCAAGGTTTATTTTAGGAAGAGTATCCTAGCATCCAACCCAGTGACACTTCCAACAGTTGAGTCCGTGTGTCCTCCTCTGAGCTATTCAAGCTCTCTGGCTTCACACCGGAGCTGCTGTCTCTAACACTCAATCCCAGCCAGAATAGGCCCGATGTTGTGTGGAGTGCACTTGCAATGTGGGCTTGGTGGAAACCTTTTGTGCTTGCAATGCCCAGGGGATTCAGGCTCTAGGCTTGTATGATTACCCACGCCAGAGTTGTTGATCCATTTCTAGACCCCTTCTGGGTCAGGAAAGAAGCTAGATTTCCCGTCCAGTTAAATTTGTAGTTTGGACAGAAATAAAAGTGCATGCGTCTCCTCAAGTTCACAAATTCTCTACTTCACAGCTATGAAGGAAGCCCTCTGCATTTCTACCATAGCTGGCTCTTTTAGTGCGGGCCACTCACCTGAATTCCAGGTGTTCTGATGGGGCGATGACAGTTACCCAATCCCGGTGAGGACTTACGTGACCATGATGAAGATTACATTGCCCTCTCATAAGTCCTCAACGGGAAGGGGGCTTGGGAAGAGAAAAGAGAAAATACCGGCTTCCACTCTGTGGACTGCAGAGTCGGACTACTGGACCCTGGGCTGTGTGTTGTGTCTGGTGTCATGACTTCTGTTACCCAAAATGCCGGATTAACGGTTTGAGGATTCTGGGCTGTAAAAGAATTATCACATGAATACATTTGCATCTCAATAAACTGCTGCTAAATAGCACTTGGCATTAATGTCAGGTATTGCCAACATATTGTGCTTTTGTTAGATAATATTCTATAATGCTGAACAAGTCTCTATCTTTCTTTCAATAAAACTTTCACAAAGTCTCTGAAACAATGTCCAAATTTAGCAAAACAATCAACTTGTCTTTGGGTTCCTTTAAAAGTCCTGGAGAAATCTCTTGCCAATTATAGTTTTATTAACTTGCACTGTTTACAATCTCCTAATTCTCAGGGTAGCGCTTGCTACAGGAAACACATCTTCCCTAAATGCCTCTTTTTTGGTATTTTGAATTCCCATCCAAAATTATAATTCACTTCAGTCCTTATTGTCGCTAAATTATTTAAATGACAGCGCTCTGTTTTTTCTATGGTTAGTTCAGCACGTATGAGTGATTAATCTTTCTTCACCTTGTAATGGAGTTAATTGCTTGGAAAACTTCTGAGGAATCAAAACCAGGATTTTCATCTTTCTTGTTTTCGCTCTTTTCCAGGAAATACAGGATCAACAGCAGAAGATGGAAGAGGAACACCGGTGCTCTGTTGGAGGATGTCCGAAGGATGAGGAACGCTGGGACTCCACTGGAGGCTGACCGGAGGACGAGGAACACTGGAACTTGACTGAAGGTGACCGGAGGGCGAGGAACACGGGACCTCAACTAGTGGTGGACTGGAGGATGAGGAACACTGAAATTCAGTTGGAGACAGGCTGAAGGACAGGGAACACTGGAATTCGACTGGCGACTTGACTGGAGACAGGTGAGTGGAGCAATAGCAATGAAGACAAGCAAGACCTATGACTCACAGGCTTCTTTAAGTAAAAACGTATACATATTTGCTTTTTGACAGTTTGTTTGATTGTTATTTCATCATTAAGGAAATGAGCAATTATCCTCCTGATGATGGCACATGTTCAATACATATTTTGCGTCTCTAGTAAGCAGCACGTTTTGAAGTGAGCACGTTTTTGGGAAAGTTACAGTTGGCGCAAGCTTAGCAGGTGGGACAAAACATTCATAAACAACAAGCATTGGTTATTGCAAACTTGACATTCAATGATGTAATGGATATACCCAAATAAGCCTGAGTGTTGTAAGCAGGAGTAACTTAGTACAATTGAGCTGTTGGTCATGTGAGTGTACCCACAACACTGGGGAAGACAGAGAAGATCAAGACTTATGCATCGTTGACAATGAAAGGGCCATGACTGTGCACTTGTCGTAGGATGAAGTTAAGCTCATGATAGTGCAGCAAAAGTGCTACCACTGTTGAAGGGTGAGTTCCCCAGGTTAAGATGCATGTACCAGCACCCTGTCTGATCAGGGACATAGTGCTTCAATAGCCTCTCTGGGGCGGCCACCTCCTGAAGCCAATTCCTGAGAAAAGAGATCATGGAGGACCCTTCTATCCATTGCAGCAGGACCACCACCCAAATGTTGCTCCTACTTGCTCTGCCCTTCGGGTCCTCAGCTCTTGCACCCAATACCTTAACTTTGCCTGAGTAGGTGCCCAATTAAACTGTGTGGGATTTAGAGGTGAGGGAGGTCACAAAAAGTTCTGACTCTACTAGGCAGACGTGGTCCTGAGGTCATCACATACACCACCAAATAAAGGCTGCACCTCAAGTGTCAGTGAGACTGCCACTCCCAGCCACCAGGATAGTTGAGTGGTGAGTGTCACTAGCTGTTGCAAAATCTGTCCTTGCTTTCTGTGGTGGCAGGGCAGGTATGGGAATATCACCAGTCAATAGCCATGCCCCTGCGGTAGCACCAGGGGAGGAGGAGCAGGGCAGCCACATGCAGGGGTTCTGCAGCACCAAAGCCTGGTGACAGGTCTCTGCCACATTTATCTGGCTCCACACTGAGTCCCAGCCAGGGGAGTCCAGCAGGAACATGCCAGCCACCAATAGCATGTCAACATGTGTGGCAGCTGCCACAGAGCCCACACCCAAAGCCGCTACAAGGAGGAGACCACCATCTTGAGCCGATCTTGTTTTGCTGGTTGTGCTCCAGAGAGTGAGTCCAGGCAAAGTGATGGCTCCCCAGGTGGTGGTGAAAGTGCCCAGGCAAGGGGATCCCAGCAATTTCTTGAGGTCAAAGGGCGAGCCTATTTAGGCCGCTCCTCACAACATAGCAATTAGCTCCACCTCACCAACAGTGACTGAATTGATGATTTATTTTGTGATATTGGCTAGTGCGCCATAAGTGGCTAGGATATGTCCAGACATGGGTCCCCAGCTTGCTGCGCCACTGGATTCAAGCTAGCCTGGCTGATGAAGGGTGATACCCTGAAACCAGTCCCAGGATACTTGAATCCTGTCCAAGGAGGGCCTGGCTTGGCAGTTGAAGACTGATTTGCATATAGTTGGGTCCAAACTGGGATGACGTGGTAAGCAAAATAACAATGGATTAAACCCAGATTGGTGACTGAGGGTGAGCATTTGAAAAGTTTCAAGACTCCGTCCATCATTATATTTTATTTTATTTTGCAATAGTGCACTGATGATGTCATTACCATAAGGGTTTTTTAGAAATCAGTACACTTTACATTTTTGCATGTAAAGGTCACGACAAGAATGTATGATTCATATGCCATACTGAAGAGCAGTGAGTTCAGTGGGGTGGGGATCTCACACAGCACTGTGCAGACTAGGCCACAGACTATGCAAGAATTAGCTATGTCCAGCATTGTGGCAATATACTTAACAGAATATTGCAAGTCCAACATATCTGGAGCTGAAGAGATCACTCTACTAGGTGCCCAATCCCGCCCGCATGGCCTTTAGCTTGCAGATTAGCTGCTTTGGTCTGCTCCATTGATGCTGTCAGCTGAATCTTCTGAGCTCACAAACTGCACATGGGCAGAAAACAGTGCTTCCAGCTTTCTACATGTGCATTCCTTTCTTCACAATGAAACTGTTACACTGGTAGGCGGTATGGCAACCACATTCCTTCCTCAGTATGTTTACAAAGCTGTACACCCTCTCAAGCTAGCCATAGAAAGTTAGTTGAGGGGGCCCCCTCACCTCAGGGAGCCTATCCCCTTCCCGCGTGGTGGGGAATGAAGAAGGGCCCTGTGTTACGCCCCTGGGGTGGCACATCCACACATCTGAACCTGGACTATAATATTCTAAAACATCACTATATTACACTGTGTGTCTGCCTGTGTGCACTGTTGTGTGCACCTTTTTGGGTTGAATGATAGAATGGTTGTATGGTTTTATTATTTATGGTCTCAAGCTTTCTCCTAGTTCCACTTTGTTATGGAACACAATATTTCACACTTGTTGACCACTTATGACATCTGCTTTCAAATATTTGCTTTGCTCATGTGAATAATACATAACTTTGAGCTGACTTTGGAGGTAATATAGAGTGTGGTCAAATTGTGAATTTACCATACGTTTGTCAATATAATATCCACATTTTCTGAATCACAGTTCTTATTCATTGAGTAAACTTAAACCGGTGAATACTTGGCATTGGAATAACATTTCCAGTTTTATTACTGGATGCAAGTGCAATGTTGCTAGGCATTGAAAACTATTTAATACATTTTACTGGAAGATAGTGTTTAAGATATTCCAAAACGTCTCAAATGTTCAACTTTAGATCCTGAACCCTAAAGAGACACAGACGTATTCTGGGTGTTGTGTTTATCCTTAGTATTACAATAAAACGATTAATCACTGTAAAATAGAAGTGTCCACAGGAGGCCAGGGACTCAGGCAGAGTTTCAAGATAACTATTCACTATTTAAATTAGTTGTATTTAGATTAATTTCATGCAAATGTATCTTACATGGATATCCCAAACATCTTGCATGAATCAGTCCATGATGGTCTCTCACTCTAAACAGTGTCAATTGGAGCTCCACTAAAAGGCAACCATGAATTATTAAAGTCCTTCATTTTTTAAACCTTACTAAACGATGCATAGTCAAACTGTCTCAGTTGGTCACATATTATTGGTCACAATAATGACATCACATCTCAAGGGAAGAATTGCCCTGTTTAGTCAGCATACAGAATTGTTGAAGTGTACTCCAGTGGGTAGGCTAATGCAAACATCTAGTTCTTGACTACCAAGGGAGATATATCTAAAACAGTAAGGACCTAGGGCACATCGTGGTTGTAAGTTTTTTCAGGCATAAGATGTTGAGACATTTACCAACCCATGCAACAATAGGCGTTGGCACACTAACAGGTCAGGCTTTTTGTTTGAGGAAGTGTTTGGCAACAGCTGAGTGGCTTTGTGTGTGTAACCCCAAGCGGTCCTGTAAAGAAAATCCCTTAAAAAGCTCTATCCTGGGCTACCACTTTAAACAAGACAGTAATGTGGCCTTTTTTGCAAATATACTGCATTAGCAGAGTTAAGTTTTAACCTCAAAGAAGAGTGCCATGAAAAGGAGTAGAAAAATTAAGCTTCCAAGGCCAACGGTTGATCATAACCGGCCCAAACTGTGTCCTCTTTTTTTTAAGAATTGATCATAGGAGGACTTTGAGACAGCTAATGCTCTCTGTTTGTGGACCTAAAAGGCGTAGCTCTATTTTGAGTTGGTTGGTATTGTGTGCGCTTTGACATACATGATTCATCTATATTAAAATCATTGATTATAATCATTGATTCAAATGCTGCTTCTCAAACCGAAAGTTCTCAGACCACCATGAAAATACGATTCCATCCACTCTTCCTCCAAACGGAAGGTTTTGCAATGGATTACATGCTTATGTCTGTTTCCTTCTTCCGTTATTATAGTCTTGGTGCCCACTGACTTGATGTACATTATAGCCTGACAGGAGTACATCCGTTGTTAAAGATCCTTCCCTGCACTTATAGTTAAGAATAGGGCCTTTCACAAGCAATAGAGAATGGGGTAAAAGGGTTTTATTGCTGTTAAAAAAGGAGTACCATTGGGCTGGGAAGCAATAAATGTATGCTAACTTTCAATAGCACTAAAGCCCCATTGGATGAATGAACATTTTGCAAAGTATTATTATTTTATGGTATATTGACAAATAAGGCATTGTGTGACCAAACGGCCACAACCTATCATTCAGGGCCCTGCAACCAGGGGTGGCTATGTCGCCCCACTGCTTTTAAGCAGAAGCAGAAGGAGAAGGAAATATAAAATTAAAATTATAATAATGAAGCGTTATCATTTTATATTTCCTGGGAGCCACGTTAGGGCGGGGCTGGGCTGGGCTGGGCTGGAGGGGGCTAGAGGAGGGCTGGAGGGATGAGTGGAGTGCACAATAAGTGTTAATGGCTGTTTGGCAGGCCGTGTTGGGCCGGCCAAACAGACATGCGCACTTTTCATTTCTCTACCCGGCTGTATTGAACAGCCAGGTGGAAAAAGTGCACAGGCTCCCACTACCTGTGTGAATGCCGAAGCAGGGCGCTCACAAGAAATCCCGAGGCTGCTGTCATGCCGGTGACAGCAGCGTCATGATTGGCTAGGAGCATGGGTGTTCCCGGGAAGAGGACGGAGGAGACGCGAAATGTCATTATTTGTTTATTCTCCTTCTCCCCCGCCCCACCACCTCCTTTCAGTGGTAGCCTCCCCTTCCTGCAACACCAAATTCCCTTGGGAGGAGCTCACAACATTCTAATTTTCTAATAACTTAAAAGCTTGGTAATAGTGTCTTAAGGTGGTAAATGGAGAGTTGTAACTGAGGCCATTAAAGAGATGAAATAAAATGGAGGTTTCACACTAGCCGTGTTTGGAAGGAAAAAGCATTTTTGTTCATTATTTCGCGTTACCTTTGTAGAAAAGGCACGCATTCACATTAACCTGCGCACGCACTCGTATGATTAAAGGCTTCGAGGAATGCATATCAAAAAACTTCACGCTTGAGAAAAATATTGAAAAAATATCCAGACTAAATTGAGTTTACGGAAACACTCATCAAATAAATAGGTTTGTAGAGACATGAACAGGGACTGGAATGGATTGTAATAATTTGACCAAAGTCTACTGCAGAAGGTAAGTAATATTTTCATTAACTCAACATCATTTCTTGATTAAGGAAAGTCAACTCAGCAATGTACCCTTGTCAGTACAAAAATAGTATTTTAATAAGTAATATTTCTATTTGAGCTGAGACGTTTTTATTTAAAGACATTATAAATGCAGAAACAACACTCCGACATAAAGCATAATGTAATAGGAAGAAATGGGCATACATATATCACTAATGACAGTGAATGTCATTGATGCTAGAAAGACTAGTGTGGAAAAGGTATTTGGTAGTTGGTGGTGAAAGCTTCTGGCCTGGTGTTCTTTCTAAATAAATCGCCCCGAAAAGAATCCCTCCAATATACTGATGCCCTTCTGTTTCATTGGACATGTATCATTAAGTCTCAATGCCTAGAATGGAGGTTAATTTTAGGCCTGGGTGAAATATAAGTATTTTTCATTCTAGTCAATATTACACAAACTATTGGTCTGGCATTTTGGGGAGTTTTAGGTGAAATTGCATTCTCATGGGCACGAGCATGCATTATACAGTTAAAAAAAAAAAACTGCAAAAAATAATGTGTGTAGCAAAGAACAGCCGCTTGCTTACACTTTGTTCCTGTGCTACTGCAATATGATTATTTCCCGAACAAAATCTCAGTTACACGAAGTTGCGTGATGGCATAATATCAGGCATTTTGTGCAACAAACGTAATGTGAAATGCCGGAAATTACACAATTTCACCCAGGTATAGTTAATTACCTTGGCTTAATTAGGCTATGGAGGGCATTTTCATATCCTCAGTGCCGTGCTGTACAGACACTCAAGGTGACATCTGCGTGGGATTACCTTTAACCTAGAAACCTTCTAGCTCTCATAACAGGGTATTGGTCTACTGAGTACAGTGTGAATGAATCTTGTTAGCTGTGTTTATTATTCACGAAAGACTGCCTATATTGACTTTCTTATCGAAATCACAGCAACATTATGCTGTAGACATCATTTTGTAATTTAGCCACAACGACTCAACCACACTTTCTGATATTGTAATAGAAAGGGAGTAATACTTATTTTTCTTGTGCAGTTGAAACTTAGTTCTTGGCGAGTAGGGCAAAGCTTATTAGGCTCAGTACCAAAGCAGTGATGATTTTTTTTCCCGGGATATTCAGTAGGTGGGACATTGTGCAGGAAGGAATCAGAATGTGCTTCCGCAACCCTCCATAGCTCTGAAACCTACATGGTTCAGGTAGGATGCTGGAGATGGTGGTGTGTAGGTAATGGTGTGGGGTCAGGAAGTACTTCACAGGCATGACAGTGTGTGTGGGGCAAGGCAAAGCAGGGAAGTGACTGAAACTATGGTGTTAATGGGGATCATGAGTCAAAACTTTGCCTGAGGGTGAAAGCTTAGAGAAGTAGACTGCTGCCAGGCTCCACCAGTGCATTTGCATGCTTCTGTGACAACAGTAGTTTCTTACCACCACAAAGTGCAACTAAAAGAGAATTTGTTTTTACAAAATAAACTCTATAAATGTGGAACTTATCTCGTGAAGTGTAAACAAAACAATGCAAAGTTGTTAGTTGGAAGACTTTGCAACTGTGCATAGCCCTATTTATTAATGTGCCCAGTGCTGGGGAGAAAAAGCGGGCAATGCCTCCTGATTCAGGCTGAGTTGGATCTGAGTAACGGGTAAGGGTGAGGTGCAGAGCAAAAGCAGAGGAAGTCCACTAGCACCCTCATGTTAAGAAAAAAACTGTAAACACTAAAGTAACATTGAATCAACCCTTATCTATCAGTGTTCCAAAAAGCTGACAATCTCAATTCTGGTCAAGCCTCTGTCACCTCCCAGACACATCCATTTCAGAATATTAGTCTTAAAAATGCTATGTCCTGGGCAGTGGTGTAGTAAATATGTCCAGTGCCAAACGCAAACAGATAAAATGGGAACTCATCACTGGGTTTGATACTAAAAGACATATATATCTGGAGTGCAGTGGGAACCTCACAGTCCTGGATACTGGTGCTGCTATACCTAATGCACCCATTATACTTAGGCACCAGTTTCTGGGAAGTAGTTAAGCATGCAGAGCTTTTGGACTCCACAGTCAAGAATCTTTGGGCACTCCTGGGGCCCCCCTCCTCTGCCACGCAGGGGTCGACAAGGCCTCCTCGCCAATATCATCTGGATCACAGGGAAAAGTGGGCCCTGGTGCAGTATATAGAAACACAGACCTGCTGGGGGACAGGACATGGGGTGCCAGGTGGTACAGGGAGATTTATTACACCAGCTCACCCCTCGTCACGTCCCTTTGTTGGTGACTCTGTGACCTGTTTCTGTGAGATACAAAACAAAAGCCCAATATTTGGGGATCAACATCTCAACATATGTTGCTCATACCATTTATGACATTTACCAGGGCCCTGCTGGCACACTGAGACTACACAGCTTTTAGCGATTATGAGTTCCCCACCACCTTACTCCACCTTTTCATCCTCCAAAAAACATGTACACAGGAAAGTTAAATGATTCTTTGGAGCAAGTGTGCTACATGTGGAGGACATGGTTGAAGGGCCCTGTGAGGCAAGAACAGCCATAAAGGGGACAGGTATGGCCCTAATGAAGGAAGATCTGTTCTCCAGCCACAAATGTTTTAAGGTGGAACTGCGTGAGGAGCTCAAGGCAGATATTACAAAAGAGCTGAATATCCTAAGATCTGACCTCAGAGACAAAATAGGCAATCTGAGGTCATACATGTGCATAGCGGGAGCCAGGACTTTTGAGGTAGAAAGTAAATTAGAGACTCTGAAGGGCAGGAGCCACACACTCATGGACAGTTGCACAGCTCTTCATGCCAAAAATGATGTACTAAGGAGCGGCTTGCGGGGCGTGGAAGGAGTTAGGCGGTGCACAGGGGGGATTTAAATATTAAAATATATTACATTTAAAAAGAAACTTACCTCTGCACCTGTGCCGCGCGCCGCTCCTCTCCTCCATCTCATTGCAGGCATAGGCTTCCAGCACTGCCCCTCACACTGCTCTCACCCTGTGACCCCGCCCCTTTAAAGGAAAAGGATAATAAACTAAGTTTATCATCCTTTTCTTTTTAAGGTTGTGCAGCTGCTGCTGCTGCTGGCGGGGGTGGGGGGAATGTTCCTTCATCCAAATGGAGGAGGTGCCCCTGTATGTACTTATGACAAAGGTCGAAGACCTGGAAAGACCTGGAATAATGATCTCTGAGAGACAACATTAGAATCAGAGGTCTTCGAGAGGGAGCATAGGGTTCAGACCTTGAGCGCTTTGTCTTGGAACTCTTTTCATCAATATTTGGCACTGACCCCTATCTTGATCAAGCTAGACAGAGATTACCATGTGGACCACACTAAATGGAGGTATCAGTAAGACCCCAGGATGTGTTCCATGGGGTTTCAGGACGTTCCGTGAGTTCTGGATAAAGGCGCAGGTCCTATGGGCCACCAGATCCAAGGACGACATCCAACACGAGGGCTACTCCTGTACACTGTTCGATTACATTGCCCCAGCAATGCTTCTTAGATGGCAGGAGTTCGGGCCAATCACTTGCAACAAAATAAAATCAGGTATAGATGGCTTTATCCATTCAGCATTGCTTTTGATCATGGCAACAAGTCACTTGAGATAACAAGCTGCTAGCAGCATGTGTAGAAGCAATGTACCCATTGGGATCATCAGGAAATAAGAAAACTCACTCCAGGATCAATACCTGTGGTTGCAAGGTTAATGACTAATCAGTGATGTCATATTAAAAGAGGAAAGTCGTAGTCCAATAGTGCTATACTCTATACTTGAGAGCAAGTCCACCACATGTAGGTCATGGTCCCTGGACAACCATATCCTCTGCAGTAGAGGTGTCAAGCATTATTTGTGATTCTCCATAGATGAAGTACCAACACATAAGGATTCGGACTGAATGTCCCATATGTTGGGTACATGTACATGATTTCATCACACTTACCCACGTAATGACCCAAGTCCTCTCAGGAATCTAGGTATTGAGTTTCTCCTGCCATTTTATCATGTGTTTGTGAGGTTGAATATCTTTACCTAGCATTGCATAAACATTTGGTATTCCCTTAGCTGTTCTACTGTAAAATAAAAAATTATCTTATGTGTATCTAATTTTCATTCCCTCAGTCTTGCAAGAGTCACTCTGTGCCCAATGCAGCATTTGAAGTATTTAAAAATGACCTGTAGGAGACAGTGCAAAATCAACCATAAATGACTTGATATTGAAAAGTGGGTCATTGCGATATATTTCTTCTAATAAATTGCTTCTCTTGGACTTCTATCTTTGTGTGGAAGCTGTTAACTGTAGTGTAAAGGTGTGGTAGATTAATTATTTTCTAATCATACCAAAGGCTTAACATGTGTGCATCTTACCCACTCCAAGGCTAGGTATATTTATCACTACAAATGTAGTTTGCCAGCATTTGGAAGTCAAATCTCTCCTTCCATTGATGATATACATACATTCTCTTTTGCTTCCCTGTGTGCCTCATTGCGCTAGACAAATTATATTCATTTTAGTTGTTGGTTTAGAGAACATGAGCAGCAATGAAAGAAGACATGGCATACAGTTCTTTTTAAGGCATGCAACCTGTTCAAATCACTAGATTTCAAGGTGTCACATCTGTACAGATCCTGATATAGGATACCCAGAACATGTGGAAGACAGAACTCTACTGTCACGCAAAAGAATTAGATCCATGAGCACCAGGCGTTATGAACTACTAATATTGGATAGCTAGATTAATGAACAGCATTATCAAAACCTACACCCACATACAGTTGAATGCATTATTTTTACATCCACTACTAACATACACAAGAGTACAGCTGACTAACCGTAATTTTACTGCCTGCTAAGCAGTCAGCAGGAATTAGACAGAATCCTGCTGTGACATACAGTGAAAGCATAAGGTGCCTTAGGAGGAGAACAGTTCAAATTGAGTTCCTCATTTATGTGTCACCTGAAGGATGACCCTAAACTAAGTATACAAATCATCTTTTACCAGGGGTCAGATTATGAAAACACCTCCAAGTTGCTATTTGGTACCGTATTACATTTTTTTAGGGTGTGCTACTTTGATCCAATAAATTTTAGTTTATCCTATTTGCAGCATCAAAATTCAGTGTGCATATTTTGGGTAGATTTGTCAACACTTTGCACTGATGCAAAGTCACAAAAAGTGATGCAAGCCGATGCAAAGTGTTGATATAGTATTTACTTTAAAGCGCAAAACCTATGCTCAGCAAAGCAGCCATAAAAGTAAACCAAATAGCATTTTGCAATGCTTTGTGTGACTTCACTTTACTTTGCATCAAGGGAGCCTCCCAAGGGTGATACTTTGGTATTCCCACTCTACCACTCATGGTGTTTGATGCAAAGTTCAGCATAATAAGACAGGGCGTTTAACCAAAATATAATGTCACCTCAAGGTAGCAAACAAGGAGAATTTGTTTCAATTCTCGTAACTTTTCAGGGATTGGGTTCTGCACTGCTCATACACATATACTTTGGGAAACATTTTAAAGTATTTGTAAGCATAGGGTACCCTTCTAGTACAAAACAGATGCCAGACATCATGAGCACACCTTTGCATTATTGTACTAAGGTGTGTGCGTGGTGCTAGGCAGCCTGAAAAAGCATCAGCACTGTGGAAGAAAGCTGCAGTGGCATGTATTAGTAGATATGTGCTACCCTACTTTTTCTAGCTCAATGCCTCACAGCAACTTTGGTTGGTGTCTCATTGAGGAGTACTGTAGTAAATATTCCCCTCACTATTTGTTATCTCTGAAGTTGCTAAATTTATCAGCAAGTTGTAGTAACCTCATAAAATGCAGTTTTAGGCATTATTAAACATATAAACCCATCACAGTGACTGTTCTCGCCCACAATTTGTGGTGGGTTATCTCTTCCAAATGATTATTTTTATTATGTTGCTTCCCTAACCTTACTTTTGTTGCACTCGAGATGTTCATTTCCTCGGAAATGCTAGATGTCAATGTGTGTTGTTCTATGATAGAAATTAGATTTGCCAGTTCCTCTTGTATCCCCTGTTGCCCGAAATAAGTGCCTTTTGAGACCTTGATCAATCTAAGTAATCATTTTTAATGTGTTTTTCCTTCAGCAAGGTGTCACGGAGGAACACGGTTCAAGGATTGGATTTCTCCTTTTTTATGTAAATACTATATATAAATGGAAGCCAGTGTGTACTTTACCTATTGCCAGGTTTAAGACAGGATCCTTCATACCTGACCCAATTGCCATTTGCGTGGGCACTATTGTTCTCCTAGAATATTGATCCCCTGGCGGCAGACCTGCAGACAGAGGCACACCCTTAAGTGATGGCATTCACATTATATTAATCTGTGCAGTTGACCTGCTCAACTATCTCCATGATATCTCTTCAGTACCTGCCTCATTAGCCCATACCCCCCCATAGGTATGTTGACCTCTCTAGCTTGGGGGTGTCAACTGGACCAAGTCCTGTCTTTTCCTGCTGAGTCCTGCTACGCCTAACATGCATCACACTATGGCTGGAATCCCCCTCACCTTGCAACCCACTACATTCCTCTATCTGGGTGTCATGATATATCATTCACGTGCAAATTTATTTGATGGCAACGTAACGTGCCTTGTTACATCACTGTGGTTGCACATTACATTCTGGAAATCGCTGTGGTGGGGCACATAATGTTGCTTAAAATGGTTGCCTTTCCTTGACTTCTAGATTATTTTGTAAACCTACTGATGTATACATCTCCCCCATTCTTCTGGGCCTTTGAGCACACTATTAGAGAGTTCATGTGGAATGCCTCCCGTTGTCATGTGGCACTTTTAAAACTCTACCAGCATGTTAACTGTGGCGGGCTAGCAGTGCCCAACTTCGAGCACTATTATCTGGCATCCCAGCTGCAGTGGGTGTCGCACTGGCTGGTCGGCTTGCAGATGTCAGACATCACCACAGCATCGCCTGCCTGGGATCACGTAGGTCTTCTACACTTATTCCACCCCTGAACTAGGGCATCAATGCCAGATCCACACTTTTAGCATACCACTGCTTTGGCTGCTGTCTCTTTCTCACGAAGGGAGCGGCTAGTTATGCCCCAGTGGTAACTTTGTTGGGTACGCATAGAGGGCAGCATGTCACTTCCAAATCTGAGTTTATGCACTCATATGAGGTGGGGCTGCAAATCGTGAGAGACCTATATGGAGACCGAGCACTCCTCACATATGACGCCTTGAAGGAGGAGGCTAGTCTTCCACCTGGAAAATCCTTTTTTGCACACTTCACTCCTTGGAGCACTGAGACGTTAGTGGGATGATTTGATGGCAGGAACCTCAAAGCATTATTCCATACAATTCCTCCATTTGTTAGGCCATGGCAGACACCTTATCCATTCGCTGGCAGACTCACTATGCATCCACATAGCAAAGTCACTTGCCTCTCTCTGTGTCCATGGAGGACAAGATCTTGGCCACCTGTGCACGGATGAAGAATGGTCCACTGTGCAGGAGAGCCCTATTTATGTCCCTCGAAATGCCCGGTTCCACTTAGTTTATCTGTACGTTGTGCATAGGGCCTATTTTACACTTGCCAAAATAAACAGATACTTTCACCATGCAGATGCTGCTTGCCCCCACAGCTGTTTGGTAGATGCAGATCTCCTGCATCATTATTGGCAGGGAATGAAACACTACCTGTCTCTCTGTGCCGGTAGGGACATACTAACAACACAGGAATCATGCCTCATAGGCCTCTATCATAGGAGCAAAAGATTTAGACTTATGTCCTGATTCACAGATCTTGGTATCCTACTGGCCAAGAGGCTCATCACCCGTCGGTGTAAGTCGCCTGACTTCCGCCATTAGCGTCCTGGACACAGTCACTGGCACTATGGGTGCCGGCTGAAAACGTTGTTCTACATAAGGAGAACAACTTAAGGCTTGCAAATACCCCATAGCCAATGCCTGGGATGCTATAGTATCTGACCTGCATGCCACCGTACATAACACCCCTGACACAACATGTGCATCGACCTCTGTTGGTGCTACCTCGGGGGAGGGGGAGTCGCCCCCATCCCCCTCAGTAGACACATCCTGCTAAGTGTTGGCACATGGACTCACACACATATCCATCACTCAGGCCAAGTAATATTACATCTCAGGACGTCCTCTTAAGACTGTCCCTCATATCTGATTACAAAGTGTTTGGTAACCTGTGTAGGAGATGCATGGTTCGGAGCCAGGATGTCCCAGAATTTTGTTATCGAAGTAATGATGTTATTGATGGAACAAACTGTTTACTTCTGTCACTGCGCATAACAGTCACTTGTAGCCCACATCCTCAAGGAATTGCTCAATGATCTATCACTAGACACGCATATTTAATTCAATACATGACTAGATAAACATACTCTAGGAATCTGAACTGTTAAATCATGTAACTGATACATACGTTTTCCTTGCTGGTTTCATGTAAACATTGCAACTCACTAATCTGCTGAACTGTTGAGATGCACTGTCATGTAACTTGAACAGGTAACTACAACCAATAAGTTAAAGCAATAAACTAATTTAAACAAAAAAATAGATGGAAGCCAGTAAAGTTGGAAAGAAGATAAGGACTGAAGTAAATTGGCACCTTTTCTTTCCTTTGTTTGGCCTTCTAGTGCTTTACGCCCATTCCCATTTCTAGAGATTGAAGAATTAGCAATTCTCTTCCTGTAAGACATTGTACACTGACACATGACATATGTATTCCTATCTTACCAGTCCGGTGCCAAACACATTTAGAGTTATATCAGACAAGTGAAAGGACGAGACGAGATAATACGCTCACCTGCAGAATGGAAACATCTCTGCAGATTGAACCAGGCATAATTTGGTGGCGTGACTCCACCGCATGTAGGTATATGGATGCAGATATTTTACAATACCCATGGACGTCATTTAGGGGTCTCCAGGGGTCGCAGCTACAACCCCTACCTTGTCCCCTGCGACCCCCGGCACTGCCTTTGTGACCTCTGACCTTAGAGGTGGCAAAATCAGTGCCAGGGGCATATAGACAGCTCCTCCTTATGAACGTCAGTTCGGGCTCCACTCCTCGTTGTATTGTCATTCTTTTTAATACACTAATAATCTAATAGTGGATAATATCTATCTATCTATACATATATATATATATAAATATATAAATATATATATATACACACACACACACATATATATATACATACTATTTTTCACAACTTATAATATTTCAGTTAGCTGGAATATGACCTTCCGTGGCAGCTGAGGTAAGTATAAAAATTTATTTTTAAATGTATGTTGTGTGTGTGTGCTTGTAGATGACAGTATGCATGTGTAAGCATGTATGTGTGAGTGAAAGGGAAGGTCAAAGGGCATTTGATGTCACTTTCGCCACCCCTGCCATTTTAGTGAATTGACGTCCATGACTATACCAATACCTTTTGTCAATGCTCTCGGTGTTAGAGCATGATTTAAGTAGGCTGCCATGATATGTTCTGGTCATGCCCTCATATAAGGGTGCTTTGCTGATCTAGTTTTTTCTGGATAGATGCTTTCATGATCATCCAAATATAAAAATAAGCCGCCGTACTTTGTTGGTTGGCAGATTTAGCAGAAAGCCTGCACAAAGTGGAAGGGGAGTTGATTTAAATAGCTGTGTTAGCATCTCGTACATTGTCCTCTATCCTTTGGAAGTCTGTCCAACCATCACATTGTTCAAGTTGCAAAAATACAATGTTTCAATATGTAAAACTCTGAAATAATGTTGATAAATATATCTTGGAATAGTGACTGTAAAGACATTTATTTGATGTTATGTATTATAAAATGGTCAATTTTGGGGTCTAAATTTTCATTTACAGAAGTATAAAGTTATATAAATGGAACGTGTTTGATATCTACTGAATATCTGTGTTGGATAATTTTTGTATTTACACATGAATTTAAAGAAATCAGAGTCACTGCTTCCCCAAAAAGTTTGAAACAGGCGACATTGAGTTTGCCAATGTTTTGGACATAATGATGTCTTTTCAAACACAGCAATTCCTGTTTGGCTTGAGGGTACTGAGAAAAAATCAAGCAATGAATTCATGTATGAGCGTGCAATCTACTTAAAAGGATCTCTGGGCACAGAGACATTGAAATATGCCCTCCTTAAAAAATCAAACAAACAGGAAGCAAAACCGTTTTTCCTAAGCAATCTATTCCGCTTGAACATTCCGTGAAGCAGTTTGAGGCTGCTGTCTGAAGTAAAGAGCAAGAAAATAATGGAAAGCAATTTTCTATCACTTGAGCGAAATTGCATGCTCCACCTGGCATATAAAGCACTTTGTAACGTACGCCGTTTACCTATAGATGAAGGAGTCGTCGGAGCACGAGCTGCCCAAAGCATGATAAGAAACAACAGCTTCTTTTAAAGCAATGCCAATGTTTTGCCGATCGTCCCGTTTCTGGGCAGTGTCTTATCTTCCTGCGTTTGTCACAGATTGTTGCTGATTGAATCCAGGCATTGGCATTGTTAGGCGTCAGACTTTAATAAGTACTTACAAGGGAAGGAATAGGCCGATGAACCTTTTGACTAGCTTTGAGGTTTTCCCACCACACATATCGGCGTACATGCACATATTAGTAATAAATAACAATCAATAACATAAGCAATCAATAGAAATCAGTAATTGTCACACACTATGACCTTGCAGTAAGGAATAACCACACCTTTATGTAAAAGTTAGAATATTTATTTTCCTATATTAAACAATGCTAATGTCACATAGCTTAATCTATCAATATCAATTGATAAACATACAGAAATATCCAAGGATAGAACTATCTAAAGCAGCAAAAGAATCACAATCTAATCAAGGCTTGAGCTACTACACGCTCCAAGGTTACAGTACAAATTAATAGCAAAAATAACTGTGCAAATTATATAACATGCATTTAGATTCAGCAAAGAAAATACATCAGCTATTATTACATGAAGCAAACTTCATCAGGGAAAACCCTAACTAACATCAGATTAGCATAGCTTGTTTGGGCTTCATACAAAACACATTTAGTCACACAAATTGGAAAACATCTACCTATGGCTCTATCAAAATAGCGGTTGGTACCTGGAAACAAAAGCAAATAGACATAGCAAACAGTATCATAGTCAGTATACCTCTCCTCAGTTTGGATCAGCAAGCTGTGACAGTCTTCGTCATCAGTCTGGTCAGCAAGACATCAGGATTCAGCATCAAAGTTCTGAAAAGACAAAGGCCCTCATTACAACCCTGGCGGTCAGTGTTAAAGCGGCAGTAAGACCGCCAACAGGCTGGCGGTAAAAAAAATGGAATTATGACCGTGGCGGAAACCGCCAACATAGACAGCCACTTTAACACTCCGACCGCCACGGTGGTAGAAACAAACAGCATGGCGGTCGCCGCCAACAGACAGGCGGAAGACAATGTACCGCCCACACCATTATGAGAGGCCAATCCGACACCTTTTCCAGGGCGGATTCAACGCAAACAAAAACACGGCGGAAACAGGACTTGGAAAGGAAAACTCTCACCTCTACACACCCCATGAGGAACCATGACGCCATGGAGCCAGAACTCCAAATTCTCCCTGCGATAGTCTTCCTGCTCCTCTACCAGGAGCATGACCGACGGCGGCGACGATCACAGTGAGTACTGCACATACAACACAGGGGAGGGGGGAGAGAAAAGAGAGTGACACACACACGCAACACGCAACATCCCCACCCTCACACACATCAACACACACACCAATACATGCTGAAACGTTACTCCCCCCCCCCAAACCCCCCTGGAAGAATGCAAGGACAAAAGGAAATTAGTTGAATGATTGTAATCATGAAAAATCCATTACTCAAAAATATATCTACACTATCAACAAATATGTACATCAAGAATTCAAGTCCATGTACTGCATCTACATAGTCCGTGGACCACTGGGCACAAAATGCATGGGCGAGGCTCACACAAGATACCCAATTCAAACGGAGAGAACACCGCAGGGGCATATGATCGAAAAAAAACAGGCACCTCAGGGGGAAGGGAAGGGGGGCACCTTAGATTGATGAATGCACGTCACCAGCTCCACAATGGGGCTCCATGCCCATTGATGTAACCTAGGAAGTGCAAAGCCACAGTCTCTCAAGTCTTTTCAGTGGGTGGGTTGCCCACTGCTTTATCCTGGGGAGTGCAAAGCCACAGTCTCTCAAGTCTCTCCAGTGGGTGGTTTGCCCACTGCTTTATCCTGGGGAGTTCAAAGCCACAGTCTCTCAAGTCTCTCCAGTGGGTGGGTTGCCCACTGCTTTATCCTGGGGAGTGCAAAGCCACAGTCTCTCAAGTCTCTCCAGTGGGTGGGTTGCCCACTGCTTTATCCTGGGGAGTGCAAAGCCACAGTCTCTCAAGTCTCTCCAGTGGGTGGGTTGCCCACTGCTTTATCCTGGGGAGTGCAAAGCCACAGTCTCTCAAGTCTCTCCAGTGGGTGGTTTGCCCACTGCTTTATCCTAGGGAGTGCAAAGCCACAGTCTCTCAAGTGGATAACAGTCTCCACTGGTTCTGGAGGGGGCTTTGTGCCCAGAGTGCTTCATCCTGCCAAGGACTGAGGTAGTGGATGTGATACTCCACTGGTTCTGGAGGGGGCTTTGTGCCCAGAGTGCTTCATCCTGCCAAGGACTGAGGTACAGAGTCTTCATCCTGCCAAGGACTGAGGTAGTGGCTGTGATACTCCACTGGTTATGGAGGGGGCTGTGTGCCCATAGTGCTTCATCCTGCCAAGGACTGAGGTAGTGGATGTGACAATCCACTGACGGTGGGGCAACATGGAAGCTGTCCATGCCCCTGGAACTGACCACCAGCCTCGTACGAATGACCACTGGGGATGGCAGCCATGTCTGCGGTGGTGCCACTGGCGCAGGATGTGGCGTGGCCGCTGGTGGTGCTGGCGGCGGGCTCAGTAGCAGTGGTGCTTGCGGCGCTCATTGGGCAGCGGTGCTGGTCAGGGGCTCACTGAGCTTGCTGCTGGCGGCGGTGTCCTGAGCGGCGGTGCTGGTGGGGGGCTCACTGAGCTTGCTGCTGGCGGTGGTGTCCTTAACGGCGGTGCTGTTGGGGGCTCACTGAGCTTGCTACTGGCGGTGGTGTCCTGAGCGGCGGTGCTAGTGGCAGCCTCACTGAGCTTGCTGCTGCTGAAGGACACAGTGTCTGCGGTGCAGGTGAAGGGCACAGTATCCTGGGTGCTGGCGGCGGTGCACGTGGCGGCGGTGCCCGTGGCGGCGGTGCATGTGGCGGTGCCGGTGGCAGTCTTGTCCGCCGTGCAGGTTGGCGGCGACTTCCCTTTCTTTCTCTGACCCTTCCCCACCTTGGATGGTGGCGCAGCTGTCTTGCCACTCCCAACTGTTGTCCTGGCTGAGCCCTCGGTGGCAGGTGTTTTGGCCTTCTCCTTCCGGGCTGTGGGCAACTTCTTTTGTTTTGGAGGTGGGGGAATGTCCTTGGCCTCGCTCCTTGGGACACTG
This sequence comes from Pleurodeles waltl, assembly GCF_031143425.1. Taxonomy (NCBI): domain Eukaryota; kingdom Metazoa; phylum Chordata; class Amphibia; order Caudata; family Salamandridae; genus Pleurodeles; species Pleurodeles waltl. The sequence goes on from NC_090445.1 coordinate 552,163,856, forward strand.
GCTGCCCTGCTGCTTGGCACACTCCAGAAGCCGGTTACTGCTGGCACCACTGTTCCCAGTGATGTGGTGGCTGAGGTGCTGGGTTGGGGCCTGGAAAGGCGGGCCTTAGGGGATGGAAGGGGTGGGGAGGTGAAGGGAAGAGGTCAAGGTTTGACAGGAAAAGTTTTTTAGACACACTGGGACGGGTAGATGGAGGGGGTTTGGGAGTGGAGGAAGAGGTAGTGGTTGTAGGAGGTGTTCGTTTGCTGACTTTGAGTGAAGGTGCATGGGCTGGAGGCTGTCGTGAGGTGGATGGCTGTTGGCTGGGTGTGTGACTGCGTTTGTGTAGTTTGGGAGGAGGGCTCACAGACACACTGGGAGAGGACACATGGGATGTGTGAATGGTAGTGGGGTGGTGAGTGCACATGAGCGGTGTGTGGTGATGGGCATGCTGGTGATGGAGGTAGTGGCTGAAGATGTAGTGCATGCAGGTGTGAGTGGAGACGTAACAGGGAGGGAGGAGGGAGAAGTGGAGGAGGGGGACACAGTGGAGGCAGTGGATGTTGGTATGTCTGCATGGGTATGATGCTTGTGTGAGTGCCTGTGGGATGTGTGGTGCTTATGTTTGCCAGAGCTACCCTTGTGTGTTGAGGTGTGTGCATGCTGGTCTGATGGTGTGCTTGGGATAGGCTGAGGTACTGGGGATTGGGTTTGGGTGGAGGAAGTTGGAGGGGGGAGGTTGGACACAGGGACAATGGCTGACATCAGTGCTGAGGCCAGAGTCTGAAATGCTTGCTGTTGGGCTGCCTGGCCAGAATGAATTCCCTCCAGGTATGCATTGGTTTGTTGCAACTGCCTCTCTACACCCTGGATGGCATTCAGAACGGTAGACTGCCCAACAGTGACGGATATGAGGAGGTCAATGGCCTCCTCACTGAGGGTAGCAGGGCTGACTGGGGCAGGGCTTGAGGTGCCTGGGGTGAAGGAGATGCCCACCCTCCTGGGTGAGCGGCCACGGGGCACACGCTGAGGGGCTGCTGGGAGGGCAGTGCTGGTGGCGGGGGTGGCGGCGGTACCTGTAGATGCAATGGGCACAGACGGGCCCACCACCGCAAGGGAGCTCCCATCAGAGGAGGAGTCGGTGTCGCTGGTCTCAGCTCCTGTTCCCGCTGTGGATCTCCCCTCGCCCTCCGTCCCACTGGTGTATTCTGAGTCCGTAGACTCGCCCTCCAGGGCCATGTGGGATGCAGTTCTGTCCTGCTCCAGTGGCACAGCTCCTTCGCCTGATGATGCTAATGCATACATAAATAGGGAGACCACAAAGAGGGGGGGAAAGAAAGTAGAAAGACATGTTCAGTGCATGCAATACTGCTACCATTGGCGGACACTACAGGCACAGCAGCCCTCTGCACTACGCCATGTACTTTGAGTTCCCTAATTGATCACAGAGACATGGGGTACAAGGCCTATGCCCGATTGCTGCACACATGCAAGTCACAGGAGCCTGACTAGGTGTAGATGGCTCTTACCACTGGCGGGGATGGGGTGCCACTGAGCCTGCCTCACAAAGGGTCCTTGCCTACAAGGCTCGCCCTAGCCTAGGGGAACCCACAGCCCACCTCCCCCACCCAGACACCTCCAATGCGCGCTGAGTCAGATGGATGTGAGTGTACTCACCCCTTGTGGCTGCTGTGATGCCCTCAAGCGCCCATCCAACTCCAGATCCGCCACCGCCAGGATCCGGAACATCAAGGGGGTCATGGTGCGACAGGCACCCCTTCCACGTTGGGAGGCCATCCACAGCTGGGCCTCCGCCGTCTTCTTGCTCCAGCGGCGAATGTCGTCCCATCTTCTCCGGCAGTGGGTGCTCCGTCTGTGGTGGACCCCCAGGGCCCGGACGTCCTTGGCGATGGCATGCCAAATATCCTTCTTATGGTGGGAGCTGACCTACAGGAATAGTACAGGGGAAAAGGAAAAACAATAACCGTCCGGACCATCACAGTCATTGGCCCACATTCCCACCCTTGCCCTGACGCACATCCACTCACCTTTGTTTCATGCACGCTTCATCCTCCCCCCTATCTCCCATCCACACCACTCCAAACAGGCATTGCCCATACAGCATGCTCACAGTGTACTCACCTGTTTGTCTGGAGGACCGTAGAGTAGTGTGTACTGGGGGAGGGTCCCATCCACTAGTTTCTCCAACTCATCCGATGTGAAGGCAGGGGCCCTTTCCCCAGACACTTGAGCCATTATCGCTTCTAGACTGGGGTCACAGCAGCACTTGCAGTGTAGGTCCTCTCCTGTTGAAGATCAGGTATCAAGTGGTGAACAGACAGAAAATGGAGGTCACGTCGGTGGCAGTGCGTACCGTCACCGCCAGCGTAAATCGTCATTGGCTCTTGGGACCCACAGGGTCCAATGTTAACCAATGCAGGATTACGCCGCGGTCTTTGACCTCCTACCCGGACGGTGTACAACGCCAGAGCAGTTACCTCATATCCCCTTGTCCCACATTACAGGTCAGGCAGCCGCCATTTCAGGGGGCCACATGGCATTCATTTGAAATGCGTCACACATATATAGGCCTTGCAACAAACTAAGACAGGCACATAGCGGATTGACAAATGTGTGCAAAAAAGTTGATTATTTCGTACCTCAGTGTTGGCTGACCCTCTGATCACTGTTCTCATCCATAGAGCACGTCTGCTAGGGCAGGTGAAGAGATGGGGGCATCCTACGGTGTAGAGACTGCTGGTGGACCTGTCGACAATGGAAGAGCGACATGTAATAGTCACCTACAGACTTGATCGTGCCACAATCCAGGAACTGTGTGCCCAGTTGGAGCCAGACCTGATGTCAGCTATCCGCCACCCCACAGGAATCCCCCCTCTAGTGCAGATCCTGTCAGTACTCCATTTCCTGGCAAGTGGGTCCTTTCAAACAACAGTGGTCATTGCATCAGGGATGTCCCAGCCAATGTTCTCTAACGTGTTGTCCAGAGTGTTGTCTGCCCTGCTGAAACACATGCGCAGCTACATCGTTTTCCCTCAGGTGGAGGATTTGCCTTCAGTGAAAGGTGACTTCTATGCCCTGGGACATATCCCCAACATCATAGGTGCCGTTGATGGGACACATGTGGCCTTGGTCCCCCCTTGCAGGAGTGTACAGGTGTACAGAAACCGGAAGAGTTACCATTCTATGAATGTGCAGATGATGTGTTTGGCCGACCAGTACATCTCCCATGTGAACGCCAAGTTTTCCAGGCTCAGTGCATGACGCTTACATTCTGAGGAATAGCAGCATCCCTTATGTGATGGGGCAACTCCAGAGGCACCGTGTGTGGCTATTAGGTGAGGACATGGAACCTATAAAGTGTGAACAGTTGGCTGGGTCTGGGGTTGTCCCTAAGGGTTAGTGTGTGTCTAACAGCTGTCCCTCCACATTTGCAGGTGACTCTGGCTACCCCAACCTGTCATGGCTACTGACCCCAGTGAGGAATCACAGGACAAGGGCAGAGGAATGCTACAATGAGGCACATGGTCGAAATAGGAGGGTTATAGAGAGGACCTTCGGCCTCCTGAAGGCCAGGTTCCGAAGCCTCCATATGACAGGTGGTTCCCTATACTACTCACCAAAGAAGGTGGGCCAGATCATCGTGGCCTGCTGTAAGCTGGTCAACTTGGCTTTGCAACAACAGGTGCCTTTTCTGCAGGAGGATTGTCCTGAAGGAGGTCTTGTGGCAGCTGTGGAGCCAATGGACAGTGAAGAAGAGGAGGCAGAAGAAGAGGACATAGACAGCAGAAATACTGTGATCCAACAATACTTACAGTGAGACACAGGTAAGAAGACATCACTGCCTCGTACATCTGATAAAATTGATCGACCTCTCATCTGTCTGTCACTTTCACCCAGTGTATGGACCCTGATTTGTCACTTTCACTTTCGATTTCACAGATGTGGGTCCCACTGTGTTACTTCTGCTATGGACTAGAGCTGTGTGACATAGGTATGTTGACAATACAATGGACATTGCTATTTCCCTCAGTTATTGCAAATACACAATTGTGAAAGCACAGACTGACTCCAGATTGTTTTGTGATTTAAGGGTGTTTATTTAAGTGGGAAATAGTGGAGGGGGTTGTAAAATGGTCAGGGGTGATGGTGGAGGAATGTCCATGGCAGAGTCCAGTCTATTAGTCTCACAGGTGCATTGTCCAAAGGGGCACAGGAAGTGGATCTAGGGCAGTTTAAAGATGGACAGGGTGACAAAGTGGGACAGAAGGATGACAATCAGGGTGGTCTCATTTCTTGGTGGGGGTCTTGGCATTGTTCTCTGTCTTTGTCTTGGATCTCAGGGACCGCTTGCGGGGTGGTTCTCCATCTGCAGGTCGTGGGGTGCTGGTGTCGTGGTCCTGTGGCGGTGCCTCCTGTCCACTAGCAGAGGTGGTGGGCAGTTAATCGTCCAGGCTAGTGTCAGGGGCACCTTGTTGGGCCCCAGTGTCCCTCCTGGTGTTAACGAGGTCCTTCAGCACCCCTACAATGGTGCCCAGGGTGGTATTGATGGATTTGAGTTCCTCCCTGAACCCCAAATACTGTTCCTCCTGCAGCCGCTGGGTCTCCTGAAAGTTGGCCAGTACCGTTGCCATTGTCTCCTGGGAATGATGGTAGGCTCCCATGATGTTAGAGAGGGAATCGTGGAGAGTGGGTTCCCTGGGCCTGTCCTCCCCCTGTGACACAGCAGCCCTCCCAGTTCCCCGGTTTTCCTGGGCCTCTGTCCCCTGAACCGTGTGCCCACTACCACTGCCCCCATGTCCCTGCTGTTCTTGGGGTGGTGGGTTAGTCTGGGTTCCCTGTAGTGGTGGACACACTGCTGCTTGATGTGTCCTGGGGACAGAGGTATGGGCCCGCTGGGTGGGTGCTGTGCTGGTGTTTCCTGAGGGGGGAGGCTCTGTGGTGGCATGTGCCAGTGTGTGTGGAACTGACTGTCCTGAGGCCTCAGATGGAGCGGGCTGGTCATCTAGATCCAGTTGGACAGAGCTGCTGTCATCACTGTGAGCCTCTTCTGTGGGTGGAGTGGTCATGTCTGGAACCTCCTGTCCGGTGACATTGGGTAGGGGTCCTGCAGGGGTGTAAAGGCATGATCATTGCATCTATTTGTGCCATGGTGTCCAATGGGTGGGTGACCCTGTACCCCAGTGCTTCCATTCATGTGTAGGACCTTGTGTGATAATTGTTTAGGGGTCTCTGTGCGTATTGGTGATGGGTGTCCATGCTTTGTTGTTGCATGCAGGGCTTTGTGTTGGGATGTGTGGTTTGTGATAGTGGGACATATGTGAGGAGTTGGAGTGATGGGGGTGAGGGTGAGGGTGGGGATATGTGATAGCATGCAGGTAGGGTGGGGGATGAAGCAGTTAAAGCTTTGGCTTACCAGAGTCCATTCCTCCAGCTACTCCTGCGAGGTTCTCAAGATGCAGTGTAGCCAAGAAATGCTCCTCACATGTTGTTAGTTGTGGGGGAGGAGGTGGTGGTCCGCCGCCAGTCCTCTGAACTACAATGTGGTGTTTTGAGACCTCAGAACACATCTTCCCCGTAGGTCGTTCCACCTCTTCCTGATGTCATCCCGTGTTCTTGGATGCTGTCCCACTGCGTTGACCCTGTCCAAGATTCTGCGCCATAGCTCCATCTTCCTAGCTATGGTGGTGTGCTGCACCTGTGATCCGAACAGCTGTGGCTCTACTTGGATGATTTCCTCCACCATGACCCTGAGCTCCTCCTCAGAAAAACTGGGGTGTCTTTTTGGCGCCATGGGGTGTGTGGGTGATGTGTGAGGTGGTGTGTGTTGTGATGTGTGGGGTGATGTTTAGGGGTGTGTGGTGTTTTGTGCATGGATGTGTATGTGTGATGGTGTTGTGTGCCTTTGTATGCTGGTGTTGTCTTTGCTTTGCTGTCTCTCTGGCCTTCTTCAAATTTTTGGGTAGTAAGGGTTTGTGGGTAATGTGGGTGTGTGTTTTATGTTGCATTGGGTGTGTGGGAGTGGTGTGTGTATGTGTATCAGGTGTGTGTATTTCGATTTGTCCAATGTGATTGTGTTTTGTAAATGTGTGTGTATTTTGAGTGCAGTAGTGTGTACCGCCAATGGAATACCGCAGTTGAAAGACCGCCGAGTGGATTCGTGGGTCGTGATAGTGTGGGTGTATTCCTGTTGGCGTGACGGTGGAGGTTTTGTTATCGCCAGTTTATCACTTATCTTTGGTGTGGCAGACTTGTGTAGGTGTCTAGATTTTGGCGGATTCTGAGCTGTAGGTCGTAATAGCTGTGGCGGAATTCCGTGGCCGCAGCGGTGTGTTGGCGGTCTTCTGCACGGCGGTAAGCGGCATTTACTGCCAATGTTGTAATGAGGGCCAAAGTCTCTTTAAGCAGTGAAGTTAAGCACATCTCTTCTCAAGACGGTCAAGAAAATAATGACAGTATGGCAAGATAGAAAATGGGCAAATGGTCTAAACTCTCAAGAAGAAGGGGGAGAACGGCGAAGGGTGAATGGTGTCTTCTTCTCAGTGCAGTCCGGCTAAGTTAGATTTCCTAAAACTGCTTCCCACATCCTAATTGGTCAGGGGATCACATGTTCACACTTTTTAAAGAAAACTAAAACCCTTAATCTAAAGTTCTTCTACTACATGGTTCACATGTCGATGATTGGCTCCTTTTGTCCCACTCCCGTCATTCGGCTTATTAGGTATCAATATTGTTGCAGCTTATACTTCAGTCAGTAAGTTCATTGTCCTCTCCTGGGAAAGTCAGTCTTACGCACATTACATTAAACATTAATGAGTACAGCATCTTCTAACAAGCAGAGTTTTATGAGAAAGACTTTTACCTATGAGCACATGGACAGTACAGTGGAAAATCACAATTTAATTCTCTAAGCAGACATTTTATTAAATGACTAAGCAATGCAGCTTGACATGAGGCCGTGCAACTAGGCCAAGACCCCGCTAAGTTAAGGCCTACAATTAATAATCCTAATACATAATGCATAACCCTTAATATAACATATTACGACATTAATCAAACATAAGCTCAACATTTAATATTGATAAGCCATTAATAAGTACACTTTGTGAACATTGGTAGCCACTCACGTGGGCGCACCTTCAAATACGTGCATTATATTTCTCTAAGTTGTTACCTTTTCTACGCAAATCTTACACTCAAAACACATGAATATTCATTAATAAACTCATTAATAATTCAGCGTTAACAGCATTTAATGAAATTGCATGCTTTGATTTTATCCTATCTTGTTCAGGAGGTATTTTTAACTCTGCATGTTTTTCTTCCACTGATACTGTATAGATTGATGCCCATACACTCACTGCATTCAGTAAGAACAATTGAGCCACCATAAGTCTCCTCAGCTGTTAACCTATGCAAATTACACAGGTTACAGGATTTGAAAAGTGTCAAAAGACTTACAAACAGTGTTTAGAAGTGAGCCAATAAAATTAGTGAACATATACCTCTATCTAGTTAAGTGAGGGATAGTGAAATTTGTGTCCGATTTGGTCTGTCTGAGAGCAACTCCTTTGATGCTGATCAGCACCCAGAGAGGGTTGACTGCGTGAATGTACCAGTTCTTTAATTCTTCTCTTTATTATTTGATTACTCTTCCTTGTTCAAGTACTTAAATATGTGAGATCCACGTCTTCACAGGTACTTCATGACCCAGCTAAACCAAACAATAACCACCCACCCCTCCTCCGTCATTGTTTGCAGCTCTTCTCTTGTGAAGGGACCCAGAATGTCCAGATGTTCCGAGGTACTCGCGATCAAAGTTCTAACAATGGGCAGAGAGGGAGGGTCATAAGTACTGGGATGGTAAAGGGTAATCAATGTAAGTAAGATTACCATTATCTAGTCAATGCATTACCTCCAACTTAACATCACTGAGAATGTACCAGAGCAGTATGCTCAATGCCCAATCCACAAACATCCATGCAAAATCCTCCAGGCAAGTTGAGGTGCCCCAGAAGCAACACCACTGCAGCAGAAGAACAGTAGCTGGGTAAAAAAAAGGCAGTAAGCATAACACTCTCCCACAAGAGACCATCAAGCATCCATTTCACACGAGAGCCAGAGTTGAACAGCATCATTAGTCCGCCAAGACAAACTAGCCACTGGTCCTAAGATCTCCAGACCAAACAGAACAGCAGCATAACATCCTCAACACAAGAGGAACCAGTTGAGATGAAAGGAGCCCAATTACCAGCTATGGACATAAAGGGCCCTCAAGAGAAAATGGCATGAAAGTCCCCAGCCAGGACACTCACGTAGCAATCACACACAACCCCCAGCTCCGGTCAAGTGGAAGTGGTGGACAGTGAAGAAGACCTAAGCGGCCTAGAAGGGATGTCAAATTGAAATGTATTTGCATATAATGTGCTATGTCATGGCCAGTGATAGTTTTGAAAATCTAGGCACAGACATTTAAATGCAGTATGTTTAGAAATAGCCAACCAGTGCAGGGTATGAAGTTTTTTGTCTGTGGAAGAGCATACCAACCAGGATAAGACTAGCTGGGCATCCGCATTTCAGAGATAATGATGGCAGTTGATGATGTTGTCTGGAGCCCCGAGAAACAAATGATTACAGTAGTCTAAGTGGCTAATAACTGCTGCCTGCACAACCACAGGAAGAGAAGAGTGTAGGAGATAAAGAAGAATTTTCCACAGAAGACAAAGCATCCTGAAATGAGGGGAGGAAAGCTCAGTAACCTGAGCAGTCAGAGAAAGATCCTGTTCAACATGAACACCTACATTCTGAACCAAAGTAACTGGTGAGGGAACAACATCAAAATGAAAAAGGCCAGAAATTGAAGAATGAAAAAAGAGAAGCATTCTGGCTAGAGACAATCAGGATTTCTGTCTGGTCTGTATATTGAGTAAAAAAAAAAAAAAATGGAACATCAAGTAGACTATCAAGGAATAAACGTTCCCAAAACTTGGCACAGGCATTGTTTGTGTTCTGGTCCAAAGCAAACAAAATTTGTGTGTAGTCAGCAAAGAATTAAAAAAGTTCTGCCAAAGGGCAGACATAAAGGTAAAAAAGCACAAAGCAAGTGGTTTTAAATTAGACTGAAAAGAGGATAAGAAAATAGCTTGACAGTGATCAAAGAAGCTTTAATGAAGCTTGAGCAGTCTCGCAGTCTCGGCCATGGTTCCCACGGCCATCCAAAGGTACCACACAGTGGCTGTGGTGGGCCCCGTAAAAATACTGCGCTGCACAATGTTTTTTTTTTTTTATATTGTCCCCATGCTCCCCACAGTAGTGCCAGGGAGTCATGGTACTCCTAACCTACTCCCTTAAATCTTATATTTTAATGATATTCAAGACACGGGGATTGAGCTCTTGAGTCCTGTAATTGCAACTGCAACATTTTTCTTCATGTTGCGGCAAGCCAATCAGATCACTTTGTCCGTGGGATGGTACCGGTCTCACTGGACTGAAAAGACTGATAGGAAATAGCCCTTTTGGCCAATCATATTGCTCTGCTTTTTTAATATGCATGACTACGGGAGCTCTGGGAGGGTCCCACAGTAACAACCACCCAGGCAGCCATGTAATTTAAACACTTATTTCTTGAAAACAGCTGACCAAATTTACAACAAATAATAAAAAGCACACTTGCTGAGTAAAGATCTAACTTTCTGCAAAATTTGGTGTAATTCTATTCAGCTGTTTTTTCAGGTCGAGCCTAGTCGGTGCTTGTGCTGTCGCTTATTGACCTGTTGTATGTGGATTGCGGAGTTAAATTCCAGCCATTGCTTGCCATTGCTCTTCATTTGTCTATGTCATTGTCCTTTAAAAACCCTTGCTTGATGGTGGTCAGTCCTACCTCTTTGTCCCTCCTTTTATCTTTCCTTCCTCTGAGAGATCAGGGACTGTATGTTTCCACTTAAGTTCTTTGTCTCTTGCTTTCAGGGACTGCTTTATCATTTCTTTGATGCACTTGTTACACTGTGGGTACTTCAGGCCGCAGATGCGTGTTTTTTTTTTTGTTTGCCTTGGGCCGTGTTTTTGGATTCTGGTTATTTTGGGCTTTCCAACTTTTGTGCATGGCACCCTCTTCACAGACACCGCACTTCAAACTTCATTTGTTTGGGAAGCAATGCACACATTGATCAGTGCTGTTTTCACTCCCTTCTAAAAAGTTTTTTTTTTCTTGAGGTCACATCGAGGCCTATTTCTAAAATGCATTATTTGATTTATGTCATGTCCATGCACATGCTACCCACACCCTCCTACAGTGTAAGTAATGCTCTAAGTAATGATGATGACATTGCACATCTACTTCACACACAGTTCATCATTTAGGGCCAGCACACTGACATTGGTAATTTGCCACAGCTGGTGGAGATGGGTCAGAAAAAAGGGGAAAGGAAGCCAGGTCTGCATGTGTTCAGTGTCAGGTCACCCAGCGCATGCTGAGGCAATGACCAACTACAGAGGCAGACAAATCAGGCATGCTACAGGGACATCCTGGAGCACCCATTGGGATTGGATTGTGGCCCCTAATTGCAGCCTTCTGTTTCACCCTCCCTCGTGCCTGGGCCATAAAATTGCATTCTGAACTACCATGGAGATAGAGTGCTACTTCTACATCCAGCATGGGCATTCAAGCATTACAGCCCTCCCTCCCAGCTGGGTGGTAGACACTGTACCAATGTCATCGACTCCCTAGTATGGCCCCATATGCCCTGAGGCCGGCCGCAGTCTGACGGACATATGTAGTGCACACAGGTATGTTTTCTACTTTTATCTCCATTGTCTCTTTAACAATGCTTGTTTTTTATTTTTATTTCCTGTAGGCAAATATTGCATTGCCTGCTTCACAGCTGCCTGACTTCCTCTGCTCTCTGTGCATTTTCCTTGTATTCTTAGTTTCCTGATCATCTTTACAGCAGAGCTGGGAAACCACCAGTGCTCCTAAACATAGCTGTAACTCTTGTTCTTGATTAATTTGTGTGCTTCCTGAGCATCTCCACCTGCTTACACCTGAAATGGAATATGCGTCTTTCCATTAGTCATTACTCATGTGAAAACACTCATTGGGATGTCAGCCCTATCAGCATGCCATCGGGAGCATTGTGAGTCCATCCTGTGTTACATAGATGAGCACAAAGCATCATACACTGCAAAAATCAAAAAACGTATTTACAGTTCGGGCACATTGAGGCAATCATATAATTAGCACATGTTGAGCACAGCATTTGTAAATATCCTACTAAATACAGAAGAAACACAACAAAGTGCTGAAAGCAATCGTGTCAAAGGCGCTGAATCATTTTAATGATATCTGCAGGATCCGATTCTCATCTGTTTTGCATCTATGACTACATGAAGAAACTGACACGATGATTTTGTTCTGTGTGGGGGCCTTGTGGGATCTGCAGAAACTCCCCATACAATGATTCCCAGTGTGTTTTGAAGACACAATAGGAAACCTCTGCCACGCTTGTCTGTTCATCCGTAGAGACCCACTTTTCACCTATTTACAGTGCTTTCTGGTTTTACCTGACTTTGCCGTTTTCAAAAGTTTATATGTTTCAATGGTCCTAAAATGGATGCAATTTCAACCCCGGGCGATCAAAACAAGGTTTAACTCCACTAAACAGAAGCAATAATTTGCAATACTGAGACCAACTTTTACTTTGTTAGATGTACATGTGTGAAAGATTTAATGGGCAAGATATGCAAAACATGTTTTCATGCAATTGCTGTGCTGTGCAAAATGTCAGACTTTCAAATAGCAGGAAACAATTTTGCAGTGTACAAAAATGCAGTGCATATACCAATTAATTGAGATGCAATTTACACATTAAGAGTCCTGGTAAGTTGCACAAGAAGAGGCAAAGGGACGTTCTCCCTTCCCTTGTGACTTTCAATGAAATAGGTGCATGCTTTGTGAACTTCTTCTGTGGTTGCAAATCACTGACTGGTTGCCAGCTGACAGAAGGAACTTGTAACACTAAGAAACCTAAAGCTGTCCTAATGGGGCAGTTTCCACTCTGCAATTGGCAGCTGAAGACATCTGGAAAGCTGGGAAGCATTCAACAGAACTCATGAATGGCTATATGTTTCTCCTCACCCCATGCCACTTTAATGATGTGCTCTGCTTTTGGAAACCATTATTCTGCAATGCTGACACATTGCACAAGTTGTGGGGTGTAACTATCAGTACTGCCATCAGTTCAGGGCACCTGTGCTCATGGATGTGAGAAGCTCACCCCAGGTATATTTGTCTTTTACTCATCAAGAGCTACTAATATTATTAGTGTTGTAATAGTGACTGTATCAGACGAGATTACATTAGTTGTCATCATATGCCAGGTTACTACCAGCATTGATCTCCATAGTGCATCAAGCATGTTTGCCAGCAATAATTTAATAAAGGCTTTGTCAATGTGAATAATTCTTCATGGGTAGTACATAACAGCCATAGCTTCAATGCCTATGGTACCAAGATAGCACCATCTGTAAAAAGCCTCCCAAGTGCCACATGATTTATCACTCAAATATCAGCTTTACATGTATTTTTGAAATGCAGCCACAATGCTCTACAACATAGCTTCTGTCTCAAGTTCATTCACCACTTCCTAGACAAACTACCTTTCCCTCTCTATTTTCCTTTCTATCCTATGCAGCTCTCATCCCTATATATTTGCTATGCCACATAATTCCACTACACAAATACACTTCACACCCCACAACTCCACCCCACACAATTCCACAACTAACAATTCCAAAACAACCCACATAATTCCACTCCACACCACATACCTCCCCTACAATCCAAACCAAAATAAATAGGTAAATGGCATTCTCATTTACAAAGTCAATAGCTTTAACTTTTGCAAAAATATGCAATTGCACATGCTTGTCTGTATTGCTTCCCAAAATTTATTCTGGAAATTAATATGGGAAGTCAATATTTTGGGATTCCCTTTTCCTCTGCCCCACTTAACGTATCAACGCTAAACTTTCCAGGAAGGAGCTGAGGTAGATGAACTTTGTTTACAAAGTTTTGTGAAAATTCATCAAATAGCACCAAAGTTATTAGTAAAACAAAAATGCCATTGCTATAGAAACTTTGACCTAACTATAACTACACAGTGGTGACTGGAACTTTATAATATACTTGTTAAAGGAACTGGTATGGGTCCACTATTTGTTCCATGTTTGGCATGTTTATGTCAGTGAATGTCAAAGCAGTCATATTTACAAGAAAATAGTCTTTTAAAAAAAAACAACATCTAGTTAAGATACATTGATAATGTTTTCTTCATTTGGGTGGGAACTGAAGAACATCTAGATAAACTTTTGGAATGGTTTTTGAAATGGTTAAAAAAGTGAGATGTGGATTTAAAATTCTCCTCCTCAAGACATAGGGGGTCATTCTGACCCTGGCGGTGGGTGATAAAGCGGCGGCCAACCCGCCAACAGACAGGCGGTCCAAAAAATGGAATTCTGACCCTGGCGGGAACCGCCAACACAGGCCGCCACTTTAACACTCCGACCGCCACGGCGGGACAGACAAACAGCGCGGCGGTCACCGCCAACAGGCAGGCGGCAGACAATGTACCGCCCCCAGTATCACAACTCACCAATCCGCCACCTTTTCCGGGGCGGGAGCCCCGCCGATAAAAACACGGCGGAAACAGACTACGAACGAGAAAACGCTCACCTCTATACACTCCACGAGGACAGAGGACAGCATGGAACCCGAATTAAACATCCTACCAGCTCTTGTCTACCTGCTCATCTACCACGAGTACGAACTCCGGCGCAGAAGACAACGGTGAGTACTGCACCTACGACACAGGGGAGGGGGGAGGACGAAAGGTTACGGGCACACACATACACCCCCCCCCCAACTATCAACATACCAATGCAGAGCAACAACTGAGTGACACCCCCAAACCCCCTGAAAAATGCAAAGACACAATAAACTTTTAATGTAAATTTATGTATAAATTAGGTTAATTGATGTCATGGAACATTATCGTCATGAAATATCAAATCAAAAATCATGAACAGTGCGAAAGCTATGTACATAGTCAATAAGTCCTGCTCAGTGTGTCAAATATCCACAGTCCGTGGGCCAATGAGACCTGAGTCCGTTGGAGAGAACACTGCTGGGGCATCAGATGACAAAACTACAGGCACCTCAGGGGGAAGGGAAGAGGGGGCACCTCAGCCACAGGAGTCCACGACGCCAGAACCACGAAGGGGCCACCATGCCCACTGTGCCATCCTGGGGAGTGCAAAGCCACAGTCCATCAGGTGGATTACAGACTCCACTGGTCATGGAGGAGGCAGGGTGCCCAGAGTGCAGCATGAACAGTAGCTCAACACAGAACCGGCACTGTCAATGGGCCAGCGGAGCGGTGCTTGAGATGAAGGGCCCAGCGGAGCAGTGCAGAGACGGCGGTGCCCAGCGGAGCGGTGCTTGAGATGAAGGGCCCAGCGGAGCGGTGCTTGAGAGGAAGGGCCCAGCGGAGCGGTGCTTGACAGGAAGGGCCCAGCGGAGCGGTGCCTGAGATGAAGGGCCCAGCGGAGCGGTGCAGAGACGGCGGTGCCCAGCGGAGCGGGGCTTGAGATGAAGGGCCCAGCGGAGCGGTGCTTGAGAGGAAGGGCCCAGCGGAGCGGTGCCTGAGATGAAGGGCCCAGCGGAGCGGTGCTTGAGATGAAGGGCCCAGCGGAGCGGTGCAGAGACGCCGGTGCCCAGCGGAGCGGTGCTTGAGATGAAGGGCCCAGCGGAGCGGTGCTTGAGAGGAAGGGCCCAGTGGAGCGGTGCTTGAGATGAAGGGCCCAGCCTTTCTTCTCGGCGGGGCCCTGTCCAGCGGTGCCTGTCTTCACGGCGGGGCCCTGTTCAGCGGTGCCTTTCTTCACGGCGGGGCCCTGTTCAGCGGTGCCTGTGTTCACGGCGGGGCCCTGTTCAGCGGTGCCTTTCTTCTCGGCGGGGCCCTGTTCAGTGGTGCCTGTCTTCACGGCGGGGCCCTGTTCAGCGGTGCCTTTCTTCTCGGCGGGGCCCTGTTCAGCGGTGCCTGTCTTCACGGCGGGCCCTGTTCAGCGGTGCCTTTCTTCACTGCGGGGCCCTGTTCAGCGGTGCCTTTCTTCTCGGCAGGGCCCTGTTCAGCGGTGCCTGTCTTCACGGCGGGGCCCTGTTCAGCGGTGCCTGCCTTCACGGCGGGGCCCTGTTCAGTGGTGCCTTTCTTCACGGCGGGGCCCTGTTCAGCGGTGCCTTTCTTCTCGGCGGGGCCCTGTTCAGTGGTGCCTGTCTTCACGGCGGGGCCCTGTTCAGCGGTGCCTTTCTTCTTGGCGGGGCCCTGTCCAGCGGTGCCTGTCTTCACGGCGGGGCCCTGTCCAGCGGTGCCTGTCTTCACGGCGGGGCCCTGTTCAGCGGTGCCTTTCTTCTCGGCGGGGCCCTGTTCAGCGGTGCCTTTCTTCACGACGGGGCCCTGTTCAGCGGTGCCTGTCTTCACGGCGGGGCCCTGTTCAGCGGTGCCTGTCTTCACGGCGGGGCCCTGTTCAGCGGTGCCTTTCTTCACGCCGGGCCCTGTTCAGCGGTGCCTTTCTTCACGGCGGGGCCCTGTTCAGCGGTGCCTTTCTTCTCAGCGGGGCCCTGTTCAGCGGTGCCTGTCTTCACTGCGGGGCCCTGTTCAGCGGTGCCTTTCTTGTCTATCAAGGGAGCCAGACCTGGCCAGGACTCCCTGCTTAGTCGCCCTCCGACCGTGCAGTTGCTGGACCCTCCTGTGACGGAGTCCTGGGCCCGTGGGTGTCCTCCGTCACACCCGGGATGGGGCTTGTGGGGCCCTCCTGGTCCGCGCCCCTGCTGGCTGACTTCTCCGCCCTGCTGCCCTTGCCCTCCTTCGATGAGGCTCTCTGGCCCTTGCCTGCCCTAGATGTTGTGGCAGGTGACGGGCCACGACTTTGCTCCTTGGGGGCAGCCGTGTCAGCCTTCTCACGGCGGGCCTTGGTTTTACGGGTTCTCTTTCCAGGGGGCGGGGCTGGCTGTTCCCTTGCTGCTGGCCGATGTATCTGTGCTGGGAAAGGGTGGACTCCAAAACCTGTGCACAATGGTCAGACTTGATGCAGGGCTGGTGGTGGCTGAGGTGCTCTTCGGACTCTTACCAGATGGAGGGGGTGGGTCAGGTGGCGCAAAGAGGTCAAGTTTGGAGAGGAAAAGTTTTTTAGGAGCAATGGGAAGGGTAGGTGCAGTGGGTATGGGAGTGGAGGGAGAGGATGTGGTTGTAGGAGAGTCAGGTGTGCTGTCTATGGGTGCAGGTGCTTGTGACGTAGGCTGTCGTGTGGTGGTTGGCTGTTGTGTGGGTGGCTGCCTGCGTTTGTGTGTTTTGGAAGAGGGGGTGACAGACACAGTGGGAGAGGACACAGGGGACGTGTAAATGGCAGTGGGGGTGGTGACTGCACGTGTGCGGACTGTACTGGAGGTTGTGGTGGTGATGGAAGTACTGGCTGATGGTGGTGTGCATGCAGGTGTGAGTGGAGATGTCACAGGGAGGGGGGAGGGAGACGAGGAGGAGGGGGACACAGAGGTGGTAGTGACTGTTGCCATGGCTGCATCTGGATGTTGCTTGGGTGAATGCTTGTGGGATCTGTGGTGCTTATGTCTGGATGAGCTGCCCTTGGGTGTTGAGGTGTGTGCAGGCTGGTCTGATGGTGTGGATGGGATAGGCTGAGGAACAGGAGACTGGGAGACAGTGGAGGCAGTTAGAAGAGGGAGGCTGGAAACAGGGACAATGGCTGCCGTCAGTGCTGAGGCCAGAGCATTGAACGATCGTTGATGGGCAGCCTGACCCGAATGAATGCCCTCCAGGTATGCATTGCTCCGATGCACCTCCCTCTCTACCCCCTGGATGGCATTCAAAAGGGTAGACTGCCCAACAATGATGGTCTGTAGGAGGTCAATGACCTCCTCACTGAGGGCAGCAGGAGTAACTGGGGCAGGGCCTGAGGTGCCTGGGGCGAAGGAGATGCCCGCCTTCTTGGGCGAGCGGGCACGGAGCGAAGGCTGAGGGGCTGCTGGGAGGGCGGAGCTGGTGCGCTGGGTGGCGGCTGTACCTGTTGAGGCGGGGGGCACGGATGTTGCCGCCACCGCTAGGGAGCTCCCTTCCGAGGACGTGTCAGTGTCGCTGGTGTCACCACGGGTCCCCGTTGTGGAGCTCCCCTCGCCCTCTGTATCACTGGTGACCTCGGTGTCTGTAGCATGGCCCACCGGGGGCGTGTGAGTTGCAGCTCCCTTATGCTCCGATGCCAATTCTCCTCTGCCTGATGATGCTAATGCACACATGCACAAGAAGATAAAGAAAAAGGGTGGGGGGAGAAATAAAGACAGGTTGAGTGCATGCATTGTCAACACCGTTGTCGGAGAGGACAGACACAGGAGCCTCCAGCACTACGCCGCGCAATCGGGGTACACTACTCAGTACTTGTGACTAGGCCTACAGGTCTATGGACAACAAATGCACACATGGGTGATGCTGGATCATGGATTGCTGTACTTGGCACCCTACAGAGGTGGGGGGCGGGGCACAGGGCCATGCCTAAAGGAGGGGACTACACTACAGAAAGCGCCCTGGCCTAATGTCACCCACAGCCCTCCTCCCCCACCCAGGCACCTCCACTGCGCGTAAAGATAGCAGAATGTGCTGGTACTCACCCCCTTGTGTCTGCTGTGATGTCCTCACGCGCCCATCCAAATCGGGGTAGGCCACCGCCAGGATCCGGGACATCAGGGGGGTCAAGGTACGACTGGCACCCCTCCTACGTTTGGAGGCCATCCCCAGCAGTGACTCGGCGGTCTTCCTGGTCCCGCGGCGGATGTCCTCCCACCTCTTTTGGCAGTGGGTGCCCCGTCTGTTGTGGACCCCCAGGTTCCGGACTTCCTTGGCGATGGCACGCCAAATGTCGACTTTCTGATGGGCGCTGACCTATTTGACATGTACAGGGTGGGAAAGGAAATTTCAACATTTTTCTGCATGTTAGATGTGATTGCCCCCCCCTCCCCAACCCTGCCATGTGGCACATGCTCTCATCTGTCGTGCCTTGCACTCCTCATTCGCTCCCCACCCCACCATCTTACATCCACCATACACAACCCAGGCAAAGCCCATTCAACGTGCACCCAGTGTACTTACCTGTTGGTCTGGAGGACTGTAGAGTAGCGCATACTGAGGCAGGACCCCATCCACAAGTTTCTCCAACTCTTCTGAAGTGAAGGCAGGGGCCCTTTCCCCAGTCGCAGCAGCCATTGTCTCTTCCAGACCGAGGTCACACCAGCACTTGCAGTATAGGTCCTCTCCTGTGGATGATCAGGTCTCGAGTGATTAAGCAGATAGAAAATGGCGGTCACGCCCGCGGCGGTGCGTACCGGCGTGGTGCGTACCGCGACCGCCGGCGCACATCGTCATTGGCTCCTGAGACCCATAGGGTGCAATGTTAACCAATGCGCCTTCGCGCTGCGGTCTTCGACCTCCTACCGCCACGGTGTGCCACGCCAGCGCGTTGACCTCACATCCCACTGTCACACTTCTCAGGTCAGGCAGCCGCCATTACAAGGGCCCACATGGCTTAATTGCTACTGCGTCACACAGGCCTACGCCTTGCATTGCCACTCATACAAGCCTTTCAATGCATAGCGATTCGTGTACTGTGCAAGCTGGGTGAACGTACCTGTGGGTTGCTTGACTCTGTGCTCCATGTTGTCCTTCCTAGGCACCGTCCGCTGGGACTTGCGAGGAGAAGGATGAATCCTCCCGTGTACCGACCGCTGGTGGACCTGTCGACAATGGAAGAACGACATATTATACTTCGATACCGACTTGACCGAGCCACTATACATGAACTGTGTGCCCAGCTGGAGCCAGACCTGATGTCCCCCATCCGCCAACCCACAGGGATTCCCCCTCTGGTGCAGGTTCTGTCAGTACTCCATTTTTTGGCAAGTGGGTCTTTTCAGACAACAGTGGCCATGTCATCAGGGATGTCTCAGCCTATGTTTTCTAAGGATTTGTCCAGAGTGTTGTCTGCCCTGATGAAATACATGCGGAGATACATTGTTTTCCCTGAGGAGGGTGATTTGGCCACTGTGAAGGGTGATTTCTATGCCCTTGGACATATCCCCAACATCATTGGTGCCATTGATGGGACCCATGTGGCTTTAGTACCCCCAAAAGACAATGAGCAGGTGTACAGAAATAGAAAAAATTACCATTCGATGAATGTCCAGGTGGTCTGTTTGGCTGACCAGTACATCTCCCATGTAAATGCCAAGTTCCCTGGGTCAGTGCATGACGCGTATGTCATGCGAAATAGCAGCATCCCTTATGTGATGGAACAGCTACAGAGACACCGTGTGTAGCTAATAGGTGACTCTGGTTACCCCAACCTGCCTTGGCTATTGACCCCAGTGAGGAATCCCCGGACCAGGGCAGAGGAACGGTACAATGAGGCACATGGGCGAACTAGGAGGATTATAGAACGGACCTTCGGGGTCCTGAAGGCCAGGTTTAGGTGCCTGCATATGACAGGTGGATCCCTAATGTACTCACCAAAGAAGGTGTGTCATATCATCGTGGCCTTCTGTATGCTTCACAATCTTGCATTGCGACGCCAGGTGCCTTTCCTGCAGGAGGATGGTCCAGATGGTGGTGTTGTAGCAGCTGTGGAGCATGTGGAGATTGAAGAGGAGGAAGACGACGGGGACGACACGGACAACAGGGACACAGTTATACAACAGTATTTTCAGTAGCACACAGGTAAGAATCACACACGCCATTTTACATTTACTTCTGGCCTCCTGCATCTCTACTTTCTGTGTTTCCCCCAGTTCCTTTTAACTGATTTTTGACTTTCCCTTCCCTTTTCAGAGCTGTATGACCCACAGCGTGACTTCTGCTATGTTTGCCCATGGACTAATGCTTATTGACATTGGTATGTTGTCATCACAATGTAACTGAACATTATTGCACCGTTATGTGTAATACATTTGTAAAGAATACAAGCAGACTCCTGAAATTTGAAGTGCAATTGGTGATTTATTTTAAGTGCTGCATATAGGTCCATGATAGTAAAACGGTGATGGGTGGGGGTGGAGTAATGTCCATGGCAGAGTCCAGTTCTCAGTAGCACAGGTGCATTGTCCATATGCCTGTGGAAGGATGGAGCAGGGGCTGTTTGAGGTTTGACAGGGTGACACTGTGGGACAGTGGGATGACATCAGGGGGTATCTTATGCTGGCGGGGGTCTTGGCATCCTACTCTGTCTTCTTGTGTGATCTCAGGTTCCGCTTGCGGGGTGGTTGATCTTCAGCAGGAGGTGGGGTTCTGGTGGCCTGTCGTTGACTGGGGGCCTCCTGTCCACTAGCGCCGGCAGAGGTGGTAGGCTGTTCGTCGTCCGGGCTAGTGACAGGGGCCCTTTGGGGTGCCACATGGTCCCGCAATGTGGTGACTATCTGGTTGAGGGCCAGGACGATGGTCCCCATTTCGGTACCGATGTTCCTGAGTTTGTCTCTGAACCCCATGTACCGTTCCTCCTGCTGTGCCTGGATCTCCTGGAACCTGGCCAGTACCGTCGCCATCGTCTCCTGGGAGTGGTGGTATGCTCCCATGATGGTGGTGAGGGCCTCTTGGAGAGTGGGTTCCCTGGGCCGGTCAACCCCCTCTCGCACAGCAGCCCTCCCAGTTCCCCTGTTTCCCCGGGCCTCTGTCCCCTGGACGGTGTGCCCACTGCCACTGCCCCCAGGTCCCTGTTGTTGTTGGGGTGGTGGGTCAGCCTGGGTGCCCTGTAGTGGCGGACACACCGCTGATTGACGCGTCCTGGAGACAGAGGCATGGGCCCGCTGGGTGGGAGCTGTGCTGGTATTCCCAGAGGGTGTTGGGTCTGCTGTGGCCTGTGTCTGTGTGTGGGGAACCGACTGTCCAGAGGTCCCCGATGGTCCGGGCTGGTCATCAGGTTCTAGGTCGACAGAGCTGCTGTCATCACTGGGGGCCTGTTCTGGGGGCGGGATGGACAAATCTGGACCCTCCTGGCCGGTGTGTTGGCGTTCGGGCCCTGCAGGGGTAAAAGAGTATGGTTATTGCTTCTGTGTGTGCCATGGCGTGCGATTTGTGGGTGCCCTTGTCCCCACAGTGCTGGCATTCCCTTGTGGGAGGAGTTGTGAGGGTGGTTTGTGGGGGGGGGATGGGTATGTGCAGTGGTCATGCTTAGGTGATGGGTGTCCATGGTTTGTGTTGGCATTCAGGGATTGGTGTTGTGTTGGGTGGGTTGTGCTGGTGAGACATTGGCAGGGAGGATGTGTGATGGGGGGTTGGGGGTGAGGGTGGGGGTGTGGGTTGGCATGCTGGTGGTTGGGGGGGTGAAGTAGTTGAGATTAGACTTACCAGAGTCCATTCCTCCGCCTACTCCAGCGAGGCCCTCAGGATGCAGGATGTTCAAGACCTCTTGCTCCCATGCTGTGAATTCGGGTGGAGTGGGTGGGGGTCCGCCTCCAGTCTTCTGCACAGCGATATTGTATCTTGACACCATCGACTGCACCTTCCCCCGTAGGTCGTTCCAGCGCTTTCGGATGTCCTCCCGGTTTCTGGGATGCTGTCCCACAGCGTTGACCCTGTCGACGATCCTTTGCCATAGCTCCGCCTTCCTGGCTATTGTGGTGAGCTGCACCTGTGTGCCGAAGAGCTGGGGCTCTACCCTAATTATTTCCTCCACCATGACCCTGAGTTCTTGGTCCGAGAACCTGGGGTGTCTTTGGGGTGCCATGGGGTGGTGTGGGGTGGTGTTTGTGGTGATGAGTGTGGTGTGTGTGGTGGTGTGTGGTGTTTTGTGCGTGGATGTAGTGTGGGTGATGATGTTGTGTTCCTCTGTGTGCTGGGGTTTTCGATAGCTGTGCTCTCTCTCTCTCTCTCGCCTTCTCTCCGAATTTCTAGTAGTGGGGGTTTGTGGGTGATGTGGGTGTGTGTTTTATAGTTGATTGGATGTGTGGGAGTGGTGTTTGTATGTGTATCAGGTGTGTGTATTTCAAATTGTCCAATGTGGCTGTGTTTTGGAGCTGGGTGTGTATTTTGACCGCTGCGGTGTGTAACGCCAATGGTATACCGCGGTTAAATGACCGCCGCGTGGATTTGTGGGTCGTAATGGCATGGGCGTGTTTGTGTTGGCGTGACGGTGGAGGTT
Organism: Pleurodeles waltl; assembly: GCF_031143425.1. Lineage (NCBI taxonomy): Eukaryota > Metazoa > Chordata > Amphibia > Caudata > Salamandridae > Pleurodeles > Pleurodeles waltl. The sequence continues at coordinate 552,186,092 of NC_090445.1, forward strand.
TGGTCATCTCCAGTTTATCGCTGACCGCTGATGAGGCGGCCTTCCGTGGATGTCGGGTTTTTGGCGGTTTGGCAGTTGTGGGTCAGAATGACTGTGGCGGTTTACCGCGGCCGCGGCGGTAGAATGGCGGTCTTCTGACCGGCGGTAAGAGCCTTTTACCGCCGAGGTCAGAATGACCCCCATAATGTGACATGACTTTTTGGACACTACTTTCAAGAAAGAATCTGTAAGTGTACAGGTGAAGTCATGAACTACAGATAGAAACACCTCATTGCACTATATTAGTTACCACCCTAAATATCAGAGATAAAATATTCCTTTGGTTTATAAGCTTGAGAGGCAATTATTCAAATCTGAAGGTATATGTTAAAAATGAGGGAATTTAAAGTTGCAGTCTTTAGATAACGTGTGTCACCATAGTTTAATCCAGCATATATATAACAGAGTAAAGTATGAAAGGGAGAATGTATACTCCGAAAAGAGAAGAAAGAGGATGGAAGACTATTTTAGGAACAGTTTAGTCCCTACATATAAATGAGGTAGAAAGCAGGAGCAGACAAACGTAGTGAGTGGATCTACAAATGCTTTGGCTGTGACACCTGTATTATTTGCAAATTACCCATGGGAGGAGTTACAGTTGATGGCCATGGTGTTATGCATCAGATTGCTTTTATGGAAAATTGTCCTACTAAGAGAAAAGTATATCTTTTGATGTGTCATTTGCAATAAAATAGATGAAATAGATGTAAGGAAAACAAGTCACAAATAAAGGAAATGGGGTTAAAGACATTGGGGCGCATTTGTTTTGTGAACAACCATGCTGAGAGAGATGTACTATGGTTTGTTCGTGAGATGATTGATACCAACTTTGCAAGAGAAGACATCTATAAAAAATTATATGAACAGTTCTTTATGCCCACATTTTGACATGTAGATTAGGTTCCAACAACAGGGAGTACTGGGCTAAAATGTTTAGATAATGTATGAAGAGGTACTTTAGAAAAGCATTATTGAGTGGTTTGTAAATAATATAGTATGGCTGGCACTGTGGATATTTAAATATATTTATTTTAATATAGACATGAGGTACAGTAGTTTACAGTGATGACATTAAACACCAGGTATATCTGCATCACCTATTAAATGTTTCCATATATTAGCTCATTAATCTTGAATTAGAAAATTGGAAGTGAGTATATAATTTGGTTGGTGAAAATGTGTTCCTATAGGTGTACTTATTGTGAAATTCGAATTACCTAAGAAACATCTTGAATAGAAACAGGAATAAAAGATGGTCAAGAGTAGTTTTCAATGGTGATGCCTGAATTATATATGGATATTATTGTCACAATAATTACCATAGGTAGAGGGTTTAACATCAACATACTTATAGGCAAGATGATATTTGAGTGAAGTTGTTAAGTCGAGGCAAAGGTATAATGCAGTTTATGACAAAACAATATGGTTTCACATTTACAAGTGTTCCATGGATGTAGATAGAAAGAATGTTTTTGCTAGATTTAGCATGGGCATTGACATCAGGGGCTGATTTCCTGGAGGAAATATGGTGTTGTTCACTTAGAATATCACGCGAGGCAGAAGGTTTGCAATGCACTGGAAGAGGAAGTGAGAGTTTGTGATGTTTGTAATGGCTTTAGAAATCTGCCCTGGAACAGGAAGTTATTGTGGGTAATTGTGGACAAAATCTGGACTGGATTAATGGAATGTTTAATTATGTGGGAGGGGGTAAGAAAATAAGTATTAAGGCCGAAATAAGACACAGACCAGTATGGTTGATGCAGGGTATCCAGAGAAATTATGAGCTCCCATCATTGCTGTTTTGATTCAAAATGTGCACTATGGCTTTAAAAGGAGGTTACTAATTTAGAATGCATGCAATGCTATAGTATTCATAATATAAGACTACTTTTAAGTGCTAGACTTACAAAGTGAGAGTTTTGATAAAATGTTTAAGAAACTTTGGTTTTCAGCCCTGGATTGATATGAGGCATTGACAGCTCACAATTGATAAGTGGCATTAGTGTACTCTCTGAGTTCAGAGCCTGGTAAGATTTCTTTGGCACCTCGAATGTGGGAATGCCGACGAATATACAACATGGGCCCATAGTGAGGTAAGATTAGACCAATGTTGTATTTCTATATCACACAGTGAAGCAGTGCAAGTGATTTGTGTTTTTTTATATTTACTTTGTTAATGTATGTTTTGCAGGGATCCAATTTTCAAACTGAGGAGATTTTGTACAACCTGTGTTTGAAAGACTACAAGGTTTTATAATGTAGAGCGTGTACTATTCCCAATTTGTCACAATGTTTTCCATGCTTTAAAAAGTACGTTTATTATCAGCTGTTTTTAAGAACAGAGATATGGGGCCAGATGTAGCAAAGGGTTTTACCCATTCTGTATCTATGGGAAAATGTGTTTGTACATATGGCCCTTGGTGTTTTAGTCTTGAAATTAGTTAGTGTACGCTCATCTTTATGTATTTCTGGTGCATGATATTCCTTAACCTTTGATTATTTTTAAGTTAGTATCAGGATACTTTCGATAGATTAAGCCATTCAGTGATCTGTAAATACATTCTAGCAATCAAAATGGAATAAGTAATTGATATAATCCATAGTTTTGAAGTGTATTCAACGATGAATGGATGGGAAGATGTTTAGGTAGATGCAAGGTGCTTCTCTATTTTATATCCTTGCTCAGTGCAAGATGTGAGGCTTAGAATGGGAGGACTGCTATTTTTGTGAGTGTGTATCTCTAAACTCTAAATACATTAATATATTCCAACTGGATACAGCCTGTAGTAACACATTTAAAGAAAAAATAAGCATGTATTCTGGCTATAAAACATGACAAGACATCTCAATCTTGTCAGTTCATCATACACATTTATTTCCCATGAATGACAATGAAGTGTCTTAATGGAAGAGAAGAAATAATCCTCAAGTTGCCAATGTCAACAAGTCATGGGTGAATCTTACAGTAATTCTCCTTAGTATTCTTAAGGTTAGTTCAGGTGCCTCCAAGCAATTAAATCATTTAGAGAAGACATTGGCCCAACTCTCATTGTGTGGAATAGCTTCCCTCACTAAATTCAAAAGAAGAAAATACACAAATAAATGGTACTAGTGAGCAGAAGAGAGTGTGTTAGTATGAGACGATTTTGGATAATACAAGGAGTTAGATTGAGATTCTTGATGAAAGACAGGTGGATCTCCATCTTAACTTTTTTGAGGTGGTGGTTTAAATGAAGATTGAACTTTAATAAAGTAGTAGGAAAAACATGACCAAGGTGAATTAATAAAATCAAAAATATGAAAGATGAAGGGGTATAAAGTTAATAATCTACCTTTCTCTGAAATCAGGTGAGCCTCCTATTGAAATTTGGTGTTCTTTGAGGCATAAATTGAATTAAATACCGTTCTAAAAAGTATGAATAATGTAGGGTCTAGTATAGATAGCAATACAATAGTATATGATAGAAAAACATCAGTTTAAAACAGAATGTAATAATGGATAATGTAGTTATATGAATGCCATAGTTTATAATAAGGCTTTGTAGTAGGTGTGTTAGTAAATGTTATGTAATCTAATTCTGTAGTGGTCATAAGAAAATCCCTTGGAGGCCAAAGTATTATACTATACTTTCTTCAGCAGTTTGAATTCAGGCTGTCCTGAACAGCGGCTGCCGCTGCATATGTCAATGGGACAGGCGGGGGGGTGATGACATGGGACGACGAGAGAAACATGAAAAAAGAAAACACTGACCTTGCGCCACCTGTCTCCGGCTGCTGTTTTCTGCCACCTCGCTCCTCTTGTGGTGTCCCAGCATTCGCTGGGATACCAGCACTGGCTCCCCACCAATCCTGGTGCTGCTTACATGCTAAACATAGCAAGAGCCTGGGGTCTGTGCTGTTTCTCCAGCCCGGCTGTTAAACACAGCCAGCATAGAGAAACCTAAGTGTGCATGTGTGTTTGGCTGGCCTCAGATGGCTGGTCAAACACATATATGCACTTACTGCAGTCTTCTCTCCTCCCCTCCCATTTCCCTCTGTCCGTGGCCCAGCCACTCTGCATTTATTTCAGCGGGTAGAGTGTCATCTCTTGTTGGTCTCTGCAGTGCATATAAAGGGGTGAGACAATGCTAAGGTAGACATACTGAGCAGAAATGTTCCTGTTCCTGTTCTACCAGGCTTTTCCAGTGAAATTTTTCTGTCATCATACCTTTGCTTTTTATCAAGTGCCCATGATGTCGCAGAAACAGTAGTTTTTGACTCCATCAGATCTCTGCAATTTTCCTTCAAAGCTCACATTCTATCATTGTGTGTTAACTTTGTGTGAAAATGTGCAAAAGGATATTAAAAGCTCCTGAAAGAAGCAAACTGTGTGGCGAGGACATGATGGGCAAGGAGAAAGCAGAAGAAGGCTCAAGAAATGGTTCTACCTCTACTGTTCCTAAGCCATCAGTCCCTAAGGATTCCTGAAGAGGGGCACCTGGGAAAAACAAAATTCAGGAGGAAAAAGAAGTGGAGGCACTGCCATTCGCAATCATTCATGTTGATGTTGATTCAAATTACTGTCAAGGAAATTGACATCAAGCAGAGGTACTACACCATCATGTTAGTCACTTGTGAATTGAGTGTGTATTGACGTAGATGCCAAGATGTGCCGCAAGTTTGATGGCAGCTGTTTTGTGATGTTGTTTAATCGCTTCTGTGCCGGGGACGTAATGGTTACGTCCACTGTCACAGTGCTCCTGTGCCGAGGACTTAACCGTTACATCCTCGCACATGAGCTCAGAAAGAGCGCTAGCGCTCCCTCCGTGGGCTTAAAAGGCAGGGATGGAAGGTGAAGCCCTTACCTTTCCACCCCGATCCCCCCAGTGATGTCTGATGACCTCGACCTCATCAGAGGCCACCTCCCTGAGCTTCCAGCGTGATCGGAAGAGAAATGCAAAGCATTTCTCTTCCGATCATGTGATGGGGGCCTGAGAGGCTTCAAAGGGAAGGAAAGAAATGTCCTTGTCTTTGAAGTTTCTTAGAGCATTTTAGCAGCCAGTTCCTGAAGCGATCTGGCTGCTAAAATGACCAATAGACACCAGGGACTTATTCAAATGAGGAAATTGGCATAAGGGGAGCAACCCCTTGGGTAAGTGTCGCTCCCCAGGGGGGCAATTTTTTTCAAGGTGTTTTCTGCCCCCGGAGGTGGGGGGCACAAACCTCTAGGCACCCAGGATCTTTTTTCTTTAGTTTTTTTGGGGGGTTTTTGTTTCTTAGAAGTGGGGAGCGACCCCTTAGGCAAGGGTCGCTCCCCTAGGGGGCAAATTATATTTAGGCCATTTCTGCCCCCTTTGGGGGCAGACCAGCCTATTTTTATGAGGCCAATCTGCCCCCAAGTGGGACAGAAACCACTAGACACCAGGGAGTTTTTTATTTAAGCGAATTCACGCAAGGGGAGCGACCCCTTAGGCAAGGGTCACTCCCGGGGGGAGGTCAAATTTATTTTAGGCCATTTCTGACCCCCCGGGGGAAGATCGGCCTAATGTTATTAGGCCGATCTGCCCCCAGGGGGGCACAAACCTCTAGGCGCCTGGGATCATTTTTTTGTTTTGTTTTGGGTTTTTTTCTTCGTTTGTTAGAGGTGGGGAGTGACCCCTTACGCAAGGGTCGCTCCCCTGGGGAGCAAATTGTATTTAGGCCATTTCTGCCCCCTCGGAGGCAAATCAGCCTATTTTTATCAGGGCAATCTGCCCCCAAGGGGGGCAGAAACCACTAGACACCAGGGATTTTTTTTAATATATACTTGCGCATAAGGGGAGCGGCCCCTTGGGCAAGGGCCGCTCACCAAGAGGGCAAAATATTTTTAGGCCTTTTCTGCCCCCCGGGGGCAGATCAGCCTATTATAATTAGGCCGATCTGCCCCCGGGGGGCAGAAACCACTAGACACCAGGGATCTTAATTTTTGTGGCAATTTCAAGCAAAGAGGAGCGACCCCTTAGGCAAGGATTGTTCCCCGGGGGGGGGCATTAATTTTAGGCCATTTCTGCCCCCCTTGGAGGATATGGGCCTATTTTTATTAGCCCGATGAGCCCTCCCTGGGGGGCAGAAACCACTAGGCACCGGGAATTTTAGTTTTGCACCAATTTCACGCAAGGGGAGCAACCCCTTAGGCAAGAGTCGCTCCCGTGGGGGGGGAATTTATTTTAGGCCATTTCTGCTTCCCTTGGGGGCAGAGCAGCCTATTTCTATTAGGCTGAAACCACTTAGGCACCAGGGATTGGTGTGTGTGTATGTGTGTGTTTTCTTTGGGTGGCAGCCCCTTGGGTAGATTGGCAGATTGGCCTATTTTTGGAAGGCCCATGGGGGGGGCAGAAAGCCCACCAGAGACCAGGGATTTTTTTTTTCTCCAAAATAAGAGGGTAGGGGTAAGGCTATACCCCCACCCCAAATAAATGGGGCCAAAGTTGTTCTGCCCACCAACGGACAGGTGGGGCAGTTACCCCCGATCCACACCCCAGGGGGCAGAAAATTTACTAGATGCCAGGGAATTAAAAGAAAAATAGTGGGGTGGTGGCTACCAACTAGTATGGGCCTGGTTATACCCCCACCCCAATTGAAGGGGGTAACAGTCTTTCAGCTCTCCCCTGCACACTAAAACATCTTATCACACGGCAAGCGATAGGACATTTGATTATTTTGGGTTTTAGTTTTACATTTGGGCCATGAGAGCTTGGCTAACTCTCAAAATCGTCCTACTTGGAATGGTGAGGGCTGCACTTTATGGACTTTGGGATGCTGCCATGTACAAAAATCCACAAGACCTAAACATATCTGAAAATTAAACATCTAGGTGATTCCAGGGTGGTGTGTTTCACATGCACCCGCACCATTTTGTTTAACCACAATGCCCTGTAAACCTTCAACTTTGCTTTAAATCACACATTTGTCCCACATTTTTCTGATGGAACCTTCCGGAATATGCAGGAATCCACAAAATTCCTGCCACCCAGCATTGTCTCATCTATACCGATAACAATTCTGCTGCACTTGTCAGCCCAACATTTATTTTTTTTCAAACTGCCCTTTTGGACCCGCTTTGGTTCCCCCTCAATTTTGACATGTTTTTGGCTCTTCCCTGTCACAAGCATCTGGCTCACCTACACAAGTGAGGTATCATTTTTACTGGGAGGCTGAGGGGAACGTTGGGTGGTATGAAATTGGTTCAGGTGTGGTGATCCTACACAGAAATGTGGGAACAATTTGATTTTTCTAGCTAAATTTGAGGTTTGCTGAGGATTCTGGGTAAGAAAACATTGGGGGATCCATGCAAGTCACACCTCCCTGGACTCCCTTGGGTGTTTAGTTTTCAGAAATGTCTGGGTTTGGCAGGTTTCCCTAGATGGCTGCTGAGTCCAGGACCAAAAACGCAGGTGCCCCCCCTTGCAAAAACAAGTAGTTTTGAATTTGATAATTTTGATGTGTCCAGATAGTGTTTTGGGGCATTTCCTTTCGCGGGCAATAGGCCTACCCACAAAAGTGAGGTACCATTTTTATCCAGAGACTTGGGGGAAAGCTGAGTGGGAGGAAATGTGTGGTTCCTCTCAGATTCCAGAACTTTATGTCACCAAAATGTGAGGAAAAAGTGTTTTGTAGCCAAATTTTGAGGTTTGCACAGGATTCTGGGTAACAGAACCTGGTGAGTGTCCCACAAGTCACCCCATCTTGGATTCCCCTAGGTGTCTAATTTTTAAAAATTTGCAGGTTTGCTAGGTTTCCCTAGGTGCCGGCTGAGCTAGAGGCCAAAATCCACAGATAGGCACTGTTTTCTTTGAGAAAATGTGGTGTCCACGTTGTGTTTTGGGGCATTTCCTGTCCCGGGCGCTAGGCCTACCCACACAAGTGAGGTACCATCGGGAGACTTGGAGAAACGCTGGGTGTCACCCCATCTTGAATTCCCCTAGGTGTCTTGTTTTTGAAAATGCACAGGTTTGGTAGGTTTACTCAGGCGCCAGCTGAGCTAGAGGCCAAAATCTACAGCTAGGCACTTTGCAAAAAACATGTCAGATTTAAATGTCAAAATGTGATGTGTCCATGTTGTGTTTCCTGTCGCGAGCATTATGCCTACCCACGCAAGTGAGATACCATTTATATCGGGACACTTAGGGAAACACAGAATAGCAAAACAAGTGTTATTGCCTCTTGTCTTTCTCTACATTTTTCCTTCCAAATGTAAGACAGTGTGAAAAAAAGACGTCTATTCGAGAAATGCCCTGTAATTCACATGCTAGTATGGACACCCCGGAATTCAGAGATGTGCGAAAAACCACTGCTTCTCACAACCTTATCTTGTGCCTATTTTGGAAATACAAAGGTTTCTTGATGCCTATTTCTCACTTTTTATATTTCACCAAATTAATTGCTGAATGCCCAGTATACAAAGACAACCCATTGCAAGGTGCATCTCCTTTATTGGATCTGGGTACCTAGAGTTCTTGATGAACCTACAAGCCCTCTACATCCCCGCAACCAGAAGAGTATAGCAGATGTAACGGTATATTGCTTTTGAAAGATATGACATCGCAGAAAAAAGTTATAGAGTAAAACGTGGAGAAAAATTGCTGTTTTTTTACCTCAAATTCAATATTTTTTTATTTCAGCTGTTATTTTCTGTAGGAAACACTTGTACGATCTACACAAATTACCCCATGCTGAATTCAGAATTTTGACTTCTTTTCAGAAATGTTTAGCTTTCTGGGATCCAGCATTGGTTTCATACCCATTTCTGTCACTAACAGGAAGGAGAATGAAAGCAGAAAAAAATAGTAAAAATGGGGTATGTCCCAGTAAAATGCCAAAATTGTGTTGAAAAATGTGGTTTTCTGATTCAGGTCTGCCTGTTCCTGAAAGCTGGGAAGATGGTGATTTTAGCACCGCAAAGCCTTTGTTGATTCAATTTTCAGGGGAAAAAAAAACACAAGCCTTCGTCTACAGCCCTTTTTTCCCACTTAAAAAAAATAATAATCAATTTGCTGTATTTTGGCTAATTTCTTGGTCTCCTCCAGGGGAACCCACAAACTCTGGGTACCTCTAGAATAACTAGGATGCTGGAAAAAAAGGATGCAAATTTGGAGTGGATAGCTTATGAGGGCCTAAGCGCGAGCTGCCCCAAATAGCCAAAAAAAGGCTCTGCACAGGAGGGGAAAAGGCCTGGCAGTGAAGGAGATAAACCAGGGATGCATTTCAGCTTTCTATTGCATCACTCTGCTGACGTCAGATGCTCCCACAGCCAGGGCATCTGTTTTACCAACAGTGGCCGCCTTGAGCAAAGTGTAGTGAGCATTCGCACACGCCAATTTGCAGATCGCGGATGCGAACCAAACCAGCTATTTGAGAGACTGTTCTGCAACTCTGCCATGCTACAGCAAGTAAGTCTTTGTTCAAGCGTGGTGTTTGATACGTCTGTGAGCATCTTTGACCCTTGCCCAGCCTGAACAGTGAGTATTTCCTTTTCTCAGGCATCATACTTTTATTATGTTACCAGCTGTACAACGTTTGAAGATTTCCGTTTTCCCATGCTGAGTCAGGGCATGGTTCACTCCAGGCTAGCCTGTTCGCAGACAGCCCCTTTCGTCGAGCATAAGACATCCAAGAGCATTTTCTTTAGGAAGCCTCCTTGAAAGTTTGACTCGGTCCAATTGAGTGTGTTTTTGGGCTTTTCTATATCTACTAGCCACTGAAGTGTTGCTTTTTAGTATTTATTTATATTGCTGCCCAACCCAGCTATAGATAATCACAGTTGTTTTTATATGTAGGAGACACTTAGGGGGTCATTCTGACCCTGGCGGTAAATACCGCCAGGGCGGTGGTTGGCGGTAGCACCGCCAACAGGCTGGCGGTGCTCCGCCGGGCATTCTGACCGCGGCGGTGCAGCCGCGGCCAGAAGCGGAAAGCCGGCGGTGTACCGCCGACTTTCCGCTGCCCATGGGAATCCGCCATGGCGGCGCAGCTTGCTGCGCCGCCATGGGGATTCTGACACCCCATACCGCCATCCTGTTCCTGGTGGGTCGCCAGCCAGGAACAGGATGGCGGTATGGGGTGTCGTGGGGCCCCTGGGGGCCCCTGCAGTGCCCATGCCAATGGCATGGGCACTGCAGGGGCCCCCGTAAGAGGGCCCCACAAAGAATTTCAGTGTCTGCTTTGCAGACACTGAAATTCGCGACGGGTGCAACTGCACCCGTCGCACCTTCCCACTCCGCCAGCTCCTTTCGGAGCCGGCTTCCTTGTGGGAAGGGTGTTTCCCACTGGGCTGGCGGGCGGACTTTTGGCGGTCGCCCGCCAGCCCAGTGGGAAACCCAGAATGACCGCCGCGGTCTTTTGACCGCGGAACGGTCTTCTGGCGGTTCCCGCTTGGCGGGCGGCGATTCTTTGGTCACAAATCTTTTGTACGTGGCGACTTACGCTCCGCTTTTTAAATTTTTTTTATACTAGACAACAGCTAACGCCTATAGTGGCTCTTTGAGTATGTGGATATGATTTATCATCTTTGCACGGGGCGACTCTTTCTTTGTCATGTCGGGTTCTATAATTCATCACTCTCTTCACCAGTCCCTAAAGTGATAGGAATATCATCACCTTTGCATGAGGTTTCTTATTCTCTGGTATATCCTCCACTAGAATTCACCTCTTTTTGCCATGATTTATGTAAGGGTCACTGTCTCTAACAGCATGCAGCACATATTTCAGGGTACTATATCTAAGATGAACACGCCAGTCCTTCTTGCAATAACATTTGATTGTGCTTTCGATTAAACCGATTGACTTTTTTTTTTCAAAAGCTTGAATGACTCTGGTCCTCCATTGTCCTGAGGAGGCCACAAAATAGAAGGCTGAAACACGTTGATCCTTACCATCCAGGACCAACATCATTCAAAGAAGAAAAATATGCATAATACCGACAGGATTATAGACCAATAAAAAAGTATTGTTAGATGCAACTAATTTGAGGTATGTATAAATTGGGCTATTATAAATAGACGTTGTTACCTGGAAATGATTTCTTCTTCTTGTGGCACATTATCCATAGTTGCGGTTACATTATTCACCTACATTTAAAGCATTCATTTGTGTATTTGTTGCATTTTCTAACATTGTCAGAAACTTCTAAGACCAGCTGATAATTGTTATCAATTGTTGTCTTTCAATTGGTGTCACTCTGTACTTGTTTTGTAATGCAGACGATCTTGAAATAAGTAAATATTTGTGTGAGAAATGACTTTTGTAGACAGTGCCTTTTTTGACTGTGGTGCAACAATACCTCTATAATTTAAGGCTTATTATTTGAATAAGAATGATTTAATTGTATAGGGTGAGTTAATCCGGCAGAGGCGACAAATAATAAGTCAACCTCCGATTCAAACTCTCTACATATCTATCCTGATAGAGCTCCCCTTATTGTTACCATGTAAGATACCACTTTTTAGCATCAGAAAGATCTATGGCATTGAAATGCTCCTTCCACTCAACCTCCTAGATCTTTGCTGCAGAGGAGACCATTTACATCAAATCAGCCTTCACCACAACAACTGTCTTTACTGAGACACTTGACATCAGAGCTTTTAACTGAAACTCACAGATTGATGTCACAAGTGTGTTTGTTTACAGCCTCCATAGTAGAAGATGCTTCATGAAGGAAAATACTCAGAGTCTCTCTGGACATGTCTCCAGCCCCTCTTGAACCCTTGTCTTTCAGGATTACAAGCAGCAGTCCAGTAAAGACTGCTATGATATAATAATTAGGCATGCTGGGAGCCCTTACATGCCTTTGCAGAAGACCTGCCGAGAGAGAGAGAGAGAGAGATAGAGAGAGAGAGAGAGAGAGAGAGAGAGAGAGAGAGAGAGAGAGAGAGAGAGAGAGAGAGAGAGAGAAGAAAATATTTCGACAATATCATTTAGCGGGGTCTCCTGCTTTCATATCAGACCATCAGTGCCTCCGTATATCCAGCCGTCTTGGCAGTATCAGAGTACTGTCATAGAATCACTGCAAGGAGGTTGTCTTGGTTGGTTCTCACATCACTTAACCCAGATAATCAGTGGAAAATACTTAATCCTTCTTTCTCTAGGTAGTTCTTATTTGACCAACATACAGTAGAAATGTTACACATGAAAAATGAGATGGAGACTTTAAAAGCAATTGGGCTGGAGGAGAAGAAATGTCTCAATAACGAACACTATCTCCACAAAGACCACAACTATTATCAGAAATAGAGGGTTCAATCCCCTCGTTGGCCTACCAGCCTCCTCAACAGCATCTCCAAACATTACAATGGACTCTTACCATCAGGGTTAAGGAGCAAAGTTAAAGCCTTCTAACCAGCAGCCTCCAAGGCCTCTGAAAGGCCATTTTATAATTTCCAGCAATGGCTCATCCATCTTCCTCTTCTGCACTGTGTTTTAGTGGAAGTATGTATTTCACAACACTTAAAAGAATGTCAAAGCATAACAAACAAAAAGTGGATCATAACAATTGTGGCTCTACTCTGCACTGTAAGAGAAGAAAGCAATAGAGTCAGTCCTTTATTCGCAAAGGGGGAAGGCATCTGTTCAAGATTCTTCCTTATCAAAACACCCATTCTAGACCTGTTTCTAGACAACAAACACATCAGCTGGAAGAAAATATGAACACTAGCAGTACAGTAAGTCTACCCATATCTGAGAACAGAGGACTGGATGTGCGCAGTTGAACTTCAGGGTGTGCATTTCCACAGTTCAATTGCAAATAATCTCAGAAAGTTCTTTGATTTCCAGTGGGAAAGACACTCTTACAATATGCTGTTCTCCTATTTAGTCTAAAGTCTGCTCCTTGGATTTTCTTCAAATACATGTCAATGATAAACGTGACTCTACATCACCGTTTGTGCAGCTGCATCACCTAAAAATCTATGTCTAAACATATTTGAACGATTGGCTTCTAAAAATCAGCAACATTTCCAAGAGATGACTTACATTCTGCAACCTCCCTGTTTCATCTCCTAAGCCTCTATACTTACTACCAAAAGTCAACCTTATTCACACTTCCAAACCTGAACTACTTGCAGGTGACCTTGGACACAAGAAAAGGAAAAGTGTACCCTCTTTCAGGCAGAGGGATAGATTTACTAAACTTTACTGCTGGTGCTCGGGTGTAGCAATCCAACTCAAACCTGGGCACATATTTAATTTTGGGCACAAATCAATACTTGTGTTGAATTTCAATGATTGTCTGGCGCTAAAAAAATCTATACAATTTGGGCATGATAGATCATTACCCATGTGTTAGACTTTTCATCCTTGGCGTGGTCTCCCTTAACATTTTGCCTCTGTTCCCCAGGTTGTAGATGTGTGCTGGACTCTGATTTTACTGTTTTTGTCACTCTGGGCAGTTTACCACTGCTAACAAGTGCTAAAGTGCAAGTGCTCCTTTACAAAATGTGTATGTACTTGGTTTATCCATGATTGGCATATTGGGTTTACTAGTAAGTCCCTAGTAAAGTGCACTGGAGGTGCCAGGGCCTGTAAATCAAAAGCTAATAGTGGGCCTGCAGCACTGGTTGTGCCACCCATATAAGTGGGTCTGTAATCATGTGTCAGAACTGCCACTGCAGTGTCTGTGTGTGCAGTTTGAACTGTAAAATCGACTTGGCAAGTGTACCCACTTGCCAGGCCTAAACATTCCCTTTTCCTACATGTCAGACACCCCTATGGTAGCCCCAAGGGTGGGGTGCAGTGTATGGTTAAGGTAGGACATATAGTAATGTGTTTTACATGTCCTGACAGTGAAATATTGCTAAATTCGCATTTACACTGTTGCAAGGCCTGTCCCTCTCATAGGTTAACATGGGGGCTACCTTTAAATCTGATTAAAGTGTAGATTCCCTTTGTGAGTGGATGGACATGTGGAGTTTGGGGTCACTGAGCTCACAATTAAAAAGTACATATTTTAGTAAAGTTGATTTTAAGATTGTGTGTTTGAAGATGCCACTTTTAGAAAGTGAGCATTTTCTTGCTTATACCATTTCTGTGACTCTGCCTGTTTGTGGATTCCCTGTCTGGGTCAGTTTGACAGTTGGGCTGGTTGCACCTCACACTAGACAGTGACACAAAGGGAGCTGGGGTGTAGCCTGCATATCCTGATGAGCCCTCTGTGCTAGGAGGGAGGGAAGGAGTGGTCATTCACACCTGAAAGGACTGTGCCTGCCCTCACACAATGTAGTCTCCAACTCCCTGGTGAGTGTCTGGGGCCTGGCCTGGGCAAGGCAGGATTTCACATTCAAAAGAGACTTTACATTGAAGTAGGCCTACTTCAAAGGAGAAATTGGGTATAAGTAGGGCACCCAAAACCACAGACTTTTGAAACCCTTCTGGAAACAAGAGGAACCTCTGCCTGGAGAAGAGTTGAAGAGCTGAGGAAGAAGAGCTGCCCTGCCTGTGACTGTGCTTTGTGGAGCTATCCTGCAGCTGCTCCTTCTGCCAGAGTAAGAGGGCAAAACTGGACCTTGTGTGCCTTCCATCTTGAGAAGAAATCTCCAAGGGCTTGATTTAGAGCTTGCCTCCTGTTGTTTGAAGTCTCAGGGACAGCAAAGACTTCTCTCTGCTAGCACCTGGAGTCTCTGGAGAGACTCCTACTCTGCCCTGTGGTGCCCATCCAGTTCCTGGGACCCTGAAAAGATAAGCTGGCAGCCTAAAGACAAGGAAATCCACGCACAGAGCGCCATGCGGGGAAAAGATCGACGCGACTCCGATCTGCGGCTGAAGAAACGATGCACCGCCGGCTCTGCAGCTGAGAAACGATGCTCGCAGGACACGCAACCGGAGAATCGACTCATGGAGCAGGAGAAAAGACGCGCAGCATTGCTGACGGAGGCTGGAGATCACAACCCGTGCTGTGGGGTTTTCAGATTATCATGCGGCTGGATTTCTGACTCAAGTACCGCTTTGCGTGGAAAAACAATGCAAGGCCTGCCCAGACCCAAGAGTGCTGAACGGATTGACGCATCGCTCTACTGCAGAGAGAAGAAACAACGCG
Organism: Pleurodeles waltl; assembly: GCF_031143425.1. Classification (NCBI taxonomy): domain Eukaryota; kingdom Metazoa; phylum Chordata; class Amphibia; order Caudata; family Salamandridae; genus Pleurodeles; species Pleurodeles waltl. The sequence goes on from NC_090445.1 coordinate 552,201,174, forward strand.
CCCCAACCCGGCGAAAGGTGAAACGAAGCATGGTCACACTCGTGAGTGGAATCAATGCATCGCAAGCCCTTTTTGATGTGCACTCACCCGTGCAGGGTTATTTTTGACGCCCCCAAGGTACTTTTTCACGCTGACAGTGTTAGTGGGTGTTTAAAACTACTTAAAGACTCTTTTTGATTTTTAATTGCTAACTTGACTTGAGTATTGTGGATTTTTGTTGTTTTGGTCTTCTTTTGTTTAGATAAATATTTCCTATTTTTCTAAACTGATGCTGTGTCATTTTGTGGTGTTTTCATTAAGTTACTGTGCGTGTTGGTACAAATACTTTACACCTAGCACTCTGAAGTTAAGCCTACTGCTCTGCCAAGCTACAAAGGGGTTAAGCCGGGTTTAGCGGAGGGTGTTCTCTTTTACCCTGACTAGAGTGAGGGTCTTTGCTTGAACAGGGGGTAACCTGACTGTCAACCAAATACCCCATTTCTAACACCATGCAAAAAGGCCTCCAAAATGGTCCTACTTGTGTCTACAAAAGTCATTCAGAGTGACGTTAAACTGCCAGAAAGTAAAGTGTGTGAACAAAATAGTGCATTTGCAAAGCAGTAGTAAAAAGTAGAGCTAGTCACTGAAATATACAGTAGCACCCAAGAGCACTTCATTGGTGGCATACAACCATGAAGATTGTCATAGCAAGATACCATTAATGTCTTCTTGAACTGTCAAAAAGACGCCAAAGGAAAGAAAAAATCTGCAGGCAGAGAATAACTTTGTTTGACTTGGGTAAAGAAGAAGTTGTAAAGAAATTCAGGCTCAGTAGGGAAATTATCATCTCCCTGTCACACCAAATTGGATCATCCCTGAAGCCCAAAACTCGGAAATCACATGCCATACCAGCTCATGTGGAGGTAGTGGCAGTACTACACCTGCTTACCTCTGGTACTTTCCTTTGTGCTACAGTGGCTGGTGTGTCTCAGAGTGCACTGTTTTCATTTCTGCCACAAGTCCTGTAAACTATAAATGAAATAATGCCACAATACCAGTGATTCACAAATTCAGCAAAGGATCCTGGACAAGTGAACAAGGATTTAATCAAATTACACAATTCCTTCATGTCTTTGGTGCAATAGATTGTACGCATGTGAACTGGCTACCACCTGCTCATCTACATAAGGAATAGAAAGTATACCTACTCCATAAATGTACAAGCCATCTGTGATGACAAGTACTGCTTCACAAATGTTGTAGGAAAATATCCGGGTAGGGCACATGATTCTTACATCTTTTGGCATTGCACCATCAATCAATGTTTTGAAAGTGGAATGTATGGAGAGGGACTATTGGTTGGTAACAACAACTTTTAAAAAGTCCTGACAAACATAGAAATTGAGGGTCAGATGTACAACGCGTATCACCTGTGGCAAATGGCCCATTGGGCCATTTGAGACCAGTAAAATGCATTTTGGCATGTAGCAAAGGCAAAATGGGAGTTGATGACTTGTTCCCAACTCGCATTTTGCATTTGCAATTCAGTATTAGGAAGGGACGAGTTTAGAACGTCCCGTCCTAATATCGAATTGCACTGGCATTTATGAATGTTTTGTGACTGGGAATGCGGTCACTAAACATTCATAGTTTACTGACTCCTTGAAGGAGGCAGTAACCCTTTTGCAAACAGGAAGAGGTCCCTGAGGGACCCCTTCCCCTTTGTGAATGGGGGTAACATTTTTTCAGAGCAGGCAGTGGGCCCACGGACCTCTGCCAGCTCTAAAAAAAATTCAATTTCATTTTCATATTTGAAATGCATTCAGTTTTCTTTTAAGGAAAATGGGCTGCACTTAAAAAAAACTGCTTAATTTTAAAAAGCCTTCACAGACATGGTGGTCTGCTGACCTCAGTAGGCCACTATTCCTGTGAGTGCCGTTCATTCCCAATGGGTTGCAAATTTCAACCTGCCTCATGAATATTAATAAGTCAGGTCCCTTGTGACCCATTTGGAAATTGCAGTGTCTGAGACACTGTTGTACATCATTGTTTGCAAATCACAATTTGTGAGTCACAAAAAAATGCAAATTGTGAATCACAACCAATGAGAGGCGTGTATTTGGCCCTTTATTCTGTGAAAAGTATAGCAGTTGTTGCTTTGGAATTCCAAACAACTTATGGTTGTTTAAGTTTACGAAAATGAAGGTATGCTGGGCCTACAAACACATATCTAAAATGTATATACTCCACTGAACGTTTTTAGTATTCTCAAAAGTCCCTCTAACACATGCAAAGCAGTCCATAGTAGAACTTAGTGTAACTATTTATCAAGACATCATTCCATGGGTGCAACATGGGCGTTTGCATCACAACCTCATATTGTAACTTGTTTCAAAATTAAACACTTGCAAATATTAATAGTACACATGGGCTCTGGATTACAAAACTCTCACATACCACAGCACACCAAGCACAATTTATGCACTGTTGCATTATAGGGAGTATGCAGGAAAGAGCCATATGTACAGATAACTAGCACTCTCATCATATCTTCCTAGCACAGATGCACAGTCAGGCTGCATAATGTCACACACACCATAGCATCTTGGTATAATTGTGTTTACATGATTCTAGTATAGTTTTTGTAATGGAAGGGTACCCTTCCAGAACAAAATACAATGCCTAGGCAAGTGTAACAGTTTACATGCTTTGTCTGTGTTCTACATTGTACAGCACACATGCATTGTAAAACAAATGTGGAATTTAGTCTAAGCATTGCATTTAATGATAAAAGTACACAGTTCCTGTATGACATGATGCCAATATATCACAAAGAGCCTTGCATAATGGTGCAAAGTTGTGTGTGTCTCACTCGGATTGGTGAATGTGTGCAACAGCAGAGGTTAGGGTGTCATTGTGTGATAAAACTGTCAGTACAATGCTTTACTGCTTGCTCCTTGTCAACCAACACAGCACAGCAGCTCAGAATGAACAGGCAGAGTTCTGTGACCCACTGATAATATGGGCTGTAGTAACAGACAATTATGTAAAATAGGCCAATTTCACACTACATCTATGTTTACATTTTAGGTGACATGGGACATGCTCTTAGACCCTGGTTGTTAACACCCTTCACCAAACCAAAAACACCATTGGAAGAAGCATATACTGCCACACATAGAAATCATGCCATAATTGAGCAAATATTTGGCATTCTCAAATCAAGGTTTTGATATCTTGATTTATCTAGTGGTAGACTTTTGTACATGCCACACATTGTATGTAAGATAACATTACGGTAAAAGCAAACATTGATATTGAAGAAGTTCTTGATAATAACTATGCATCTGAATATGCAATAAATACACATGAAAATAGAGAATTTGAATTACAAGGATGTGTTAGGCGTAGGCAGGATGCAAAGAATAATTACTTTACAACCCAACCATATTATTATATTAACTGCTTCCTCAGAGAGTGATGCGATGGACTAAATGTACAAGATGGAATGTATAGTAAATAATGTTCCAGTCAAAATCATTCTCATTATTCAGCTAGGAACATGAGTTGTATTAGGCCTATTTGACACTGACAAAAAGCTGTCCACGTGGATAAATGTAGATGTAAATGTTACATACATCACATAAAAACTAAAAACTAAAAGAAATACTCCACTTCCAATTGCTTTATATTCTTTAATGTAAGATACATGATAAAAACAATATCCCACATCAAAAATAACTATGTGTATAACAAGGATCCATTAGCCACAAATTTGACACAACATAATTAGATCCCTTCAACAGAAGCCTGTTAACTTCAGCACCATACAACAACTATGCCAAACATACAGTCTGTATAACAGAAAACCAACATCTATGCGATTTCCCTACAATTATCTAAAAGGTAGCTGTTGTTCATCTGTTCATAGTAGTCTAATTTCCTTAATATTGTTTTAAATGTTTTGTCAGTTTGTTGATTGAAGATAGCATTTCTGCACCTGATGTTGCTGGTATATCACTTGTAGTGTCTTACATTTTGGCCACTTGATCCAATGTCTAGCTATACCAAAAAATCTCATTTTCTCAACTTTTCCCTCATGCTCGAGATTACAGTGTCGCGCTACTGGATACGTATCATCCTTATTCGATATTGCTCTCCAGTGCTCAAGAATACGTTTTTTCAGAGGAAAGATTGTGCTGCCGACATATTGTAATCCACATGGGCACTCTATTACATAAACAGCAAAATCTGAATTGCAATTGATATACTTTTTAATATTCACTCGACTGCCCGTGGGTAACTCATATTAAGCAACACTTCATCTCGAGCATGAGGGAAAAGTTGAGAAAATTAGATTTTTTGGTATAGATAGGGTCCTTGCCACTCCGAGAGGAGGGGACAGAGAAAAACAACTAAGGAGATTGGAGTCTGAATACATCATTCAGTTAAACAGTCGTTATCCCTGGGGACTGAACAAGGATGATGAACTTTTTGTACATATTGGTTAAGATGAAGATACCAGGGCAGGGTCTGACCATATCAGTTTAGGTTATCCATTATTTTTTGTTGAGAGGCTTATTGAAACATTAATTTGATGATTTATTGTGTTATGAACAGTGGCTCACCCAATTAGCGGAATTATTTTTGATGACACTTGTTATTGAAAATGGGAAGAATAGATAAACCGGACTTTTAAAAAGAAAATGTAAAAGAATAAATTTCTATGTATATATATATAGACGCAAATATAAAAAAAAAAAAAATAAGGGAATGTTTATCTTCTATGTCTATGGATGAGGGTATATATAGATAGCAAATGGGCGGGGCCATATTCCTTTTGTTAGAAATGTATTGCAAGAAGGGCCAAGGAAGAAGACCGTGAAGGTTGAAACGCATTTGCCCTATGTTTCTGCTTTATGGATTTTTGGAATAAATGAAGGCCATTATATTTTTGTAAGGAGTGCCAGATTTGATTTATATATATAATGTTTTTGGAATGGATATATATATATATATATATATATATAGCTGGCACACTGAGGTTCATATGTGTTTGCATATAGGGGCAGTCATGCACCTATCACACACAAACCTAGAACACATAAAAATAAATCACATTGGGGAAATTAGCTCCAACAATACAATTAATCTGCAGACATAAACAAATCTACGTCATATGCCACCAGATCTCCATGAACTCACAAACAATACATACAGATCCCCAGCCAATTGCAGATTGTGTCTTCTGTTCTTCGTCAATCAGTTGTAATTTCAAATATGTCCTGATGTTTCTGCTAAATAATTAGGTTACTTAAAATGAAAAATTAAGGACCAATATATTTTATTTAACTTCAGGGGTATATGTTTGGTTTAGGGGAGGTGTGGTTTGCATGTACAGGTCTGGTATGCATGTACAGTGTGAGTATTCACACAAGTAATGTACCAAGGGTACTTTCATTTGTTTGGTGTGATAGGACCCTGTATCCTTGGATGTAACAGGTCTCACTAATTTTTCATATTGCTGAAAGGACTACCATTTTGCTGGACAGCTGCTCAGAAGGCTTGCTGGACTGCTGTGGTGGCCTGCTGCCCTTTTGCCTGGATGAGAAAGACTCAACCTGCATCTGCTGACCCCAGACGCTAGAGTGACTCCAAGCTGTAGATGGCTGGCCTCTGTGTCTGAAGCCCCAGGAACACAACAGGCTTACAAAAACCATTCACCTGCACATTGAATCTGTGAGTCTACCATGCAAAGTGTTATCCTCCCAGTCCTGGACCCTTGTAAGTGTCCTTGAAGTGCTCTGCCAGCCTATGTGGATCCAGCCGCACCTTCATTACCCCTGTGGAACGCACCCTCAGCCCAGATCCATGCAAAGCTCTGCTAGCCAGAATTAAAGATATGTGGCTCTGTGGGTCTATCAGGGTTCCTATAGCCGGCCCATACTCCAGTGCTGTCAGCGTGAACTTCTGACCTGGTCCTGGTCCTGCACAGCCAGCTATCCACAGTTTGTCCTTTGTGCCTTTTTGGAACAATTTTCACCCCATTTTTTAGAAATTGCATATCTATGGTTCTACTGATTGGTTTTATGTGGTTTTGGTTTTGTGGATATATTAAAGTCAGTTAAATGTTCTACCTTTGTGTGAGAACCTTTTGGTGTGGTGTGTTCATTTTAATACTATTTGAAGAGTAGCACACATCCTGTACAGATTGCATTTAAGAGAAGGCTGGCTGCTCTGTGCCAAGCTACCAGAGGGTTGAGCACAGGACCGTGTTGAGTTGTCTTGTGGATCACCCTGAAAAGGATTGTGGTTGCAGCTTCACCAGGGCCCACAATCCATACTTTACCACCCATGGAAAGATCCAAAGACACATAGGGCTGAATTAATGAAAAGTGGCACCGCATCCAATGCAGCGCCACTTTTCTTGCACCCCTGTAACGCCACCATGTGTGCGCTGTATTTATAATATGGTGCACCATGGTGGTATTAGGAACAATAATGTCAACATCTTGGATTCTATTGTGGCGCTTTTCTCCGGTAGCGTCAAAAATATTGACTGTAGTGGAGCAAAGTGCAAGGAGGCCCATTGATTACAAGCATTAAAAATGATGTAAAAATGGCACAATGAAATCTTGTAGATTTCAGTGTGCCATTTTTTGCGGGCCTCCGTGCGTGGAACACCCCTTTTGCATATATTAAGCATGGTGCATACATAATGTGGTGCAAAGAATTGCAAAGTGATGCAATGCATACATTGCAGAACTTTGTAGATATGATGTGGCCATTTTGCAAGCCTAACAACACATTACGGTAAAAAAAATGACACTAATGTGGCACTAGGCCTTCTTAAATGTGGGCCAGAGTAACTGAGGCTGCCTGTTCTTGGGCCCTGCCCCACCAAATGCTTACATTTACATGCACAGCACCTGGATACTTTCATGGGTGACAAGCAGGGCAATGCTTATACTACATCACAATTACATAAAACTGGGCTTTGCCCAGCTTGGTGTCACTCTGAGACATCTTTCCTGGTCAGAACTTGCATTGGGCTGTGAAGTACCTGTACAACCATTTTAGTAAAGGGTGTCTGACAAATGTTACATTACAATTGTTAGCATGAGGCTCATACACAAAGTATGAATTGTTGAATACTTATTCTAATGATATAGTGATACTTACTTTGTTTGCTAAATTTTATTGCACACCTAAAGCCTGTGTGTATTGCACAAGTAATTAAAAAACAAAGAGTTGCAGAGACAAGACTGCTTGGTGTTCAAACATGTATGTTAACTATCACACCTTATCATCTCATCACAAATGATCATTGATGAAAATATTAGGCATACTAATGATGCACACATATGAACATAAACTTACCATCATCCACATATGGTGTTCCTATCTGTGATTGTCCTCAAGCTCCTGTAGTTGTGTAGGTGGAAAGGGAGTGGCATGCACATCCTTGGACATGGGTTGCGAGATGACAACATATATTTGCATCATTTTGTGTGTCTTTTCACCCATTTTGCATCAGTTTGCGAGACATTTGTTGCACTCAAGCACTGAACTATCATCAATATAAAGCAGTGGAGAGGCTTAATATGGCTACTGGAAAGTATGTCTGCCAAGCCAATTACAGAAATGTCGTTTAGGTTGATGTCTGTATGGATTACTACGTTTGTCTCTAAGATCCATTTGTTTCTTTCAGTCCATACGTTACATGCCTAAGATAGCATGAGGAAATATGACTATCACAAATGCATGCAATTTATATATCTTCAAAAGGCGCTGCACCCAAAAATGCAGCACTGCAGTGCGTGATTAGAAGAGAGCAGAGGGGCTGTATCTACAGAGATATGGATCTCTCACCTCCTTTCTCTAGCAATGGTGCTGATGTTTGCAGTCAAATGCCACACACACGCCTTTATGCCACAGTGCAAGGTTGTGTGTGTCAATCTGGCATCGGTTTTGGGGTGGATGGATTCCCTTCCAGTGCATCCAACTACCATTTTGAAAGAGAATATAAAAGATTTCCAACATTTTATGTGTGCTGTCGGTGTAGCCCACATGCAAAATCTTCTATTTTCTCTTACGTGGTAGTAAATGTAAACGCAAATGGCAGGCTCAAAATTTTGGCTGATAGTGCTTAGCATCAAAGAGCATGGGTGGCTGCATGAGAATCACATGTACCAAATGTTACCCACCCTTGAGGCTAAGTAACGCAAAGCAGTGCTTAGTGTTGATTTATGTTAGATTTTGGCTATTTTCCAGACCAAAACATGCTTTGCTCTGGCTTGTTAAATTTATGGAATACTTTATGTTGCTTTTAATCACTTTTGTGAAGCACACATAACACTAACTCTTCATAATTCTGGGACATAGTTTGTGCTTTTCAGAACCTAAGACTCAAAAAATATAGAACATACCAATATGGATAAAATGTGAATCCTAGCTTATTTAATCCACATTGTATTATATTAGTTTTCCTATAGGCTGCTTTACAGACATATGATTAATTGTCTAGCTATAATATGTTTTGGATGGGAAGAACTCAGACACTCTACCCTGACATGACTGTTGCTTAGAAATCAAATGAATGCATGGAAGAGTGTGCCTATGGAAAAATATGGACACTGATGGAGACTGCATTGAAAAAATCCATAGAGAAGAATGGGGGGAGAGGGTACCATGACTGATTGTTGCATTGGGAGCCACATGTACTGAAGGTGGCCCTGTTCCGAAATAAGTGCTTGCTTTATACCCGTACCTACATCTTTAATAAGTGAGAACTCTATGTTATGATGCACATGGTTGATACACACACATAAGTTAGGTTTGGTTTGATTTTCCACCATGTCGGTTTCAAGTGATCTTTGTGCTAAGTGAGTTAGATCTGACTACATGTTTTCGTGGCCATTATGGATAGGTTATCGGAGATCTTAGTAGGTATTCACCATTACGGACTCAACTCAGTTTACCAAATCGTAATCTAATTTTGTTCATTCACATTTACATTTTAATTTTTCATTTATTGGCACAAGCTTTTCCTGTATACATAATTAACATAATTTGTAAGCACTTAGCTGAGTACTCATTGTAAACATAGGCCCTCATTCTGACCCTGGCGGTCAGTGTTAAAGCGGCGGCCAACCCGCCAACAGGCTGGCGGCCGAAAAATATGAATTCTGACCCTGGCGGGAACCGCCAACACAGGCTGCGGCTTTAACACTCCGACCGCCACGGCGGTACAAACAAACAGCGCGGCGGTCACCGCCAACAGACAGGCGGCAGACAATGTACCGCCCACCCTATCACGACCCACCAATCCGCCACCTTTTCCGGGGCGGGAGCCCCGCCGATAAAAACACGGCAGAAACAGACATCTCCAATGGAAAACGCTTACCTCGACACACTCCACGCGGAATCGGAACAGCATGGAACACGAACTCCACATCCTCCCAGCCATTGCCTTCCTTCCTGCTCTTCTTCCAGGATCACGAACCTCGCCGCAGACGACAACGGTGAATACTGCACCTACGACACAGGGGAGGGGGGAGGAGGAAAGGTTACGGGCACACACATACGCCACACACCCACCCCCACCCTCACCCCCACCGAAATACCTACACACCTATGCAGATAAAAAAGTCAGAGTGACACCCCCAACCCCCCCCCAAAAACAAAGACAAAAGCCAATGAATGTAAAAGTAGAACCATATTATTGCAACAATAAAGTATAGCGACCTTAGCAATATCTGAAGAATGAATACACATCTAGAACTCTATCCATATAAGCAGCAAAAGTCCGGCCCAGTCAATCAAAGTCCAAAGATCCGTGGGCCAATGTGCAGCAACACATGGGCAAAGCCCACACACGAGATCCAGTCAATTGGAGAGAACACTGCTGGGGCATCACTAAAATAAAAAGACAGGCACCTCAGGGGGAAGGGGGGGGCACCTCAGCCACATGAGTCAGATCCACGAAGGGCCTCCATGCCCACTGTGCCATCCTGGGGAGTGCAAAGCCACAGTCTCACAAGTCTCTACAGTGGGTGGATTGCCCACTGTGCCATCCTGGGGAGTGCAAAGCCACAGTCTCACAAGTCTCTACAGTGGGTGGATTGCCCACTGTGCCATCCTGGGGAGTGCAAAGCCACAGTCCATCAGGTGGATTACAGAGACCACTGGTCATGGAGGAGGCATGGTGGGCAGAGTGCGTCGTGAAGGCCTGCCCGACACAGAACCAGGACTGCCAATGGGCCAGCGGTGCTTGAGATGAAGGGCCCAGCGGAGCGGTGCTTGAGATGAAGGGCCCAGCGGAGCGGTGCTTGAAACGGCGATGCCCAGCGGAGCGGTGCTTGAGATGAAGGGCCCAGCGGAGCGGTGCTTGAGATGAAGGGCCCAGCGGAGCGGTGCTTGACAGGAAGGGCCCAGCGGAGCGGTGCTTGATAGGAAGGGCCCAGCGGAGCGGTGCTTGACAGGAAGGGCCCAGCGGAGCGGTGCTTGAGATGAAGGGCCCAGCGGAGCGGTGGTTGAGATGAAGGGCCCTGCGGAGCGGTGCTTGACAGGAAGGGCCCAGCGGAGCGGTGCTTGAGATGAAGGGCCCAGAGGAGCGGTGCTTGACAGGAAGGTCCCAGCGGAGCAGTGCTTGACAGGAAGGGCCCAGCGGAGCGGTGCTTGACAGGAAGGGCCCAGCGGAGCGGTGCTTGAGATGAAGGGCCCAGCGGAGCGGTGCTTGAGATGAAGGGCCCAGCGGAGCGGTGCTTGAGATGAAGGGCCCAGCGGAGCGGTGCTTGAGATGAAGGGCCCAGCGGGGCGGTGCTTGACAGGACGGGCCCAGCGGAGCGGTGCTTGAGATGAAGGGCCCAGCGGAGCGGTACTTGACAGGAAGGGCCCAGCGGAGCGGTGCTTCTCACGGCGGGGCCCTGTTCAGCGGTTCTGGTCACGGCGGGGCCCTGTTCAGCGGTGCTTCTCACGGCGGGTCCCTGTTCTGCGGTTCTGGTCACGGCGGGGCCCTGTTCAGCGGTGCTCCTCACGGCGGGGGCCTGTTCAGCGGTTCTGGTCACGGCGGGGCCCTGTTCAGCGGTGCTCCTCACGGCGGGGCTCTGTTCAGCGGTTCTGGTCACGGCGGGGCCCTGTTCAGCGGTGCTCCTCACGGCGGGGCCCTGTTCTGTGGTGCTCCTCACGGCGGGGCCCGTTCAGCGGTGCCTGTCTTGTGTTTCCAGTGAACCACACCTGGCCAATACTTGCCGCTCACTCTGCATCGGACCTTTCCGTTGCGGGGCCCTCCTGTGATGGAGTCCTGGGGCCCTGGCTCTCCTTCGATACCCCCGGAATGGGGCTGGTGGGGCCCTCATGGCCAGGTCGGCTGCTCCCTGCCTTTTGCTCCTTGCTGCCCTTGCCCTCCTTGGCAGACTGTCCGTGGCCCTTGGCTCCCTTACCCGATGTGGCAGGTGACGGTGCAAGGCTACCCTCCTTGGGGGCAGGCGTATCAGGCCTGTCGCGCCTGCCCTTCAGTTTTTTGGTCCTCTTCCCGGGGGGGGGCTGGCTGTGCCTTTGCTGTTGGACGATGTCCCAGCCCAAGGAAAGGGCGGACTCCAAAAACCAGGCACAACGTTCTTTGGAGTTGCTGGGCTGGTGGTGGCTGAGGTGTTTGTGGAACTCTTACGGGATGGAGGGGGTGGGTCAGGTGAGGAAAAGAGGTCCACTTTAGAGAGGAAAATTTTCTTTGGAGCCATGGGAAGGGTGGCTGGAGTGGGTATGGGAGTGGAGGAAGAGGATGTGGTTGTAGGAGAGTCAAGTGTGCTGTCTTTGGGTGCAGGTGCTTGGGCAGGAGGCTGACGTGAGGTGGATGGCTGTTGTTTGGGTGCCTGCCTGCGTTTGTGTGGTTGGGAAGCGGGGGTGACAGACACACTGGGAGAGGACACAGGGGACGTGTACATGGCAGTGGGGGTGGTGACTGCACGTGTGCGGACTGGTGTGGAGGGTGTGCTGGTGATGGGTGCAATGGTGGTGTGCTTGCAGGTGTGTGTGGAGACGTCACAGGGAGGGAGGAGGGAGACGAGGAGGTGGGGGACACAGAGGAGGTAGTGGCTGTTGGCATGTCTGCATCTGGATGTTGCTTGGGTGAATGCTTGTGTGTCCTGTGGTGCTTATGTCTGGGTGAGCTGCCCTTGGGTGTTGAGGTGTGTGCAGGCTGGTCTGTAGGTGTGGATGGGATAGGCAGAGGAACAGGGGAGTGGGACTGGGTGGAGGGAGTCAGAAGAGGGAGGCTGGAGACAGGGACAATCGCTGCCGTCAGTGCTGAGGCCAGAGCGTTGAACGATCGTTGATGGGCAGCCTGACCCGAATGAAGGCCCTCCAGGTATGCATTGCTTTGATGCACCTCCCTCTCCACACCCTGGATGGTATTCAAAAGGTTAGACTGCCCAACAATGATGGTCCTCAGGAGGTCAATGACCTCCTCACTGAGGGCAGCAGGGGTGACTGGGGCAGGGCCTGAGGTGCCTGGGGCGAAGGAGATGGCTGGCTTCCTGGCCTTGCGGGCACGGGCCGGAGGCCGAGGGGCTGCTGGGAGGGCAGAGCTGGTGCGCTGTACCTGTTTCTGCGGTGGGCACGGATGTTGCCGCCACCTCAAGGGAGCTCCCTTCCGAGGACGTGTCGGTGTCGCTGCCGTCTCCACGGGTCCCCGTGGTGGAGCCCCCCTCGCCCTCCGTCTCACTGGTCATGTCGGAGTCCGTTGCATGGCCCTCCGGGGCCATGTGAGATGCAGCTCCCTCTTGCGCCGATGCCACTTCTCCTCCGCCTGATGATGCTAATGCACACATTCACAGAAAAACAAAGAAAATGGGGGGGGGGGTGGAAAACATAAAGAAAAGTTGAGTGCATGCATTGGGGACACCGTTGGCGGAGAGGACAGACACAGAAGCCCCCTGCACTACGCTGCGCACTTGGGGTACACTACTCATTCAATGGGACATGCCCTACAAGCCTATGGGCGACAACTGCCCACACAGTATACACTGGTCCATGAATCGCGTTACTAGGCACCCTACATAGGTGGGGGGCGGGGGCACAGGACCATACTTCACGGACGGGCCTATCCTACAGAAATCGCCTTGGCCTAGGGATACCCACAGCCCTCCTCCACCACCCAGGCACCTCCACTGCGTGCTAAATAGCTGAATGTGCTGGTACTCACCCCCTTGTGTCTGCTGTGATGTCCTCAAGTGCCCATCTAAATCGGGGTAGGCCACCGCCAGGATCCGGGACATCAGGGGGGTCAAGGTACGACTGGCACCCCTCTTAGGTTGGGAGGCCATCCCCAGCAGAGCCTCCGCGGTCTTCCTGCTCCCGCGGCGGATGTCCTCCCACCTCTTGCGGCAGTGGGTGCCCCTTCTGGTGTGGACACCCAGGGCCCGGACGTCCTTGGCGATGGCACGCCAAATGTCAATCTTCTGATGGGCGCTGACCTATGTGACATGTACAGGGGGGGAAGAGAAACATCATCACCTTTCTGCATGCTCGATGTGAGTGGCCCCCCCTCCCCAACCTTGCCATGTGGCACATGCTCTCATCTGTCGTGCCATGCATTCGTCATTCGCTGCCCTCCCCTCCATCGTACATCCTCCCCACTCAGCCCAGGCATTGGGCACTATGCATTGCCCCCCGTGTACTCACCTGTTGGTCTGGAGGCCCATAGAGTAGTGCATACTGGGGGAGGACCCCGTCCACGAGCTTCTCCAACTCCTCGGAGCTGAAGGCGGGGGCCCTTTCCCCAGTCGCAGCAGCCATTGTCACTTCCAGACCGAGGTCACAGCAGCACTTGCAGTATAGGTCCTCTCCTGTGGATGCTCATGTCTCGTGTGATCAAGCAGAGAGAAAATGGCGGTTACGGCCGCGGCGGTGCGTGCCGCGGCGGTGCGTACCGCGGCGGCGCGTACCGCGACCGCCGGCGCTCACCGCCATTGGCTCCTGAAACCCATAGGGTTTAATGTTGTCCAATGCGGCTTTGCGCCGCGGACTGCGACCGCCACGGTGTGCCACGCTTGCGCAATTACCTCACTTCACATTGTCACACTTCACAGGTCAGGCAGCCGCCATTTCAAGGGCCCACATGGCTTCATTCCTACTGTGTCACACATGGCTAGGCCTTGCACCGACAATCATACTAGCCATTCAATCCCGAGTGATACGTGTACTGGGCATGCTGTGGGCACTTACCTGTGGGTTGCTTGACTCTGTGCTCCATGTTGTCCTTCCTAGGCGTAGTCCGCTGGGACTTGCGAGGAGACGGAGGAATCTTCCCGTGTACAGACCGCTGGTGGACCTGTCGACAATGGAAGACAGACACGTCATACTCACCTACAGACTCAACCGTGCCACTATACAGGAACTGTGTGCCCAGCTGGAGCCAGACCTGATGTCACCCATCCGCCAACCCACAGGGATTCCGCCTCTAGTGCAGGTGCTGTCAGTACTGCATTTTTTGCCAAGTGGATCATTTCAAACTACCGTGGCCATTTCGTCTGGGATGTCTCAGCCTATGTTTTCAAAGGTGTTGTCCAGAGTGTTGCCTGCCCTGATGAAATACATGCGGAGCTACATCATTTTCCCTGAGGTGGGTGACTTGCCTACAGTGAAGGGTGATTTCTATGCCCTTGGACACATTCCCAATATCATTGGTGCCATTGATGGTACCCATGTGGCTTTGGTTCCCCCAAAAGACGATGAGCAGGTGTACAGGAACCGTAAAAATTATCATTTGATGAATGTCCAGGTGGTCTGTTTGGCTGACCAGTACATCTCCCATTTAAATGCCAAGTTCCCAGGGTCAGTGCATGACGCGTACATCATGCGAAATAGCAGCATCCCTTATGTGATGGAACAGCTACAGAGACACTGTGTTTGGCTAATTGGTGACTCTGGTTACCCAAACCTGCCCTGGCTATTGACCCCAGTGAGGAATCCCAGGACCAGGGCAGAGGAACGGTACAATGAGGCCCATGGGCGGACTAGGAGGGTGATTGAGCGGACCTTCGGCCTCCTGAAGGCCAGGTTTAGTTGCCTGCATATGACTGGTGGATCCCTAATGTACTCACCAAGGAAGGTGTGTCATATCATCGTGGCCTGCTGCATGCTTCACAACCTGGCTTTGCGACGCCAGGTGCCTTTACTGCAGGAGGATGGTCCAGATGGTGGTGTTGTGGCCGCTGTGGAGCCTGCGGATAGTGAAGAGGAGGAAGACGAAGAGGACGACACAGACAACAGGGACAGAGTGATACTGCAGTATTTCCAGTGACACACAGGTAATAATCTACTCCAGCATTGTATTATATCTGTAACTGTAGTGGCTCTCTACTGTCTGACCTTTCACCCCAATGTATGGTAACTTAGTTGTGTATATCACTTCCTATTTCAGTGATCTGATCCCCACGGAGTGCCCCCTGTTTTTTTCCCCCATGGACTACCGCTGTGTGACACTGGTATGTTGTCATCACAATGTTACTAGAAATGTTTTGTTGGTTATATCGAATACATTTGGTTTAAATAAATAGATAGCAGAATCCAGTTGGTTAATGTGCAATAATTGTGTTTATTGAAGTTTTAAGATAGGTGCATAGTTCAAACAGGGTGATGGTGGAGGCATGTCCATGGCAGTGTCCAGACTGTCGTTCCTACAGGTCCATTGTCCATATGCCTGTGGAAGGTGGAGCAGGGGCAGTTCAAGGTTGGACAGGGTAAACAAGTGGGACAGTGGGATGACATCCGGGGGTTTCCGTGCATGGCTGGGTCTTGACATCTTACTCTGTCTTCTTCCTCGATCTCAGGGCTTTCTTGCGGGGTGGTTCTTGTTCTGCAGGGGGTGGGGTCCGGGAGGGCCGTTGCTGTTGTGTCGGGGCCTCCTGACCACTAGCGCCGGCGGAGGTGGTGGGCTGTTCTTCCTCCATGCTAGTGGCAGGGGCCCTTTGGGGGGCCACATGGTCCCGCAATGTGGTGACAATCTGGTTGAGTCCCACCACGATTGTACCCATTGCGGAACTGATGGTGCGCAGTTCTTCCCGGAACCCCATGTACTGGCCCTCCTGCATGGCCTGGATCTCCTGGAACCTGGCCAGGACCGTCGCCATCGTCTCTTGGGAGTGGTGGTACGCTCCCATGATGGTGGTGAGGGCCTCTTTGACAGTGGGTTCCCTAGGCCTGTCCTCCCTCTGTCGCACAGCAGCCCTCCCAGTTCCTCTTTGTTCCTGGGCCTCTGTCCCCTGGACGGTGTGCCCACTACCAGTGCCCCCAGGTCCCTGTTGTTGTTGGGGTTGTGGGTTACCCTGGGTGCCCTGTACTGGTAGACACACCGCTGCTTGACCTGTCCTGGAGACAGAAGCATGGGCCCGCTGGGTGGGTGCTGTGCTGGTGTTTCCTGAGGGGGGTAGGTCTGCTGTGGCCTGGGGCTGACTGAGGGTAACCGACTGTCCAGAGGTCCCCGATGGTCCGGGCTGGTCATCAGGTTCTAGGTCGACAGAGCTGCTGTCATCACTGGGGGCCTGTTCTGGGGGTGGGATGGACAAGTCTGGACCCTCCTGGCCGGTGTGTTGGCGTTCGGGCCCTGCAGGGATAGAAGAATATGGTTATTGATTTTGTGTGTGCCGTGGCGTGCGATTTGTGGGTGCCCTTGTCCCCCAGTGCTGGCAGTCCCATGTGGGAGGAGTTGTGAGGGTGGATTGTGGGGGGGGATGGGTATGTGCAGTGGTCATGCTTAGGTGATGGGTGTCCATGGTTTGTGCTGGCATTCAGGGGATTGGGTTGGGTTGGGTGGGTTGTGCTGGTGAGACATTAACAGGGAGTATGTGTGCTGGGGGGTTAGGGGTGAGGGTGGGGGTGTGGGTTGGCATGCTGGTGGTTGGGGGGGGTGAAGTAGTTGAGATTAGACTTACCAGAGTCCATTCCTCCGCCTACTCCAGCGAGGCCCTCAGGATGCAGGATGTTCAAGACCTCTTGCTCCCATGCTGTGAATTCGGGTGGAGTGGGTGGGGGTCCGCCGCCAGTCTTCTGCACGCCGATGTTGTATCTTGACACCATCGCCCGCACCTTCCCCCGTAGGTCGTTCCAGTGCTTTCGGATGTCTTCCCGTTCTTGGTCCGTGAACCTGGGGTGTCTTTGGGGTGCCATGGGGTGGTGTGGATGAGGTGTGGGGTGGTGTTTGTGGTGATGAGTGTAGTGGTGTGTGGTGTTTTGTGCGTAGATGTGGTGTGGGTGATGATGTTGGGTTCCTGTGTGTGTTGTGGTTTGCGTTCCCTGTGCTCTCTCTCTGTGTATTGCGCCTTGTCTCTGAATTTCGCTTTGTGGGGGTTTGTGGGTGATGTGGGTGTGTGTTTTATATGGTAATGGGTGTGTGGGAGTGGTGTTTGTATGTGTATCAGGTGTGTGTATTTGGAATTGTCCAATGTGGCTGTGTTTTGTAACGGTGTGGGTATTTTGAGCGCGGCGGTGTGTACCGCCAATGGAATACCGCGGTTGAAAGACCGCCGCGTGGATTCGTGGGTCGCAATGGCATGGGCGTGTTTGTGTTGGCGTGACGGTGGAGGTTTGGTCATCTCCAGTTTATCGCTGACCGCTGATGAGGCGGGCTTCAGTGGATGTCGGGTTTTTGGCAGTTTGGCAGTTGTGGGTCAGAATGACCGTGGCGGTTTACCGCGGCCGCGGCGGTATGATGGCGGTCTTCTGACCGGCGGTAAGTGCCTTTTACCGCCAGGGTCAGAATGACCCCCATAATGTTCAAAATTATATTTCATATTATAAACACTATATACACATACATAAGTTTCCTTGTGCTAGTAGATTCTACCAAAATATTGTACTGGCATTTTGATGACAAAGGTTTACAGACAACTGAATTGTTTAAATGACAATTTTTTTGGGATCCCAAATTGTGACATGGGGTTTCTTCTTAAGATAAACCCTTACAGTGCCCTTTTGATTTATTCAATGGTCTGGATAGTGTAATATTAGTACTATAAAGCCTTTGTTGTATGTTGAGATTAACATTCTGTGCCTCATGTGCAGCAGTAATGTGCTCAAGTGCTGCAGCTACTTTCCCTTAAGTTGGTAAAATTGTTGAGTTTTGTGTTAGCAAATACTTAAAATCCTCTCTGAGACCTGTTATTAATGTCAAAATTTACTTTAATGTGTTTGATATTCCAACTGTGTCACACTGCCCTGTTTCTGTGACACTGTTATTTGTTGAAGAAGAAGAACCAGTAATTGATTTAACATTCTGTTTGGATTTCCCAAGTTTTAATAAGTCTTCCTGCATGTCCATCAGTGATGCATCCATCCCATTTAAAAAGGAGTGCAATTGTTCTATTTGTTTCAGGAACAGACATTGTAGGCTTTAAGACATCTGTTTCCCCGATCATATCCCCATGTAGTAGTGCAAGGCCTTCTTTCACTGCATCACAATCCTCTTCCCGGATCTTCCCGGAGCCTCTTCCCGTATGTGCCCATCGGATTCTTGATGGCTGCCTGTGCATTGTTGTAGCACAAGTAGTAAGTTGATTTATTTCTGCTGTAGTCTGTGTGTGACCATTTGAGTGACTTTGTAAATTCCTCCAAGACGGTCATGCAATAGAGGGATTAGGTGGGCCTCAATGGGCCATATTCTGGTGGAATGGGAGGTGAAGCTAAACACAGTCCCACTTGCAACTGAATAAGGAGTGCTCTGCCTTTACACAAAGGAACTATCACCTCTATATTGTCATTGCAGCCAGCTTGGAGGCAGGACAAAGGAGGCAGGAAATTCCATGCACTTCAAACCCATTATCCAGAAGCTCCTCCCACCTTCCAGAAACAGGGCTACAGGGAATAAAAATAGGACATGAGACAACAACTCTTTTTTAAACTTCTGGACCTGTGGATACCCGTCCATAAAGGACTGATGTGCTGCTGAAAGGACTGCCAGTCTGCTGGACTGTTGACCTTCTGAGGCTTGCTGAATTGCTGCCTTTCTGTCCTGCTGCCCTCTTGCCTGGGGAAGAAGGACAGGTCTTGCTACTTGAACTCAGGACCTACAGGGTGACTCCAAGAGGCTAGTGTGATGGACCCCTGATCTGAGCCTCAGGGACACAATAGGCTCCCTTCACCTTGAACCCATATCTGAACTCAGCCAGACTGAGTCCAGATCCTCAAAGTGGTGCCCTACCAGTCCTGGACCTTTAGAAGTGGTGCTGAAGGTGACCAAATAGCAAAACCCAAAGTGGGGACTTCATATTTTTGTGGCTTAAAACTGCTCTGAGAAATTGGAACCGGGACCAACAAAACTTCTCTCTTATCTGCCCAAGATGCATCGCTGGTCAGATTGACTTAGCAGCTTTTCCAGCTATGTTCTTCTCTGCAGCAGAAAATCCTTTCTAATGGTCCTTTGCCTAAAGAGTATCCAGCATTGTCGAATTGTCTTCAGCTACAGCCCTCTGCTTCATCCTGCTGGAGATATGTGGCTTCCATTTCAGAGACTAAGGGACTGTTTTAGACTTTGGCAGAAGGGGTTACACAACCATGACATATATCCCGTCCGCCATGTTGCAATTCCATTATATTCTATGGGCATCGTAATATGGTGGACGGGATATCTGTCACGTCTGTGACAGAGTAACCCATCTGCCAAACTCTAAATCAGGTCCTAAGTCTGAAAGTAGAAATCTGCACTGGTGCTTCCAACCAAGGCTATCTGATGAGGACTCTCTCTTCTCCGACACTGCCTGCAACCTTACCCCACTTAATTTGACATTCATAGAACATTTTTCTCAGAAATTCCTCTAAGTCGAAAGGGAAGCGCTGATCAGACCCAATCCACTTCGTGTATCTAAACCATGCTCCATCGCGGTCAGCCATATTTTTTTAATTAGACCCGTCTTGCGTGACTAGAAGTCTGCCCTTATGTGCTTTGATCTTTTAGGCACTAGTTTTCACTAAAAACTTTAAACATTCATGATTTGGGTTCTACTAATTGGATTTTGTCATTTTGGTGTCAAATAATGTATTAAGATTTTCTGCATTGGTGTGAGATTTCCCTTATGTTGTGTTTTCACATTATTACCGTTACTGTACTGCATAAATACTTCACACATTGCCTATAAAATAAGCCTGACTGGTTGTTGTGCCAAGCTACCCAGGGTTAGGCACAGGTTTATTTACTGACTTTTTTGTGGTTCACCCTGCCATGGATTATGGCTGTTGTATCACCAGGCCTCACACTCTAGCCAACCAATAACCCAGTTTCACACAGATGGTCAATGTGATGCAGAAGCAGGACTACAACTATTCCTTACCATTAAGTAACTTAAACCAGTTTCCCACATGCAGATAGCTACCAAAGATACCTTCACAGAGACATCAGTACTGGTTAATACTTTAACATTGACATTCTGAACAACATATATCACGAAGAAGGCCGTTGTGGAAATAAAGCATGCTGGTCAAAAGATAAAAATAGTTTATTCCTAACATGCCTTCATAGGCATAGGTAGCAAGAGAACACATTTGTGTAGCTTGTAAAGTGTAATAAATATATCCAGTTATCAAACAAATAAGTGATTTCTTGCTCCCTAATATTGACACTTTTATAATCTTATTGCATTTAATATTGTTTATGTCACACCTCCCAGATTACTAGTCATTAAATTCCTGAATGAGATAACGCAAAGGATGATGATAAAGTGGCAAATTTAGAAATGAGAGATTGCATGCAAATTGAAACATCTACACTATTTAGATCTAAACTAATGTAATTCAAGCCTCTTTGAAGCAGTTTACAATGGCAGCAGTACTTTAAACATTGCCTGTACCAAGTGTTGCAAGCAGCAAGTAACTAAGGAGAGTTATGTAGCCAAACTGACTGCCAGTGGCAGCAACGCTAGGAAGCATTCCTCTCATCACTGTTTGTTGTTTTAATGTGATATCCTAATTACAATGGGTATGCCCAGACATTGGTCCTTTGATCACTGTGCCTGCCTTAGAATATAAGCTGCATATCACTGATGAAGCCCAAAAATAGTGAATTTGTATGGGGTAATTTGTGTCCCAGATCAAGGGATGTATTTCCTGGACTGTTTCAATTAGAGGCCAGCCAAGAGTGATTTGCATATAGTTGTTCTCCATCTGGTGTGGGGCAAAGTAATGATGGACTAGAATGTGGCCTGAGTGATTGCCAATGTGATGCAGTATGTGTTCTTGATTGCCTTTTGGCCTGCTTTCCTTTTTCAACATGTTGTCATGTCATTGTTAATGCCCTCAAAACCCTCCTCATGAGCCTTGCTTATGTGTGTCTCCCTACGTTCCTGAGACCTAAATGCCACATTTCATGATCTATGTTAAACCACCTGCTGCAAAAATGTTCTATGTTACCTGCAGTCCCACCTGTGGGACTCATTAAAGAAATAATTTCTCATTTACCTTGGATGGCTTCACCTCCTTCCACATTTGGGTAATGATTTAACGAGAGTCTCAGCATTCCTGATCTCCAGCAGATCTTGATTTCCACATCACACCTGCAAGTGTGCCATCGTCCTTTGGACTGATCATGTGCCTCAGGTCACACCTGAGGCAATGTCTTTCAATGGGCACTGAGGTTACTAGCTGCACCTGTTGGTTTCAGCCGTTGAGCTTTCATAAAACATGACTCTTTTGACGTTAACACTATCTCACGCTTTGCTTCTCATTTTGGGAACAATATCGCATCAGGTAAAGCTGGCCCTGTGCTATTACCAGCATGATCCTGTGGAAATATCTGCTGAGAAGAACTTTCTTGATTAATAACATCGTAATAGTAGAGTCACTGGAAGATGTTGTGAAAATGACTTGGAGTTCTTGTTGGCAGAGCTTGTTGGGAGCTGGCCTTCAAGGCAATTGCTGTTTTTAACTCTTTTTTTCTGAGTTCTGTGCATGTCAGTGTAAAATGGACTGCAGGGATCAAAAGTACATTTCTACATGTAACTCTTTTGCTGTTTTAATGCTTTAGGGGCTTAAGTGCTAAACTGCAGTAACCTTGTTTTTTTGTGTGGCAGCTCTCTTTTAAAGTTCTTTCGAGCTGTTACTCCCACATATGCAACCCTACTTCTGTTCTAAGCTTTTGGGTCCTCAATTTAGTATTTATGCAGTGTAATTCATTACAACTTTCTTTTGGCCAATCGTGGTGAAACTATCATTAACTGTAATTGATGTATTAAGTTATTTGAAAATTATTTTATTGCTATGGATGGAAAGAATTTCATTGTGGCAAAGAAAAAAATCTTTGTTATTGAACTTACTCAACAAATAAAATCAAAAGATATTTGAATATTTGCCTCCATTCCACCCTCTCAAACGGACAGCAGCTAGAGACTATAATGAGTATCTGTAGGGCTAGACAGATTAAAATTATAATTAGGGAAGATCTTTAATTGAAATCAAATGTTACAATTTTCATATTCATCAATTTCATAACCAACAAATTGATATATATGCACCATCATTACACTGTATAGTTGTACAGCGTGAATTTGATGGTACATTAGACTTACATATAAAAGATCAAATTGCTGTATAGTGCTACAATGAAAAATACAGGAACTTTTCCTTATTGTGAGTGACAACACTGTAAACGTCATTTTTTTTGAGTGCCCAGATTCAATTTAAATGAAGAATCTGTTTGCGAAAAATTGTGGTGCACATGAAGGTCAAATCTGTTAGAGTTGAGACATCAGGGAAAACTGGGAATAACTTGTAAACCTGGCACTGAAATTCCATTTGCTTGTATTCCTGGCAACTCCAATATTAGACTGAGGGGGTCATTCTGACCCCAGCGGGCGGCGGGAGCCGCCCGCCTGGAGGGAGCCGCCATATGGCCGCTCTGCGGTCGAAAGACCGCGGAGGCCATTCTGGCTTTCCCGCTGGGCTGGCGGGCGACCGCCAGAAGGCCGCCCGCCAGCCCAGCGGGAAACCCCTCCCCACGAGGAAGCTGGCTCTGAATGGAGCCGGCGGAGTGGAGGATGTGCGACGGGTGCAGTGGCACCCGTCGCGAATTCCAGTGTCTGCAAAGCAGACACTGGAATTCAAAGTGGGGCCCTCTTACGGGGGCCCCTGCAGTGCCCATGCCATTGGCATGGGCACTGCAGGGGCCCCCAGGGGCCCCACGACACCCCTCACCGCCATCCTGTTCCTGGCGGTCGGAACCGCCAGGAACAGGATGGCGGTGAGGGGGTCGGAATCCCCCATGGGGGATTCCCAGGGCAGCGGAAAACCGGCGGGAGACCGCCGGTTTTCCTGGTCTGACCGCGGCCAAACCGCCGCGGTCAGAATGCCCTGTGGGGCACCGCCAGCCTGTTGGCGGTGCTCCTGCATCCCCGGCCCCGGCGGTCCTTGACCGCCGGGGTCGGAATGACCCCCTTATTTTGGAACAACATAAGGATGTTTTTAGAGATCTGTTAAATAAAGTAGGTTTCTCTAATGAGATTAAACCGACTGATAATGCCACACCTGTGAAACATAAGCTGAGGAATGTTGTCATCAGTTTATGAAAGGAGCTTTCTAGTTTATTGGATGGTATATGATAAAAAAATGTTATAGAACCTGTGGAGTCCTCTCAATGACTCTCTCTGATTGTTCTTGTGAGGCAGACATTTGGTGTTTTAAGACTGTATGTGGATCTTATATCTTAAATCTCTGAAAAAAGCAAATTTTATCTGATCGGGGAGGAGCTATGTGCTGACGAAGATGGCGGCTCATCCTTAGCTCTCCAGGGCAATGAGAGGTTGCCTGCCTGTCCTTCACGGAGTCCGAATGACTTAAGAATGATGGGACTGGGGCACTAACCATTCAGGAGAGCGCTGAAGCTGATCAGCCCGGGACTTGACATTGGAGTGAACTTGTCCAGCTCTCCACCCAAACCTGGAGCTGGGATCACCTACAGCCCCTTACTATGCTGTGCTGAGCTGCACTGCTCCCACCGGTGAGTCCTGCATCGTGGTGCTTGCTTCTGCCCTTATGTGCCTCATACTCCTTGAGGCATTCTTTCCTGTAGACATTGCCCGAATGCCTGGGGGGGGATTTAGTTGCACACTACTCACTCTCTCCACTTATGTGTACTGCAGCCAGTTTCCTATCTCCTCCGTTGGTTTCCTAAGGTGGTTATTAACCTCCTCCAGAATCGTGGGTGCCCTATATGTGGGACACCAAGGAGAGTGGCTTTGTTGCTGCATGTACTACCTCACGCTTAAAGGGGCCTCCATTATTTGTATGACCACCACTCCTGAATTGGGTCACATTCCTTGCCCTCCAGGGGGCAAGGATTGTGGCCCTCCCATGGCCTCAAGTGCTGCTGACCCATATGGGCTCCTGACGGACTCAAGCACACTGCGCTATATCTTCGCCTGGGCCTTTCATTATCACTTACCTGCTTCTTTTTATGTTAAATCCAAACCTGTTTATCAGGTCACATTTCCGGAAGCCATGGCTAAGGTGCCGACTTCTGACTCAATCCCAGCCCCTGCTCTTCTGGAGTGGGCCCTTACTATGCTCCTGAACAAGCTGGCTGAGATTAAAGCTCTATTGCACAGATGTCCTCAGCAGTATCTTCAATAAACTTGGAAGTGCAATCTCAGTTGAGTGAAATCAGCTCATTTCAAGCCAGACTAACTACAGTTGAGGTGCGTCAGATGGATGAGGTATCACACCTAGATGTACTTCTGGACTTGGGTCGAGATGTTGTGTATCTCCTGCAGAAGGTCATCAACTTGGAAGACCAGGGCTGCCGAGACAACATGAAGATCATTGGCCTCCCGGAACATGTTGAGAAAATAGATATGTCCCACTTCTTGGGGACACTAATACACTGTAGGCGGGTGTCATCCACCTCGCCTACCGAAGCGTTGGAATGGCGCCGATCGCGCACCTCCTCCGGCCCCATCCAGCGTCACCAAGGAGACGCGTGGGGGCGGAGCACTCTGCCGGCACCGGATTTCCGGGTTGCTGCGGAAAAGAAAGAGGAGAACGCCAGAGGGGAGAAGAGAGCCAAACGCGGTATAGAGGAGGCGGGAGAAGAGGAGGACACCGGGGAAGAAAAACAACGGGAAGAGAAGATCAGAGGAACGTGTGACGAGGAGTGGAAGCCCAGCCCAAGTAGTGGAGCCGGAGAAAAGCCTCGAGGAGAAGATGAACCCTGCCACGACCCAGGAGGGTCGTGGCTGAACAAGGTACGGGCTATATTTAAGGGAAACCAACAGAAGGGGAAAAAGGGAGCGGTAGGGGGAAGTAAGAACACCGGGGAGGGCATAAAGGAAACGGGGCAGGTTGTTTTGGGCACCGGGGAGAGGGGAAGCACTGATCCTATTCCCACCCCGTCACCAACCTAATCTAGACACTATAATAATCTGCTCCCTCCTTTAATGCACTGCCTCCTCTAGTTCCTTCCCTCGCCCTCCCACACCTATACTAACACATCATAGAGATATCCAAATTCGTCCCACTTACCTGGAGATATCTTCTTGTTCTTCCGAGAGCCCACGGGAACCAAGAAGAAGCAGTCCGGAGGACGCCGCCTAAAAGAAAAAAAGAAAGAACATTAAAGACTGATAAAAGCCAATCAAGTTTTCACAAGAAATCCTCCAAAGATAAACTGGGAAGACTGACAGCCATTATAACTATATTCTCCTTCCTATAACAAATAAATTGTGCTTATGCCCTTATAGGGCCCCCTGAAATCCGAGTCAGAGTCCTCTGTACCACTGAGCCCGCCACAGTGGTGTCAGAAGTGGGATATTTATCCCTGGGCGGTACAGAGGTGTTGTGAGCATGGAGGAGAAACCTACACTCGAAGACATGATAAAACAACTGGCGGAGGGTCAACGCCACCTCCAATTGGTATGGGAGGCACAACAGAGGGAGGCCAGAGAAGATCGAGAGGCCCTCCAAGCCGTCCTGAAAAGTCAGGCCACTATAATGGCCAATAATCAACTAGTCCACGAAACCGCCCTTCAAAAATTGACCGATACTATTGCTGCCAGCAAGGTACATCCGAATGTGCCCAGCTCGGTACTACAGAAATATCAAGAGGGTGAGGATCCCAACTCCTTTTTTACGAACTTTGAAAGAGTGGCCTCATCAGCCCAATGGCCTGAAAACCGATGGGCCAATACATCGCCCCCCTCTTAACAGGCACCCTCCAGTCTGCCTATCAGGCTGCAAATCCCAGTGGCACCACCCCTTTTTCCGACATTAAGAAGAGCATTCTTGAGAGAGTGGGGCATGATACTGAATATTATCGGATGAAGTTCCGCAAAGTGAAATGGGGTCAGAATGAAGATCCACGTACATTTTACTACCGGGTGAAGGACTTAGGACTGAAGTGGTTGGGCCCCTTGGGGACTAACCGCGAAGACGTCATTAAAGACATTATTTTGGAGCAATATCTGGATTCCCTTCCTGGGAGCACCCGGAATTGGATAAGACAGCTCCCTAAAATTGACACCGAATTAGCCGTCGACTTAGCTTGTGCATATCACCGGTCGGTGGACATTAAAAGTCCAACTTCCAGACCCCTGAGCAAATTGCCCATGACTCCTCCTCAATATACAACCAGACGAACCCTTGAGGAGCCCGGTCCCTCCCGGAGTACAGAACGAAGCCCCATGCAACAACCCCAGTGTTTCAGTTGTGGTGAATGGGGCCACATAGCTCGAGGATGTCCAAAGAAACATGAGGGAGTGGATCCAATGGAAATAGGGGTTACTCGAGGGAGAGTGCTGTGCATAGGGAAGGGAGATAAGTCATTTAAATACACCCTGCGAATAAATGGACAATCGGTCACGGCCTTGATTGACTCTGGGTGTAGTCAGTCAGTGATACGCCGAGATGTAGTCAAATCTGTAAATCCAGCCACACATCAGTGGGTGACGATATGTTGTATTCATGGGGACCGGGCTAAGTATCCCCTTGAGTTGGTGGAAGTGGAGTGAGACACGTATCACAACTTCCTCCCCATGGGACTCAAGGATAATTTGATAGAAGACTGCGTCATTGGGACTGATTATCTTAGATTTCACGACCTTTTAGAGCAAATACGGAAACCCGACCCTATCGAGGGTTGGTGGGTAGACGCTCCGTTTGGTACTACCCCCATTTACGATCCCCCAGAACAGAGAAAACTGACCCAAAAAGAGAAAAGGGCAGAAAAACAAAAATATGCTTTAAATCAAAGACTGAAGAACCCGGAGAAAACAGTGGCCAATATAACCAACGCGCCAGTTTCGTTTAGAATAAGCCAACGCGAGGATCCCACCCTTGAGCATGCCTGGAGAAGTGTCAAAAGTGACTCTACCGAAGAGGTAGGTCCACACTTTATAGTCCATAAAGACCTTCTATATAGAATTTCCAAGAGAGTTAACGGCGAGAAGAAACAAATAGTAGTCCCTGAGCCTTACCGGACTCAGGTATTATTCCTAGCCCATAATCAACCAGGAGGAGGACACTATGGCCGAGAAAAAACAGAGGAATACTTATTGAGACGTTTTTACTGGCCGGGGGTCTATGCCCATATTCGAAAATACTGTACTCAATGCCCAAAATGCCAACTAGTTGAACCAGGAGCAGTTAGGAGAGCCCCGTTACATCCCCTACCAATTATCGACACTCCTTTCAGAAGAGTAGGCATGGACTTGGTCGGACCTCTTTTACCATCTGCTAAGGGCCATACCCATATCCTCGTTCTAGTAGATTACGCCAGTAGATATCCTGAGGCGATCCCTCTTACTAGTACCACTACCAAAGCCGTTGCACAAGCCATGATAACATTTTTTTCACGGGTTGGTTTCCCAGAAGAAATTCTTACCGATCAAGGGATGCCATTCATATCTGGGCTCATGAAACAGATATGTAAAACCCTAGGAATTACCCAAATAAAAACGGCGGTATATCATCCACAAACGGATGGTTTAGTGGAGCGGTATAACCGCACCATTAAGACTCTCTTGCGGAAGATAGTAAGCGACTCAGGAAAAGACTGGGATCAGAAACTACCCCTAGTGCTTTATGCAATACGGACACATGAGCAGTCCTCTACTGGGCATAGTCCGTTTGAACTGGTATTCAGAGACAACCCCGTAATTTACTAGACATGGCGGCAGAGATGTGGGAGGAAGAGAATACTGAAGAGAGACCCATCCTAGATTATATCCACAAATTAAAAGCACAACTCCAAACTGTCTGGGAGGATGTAAGACACCATTTAGAAAAAGCCCAAGAAATTCAAAAAAACTATTACGATCAGGGTACCCAACTACGGGTTCTTCAACCCAACGATCAAGTACTGATCATGCGACCTACCTCTGAACATAAGTTACTGGCAAAATGGCAAGGACCGTACCGAGTAATAAAAGCAGTCACCCCTGTTACGTACCTAATTGAACTAAACGATCACCCTAAACGGACTCAAATCTATCACATTAACTTGTAAAAAAAATGGGAAAATCCTGAGAACAATAGTGGTATTCCTGCTACGTCTACCTCTTAACACCGACCAACTCATTAGGGCTAGACCTATGTCCCACTCTCCAACCAGAAAAACAATTAAACCCTTGTGTCAATGATTCCCTACCTGAAACTGAGAAACGTCAATTACTCAAGTTAATACAAAAGCATTCCAAGTTTTTTTCTGAACTCCCCGGCCGAACATCCCTAGTTCAACATCATATTCGGACACCCGAGGGCCGAACCGTATGCCTACGGCCCTACCGAATCCCCGAAGCGAGAAAGATTCTTATAGAGGGGGAGATAACAAAAATGTTATCTTTAAATGTCATTGAACCCTCCACGAGCCCGTGGTGTTCCCCAGTTGTCTTGGTTCCGAAACCGGATGGCTCTGTCAGGTTTTGTATTGACTTCAGAAAGCTCAATGAGATATCGCTCTTCAACACATATCCTATTCCCCGGGTAGACGAGGTTCTAGAAAAGATAGGAAATGCGCGTTTTATGTCCACCATTGATCTAACAAAAGGATATTGGCAGATTCCCTTAGCCCCAAATGACAAAGAAAAGACGGCGTTCGCAACCCCTTCTGGTTTATATCATTTCACCGTCCTTCCCTTTGGGCTTCACGGTGCACCCGCTACATTCCAACACTTGATGGACCGACTCCTACGGCCCTTCCAAGAGTTCACTGCAGCCTATCTGGACGATATTGTCATTTTTAGTACAACTTGGACAGAGCACCTCCAACACCTAGAAAAAGTGTTCTCCACCCTAGCGAGAGCAGGCCTTACCGCCAATCCTGCAAAGTGTGTCCTAGGACAAACCCAAATAGCATATATTGGGTATGTTATCGGTATGGGAGTTTTGCGTCCCCAGAAAGATAAAGTAGACGCCATTAGACAGATACCCCTCCCCAGAACCAAAAAGGAACTTCGTTCTTTTCTGGGGTTGGTGGGATATTATCGTAGGTTCATTCCGCAATATTCCACCATTACTGCCCCCCTCACGGATTTGTTAAAGAAGCAATATCCTGCCACCCTTCCTTCTTTTTCTCCCTCTCAACGTCAAGGCTTTCAGTGTCTCAAGGAGGCTCTCTCAACCGAGCCAGTATTGAGATGTCCTGATTTTTCCAGGCCCTTCCACCTTTTCACCGACGCTTCCAACGTCGGCCTGGGAGCAGTCCTAGCACAGCCCGACGATCAAGGGCATGACCATCCCATCGTATATATTAGTCGTAAGCTGTTACCAAGAGAAACTCACTACCCCACTATTGAGAAGGAATGCCTTGCCATAAAATGGGCGATTGAGTGTCTCCAATATTACCTTTTGGGTCGGCCTTTTGTCCTTTATACTGATCATGCCCCATTGACTTGGTTAGCCTCCCATAAGGACACTAATTCCAGGGTGTTGCGCTGGTTTCTTGAACTCCAGCCATTTACTTTTCAGGTCCGTCACATCCCTGGGTCCAGGCAGTGCCCGCTGACTTTCTCTCCCGCTGCCCGGATTCTACGGTCCTATACCAGTCCCGTTCCTGGGATGGGGTGTGTAGGCGGGTGTCATCCACCTCGCCTACCGAAGCGCTGGAATGGCACCGATCGTGCACCTCCTCCGGCCCCGTCCAGCGTCACCAAGGAGACGCGTGGGGGCGGAGCACCCTGCCGGCACCAGATTTCCGGGTTGCCGCCCAAAAGAAAGAGGAGAACGCCAGAGGGGAGAAGAGAGCCGTACGCGGTATCGAGGAGGCGGGAGAAGAGGAGGACACCGGGGAAGAAAAACAACGGGAAGAGAAGATCAGAGGAACGTGCGACGAGGAGTGGAAGCCCAGTCCAAGTAGTGGAGCCGGAGAAAAGCCTTGAGGAGAAGATGAACCCTGCCACGACCCTGGAGGGTCGTGGCTGAACAAGGTACGGGCTATATTTAAGGGAAACCAACAGAAGGGGGAAAAGGGAGCAGTAGGGGGAAGTAAGAACACCGGAGAGGGCATAAAGAAAATGGGGCAGGTTGTTTTGGGCACCGGGGACAGGGGAAGCACTGATCCTATTCCCACCCCGTCACCAACCTAATCTAGACACTATAATAATCCGCTCCCTCCTTTAATGCACTGCCTCCTCTAGTTCCTTCCCTCGCCCTCCCACACCTATCACCCATCATAGAGATATCCAAATTCGTCCCACTTACCTGGAGATATCTTCTTGTTCTTCCGAGAGCCCACGGGAACCAAGAAGAAGCAGTCCGGAGGACGCCGCCTAAAAGAAAAAAAGAAAGAACATTAAAGACTGATAAAAGCCAATCAAGTTTTCACAAGAAATCCTCCAAAGATAAACTGGGAAGACTTACAGCCATTATAACTATATTCTCCTTACTATAACAAATAAATTGTGCTTACGCCCTTATAGGGCCCCCTGAAATCCGAGTCCGAGTCCTCTGTACCACTGAGCCCGCCACATACACACTCTCATAGATCTTACCTTTACCACCCCTACTGGAATTCCATAGAGCCCGCTCCAGTTGTGTGCCCAATTAATTTTATCCCCTCCATGTCTTGGCATGTTGTGTAAGGCATTAGCACATTGGACAAATTCTTCCGGAATCCAAAAACATGGGCCCTACCATTGTGAGAATGTTCAAATCCTCTTCGTAGCAGACGTCTCTGCACCTAGTAATGTCAAATGGAAGTAGTCCTGACTCTCCGCTCTAGAGTAAAAAAAAGGACATTAAATATGGTACACTAGAACCTGCCACCATGCTTTTCACCTTTCAGAGCAGAACGTCCAGACACCATGAGTCAGTCAGTCAGATAAATTATTATTCGGATACTACTCCGTTTAAGGTATATAATACCTTAAAAAAAAGATAACATACAATAAGATATTTCTAAGCATTAATATTAAATAGATAAAATCCTTCATTTCAACAAATTTGGACATTATTCATTCTCAGTTTCTAGGTGCATATGTTTTTTCCTCTGTTCTATAGCATATAAAATACATTTTATTACTGCATTACATTTCTCTTAAGTATCCAATTTACATAAATAATTAAAAGCTTCTCTACAATAAAATAATTTGTTAATGACAAATAGAGGTTTTAACAAACATTTCCTAATATCGTGATAAAATCTGCAAAATATTATAAGGAGCATTGTGGATTGTGCAAATCGTCCCTCACAGGGACACTTTGGTGAATTTTTACTCCACATCCCCATCTTTGGGAAGGCTACTGAAAAAGGCAATGTCCTAAAACGCATCCGAGTTAAAAAAAAAATCTGTCTTGGTTATTTGAGGCTATTAACAGATAGTTTTGAATTATCTCATTTCCTTCAGTCATATAAAGGGCTACTGTCAATATTCTACATTCTCTATTTGCTCTGTCACTTTCCCTCCGTTCCA
Organism: Pleurodeles waltl; assembly: GCF_031143425.1. Classification (NCBI taxonomy): domain Eukaryota; kingdom Metazoa; phylum Chordata; class Amphibia; order Caudata; family Salamandridae; genus Pleurodeles; species Pleurodeles waltl. The sequence goes on from NC_090445.1 coordinate 552,233,036, forward strand.
TTAATTTATTTTTCAATTCTTTTTTGCTGAATTGAAGAATGATACCCGGATTATCTAGATTTGAATGCAGATTTATACTTTTCAGCAATGTTTTTAAATGCGCAAACCTGACCCAGTGTTCTAGTGTGAGGCAATCTTTAATAATCTCTTTTGTAAATCGGGTCCCTTCTTTAGACCAAATGCTGTGCCATGACAATGAGGCACTAATATATATTGATTCTTCCACTAATTCCCTATGTACCATGTAAGTAGAAGTGGTATTTGGCACTGCAAGTAGTCTACAGAGGAATTTATTCTCTAGCGCTTGTAATGACGGAATCTCGGGCATTGAGCCCCAAAGGACAGAACCTTACGTGATGCTATTAATTGTTTTACTTCTATAAATGTGTAGCATTTCCCTAAGGGGTTTATTACCAATTTTCCTTGAAAATCTAAAAATGGCCTCTGTTGCGCTAATATACTTCATCTTAGTTATTTCTAGATGTTGTTTCCAGTGGCCCGTGTTAGAATACTGTACACCCAGATATGCAAAACAATTTACCTCTTCACATTTGTGGCCCTTAATAATATTAGTTTTCTTTCTGGACTTTACTGGGCCACAAGTCATTACGACTGTTTTGTTCAAATTCAGGCACATATCTCTACCCTCCATAAACTCCACAAAACCCTCAATCAGCCTCTGCAGCCCGTTTACGGTTAGTGACACCAGGACCGCATCATCTTCATATCGGAAGACTGGGACAGGACATTCCCTATTTTAGGTGTATCAATTGCCATATTTTTTAAGTGGGCATCTACTCTATTAATATAGAGGGAAAATAGAAGGAGAGCTAAAACACTGCCTTGATGAATGTCTCTCCCAATCCTGAAGCCTGGGGTACATTCACCATTTCTTCCATACCTCACCCGCGCTGTTAGATGGTTGTACAGTTGTTCCAAAAAGCTGATTATATCTAGGGGGCGCACCCATATCTATTAAAACTTTCCACAGCTTTGCAATGTTCACCAAATCAAAAGCGCTGCTAAGATCTGCAAAGCAGAGAAACACATGACCCTTTTTTTGCTATTGTGAATTTACTTATTATTAAATTAAGATTTATACACTGTTCCAGTGTGCCAACCTCAGGTCTAAACCCCAATTGGCCCTCCATAGCTATCTGACTATCAGTTGCCCAAGACTCTAATCTTTCTAGGAGCACTTTCCTTAATAACTTGATTGAAGAGTCTAAAAGGTAAATAGGTCAATAGCATTTAGGGTCACCTCTTTTCCCCTTTCTTAAAATAGGAACAATTATGCTTCTGTCCATGAGGTTAGAATATATCCCTTTATCACACTCAAAACAACTTGGGTCAAAATAGGGCAATATATATGCATTTATGTCAGGTAAGCATCTACTGGCACCCTATCAGGGCCCGGTGCCTTCCCTTTCAAACATCTTCTCATGGCAGATCTCACTTCCTCTAAACTAATCATTTTCAGAAAGGGTGGCTTGATCTCAATTATCCCAGTGTTCGGCGAATGTATAGCCAAGCGGCCAGGAATAAATATTTTTCCAAAATGGGAGAGCCAGTCCACTGGTGGAACATGCACAGTAATTTCAAGTGCATCTCTATTTTTTTTTTAGAATGGTTGGTTAATGATTTTCCAAAATAGGGTACTATCTCTCAATGCCGCTGCTTGCTCAAGATTATCCCGTGACCTAGCTCTCAATTGTGCCTTCCTAGTCTCCAGTACATGTTTATAGCTGGAACGTTTGGAAATTACTTCTTCCCTATATCTTGGTTGAGCCTGCAGGGCTTGTTTAAGTTCCTGAATCAAACCATCCCTGTTTTACTCTCTTCTTATTGCCATGTGTCACTTTTAGGCTCTCTGATAGGCACTGCTAAATTGATTAAAGGACGCTAAAATCTCTAATGGACTTTGATTACATTCTGTGCATATGAAAATTTCTTGTCTATATCGAGTCACAATTTTTATCATCAGGTCTATTTCATTTATCCCAGCCCATTTTATGGCAATTCCATGTTCCCTTTTTATTCCTATGTTTGTTGCGTTAACCTTCTCCTATATTATAGGGTTTAGATAGTCTCAATGTAAGTGACAAAGTGTGGTGATCACTATTTATAGTTGGCTTAATCTTTAGTGGTACAGTCATAACAACATTATTCCGAGAGATTAATATGTGGTCAATAGTTGAAAAATGACCTCCTCCCCTAAACGTTGGATACTTCTCTCCCTTGGCCCCTTCTTGTTCCACCAGTTCCAGATCGTATCTAAATATTAATTCATTCAATATAGTTCCATAATTATTATGTAAGAAATGAGATTGAGCATTTCCACGATCATTGGTAAATCCACATATATTTTCTACAGTAGTCGGGCAAGTCCAGATGTTAAAATCTCCCGCTCATATTAATATTAATATGTATGTGGATATTATATCATTTACAAATAGATGTAAATCATCCTGGAGGGTCAATGTCCCTTCTTTTTTAGGATCATCAAATGTATTATTATAATAGTTAATTAGTACAATTCATATGGTACCATTAATCCAGAAGTACCAGAACTCATAAAAAGGGGAGTCAAGGAAGGATTTCACCAATGTAAACTGTACTAATGTTGAGATCAGTGTTGCTAAGCCACCCTTAGCCCTCCCAATAGATGAGGGGGAAGCTGATGTAATGAATGCTGAGTATCCTTCAATAAAGAAGGATCCTGTGTGCCATGTCTCTTGTAGGCAGATTATATGTGACAAACTTATTATGGTCTGCCATTCCTTATCAACCATTTTAGTTCTTACCCCAGCTATATTCCACGACATAGGGGTAATTGAGTCCCTTTTTAAGGACCTCCCATCCATCTCAACATTACCATTACAGCTCAGGATATTGGATTTTGACTCTATGGTGATGATTGGTGTTTTTTCTAGAACAAACACCCCTATTCTATTCATATCCTCCTGATGTCAATCCAGATCCTCCATGTTACTCAGGTGAGTAAATCGATTGGAACATTCTAAGTTGTCATGCCTATCCAGATTACTGGGTACCATCCTTGTATCCCCGGAGCATCTTGCACCTAGAATATTCAGTGTTCTATAGAATTACCCTAGGAGGACGGCCATTATCTCCCTTCTCATATTTTTGCAAGTTCGATGTCCTTTATCTAAATCTAGTAGTAATCTACCCACAAAATGAGGGTCACGAAAATTAACCACTATACAATCTCCCTCCTCTTCTTCCAAATTTTTCGCCCACCAAACTCGTCTTGCATATAAAATTTCATGAAATAATCTATCAGGTGTGCATATATTCATCGACATCCAATGTGCTACTTTGTTACGTAATTCTGGCCAGGTCTAACGACGTTTGATCCCAGTTTGGGAACATTTTTAAGTATGATTATGTATGGAGTGGCATCTGGGGGTAGTTGTAAAACCTCCTTCACAGATCTATCTCTATTCACACTCTGCCATTTATGATTTACATCTAATTGCCTCACTTGATTAGTAATAAGTGCCTTTAGTTGAGATGATTCCCTCTGTGTAGAGTGGTAGTTTTTCGTACCTCTTTTATTAGGGTCCACATTCCCTGTCATTGTAGTGTTCCTTGTACCTATATCCACTTGATTCTTGTTCCGGGCAGTATCACAACCAAGGATGGGTTTTTTAGCATTAATCACTGTGTTAACACTTACTTCTATCTTGCTTACACATTCTTTTATCTCCTTAATTTCTAACAATACTTTGGACTCTATGTTATCTAATTTACTATGTAATTTCTTAAACAAAGTTTCCAAACTTTTTAATAGGGGGCCATCATGGCCTATTGGTGCAACCAACGAGTGACCTCCATATATTTCAGAGGTCATTTTACCACCCTTTGGAGGCTGTAATGGTGGTATGAGATTGGATTTTGTTATCTGCCTACTTCTCTTCTTCTTAGGTGGAGATGTGGTTGGATCATCTATACTATTCAAAGGTTCAATTTCTACTATTGTGTCTGTTGGTGCTGATGGGCCTAAAGAAGATGTGGGAACCACCCCAAAAGGACTTTCCTTTGGAGATTCTAGTTCAATAATTCAGTTAGCAGCCTCGGTACTCACTTCTACATTGGCCTCATGTAAAACATTTTTGGTTGCCACTAGACGTGCTTCAGCATTAATACGCTCTTAATTGAGTTTCCCCATTGAGTCTGTAAGATAGTTAGTAATCATATTAGTAGTTCTAGATGTTTTTGTGCTAATACCATTCCCTGCTTGGTTTTGCTTCCTTTTCCCCATTATAAATATAATCTATAGTTGCTAAATATAATTATCTTTACTAATCTAGGCAAGATTTATACAAATCCTCAGACAAAAGGACCAACAGAGTATGCCCAGCGCAGCCTCCTCCGGGCTCTGACGGGTGTAGACGGGCCTGCTCTTGGCAGTGACCTTTTCACCACGCCTCTGGGTGCGAAATGGCAGCCGGCGGCTCTGATGCCGCAAAGGAGTCTGGGGCTTGTAGTTCGGGCCCTCCCCTCAGAACAAGCAGAGAGTTCCATGAGTCAAAAGACCTGAAGTCCTTTTTGGATGCCTTGGACAACACTAACATGGATGCTGTTCCCTTTGTGGCTCACTTGGACTCATCGTGCCCGACCCAACAGGACGAGACCCATGTGGACAAACTTAATCGGTGGGACTCAGTCATTCAGAAGTGGTCTCAAATTACCCGCCCACGCTCCTAAAAGGCTTCCCATCCAAGAGATAAATCGAGATAACCTTTTAAGAGCTAATGGGCCCTTGTCTCCGGCTGCACCATGTGGTGCTTGTTCCATAATATATATTTGAGCTCATTGTGTGAGTTGTTTTCCTCAATTCTTGATTGTATAATACTGCAGAGGATTGTTGTTGAAGGGCACATGGTATAATGTTCCTGGCTCATTGTTGGTATTGTTTTTCTGGAGTAGGAGGTTGGGAGTAACAGTAGCAATGTTGATGTTGTGAACTTGATTGCAGAGCCCTGGGCTCTGGTGTGTTGGGCCCTGCTCTTAGGGTCTGCTCCAACTCCTGCACTCCAGGGATAAGTCTCCCACCTTAGTGCCTTCCTTCTCGACCAAAGGTCTACACTGGAGTTCTCTTTTTCTGTGGGTGGCCCCACTCCCTTATGTACTGGTGCCTCCTCTCATGCCCCGTTCACAGATGCAGCCTTTGGGTTTATTGGAGGCCGTCTCACAGCCCCAGGACATATTCCCACTCTAAACGCTGACTTACCAAGTATTATCCGGTGATCCTGGTTGCAATCCCTCTCCAATCTGTCCCTCCTGCCACATGCTTACCTACCACCCCACACACACCCCTCTGGTGCTCCTCTCTAGCTCAACTCACCTTTGTACCGCACACTTCTGGGGCCCCTAGCTTCTTAGTTGATCTTCCCCCGGGGTTTGCAGTAATGACCCTACAGTCAATACTGGCCTTATGAGACACCTTCTGCTACAAAGAGTCTTGAATGTACTTTCCATCAATGTGCATGACTTGATGCATATCATCAAACAAAAGAGATCCTCATGTTTTTGGTCCAAAAGAAATTGGATGCTGTCCTCTTTCAAGAAACCCACCTGTCACTGGCAGAGAGTGATAATCTTCAGAGGGAACCGGAAGGCTGCTTTTTCCATGCCAACATCTCGCCCATGTCACAAGGTCAGGTTGAGACTCGGATCAACCAAGGGAACTGGATATTGCTATATTTCTCCATTGACACCTCTTGTACAGATTCCTTCAAACGTGGTATGCTATGTGTTCACCAAACCCTGAATACAGGGGATAACTTGTAGGCTGTGTGTGTGCTCCACAGACATCCAAGACTATGGCCCGCATTAGGACCTTAGCGGCAAATGCCACCTACTGCCACTGCGACGGCCGCCAACATACCGTTGCCGTAGCTACCGACTGTCAATGCCGTTATGACTGTAGCCGGAATTCCACCAGAAGGCTGGTGGAATTCCGGTGACGGTCTTGGCGGTGGACAGCGGGAAGGTGCAGTGCCACGCCAGAAGAGCGCCACCGGCCACAATATGAACCATAATGCGGCCTGTTGGTGTTCCGCTGGCAGACGCTGCTGCTGGCAGCAGCGCCGCGTCCCATCTCCTGCAGGAGGACCCCCTGCAAGCAGGTAAGTGGGGGCTCTGACAGGAGAGGGAGTGGGGGGTGTTGTCTGTGTGTGTATGGGGGGGTTTGTGCATGCCGGTGTTAGGCGTGTGTAATGTGTGTGTGCTTGAATGGGTGTGAGTGTGTGTGTGTATGTTGTGTTGTGTGATTGCGTGCGTTCCTGGATATATGTTAGTGAGTGTTGCCGTGTGTGTGTATGAATGTATGCATGCGTGGGTGAATGTGGGTATGCGTGTATGTGTGTGCATGTCAGGAGGGGGGTCGGGAGGGAAGGGGGATGGTGGGCATAGGCATGCCTTTCGGAACCTGATGCAGGATCATTCTCTGTGTGACCCTTGGAGACTCCTGCACCCATGAGCCAGAGATTATACTATTACCTCTTTCCGTCACAATGTACAGACTCGCATTGGATACTTCCTTTAGACCCCTTTAGTGATCCAGCATTTAGCAGAAGCGAATATAGCCCTTGATCGGGCCTTTGATCTTGACCTTATAGAGCTCCACTTAGACCTGGAATTGCACCCGCAAGGCCCTTGGAGACTCCATACTTACCACTATACGGACCCTAGGGTGGAGCAACTCCTTACAGAATATGTAGAGTGATACTTGGAGGACAGTAGTAGTTTAGTGGTCTCGGTGCAGATGCTGTGGTGGGAGGGGAAAGTGTCCTCATGTTAATGAGGGATTTGGTGTTGGCCAAATTAAAGTTTGCAGGCTCCAGATGGCTGTTGAAGCCCAGATCGGGCTACTCCTCCTCTTTGATTCTGACCATACTCCAGGAGCTTCTGTTGGCTACATATCAACTGAACACACTCTGCACAACAGAGGCGGAGAAAAGCATTATCTGCATATGACAGAGACATTATAAATGGTGTGCAAAGGTGGGCTCACTATTGGCTTACCAACTCCGCCAACAAGACTCTTCTAGGGTAATCCCTGCCATCCAAAACCCAGTGGGCCGCCTAGCTACCCATCCAATGGTAATAATGGCTGAATTTCAGAAATACTATGAACACCTTTATACGGCTGGAATGCCTCTGCATCTGTACACTGAATCTTCATTTTTAGACACCTCCACCTGCCAAAGTTGACTTCCACTCAATCTGCACAACCAGAGGGAGTTATCATAGCAGAGGAAATTGCTGGTGATCGATGCTTGAGGGGGCTCCAGGAGTGGGTGGCTTCCTAGCTGAATTTTATAAAGCTACAAAAGTCCAGACCACACCCATATTAGTATCAGTTTATCAGGAGGCCCTTGACAATTGGCACCTCTCTCCAGAGTTCCTCAGAGCTCAAGTTTTGGTGCTCCCAAAACCGAGAAAAGATTCCCCTAGAAAGCTCTAGCTATCATCCAATTTCTAAGATATAGACAAAGGTTTTTTAGACATGCTTGAATAAAGTCATCACAGCACTTATTCTCTCACAGGTGGGCTTTGTCCCCGGACATTCCTCAGCAAACCACATGCACCCTCTCTTCCATATTATTTATTGGTGAGGGATGTGTGGATGTGGTTTAATGCAGCGGTTTAACAAGACACTGAAGTGCATGATGGGGACTCTGCCATAGAACCTCAGGAGAAAGGGAGATCTTCTCCTGAAGTGTCTCTTATTTGCCTACAATGAAATTTAGCAAAAGTGGGTATGGTTCAGTCCCTTTCAGCTTCTGCATAGACACCCGGTGCGAGGTTGGCTCACCTTATTCAGAGAAGGGGGGAGGAGCTCAGAATCTCCACAGAGGGATTTGGTGAACTATGTGATTGACCTCAGGAAGTTGGTGCAATACATGAGTCAGGCAAAGACAAAGCTCTGACACACCCAAGAGCTGGTGAAGGAATGGTAAAACCTGAAAGCTAGATTTTGGTGGTAAAGCCTATTTGTCCCACGGCTTTGGAGGACAAATGATGTGGGCCATTCAAGGTAGTTCAGAAGGTTTCTGAGGTAAACTAACTGGTGCACACAGGTGCCACAAGGAGACCCAAGAGAGTGTTCCATGTGAACAGTCTGAACCCTTAGCTCTGGAGAGATTACAGATATTTCAGATGAAATTTAGGAAGACAGTGTGCTTCTTACTGAAGTGCTGATTAGTGACATGAAGAGAGCACAGTGTAAGGGGTTCAGTTAGCCTCTGAGTTGACACCTGAGCAGCAGAGAGAATGTAAAGTGGTGTTGGGATGGTTTGCCAACCTCTTCTAACTGACTCCAGGGTTTGACACCAGTCTGTGTGCATGACATAGAGACATGTACCAGTCTGGAATTAAAGGGCAAAAGGTACAGAATGTTTGACCGGGTTCAGGGATGCATTAATGCAAATGTTGTCAAAATGTTGGACCTGGGGGACATTGAGAGATCTCGTAGTCCTTGGTCTAATCCTGTAGTTCCGATACCAAAGAAAAGGGCTACTGACTTGCGGCTATGTGTGGACTACATAGCCCTCAATCAGGTAACCAAAACCGATGCCCATCCAATTCCAAGAGCTGATGAGCTTGTAGATCAGTTAGATCCTGCAAGGTACTTGAGCACCTTGGATCTGACCAGTGAATATTGACAGATTGCTTTGGCACCAAATGCCAAGGAGAAGACTGCGCTTCATATACCAGAGAGTCTATATCAGTTTAAGGTGATGCCCTTGAGCTGAAGAATGCTCCTGCCACATTTCAGTACCTTGTGAACCATGTTCTTGCAGGGCTGGAAGAGTTCTGTGTGGCTTACAAGGATGATATTGTAGTGTTCAACAATTCATGGTAGGACCACTTGAGACACCCAGGACAGGTGTTGGCTAGTACACTGGAGGTGAAACTGACCGTCAAAGCAACCAAGTGTCAGGTGGGGCAGTTCTCTCAGTATACCTTAGGCATGAGGTGCGGAACAGTAAGATTTGTCTGTTGGATCCCAACCTTTAGTCTGTGATGGAGTGGAAAGTGACTACTACCCAGATTAAAGTGAGGGCCATTCTGGGGCTCACTGGGCGTTACAGGAACTTTGTGGTGAACTATGGAAGTAAAGTTGCTCCATTGATTGATTGACCTCTAAGAAGCAGCCCAGGAAAGTGATATGGAATGCGGGGTGTCAGAAGCATTGGAGGAGCTAAAGAAGGCACTTTGTTTTGCAAGTGTACTGAAAGTACCCGACTACAGTTAACTATTCATTGTACAGACTAATGCCACTGACAAAGGAATTGGAGCAGTGTTAGCTCAACTGGATGGAAAAGGTATACAGCTTTTGATAGCCTTTATTAATAGGAGATTACTACCCAGAAAGCAGAGCTAGGAGGCTATTGAGAACAAGTGTTTTGCCAATGTGTGGACCTTGCGTAAGTTTAGCCCTTATTTATGTCACACTACGTTTGTGGTGCAAACAGATCATAGGCCACTGAAATGGCTTGGTTATGAAGGGAGAGGATCCCGAGTTATTGAGATGGTCTATTTTGTTGCAAAGGTTTGATTTTTCTGATGGAGCATTGTTAGACTTTTTATCCTTGGCGTGGTCTGCCTTAATTTTTTGCCTCTGTTCTGAAGAAACTACGTGCCGCCGGCTCCGCAGCTGAGAAGCGACGCTCGCAGGAAACTTGACCGAACAATCGACGCACGGAGGAGGAGAAACGACGTGCAGCAACGCAGACGGAAGCTGGGAGATCACCACACGTGCTGCAGGGTTTTCGGATCATCATGCTGCAAAATTTTCGACTCAAGTACTGCTGGACATGGAAAAACAACGCAACACCTGCCCGGATCCGAGAGTGCTGACCAGATCAACGCATCACTCTCCTGTGGAGAGAAGAAATGACTCGCCCCAGCCCGGCGAAAGGACAAACAACGCAAGGTCCCGCTTCTGAGTGGAATCAATGCATTGCAAGCCCTTTTTGATGCGCACTCGCCCGTGCAGGGTTATTTGTGATGCCCCCAAGGTATGTTTTCACACTGACAGCGTTAGTGTGTGTTTGAAACTACTTAAAGACTCTTTTTGCATTTTGTATTAATAACTTGACTTGTGTATTGTGGATTTTTGTCGTTTTGGTCTTGTTTTGTTTAGATAAATATTTCCTATTTTTCTAAACCTGTGTTGTGTCATTTGTAGTGTTTTCATTGTTACTGTGTGTGTTGGTACAAATACTTTACAACACGCACTCTGAAGTTAAGCCTACTTCTCTGCCAAGCTACCAAGGGGGTAAGCAGGTGTTAGCTGAGAGTGATTCCCTTTTACCCTGACTAGAGTGAGGGTCCTTGCTTGAACAGGGGGGAACCTGACTGTCAACCAAAGACCCCATTTCTAACCAGCATAGATCCGGAATGTGTCATAGGAATGCGGATGGCCTTCCCCTCTATTTTACTGATCTGACCACCCAACCTCTCCCGGTTAGGAGTTGATATAAGGTGTTGTAATCTGAGAGGGGTGTCTCTTAGGACTGAAGAGTCGTCTTCATGGTAATGGCCAAACACCCCTGCCCTGAGTGCCCAACTTTGCTGATGCCGGATCACTAAATCTGATTGTTTTTTTGGCACAGGCAAACACGGATCATGCATGTGCACCATGACATAGGCTTGTCTCATGGATTGTGGTCTTGTTGGACCGGGAGGGTTCCCAAAATGCTACATTCATAGTGGTGAAAGGCTACGCCTATGCCAAGGGTTAAGTAGCATGAACACAGTGGTGGTAACACACCACATAGTGATCAGTAGAAGTGAACATGTATTTTTTAACCTGTGTCACTGAAGTGAGAACTACAGGCTCATTCATTTTTAAAGTTCTGTGGTTGGGTGCTTAACTAGCCCTTTGCCTACATCGGTTTGTTGTGAAGTGCTGTGTAGCACAGAGGTAGTTTATCTGCGCTGGCAGTTTGTGTGCCTGTGAAGGGTTCAACAAAGGGATAATGAAGTACTGAGCAGTGTATTCATGGTGAGTGCATGTGCTGGGTGTGTGCCCATGAGTAGTATAATACATGGAGGATGCAGTTCTGTGCAGTGTATGCATGGTAAATGTATGTGCTGGATGAACGTGTGCCTATGAGTGGTATAGTACATAAAGAATACAGTGCTGTGCAGACAGTGTGTGTAGAATCATTACATGCACCAGGTGTGTGTGTGTGTCTGGATGGTGCAATATATGTCCCACTTTGAAAGGCCCAGGACTGCATAGTGGAACATGAAAAGGAGGGATAGAAATTCCCTAAGGCAGACTTGTATATTTCTGCATTCCTCTAAGCTGGATGGGACACACACTGGAAAAGTGAGATACAGGTTTCCCCAGTATACTTCAAAGGGTGCTCTTTGATTCAGTGAGGGATCACAAGGAAGGGGCCTGTACACATCTCAGGAAGGAGCTGGGGTTGATTCCAGAATGATAAAGAGTAGGACCAGTCCCTGAGGTAACCTTTTGATGCACATATCATTGTGATATCATTGTCGCAGACTCAGAATCATCACAAAAAACCCCATCTGGAGACAGATCAGATACCCGACAGAAGGAACTGTAAAGAACCTCTGGTCACTTTGGGAGAGGGACTGTGTGTGAGGAACACTGCACATGTCGAGTGCAGCCTGCTGGGTTTGCGTGCAGCAAACTCATCTGAACTCAGCTGCTGCTTCTCCAAGCTCCCATGGCCAGGGCACACTCTAGGACTCCAGATACTTTACGCCTGCCAGTGTATGTATAACTGATTTTGGGCCTGTCAACCCTAGGGAGCACTTGCTGATGGTTAACACTGTGGCACTCGAAAACTTTTAACTTTAATGTAAAGTCAATGTGGACTCTTGAGACTCGTATTACTGTTGGGTAATACCCTGTATGTGACCAATAGCAAATGGGGAATATACACTATAACTAGAACGAGGATGGAGTGGGGCAGGGAATCGCCTAAAGAACACAAGACCCCCAAAAGCAGGGGGAACTGTGTAATTGTTTGTGAATTTTGTATTTTTCCTTTCTGTTGGGTAGCAGTAGAAACGAAATACTTGTCTTTTTTCATAAGAGCAAGTAATTGGATGGACAATGGTTTATTGCTGCTGTTACATGCATTTTGAGTTGTGAGCCTGCATTTGTTATCCTGTATCCACCACCCCCGAGGGAGCCTTGGACTGCTCGAACATGTTCCTACTGAGAGCAAGTGCAGAAAGGGTACTTAGCCCAGTTGTATGGTAGTCAGGCCCCAGGACATCAAAAGTCCTCAAGTCCTAGGGTCGGGCTCCATAGCCCTGAATGCCACCTGTCCCTCTGAAAGGTATTCTACAAATAACATAAGGGGTCCAATGCCTTGACACTTGAGGTCAGGATCATTCCATTGCCAATATAAATATAGAATTTCTATATTCCTTCCCTCTCTCATCTGCCCATTGTAAAATGTTGTGCACTATTACTGGTAAGCATCCCCTTGTTTCACAGCAGGGGCGAATCAAAGTAAGCGGAAGCAAAATCAAAATCAAAACAGCGGCTGTCTTCTCACCTGTTTATTTGCACCATGACTCCTGCCCTACAGTAAGTCTGACGCTTTTTTAATCCCTATACGTTACAGCCTCGGGGTTTTGACATCATAACCAGGGAGAATGCTATGGCTGGCTTTGAATCAGCAGGGCTTGGGGCCAGGTCATGAAATATAAACACAAACCTTCTTGCTCTTGTCTTTTTCCGTAGTCTCACATTGACTCTGAGTGAGGGGCTAGCTTGCAGTCTACTGCGAAACGTTCTCCTTCATACATGGACCCCATATCTAAGGAGACATGTCGACCGCAGTTTTGCTCTCGCATTAATAATCAAGAGGAGTCACTTTCATAACAGACTAGCTTTCAACGTGACTTGAAATATAACAAGGCTCTAGCTGATTCACTAAATGCACCTCCCCACAGTTTACGTTTAAGGTTTTGGCATAAGCTGACATTTTGCAGCTATTTTTATGAAGTAACTTGGATCATTGTGAAGCCCCACTAACACTGTTGGTCCAGAAGATGGTCTCAGGCACTCGTGACTTGGGAGACCGAAACGTCCACACTGCTCCACTTCTTATGCACTAATGACTGGACTCCTGGATATGTACAAATAAACTGATTCCAGTCATTTAGACAGTAGACTTTCATGCATTCAGCTATGAGGCTCTGATATGAACTTTTAGTTTAATGTTCAAAATTAATGTACGTTGGGTTTTTCCATTGTTGTACCCTTTACTTTTAATTGACGCTCACAGAAACAATGTAGTCACATTCAAATATATTTGATTTGCCTAAATGATTTTGTGTACACCTGTTTTTCTTTTCTATTTCTTTGATTTATTAGATTAAGCAGCCTGGGTTGCATTTTGATTAAGTCTTTTTCAAAATGAGCAACTTCATGACAGAATAATTTAATAAAAAATCCCCTTGTTAAACTGTGGTTACAGCACTTACCAAGAGGGCACAATACTTTGATATATTCTCCAGTCTGTTAAGAGGACACCCTTGTACCTTAATGAGGCACTATTGTTTGAAAGAAGAGGGTTTTAAAGTTGTTTCTGGAGAGGCCAAAACACTTTAGGTGGTGTCAGTACTTTAAAGGGGAACTCTTGTACTTTACGGAAGCCACAGGGGGCATTCTGCAGGCCCCTGTAGCTCCTACTGCTCAGGGGAAGGGGCACCATTCATGCACTTAGTGATGATCGGCAGCCTGTCCATGTCTGGAAGCCATTTTAGTGCCAGAAGATTTGGAGTCCCATTTAACGCAGCATCAACTGCACCAAGCCGTAAGCAATGCCCCCAGTCCTGCTTCCTGAATCCTGACATGTCGTTAGAAGGAGAGCAGGGGTTGGCAGTGAGATTTTTTAAAAGGTAATACAACTACAGATTTGAAACTTTGTGGGCAGGTACTAGGTATGACGGAATAACTAAACAGAAGGTAGGCTGAGAAGAATCTTGGAGTAGAGTTAGTTTCTGCTGAAAGGGTCTCATCAGGGAAATGATTAATTTTCAGATTTAACTAGGTGAAGTGGTTGTAAAGCCAGACCCAAAATCAGAGTGAGGTCGGTGATGTCGGGTTGATGGAAGGTGATGGGCCAGTAAGCAGAATTGCAAGGAGGTCTTTAATATTTGTTTGGGAGAAAATTCAGATGTAAAATTATTGATTTAGAATGAAGAATAAGTGATGGGAAGTTATTTGTTGTATGTATTCCATGTTGGTGAGGAGGAAATTAGGTCTTGAACGTAGGTGGATTTGGCATGGTGTGGGGTTAGAAATATTATTCTCAGGGCTTCTTTGTGAAATTCAAGAGTTTACAAAGACTTGGGTTTTCACCTTTGGCGGAGTGTTCTTATGATCTCATCTATGCTTTCACTAAGTGAATAGCAGGCATTTTACGGGGCTGTGGAAGTGGAACAGCGGATGAGAATATGGTTAGAGGAGAACGTGTTAAAGCATGTTGTAGTGTGTTGTATTATGTTGTGAAGGATCGGGTGTTATGCAGAGTTGTGAGGTGATATTAGGAAAATAGGTCAATCGGGAGAATGTTTTCTTTTTTAGAGGGAAGAGGCAATGATGAACGGGGCGTCATAAGGGATGTTTACTCTGATGTGCATTACGTACTGAAACAGTGGTTCACCAGGGACTCAGTTAAGCGCAATTTTTCACAGTCAAATCAACCAATAATAATAATTGATGTAAGCAAAAAAAATCATATTGTCTGTCCTCGAACAGTCACTAATAGCTAATTCATTGTCCATAAATGAAAAATGGGTTATTCGCAAGTGATAATTTTTGAGCTCAAAGCAAGATGGTGACACAGACGATTAAAGGTTTTAGCGTCCCCAGTAAATAACTAAAAAAGAAGAAAAATAATGTTTATAAAGCACAGAGCGTGTATATATAGAGAACACTCAACTTAGAGCTATTGGTTTGCCTGAAATTGTGTTTGCCTGTAGTATGATTGGACAGATGAGTTTTAAACCGTGTGTGTTGTATTTGTCGACAAGATTACCACCTAGTTTTTGGAACGTGGAGGTCTCATCAGGACAGATAGGATGAGGGACCTAAAGTCGGTCAAGTGACCACAAACTCATATCTGTAAACAATTTATAAGCTTTTAGTGAAAGATAGCATCAAAGCAAAAACAACACACTATAAAATTTGATACTCACCCTGTGGGTCATCAAAAGCGTCCCAAGAGCAGTGCTTAATTTGAGCTTGTTGTTTCCGGTGCTGAGCACCGGCACTTATTTTTGAGGGCCGGGGCTTATTCTTCTGTCTCAAGCATTTGGTGCGAGAAAAAGACACATATGGGAAAGACGGAAGAAGGGAAAAACGAAAAAGCGTTACGAAGGGAGAAAGTAGAAAGCTGCAAGAGTGAGCTGAAGGGACAGGGAGTAGCTTTATATGGGTCGAAGAGGCCCGAGATGGCTTCAGGATTACGCTGCCTCAGTATTCTGTGTTTCCACATTCAATTGCAGCATTGTTTAAGAGGAGGGCTTTGGGCACCGGCACGTTTTTATTTACAAATTAAGCACTGCCCAAGAGTAAGTAGGAATATAGTGGCGTATCTTGGTGGCACAGAGGTCTTTTATTGCTTGGCTTGTTCCAAAAGTGTCTGGTGGGTTCAGGGAGCTGACCGCTGTTTGAGTGTCTTAGTTTCTCTGCGGTTTGAGTGGGGTCCCACAGTCCGTGAGTCAAATGGCTGGAATCCCAGTGGACAGTGGCTGTCTGCAGTATCTCGTGAATCTAACCTGTGTCCCTATACCCTAAATCCCAAACAATGGCAGGAGCTGCATCCTCAAGGGCGGCACCCACATTTTGCTAATGAGTGCAGGTCTGCAGAGTGATTTCAAAAGTTGACCCATATCTTAGCAATTTCAATTGCTTCGTTTCGAGGACCAAATTTAACCTGAACTTCTTTCATCTCTATTCCTAAACAACTGAGTATAGTTTATAGAAAATATTAATTTAGTGTAAGGACTGTAGCAAAGGAGGCATTTAAACTGGATTTCCCCGATACTACGCTATTGCCAGCTTCTGAGTTGTGGGAAGCATGGTTGTTTGGTCTGCAAGGCGCAATTAAGAAAAGCTCAGACCTTCATATTAATTTTCAGAAGAGCCATGAAGAGAAGATAAATTGGATAAAAATTATAGGAAGGCAGCCTGGTATGTGGATGGACAGGGCAACGGTCCTGCAACGCCTATAAATATTAAGCCAAATCCTGTTGTCTATGGGTGCTTCTGTGTTTGTTTTGCCCTCCTGATCAAATGCCAATCTGTTTCGACTTTCCCTTTAGACAGTATATATTGTCAGCTTATTGTCAGGATTTAATGATTGGGCAGCCTTAATCATCTGTGTCTTTTTAGAAGGGACAGGTCAGTCTTCATCATATCTCTCATGAGGTGGGAACCTGCTCTAATTCACCAAACCTGTCGCCCTTGGACAGACATATTTGGACAAAAATGCGTCAAGTTGTGAGACAGATTTGCAACTGCAATACTTTTCCATGGGTGAGTTAACTGTATTCAACAGTTAGCATACACTGAGCTTCATAAACATCTTTGAAATAGAAAGGGCAACGCAGTCCCTGAATACATACTGGTTTTCACACATTCAATGGCTGATGAATATTCTTGAAACAATGAATGCTAAGGGAGGTGGACCTCAGCTCCTCTTTGGTTGGCTTACATGGCCTCTCTGAAACCTCTCTTGCCAGACCACCTACAAATGGATTAACAGCTGAAAAGAACAACTTGATGACATAGGCTGGGAAGGAAATTGGGGTGTTGGTTGAGGGAGGTCTGAGCCGTTTTCAAGAAACAGCCAGAAATATCAGGGTGAACAACAAAAGTCACTAAAGTAACCTGTGCTTAGCCCTCTGATAGGTTCACACAAAAGCTGTCAAGATTGACTTTGAGGCATTGTGTAAAGTAATTATGATGCACTTAAACAGTAATAAACGGAAACAAATATCAAGGAAAAATCTCACACCAACTGTAAGGAAATGCCTCTTTGTGCATGTTCACCCCCAGGTTTGGACTAATGCTGCTGCTTTTTCGACTCTCAGAGTGCACTGAGGCCTGCTAACTAGACCTCAGTGCCAATGTTTTAACCCCATACCAAATTACTTGTTTAATCGGATACACCCAACTGACAAGGCCTGACTTACTTATAAGTTCCTAGTATATGGTACCCAACACATAAAAGGTAGAGTGTCCACTCAGCGCTGCAGCACTGTCTGTGCTACCCTTCGTGTGACAAGGTACAAAATGACACCCAGCCTGCCACTGCAGACTGGGAGGGCAGTGTTTCAATGCCAGATCAACTTTGGCTTTGAAGCTAATGGCAAAGCAACCTCACTCCTTAACAGTATATGTAAGTCTCCCCTAAGGAAGGCATGTGGAGTCCTGTGACAGAGAGCTGTATTTTTTAAAGCAATACACATGTTTTTTTATATGGTTTAACAGCAACATTTCCAAATTGCTGTTTTGCTGTGGATAAAGTTTTGTAACCCCATTGGCTAACACAGTTACCATGTGGCTTCCCAATATGCCTAACCTTTAACTGGGACTAACAACCTGGGACATATAAGTTATCAAATAAATTGTGGCATTAAATGCGACCTGATGGGCAGATAAAGATGAAAGGTAGGCAATTTTCAGAAAGTTGCCACTCTGTGCTTTGGTTGTCCAGTAGCCTTACCAGGGCACACACACACAGACAGCTTTCTGACCATATGGGGAGACATGTGAAAGTCTCCCAGGCCTCAGGAACAAAGTCAGTGCCACAGCAGCGAGGCGTCAGCTCGCTGCTGCCAGGATTGCCACTCAGGAGGTTAGCCGAGAGGTGAGCTTCAAAGGGGATGCCACCTTTGATGGTCCGCCTGGCCCAACACCCCTAAACATGAAGCCTTTTATGCTTGTAATCAGCATGGAGATAGGGCCAGAGAGGGAAAACTCACCGGCAAACTGGTTTTACTGTGGGTTTGTAGTCCTCAGCTAGTCACACCTCTAGGGTGGGCTACCAAGCTCCTGAAAACTCAGGAAGGGTTGTGCCATCTTTAAAAGGACAAGAATGTGTCATTCTGGGATAGCCAGATGTCACATATCACAGGAATTTCGGCACTGGGTGGGAGGGGAGCACATTGGCTTTTGACTGTGTGGTCCCCTCAGCACACTTTCCTGGGATACATGTGGCACCCCTACCACCCTGACCCTCAGATCATGCTGGAGTTGCCATTGGACCCACACAAAGAGAAGTTGCAAATTCTGAAGGACTGCACCTGCTGCACTTTGGACTAGCAATGTTTTGCCTGTGTCTATGGTTCTCAGCTCAGAGAAAAGATGATTCCCGACATACAACAACAGCAGTGACTCCAAGGATCAGTTGGCTGATCTCCTGAAACCAGCTCCAGGGACATAAGACTTGAATTTGCCAAAGTCTCAAAGTTGGAAGCCACAGCAGAAGCTTTGTCACTGTTAGACGCCAGGCACCCAAGAGGACAAATTTGAGATAAACAAAACCTGCACTTTGTCTGCTGAACCTAGAACTGCTATACAGGACCTGCTTCATCATACCCAAGTGTTGCTAGCCCCCACAGATTTTGCCCCAACAGCAGTGCAGACTGGCCTTCAGCCCAGGATCAGATAGCTGTCTACAGCAACGTAGATGACTTTGAGGGACTCCAACCTCTGTGGCCAAGTTCACCCCACTTCACCTGTGGATGAATCAACCACACCACAACCAGAGCATCTTTTGGGCATCTTTTTGCCTACATCCCTCAGCATCAGGACCACTTCATTGATGTCTACGACAGTCGTCATGTGAAGTTTGAATCTTAACTTAAAAATCCTCTGGTTGCCAAGTAACTGTCCAAAGTATCTTTTGTGTTTCCCTAGACCTCTGTCCTGCTTGGCGTTGCTGCCCAACTTGAACCATATTTGCTGAACTAACTTTTACAAACTTGTCTAAAGTTTCCAAACTTTGTGCTCGCTAATACGTGTTTGCATTTGATATAATAGTTTTTTATTGCTTCTAAAATCTGTACTTATGAAAAATCTATCATGAAAATACAATCTATGTTTATAAATTAGTGTCTGGTTCCTTTTGTGTTGTGTGACTTTCTAATTCTGTTGTATGGTGCTGTTAAATCCTTTACACACATTTCCTTTGCTAAGCCTTACTGCTCGCAACTACAGCTACCCAGGGTTGAGCTTAAGGTTAAGTAAACATATTTGACTGGACCCATAATGGTATTTGTGAGTGTACTGCACAATAGGGCCTCTCAGCCATATCATACACCTAAATCCTCACATTAGTGCCAGCAGTGGGATCCAAAAGCTGTGTTTAGATGTACCAGGCAACTAATAAGTTAGTAACCGACGAGTGAGTTTTTACCAAGTTGAGAAGTTCAGCCTAGTTCTAATATTCTAAGCTACCGGCTTCTACAAAGAAAAACCAACAGAGTTGCAAAAAGTGTTTTTCTTGTTACTAAAAAGTCTTAAAGGATGGAGGGGAAAGGAATCAACTTTGCCTCCTTGCCTCCATTGAAAATCAGTGAGCTGAGGGCTTTGTGCAAAGAAAGGACAATCCTTCCAGGAGCCTCTGCTCCAAAGGATGACCTAGAAAAATCTCCTAAATCCTGGAAAGATGCAAGGAAAGCACAGGCCCTTCTGAAGGATAAGATTACCCCTGAGTGGGGGGATGAGGATGACAATATTGTGTTACGACTCTGTCGTCTCATTTCTAGGGGGCACTGTAAGGGGACTCTCTGTAGCCTGGGAATCACCTTGAACACTAATCTAGAGTCCCTTGCTGACTCCTGTTTGTTTTTCTTTTTGCCATGGTATACTTGTGTAGTACTACATTGGCTTCCTGAGGCTGCAAATCCCATAATGCACAGCCTGGTAGTCAGGAAAGCCCGGATTCTGTTTCCCATTGTTTTCTATGGGAGAAGTCCTGTTGCTCCTTTTCACCGGATCCTCTCCTCCAGGAGTTGCAAGTGTATGAAATCACACACACCTGAGATCTCTCCCGTGCAGCCCAGCTTGGAACTGCTTATAAGCAGCCATTTCCTCAAGATCCCAGTCGTGAATTGGAGTTCAGTTCCTTTGTGTTACAGACCCCTTATCGGATGGTGTTCCAGTTTTGTTCCTGTTCTGTTCCAGCTTGATCCTGTTTCCTGTTTCTCTGCCCTGTTCCTGATTGTTCCAGCCAAAGTCTGCTCCCTATCTCTTAGCCTTGTGCCTGTCTGTTTCTTCCAGATCCTGATCCCTGTTTCTCTGTCCTGCTCCTGCCTTGTTTCAGCCTGAACCTGCTCTCTGTTTCCCAGTGTTGTTTACTTCTTTTTCCTATTCCCTGTATTCCAGCCCTGTCCTTGCCTGTTCCAGCCAGAGCCTGCTCTCAGTTTCCCAGTCCTATCTCTGTTTGTCCCAGCCAGAAGTTTGCACCCTGTTTTCCAGTCCTAGTCCTGCCTTTGCTTCAGCCTGAGCCTGTTCCCAGTTCCTGCCTCTGTCTCTTAGTTTGTCCCTTCTGTTTCTGTTTCCTCTCAGTATTTGTGTCTGGTAAGTGTTCTATCAGTCTTCACCAGTGTATAAGTGTCCTCCTTTGTACTGGGGTTGGCTCCTGGTTTCCAGGAGGCACTTCCAGCCCCCATCCTTGTCTAGTGTTATATGTTGTCTTTCGTGCCTAACAGTGACAGTGTGCTATTGCTGTTGTTCCAGGAATCCCCACTGTGTTCCAGCTGGACCCACAAGAGCTTGTTGTGTGTATGTAAGTACTATCCTTGTTTGTGCTGTAGGGTCCAGAGACTGAATCACTTCTGCTGCCTTCTTTCTATGGGGCTGGCAGGGTGACTATCTGTAAGAGCAAACTGCACAGAGGCATTGATATTTCCTGTCACTGTGGGAGGTTCTGTGCCCTACTCTGTGTACAACCCCAGCATGTTTGTCCATTAGTAATCCATTTCCTGTTTGTTCACACACAGGTTGCCCTGATTTTACTTTCCTGTTTCCTGTGCCTGTCCATAGCTGTCCTTTCCATGTATGCCTTTAGGAGAGTGTGGTTCCAACTATTCATTCGATGCATGACTCCCTGTCTGGGAGTGAAAAGAGCTTCACATCTGTGAGGAGGCCTAAAGACCTAGCTGCCAAGCTTAGCCTCATGAAGCTTGTTAGAAATGGGGTCTTTGGTTGTCAGTCAGGTTACACCCTGTCCCAGCAAGGACCCTCAATGTAGTCAGGGCAAAGGAGAAACACACCTGGCTAACCCCCATTAGTCCCCTTGGTAGCTTGGCACAAGCAGGCAGGATTAACTCAGAAGCAATGTGTAAAGTATTTGTATCAACACACACTAATACAGTGAAAACACTAATAAATGGACACCACACCAGTTTAGAAAAATAGGTAATATTTATCTAAATCAAACAAGACCAAAACAACAAAAATCCAACATACACAAGCTAAAATATGAATTTTCAAAAGAATAAGAGTCGTACTCCATAAAAAACAATGGAAACCAGGATTTTGCGCAAAGTACCTGGTTTGCGTCAAAAATAAAGCTGCACGGGCGAGCGTGCATCGGTAAGTCAGTGATGCGTTGATTCCTTCCTTGCAAGAGAGGCGTGCATTGTTTCTTATCTAGTGGGGTCGACGACGCATCATTTTTCTCCCTCGCAAGAGAGCAATGCGTCGATTTCCAGACAGGGCTCCTCGGATCCACGCAGAGACGGGCCGACTTTGACACCCAGGGACTATGCGTGGGAAATCCGGTTGCATGGTGTTAGAAAACCGCTCTTCAGGAATACACCACAAAGTCCAGTCTTTGTCCCCTTTCACTGGCAGAAGCAGCAAATGCAGGATAGCCCAACAAAGCACAGTCACAGGCAGGGGCACCACTTATTCTCAGCCCTTCAGCTCTTCTCCTTGGCAGAGGGTCCTCTTGAATCCAGAAGTGATCTACTTTTCAGGGGTTTTGGGTCCAATGCTTATACCCCTTTCTGCAGTTGAAGTAGGCAAACTTCAAAGGAAAGTCTCTGGTGTTCCCAAGATCGTGTCTTGCCCAGGCCAGGTCCCAGACACACAAAAAGGGGTTCAAGACTGCATTGTGAGAGGATAGCCCATTCAGCCCATTCAGGTGTAAGTGACCACTCCTCCCTCCACTCTAGCACCAATGGCTCATCTGGATATGTATGCTACACCCCAGCTCCCTCTGTCTCACTGTCTAGAGGGGATTAACAAACAGCCCAACTGTCAAACTGACCCAGACAGAGAATCCACAAACAGGCAGAGTCACAGAATGATTTAAAAAAGAAAATGCATACTTTCTTAAAGTGGCATTTTCAAACTAACAATCTAAAAACCAACTTCCACATGTCCTACCTTTAACATACACTGCACCCTGCCCATGGGGCTACCTAGGGCCTAACTTAGGGATACCTTACATGTATAAAAAAGGGAAGGTTTAGGCCTGGCAAGTGGGTACACTTGCCAAGTTGAGTTGGCAGTTTAAATCTGTGTGCACAGACACAGCAGTGGCAGGTCTGAGCCATGTTTAAAGGGCTACTAATGTGGGTGGCACAATCAGTGCTGCAAACCCACTAGTAGCATTTGATTTACAGGCCTTGGGCACCTTTAGTGCACTTTACTAGGGACTTACTAGTAAATCAAATTTGACTCTCATGGATACGCCAATTACAGACACATTTTACATAGGAGCACTTGTACTTTAGCATTGGTTAGCAGTGGTAAAGTGCCCAGAATTTCAAAAACAACAGAAACAGAGTCCAGCACAGATCAACAACCTGGTAAGCAGAGGCAAAAAGTTAGGGCAGACCACGCCAAGGATGCCAAGTCTAACAAAGCTACATAAGAGGAAGCTGACACTTGAAGAAAGAAGATTGGCCCTGGTGGAGAGAAGGGTGAAGCTGGGGTTGAGGCCAGAGGAGATTGGAGGCAGCAACAGAATGACAAAGATAACTGCTGTGGGTGCCTAGGATCCCAGGTTGCCCAAAAGGAGTTGCCTAAATACACTCGTTGAGCTCTCTGATCTAACCCTCGAAGTTTATAGATAAACCTTTAGGAGTGCACAAAAAGGGAACAACGCAACCATTGGTTGACTTTGTAGATGCCTCTGTGATGTCACTCGCTGATTGGATTAAAGGAAATAGGGTTGATACCTATGAGAACTTATACAATTAACTGGTAAAGAACACATTCTGACAAATTGTTCCTTAGAAAAGTTACACCAGCACCTGGTATATTCCAAGCTATATAGCCCTAGAGAGCTGGAGAAGATAGCTAATGAGTAGGTCACACTAGGGTATCCAAGAGATCATCAGGTGGTGAACACAGAAAAGGAGGAGGGCCCCCTCTTCAGCCAGAAAAGCCCAAAGAGTCCCCAAAGGGAGCCCCGTGGGGGAGGGGCAGAGCCATACTATAAACTAAGAGGTGGTGGTATCAAGGAAAGAATTTTACCATTCAAAGGCTGGGGAGTTCTTTGACTGTAGACAGCAAGGGCAGACGAGATGTGATGCAGCATGTTTCAGAAGATCATACACTGGTGACACTCCCGAGGGGATTGCTGGTGTTGGGATTTGGGATTAAATAATTTGCCCCTGAGGATTGCAAGGTGTACACTGAAGCTAAATTAGTTTCACTGGGATGTGAGGAAACTGAACCTTTGGCCCACTGGCCTGCCAGTATGTTAAAGTGCAAGCAGTGGCCATAAACCAATGATTTGGATGTTCAAGCCTTGAGGGATACAGGTGCCAGCATACACATGGTTATGACCAAGTTGGTTTCTGCAAGTCATATCTTACCAGATGAGGTGCATGACATAGTCAACTCTGACAATGTTACAAAGTCACATCCTATATAAAGTAGCTATATGACCTTCCATCCCAGTGGAGTCTCTATTGGGCAATGAACTTGAAACTTCTGCATGGGCAGAGAAGGACTCATGCAGCAATGTTTGGTCTCCCTGAGTCGGTTTGTGTCTCCACTAGAGCATAGAAGACCTTAAGGGAAGAAAAAGGTGCTCTTGATCTTGATACATTGGACCCAGTCCCTAGCAACAAGAGGAAGGGCAGGAAGCCTGGGAAGGCTTCTTCAAAAGGTCCTCGGAACCAGAAGGAGCACAAAACTCAGGGAGATGGCTTAGTCTCTGAAAAGAAGGGTGCTGCCTTCCTAGCCTGACTTGTCAGAACTCCAAAGAGCAGGAGGTCTCTCCAACGAGGACTTGAGCCAGGGGCAGAAGACCTGTCCCATATTTGAGGGCCTGAGACAGTTAGCTGTCAGACAGGAGGAAGACAATGTCAGGGGTACCCAAAAGGTATACTGGAAGGACTGAATCCTGTACAGTGAGGCAAGGGACCCCAAAAGAGTGGTGATCCCCCAGCAGTACAGATAATTCCTCCTTAATTTAGCCAATGACATCCCCTTGGTTGGACATCTGGGGCAGACTAAAACCTGGACATGTTACTTAATCATTTCTATTGGGCCCGAATGTCAGAGAAAGTGAAGGAGTTCTGTTGTTCCTGTGTGACCTGCCAGGCCAGTGGCAAAGCAAGTAGCAAACCAAAGGCCCCTCTTGATACAACTTCCAGTGGTGGGAGTTCCCTATGAAAGGGTGGGGATTGACATTGTTGGTTCCCTAGACCCTCCTACTGCCTTAGGGTATAGGTCCCTGGTGGTAGTGTACTAGAGTTCTGGTGGGTCAGGCATTTACTTCTACTGGGTCTTCTTTGCCTGCTATTTGCGGGATATACATTACTTATAGGCCTATTATTGTTTTATTTTCCTTGTGGTTATTTGCATAGAGGTTCGCCTTTTTGGGGTTAGACTGGGGCCCTAGCCTTCTTTGTTTCCCCCTGTTCCTGCTTCGCCACTGTTCCCACTCCCTGTCCTCCAGCCACCCTAAAAGTCCTTCCCACCTTTTCGGTCTGTTTATGGGCGCTGCTGCACAGATGCACTACTAGCACCCCAAAGCCATGCCAAAGGCAAGCCCATCTGTACCCGTCGATGCCTGGGCCACGCCCAGCACCAGGATGCCTGGTCCACTCACCACCTGCCCCTATACTGCTAAGGATCTCCTGGCCCTGGATACCGCACAAACAGCTACTACACATCCTGCCTGCGATCTACTAAAGGAGCCTTCAGCTGCCACCCCGCCACTTATCCTGTCACACAGGATCACCTACCTGCACTGGACCCCAGGCGGCTTTCACTCAGAGGACGAAGAACAAGCCAGAACCACTCCATTGCATCCTGCTCAACACCCGCTTCCTCTGCAAACATGCCACAGAAAATCTGGGACACCATCACCTTCCTCTCCCCTGATGTTTCCTTCATCACCGAAACATGGCTCAACCCGCACTCTAACCCTGACATCGCCACCGCCACTCCAGATGATTACATGGTGTGGCATCACCATCATCTTCAAGAAAACCATAGGCTGCACCATCACCAACGACTACCCAATGCGGCTCATGGAACACCTCAACTTCCAAATACAGACTAACACTAAGACAACAAGAGGCATCCTTGCCTACAGATGCCCAGGGTCATGACCAGCTTTCTGTGACACCATCTCCAACCTCATCACCCCTCTACCCATTGACTCCCACATTAGTCCTACAATTCCACAATTTCCATGTAGATGACCCTAACAACACCAACTCCACCACCCTCCTGGAGAATCTGAACACTGACCTCACACAACTGGTCACAGAACCCACACACAAAGCCGGACAATGGATTCTATTTTTACCTCCAGTGACAGAATCAAATTCACCCAATTCACAGAACTCACCTGGACTGGCAACGTCTCTGACCCCCAACACATCACCAGCAAGCACCATAGTTCCCACGATCGCAGCTAGGGCAAAGAAATCAAGACTCAGTGGACACAGGCCCTCAGCACCATACAACTCATAATTTCAGCTGTCCTCGGCCAGGCGGTCCAACACTTCTCCACTTGGATCACCAAATGTGCTGACAGAGTCGCCCCACTGAAACTTGCAAAAGCCAACAAAACCTCAAAACAATCCAGCTGGAACACCGCAGAGCTCAGAACCACCAAGTGCAACTGCTACAGGATTGAGAAGCAATGGTGCATCACCAAGAACCCTTTCAACAGAGCCATTTACAAAACAGCCCTCAGCATCTACTACCAGTGCAATAAGGATGTTAAGAGAACACCATCTCTGCCCACATTGATACAGCGGCCTACCACATGAAGGAAACCATCAAAATAGTCAAGGAATTCTCCAACCCGAGAGCCATTGAGAACACCATCCACCCCTCCCTAGAACTCTGCGACACCCTCTTGGCCTACTTCCACAGCAAGATCACCACCATCTACAACAACTTCGACCACCAGCCCACCACTCTTAGCCTCAACAACCTCAACCAACCAGTGAACATCAGCTGAACGGTCAATATTTGGGCTCCGTTCACCGCCCAGACCACCACAGCCATCATGTCATTCATCCTCCCCGGGACACCCACCAACTCCTGCCCCACCATATCTTCAACCTCTGAACCAACCCAATCAGCACAGAACTCACCACCATCCTCAACACTTGCTTCTCCACAGCAACCTTCCCTGACAGATGGAAACATGCAGAGGTCAAACCCTCCTGAAGAAACCATCTGCTGACCCAGCAACCTAAAAAATTACCAACCGATCACAATGCTCTCCTACACAGCCAAAGTACTAAAACAAAAGCCATCAACAATCAGCTCACCAAATACCTTTAACAAAACAACCCACTTGATGCCTCACAATCAGGATTCCAAGCCAACCACAGCACCAAGACTGCACTGATTGCTTCCACCGACAATGCCAGAACTCTCCTTGACTGTGGAGAAACTATAGCCCTGATCCTCCTCGACCTCCCTGCTGCTTTCAGCATCATCTCCCACCACACGCTCATCGACAGACTCAGTAATATTGGCATTCAGCACAACACCCTCAAATCAATCACCTCTTTCCTGACAGGATGCACTCACATCATCCAACTACCTCTCTTCACTTCTGCGCCCAAGGACCTCATATGTGGCGTACCCCAAGGGTCATCCCTCAGCCCCACCATGCTCATCATCTACATGAACCCCTAACAGACGTCGTCAGATCCCACAGACTCAGCATAATCTCCTATGCAGATGACACTTAACTAATCCTCTTGCTCACTAAGGACGCCTGCAACGTCAAGACCAACTTCTGGAACGCCATGACCAGCCTAGCCAAATGGATGAGAGACAACTGCCTCAAACTGAACTCAGACAAAACCGAAGAACTAATCTTTGGAAAAAACACCTCCGTATGGAACCACACTTGGTGGCAGCAGCCACTCTGACAGGGCTCAGCTTCAGGTTAAGTAAACATACCTGACTGGACCGAAGACGGTATTTGTGAGTATTTAGCACAAGAGAGCCTCCCAGCCATATCATATAGTACACTCAAGTCTTCACACAAATTTATAAAAAATACAGTAATACTTTTTTAAGTTATTTGACAACAAAATAACTAAAATCAAATCAGTAGAATCAGAGATATACAATTTCAAAGATGGAAAGTATAGTGTCTAAAAGCAGAAAGCACTACTTGCAGCTATCTTGTCGTGCAGGACCAGGTTACAGTTGCAAGTTCAGGCCAATGGCAATCGGGGACGGTCTGGTTACAGGGACTAGGTTAAACCTACTCAAAAGGTTACATTCTAAAGCCCAGGGTGAAGAGTCCTGTTCACAGTGGAGCATGCTGTGAGGAACAGGGAGAACATTGCAGATGGTCATCGTAGTAGTGCGAAGAGCAGGCGGGTTGATGTTGACGATAGTCGCTGTTGTGTGAAGATCCTGTTGGGCATTCTGGGCAATCACTGTTCTATTCTAGCTGGTTGTCACTGTGGCCTGTCGATGATGTAGCCAGAAGTGCAGATCTCTTGATGCCTGTCATCGCTGGTGGTCACTGTAATGAAAAGAGTCAGATGACTAGAGCTTCACATTGGCATTCAGTGTGAACTGGCCTGATCATGCTTAAGAAGCTCCCAAAACTTTAGGATTTCTCCTTTTCTTCAAGGAGGAGCTCAATTGATGTCACACCAAGGGTCTAAGATCTGAGAGACATCTCTTGGAAAAAGGGAACTCACTCCAGCAGAGGCCAGCTCAGCCAGGTCCAGTTGCAGGTCCACTGCAGCAGGTCAGCTAGGCAGTTGCCGGGAGGTCTCTGGAGCTTGTTGTGTCCCTGTAGCTCAAACAAGAGATCAGTCAGCTGACCCATGGATTCACTTCAGTCTGAAATGAAGGGGGCAGGTTCAGTCTTCCTTCCCAGAAAGCTGAGCAGGCCTTCGCCATGTCCAGGCAGGTCCATGGCAGCAGGTCAGCTGGGCTGTCCTTTTTCTGTAGTATCCACAGGTTGAAGGGTGTACTGAAGAGTGGGTCAGAGGGTCCATTTTTATATCTGGCACCCTCTTTAAAGTAGAAGAAACTTCTGGAGTTTCCACCTGCAGAATTGTCTGGAATTACCTGAATCCCTGCCCTGGTCCCAGTCTCTCTATGTGCACAATAGGCTAGTGTGAAGTAATTTGTGTGTCAGCTGGACCAGGGCCTTTGAAGTGCCAATGTGGTAGGTGAAAGATCTGTTCTCACATGAAGCTAGGATGGCCCATCCTGCCAGCACCCAGACCATCTATTGTGATACTGTTTAGGAAGAATACACTTAGCCCAACTGAAAACTGCCCCTAGTCATGTGACCCAGGATTTAGGAAGACTACACTTAGCCCAACTGAAAACTGCCCCTAGTCATGTGACCCAGGAAATAGGCTGCAGGTACCAAATGGTTAGGACAAGAAAATACCAACTTTGTAAAAGTGGCATTTTTAGAATTAGTGCTTAAAATCCAACTTTACCATTAAAGAGTGGGTTAAAATTAAAATTCCTCAGACACAAAACATGACATTCCTACCTGCTCCCAGACAAAAGTTATCACTTATTAAATCTAGTAAGGCAACCCAATGTTGTGCTATGGGAGAGGCAGGCCTTGCACTAGTGAAAAATGTATTTAGGAGTTTTTCACTACCAGGAATTGTAAAACTTAAAAACACATGTTCAACCCTTGAAATATATTGCACCTTGCCCCATGGGCTGTGTAGGGCTTACTCTAGGGGTGACTGATATGTATTAAAAAGGAAGGATTAGTCCTGTCAAAATGTTTATTTTTTGTCAGGTCGAAATTGCAGTTTAGAATTGCACATACAAACTTCAACTCCAGGCTTGGGACACATATTTTTAAATGCTACTTAAGTGGTGGCACAATCAGTGCTGCAGGGACACAAGTGGCATTTCATTTACAGGCCCCGGGTATCTGTAGTACCACTTCTCTAGGGATGTACGCATAAGTTAAATGTGCCAATTGTGTGTAAACCAATATCACCATGTTTAAATGAGAGAGCTCAAGCACCATGTTTGAAGGTGTGAGCTCAGTTCACTTCAGCAGTGGAAAAGTGCACAGAGTCCTAAAAGCCAATAAAGCGGTTTCAGAAAATAGGAGGGGGGAAGGCAAAAAGTGAGATGAAGACCCTGCAGGGACAGCCAGGTCCAGCAAGTCCTATAAATAAGACCAAACATGAAAATCGAATCCAGAATTGGAAAATCCATTGGAAAGTGGCTACCCACCCCTGGGTTTAGCTGATCACTGCCATACCTCACACGAGGAATCCCTTAGAATCAAAAAAACCTATCACTGCAACAAAATTTGGTAAAGAGGACATCCCTTCCTTAGTGGGCTTATCCAATTGCTGCAGCATGGACTTAACATTAGTATCTCAAAACAGGAGCCTTCAGAATACTTCACTGTGACTCAAGTGCTGGATTTGAGTCGGTGGTTGCAGGTGGGCCATCAGGCACTCATTTATGGGAACAAAGACTTATTTATTTATGTATTTTTTTTGTCATCAAAGTTTGATCCAGAACAAGAGACAGAGAAGCTTAAAACGGGGCAATGAGAACAAAGAGAAAGAAAGAAACTGTGATGAATAGAGAAAAAATGGATAACAAGCCTTTAAGAGTGAGATGACAAGGAAGGGAGTATATGATGGTGGATAAAAGAGGCAGAAGGTTAAAGGCAGACGGGTGAATCAAGACTAGACAGCTTTGGTCCTTGTCACACTGACATTTTCTAGCACTGGGTTAAGGCCACTGAGAATGCTGGGCCCCAGCACTTGTTCTTTTACAAATTAAGCATCGGACACATGTACCAAGCAACATCAACGAACACATGACGTGTAAAACTTCAGAAAAACGTAGTAATGGCATTGGCATTATCAAAATTGGATTATGGCAATGCTTTCTTCCTGAATATCCAAAAAAGACTGGTCCATAAATTACAGATTTTGCCAAATGCTTCAATACAGCTTTTTTTTTTAGTTATTCCTAAATGTCAATCTGCCTCACAGGCACTTGTTAAGCTGCACTGGTTACACATAGAGAAAAGAATTAAAGTCATGGCACTGCGCATTGTCTTTAAGAGGCAATGTTGGTCCAAGTTACTTGCGGGACAGATTTATGTGGTATTCCCCACCCAGAAAACTTAGATCATTCACTTTTAATCTTTTAGCCCGAAGACTAAACGGGCATCCAGGGAAGTAGATATGTTATTCAAGGAACTGCTAAGTTTTGGAATGTGTTACCTATGAATTTGTAGAATAGTCCTAATATTTTGTCTTTCAGGAAATCTCTTAAAGCCTAGCTGTTCAGCAACTAGAGGAGAATCTCTTTCAGTGCGACAGTTCTAGGACCTGGATGCCTCAGGGCATTTGAGCGCCCTAGAAATCCAATCCAATCCAATCAAAAAAATCAAATAGAAATATTTAGCCTGAATTGTGTCTATCTGTAATAGAAACTGCCCAACGAACCCACTGATCTTTATTGGACCTGACAGCATACAACCTACAAATATCGCCAGATATAACATCATTACTATAGTCTTCTTACTTTTTCCCAGTGAAACATGTTATATGCATTCTTAGAAATAAAATAGACAGCAGGCATCCATCAAAGATTCTCTTGCATAAGCAATAGTGCCTCTAGAATGCTGAGGGCAGACTTTCCAGCAAAGGTGATCTCTGAGGGAGTTTATGTGCATGAGCTGAATGTGAATACACCTATGTTTCATGATTTATATGAAACTAGAATACAGAAACCAAGAAATATACATCAACTGAAGCGACTTTAAATAATACATGGCAAGCCAATCACATTTCAGCGTATAGCGGTGAAGCCACAAGCAAGACATTTCCAGTGCCCAAAATCTACAATGTTAACTATTTATAACTGTAATTCAAAGTCTAGTTGCCCAACTCACAAAGCAAACTGAGACAAAATGGAAGAGAATGTTAAGCTAACCTATCAGTAGTATGTCAATATAAAATTTTAGCAAGTAACAAACTTCCACTAAGAAATGTATGCACAGCCTGCGTTCCCCTTCGGTAGTTGCCACGTCAGCACAATACTACGCAGACAAAGTTTGCTACTTAGTATAAATGTGGATGCGTTCATTGAGACTGATCCAAAATTGCGAAAAATCTTCTCAATAATTTATGCTGCAAGGGCAAAATTTAAAGGAAGGCTCGGGGAGAGTAATGCAAATCCACTGACTTTACCATGGGATTAGATCATTGAGACCTCTACTTTGGCGGCACTTAAAGCCAAGTGGTAAACTTTTCTTTTTCTCTAGAAATTTATAGTGGGGAGCCACTCTTTTTATATCCGATACCTTGGCGAAGGGCCCGTTTTTGTTTTCCTTAACAGCATCCAAAGTCGCTGGTTAATGTGTTGTAGGGGTGTCTATTTGTATACCTTTCTTAGCTGTATCTTTTTGTAGTATACCATTCTCCAATGAGGTGAAGTTGAGGCATGAAGGTTCTTATCATTAATCCTTTTTATGGGGGGGGTTGTACATGTTAAAGGTGCAGCTTCCGAGGGATTAGGGTTGAATTTTTCTATGGGCTCTTCTAATCCAGCCATTTTCTTCTAGTGCACACCTGGCAGTCTCAAGAATATTCTCTTATTTAAATGCCTGTTCAAGTAAAGTACTCTCTCTACATTAGCAAAGAGGGGTATATTCTATCCCCAAACTCCAGCTGGGCAAGCAGTTCTTTGCTAGTCCCATTCATACATATTCAGTATTACTCTTTCCTGCACCTTTAGTGGGATTCAGAGGTCTTATATTTGTATTCTATAGTCTCCCAACCCCCCTTCAATAGAGAAGGTTTTCTTCTTACCTTCTGTCTCAGCTGTGGACAACGGGGTCCCCTTCACCTTTTTCCTTTGTCTTCAGTTTAATACATGGTCATGTTATTGAAAGTGGTTTCTAAATGCTCTGGTGATAACTCGTCATTGTTGCTTTGTAGCAATTCCTTCTTTCGTTCGACTAAATGTATCCTTCTTAGAATGTTTCATCAAAGGGGCACAAAAGTCACTGTTCCAGTAATTTCTGTTATGCTTTGAGGTTAGGTTTTCCCTTCTGACCCTTGGCAATCTTTGTGTTGGTGATGCTCTCCCCTCCATATGATTGCATCCCTACAAAGTCCCGCAACTATTGAGAGAGAAGTGCTGGCTCCATACACATCCTCTATATGGTCAAAGGTACCATCATCCCACCCTGACAAACCTTCATCATTGGTTTGATGAAATCTGGTGCAACAGCATACCACCTCCAAGCCTTCTCCAGTACTCAGTGCCCATGCACAGTTCCCAACACTGGTTACCATGAGGATCTGGAATGTTAAGGTTTTGGTATGGTGAAACTCTTGACAAGTTATTCAAGCTGCAGTCATGAGAGTCTGATTCGAGATACGATGATACTAACTCTCAAAATGCATCGAGCCACAATGTTTTACTTATCCACACACTGCTTGAGTTTAGGAGCTCCTCAGCTCAGCTCTGCAACACCTCGCACCAAACAGCAATTTTCCTGACAACCTGCTGTATCAATGTTTATCATAAAGTAGACTCAAAACCAATGCACCTTTGAAGTAAGTCACACATAACACGCAGGTCTTTTATAATAATTTCTAATAAATCACACAAATACAAAAATATGCAACAAATCTCAGTACCTGAACAAATTAATAAAAACAGTTGGCAGGCAACATATGGCGAAACAACCCTTTCACATGACATAGGGGTCAACATACCAATTAAGTACCTGTGAAATATACAGTAGAATATAAATATAGTAATATGAACAGGATGCCTATATATAACATAAAAACATGTTGCATCCATACAATTGGAAGCACTGACTAACATACTTTCAGAATATTTTCAAAATACATGTCTAACAATCCTGGGAACCACTCAATACAGAATCCAATAAGGTGGGCTCAATGAATACATATATGCCAGATCTCAACCCAACATCAATGAATCAACCCAATTATTCAAAAAGATTGACGGACGGAATGTAGACCAAATCAAACATTCACCCCCAGTCGCAGATCTGGGTTTAATCCATCAGTTTTTTTGCTCACCATGCCGTTCCAGTTTGGACCCAGCCATATGCAAATCAGTCTTGACCCTGTTCCCCATGGGAACAATCCAGCCCGAACTGCCAGGCCAGGTCCTCCCTGGACCACAAACAAGCACCCTGGGACCGGTTTCGGGGTATCACCCCTCTTCAGCCAGGCTAGCTTGAATCTGGTGGCATAGTGAGCACGGGACCCACATCTGGACATATCCTTCCCACTTGGGGCGACAAATGCAAAAAGAACAGTTGATGGACGGAATGTTGACCAAATCAAACATTCACCCCCAGTCACAGATCTGGGTTTAATCCATCAGTTATTCAGCATCATACATGAGCTAGCCAGTGCATTAGTCCCTGATCAAGGAGGAATAACTACGTAAAGAGGAGAAGAAGGTGTACAAGACATCACGCTCTTTGGTATGTCTGGGGAAACGAATTAGAAAGATATAACTTGCCCCAAAATCAGTGCCCTAATTTGTGCTTGTTGTTTCCGGTGCAGAGCACCGGCACTTATGTTTGAGGGCTGGGACTTATTTTTCTGCCTCAAGTATTTACTGGGAGCAAAAGACCCATATGGGAAAGACAAGGGGAGAGAAAAACGAAAAAGCGTCCAAATTTGAGAAAGCAGAAAGCTGCAAGAGTGAGCTGAAGGGGCAAGGAGTGACTGTAAATGGATTGTGGAGGCCAGAGTTTGCTTCAAGATTACGCTGTCTCAGTATTCTGTGCTCGCACATTTAATTGCAGCAGCTGCGTGTTTAAGAAGAGGGCTTTGGGCACTGACACATTTTTATTTACAAATTAAGTACTGCCCACAAGTAATCCTGGTCGTGATTGTAAAATGGGAACAGAGCTAGCTTCACCCAAAGTCTACTCCCATGCCACCAATGGCCCTGTGAAGGTACTCTTTGCATTGCGCTGCATAGTGGATCATTCCGGATCGTCTGCAGCATTGTGGCTTGCGTCTTACAGCCAAGCCAAGATCAGTAATTCTCTAGTATAAAATTGCATCAAAAACCCATTCCATTGTCATTTGTCACTGTCACAGCAGGACAGGCAATGGGTGACATGGTAATTTTGTGCTGCAGTTCATTTCCCCCAGATGTTGGAACATTTGTCTGCACACATGGGGCAATCCATCCTTCTTGGTATGCTGCACACTGTTTTTTTGCAATCAACAGCACTGACACCTTAGCAATTTTCAATCTGTCTTCCATGCCAACTGCATCTTTCTACACTTTTTCTTGGTGCAACAGAGAGCACACACAGACCTAAGCCATCAGTGAGTGCACATTTGGTCTTCTTAAGTCACACTTGAGAAGGCTTAGGGCCAGATGTACAAAGCTTTTTTCTTGTCACAAATGGCCTGATTCGCAGAATCAGACCATTTGCGACAAGAAAAAAGCATTTTGCGATGCACAAACCCAATTTTGCGATTCAGTAATCTATTTACTGAATCGCAAAAAGGGTTTGTGAGTCGCAATTAGGAAGGGGTGTTCCCTTCCTAATTGCGAGACACAGGGAGATGTCTAATTGTTTTGTGACAGTGAATGTGGTCACAAAACAATTGCAGTTAGCACCAATTTCAAATTGGTGCTAACTCATTCGAAACGGGAAGGGGTCCCCAGGGGACCCCTACCCCTTTGTGAATGGATGTAAAAATATTTTTTCAGAGGAGGGAGTGTTACCACTGCCTGCTCTGAAAAAATGAAAATATATATATATTTTTTTTGAATGAATCACGTTTTCCTTTAACAAAAATGGCCTGCATTAAAAAAAATACTGCTTTATTTAAAAACAGTCACAGACATGGTGGTCTGATGTCCTCAGCCGGCCACCATCCCTGTGAGTGTGGTCAGTCCCTATGGGGTCACAAATTAGGACCTACCTCAAGAATATTTATGAAGTAGGTCATTTGCGACCCCGTTAGGATTCGCAAACTGTGTCATTGACACTGTTGTACATCAGGTTTTCTGACTCGCAAATTGCGAGTTGCTAAGTCTTGCAATTTGCTAGTCATATTTTGTATGTGTATTTTTTTGTACATGTGGCCCTTAGTCACACAGGGGAGTGCTATTGTACTGCTTTGGAGTAGTGTGCTAGATTATTGTGGCCTGCAACCTGTTGACATGGACCCTGACACAGGAGTCCAGTTCAGATCCTTCACTTGTTATAAGGTACCTGTGTCAAGGTCTGCATATTCGCAATCAACGTGCGCCCACACACTTTGTTATTTTTATTATAATATAACATTTATAAAGCACACTGTGACCAGACTGGTATCCAGGCGCTATCACAGAGCAATTTCAGTAGAGGAAGAGTAAGCAGTAAAACAATCAGATGTTCACCTGGTCAAATGTCTTTCTCGGAGCACACTGAACATGCCTAAGGCCTCGCATACCTTCCTGAGATCATTGTTCGTGTCACGATGGACATAGCAATGTGACATTACCATGTTACTGTAAGAACTCTTCGCGAGACAGGTAAGTCCAATTCAAGTGTTTATTTGGGAGAGAAAACCTACAACCGTCTCATCTACAACTCCGTTCCAACTGCCCACTCTACTTCTCCATTCTCGAACCTGGTGTTCGGTTACCATGGAGTCAGTAACCCAGACACCACATCTCCCTTCTTTGATAATATGCAACAATATCATGTAAACATATTTACAGAGAAACATCTTAACAGAAAATATAAATTATAGACTACCTATCCATAACAAATACAGTAGTAACAATACAGCAAAATCAACCCCAACACCCATTTCTATAGCTATCCCACAATCCCTTCCTTCTTTACAGAATGCATAATCTAAATAGTCTCATATTCTTCACATAACAAAATCCTTACATTTAGTTGGTAACATAAAGTCCCTTCCCCTACAAGTTGTCTTAAATGAGTGAGTGCTTGGTTCATTAGCAAATTGTTGTAAGTTATCACAGGTATCCCCTTGAATGCTAGGAACCATACCCCTAGACTTAGGAGTGGGCTCCTAAGCTGTGTAGTTTTGTTCGTAATATCATCCCACAGCTATTCTGTTTTTTGTATGTAACTTCTCATTGTGGAATTCCTGAACCATAAATTTATTACATTTAAACAGTCTGTTAAAATGCCAGGTTTTTTTTTCTCTTAACAAATCTGCCTTGTATACTTCACATACTTGTAGTGGAACTGAAAATTTGCTACCATCCTTTCTTGTCCTGTGGCCAAGTTTCACTTTAACCCAGTCACCTGGGGATAAACACACCTCCTTGACACTATGGCCCTCATTACATCCCTGGCGGTTGGTAATAAAGCGGCAGTAATGCCGCCAACAGGCCGGCGGTAAAAAAAGTAGAATTATGACCACGGCAAACACTGCCAACACATACAGCAACTTTAACACACCAGCCGCCATGGCGGTATCAACAAGCTCCATGGCGGTAACCGTCAACAGGCAGGCAGAAGAAAATGTACCGCCCACAATATTACAACTCGCCTATCCGCCACCTTTTCCGGGGCAGTACCAACGCCATCAAAAGCACAGTGGAAACAGTACACAGAAGGCAAAGGACTCACCTCTGGAGACCCAAGGAAGAACCACAGCGCCATGGAACCCAAACTGCAGGTGGTCCCCATGCTGATCTACCTCTTCCTACACCAGGAATACCAACACCGGCGACAATGACCACGGTGAGTACTGCCCCTAGCACACAGGGAGGGGGGAGGAAAAAGAGAGTGACACACATGCAACACCCCCACCTCCACCCCCAAAACTATACACACAAACCGATGCTACATCATTACATATTCACCAAGTACCCTTCAGGAATAATGCAAGGATAAAATGATTTGAAGAAAGTGAGTGCAATAAGAAAAATAAGTAGAAATACTTCCTCAAAAATCAAAACAGTATTTACAAAAATGAAGGGACTCTGCCCAGTCAATAATGTTCGTGGGCCACAGGGCCATATCACGTAGGCCAAGGTCCCACTTGACTCCTGCCTCAATACAGAGAGAACACTTCTGGGGCATTAGGTCGAAAATACACAGGCACCTCAGGGGGAAGAGGAGGGGGGGGGGGACCTCAGCTGGAAGATGGTACAACGCCACTAGTCCTGGAGGGGGCAACATGCCCTCTGCAATATCCTGGGGAGTGCAAGGCCACAGTCTCTCAAGTGGGTGGTTTGCCCACTGCTTGGTCCTGGGGAGTGCAAGGCCACAGTCTCTCAAAAGGGTGGTTTGCCCACTGCTTGGTCCTCAGGAGTGCAAGGCCACAGTCTCTCAAGTGGGTGGTTTGCCCACTGCTTGGGCCTGGGGAGCGCAAGGCCACAATCTCTCAAGTGGGTGGTTTGCCCACTGCTTGGTCCTGGGGAGTGCAAAGCCACAGTCTTTCTAGTGGATGGCTTCTCCACTGGTCCTGGAGGGGGCCTTGTGCCCACTGTGCCTCATCCTGGCAAGGAGTGGCTTGAGTGGATGCCTTCTTCCACTGGTTCTGGAAGGGGCCTAGTGCCCAGTGTGCTTAATCCCAGCAGGGAGGGGGTGAGTGGATGCCTTCTTCCACTGGTCCTGGAGGGGGCCTTATGCCCAGTGTGCTTCATTCTGGCAGGGAGGGGCTGAGTGGATGCCTTCTTCCACTGGTTCTGGAGGGGGCCTTGTGCTCAGTGTGCTTCATCCTGGCAGTTAGGGGTGAGTGGATGCCTTCTTCCACTGGTTCTGGAGGGGGCCTTGTGCCCAGTGTGCTTCATCCTGGCAAGGAGGGGGTGAGTGGATAGCTTCTTCCACTGGTTCTGGGGGGGCTTTGTGCCCTGTGATGCAGCACATGGGGAGTGCAAGGGCACAGTCTCTCTGCTGGGTGTCAGATCCACAAGATTTGGTGTGGGCAGGATGCATGACACTGCATGGAGGCAGGACTACAGTCCATCCGCTGGTGGTGACGGCTGTACAGTGGTGGCAGTGCTGGTGCTGGTGTTGGTGCTGTCAGTGGTGGGGGGAGGTTCCCGCCCTTCCCCTGCAGCCTCAGACGGCTGCCCACTGGGGCTGCTGCTGAGGCCAATGGTGCTGGTGGCGGTGCTGCCAGTGGTGGGGGGAGGCTCCAGCCCTTCCCCTGCAGCCACGGACGTCTGCCCACTGGGGCTGCTGCCAGTTGTGCTGGTGGCGGTGCTGGGGGTGGTACTGGTGGCGGTGCTGGTGCTGCCAGTGGTGGGGGGAGGCTCCAGCCCTTCCACTGAATCCTCGGACGGCTGCCCACTGGGGCTTCTGCCAGTGGTGCTGGTGGTGATGCTGCCAGTGGTGGGGGGAGGCTCCAGCCCTTCCCCTGCAGCCTCGGACGGCTCCCCACTGGGTCTGCTGCTGCTGCCAGTGGTGCTGGTGGTGCTGGTGGTGGCGGTGCTGCCAGTGGTGGGGGGAGGCTTCACCTGCAGCCTTGGACGGCTGAGGTGGCATGGTTGGTGGTGGGGGCTCAGATCTTGTCACAGCAAGGCCTCCTGACCCTCCTGCCTGCAGAGTCAGGCCCTTTGCCCTTGCCCCTGGCAGCTGGTGGTGCCTCCTTGCGCTTGGCAGCTGGGGGAGCCTCCTTGCCCTTGCCGAAACTACAGTGGCCGTGGACTGGGTGGCTGAGGTGCTGGCCTAGGTTCTGCGCACCCTCACCCGAAGTGAAGGACGGGGGTATGGAAGAGGTCAAGGGTGGAGAGGAAAAACTTCTTAGGGACACTGGGGTGGGAGAGGGTGAAGGTTTAGGAGTGGAGGAAGAGGGAGTGGTTGTAGGAGGTGTCTGTCTGCTGTGTTTGGGTGCAGGTGCATGAGCTGGATGCTGTTGTGAGGTGGATGCCTGTTGGGTGTCTGAGTGCTTGCGTTTGGTTACTTTGGGAGGAGGGGGCACAGGCAGTGGGAGAGGACACATGGGACATGTGCATGGATGTGGGGGTAGTGACTGCCAGTGAGTGGCGTGTAGTGATAGGCGTGATGGTGATGGAGGTAGTGGATAAGGATGTAGTGCATGCAGGTGTGAGTGGAAACGCTACTGGGAAGGAGGTGGACGAGGAGGAGGAGGGTACACAGTGGAGGCAGTGGATGTTGGTGTGTCTGCCTCTGGATGGTGTTTGTGTGAGTGCCTGTGGGATGTGTTTTGCTTGTGTTTGCCTGAGCCACTCCTGTGTGTTGTCTTGGGTGCATGTTGGTCTGATTGTGTGCTTGGGATAGGTTAGGGTCCAGGGGAATGGGACTAGGACTGGGTAGCGGAGGCTGGAAGGGGGAGGCTAGAGGCAGGGACAGTGGCTGACATCAGGGAGGAGGCCAGAGCCTGGAATGATCTATGTTGGGCCGCCAAGCCAGAGTGAATGCCCTCCAGGAATGCATTTGTATGTTGCAAATGCCCTGCCAGCCCCTGGTTGGCGGCCCAACAGAGATGGATCGCAGGAGGCCAATAACCTCCTCAATCAGGGCCGCAGGGCTAATTGGGGCAGGGCCTGAGGTGCCTGGGGCGACGGAGATGCCCACCCTCCTGGGTGAGCGGGTATGGGAACCTCGCTGAGGGGCTGCTGGAAGGGCAGTGCTGGTACGGTGGTGGCGGCTATACCTGTAGTTGGGGTGGCCGCAGAGGTGTCGGCCGCCAACAGGGAGCTTCCATCGGAGGAGGTATCACTGTCAGAAATGTCCCCTCCTGTCTCTGCCGTGGTGTTCCCCTCGCCCTCCGTCCCACTGGTGCCCTCACGGTCAGTAGATTTGGCCTCCAGGGCCATGTGGGATGCAGCTCCCTCCGTCGCCGGTGCCTCTGCTACTCCGCCAGATGATGCTGATGCACATAAGGTCAGGGTAACAAAACAAAAAGGGGGGGAAGAGAGAGGATACACTTGGTCAGTGCCAGCAACAACACCACAGTTGGCATACACAACACACAGGGGACAGCCCTACATACTAGGCGATGCACTAACACTCAAAATGCTAGTCAACAGGCCATGAACATTAATACCTAACACCAATAGCAGCATACCTGGGACCCACAGATCCCTGCCCAGTAGTAGATGCCCACTAGCATATTTGGGGGTGGAGTGCATCAGCCCCTGCCCAACATGGAACCTACCCTGCAATGTCCAACCTGGCCTCGGGGCACCCACAGGCCCACATCCCCCAGCCAGAGACCACCCCACCATGCGCAATCTGCAAATATGGAAACTGTACTCACCCCCTTGTGGCTGCTGTGATGCCCTCCAGCACCCATCCAGCTCCGGAATGGCCACCGCCAGTATGCGGAACATCAAGGGGGTCAGGGTTCGACTGGCACCCCTTTCTCCTTGGGAGGCCATCCCCAGCTGGGCCTCCACCGTCTTCCTTGCCCAGCATCTCAGGTCCTCCCACTGTTTGCAACAGTGGGTGCTCCGCCTGCCATAGACCCCCAGGGTCCGCACGTCCTTGGCGATGGCAC
The DNA here is from genome assembly GCF_031143425.1 of Pleurodeles waltl. Classification (NCBI taxonomy): domain Eukaryota; kingdom Metazoa; phylum Chordata; class Amphibia; order Caudata; family Salamandridae; genus Pleurodeles; species Pleurodeles waltl. The sequence goes on from NC_090445.1 coordinate 552,274,031, forward strand.
GCCATATACCCTTTTTCTGATGGGCGCTGACCTGCAGAAAATTTTTAATGGAAAAAGGGATCAGTCACACTGTCCGGCCTGTTACACCCATGGCCCACCATATCCCTCCCATTCCCTTACTCACATACATTGCCCACCATAGATGCTGCATGCTGCCCAGTACCCCTCCACCACCACCCCCTTACACAAGGCCTTCACACACATCACACCATGCATTCATGCCCTATGCATTGTGCCTACTGTGTACTCACCTGTTGGTCTGGAGGCCCATAAAGCAATCGGTACTGGGGTAGGACCCCATCCACCAGTTTCTCCAACTCCGCAGCGGTGAAGGCAAGGGCCTTTTCCCTAGTGACTAGAGCCATGGTCGCTTCCAGACACAGGTCACAGCAGCACTTGCAGTGTAGGTCCTCTCCTGTTGAAGGTCAGGTAGCAAGTGAGTGAACAGATAGAAAATGGTGGTCATGTCCACGGCAGTGCGTACCGTCACTGCCGGCGTACATCACCATTGGCTATTGTAACCCATAGGGCCCAATGATAACCAATGAGGAGTTGCATGGCGGTACTCAACCCCCTCCCCCAACAGCGCACAACGTCAGCGGCATTTCCTCATTTCCACCTGTCTTTCCACACGGGACAGGTGTCTGCCATTTCAGGAGGGGGGCAGGCCATGGCACCTAACTGCATCACAGCCGACATAAGCACATTTTGGGAATAAACATAAACATACAGTTTCTGTCATAATATGCAATGCATTGTACATTGAGGAAATGTTGAAAACTGACCAGATGCTCATTTTTTTGCCCCCTAGAGTACAACCGCTGAGGATGAATAGGAGATGCAGACATCCCCCATGTACAGGCCCGTGGTGGACTTAAAAAATGGACGATAGGCACATTATCTTCACCTACAGACTTGATAGGGACACAATCTAAGAGCTGTGTTCCCAATTGGAGTCAGAACTGATCTCAGCTATCCATCAGCCGACTGGGATCCCCCCTCTTGTGCAAGTCCATTTCTTGGCAAGTGGCTTCTTCCAAGTGACAGTTGCCATGGCAGCAGAAATGTCCCAGCCAATGTTCTCAAAAGTGCTGACCAGAGTGTTGTCTGCCCTGATGAAACACATGCACAGCTATATTGTTTTCCCCCAGGTGGAGGATTTAGCCACAGTGAAAGCTGACTTCTATGCCCTGGGACATATCCCCAACATTGTTTGGGGCAATTGATGGTACACATATTGCTTTTGTCCCCTCCAGGAGAAATGGACAGGTGTTCAGAAATCAAAAGAGCTTTCACTCCATGAATGTGCAGATAGTGTGCCTGGTGGACCAGTACATCTCCCATGTCAATGTAAAGTATCCTGGCTCTGTGCATGATGCCTATATCCTGAGGAATAGCAGCATCCCATATGTGATGGCTCAACTCCAGAGGCACAGGGTGTGGCTAATAGGTGAGCCCATGGTCCCCACCCAGTGTATGTTGGTATATGGGTGTGGGGTTGGCCCTAAGGGTGAGTGTCTGACTAACAGGTATTCCTCAATATTTGCAGGTGACTCTGGTTACCCCAACCTCTCATGGCTACTGACCCCTGTGAGAAATCCCAGGACAAGGGCAGAGGAACATTACAATGAGGCACATGGGTGAACAAGACGAATTATGGAGCAAACCTTTGGAATCCTGAAGGCCAGGTTTCGGTGCCTCCATCTAACAGGTTGATCCCTGTGCTGCTCACCCAAGAAGGTGTACCAGATCATTGTGGCATGTTGCACAACCTTGCCTTGAGACGCCAGGTGCCTTTTCTGCAGGAGGATGAGGCTGGAGATGGGCTTGTGGCAGTCATGGAGCCTGTGGACAGTGACGAAGATGAGGCAGAGGATGAGGATGTGGACATCAGAACATCTATCATTTGACAGTACTTCCAGTGACACACAGGTAAGTCACTGTAACTTCACCTTCCATTGCAGTTTTGTGTTGTAAATTTTCACTGGTAGGCTGCTGTTCCCACTACTGTGGCCACTTGACATGTCTATTCACAGATATTGGTGCCCTACTCTGGCTCCTGATGCATTGACTGCAGCACAATACAGGTCGTACCTATGTATATCTTACTGTGCAGTCTTCTTGCAATATCTAAAGATTGTTAAATGAATTCAAACTTAAATCATTTGACATACTACATGCTTGTATTTTTTAAAAGGTTGTATATTTAATTGCTGAACATTTAATGGCAATGTTCTCTGGCTTCTGCCTGGATCGCAATGACCGTTTGTGGGTTTGTTCTCCTTCTGCAGGGGGATGGGTGCTGGTGGCTTGTTGTTCCTGTGGTGGGGCCTCCTGCCCACTAGCGGCAACGGAGGTGGAGGGCTGTTCATCAGTGTGGCTAGTGTCAGGGGCCCGTTGGTGTGCCACTGCATCCCTCATGATGTTGGCTATGTCTGCCAGCACCCCTGCAATGGCGACCAGGGTGGTGTGGATGTCCCTCAGGTCCTCCCTGATCCCCGGTTACTGTCCCTCCTACAGCCGCTGGGTCTCATGCAACTTGGCCAGTATCTGGCCCATCGTCTCCTTGGAATGGTGGTATGCTCCCAGGATGTTGGTGAGTGCCTCGTGGAGAGTCGGTTCTCTGCGCCTGTCCTCCCCCTGTCGCACAGCAGTCCTCCCAGCTACCCTGTTGTCCTGCGCCTCTGTCCCCTGAACTGTGTGCCCACTGCCACTGACCCCAGGTCCCTGATCGTCCTGTGTTTGTGGGGTTGCCTGGGGTCCCTGACGTGTCCTGGGGACAGAGGGAGGGGCCCGCTGGGTGGGTGCTATGCTACTATTTCCTGAGGGGTATGGCTCTGTGGTGGTATGGGACTGTGCCTGGGTAACTGAATGTTCGGAGGTCCCTGATGGGGCAGGTTGGTCATCCTGATCCAGGCAAGCAAAGCTGCTGTCATCACTGTGGGGGGACTGGATGTTGCTGGCACCTTCTTTCTGGTGATGTTGTGTGGGGGACCTGTGTGGATGTAAATGCAGTGTTATTGTTTCTGCATGTGACATCTTGTGCATGGGTGTGTTGGCCTCTATGGTTGTGAGTGCCATGTCAGCTTTGCCTTGTGTGAATAGTTATTTTGTGGGCTAGGTGATTCTCTCTAGGGTGCGTGCTGTGGTGATGGGTGTCCATGCAGGGCTGTGAGTGGTGTCCACGCATAGGTGGTGCATGCATTGATGGGTAATGGGATGGGTGGGTCGTGATGGTGGGGTGTGTGGGAGGTGGTGGAATAATGGGAGTGAGGGTGAGGGTGGGGGTGTGTGATGGCATGCAGGTAGGGGGTGAAAGTATTAAAGATTTGACTTACCAGAGTCCAGTCCTCCTGCTACTCCTGCCTGGCCCTCAGGATCAGTATTGCCAAGACTTGCTCCTCCCATGTTGATAGTTGTGGGGGGGAGGTGGGGGTCCACAGCCAGTCCTTTGTACAGCCATCTGGTATCTTGCTACCACGGAATGCACCTTCCCCCGTAGGTCGTTCCACCTCTTCCTGATGTCATCCCTTGTTCTGGGATGCTGGTGTTGACCCTGTCCATGATTCTCTGCCATAGCTCCATCTTCCTTGCAATGGAAGTCTGCTGCACCTGTGATCTGAACAGCTGTGGCTCTACCTGGATGATTTCCTCCACCTTGACCCTTAGCTCCTCCTCTGAGAACCTGGGGTGTCTTTGTGGTGACAGGGGTGTAGTGTGTGTGGTGTGGGGTGATGTGTTGGGGTGTGTGCTGTGAGGTGCGTGGATGATGTATGGGTGATGGTGTTCTGTGGCTCTGGTACTGTGGGTGTTGTTGGTGTGTGTCTCTCTCAGTTATCAATTTCTTTGAGTTGTAAAGGGATGTGGGTAGTGTGGGTGTGTATTTTATAGTGGTGTGGGAGTGTGGGTGTAGTGTGTGTATGAGTGTCAGGTGTGTGTAGTTTGAATTGTCCAATGTGGTGTTGTTTTGTATGTGTGTGTGTATTTTGAGCACGGCGGTATGTACCACCAATGATTTACCGCGGTTGAATGTCTGCCGCAGTGATTTGTGGGTCATAGTGCTGTGGGCGTAGTTCTGTTGGCGTAACGGAGTGGGTTTTGATACTGCCATTTTATCACTGACCTTTGGGCTGGCGGACTTGTGTTTGTGTCCGTATAGTGACGGATTGCTATGTGTGAGTCATAATATGGGTAGTGGTATACTGCCGCGGTCACGGTCTGTGGGCGGCAGTTGGCATGGCGGTAAGCGGGACTTACCGCCAATGTCATAATGAGGGCCTATGTTTTTTGTCATACTGCATTTTATACACTTCTTGCATTTTTCTCATGTTGTTCTTAACTACAGAGGGTGATCACTTACTGCAATTTTGTTTATTATTCCACATTACATTGTCTTTGGTGAAGGGTTCTCTACCTCTTAAAATCTTAAAAGGAGTATATCCAATTCCAGTTGGGGTTATCCTGTACGTCAAATAGTTCTTTCTCCCAATCCTTTCCCGCCACGATGGCAGGCTGTATACTACCCATAATTACTCTGTTAAACCTCTCCACTATTCCATTCCGTGCCAGATGGTAAACTGTTTTTTTTTAGCAATGATCCCATTCCAACTTATGAACCTATTAAATTTCTCTGACATAAATTGGGGTCCATTGTCCCTTAACACAAATTTTGGAATACCTTCCCCTAAAGACAGACTCTCTAAGAAGTCAACCACTTCTTTTGCCTCAATGTTCTCCATTACCATAATCTCAGGCCACTTCGAGTAGTTGTCCACGGCGACTATTGTGTGTTTAGCTATCCCCGAATCATTCAAAATGGGCCCCAATATGTCTATACTCACTTCTTCCCACGGGCATTCTGGAAGTATACGTTCACCCATGGAAGGCCTAAACACTTCATCAGCATTGGTACCAGTAAAACAATTCTTCACAAATCTCTCAATTACGGCATCCATACCAGGCTACCGATACAAAGATTTCACTCTTTTCTTCAATTTTACTATTCCCAGATGTCCTTCATGGCTCAATTCTAAAATCCTTAATCTTAACCCATCTGGAGGTACTAATCTTTCTCCTCTGAAAATATACCTGCTTCACTTACAGATAGTTCATCTTTAAATTCCGAATACTTCCTGCATTCATCTTGTAGATTGTCTTTCGTTGCCCACCCTTTGACATTGAGTTGTTTTATTAAACTCATAATCTCATCCTTTTTGTATTCTGAATCCCACTCTTCCTTTAATATGGCACTATATTCATCATTCACAACTGCTACATTGTAATTATCCCACTCAGTTCCAATCTCTTCTACGGGGATTGGAGCTTGACTTAAATACTCGGCAACTTTATTCATTTTCCCTAGTAGATATTCCAATTCATACATACAATCCAATAACTTTACGGTAATTTTCTCAATAGGTGGCCTTGCTTTGAGATTCCCACTTGAAGTGAGGACTTTCACCAGTGGTTTGTGATCTGTCCTTAGTGTAAATCTTGTTCTCCATATGTTCTGCCAAAGTTTTTCCATGGCTCATGTAACAGCTAATATTTCCCTTTCAATCACAGAGAATTTCTCTTCTGCAGGTGACAGGGAATGGGAAGCATATGCCACTGTGCTTTCACTACTATCTTCAGATATTTGGGTGACTACTGCTCCTAGACCCTCCCACTAGCATCTGTTGTAACAATGCTATGTGCTCCTATTTAAAATACTTGTAGGGGACCAGCTCTGCAAATATCTAGTTTAATATTTTCAAACTCATTTGTAACTGCTGATCCCAATTTAATTCCTGCCTCACTTTTAATAATTGTCTCAATTCGTGTGTTTTCATGGCAAAATTCTCCACAAATTTAGGATAAAATTCTGTAAGACCTAGAAAGGAATTTACTTCATCCTTCGATGTAGGTGCCGTTGAGTCACTAATTGCCCTGATAATATCCTTCTTAGGTGTGATACCCTCACTACCTACTTCATGTCCTAGATAAGTTACCAAATTCACAGCAAATTCTCTTCTTTAGTTCTGCAGTTAAATCTACATCAGCTAGCTTCCTCAATACTAACTTTAGTTTGTGATCATGTTCCTCTCTACAGTGGTCCATAATCAATATGTAACCTTGGAATTAAATAACTTTGAATAGTTTAAACATCAACCGCTGGAATACAGCTGCTGCTGATACTAACCGAAATGCATTCTAATTAACCTATGAAATCCAAATGAAGTACTGAACGCTGTTAAGTCCCTGCTAGATGCGTGTAACTGGACCTGGTGGTAAGCTGAAGTTAAATCTATCATGGAGAACCACTTTGCACCTTTGGAATGAGACAGAAGCTCATCAATTTTAGGTAAGGGAAAGTTGTCAATAACAATATTTTTGTTCAATTTCCTCAGATCAATGCAAAGGCACAAATTTCCATCTGATTTATGAGCTACCACTAGTAGAGCCAAACATTCTGCACTTTCTGTTGGTTAATTAATTCCTTTACATTCCAATGATTACAATTCCTTCATAACATTTTCTCTTATGCTAATAGGTTTTGTTAGACCTGGCATCCTTGGCGTGGTCTCCTCTGTCTTTTCTGCCTCTGCTTCCCATGTTTTGACTGTGTGCTGGACTCTGTTTTTGCTATTTTTGGTTCCCTGGGCACTTTACCACCGCTGACCAGTGATAAAGTGCCAGTGCTCCTGTGTAAACTGTATGTGTAATTGGCTTATTCCTGATTGGCATATTTGATTTACAAGTAAGTCCCTAGTAAAGTGCACTAGAAGTGCCCTGGGCCTGTAAATCAAATGCTACTAGTGGGCCTGCAACACTGGTTGTGCCACCCATATGAGTAGCCTTGTAAACATGGCTAAGACCTGCCACTGCAGTGTCTATGTGCGCAGTTCTAAACTACCTGCCAATTCAACCTGGTAAGAGTACCCACTTACCGGGTCTAAACTTTCCCTTTTTCTACATGTAAGGCATCCCTAAGGTAGGCCCTAGATAGACCCATGGGCAAGGCACAGTGTATGCTAAAGGTGGGACATGTACTGATGTGTTTTACATATCCTAAAAGTGAAAGACTACCAAACTCAGCTTCCACTTTTTCCAGACCAATCTCTCTCATAGGTTAACATGGGGGCTGCCTTTAAATATTATGAAAGTGCAGATTCCCTTTGGGAGCAGAGAGAGTTTGGGGTCTCTGAACTCACCATTTAAAATACATATTTTAGTAAAGTTGGTTTTTATATTGTTAGTTTGAAAATGTCACTTTTAGAAAGTAGGTATTTTCTTGCTTAAACAATTCAGTGACTCTGCCTGTTTGTGGATTGCCTTTCTGGGTCAGTTTGACAGGTGGGCTGTCTGTGAATCCCCTCTAGACAGTGAGACAAAGGGAGCTGGGGTGTAGCCTGCATATCCTGATAGGCCATCTGTGTTAGAGTGGAAGGAGGAGTGGTCACTTACACCTGAATGGGTTGTGCCTGCCCTCTCACAATGTTGTCTCCAACCCCCTGGTGTGTGTCTGGGGCCTGGCTTGGGCATGGCATGATCTTGCAAACAAGAGAAACTTCCCTTTGAAGTTTTCCAACTTCATAGGCAGAAAGGGGTATAGGTACTGGACCCAAAACCCCTGAAAATGAGATTACTTCTGGATTCAAGAGGAACCACTGCAAGGAGAAGAGCTGGAGGAGGAGTACTGCCCCTTTGCCTGTGACTGTGCTTTGTTGGGTTGGCCTGCAGTAGCTGCTCCTGACTGAAAGAGGACAAATACTGACTTTTGTGTGACTTCCCACTGGTAAATCTCCAAGGGCTTGAACTGAGCTTGCCTCCTGTTGCTGAAGTCTCAGGGACATCAAATACTTCTCTCTGCCAGCACCTGTACTCTCTGCTGAGACTCCTGCCCTGCCAAGTGGTTCCCTAACCTGTCTCTGGGCCCTTGAAAGGTGAAGCTGGTGGAAAAAGACAGAAATCCACACACAGACCGCAGAACGGGGAAACTTTTGACACACCATCCGCAACACAGCTGATAAATGACGTGCCGCCGGTCTTGCAGCTAAAATCAGCACTCCACCTGCATCGCGGCTGGGATATCAAAGTATTGTGGCTGGAGAAATTACAAGCAACACCCGCTAACAGCTGCAGATAACGACGCAAGCCCCACACATCGTGATTTCCTGACACCGTGCGACCGGATTTCGACACAACATCGGTAGGTGTGAAAAATCAACACAAACCCTGCCTGGACCCGAAGTACCCGTCTGGGAATTGACGCATAGCTCTCTTGCAGGAGTGAGAAATCGACGCATTGCTGGCCTTTTTTGATCCACACTCTTTTTGAAGCTAACAGATACTTTGTGCAACAACAGCATTCTCATTTTTTTTAAGGATTAAAACCCTCATTATGACATTGGCGGTGAATGCTGCTTACCCCGTGCTGGTGGGTGCCAGTTACTGCCACACTGGTGAATATCCGTTCACCATATTATGACACACACACACCAATCTGACAGAATACAGCCACATACACAAATTCGCTAGACCAAAGGTCAGTGCAAAAGTGGCGGTCCCAAAACCCACACTGTTACGCCAAAAGAACAACGCCCATCACATTATGACCCAGGAATCACCATGGCGCACATTCAATGGCGGTAAACCATTGGAGGTAAATACCGCCGTGCTCACAATGGACACCCACAGACAAAACAACACCACATTGGTCAATTCAAACAACACACATCTCATACCCATACACACAGCACACCCACACACCGACACCACTATAAAACACCCACCCACATTACCCACAACCCTTTATGAATACAATTCTTTGCCACCAGACTGACACCAAGACCTCTGCGACAACTAGACACACACACCACTCACACCCATATACCCCTCACGCACTCCACATCACACACTCCAACACATTACCCAACACACCCTCTCCAACACACATCACATAACACCCATGGCACCTCAAAGGCACCCCCGTTTCACTGAGGAGGAATTAAGGGTCATGGTGTAGGAAATCATCAGGGTAGAGCAACAGCTATTTGGAGCACAGGTGCAGCAGATATCAATAGCAACGAAGATGGAGCTATGTGGAGAATCGTGGACAGGGCCAACGCTGTGGGACAGCACCCAAGAACAAGGGATAACATCAGGAAGAGGTGGAACGACCTACGGGGGAAGGTACGTTCCATAGCAGCAAAACACCAGCTCGCCATCCAGAGGACTGGCCGTGGACCCCCACCTCCTCCCCCACAATTCACAGCATGGGAGGAGCAAGTCTAGGCAATACTGCATCCTGAGGGACTCGCCAGAGTTGGAGGAGGACTGGACACTGGTAAGTCAACTTTTAACAATTATCACCCCCCATACCTGCATGCCATCACACACCCACACCCTCTCTCCCGTCACTCTACTACATCCACACACTCCACCATCACATCACAGTAATCCCAATGCCAAGCCCAGCATGCTGTACCAATGCATGGACACCCCTCCCAACCATGCATGGACACTCATCACCAAAGCATGCACAGCATAAGGAAAGTATCATAACTACTATACACCAACATACACAAGCAAAAGCTGACAGGGGAATAACAACCATAGAGGGGAAGCTACAGAAGTACAAATGTCAGACACTTGAAGCATAATAAATCATTTCCATTCCCACAGGTACCCCAGTCAATGTCAATGGAGATCCAGTCCCCCAACAGAAGAGGCCCACAGTGATGACAGTAACTCAGGACTTCAGGATCTGAACGATCTACCTGGCCCATCAGGGACCACCAGACAGTTGGTCATCCAAGCCCAGTCACAAACCACCACAGAGCCTCCCCCATCAGGAACCAATACCACAGCACCCACCCAGTGTACCTGCACCTCTGTCCTCAGGACACGTCAATCAGCAGTGTGTCCACCTGTACAGGGACCCCAGGCCACAGCTTGTATACAAGACAATCAGGGACCTGGGGTCAGTGGCAGTGGGCACACTGTTCAGAGGACAGAGGCACAGGCCAACAGGGACACTGGGAGGACTGCTGTGCACCAGGGGGAGGACGGGACCAGGGAACCAACTCTCCAGGAGGCACTCTCTGAGATCCTGGGAGCCTACAAACATTCCCAGGACACGTTGGACCAGATCCTAGACAATGTACAGGAGAACAGGCGGCTGTAGGAGGGACAGGATCAGGGGATCAGGGAAACTTGCAGGCTATTAACACCACCCTGGTCTCCAAAGCAGGGTTGTTGGCAGACACACCAACATCATGAGGGAGGCAGTGTCACACCAGCGGGCCACTACCACTAGCCAGTCATGTGAACAGCCCTCCACTTCCGCTGCCGCTAGTGACCAGGAGCCCCTGCCACAAGACCAACAGGCCACCAGCACCCCTCCCCCTGCACAAGGTGAACCACCCCACAAATGTTCCCTGTGAACCAGACAGAAGCCAGAGACACTTACCAAGACCACCGCCAGGAAATTAGACTCTCCTGATTGTCCTCCTTGTGTCCCACTCAGTCACCTTGTCCACTTTGAACTGCCATTGCTCCCCTTCCAATGTCCCCATGGACAATGCGCATGTGCTAAAAACAGACTGGAACAATACCCTGGATATTCCTCCATCATCACCCCATTCCATTGCACTTTACCCTCTATAGTTGAGCACTACAATAAACACCCTTGGACAAACTAGACTACTAGTATTTCATGTATTGCTAATTTGTATTGATTTAAACAGCTTCAACCATTGCAAAAGAACCGTACATAGAATGAGCATAGAATGAATGACCTGTAGCTGGCTGTTGTGATCACACCAGGAGGATGTGTCATATCACCAATATCCGCAAAATGAATATCCAGAGTTAACAGTAAATACAACAATAGTCATAGAAATGTAAAGTTGCACTGTCTCACCTGTGTGTCAGTGGAAGTACTGATGTATCACAGATGTTCTGTTGTCCACATTCTTATCCTCTGCCTCCGCATCCTCACTATCCTCAGGGTCCACTGCTGCCACAGGGGCATCTACAGTCTCATCCTCCTGCAGAAAAGGTACATGGCGTCTGAGGGCCAGGTTGTGCAACATGCAGCATGCTACTACTATTTGGCAGACCTTTTTGGATGAGTAGGACAGGGATCCACCTGTTAGATGGAGGCACCAGAACCTGGCCTTCAGGAGGCCAAAGGTCCTTTCAATGATCCTTCCGGTTCGCCCATGTGTCTCATTATAACGTTCTTCTGCCCTTGTCCTGGCATGCCTCAAAGGGGTCAGCAGCCATGATAGGTTTGGGTAACCAGAGTCACCTGCAAATATTGAGGGAAAACGTTTAGCCACACACTATCCTATATGGCCAACACCATAGGCATACACCAACAAATACTGGGTGGGAACCAGGGCTCACCTATTAGACACACCCTGTGCCTCTGTAGTTAGGACATCACATTTGTGATGCTGCTATTCCTCAGGGCAAAGGCATCATGCACTGACCCAAGATACTTAGCATTGACGTGGAAGATGTACTGGTCCGCCAAACACACCATCTGCACATTCATGGAGAGGAAACTCTTACGATTCCTGAACACCTGTTCATTCTGGAGCGGGGCACAAATCCAATATGTGTTCCATCAATCACACCTATTATATTGGGGATATGTCCCATTGCACAGAATCTGGCCTTCACAGTGGCCAAATCCTCAACCTGGGGGAAAGCAATGTAGCTGCACATGTGTTTTATCAGGGCAGACAGCACTCTTGTTACCACTTTTGAGAACATTGGCTGTGACATTCCTGCTGCCAAGCCCACTGTCACTTGGAAAGAACCAGTTGCCAGGAAATGGAGCACTGATAGCACTTGGACAAGAGGGGAGATCCCAGTGGGGTGACGGATAGCAGATATCAGGTCAGGCTCCAATTTAGCACACAACTCTGTGATTGTATCCCTATCCAGTATATAAGTCAGTATTATATGCCTGTCCTCCAGTGTAGACAAGTCCACTAGGGGTCTGTACACGGGGGTATGCCTCCATCTTCTATTCATCTGCAGTGGGCGGTATCTAAGGGACACAAGACTGTGTAGACTGTCACAAACTGAACAATGGAGCCACAACAGCAGTCCACAATGTGTAAACATGTTATGGGTCAGTGTAATCAGTGAATTATGTGCCTATTCATCCTGTGATGCAGCAATAATCGATAGGCCTGTTCACCCCCCTGAAATGGCAACCACCTGTCCTGTGTGTAGGGACAGGTGGAAGTGAGGTAATGCAGCTGACGTTGTGTGCCGTGGCGGTCATGAACCGCCGTGCAATTCCTCATTGGTTAATGTTGGGCCCTAGGTGTACAGTGGCCAATGGTGATCCACGCTGGCGGTGACGGTATGCACCCCCGCAGATGTGACCGCCATTTTCTATGTGATTTCTCACTTGTTTCCTGACCTTCCATAGGAGAGGACCTACACTGCATGTGCTGCTGTGAACTGTGTTTGGAACTGAGCATGGCCCATGTGACCGGGGAAAGGGCCCCAGCCTTCACTTCTGAGGAGGTAGAGCAACTGGTGGATGGGTTCCTACCCCAGTACTGACTGCTGTACGGGCCTCCAGACCAACAGGTGAATACACCTTGTGCACAATGCATGTGGCATGAATGCATGGAATTGTGTGTGAAGGACTTGTGTAAGGGGGGTGGGTGGATGTCCTCTTGGCGGTGTACGTGTTGTGTGGCATGAATGCATGGAGTTGTGTGTGAAGGCCTTGTGTAAGGGGGGTAGGTGGATGTCCTCTTGGCGGTGTACGTGTTGTGGGCTGGGCTATGTGTGTGCCAATGGTGATGCAAACGGGTATGGTGGGCCATTTGTGTGACAGGCTGGACTGCTTGTCTAATGGTGTTCTCCTGTGTGTATTGCCTCTGCAGGTCAGCGCCCATCAAAAGAAGGGAATATGGCATGCCATCGCCAACGACGTGCAGACCCTGGGGGTCTATGACAGGTGGAGCACCCACTGTTGCAAACTGTGGGAGGACCTGAGACGCTGGGCACAAAAGACCACGGAGGCCGAGCTGGGGATGACCTCCCAATGAGGAAGGGGTGCCCGTCGGACCCTGACCCCCCCCCTGTTAGCCCGCATACTGGTGGTGGCCTACCCTGAGCTGGATGGGCACTTGAGGGCATCACAGCAGCCACAAGGGGGTGAGTACAGTGGCTATCATTACAACTTACAGCTGGATGAGGTGGCATCCGGGTGGTTGTTGTGTGTCCTTGTGTGCCCTTAGGCCAGGCCAGACATAGCAGTGTAGGTCCTCTGGTGGCCAAGGGTCTGAATGGGAAATACTGCTTACCTAGCCTGTTAGTATTCACTCCTGGGCAGGGCTGCATGATTCCCAGGTGTACTGCAGTTGGCATTGTGTGCCCCTCCTCATTCCTTGGTGACTAGCCATTTCACTGGTAGTGACATGCATAGTTCATAGGCCTGTTCCCTGTGTGTGAGGGTGCTGTGTATTCCAACGGTGGTGTTGGTGCAGTCATTGACCTTGTGTATCCTTTGTCTCTTCCCCCTTTCTTGTTTTGTCATCCAGTCCTTATGTGCATTAGCATTATCTGGTAGAGGAGCAGAGGCACTGGCGACAGAGGGACCTGCATCCCACAGGAGCCTGGAGGCAGAGTCCACTGACGCTGAGGGCACCAGTGGGACGGAGGGCGAGGGGAACACCACAGTGGAGACTGGAGGGGACAATACGGACTCTGATACCACCTCCGATGGGAGCGCCCTGGTGGTGGCAGGCACCTCTGTGACCACCCCAGCTACAGGTACAGCCACCACACCCCATACCAGCACCGCCCTCCCAGTAGCCCCTCAGCAAGTTGACCGTGCCTGCTCACCCAGGAGGGTGAGCATCTCCTTCGCCAAAGGCACCTCAGGCCCTTCCCCAGTGAACCCTGCTGCCCTGAGTGAGGAGGCTATTGACCTCCTGAGATCCATCTCTGTAGGGCAAACAACCATTGTGAATGCCATACAGGGGCTTGCAGCCCAGATGTAGCAATCAAATGCATTCCTTGAGGGCATTCATGGTGGATTGGTGGCCCAACAGAGATCGATCCAGGCTCTGGCCTACTCTCTGATGGCATCCATTATCCCTGTATCCATTATACCTCCACTTCCCAGTCCCATTCTCCTCAACCCCAACCCATCCCAAGCACACAGGCAGATGAGAATGCTCTCAAGAGTGGCACAGGCAAACAGAAGCACCACACTTCATCCAACAGGCACTCACACAAACACCATTCAGTTGCAGACACAACAACATCCACTATCTCCACCGTCTCCCCCTCCTCCTCCTCCACCTTCCACCCAGTTGTGTCTCCACTCAACCCTGCATGCACTAGATCAATATCCACTACCAGCATCATCACCACATCAAGCAGAACACACACCTCACTGGCAGACACCTCCACAACATCCATGCACGCGTCCCCTGTGTCCTCTCCCACCATGCCTGCCCTCCCCCAAGGTACAGAAATGCAAGCACTCAGACACCTGCACCCAAATCCAGCAGACAAACACCTCTAACAACCACTCCCTCATTGTCCACTCCCAGTACTCCTCCCTCTTCCCGCACAAACGTCCCTAAAAAGCTTTTCCTTTCCCAGGTTGACCTCTTTCCTACCCCTCCCTCCTGTCCTGCACGTATGGGCAGGGTAGCAAGGACCCAGGCAAGCACCTCAGCCAAACAGTCCATGGGCCCAGTGGAAGCAGCACCTACTCATGGTGGTAAGGATTCCAGGCCAACAATACTGAAGGGAAAGGAGCCTGAACCAGCTGCTAAGAAGGGTAAGGAGCCTGTACCAGCTGCAAAGAAGGGGAAGGAGCCTGCACCAGCTGTGAAGAAGGGGAAGGAGCCTGCACCAGCTGCAAAGAAGGGGAAGGAGCCTGCACCAGCTGCAAAGAAGGGGAAGGAGCATGCACCAGCATGCACAGGGGAGAAGAGCCCATCCACCAGTGCCAGGAAGGGTAAGGGATCCCCAACCCATGACCAGGAGGAGAGGAGGTAATATACGCCAGCGGAAGCTGCCAGCCAAACACCGCCACCACCAGCAGCTGTCATAGGGCCCCAAACTAGCCTTGGTTGTGCAGCCATCAGAAGGTGCAGGGACTGAGCAGGAGCCTCCCCCAACCACCACCACAGTGCAGCCATCAGAGGGTGCACGGGCTGAGCAGGAGCCTCCCACAATCACCACCACAGTGCAGCCATCACCGCTGGTGGATTCCATATAGTCCAGCCTCCAAGGGCTGGTGTGTGGCCTGCCCCCACCAGAACCAGTGGGCAAGACACACAATTGAGAGACTGTGGCCTTGCACTCCCCAGGAAAATAAGCAATGGGCATGTTGCCCCCTCCAAAACCAGTGGGGAAGACACCCATTCCAGAGACTGTGGCCTTGCACTCCCCAGGACAAAGAGCAATGGGCATGTTGTCCCCTCCAGAACCAGTGGGGAAGACACCAAGTCAAGAGACTGTGGCCTTGCACTCCCCAGAACAAGGAGCAATGGGCATGTTGCTCCTTCTAGAACCAGTGGGCTTGTTCCCGCATCCGGCTGAGGTGCACCTCCTGAGGTGCCTGCCTATTTGACAACTGATGCCCCTGCAGTGTCATATAAAGATTGGTGCAGGATTCGAGTGGGGCCTTGGACTGTGCCCTGTGGCCATGTGGGCCCTTTAAACTATGAACTGGGCAGAGTCCCTTTTTTTTTTTACATAAGTGTAGTGTTCTGTTTCAAGGCCAAATCGGATTTTTCATTTTGTTGTTGGACTGATTACAATCATTTTTTGTAAATTCCTGTTGCCTTCGCATTATTCTGCAGATTTTCGTGGTCAAATTGTTTTTCTAATGTATATGGTTATGTGTACGGCGTTTGTTTATTGTGTGTGTGTGTGTCACTCTCGTTTTCCTCCCTCCCTCCCTTGTGTATTAGGTGGCTGTACTCACCGTTGTCATCTTTGCCGGGGTTGGTGTTCCAGGTGGAGCATCACATAGAAGATCATCGGAAAGACTTGCAGTTCGGGTTCCATGGCGGTGTGGTTCTTCCAGTGTCTCCAATGCTGAGTCCTTTCTCTTCTGTGATGTGTTTCTGCCAGGCTTTTGATGGCGTTGGTACCTCCCTGGAAAAGGTGGCGGAATCGTGTGTCAAAATATCGTGGGTGGAACTTTGTCATCCGCCTGGCTGTAGGCGGCTACCACCACGGTGACTGTTGTTTCCACCCTGGCGGTCGGTGTGGTACATTGGCTGTCTATCAAAAATATCACCGCCATGGTCATAATTTGGCAGTACTTACCATCAGCCTGGTGGCGGTATTACCGCCACTTTATCACCAACCGCCAGGGTTGTAATGCGGGCCTAAGATTCTTCTTTTTTTTTAAATTCATATCTTGACTGGTGTATGTTGGATTTTGGTTGTTCTGGCCTTGTTTGATGTAGACAAATATTGCCTATTTTTTTTAACTGGTGTGGTGTGCATCTTGTAGTGTTTCACTGTATTACTGTGTGTGTTGGTACAAATACTTTGCATATTGCTTCTAAAGCTAAGCCTGTCTGCTCATTCCAAGCTACCAAGGGGGTGAGCAGGGGTGAACTGAGGGTGATTCTCCTTTACTCTGACTAGAGTGAGGTTCCTTGCTTGGACAGGGGATAACCTGACTGCTAACCAAAGACTTAATTTCTAACAGTTACATTCTTAACTTTGTGGCATACTGGAATGGCACCCTCCTTTAATTTCATTTTATATGTAAACCATTTTAATTTCCCAACATTACCAGAAAACGCATATGGAAATTGTTCCATAACCATTTCTTCAAAATTTAAAGTGGGATCCTTGACAGCCATCACCGGGTCCCCACTATTAGGGTTCAACACGATGCCCAAGGCACCTTGTTCACTCCATCAAGGACTGAAGGCCCTTCCTCTGCAATGTATAACTTTTCATTGGCCATTCTATTCTTAAATTTGAAAACTACATATTTGAAGCCCACCATGGGAATCTTTTCACCTGTAAACATGACTGGATGTATAGCAGTGGAATGCAGCTCTTCCCCTGCAAATTTCTCCTCCCAAACAGAACGCTGAAGAATGGAGTATGGAGATCCTGAGTCTGCAACTACTTGTATATTAACTCAATCTATGCTTATGTCACACTTAGGTTTCTTCCTAGAAATTGTATCATTTTCACAAATACTTAATACGCTCTCATCACTTTTAGTCATTTTCTCCCTTACGGAGTAATTGTCCATTCTTTTTCCCTGATCTATGGAATGACTAATCTTGCATACCACTTCTTCTCCACTTTTGTTTTTGAAAACCACATTAGCACATCTCTTTGACATTTCTGCTTTTTTCACAATTGCAACCACTTCATTTAAAGGTGATTCACCACACACTCACAATTTCTCCTGTATACTAGTGTTATTTGAGTGCATAACTACTTGGTCTCTGAATGAGAGTGAGTTTCTTTAATGCTGAAACGTAATCTTCAACAGCCTCATTAGATAAATGTTTCTTTTGAAAGAATGCATATCTGTCAATTGCCACACTGACTGTTGGTTGATAATATGTGTCTAAATCTTCCAATGCATCCTTGAATGTATTTGTATCCCCGGTTTGTCTATTCTTTTTTTCAATTTGATTATAAATACCTAAGTCTTCAGGATCAAGGCTATGCAATAAAATCTTCTTTTTCCTGGAAGGTGTAAACTGTTCATCATTCTCTTCTAGTGCAGATAAATAATTCACAAAATACTCCTTCCAATCTGACCATTTAAGTAAAGGATCTCCTGGTCTCAGGAGAAATGGTACAGGAGGAGTTAAGCTACAGCTTTGGGCATACATCTTTAATTAAATTGTAGATCTTCTGTGCTTCCCTACAGTCTCAATTGTGCGCATATCACAGTGTAAATTGCTACAGTTAACAAACTTGAATACCACTCTTTTTGTGCCTTTAAGACAATACTGAATTTGCATATGGTCATGTATAATACACACTGTCACTCAATACTGTTCACTCACTTGGAAAAATATGGGGTGTGTGCAGCTCCCATGCTCTGCCAATGTTAACACATCTTAATAAGTAATACCATGAGCGTTTACAACTGTCGGCGGAGACAAGTGCACGTCATAAGGGTACTAAACTGGAGACGTCTTCCTAATCCAAGATGGCCGGAACGTGCCTGCGTCGCATTCGAAATCCATTGAAGGAGTGCGCTGCATGCATGATCCATTGAAGGAGCTGGTGTCAGTGCAGATCTCTTGTGCAGTGCGGCGTTCGAATGTCTGTACCTTCAGAGTCGAATAGAAATCAGCTGAAATCTTCTCGCCCATTTTTGATGCTGCCACGTAGATTTCTGCCTTGGGTTTCTGGTTTGCTCTCCCTTCATGAAGTACGATCGTATCCCACCTTCGCCCCCATTATGTAAGAACTCTTTGTGAGACAGGTAAGTCCAATTCAAGGGTTTATTTGGGAAAGCAAACCTACTAATGCCTTATCTACAACTCTGCTCCAACTGCGCACTCTACTTCTCCATTCTCGAACGTGGTGTGCGGTTACCATGGAGTCAGTAACCCAGATACCACAGTTACCATAAAGCAAACATGCACATGCAGAGGGTTGTTTTCTGATTTCTGATTTGTGTACCTGAGTGAATTTGCTAACCAATTTGAAAAATTATGCATACATTGTGTCTGTTTTATGTATTATTTTGAAAGAATTTTCATTTATTTCCAAGGCTAGTAAATCAGAACACGACCAAAAAAGCATGCTGGTATATGAACAAGTGCAGTGTAGCACTAGCTCCCTTCTTCCCTGGACATTAGATTTTTCTATAGCCTTTGCTGCCTAATATGATGCAGAATACAACTTAATTTATCAGCCATGCGTATTCAGAAATTATCAATCCACCTGCATCATGAGATTGTGTGTTCCAACTTTCTCCCCAAAATGGATGAGTAAAGGTCTTTAGTATAATTCCGGATGAAGATGTGATTATGGTAGATTGCGGTCCTATGAAGGTTTCGTCAGTTGAACAGAAGGCTAAACTCGCAGCTGCCATATTCGATGGGCCCCCTAAACAGAGGAGGAACACCATATTCCAATTCACCACACTGCAGCAGATGCTCTTGGCTTGGGCACAGGCTGACCTCCGTCTAAAAGAGCAGAATCAGCATCACAGCAGTGAGGGCCACTGCTTTCTTATGGGGTGTATATGATACATCACATAATTCACTAATAGCTCATGTGTTGGATCTTCTCTGTTGTAATTCTCCATTTACAAATTAATGTCTAGGTTGCAGATGGTGGGTTGCAGTAGAGTAGTGGCCTCCTGCTATTTGCACAGTATGTTAAAAGTCCACATGCAGGTGCACTAAACTGAAGTTACACTACATACTTGAGAATAACATATTTGAGTACCAACCTTAAAATATTTGGGTCTATACTAGTCCTGGGCGTCAATCAAATTAGGAAATCTGGGCTGCTCATGTGGTTCACTGAGTTGGCACATCCATACTCATCCATTGGCTAAATCTGCCCTGAGAATGAAATGCAGCTGGTGATGTTTTTGCCCACATGAAGCAACAAACTAACTGGTGGCCTGGTGATGTTTTTGCCCACATGAAGCAACAAACTAACTGGTGGCCTGGTGATGTTTTTGCCCACATGAAGCAACAAGCTAACTGGTGGACATATTGAAACCTGGCAAACCCTTGTGGCTGCACCTTGCTTTCAGCAAGGTTGGAGACCCTGCCTGCTGGCTGGCACAACTGTCCTGCAGGTACCAGGCCTCCAATGGGGGATTAAGGGAGCTGTTCAGCCAGCAGCAGGTCCAGACTCCTCCCCAGTCTGACACCACTTGGCCTGCGTGAGGAAAGTGGGTCTACCCAGTGCCTAAAACCCTGGCTTTCCAGGTCAAAGCCATGGCTTTGCTTGCCTTTTGTGGGGGATTATGGGAGCTAATCAGCCTGCAGGAGCCCCAGACCCAACTCCTCCATCTGACGCCATCCCAGCGTCGGTAGGGAAGGTGACCCTGCCTGGTGCCTGGAGATGTTGCTTCCCTGCATCCCATGTGGGATTACAGGAGCTGTTCATCCTGCAGCGGAGCCAGACTTCTCCTTGATCTGATGCCACTTTGGTCCCAGTAGGGAAGGTGGCTCTACTTGATGCATGGAGCCCTGGACTGCAGGGACCAAGCCTCCTAAACAAAAACCATGGCTTTGTCCACCTCTCACAGGGGATTATGGCAGATATTTACCCTGAAGGAGACCCTGACTCATTCCTTGGTACAATTACTCCCTGCCCCAACAGATCTTCTTGTTGGGTCTAATCTCCACCCCACACCACAAAAGGATACAAGGGTTCTCCCCAGTCTGCAGCTACCAGGCCCTGTATTAGGATTGTCACTCCCAGTCCATCAGAAAGGATGCTCTGGGTTGGTGCCCTCCACCTCCAGGTACCAGAGCCTGGGGAGCTATAGAGAGTAAAGCCCCTGGCCAACACCCCTGTTCCCTTGGGCCTACCTGAAGAGACATTTTTCCTCAACTATTAAGCCCCCCTGAAGTGGTGCTTTCAAAAGCTGGGGGTGACAAAAGCCCAAGTTAGCTGCTCTGGCCAGCCTGCATGTCAACTGGTCAGCCAGCCATCTAGTTGGACAGCCTGGTGATTAGATGGCTTGCCCTGCCATGGTGATCAGAGCGCACAGGCAGCAGCCGACGACAAGACCAGCACTCAGGAGGCTCCTTCCTCGAGCCACTGACCGGCTTCTTGCCTCCAGGTGGCTCCGCTGGTGCCTGCTACAGCCATCTGGTCACCCTTCTCACGCACGAGGGATTGTGACCCCATCCCTGCACCCTGAGGTGCCCCATGCCACAATGCACATGGTGGAAGCAGACTTCCTAGGGCACGCACTGTATCCCTCCCTCCAGCCTGGTGGCAAAGAGACCCCAGGGGGCCACAGGCACCCATGGACAGGGACAAAAGATTGGTTCAGAGTATAACTTTCAAAAGATGGCATCAAGGTAATTGTTCAGCTACTTACAAAACCTTGACCCAGAATCAGGTTGTCTACAAATGATTTAGCACCAGGTGCCGCATGGTTATGGGGTGTACTAAGTGTGTTGGAGGCAGCCTCTTTCCATCCACACTCCAGTCCCTGTTTAAGCAGCTCTACACACCAGGCGAGAGGTCGGCTATCCCAGGCCAACTGAGGCTCCACAGCACTGCGGTATTGTTGTGGATGGGGGGTTCTGAGTCATAATCCCACAGATGGTAGTTTCGCCCTATTGCCTTCTCAGCCAAGCACATACACCAAATTTCTGAACCTGCAGTTCCTCTCATACTGAGCACTATTACTACTGCAACAACATATCATCTGTAGGGTAAAACTAACCTGTCTCTCAAAGGTTTAAACCAAGCTCGTGTTCACTACTAGTAAGTGAACAATCCAGCGCTTGGTAAATGCTGCTTCGCAATGACATGAAGAGCACAGTCGAAGGATAAAAAAGTGACATTGATATGAATGCTTGTCTGCCACAATCTAATTATCCCAGTAGTAACGTTTCTGATACCTCTTGCTTGAAAACCAAATTGTCAGAAGGATTGTCAGGACTGCTTTCACGGTCTGTATTCATACTAAAAATTTAGATCAAGCTAGCTTTTTGCCCTACTGCTCAGTGGGTGGTTTCTGTTCTCCCTGAGCTCACCTACGGACACCTGCATTATTGTTTGAAAGGTTTACTTTCTCAGTCAAACTCCTCACCTGCCACTGTCCCCAGCATGGATCATGCCCCATGGGTGCCGGGCAATTGGAGTCAGAAGTGAAGCCATATAGGGCTCACTCCCTCACCTCACTGGGAAGGTTGAAAAAACAATGAGTAGTGGTATAACACCGGTGGCCCTTCTAGATCATCCAGATACAAATGTCCTTTGCAAAGGAAGGTATGATAAGCATGTGATTAGCAATCATTTATGTGGTCTGTCCTAATCATGTGTATGTAGTTACTAGAAATCTATCCTAAATTTGCACACACATCAAGTATCAACATACATTGTTACATACATATCTAAATTCACACAATAAACTATTCTAGTAATACATCTAAGGAGTAAACATTTAGCTATTCCTAAGACTAAAATTCAACTCTAACAGAGTTAACTATAGCAACATTTTAACAAAAATGAAGTATCAAAAAAATATTCTTAAAAAGGACTACTGAGACAAAATGTGTTATGCAATACAGTGAGTATTAAGCTTAACAATTAGTTGTCCAAGAATACTTGACAAATTGTTAGAGTGTCCATTAAAGTAGTCAGATAAACATTCTTGAACGGAAAAGACATGTAGCCCAAAATCAGCTAGAACAAAATCAATGCATTGAGGCCAAATACCCCGATATCCTACAATAAAGCCATAATTCCACAGTGGAACAGTTTGTAAGGTTTTTGATTTTTTGCAATAAATCCATTTACTTTACTTTCAAATGCTTGTTCAAGAGAATTGAGTGAGTTTTCATAACAAATTGAGCCATCAACCACCACAGACAGTACCATCTTTCGTGAACACCACATTGTGTTTTCTTAATTCGCCTTGACTGTTTTTGTTATTAGGTTCCCTATATGTCATCTAACCACACCTTTTTCATCATCAATGCAAAGTTCTAGAATTTTATGCCTTTCAATCCTTATGTCCTTTATTTTGGGACATGTTCCTGATACATGAGTACCTTGCATACATCTTTACAATATCTTTAATTAGTGAATGTTCAATCTCTTCCTATGGAGATGGTTTCTCTAGTGTACAAGACATTCTCTCTTAGCATCAGTGCAGATATGTATTGATTTTCCTTTAATTTCATATGCTTACTTATCCAGAAATTCGAGGTTGGATTATTTTCTAGATATTTAATACCACCCCCCTGTAAAGGGAGATGTTTGCATTTTTTCAAGTTCTTCTTTTCTCCAGTCATATGCTGCTAACAATAGCAAATCACAGCTTATACACCTACAGTTCAAAATGTTTAGTTTGTGGGTTTTACAAATATTAAACATTTTATCATTTATTATTTCCTCTACATACACAAAAGAGTGAGTGTTAGAAATGGGGTCTTTGATTGGCAGTCAGGTTACCCTCTGTCCAAGCAAGAGAGAGAGGGTCCCTCTCTCTAGTCAGGGTAAGTCACACACAATCCTGTGCCACCCTCTGGTAGCTTGGCACTGAGCAGTCAGGCTTAACTTAGAAGGCAATGTGTAAATTGTTTGTACAAATAATTATACAGTAACATGGTGAAAATGCCACAAAAATACACCACATAGCGTTTAGAAAAATATAGAATATTTATCTGATTAAAATAAAGTCAAAACAATAAAGATGCAATAAGTACAAGTTGAAATATGACTTTCACGAGTTGTAAAATAGTCTTTCGATAAGAAACAGACAGTTAATGCTTGTTTTTTCAAAATACCTGGTGTGCGTCAAAAATTACACGCACGAGGATCACAGAGGAGGAGGTTGCATGGAAAAAGTGAGGGTGTTCGTCGGATTTTCCGGCACCCACAGACGATGCGCCATTTATTTTCCCGCAACAATGGACTTGCGTTGATTCTTCGGCATGTGGTCCAGGTTCCTCACTGTGGTGCGGAGATCTTCTGTGCACCCAGGGATGGTGTGTGGAAATCCTGGGCATGTGGAGCGAATTCACAGGTTTGCGTCATTCCAGTAGTTCAGTGCATCGTATTTTCTGTCGCACGGCAGGTGCTGCATCGATTCTCTGTCCGAGAAGTCGTGTTGCAGCCTTCCAGCTCAGCTGTGGGTCGATCCAGTGGGCTGTGGTGCGAATTTCCAGTCGCAACGTAGGTGCTGTGTCGATGTTCACGCAGGAAGTCGGGCTGCCTAGTCCCGGTTCAGCTGTGCGGCAATTTTCTCATCACTGTGCGCCGTTTCCAGCAGGCCGTGCATCAAATTTTTGGCACACAAGGATTTCTTTGCAGAAAGTGAAGTCTTTTTGGCCCTGATATTTCAACAACAGGAGGCAAGCTCAATCCAAGCCCTTGGAGAGCAAAGGCAGAGGTCAGCAAGGCAGCAGGGCAACAGCAAGGCAGAAGTCCTTCACAGCAAAGCAGTCCAGGTGAGTCATTTGGGCAGCCAGGTAGTACCTCAGGTACAGAGGCAGGATCAGTTCCAAGAAGTGTCTGAGTTGGTAGGAACAGGGACCCAGTTTAGATACCCAAATGTGCCTTTGAAGTGGGGGAGAGTTCAAAGAGTGGCTTAAAAGTGCACAAGGTCCCCTTTCAGTACAAGCCTGTCTGCCAGAGTCGCAGTAGGTGGTTTGGCACTCTATTATGTGAGGGCAGGTCACTCTCCTTTGAAATGTAAGTGTCAGACCCCTCCACCCTTCCAGCCCAGGAACCCCTATTCAGTATGCACGAGTGCAGGTGTGACTGAGTATCCTGTGTTTATGGTGTCTGGGTGAAATGCACAAGGGAGCTGTCAGCTAGCCCAGCCAGACGTTGATTGGAGACAGGCTGTAAGGCACAGAAGGATTTTAAGTGCAGAGAAATGCTCACTTTCTAAAAGTGGCACTTCTAGAATAGTAATATCAAATCCAACTTCACCAATAAGCAGGATTTTCTATTACCATTCTGGCTATATTAAATATGACCTGCTTAGCCCTTTCAGATCAGAACCTACCACTCAAACAGTATATGAGGGTAGCCCTAATACTATCCTATGCAGACTTCACAGTAGTGGAAAACAAATTTAGGAGTTTTACACTACCAGGACATATAAAACACACATGTACTTGTCCTGCCTTTTACCCACATGGCACCATGACCTATGGGTTACCTAGTGCCTACCTTAGGGGTGACATATGTAGGAAAAAGGGGAGTTTAAGGCTTGGCAAGTACTTTTAAATGCCAAGTCAATGTGGCAGTGAAACTGCACAAGCAGGCCCTGCACTGGCAGGCCTGGGACATGGTTAGTGTGCTACTTATGGGGGTGGCACATCAGTGCTGCAGGCTCACTAGTAGCATTTGATTTACAGGCCCAGGGCACATGTAGTGCACTTTATTAGGGAATTATAAGTAAATCAAATATGCCAATTGGCCAATTTGGTAGGAGCCAATCTCAACATGTTTTAGGGAGAGAGCATATGCACCTTAGCATTGGTTAGCAGTGGTAAAGTGCGCGGAGTCCTAAAGCCAGCAAAAACAGAGTCATAAAAATGGAGGGAGGAAGGCAAAAACTTAGGGGATGAAAACCCTAAGGCTGTCAGGTCTAACAGCGAGCAATCTACAAACTGGAGTTTCTCTGACATATTATAGATTGTGGATTTTGTTGAATCCTATTGTTGTACACATCTTTGGTATATTTAGGACCCCATTTTGTGTATAACCTGTGTGAGTATCAAACTTCAATCTGAGATATCAATCACTGTCACATGGTTGTATGTTCTCAATGTTGTGCTTTTTGTACTGCCATGGTTTTAAATTATTCTCCAGGATTTTGTCTTTATGGTGATTTATGAAAAACGGTGTAGCTTCTCACATTCAGTTTTAGGCCTGTTGTTTTACTGAATTTTACAATGACCTTCAAATTAGTACTTATTCCTTCCCATGTGCTATTGAGTACTGCTATGTCTTCGCCAAAGGCTAGAGCAGTGATTTGCTCTTTAAGTCTATCTGATTCAAATGTAAAGCCTTTGTTGTTTTTTGGAAGATCACATATTAGGGGCTCCATAGCAATATTAAACAACAGTAGGGATAGTGAGTCACCTTGTTTTACTCCAGATCTCATTGTTATTTCTGGTGTAGATTCATTATTTTTACTCTTGAGGAATGTTGCTGAGCCTGAATATGTCTGTTATTAGATTTCAGATGTATGACAGAACTCTTTGGGGGTCATTACAACCCTGGCGGACGGTGTTAAAGGTGCGGTAATACCACAAACAGGCCGGCGGACAAAAAAAGGGAATCATGACCCTGGCGGGAACCGCCAACAAGGACAGCCACTTTAACACACCGCCCGCCACGGCGGTACAGACAAGCAGCGCGGCGGTTACCGCCAACAGACAGGCGGGAGACAATGTACCGCCCACACTATTACAACCCCCCAATCCGCCACCTTTTCCTGGGCGGATGCACAGCGGATAAAAACACGGCGGAAACAGCTTTTGCTATGGGAAAACGCTGACCTCAACACATCCCACGAGGAAGGAGGACACCATGGAGCCCGAATTACAAATCCTACCTGCCCTTGTTTTTCTGCTCCTTTACGACCAACAGCTACGTAGGCGCAGAAGATACCGGTGAGAACTGCACCTATGACACAGGGGAGGGGGGAGGCAAAAGTTAGGGGGACACCCACCAAACACCCCCACCCTCGCATATCACAACATACACACCAATGCAGTCACAAAAATCACAGTAACAACCCACAATCCCCCCGGAAGAATGCAAAGACAATGCGAAAATCGGGCAAACATTGTAATGTGCCAATATACATGTCATACAAAAATATACAGATATACATATCTCAAAATCACTCTTATTTACACATACAATCCGAGAAGTAGTGCAGATATGTACACAACAATGTCCGTGCACCAACAGTCCAAAAAAGCATGGGCGAGGCCCACAATAGATACCTGACCAAAATCTGAGAGAACACTGCCGGGGCATCAGATAGAAACACTACAGGCACCTCAGGGGGAAGGGAAAGGGGGGCACCTCAGCCAGATGAATGCGAAGCCAGATCCACGACGGGGCTCCATGCCCATTGATGTATCCTGGGGAGTGCAAAGCCACAGTCTCTCAAGTCACTACAGTGGTTGGTTTGCCCACTGTGCCATCCTGGGGAGTGCAAAGCCACAGTCTCTCAAGTCACTACAGTGGGTGGTTTTCCCACTGTGCCATCCTGGGGAGTGCAAAGCCCCAGTCTCTCAAGTCACTACAGTGGGTGGTTTGTCCACTGTGCCATCCTGGGGAGTGCAAAGCCACAGTCTCTCAAGTCACTACAGTGGGTGGTTTGCCCACTGTGCCATCCTGGGGAGTGCAAACCACAGTCTCTCGAGTAGATGCAGGTCTCCACTGGTTCTGGAGGGGGACTGGTGCCCAGACTGGATGAGTCTCCACGTGAAAGTACCTGTCCTGTCACTGTCCCAGCTGCACATGGGATAAGGATGCCTGATGTGGCAGTCCATTCATTCCTAGACAGTGCATGCCCTGTTCAGCGGTGCTTTGCCATGGCGGTCTTTGCCCTGTTCAGCGGTGCTTTGACATGGCGTTTCAGGACTGTTCAGCGGTGCTTTGCCATGGCGGTCTTTGCCCTGTTCAGTGGTGCTTTGCCATGGCGTTTCAGGACTGTTCAGCAGTGCTTTACCATGCCGGTCTTTGCCCTGTTCAGCGGTGCTTTGCCATGGCGGTCTTTGACATGGCATTTCAGGACTGTTCAGCGGTGCTTTGCCATGGCGATCTTTGCCCTGTTCAGCGGTGCTTTGCCATGGCGGTTCTGATATGGACATTGGTGTGTGGCATGACGATCTCTACACTGGGCATTGGTGTGTGGCATGACGATCTCTACAATGGGCATTGGTGTGTGGCATGACGTTCCATCATTGCCCAGCGGGGCTGTGGCATCCTGGGCCCTCCTGGGCAATGACTCCGGCGGTGGTCTCCTGACCAGTGACGATACTTGTGCCCTTTTGGGCTGTGACTCTGGCGGTGGTCTCTGGACCAGTGACGATACTTGTGCCCTCCTGGGCTGTGACTCTGGCGGTGGTCTCTGGACCAGTGACGATACTTGTGCCCTCCTGGGCTGTGACTCTGGCAGTGGTCTCTTGACCATTGACGATACTTGTGCCCTCCTGGGCTGTGACTCTGGCGGTGGTCTCTGGACCAGTGACGATACGTGTGCCCTCCTGGGCTGTGACTCTGGCAGTGGTCTCTGGACCAGTGACGATACTTGTGCCCTCCTGGGCTGTGACTCTGGCGGTGGTATCTGGACCAGTGACGACGGAGCTGGCGGTTGTGTCTGGACCGCCGGATATGATGGCGCACTTCTCCACCGTGACACTCACAACAGGCTGGGAAGACTTCCTCTGGACCTTCCCCACCTTTGTTGGAGTTACAGCTGACTCACCAATCGCCTTCGATCCCATGTCACTTGTTGTCCCACCAGTAGTCTTAAGACGGTCCCGTCGTCCACTCTCCATTTTCAGAGCCTTTACAGGGGATGGGCTGCCACTGCCTTGGCTCAGGGTCCTACTGCCTGCCCTGGTGGCCGGTGCACTCCAAAAACCTGGAACACGCACCACTGGTACTGGAGGCTTTTTGGCTGAGGCGCTACGACGGGACTGATGAATTGGAGGGGGGGGGGGCAAAAAGGTCAATTTGACAGAGGGACAGTTTCTGACGAACACTGGGATGGGTAGCTGGAGGGGGTCTGGGAGTGGAGGAAGAGGAAGTGGTTGTAGGAGGTGTCACTTTAGGTGTTTTGGGTGCAGGTGTAGGTACTGGAGGCTGTCGTGAGGTGGATGGATGTTGGGTGAGTGATTGCCGGCGTTTGGGTACTTTGGGAGGTGGCGTCACAGACACATTGGGAGAGGACACAGGGGACGTGTAAATGGCAGTGGAGGTGGTGAGTGCAGTTGAGCGGCTTGTGGTGCTGGGTGTCCTTGTGCGAGTCCTAGTGCCTGTAGATGTGGTGCTTGCAGGTGTGTGTGTAGACGAGACTGGGAGGGAGGAGGGAGAAGAGGAGGAGGGGGACACAGTGGAGACAGTGGATGTTGCTGTGTCTGTATGTGTCTGAGGCTTGCGTGAGTGCCTGTGGTGTGTGTGGTGCCTATGTTTGCTTGAGCTACTTGTGTGTGTTGACTTGTGTGCATGCTGGTCTGTAGGTGTGCTTGGGATGGGCTGGGGTACAGGAGATTGGGTCTGGGTGGAGGAAGTTGGAGGGGGGAGGCTAGACACAGGGACAATGGCTGCCATCAGTGCTGAGGCCAGAGATTGCAGGGTTTGCTGAAGGACAGCCTGACCAGAATGAATGCCATCCAGGAATGCATTACCGTGTTGCAACTCCCTTTCTACACCCTGGATGGCATTCACAATGGTAGACTGCCCAACAGTGAGTGACCTGAGGAGGTCAATGGCCTCCTCACTGAGGGCAGCAGGGGTGACTGGGGCAGGGCCTGAGGTGCCTGGGGCGAAGGTGATGCCCACCCTCCTGGGTGAGCGGGCACAGGGCGAACGCTGAGGGGCTGCTGGGAGGGCGGTGCTTGTAGGGGGGGTGGAGGCTGTACCTGTAGAAGTGGGGCGCACAGATGGTGCCGCCACCAAAGGGGAGCTCCCATCGGCGGACGAGTCCGCGTCCCTGGTTGGTGATCCGGTGGCCGACGTGAAGCTCCCCTCGCCCTCCGTCCCACTGGTGCATTCAGAGTCTGTGGTGTGGCCCTCCATGGCCATGTGGGATGCAGCTCCCTCGTGCTCCGGTGCCTCTGTACCTCCGCCTGATGATGCTGATGTACAAAAGGACAGGGAGAGCAGGAAAAGGGGGTGGAGACAGAACAAAAGAGAGTTTTAGTGCATGGCATGCCGCTACCGTTGGCAGACAAGACAGACTCAGCAGCCCCCTGCACTACGCCGTGCTCCTGGCCTCTGCACATGCAATTTCTGGGACATGGCCTACATGGCAATGGTGGGAGTCTGCGCACATGGATGCCACAGAGGCAACTATACCTCAACTTGGCACTCTGCTGAGGTGGGGTTGAGTGCCACATGGCCTACATTACGTAGGGGCCTTGCCTACCTAACTCGCCCTGGCCTAGGGACACCCACAGCCCACCTCCCCCACCCAGACCCCTCCACTGCACGCAAAGTCCGCTGAATGAGGTTGTACTCACCCCCTTGTGTCTGCTGTGATGTCCTCAAGCGCCCATCCAACTCCGGGTAGGCCACCGCCAGGATCCGGAACATCAGGGGGGTCATGGTGCGACGGGCACCCCTCCCACGTTGGGAGGCCATCCCCAGCTGAGCCTCCGCCGTCTTCTTGCTGCAGCGGCAAATGTCCTCCCATCTCTTACGGCAGTGGGTGCCCCGTCTCTGGTGGGCCCCCAGGGTCCGGACCTCCTTGGAGATGGCACGCCAAATGTCCCTCTTCTGGTGGGCGCTGACCTACATGACATTCACAAGGAAAGAGGAACAGTCATTACCAACTGCACCGTCAATGTGAGTGGCCCCCTCCCTACTCTGGCCATGTGGCCCATTCATTCCCATGCATAACTGTTCTATGTACTCTGCCCCCTTCCCTCTTCCACCCAGCCCTCTCCACCCAGGCCTAGCCCATACAACGTGCTCCCTGTGTACTAACCTGTTGGTCTGGAGAACCGTAGAGTAGCGTGTACTGGGGGAGGACCCCATCCACAAGTTTCTCCAACTCCTGTGCAGTGAAGTCAGGGGCCCTTTCCCCAGACGCAGCAGCCATCGTCGCTTCCAGACCGAGGTCACAGCAGCACTAGCAGTGTAGGTCCTCTCCTGTCGAAGGTCAGGTATCTAGTGAGTGAACAGATAGAAAATGGCGGTGACGTCCGCGGCGGTGCGTATCATCACCGCCCGCGCACCTGTTCCTTGGCTCCTGGGACCCATAGGGTCCAATGTTAACCAATGCAGCATTGCGCAGCGGTCTACGACCGCCTACCGCGACGGTGTGCAACGCCAGCGTAGTTACCCCCCAATCCCATTGTCCCAGTTTAGAGGTCAGGCAGCCGCCATTTCAGGGGCCCACATGGCTTCATTTACTACTGCGTCACGCATAGCTAGGCCTATACTCAACATACATACAGGAAGGCTTTTTTGTCTGCTGTAGTCTTGTGTTTAACTGTGGGTACATACCTGGAGGAATAGTGACTGGTTCTTCGCTGTTGTCCTTCTTAGGCACCGTCAGCTGGGACATATGAGAAGATGGCGGAATCCTCCGGTGTACCGACCGCTGGTGGACCTGTTGACAATGGAAGAAAGATATATCATCCTCACCTACCGGTTTGACTGTGCCGCAATCCAGGAACTATGTACCCAGTTGGAGCCAGACCTGATGTCACCAATCCGCCATCCGACTGGAATCCCCCCTGACGTGCAGGTGCTGTCAGTGCTCCATTTCCTTGCAAGTGGGTCATTTCAGACAACAGTGGCCATGGCATCAGGGATGTCCCAGCCTATGTTTTCCAACGTGCTGTCCAGAGTGTTGTCTGCCCTACTGAAACACATAAGGAGATACATCATTTTCCCTGAGGTTGAGGATTTGCCTAAAGTGAAAGGTGACTTCTATGCCCTTGGACATATCCCCAACATCATAGGTGCCATTGATGGGACCCATTTAGCTCTGGTCCCCCCCGCAGGAGTGAACAGGTGTACAGAAACCGGAAGAGTTATCATTCCATGAATGTCCAGATGGTCTGTTTGGCAGACCAGTACATCTTGCAGGTAAATGCAATGTTCCCTGGCTCAGTGCATGACGCCTACATCCTGCGGAATAGCAGCATCCCTGATATGATGGGTCAACTCCAGAGGCACTGTGTATGGCTATTGGGGGACTCTGGTTACCCCAACCTTTCGTGGCTATTGACCCCAGTGAGGAATCCCAGGACAAGGGCAGAGGAACGGTACAATGATGCCCATGGGCGGACTAGGAGGGTAAGCGAACGCACCTTCAGCCTTCTTAAGGCCAGGTTCAGGTGCCTCCATATGACAGGTGGATCCCTATTCTACTCACCGAAGAAGGTGTGCGACATCATCATCGCCTGCTCCATGCTCCATAATTTGGCATTGCGACGCCAGGTGCCTTTTCTGCAGGAGGATGATCCAGAGGACGGTGTTGTGGCAGCTGTGGTGCCTGTGGAGCCAGTGGACAGTGATGAGGATGAAGCTGAGGATGAAGAAAACGACAACAGGGAGTCAGTCATACAGCAATATTTCCAGTGACACACAGGGAAAAGAACATTTTCTGGTTTAACATTACATTAACTTTCACACGTCTACCTCTATCCTGTACCGAACTTTCACTCACTATTTGTTAATTGAGTTGTACCCTTCCATTTCAGTTTCACGAGTGTGGTAACCTACGTGTCAACTGCTTGCATCCTTCAAGGGCTTGTTATGTGTGACATTGGTATGTTAGCCTTACAATGGGTAACCCATTATGACACTGTAATTGATAATACAAAGTTCCAAATCATAGACTGACAAAAGATTTTTTTGGCTTTCAAGGGTGTTTATTTAAGTGCTAAAAAAATCAAGGAAGGTTGTAAAATGGTGATGGGTGATGGTGGAGGAATGTCCATGGCAGAGTCCAGTCTATGCTTCTCACAGGTGCACTGCCCATCTGGGCATTGGAAGTGGAGCTGGGGCAGTTCCAATCTTGACAGGGTGACAAAGTGGGACAGTGGGGGGACAATCAGGGTGGTCTTTTTTTCCTGGCGGGGGTCTTGCCATCTTGCTCTGTCCTGTTCCTGGATCTCAGGGACCGCTTGCATGGTGGTTGTCCGTCTGCAGGGGATGGGGTGCTGGTGTGGTAGTCCTGTGGCGGGGCGTCCTATCCACTAGCGCCGGCGGAGGTGGTGGGCAGTTCGTCATCCTGGCTAGTGTCAGGGGCCCCTTGGAGTGCCACGGTGTCCCTCAAGGTCTTTTGAATGTCCGTCAGCACCCCTACGATGGTGCCCAGGGTGGAGCTGATGGTCCTGAGCTCCTCCCTGAACCCCAAATACAGTTCGTCCTGCAGACGCAGGGTCTCCTGCAACTTGTCCAGGACCGTGGCCATCGTCTCCTGGGAGTGGTGGTATGCTCCCATGATGGAGGAGAGGGCCTCGTGGAGAGTTGGTTCCCTTGGCCTGTCCTCCCTCTGTCGCACAGCAGCCCTCCCAGTTCCCCGGTGTTCCTGTGCCTCCATCCCCTGGACCGTGTGCCCACTACCACTGCCCCCAGGTCCCTGTTGTTGTTGGGGTGGTGGGTTAGCCTGGGTGCCCTGTAGTGGTGGACACACCGCTGATTGACCTGTCCTGGGTAGGGAGGTTTGGGCCCGCTGGGTGGGTGCTGTGCTGGTGTTACCAGAGCGTGGCAGCTCGGTGTTGGGCTGTGGCTGAGCAATGTGAACCGACTGTCCTGAGGCCCACGATGGTCCGGGCTGGTCATCAGGATCCAGTGGGGCAGAGCTGCTGTCGTCACTGTGGGCCTCTTCTGGGGGTGGAGTGGTGTTGTCTGGACCCTCTGGTGTGGTGACGTTCCTTCGGGTTCCTGCAGGGGTATAAGCACATGATTATTGCATCTGTGTGTGTAATGGTGTGCAATGGTTGGGTGTGCGTGATCCCCAGTGCAGGCATTCCTGTGTGGGGGCTTGTGTGGTGATGGTTGGGGGGTGTTCTGGGTATGTGCAGTGGGCATGCTTTAGTGAGGGGTGTCCATGCTTAGTTGTGTCATGCAGGGCTTGGTGTTGGGATGGGTGCTTGGTGTCATGGGTAGATTGGTGAGGATTTGAGGTGATAGGGGAGGGTGTGAGGGTGGGGTTGTGTGATAGCATGCAGGTAGAGTGGGGGATGTGATAGTTAAGATTTGACTTACCAGTGTCCCATCCTCCACCGACTCCTGCGAGGCCCTCAGGATGCAAGATGGTCAGGACTTGCTCCTCCCATGTTGTTAGTTGTGGGGGAGGAGGTAGGGGTCCGCCGCCAGTCCGCTGCACCGTGATGTTGTGCCTGGAGACCGTTGAACGCACCTTCCCCTGTAGGTCGTTCCACCTCTTCCTGATGTCCTCCCTACTTCTTGGGTGCTGTCCCACGGCGTTGACCCTGTCCACTATTCTGCACCATAGCTCCATCTTCCTGGCTATTAATGTGTGCTGTACCTGTGAGCCAAATAGCTGTGGCTCTACCCGTACGATTTCCTCCACCATGACCCTGAGCTCCTCCTCGGAGAAGCGGGGTGTCTTTGGCGTGACATGGGGTGTTATGTGTGATGTGTGGGGTGGTGTATGTGTTGATGAGTGTGGTGAGTGTAGTGGTATGTGGTGTTTTGTGCGTGGATGTTGTGTGGGTGATGGTGTTGTGTGCCTCTGTGTGATGGGGTTGTCAATAGCTGTGCTGTCTCTCTGGCCTTCTCTCAGAATTTCTGGTTGTAGGGGTTTGTGTGTGATGTGGGTGTGTATTTTATATTGTGTTGGGTGTGTGGGAGTGGTGTGTGTATATGTATCAGGTGTGTGTATTTTGAATTGTCCAATGTGGCGGTGTTTTGTATATGTGTGTGTATTTTGAGCGCGGCGGTGTGTACCGCCAATGGAATACCGCGGTTGAAAGACCGCCGCGTGGATTCGTGGGTCGTAATAGCATGGGTGTGTTTCTGTTGGCGTGGAGGTGGAGGTTTTGTTTCCGCCAGTTTATCGCTGACCTTTGGTTTGGCGGTGTTGTGTGGGTGTCTGAATTTCGGCGGATTCCGTGTTGTGTGTCATAATAGCTGTGGCGGTCTACCGCGGCCGCGGCGGTGTATTGGCGGTCTTCTGCACGGCGGTAAGCGCCTTATACCGCCAATGTTGTAATGACCCCCTTTGTCTCTCCAGACTCCGTATAAGGTTACTGTGGCTGACAGAGTCAAAACCTTTTGAAATGTCTATGAACACCATTGCAAGTTACAGTTTATTCTTTTGTACCCCTTTTATGATGTTCTTTAGCAGTGTCAGGTTTTCGAAACATGATCTCACTTTCATTAAACCATTTTGTCTTAAATTTAAATTAACAAACAAAATTAGTCTTTTGGTTAGAGATTTTGTAAATAGCTTCATGAAATCTGTGTCAATTGTATTTGATCTCAAATTGTTTATTTTGTTTATCTCATTAATTGGTACATTCTTTGAAATTAGAGTCAAACAGTTCTTTTTTCATACATTTTGGGACTCTGTCAAGTGCCAAGATGTTAATCAAGGAGATAATATATTGGGCATCAACTTTGGTTCTTTTTTGTGGACAATGTAGAGATCATCTAAGCCAATGTTGGTCCCACTGCTTAATTTAGGGTAGAGTCTTTGACTGCTTCAGTTATTTCAAGAAGTGAAATTTCTTTACATAGCTGTTCAAAATCCTATTCTTTTGATATCCTGTGAATTGGGATGAATTTCGGCTTTTTATTATTCTCTTTTTCAATAAAGTCTTTGTAGTACTGAAAGATATCATCGGCACTGATTTGGCAAGTGTGATCTTCTGCACTATCTGATTATTCTGGCAAATTTTGTTTTGTCTTTCTTGAACATTTCCCAATATCCTTTATAGCTTCCATCTGCATTTGCATATCTTTTCTTTCATTTTTCTTATATTGCTTGGTATGGTATTTTGGACTGAGACACTCAGATGCTCCTCTTAAGCAGTCCTCATTTGGATGTGCATTGCTACTGACTGGCTTTGGACTTATATCACTGGTATTTTCGCAGATGTACATCATAATTTTTTCCATCAGATCCATAGCAACTTCATGATGCTGTGGATTTTTGATTATGTTTGAACTTCTCATATTCTGTTATTTAGATAATGAAATTTTGTGAATTTAGGTGTTCCCTTCCAGTTGATAAAGTCTTTACGCCTTTCTTTTGCTCTTTCTACTGATATCTCAGGTTCATCGCTGGAGTCACTTTTAGTGTTGTGGGATGCGTGCTGCACAACATTTGCCAGTTTTTTTTGTTTTTTTATCTTCTATCCTTTATTTTAACAGAAATGTGTTTTCTGTTTTTGTTGTCAAAATGCAGAACCATGTGCACATTTATATATTTTAAAATTTCATACACCTTTTGCAGTTCAGCTAGCACCAATATCTGTTCTTTTGAATGGTTTGCTGCTTTTTAGAGCTGTGAGTCTAGCATTATATTGTGCTTTGGGATGTGCAAGTCTTGCATGTTGCGACATTCCATTTTTTGTTCCAAATCTGAGTTCGCAGAAGCTACAGAGGAATTGTAGCTGTTGTTTATTTATTCTACCTTTGCATTTTGCATAGTGACATGCTGTAGGAGGCTGGACTGGCTTGTAGTGAGTACCAAGGGGTACTTGCACCTTGCACCAGGCCCAGTTATCCCTTATTAGTGTATAGGGTGTCTAGCAGCTTAGGCTGATAGATAATGGTAGCTTAGCAAAGCAGCTCAGGCTGAACTAGGAGACGTGTGAAGCTACTACAGTACCACTTAGTGTCATATGCACAATATCATAAGAAAACACAATACACAGTTATACTAAAAATAAAGGTACTTTATTTTTATGACAATATGCCAAAGTACCTTAGAGTGTACCCTCAGTGAGAGGATAGGAAATATACACAAGATATATATACACAATAGCAAAAATATGCAGTATAGTCTTAGAAAACAGTGCAAACAATGTATAGTTACAATAGGATGCAATGGGGAAACATAGGGATAGGGGCAACACAAACCATATACTCCAGAAGTGGAATGCGAACCACGAATGGACCCCAAACCTATGTGACCTTGTAGAGGGTCGCTGGGACTATTAGAAAATAGTGAGAGTTAGCAAAATAACCCACCCCAAGACCCTGAAAAGTGAGTGCAAAGTGCACCAAAGTTCCCCTAAGGACAAAATAGTCGTGTTAGAGGGAGAATGCAAGGAAAACACAAATCAGCAATGCAACAACGATGGATTCCTGTCTGAAGGTACCTGTGGAACAAGGGGACCAAGTCCAAAAGTCACAAGCAGCTCGGAGATGGGCAGATGCCCAAGAAATGCCAGCGGTTGGTGCAAAGAAGCTCTTACTAGGCTGAAGAACTGTGAATACTGCAGGAACGACAAGGGCTAGAGACTTCCCCTTTAGAGGATGGATCCCCCACGCCTTGGAGAGTCGTGCAGAAGTGTTTTCCCGCCGGATGGACGCCAACAAGCCTTGCTACACGCAAATCGTGCGTTTGGCGTTTTTGGACGCTGCTGGGGCCCAGGAGGGACCAGAAGGTCGCAAATTGGACCTGCAGAGAGAGGGGACGTCGAGCAAGACAAAGAGCCCTCACTGAAGCAGGTAGCACCCGGAGAAGTGCCAGAAACAGGCACTACGAGGATGCGTGAAACGGTGCTCGCCGAAGTTGCACAAAGGAGTCCCACGTCGCCGGAGACCAACTTAGAAAGTCGTGCAATGCAGGTTAGAGTGCCGTGGACCCAGGCTTGGCTGTGCACGAAGGATTTCCGCCGGAAGTGCACAGGGGCCGGAGTAGCTTGCAAAGTCGCGGTTCCCAGCAATGCAGCCCAGCGAGGTGAGGCAAGGACTTACCTCCACCAAACTTGGGCTGAAGAGTCACTGGACTGTGGGGGTCACTTGGACGGTGTCGCTGGATTCGAGGGACCTCGCTCGTCGTGCTGAGAGGAGACCCAAGGGACCGGTAATGCAGCTTTTTGGTGCCTGCGGTTGCAGGGGGAAGATTCCGTCGACCCACGGGAGATTTCTTCGGAGCTTCTGGTGCAGAGAGGAGGCAGACTACCCCCACAGCATGCACAAGCAGGAAAACAGTCGAGAAGGCGGCAGGATCAGCGTTACAGAGTTGCAGTAGTCGTCTTTGCTACTATGTTGCAGGTTTGCAGGCTTCCAGCGCGGTCAGCGGTCGATTCCTTATCAGAAGGTGAAGAGGGAGATGCAGAGGAACTCGGCTGAGCTCATGCATTCGTTATCTGAAGTTTCCCCAGAGACAGAGACCCTAAATAGCCAGAAAAGAGGGTTTGGCTACCTAGGAGAGAGGAAAGGCTACTAACACCTGAAGGAGCCTATCACAAGGAGTCTCTGACGTCACCTGGTGGCACTGGCCACTCAGAGCAGTCCAGTGTGCCAGCAGCACCTCTGTTTCCAAGATGGCAGAGGTCTGGAGCACACTGGAGGAGCTCTGGACACCTCCCAGGGGAGGTGCAGGTCAGGGGAGTGGTCACTCCCCTTTCCTTTGTCCAGTTTCGCGCCAGAGCAGGGGCTAAGGGGTCCCTGAACCGGTGTAGACTGGCTTATGCAGAATTGGGCACATCTGTGCCCAACAAAGCATTTCCAGAGGCTGGGGGAGGCTACTCCTCCCCTGCCTTCACACCATTTTCCAAAGGGAGAGGGTGTCACACCCTCTCTCAGAGGAAGTTCTTTGTTCTGCCATCCTGGGCCAGGCCTGGCTGGACCCCAGGAGGGCAGATGCCTGTCTGAGGGGTTGGCAGCAGCAGCAGCTGCAGAGAAACCCCAGGAAGGGCAGTCTGGCAGTACCAGGGTCTGTGCTACAGACCACTGGGATCATGGAATTGTACCCACAATGCCAGGATGGCATAGAGGGGGCAATTCCATGATCGTAGACATGTTACATGGCCATATTCGGAGTTACCATGGTGAAGCTACATATAGGTAGTGACCTATATGTAGTGCACGCGTGTAATGGTGTCCCCGCACTCACAAAGTTCAGTGAATTGGCTCTGAACAATGTGGGGGCACCTTGGCTAGTGCCAGGGTGCCCTCACACTAAGTAACTTTGCACCTAACCTTTACCAGGTAAAGGTTAGACATATAGGTGACTTATAAGTTACTTAAGTGCAGTGTAAAATGGCTGTGACATAACGTGGACGTTATTTCACTCAGGCTGCAGTGGCAGGCCTGTGTAAGAATTGTCAGAGCTCCCTATGGGTGGCAAAAGAAATGCTGCAGCCCATAGGGATCTCCTGGAACCCCAATACCCTGGGTACCTCAGTACCATATACTAGGGGATTATAAGGGTGTTCCAGTAAGCCAATGTAAATTGGTAAAAATGGTCACTAGCCTGTCAGTGACAATTTGGAAAGAAATGAGAGAGCATAACCACTGAGGTTCTGATTAGCAGAGCCTCAGTGAGACAGTTAGTCACTACACAGGTAACACATACAGGCACACTTATGAGCACTGGGGCCCTGGGTTACCAGGGTCCCAGTGACACATACAACTAAAACAACATATATACAGTGAAAGATGGGGGTAACATGCCAGGCAAGATGGTACTTTCCTACACAACCCCCCCCCAAACGAAGGACAATAAGACTAGCCATTACCTGATGAGTCTTCATTGTCTAAGTGGAAATATCTGGAGAGTCCATCTGCATTGGAGTGGCTACTCCCAGGTCTATGTTCCACTGTATAGTCCATTCCCTGTAGGGATATGGACCACCTCAACAATTTTGGATTTTCACCTTTCATTTGTTTTAGCCAAAGTAGAGGTTTGTGGTCTGTCTGAACAATGAAGTGAGTGCCAAACAGGTATGGCCTCAACTTCTTCAGAGCCCAGACCACAGCAAAGGCCTCCCTCTCAATGGCAGACCAACGCTTTTCTCTAGGGGTCAACCTTCTACTAATAAAAGCAACAGGTTGATCCTGGCCCTCAGAATTAAGTTGTGATAGGACTGCCCCTACTCCTAATTCAGATGCATCAGTTTGGACATAGAATTTTTTAGAGTAACAAG
Organism: Pleurodeles waltl; assembly: GCF_031143425.1. NCBI lineage: Eukaryota > Metazoa > Chordata > Amphibia > Caudata > Salamandridae > Pleurodeles > Pleurodeles waltl. The sequence goes on from NC_090445.1 coordinate 552,313,519, forward strand.
GGCTTTTCAGGACAGGTGCAGAGCACATGGCCTGCTTCAGCTCCTCAAAAGCTTTCTGACAGTTTGCTGTCCATAATACCTTTTTAGGCATTTTCTTGGATGTGAGGTCATTAAGAGGGGCTGCAATGGAGCCATAGTTCTTAATGAACCTCCTGTAATACCCAGTGAGGCCTAGGAAGGCTCTCACCTGAGTCTGAGTGGTAGGGGGAATCCAATCAATAATAGTTTGGATTTTCCCCTGAAGTGGTGCAATCTGTTCCCCACCAACAAGGTGTCCCAGATAAACCACCTTACCCTGCCCTATCTGGCACTTTGAAGCCTTGATAGTGAGGCCTGCCTTTTGCAGGGCCTCCAAAACTTTCCAAAGGTGGACCAGGTGATCATCCCAGCTGGAGCTAAAGACAGCTATATCATCCAAATATGCTGCACTGAAAGCTTCCAGCCCTTGCAGGACTGTGTTCACCAACCTCTGAAAAGTGGCAGGTGCATTTTTCAAACCAAAAGGCATTACAGTAAACTGGTAATGTCCTCCAATGGTAGAAAATGCAGTCTTAGGTTTAGCATCTTCTGACATTTTGATCTGCCAATACCCTGCAGTCAAATCAAAAGTGCTTAGATACTTGGCAGATGCCAGTGTATCTATTAGCTCATCTGCCCTGGGTATAGGGTGAGCATCTGTTTTGGTTACCAAGTTGAGACCTCTATAGTCTACACAAAACCTCATTTCCTTCTTTCCATCTTTAGATTTGGGTTTTGGTACCAGTACCACAGGAGAAGCCCATGGACTGTCAGAGTGCTCATCCACTCCTAGTTCCAACATCTTCTGAACTTCTTGCTTTATGCAGTCCCTGACATGGTCAGGCTGCCTATAGATCTTACTTTTGACAGGTAAACTGTCTCCAGTATCTATAGTGTGCTCACACCAAGAAGTGGTGCCTGGCACAATGGAGAAGAGTTCTGAAAATTGTCCTAGGAGATTTATGCAATTATCTTTCTGCTCAGCAGTAAGACAATCAGCCAAAACTACCCCTTCCACAAGAGCATCTTGTTCTGTGGAAGAGAAGAGATCAGGTAGAGGATCACTGTCTTCTTCCTGTCCCTCATCTGTTGCCATGAGCAGGGTGAGATCAGCCCTGTCATAGTAGGGTTTCAGGCGGTTGACATGGAGCACCCTAAGGGGACTCCTGGCAGTGCCTAAGTCAACCAAGTAGGTGACTTCACCCTTCTTTTCAACAATTGTGTGTGGACCACTCCATTTATCTTGGAGTGCTCTTGGGGCCACAGGCTCCAAGACCCACACTTTCTGCCCTGGTTGGTACTGAACCAAAACAGCCTTCTGATCATGCCATTGCTTCTGGAGCTCTTGGCTGGCCTGAAGGTTTTTACTGGCCTTTTTCATGTACTCAGCCATCCTTGATCTGAGGCCAAGTACATAATCCACAATATCCTGCTTAGGAGCTTTTAAAGGTTGTTCCCAACCTTCCTTCACAAGTGTGAGTGGACCCCTAACAGGGTGTCCAAAAAGAAGTTCAAAGGGGCTGAAGCCCACTCCTTTCTGGGGTACCTCCCTGTAGGCAAAAAGGAGGCATGGTAGAAGGATATCCCATCTCCTGCGGAGTTTTTCAGGGAGTCCCATAATCATGCCTTTGAGAGTTTTATTAAATCTCTCCACCAGTCCATTTGTTTGTGGATGATAGGGTGTTGTGAACTTGTAAGTTACACCACACTCCTTCCACATGGCCTTTAAGTATGCAGACATGAAATTGCTTCCTCTGTCTGATACTACTTCCTTTGGGAAGCCCACCCTGGAAAATATTCCCAGGAGGGCCTTTGCCACTGCAGGAGCTGTAGTGGTCCTTAAAGGAATAGCTTCAGGATATCTTGTGGCATGGTCCACTACCACCAAGATAAACCTATTGCCTGAAGCAGTAGGAGGGTCAAGGGGGCCAACTATGTCAACCCCTACCCTTTCAAAGGGAACCCCAACCACAGGCAGTGGGATAAGGGGTGCCTTTGGAGTGCCACCTGTCTTGCCACTGGCTTGACAGGTTTCACAGGACTTACAAAAATCTTTTGTGTCCTCAGACATCCTAGGCCAATGAAACAGTGGTACCAATCTGTCCCAAGTTTTCATTTGACCCAGGTGCCCAGCTAAGGGAATGTCATGTGCCAGTGTTAGGAGGAACTTTCTGTACTCCTGAGGAATCACTAATCTCCTGGCAGCTCCAGGTTTAGGATCCCTTTGCTCAGTGTACAAGAGGTTGTCCTCCCAGTAAACTCTGTGTGAGTCACTGACATCCCCATTAGCCTGTTTGACAGCTTGCTGTCTGAGACCCTCTAATGTGGGACAGGTTTGCTGTGCCACACTCAGCTCCTCTCTGGCAGGCCCCCCTTCACCCAAAAGCTCAGCAGTGTCTGCTTCCAGCTCCTCTGGTGTAGGTTCTGCACAGGGAGGGAATTCTTCTTCCTCAGAAGTAGAATCCACTGTAGAGGGAGGGATAGTAGGAAGTGGTTTGCTTCTACTAGCCCTAGCTTTAGGGAGCACTTGGTCCATTGTTCCAGGATCCAAGCTTCCCTGTCCTTTTTGCTTTTTGGCCTGAGCCCTTGTCAAAGCAAAAATATGCCCTGGGATGCCCAGCATTGCTGCATGGGCCTCCAACTCCACATCTGACCAAGCTGATGTCTCCAAATCGTTCCCTAATAGACAGTCTACAGGTAAATCTGAAGCTACCACAACTTTCTTTGGACCAGATACCCCCCCCCAGTTGAGATTTACAACAGCCATGGGGTGGCTTTGTGTTATGTTGTGAGCATCGGTTACTTGGTACTGGTGTCCAAGTATGTGTTGTTCAGGGTGCACCAGTTTCTCAATCACCATTGTGACACTGGCACCTGTGTCCCTGTAGGCCTGGACCTCAACACCATTTATTAGGGTTAGTTGCTTGTACTTCTCCAAGTTATGGGGGCAAGCAACCAAAGTGGCTAAGTCAATAGCCCCTTCAGAGACTAAAGTAGCCTCTGTGGTCTCCCTAATCAGACCAACCCCAACTAAATTACCAAAAGTGAGCCCAGCTACTCCCTTGGATTGGCTATTAGTAGGTTTGCTCCCACCACCACTGCTATTAGTAGGGACACTAGGTGTAGCAGTAGGGGTTGTAGTGGTAGGAGCTGTGGTGCCTTTCTTTGGACAACTGGGATCTGTTGTCCAATGGCCTTTTATCTTACATAAATAGCACCATGGTTTCTTTTCCTTGTTCTGATTAAAGGAGGATTTGGGCCCACCACCCCCACCAGAGTGTTTTTGTGGGCCTGATGAAGACTCATTTTTAGATTTGTCCCCACCCGTGTCAGAAGACTTACCATCCTTCTTTTTGTTGCCATCTTTGTCACCCCCTGTATGAACTTTTCTGTTCACTCTTGTTCTGACCCATTTGTCTGCCTTCTTTCCCAATTCTTGGGGAGAGGTCAGATCAGAGTCCACCAAGTACTGGTGCAACAAATCAGACACACAATTATTAAGAATATGCTCTCTCAGGATCAAGTTATACAGGCTGTCATAATCAGTAACTTTACTGCCATGTAACCACCCCTCCAAGGCCTTCACTGCCTGGTCAATGAAATCAACCCAGTCTTGTGAAGACTCCTTTTTGGTATCTCTGAACTTTATCCTGTACTGTTCAGTGGTTAAGCCATAACCATCCAGGAGTGCATTCTTAAGAACTTGGAAATTGTTAGCATCATTTTCTTTTACAGTAAGGAGCCTATCCCTACCTTTTCCAGTAAATGATAGCCATAGGATAGCAGCCCACTGCTTTTGAGGGACATCCTGTACAGCACAGGCCCTCTCAAGTGCAGCAAACCACTTGTTAATGTCATCCCCCTCCTTGTAAGGGGGAACTATCTTATGCAGATTCCTGGAATCATGCTCTTTTGCAGGATGACTATGGGGAATACTGCTGCTGCCACCATGGGTATCTAAACCCATTTTCTGTCTTTCCCTCTCTATTTCTAAAGACTGTCTATCCAAATCCAGCTGTTGCTTCTTGAGCTTCAGTCTGGTTTGCTCCACTCTCAATCTATTGAGCTCCCTTTCCAACAATCTGTCATCAGGGTGGGTGGGAGGGACATTTCTAGATACAGAGGTATGATGGGAATGAACAGAAGGAGACCTGTCCCTTACAGAGGGCACCCTAACAGCTTGGCTACCAGTATAATGTGAGAGCACATCATCAGTATGATGTGATTCAACCTCTGTACCAACTATGCTAGACTGTCTAGTAATGGGCAGGCTGAGAAGTTTCTTTCCTGAACCTTTTCCTGGGGGAGTCCCTGGATCAGATTGAGAACCATTAGCTACTTTTTCTACAGATTGGGCACTTATGGCCTTATCCTGTACTCTAAGCATATTAATTAACAGTTCTAAGGAAGGATTCTTCCCTACACTCAAACCTCTCTCTATGCAGAGACTCCTTGCTCCTTTCCAGCTAAGGTGATCATATGCAAGTTTGGACAGTTCAACTTTTTGGCCTGTGCCAGACATTTTTTAGAGAGAGATAAAGTGATAGCAAAAGAGAAAAAAGTTTTCAGAACTTTTTGGAAAGACAGAAAAAAAACTTTTTAAACTTTTAAGAACTTTTTGAAAGTTTAGAAGTACTTTTCAGCACTTAGAAAAGAGTGAAAAGAGGAAATGCAAAACTTTTTGGCTATGTGTATATACACTGACCTTGTTTTGTATATTTTTCTCTTATGAAAAGTACAATGACAAGAGTGGTAAGTAGTCTCAAAGCACTTATCCCACCACTGCACAACCAATGTAGGAGGCTGGACTGGCTTGTAGTGAGTACCAAGGGGTACTTGCACCTTGCACCAGGCCCAGTTATCCCTTATTAGTGTATAGGGTGTCTAGCAGCTTAGGCTGATAGATAATGGTAGCTTAGCAAAGCAGCTCAGGCTGAACTAGGAGACGTGTGAAGCTACTACAGTACCACTTAGTGTCATATGCACAATATCATAAGAAAACACAATACACAGTTATACTAAAAATAAAGGTACTTTATTTTTATGACAATATGCCAAAGTACCTTAGAGTGTACCCTCAGTGAGAGGATAGGAAATATACACAAGATATATATACACAATAGCAAAAATATGCAGTATAGTCTTAGAAAACAGTGCAAACAATGTATAGTTACAATAGGATGCAATGGGGAAACATAGGGATAGGGGCAACACAAACCATATACTCCAGAAGTGGAATGCGAACCACGAATGGACCCCAAACCTATGTGACCTTGTAGAGGGTCGCTGGGACTATTAGAAAATAGTGAGAGTTAGCAAAATAACCCACCCCAAGACCCTGAAAAGTGAGTGCAAAGTGCACCAAAGTTCCCCTAAGGACAAAATAGTCGTGTTAGAGGGAGAATGCAAGGAAAACACAAATCAGCAATGCAACAACGATGGATTCCTGTCTGAAGGTACCTGTGGAACAAGGGGACCAAGTCCAAAAGTCACAAGCAGCTCGGAGATGGGCAGATGCCCAAGAAATGCCAGCGGTTGGTGCAAAGAAGCTCTTACTAGGCTGAAGAACTGTGAATACTGCAGGAACGACAAGGGCTAGAGACTTCCCCTTTGGAGGATGGATCCCCCACGCCTTGGAGAGTCGTGCAGAAGTGTTTTCCCGCCGGATGAACGCGAACAAGCCTTGCTACACGCAAATCGTGCGTTTGGCGTTTTTGGACGCTGCTGGGGCCCAGGAGGGACCAGAAGGTCGCAAATTGGACCTGCAGAGAGAGGGGACGTCGAGCAAGACAAAGAGCCCTCACTGAAGCAGGTAGCACCCGGAGAAGTGCCAGAAACAGGCACTACGAGGATGCGTGAAACGGTGCTCGCCGAAGTTGCACAAAGGAGTCCCACGTCGCCGGAGACCAACTTAGAAAGTCGTGCAATGCAGGTTAGAGTGCCGTGGACCCAGGCTTGGCTGTGCACGAAGGATTTCCGCCGGAAGTGCACAGGGGCCGGAGTAGCTTGCAAAGTCGCGGTTCCCAGCAATGCAGCCCAGCGAGGTGAGGCAAGGACTTACCTCCACCAAACTTGGGCTGAAGAGTCACTGGACTGTGGGGGTCACTTGGACGGTGTCGCTGGATTCGAGGGACCTCGCTCGTCGTGCTGAGAGGAGACCCAAGGGACCGGTAATGCAGCTTTTTGGTGCCTGCGGTTGCAGGGGGAAGATTCCGTCGACCCACGGGAGATTTCTTCGGAGCTTCTGGTGCAGAGAGGAGGCAGACTACCCCCACAGCATGCACAAGCAGGAAAACAGTCGAGAAGGCGGCAGGATCAGCGTTACAGAGTTGCAGTAGTCGTCTTTGCTACTATGTTGCAGGTTTGCAGGCTTCCAGCGCGGTCAGCGGTCGATTCCTTATCAGAAGGTGAAGAGGGAGATGCAGAGGAACTCGGCTGAGCTCATGCATTCGTTATCTGAAGTTTCCCCAGAGACAGAGACCCTAAATAGCCAGAAAAGAGGGTTTGGCTACCTAGGAGAGAGGAAAGGCTACTAACACCTGAAGGAGCCTATCACAAGGAGTCTCTGACGTCACCTGGTGGCACTGGCCACTCAGAGCAGTCCAGTGTGCCAGCAGCACCTCTGTTTCCAAGATGGCAGAGGTCTGGAGCACACTGGAGGAGCTCTGGACACCTCCCAGGGGAGGTGCAGGTCAGGGGAGTGGTCACTCCCCTTTCCTTTGTCCAGTTTCGCGCCAGAGCAGGGGCTAAGGGGTCCCTGAACCGGTGTAGACTGGCTTATGCAGAATTGGGCACATCTGTGCCCAACAAAGCATTTCCAGAGGCTGGGGGAGGCTACTCCTCCCCTGCCTTCACACCATTTTCCAAAGGGAGAGGGTGTCACACCCTCTCTCAGAGGAAGTTCTTTGTTCTGCCATCCTGGGCCAGGCCTGGCTGGACCCCAGGAGGGCAGATGCCTGTCTGAGGGGTTGGCAGCAGCAGCAGCTGCAGAGAAACCCCAGGAAGGGCAGTCTGGCAGTACCAGGGTCTGTGCTACAGACCACTGGGATCATGGAATTGTACCCACAATGCCAGGATGGCATAGAGGGGGCAATTCCATGATCGTAGACATGTTACATGGCCATATTCGGAGTTACCATGGTGAAGCTACATATAGGTAGTGACCTATATGTAGTGCACGCGTGTAATGGTGTCCCCGCACTCACAAAGTTCAGTGAATTGGCTCTGAACAATGTGGGGGCACCTTGGCTAGTGCCAGGGTGCCCTCACACTAAGTAACTTTGCACCTAACCTTTACCAGGTAAAGGTTAGACATATAGGTGACTTATAAGTTACTTAAGTGCAGTGTAAAATGGCTGTGAAATAACGTGGACGTTATTTCACTCAGGCTGCAGTGGCAGGCCTGTGTAAGAATTGTCAGAGCTCCCTATGGGTGGCAAAAGAAATGCTGCAGCCCATAGGGATCTCCTGGAACCCCAATACCCTGGGTACCTCAGTACCATATACTAGGGGATTATAAGGGTGTTCCAGTAAGCCAATGTAAATTGGTAAAAATGGTCACTAGCCTGTCAGTGACAATTTGGAAAGAAATGAGAGAGCATAACCACTGAGGTTCTGATTAGCAGAGCCTCAGTGAGACAGTTAGTCACTACACAGGTAACACATACAGGCACACTTATGAGCACTGGGGCCCTGGGTTACCAGGGTCCCAGTGACACATACAACTAAAACAACATATATACAGTGAAAGATGGGGGTAACATGCCAGGCAAGATGGTACTTTCCTACACATGCAATGTTGTGGAATTTGGCTTCTTTGTCACATTTTGAGCAACATGTTGGAGGTAGAATTCTTTATGTTTATTGGAGTCATATTTTCTGAGCTCTTTGAAAGGTCCCATTATGTTTCCACACAAATCACAGTTGTATTTTTCATTGGAATATTTCCAGTATGTGACTTTTTGGTGCACTTCACTTGTTGTTGGGTTTATTGACCTTATGTAGAAGGCTGGCTCTCTATGTAGTGTGCAAAACTAGAAACACTGTAGGGGGTCCAGGCAACCACACGTTCGTTTCCAGAGGCAAAAATTAGATCACCTAATGCTCTAATTTTTGAGGTAGCTTGGTCGAGCATCTTGGAGAACAGCAAAGCATTTGTTGTACTCAGTGTCAATCATGCATCTCACACATTTGATGGAATAACTCTGGTTCAATTTAGAAAAATACCCCAGATTTGTATATAACTTTTAAGACCAAGATTATAAAAATTAATTAAGTGGTTTTTAAGATATGGATTTTTGAAGTTTTCATAAATGCAGTCTTTCTGTGCGCACTTGCGCACCATAGGAATCAATAGGCAGTCACTTTTTAAAATGCATATAAAATCACACAGTGGGTTTACCAAGTTTGGCTTTTGCAGGTTGGTCGAGGTCGTCAATGAGCACACTGTGCCAGCTGGAGAGGTTTGGGCAGCTCCTGGTTCCGGCGAGAGCAGCATTGAAAAGCCTCTCAGAGCATGTGCAGGGCCACTGAGGGAGACCACTTGGGAAAGGGTGGTTCTTGCAGATTAAAAGGTGGTGCCTTGGGGTCCCCTTGTGGTGTCAAGGTCACAAGGGGTGAAGGACCTCATTGTAGGGTACTGGGTGGCCGGGTGAAAAGCAAGTTGGTGTTCCAGGAGCTGTGCACAACGGAGCCCTTTGGAGCTGAAGGTAAGGCTCTTTGAAGGCTGCTTACAATACAACGGGCCCAACCTGGCAGTAGGTCCAGGGTGTTTCTAAAGTCTCTCAAATGGGGCTTCCTTCGGATTCTTTTTTAAATCTGGGGGAGCTAGTTTTCTAGTTGTCCGATGTCAGCTTACCAGTACCAAGGTTATTGGTATGATCCGGCCACCGGGGGCACAGTGCCACCAAACTTGGCACACTTGCAGGGCTTGTTCTAGCAGTTGCTGGTGTGTTGTTGGGTCTGGCTGCAACTTCTGATTCGGGAGATATTGACCCTCATTGGGTTGTTGGTTCTTTGTTGGTTGCAGAGTGGTACCTCCACCATGGAGGGAGATCCTGAGAAATTGGTGAAGCCTGGAGGTCATCTGTGTTTCTTGAGGTCAGTCCAGTGTCCAGCTCCTCTGCAGCAGTGTTTGTCAGGTCCTGGGTGCAGCAGGCAGGGTTTGGCACCTTTTTCTTGTGCAGCAGGTCCACAGTTCTCATGCCCTGGTTGTTTTAGGGCTGATATTTTTTGTCCTTTTGAATCTAATCTCTTGGTCCAGGGAAGCCCACTAAATACTGAATTTAGTGGGTGTTTTAGGGGGATCCATGTTGGTGTCCAATGGGACACCTACCTTTGGGTGGCTACACCCACTATAGTGACCACCTCCTGTGGGAAGGGCCACTGGCCTAAACCTAAGTGGCTATTTTCCTTCCATTCAAGATGGAGAAAACTGAAATAGAGGGGCCATATTGCAGGCAACACCGTAGGGGTGGTGCATGCCAGGTGAGGCCACTCCTCCTACCCTTTGTTAGGTTTCCAGCCTTTGCTCCCACCAAAAGGGGGGGTTTGCTAAAGGAGAGGCGATCTGCTGCCAGCAGCAGGCCTAGGTGGTGAGTTTCAAGAGCGATAAGCTCTTTGAAAGTCACCAGCGGGGCAGTGCACATTCTTGGGGTAGGAAGGGCATTGTTTTACAAACCAGAGAGACAGGGCTCTCCCCCACAGTTTGTATATTGGCTGTTTAGAGGTGGCAGGCTGAATAGAACCAGTCAGCAACCATGCCAAGATAGTTAGATGTGCATGGGGCACCTCTAAGGTGATCCCTGGGTACAGTTTATAATAAATCCAATACTGGTACAAGTTTGGATTTATCATTCTGAGTTGTTTGGTACCAAACAACCCAGGGTTCAGAGTAGCCATCATGTAGCTGGGGAAGTCATGTTGACCAGTGTCCAGTACATATATTAAAATGGCTGACCAGTTCACTCACTATGTCCCAGGTTTGGCAATGACACAGTGTGGGTATATTGCTCATGCAGCTATGCCCTCACATATAAGTCCTCATTACAACCCTGGCATTCGGTGTTAAAGTAGCGGTAATACCACCAACAGGCCGGCGGAGAAAAAATGGAATCACGACCATGGCGGAAACCGCCAACATAGACAGCCACTTTAACACTCAGACCGCCACGGCGGTAGAAACAAACACCGCAGCGGTCACTGCCAACAGACAGGGGGAGGACAAAGTACCGCCCACCGTATCACAATAGGCCTATCCGCCATCTTTTCTGGGGCGGAACCAACGCTATCAAAAGCACGGCGGAAACAGTACACAGAAGGGAAAACACTCATCTCTTGACAGCCAACCAGGAACCAGGACGCCATGGTGCCCGAACTACACGTACTGCCTATGCTGGTCTTCCTCCTGCTCTATCAGGAGCAGGACAGACGCCGTCGACGACCACGGTGAATACTGCACCTACAACACAGGGGAGGGGAGGGAAAAGAGAGTGACACACACATGCAACACCCAACACGCAATACCCCCACCCTCACCCACAACAACATACACACAAATACATGCAGCAACATTACATATACACCCCCGCACCCACTGGAAGAACACAAGGACAACATTAAATGATTGTAACAATTGTATCATGAAAAATCTGATAGTGAAAGTTCAAAATTCAGTATATACAAATATGTACACCAACTACACAAGTTCGGATAGTGTACCAATCATTGTCCGTGGACCAGTGGTCCCAAAATGCAATGGCGAAGCCCACACAAGATGACTGACTCGGAACGGAGAGAACACTGCTGGGGCATCAGATCAAGAAGAAACAAGCACCTCAGGGGGAAGGGAAGGGTGGGCACCTCAGCCTGATGAACGCACAACGCCACTGCTGCACGAGGGGGCTCCATGCCCATTGCTGTATCCTGGGGAGTGCAAAGCCACAGTCACTCAAGTCTCTCCAGTGGGTGGTTTGCCTACTGCTTTATCCTGGGAAGTGCAAAGCCACATTCTCTCAAGTCTCTCCAGTGGGTTGTTTGCCCACTGCTTTATCCTGGGGAGTGCAAAGCCACAGTCTCTCAAGTGTATAACAGTCTCCACTGGTTCTGGAGGGGGCATGGTGCCAAGAGTGCTTAATCCTGCCAAGGACTGAGGTAGTGGATGTCATTTTCCACTGGTTAAGGAGGGGGCTTGGTGCCCAGAGTGCTTCATCCTGCCAAGGACTGAGGTAGTGGATAACAGTCTCCACTGGTTCTGGAGGGGGCATGGTGCCCAGAGTGCTCCAGATGCAGTGTTGCCGGTCCTATTCCCTCACCTGGGTGTGTGTGCCATGAGATTGCCTAGGAACAGGTAGCATGATACGCCATGGAGGCAGAGACATACCCCACACTGCTGCGGTTTCGCCTTCCACCTGCAGGTGCAAATAGTGATGGAAGTCATACCTCATGGAAGCTGGGCAAGGTCCAGGAAGTCTCCTCCAGCCTCGGATGACTGACCACTGGGGATGGTAGCCATGTCAGCGGTGGTGCCACTGTCGGAGCATGTCGCGGGGCTGGTGGCGGTGCTTGCGGTGGTGTCTGTGGCGGCGGTGCTGGAGGTGGTGCATGGGTCAGCACCTGTTAAGGGACACAGCAGGACGTCTCCTGCAGCCTCGGACGGCTGCCCACTGGGGAAGATGCTGGGGATAGTTGCTGAGGCTGCAGACGTGCCGGTGGCAGTGCAGGTGGCTGTGCAGATGGCAGTGATGGTGGTGGTGCAGGTGGCAGTGCTGGTGGCGGTGCTGGTGGCGGGGCAGGTTGCGGTGTTCACTGCCATACAGGTTGGTGTAGTCGTGGACAGAAGGGGTGACACTAGTCCCTCAGTCGGTGCCACCGTGCCCTGTACTGACCTGCTCTTCTGCTTTTGTCCCTTCCCCACCTTTGATGGTGCTGCAGGTGCCTTGCCACTGTCCCCCTTTGTTTTGGCGGAGCCCTTGGTGGCTGGTAGGTGCGGCTTCTCCCTCTGGGAGTGGGCACCTTTTTCACCTTGGCAGGTGGCGGAATGTCCTTGCCCTCGCTACGTGGCACAAGATTTTGGGGAGTTTGGGAGTGGGTGGGAGAGGTAGTGGTTGTAGGAGGTGTATGTTTGCTGAATTTGGGTGAAGGTGCATGGGCCGAAGGCTGTTGTGAGGTGGATGACTGTTGGGTGGGTGTGTGCCTGCATTTGTGTACTTTGGGAGGAGGGCTCACAGACACACTGGGAGAGGACACTGGGGATGTGTGCATGGTAGTGGGGGTGGTGATTGCACGTGAGCGGTGATGGATGTGCTGGTGATGGAGGTAGTGGCTGAGGATGTAGTGCATGCAGGTGTGAGTGGAGATGAGAGAGGATGGGAGGAGGAGGACGTGGAGGAGGGGGACACAGTGGATGTTTCTGTGTCTGCATGGGGATGGTGCTTGTGTGAGTGCTTGTGGGATGTGTGTACCACGTTTGCCATTTCCACTCTTGTGTGTTGATGAGTGTGCATGGTGGTCTGATGGTGTGCTTGGGATAGGCTGAGGTACAGGGGATTGGGTCGGGGTGGAGGAAGTTGGAGGAGGGAGGCTGGACACAGGGATAAAATGGCTGCCATCAGTGCTGAGGCCAGAGCCTGAAATGCTCTCTGTTGGGCCACCTGCCCAGAAGGAATGCCCTCCAGGTATGCATTTGTTTGTTGCAAATGCCTCTCAACACCCTGGATGGCATTCAAAATGGTAGATTGCCCAACAGTGAGGGATCTCAGGAGGTCAATAGCCTCCTCACTGAGGGCAGCAGGGCTGACTAGGGCAGGGCCTATGGGTGCCTGGGGTGAAGGAGATGCCCACCCTCCTGGGTGAGCGGGCACGGGACACACGCTGAGGGGCTGCTGGGAGGACGGTGCTGGTAGGATGGGGTCGCGGCTGTACCTGTTGATGCGGTGGGCACAGTGGAGCCCACCACCGAAAGGGAGCTCCCATCAGAGGAGGAGTCGCTGTCACGGGTGTATGCTCCTGTCCCCGTCGTGGAGCTCCCCTCGTCTTCCGTCCCACTGGTGGCTTCAAACTCCGTTGCTTCACCCTCCAGGGCCAAGTGGGTTGCAGCTCCCTCCTGCTCCCGTGCCACTGCTCCTCCGCCAGATGATGCTATTGAACACAAGAACAGGGAGACAAAACAAAAAGGGGGGGAAAGACAGAAGAAAAACATGTTCAGTGCATGCAACACCACTACCGTTGGCGGACACAAGAGTTCCTAGCAAATTCACATGCCCATGGGGTATGAGGCCTAAGCCCAATTGCTGCATACCTGGAAGTCACAGAAGCCTGACTAGGTGTAGATGGCTATTACCACTAGTGGAGGTGGGGTGCCTCAGAGCCTGCCTAACTAGGGACCTTGCCTACCAAGTTTGCCCTGGCATAGGGGAACCCACTGCCCACCTACCCCACCCAGACACCTCGTAATGCGCGCAGAGTTAGCTGAATGAGAGTGTACTCACCCCCTTGTGGCTGCTGTGATGCCCTCAAGTGCCCATTTAACTCCGGATAGGCCACCGCCAGGATCCGGTACATCAGGGGGGTCATGGTGCGACGGGCACCACTTTCCACATTGGGAGGCCATCCCCAGCTGGGCATCCGCCGTCTTCTTGCTCCAGCGGCGCAGGACCTCCCATCTTTTACGGCAGTGGGTGCTCCGTCTGTGGTAGGCCCCCAGAGTCCGGACGTTCTTGGCGATGGCATGCCAAATACCCTTCTTCTGGTGGGCGCTTACCTAGAGGAAAGGTGCAGGAGGAAAATAAATTACTCACCTGTCCAGACCGTCATACTCATTACCCACCAGTTCCCACCCATGCCCTGACGCACATACACTCACCATCCGCACATGCAGGCCTCAGCCCCCCGCATGTATCTTCCATCCACACCACTCAAAACAGGCATTGCCCATACAGCATGCTCACACTGTACTCACCTGTTTGTCTGGAGGACAGTACAGTTGCATGTACTGGGGGAGGACCCCATCCACTAGTTTCTCCAACTCCTCCGAAGTGAAGGCCGGGGTCCTTTCCCCAGACACAGTTGCCATTGTCGCTTCCAGACACAGGTCACAGCATCACTTGCAGTGTAGGTCCTCTCCTGTTGAAGGTCAGGTATCAAGTGAGTGAACTGCTATAAAATGGTGGTCACGTCCACTGCTGGCGTACATCATCATTGGCTCCTGAGACCCATAGGGCCCAATATTAACCAATGCTGAATTGCGCGGTGGTCTTTGACCGCCCACCGCAACGGTGTACAACGCCAGCACAGTTACCTCATTTCGCCTTGTCCCACCTTACAGGTCAGGCAGCCGCCATTTCAGCGGGCCACACGGGATGGATAAAAACTGCGTCACACCTATCTAGGCCGGGAATACAGAGAGATACCGGCACATTGCGAATTACCAACGTTTCAGAAAATAACACATTGTGATACCTCAGTGTTGGATGACCCTCTGCTCACTCTTCTCCTCCTAGGGCCCGTCTTCTGGGGCAGGTGATGAGATGGTGCATCCTCTGGTGTACAGACCCCTGGTGGACCTGTCGACAATGGAAGAGAGACACATCATATTCACATAGACTTGATCGTACAACAATCATGGAACTGTGTGCCCAGTTGGAGCCATACCTGATTTCAGCTATCTGCCATCCCACAAGAATCTCCCCTCTAGTGCAGGTTATGTCTGTACTCCATTTCCTGGCCAGTGGGTCTTTTCAAACAACAGTGGCCATGGCATCAGGGATGTCCCAGCTAATGATTTCTAACGTGTTGTCCAGAGTGTTATCTGCCCTGCTGAAACACATGCGCAGCTACATCGTTTTCCCTCAGGCGGAGGATTTGCCCACAGTGAAAGGTGACTTCTATGCCCTGGGACATATCCCCAAAATCATTGGTGCCATTGATGGTACACATGTGACATTTGTACCCCCTGCAGGAATGAACAGGTTTACAGAAACCAGAAAAGCTACCATTCGATGAATGTGCAGATGGTGTGTTTGGCAGACCAGTACATCTCCCATGTGAATGCCAAGTATCCTGGCTCAGTGCGTGACCCTTACATTTTGAGGAATAGCAGCATCCCTCATGTGATGGGGCAACTCCTGAGGCACTGTGTGTGGCTAATAGGTGAGCCCAAGGTCCCAACACAGTTGACATAGGTGTCTGAGTATGGGGTTGTCCCTAAGGGTTAGTGTGTGTCTAACAGTTGTCCCTCACCATTTGCAGGTGTCTCTGGTTACCCCAACCTGTCATGGCTACTGACCCCAGTGAGGAATCCCAGGACAAGGGCAGAGGAACATTACAATGAGGCACATGGGCGAACCAGGAGGATTATAGAACGCACCTTCGGCCTCCTGAAGGCCAGATTCCGGTGCCTCCATCTGACAGGTGGCTCCCTATACTACTCACCGAAGAAGGTGTGACAGATAATCGTAGCCTGCTATATGCTGCACAACCTGGCTTTGCGACACCAGGTGCCTTTTCTGCAGGAGGATGGGCCAGATGGTGGTCTTGTGGCAGCTGTGGAGCCTTTGGACAGTGAAGAAGAGGAGGCAGAAGAAGAAGATGTCGACAACCGATACAACATAATCATGCAATACTTCCAGTGAGACACAGGTAAGAAGATGTAACTGCTTTCCACATCTCATACTATTATTGGAGCTAGCATAAGTCTGTCATTTTCACTCAGTGTATGGACCCTGACTTGTTACTTTGGCTTTCCATTTCACAGATCTGGGTCCCACTTTGTGACCTCTGCTATGTTTACTGCTGGCCTACAGCTGTGTTACATTGGTATGTGAACAAGTGCATTGACATTGCTATAGTCCAGAGATTTTACAATTACACATTTGTGAAAGCACAGACTGACTCCAGATTGTTTTGTGATTCAAGTGTGTTTATTTCTGTGCAAATAAGTGGAGCGGGTTGTAAAATGGGCTGGGGTGATGGTGGAGGAATGTCCATGGCAATGTCCAGTCTATTTGTTTCACAGGTGCATTGTCCAATGGGGCATAGGAAGTGGAACAATGGCAGTTTAAGGTGGACAGGGTGTCAAAGTGGGACAGAAGGGTGACATTCAGGGGGGTCTTATTTCCTGGCGGGGGTCTTGGCAATGTTCTTTGTCTTGTTCCTGGATCTCAGGGACCGTTAGCGGGGTGGTTCTCCATCTGCAGGGGGTGGGGTGCTGGTGGCATATTGTTCCTGTGGCGGTGCCTCCTGTCCGCTAGCGCCGGTGGAGGTGGAGGGCTGTTCATCGTCCAGGCTAGTGTCAGGGGCCCGTTGCTGTGCCACTGTGTCCCTCCTGGTGTTGAGAAGGTCTGTCAGCACCCCTGCAGTGGTGACCAGGGTCGTGTTGATGGACTTCAAGTCTTCCGTGATCCCCAGGTAGTGTTCCTCCTGAAGCCGCTGGGTCTCCAGAAACTTGGCCAGTACCGTGCCCATAGTCTCCTGGGAATGGTGGTAACCTCCCATGGTGTTTGAGAGTGCCTCGTGGAGTGTCGGTTCCCTGGGCCTGTCCGCCCCCTGTCGCACAGCAGTCCTCCCAGCTTCCCTGTTGTTCTGTGCCTCTGTCCCCTGAACCGTGTGCCCACTGCCACTGCCCCCAGGTCCCTGATCGTCCTGTGTTAGTGGGGTTGCCTGGGTTCCCTGTAGTGGTGGACACACTGCTGATTGACGTGTCCTGGGGACAGAGGGATGGGCCCGCTGGGTGGGTGCTGTGGTGGTGTTTCCCGAGGGGGGAGGTTCAGTGGTGGTTTGTGATGGTGTCAGGGGAATCGACTGTCCCGAGGTCCCTGATTGGCCAGGCTGGTCATCTTGATCCAGCCGTGCAGAGCTGCTGTCGTCACTGTGGGCCTCTTCAGTGGGGGGGACTGGATATGTCTGGCTCCTCCTGTCCAGTGACGTTGGGTAGGGGTCCTGTTGGGATGTAAATGCATAGTTATTGTATCTGTGTGTGCCATCTTGTACAATGGGTGAGTTACCCTCTACTCCTGTGCATGCATTATTGGCTTGGCCCTTGTGTGATTGGTGATTTTGGGGCATGAGTCAGTCTCTCTACTGGACATGCTTTGGTGATGGGTGGAAATGCATTGGTGTTACATGCAGGGCTTGGTTTTGGGATGTGTAGGTTGTGTTAGTGGGGTATCTGTGGGTTGTTGCGATGAGGGTGGGAGTATGTGATGGCATGCAGGTGCGGTGGGCGGATAAAATAGTAAAGGTTTGACTTACGAGAGTCCAGTCCTCCTGCTACTCCTGCGAGGCCCTCAGTATGCAGTATTGCCAAGACTTGCTCCTCAATGTTGTTAGTTGTGGGGGAGGAGGTGGGGGTCCACCGCCAGTCCTCTGTACAGCAATCTGGTGTCTGGATACCACAGAACGTACTTTACCCCGTAGGTTGTTCCACCTCTTCCTGATGTCATCTCGTGTTCTTGGATGCTGTCCCACTGCGTTAACCCTGTCGACAATTCTGCGCCATAGCTCCATCTTCCTTGCAATGGATGTCTGCTGCACCTGTGATCCGAATAGCTGTGGCTCTACCCAGACGATTTCCTCAACCATGATCCTGAGCTCCTCCTCAGAGAACCTGGGGTGTCTTTGAGGTGCCATGATGTGGTGTGGGTAATGTGTGAGGTGCTGTCTGTTGTGATGTGTGAGGGAATGTGTTGGAGTGTGTTGTTTGAGGTGCGTGGATGTTGAATGAGTGATGGTGTTGTGTGTCTGTGGATGCTGGTGTTGTGTTAGGTAGTCTCTCTCTCTGGCCTTCTTTCAAATGTTTGGTTGTAAGGGTTTTTGGGTGATGTGGGTGTGTGCTTTATATTGGATTGGGTGTGTGGGTGTGGTGTGTGTATGTGTATCATGTGTGTGTATTTTGAATTGTCCAATGTGGTTGTGTTTTGTTAGTGTGTGTATTTTAAGCACAACTGTGTTTACCGCCAATGGTTTACCGCGGTTGAAAGACTGCCGCGTTGATTCGTGGGTCGTGGTAGTGTGGGCGTATTCCTGTTGGCGTGACGGTGTAGGTTTTGTTGTCACCAGTTTATCACTGACCTTTGGTGTGGCGGACTTGTGTGGGTGTCTGTGTTGTGGCGGATTCCGAACTGTGGGTCGTAATACCTGTAGCGGAATTCCACTGCCGCAACGGTATGTTGGCGGTCTTCTGCATGGCGGAAAGCGGGATTTACCGCCAGAGTTCTAATGAGGGCCATAGTATGGTGCACCCTGCCTTAGGGTTGTCTTACCCATAGTGTATGCAGGGTATGGTGGACAAGGCACACAGGTAGTGTGTCATGTTGAATTTGTGTTTTAGGTTTGCACCAGGACACAACCTGCAATGGCAGTGCTGGGTGCATCTGGATGCATGGCCCTAGACGATGGCAAAATCAGTTCTGCTGCCCTCAGGGGCCTACCCTTAGTTCCTCATTCCCTGTGTACCTAGGGACCCATTTACTAGGGACTTATAGTGGTAGTTAACAGTGTTTCCAATTACATTTACAATTTTAGGGAGGGGAACACTCAATCAATCAATCAATCAGGGGATTTGTAAAGCGCACTACTCACTCGTGAGGGTATCAAGGTGCTAAGGAGGGGAGAGGGAGAAGGGGGGGAGGTGCTGCTACTGCTCGAACATCCAGGTCTTGAGAAGTTTCCTGAAGGTAAGGAGGTCCTTGGTCTGGCGCAGGTGGGTGGGAAGAGTGTTCCACATTTTCGCGGCGAGGTGTGAAAATTATTTACCGCTGGTTGTAGTTCTGTGGACAAGTGGGACGGTTGCGAGGGCGAGGTCAGAGGAGCGGAGATGCCGGGCCAGGGTGTAGAATGAGAGTCATTTGTTGAGGTATTCTGGTCCGGTGTTGTGCAGTGCTTTGTGAGCGTGGGTTAGGAGTTTGAAGGTGATTCTCTTGTTGACTGGGAGCCAGTGTAGGTCTTTCAGGTGGTCTGTGATGAGGCAGTGGTGGGGGATGTCCGGGATGAGGCGTGCAAAGGCGTTCTGGATGCATTGCAGCCTCTTCTGGAGTTTGGCTGTGGTTCCTGCGTAGAGGGCATTGCCGTAGCCCAGTTTGCTGCTTACGAGGGCTTGGGTGACCGTTCTTTTGGTTTCTGTTGGTATCCATTTGTAGATCTTTCGGAGCATGCGGAGGGTGTTAAAGCAGGAAGAGGAGATGGCATTGACTTGCCGGGTCGTGGATAGTGAGGGGTCCAAGATGAATCCTAGGTTGCCTGTGTGGTCGGTGGGAGTCGGAGCGGTATCGGGAGTGGCAGGCCACCAGAAGTCATCCCATGCGGAGGGAGTGGAGCCAAAGATAAGGACTTCCATCTTGTCCGAACTGAGTTTGAGGCAGCTGCTCGTCATCCATTCGGCCATGGCCTTCATTCCTTCATGGCGGTAGGTAATGGCATAGTCCTTGGTGAGGGAGAGGATCAGCTGGGTGTCATCGGCATATGAGATGATGTTGAGGTTGTGGGATCGGGCGATGTTAGCGAGCAGGCCATGTAGACATTGAAGAGGGTTGGGCTGAGGGACGAACCCTGGGGTACGCTGCAGATGATTTGCCGCAGATGATTTAGCAGGATCCCAGTGCACTGCAGTCCAAGTTGCATTCAGAAACCAGGCAAAAAGTGAGGGGGTACTGCAACAAGGTGCCAGTTTTCCACACCTTATAAATATCTGGCAGTTTTTCAAGTCTATGTGCAATAGTACCTGGCTGATGAAGCTACAAATTCAATACTTCCACAGAAGTGTGATGTTTCTTCAATGTCTATTAGTATGGAGTGTGAACAAAGTGATACATTGAGATTTGATTTGTTGTTATTTATTGCATTGTTGGATGTAGGTGTAGAGTTGACACACTCAGTACGGAGGTTAACAATTTGAGGAAAAGACAGCACCTTCTTTCACCATCCTATTAGGTTTTTCAATATCTAGGAACTCCCCCATTTGGAATTCAGATTGTTAGCTTCACCATTTCTTGCTTTCATTCTCATGGCCATGATAGAACCTTGTTTGGCCTATCTCTGTCGACATCTGCTCAACGAGTATAGTAGTATACAGATAGTTGCCAGAGGGACCAACTGGAGGTAAAGACGACTACGAGTGAGAAGAGGTTAAGGAGTAATAGTCACTCCCGCCATTTACCCACGCTTCATTTAATTTCTTCAGTTTGACATTCATAACACTGGGCAGAAATCACATTGCGTCAACATCCACCTTGAGCCTTTGCAATGCTTTGTTTTACTTTAACAGTTGGATTCCTCTGGTCTGCACCAGTTTTAAGTCAGCTACTAGGTGTTGGCCAATGCAGAATGCTTGTCTCGTGCCCCAGGGATGGGCAAATGGAGAGGCTACCACTGCATCTATGGCGATCCACAGGAAGTACCCAGCAATCATCCAGGGCCATTGCCCACCTGAAGTGATCACCTCATCCAACGACAGTGTGCGTTCAGCCCCACTTCGCACTGAAGCCCAACCGATTAGCCTTTAGAGTCAATCCTATCCCATTGTTGGAGATCTGACTTTCCGACTCCCATTACCTATACTGTTCAAACAAGCTAGAGGTTGTTCACATTGGAGACCTGCTATCGGTTCGGCCTGGTGCAAGATTGACAGCATCTCCCCAGGATTTTCAAGGACCAGTGAAAGATCACAGGACGCTGGCAGAATTGCAATATTTTCCAAGAGTCAGGCCTTTTTCTCAGGGTGAGCCCATTCACATGCTCCCTGCCCTTTACAAAGAAAAGAGAACTCTTCCCCAAGGCTCCTGCCAGCTTATCCAGGATCACGGCGGAAGCCACTCTAGGTCCAGGGATCTTAACCTGATTGATTCCCTTTCATTCAGTCAAGCGCAATGGAGGCCATCATCCGCCCCTTCCAAATGGCACTCACCCATCTCTTAGGAGCAACTGACCCATGTTCAGCTGTTGTTCACATGAAACCTGTCTTCACATCAGCCTTGAAAGTTCTTGTTTGAACATTTACTACTACCACCAAGATCTGCACCTACAGCAGCTCCAAGAGGGCACTTGCACAGGGCTCTGTTGGCACCACAGTGGCCCACCTACTCACCACTGCTTAACCCCCATGACTCTCAATTCCTAAGACATCCAGGTATTAGCCCGACGCTTCAGGCCATCCTTTTTCAGGGTTAAGTGATTCAGCATGTGATTTGTTACACACTTCTTAATGGATTTCAACTTCCATGGCCACCGTCCTGCTCTCTGTATCACCTGACATCTTTTCTGGGGTCTTTGAGCATCAGCATCGGGTGCCTTTACCCAGCGTTCACTTCATCTTGCAGTACCAGACCAAAGCTCGTGGGGACGAGCATGAAAGTCAACAACAGCGGACAGTCAAGGGACCTTCCCAGCCACAGCAGCAAAAGTGGGCACCGAAGGTGGTGCACACTGATAGCAGTAGGACACCACAGACAGTTCCAAATAGCACATAGCCAGGCCCCCAATGTTTTTTAGGCCTGGAACAGACCAGGCACAACCCCATCAAGGTAGGGTGCTGGTGGCATAACTCTGCAGTGGGACTGGGCCTGGGGGGGCTCTGCATCGGTGACCTGGCATCTGAGCTTGGGAGGACATAGGGAATAGAGCCCCCTGTTACAACTTCAACCACACCCTGAGAGAGGCTTACGGTGATTGACTTTCAAGTGACAGGAATAGCCCCGGGAGGAATTGAGGACTGCACGGTGCATTCAAAGTGTCAATGAAAAATGTGCCCTGTTCCTCATCAATGTGGGAGTCAAGTGAACCACCACCAACAGTCACAGGCAATGTTTGCATTGTTTGCTCACCTTCAGATGCAAGAGAGGCAGCAGCAAATCAGCACCAAGCATGCATTGAGACAGACCAGCACGCCATCATGCTTCCCTACTGGGTGTCAGCCTCTACAAATAAAAAAAAGTGTTTCCAGGCACTCAGCCCAGGTGCCCTACCCCACTGCCAAAGCAGGCAGACAAGCGAGAGGCCCCCATGGCAGCATAGATATGCAATGCCACCACTGGTCCTCCTGGACAGGGCCACATGGGTCTTTTAACCCTAACCTGTCAAAACGGGACTAGTCCACCAGGTACTTGGCAACAAGGGAGTGTTGCCCCACCTGCCATCTCCTCTTATCCATCAAAGCAGTTCACACTGGCTGAGAGAGGACGCAGCATCTCCACTGAGAGAAACCAGGACTCCCTCATGGACCCAGTTCCTTCTCATCCAGGCTGCCATGCCACCTAAGACAGGCCACTCCTCGGTCACTTGAAACCTAGGCAGGTCAAGATTGGGCTTGAGAGGGCACAGGTGGCAGGTCCTTCAGAAAGTCTGAGCCTTGGAAGGCTCAGCAATTCAATTACCCCTCGGTTGGTGGTGGGTGAGCATGGGTTCACTCTTAGGAGGAATACCTCTCATATCATGCCCCTCCGAGAGGGCTTGGGGCATCATCCTCCCTGGTCCCTCGTATGTCAGCTGGGTCTACCCACCTAAGCATCCACAGACCGCTCTGCTGGCCAGGACACACAAAGGATGGGCTGGGCCCTGTGTGTTGGGTTCCACCTGGGAGATGCCTGAGGATTCAGGCTGTCACTATCAGTCACTCAATCCTCTCCACCATTAATGATTCTTCTGCAGGTTCACATGTGAAAACCTTGTTAAGAATTTTCCTTCCTCTAGATAGTCAAGTTTGATTGTCTTCTAAACCCTCTACCAGACCAAACCTCACTTAAATATCCGATCAATAGTAGTGACAGGTGACGTGTACAAATGGAAGAGACTTAATCAATGCAAGCTTCTGACCCGCATTTAGAATTCCTTATTCATGGGAAATAATTACAATCCATAGTCCCTATCACGAATGGGGATCAGCAGGATACCTGCACCTGTAGGTAAAGAGTAGACGCAGGCTGATCCATCCAGTATAACACATGTGCAGCCCGGACATCTAAGGGCATTACAGGCCTTGTTATTAGCTGAACACCACTTGTCCCGCTAAGAAGTTGAACACCAGCCTCTGGGTGTCACATAACTAGTTATCATGGAGGAGTCTCATTCTTTATATGAATTAACCAGACAAATCACTCCACCTACTCAAGAAAGAACTATCAGCCTGTCAATCCTTTCCAGTTCCGGGCCCGGTGAGGTTTCCTGTGTTAAGTCAAAGTAAGCCGTAGTCTCCACTTTTGGTGGCGCTCTTCCATCAATTCCTTCACGTTTCAGCTATGCAACCATACTGCCCCATGGAACCCGAAGACTTTGGTTTCTTGGAAGATGCTCAGCAGGACATGGGAATAACTCCACTGGATTGCTGGTCAAATCTCCGACTTTTATTCTTTAATGAAAACATTCTTGGCAAATATTTTATCTTTGGTTTTTCTTGCACCGGTCCATGAATGTCACCTCTAGTGGAACAGTACAAACGCCCCTGACAATCCTTCTCAATCAAGGCCCCAGTTCCACAAACTAACAAAATAGAACCACAGTCCTATTACATTATTCCTAGCCGAAGTATTCAGGCAACCGGCCTGCTTTGAACACTAATTTCTTCAAATTAAATGCTTCAGACCATCAGGACACTCAGTCAAAAGCATCAAGGGGGGCAAAAGAGGCAGATGCTGGGACAGGCAGTAGCACATCTCACGGGGGCTCACCAGCTTGATCGCAAGATCCTAATAACTAGCTTTTTAACTGCAGCAACTTTAATGTACACCATTGAGCTGGAATTACAGTGGCTGCTGGCACAAGACTTGGCCTCCAATGGATCTATGTTAAGGGATTTAAAGTTTTCTTATACCAGTTTGTAGTGCCACGAAAGAGTCCTGTATTGTTAATTTTCATCACTACCTTCCTATGTTGAGAACAGGCAATTTGCGCTCATGCTGCCTTCCTTGTATGTGATATGCATTTCTCAACCTCCTTCTCCAGAATTGCACCCTGATTCCCTGTTGCCCATGGTCACCCTGGTAGGCACAGAAAGTACCATCAAAAGTGGAAAGGGCAGACATCCATATATATAATCGCCGTCACTGGGATGTGTAATTACACTGAGGTAATCTTGAGTCACCAAAGCAGCTAGACAAGCCTGAAATGGTCTTGGTTTGATAAATGCACACATCCTGGGAGGCAGCGCTCTTTGGCATGTATTAGCCCTAACTTTACCACAGTCATCCACATAACATATGGAGTGAGCAAAGGATCCATGACTGATTTATTGAGCCATTCATTTTTTCACTGTACTGGAAATGTGTACTTACACGTGCATGGTTTAATCTTTGAGAGAAGAATATGCTACTGGCAATAGACTGGGGAGAAAGGACAATCATAGAGGCACTGGCAGTCCTGGTCTGCTCCATGAAAACAGAAGGGAGAGGCAGGCCAAGGTGCAGCCTCAACAAGAAATGGGGTGTTGTTTCCCAGCCTTGGCAGCCAGGCCCACCCCCATGGAATGGTCGAGCTGCTTCGGAATGTACTTGGTGGAAAAGGACAACAAACAGCACATGGGACCCGGACCACCAGGCAGTATCTAGGGCTAGCACCGCCCACCCCATGCACCATGGTTCAGCCACTTTACAAGCTGCAAGGCTTCTTAGCCTTTTCTCTGCTGTGTGGCTGCCATAAAAGGCAAACCCTTGATTTTGACAGTCTAGCCAGGATGGAAGATTTTTTCTTGAAACAATAGCCAAAACTGGTCCATCCCCAAGTGGGCAAAGTGTGTCCAATCAATCAGAGTACAGTGCTGGCTAAACCGGTTCCAAACAAATCAGTCCTGCACAGAGATGTCCCTACCTGTTCTCTGAGAAACTAGACTCAGAGGAAAGAGCCATCTAACAGAACTGGAAGGCAGCTACAGACTCAGGCCCCTGGGACTCAGGGGCGGGTGGACCAGCCTTGGTCCACACAGCACCTGGGGTGAAAGACTGGAGGCCAAGGGAGTCCCTCATAACTTGTCCCTAATAATGCAGAGAAAGGCTACCTTTCTTTCTCTAATTCATTCCCACCAAGTGAGAGGGGCCCAGCAGAGCAAACACATCGGACCTCATGGCGCCCTGGTTGGGCTTGAAGTGCCAAATGAACCTTCATTAGGATTTTCAGATCAGCCCGACCATCACAATTACAGTACAGTGCTGGTTATAACGCCCCACCCAAGCAGGCCACTCTATACGGGGATGTCAGCTTTATATCTCTGCCTGCTCTAAGGAAGCAAGGCTGGGAAAAAATAGGCCCATTGGACGGAATTGGAAGGAAGCCACACACCCAGCCAGCACCTAGGTGAGTACCACCAGGCCACAAGGGGTCCCAAGCACACCGCCCTTACTAAAACAGAGCAACGCTAACCCCTTTCTTGTAATCCATGTATAAGGAGTGACAGATGGGGCCACAGGAGAAAACACACATGACGTCCTGGAGCCCTGGTTGTGATGGAAGAGTCAAATGAGACCTTATCTGGACTTTTAGGGCAGCTGGGCCTTCTGGGAGCCCTAATAGCAACACACAGCATGCATCAAGATGCCGGGTCTCAAAGGACTGGCATCCAGTCACACCATGTCCAATTTTTTTCTTTTAAAAAGGAGTCTGCCGACCATTAGAGAAGCAAGGACTCTGAGGCCCAGGTTCTCGGACACCTAACTGGGTATCAGGCTCTGGAGGATGGTGGGGGGCTCACAGAACTCTGACCCAGGGCCAAGTGAGAGCAAGGGAGACCACTATGACCTTCATGACCCCGTCTCAGGCACTTTGTGACACAGCAGGCCAGAGAAGGGTGCCCAGGGCCAGGAGCTTTCACCGCTAAGCCAGGTGGACTTCTGACAGAGCTTCTGAACCCATTCCATTCAATAAGAGTATAGTGCTGGCTTTGCATCCCTGTTTGCTTTCCAGAAAGCAGAACTGGGAGGGACTGCCTATAAGACAGAGCTGGAAGACTGCCCGAGATTCCGGCCCCTGAGACTCCATGTCGGGCCAACCCATGCCCTCTCAGCACATTGGAAGAAAGACAGAAGGATAATGGGGTCCCTCATACCTTGTCTCCCATTGTCTTGTGGAAAACTACCTGCCTTTCTTTTAATTAAGAGTGGGTAGTGAACTCCGCTCCAGTTGCGGAGTTTGCAGAGTTGTTCCCACTCTTCCTTCTGCTATCACAATTGAGTACAGTGCTGGCTAAACCACCCTTCTACCCCATGACCAGGGCGACCTGCAGGGGGTTGTCAGCATCTCATGCCTACATATCACAGCTTGAGGGTTAGAGAAGACCTAGTCACATTCTCTCAATATAACAACTATACCACAAAATAGTAACTAGGCTATGGGAATACTTCTGTGTCAGGCCTCTTTGTCCAAATAGGGTTTTTTATCTGAACCAACCTCTCGTACTACCAGTTACTCAGAATTATTACAAGAACTGGAATAGAAGCCTCACCCATTAAATAAAGGCATCTCATGCCTGCCTGTTCTCTCAGGAAAGCAATGTTTGGAGGAAAGGTCTATCAGACCCTAGGGTAGGTCGCTTCCCCTGCCGCTGCAGCTCCACCTGCCCAGGCTCCTGATACCTCCCAGCAAGACCAGCTAAAACCGTAAGTACTCCCCCCGCCCAGACCCTCGCCCAGCCCCGCGCTACTCACCTCTCTGTCCCTGAACTTCTGTCTTCTACCTTCTGCTCTCTCCTCCAACCTCTCTCCGCACCTCTGCTGTCCATTTCCCTTTGCTTTCTGCTCCTCCTTCTGGTAGCCATTCTCCTCCGCTCTCTGCTCCTCTTCTGCAGCCCACTTGCTGCGTGTTCTGCTCTTCCTCTGTGCCCCGCTCCTCTTCCTCACCGCGTTCTCTTCCTGCTTTTCTCTTCATCTGTGTTCCTAATTTCTCCTCTGCACCCCGTCCTGCGTGTTCTTTCTTCATCTGTGTTTTTCATTTCTCCTCTTCCTCACCGCGTTCTCTTCCTGCTTTGCTCTTCATCTGTGTTCTTCATTTCTACTCTGCACCCCGTCCTGCGTGTTCTTTCTTAATCTGTGTTCTTCATTTCTCCTCTTCCTCACTGCGTTCTCTTCCTGCTTTGCTCTTCATCTGTGTTCTTCATTTCTCCTCTTCCTCAACGCGTTCTCTTTCTGCTTTGCTCTTCATCTGTGTTCTTCATTTCTCCTCTGCACCCAGTCCTGCGTGTTCTTTCTTCATCTGTGTTCTTCATTTCTCCTCTTCCTCACCGCGTTCTCTTCCTGCTTTGCTCTTCATCTGTGTTCTTCATTTCTCCTCTTCCTCACCGCGTTCTCTTCCTGCTTTGCTCTTCATCTGTGTTCTTCATTTCTCCTCTGCACCCCGTCCTGCGTGTTCTTTCTCCATCTGTGTTCTTCATTTCTCCTCTGTACCCCGTCCTGCTTGTTCTTTCTTCTTCTGTACTCTTCTCTGCGTGTGCCTTCTCTTCTTCTGTGGCCTTTTCCTCATCTTCTGGACTCTTCCCTCCTCTGGACTCTCCTCTTCTTCTTGACTCTTCTCTCCTCCTCTTCTCTGGTCTCTCCTCTTCTTCTTGACTCTCCTCTCTTCCTCTTCTGTGGACTCCCCTCTTCTTCTTGACTCTTCTCTCCTCTGCTTCTCTGGACTCTTCTCTTCTTCTTGACTCTTCCCTCCTTCCTCTTCTACTCCTCTTCTTCTTGACTCTTCCCTCCTTCCTCTTCTACTCCTCTTCTTCTTGACTCTTCTCTCCTTCCTCTTCTACTCCTCTTTTTCTTGACTCTTCTCTCCTTCCTCTTCTACTCCTCTCTTCTTCTTCCTGACTCCTCTCCTCCTCTGTAATCCCTCATCCCCCATCTTTTTTTGCCCTTCCCCTCTACCTGACCCCCCCACCCTCTGCTTTCCCGCCGCTACCTCCCGCTCGGCCCCACCCCCCTGCTCCCATTCGTCGCCCCCCTTCCCGCCTCCCGCCCCCAGCTGGCCCCTCCTCCCCCCTCCTCCCTCTTATGGCGGCCGCTGCGCGGTGGAGTCAGCGACCCTTGACCCTAGGGTAGGTCGCTTCCGCTGCCGCTGCAGCTCCACCTGCCCAGGCTCCTGACACCTCCCAGCAGGACCAGCTAAAACCGTAAGTACTCCCCCTCATCCAGCCCCTCGTCCAGCCCCGCGCTACTCACCTCTCTGTCCCTGAACTTCTGTCTTCTGCCTTCCGCTCTCTCCTCGAACCTCTCTC
Source organism: Pleurodeles waltl (assembly GCF_031143425.1). Taxonomy (NCBI): domain Eukaryota; kingdom Metazoa; phylum Chordata; class Amphibia; order Caudata; family Salamandridae; genus Pleurodeles; species Pleurodeles waltl. The sequence continues at coordinate 552,341,699 of NC_090445.1, forward strand.
CGCACCTCTGCTGTCCATTTCCCTTTGCTTTCTGCTCCTCCTTCTGGTAGCCATCCTCCTCCGCTCTCTGCTCCTCTTCTGCAGCCGACTTGCTGCGTGTTCTGCTCTTCCTCTGTGCCCCTCTCCTCTTCCTCACAGCGTTCTCTTCCTGCTTTGCTCTTCATCTGTGTTCTTCATTTCTCCTCTGCACCCCGTCCTGCTTGTTCTTTCTTCTTCTGTACTCTTCTCTGTGTGTTCCTTCTCTTCTTCTGTGGCCTTCTCCTCATCTTCTGGACTCTTCCCTCCTCTGCTTCTCTGGACTCTCCTCTTCTTCTTGACTCTTCTCTCCTCCTCTTCTCTGGTCTCTCCTCTTCTTCTTGACTCTTCTCTCCTCCACTTCTCTGGTCTCTCCTCTTCTTCTTGACTCTCCTCTCCTCCTCTTCTGTGGAGTCCCCTTTTCTTCTTGACTCTTCTCTCCTCTGCTTCTCTGGACTCTCCTCTTCTTCTTGACTCTTCCCTCCTTCCTCTTCTACTCCTCTTCTTCTTGACTCTTCCCTCCTTCCTCTTCTACTCCTCTTCTTCTTGACTCTTCTCTCCTTCCTCTTCTACTCCTCTTCTTCTTGACTCTTCTCTCCTTCCTCTTCTACTCCTCTCTTCTTCTTCCTGACTCCTCTCCTCCTCTGTAATCCCCCCTCCCCTCCTCTATCTTTTTTCGCCCTTCCCCTCTACCTGACCCCCCCGCTCTCTGCTTTCCCGCCGCCACCTCCCGCTCGGCCCTGCCCCCCGCTCCCATTCGTCACCCCCCCTTCCGCCTCCCGCCCCCAGCTGACCCCTCCTCCCCCCTCCTCCCTCTTATGGCAGCTGCTGTGCGGCCGCACCGCTGGCGCGCCAAAGGCGCGCCAAAGGCAAGCCCGTCTGCGCCTGGACCGCGCCCAGCGCCACGACCCCTGGCCCCCAGCACTCCCAAACCCCGCACCACCGTTACGACCCCACCTCCATCCACGCGCTCAACCCAGGACGCTCCAGAACCTGCTTCCAAGCCAACCCTAAACGCACCCATGGACCCTTCACATGCCGCACCTGCAAACTCACCTTCCACCGCGACTGCACCCCGCCCGCCAGCCCACGCGCCAATAACCACCTCAAATGCATCCTCATCAACGCACGCTCCGTCCACAAGCACGCCATTGAACTATGGGACCTCCTGGACTCCATCGCACCGGACGTCGCCTTCATCACTGAGACCTGGATGAACGCCTCCTCGGCCCCCGACATCGCCATAGCCATCCCCGACGGATACAAGATCACCAGGAGAGACTGCACCAACCAAGTCAGTGGAGGAATCGCCATCGTTTTCAAGGACTCCATCAGCGTCACCACCTCCACTGAAGACACCCCCCTCGCTGCCGAACACATGCACTTCCAGATCCACACCGACCCCAGGACCACCCTCAGAGGAACTCTCATCTACAGACTCCCTGGACCACACGCCCTCTTCAGCGAATCCATCGCTGACTTCATCTCCCCGCACGCCCTTGCCTCGCCGGACTACATCCTCCTCGGTGACCTCAACTTCCACCTGGAGCAGAACAACGACCCCAACACCACCACCCTGCTTGACAACCTCGTCAACCTCGGTCTCAAGCAACTGGTGAACACCCCCACCCACATCGCCGGACACACGCTCGACCCCATCTTCTCCGCCAGCAACCACGTATCCTTCAGCCACTCCTCTGTAATACACTGGACCGACCACAGATGTGTCCACTTCACCTTCAGACGCAAGACTCTCCACCTCTGCACACAACCCATCCCACGCAGACATTGGAACAAAATCCCCACGGAACAGCTTCTCTCCACTCTCAGCGACAACCAATCCACCTTCTCCACCGACTCCAACGACGCAGCCCTCAGCCTCACTCATTGGATCACCAACTGCGCGGACAACCTCGCACCCCTCAGACGCCTCCCAAGACAGACCAGCACCAGGAAACCTCAATGGTTCACAGACACTCTCAAGGAATCCAAAAAAAACTGCCGTACCCTCGAGAAAGCCTGGCGCAAGGACCACACCGCAGAAAACATGTCTGCCCTAAAAAACGCCACCCGCGAACACCATCAGCTGATCCGCGCCACCAAAAGAACTTCCTTCACAGACAGACTGGACAAGAACACTCACAACAGCAAAGAGCTCTTCAACATCGTCAAAGAGCTCCCCAATCCTAACGCCAACTCCAACTCCATCACGCCCTCACAAGACCTCTGCAACTCCCTCGCTACCTTCTTCCATCGTAAGATCACCGACCTACACGACAGCTTCGGACACCAGACCCAGCCAATCACCACAGAACCTACAACCCCAGCCATCACCCTCAACACCTGGACTCACATCAGCGCGGAGGAGACCAAAGCTACCATGAACTCCATCCACTCCGGTGCCCCCTCGAACCCCTGCCCACACTTCATCTTCAACAAAGCCGACGACATCATCGCCCCGCATCTCCAGACCATCAACAGCTCGTTTGCTTCTGCCACTCTCCCCGAGAGCTGGAAACATGCGGAAGTCAACGCCCTACTGAAGAAACCTACGGCGGACCCCAGCAACCTGAAGAACTTCCGCCCCATCACGCTCCTCCACTTCCCTGACAAAGTCATCGAGAAGATTGTCAACAAGCAACTGACCAACTTCCTTGAAGACAACAACCTACTCGACCCCTCTCAGTCCGGATTCCGAGCCAACCACAGCACAGAAACCGCCCTCATCTCAGTCACAGACGGCATCAGAACTCTGATGGACAACGGAGAAACAGTCACCCTCATCCTCCTCGACCTCTCAGCTGCCCAGCTGCCTTCGACACCGTCTGCCACCGAACCCTAACATCCCGCCTGCGCTCCACCGGTATCCAAGGACTGGCCCTGGACTGGATCACCTCTTTCCTCTCTAACCGCTCCCAAAGAGTCTACCTCCCTCCATTCCGCTCAGACCCCACCGAGATCATCTGCGGCGTCCCACAAGGCTCCTCGCTGAGCCCGACTCTCTTCAATGTCTACATGAGCCCCCTCGCCGACATCGTACGCAAACACAACATCATCATCACCTCCTACGCCGACGACACTCAGCTGATACTTTCCCTCACCAAGGACCCCACTGACGCCAAGACCAACCTGCAAGATGGAATGAAAGACGTCGCAGAATGGATGAAACTCAGCCGTCTGAAACTGAACTCAGAAAAAACGGAAGTCCTCATCCTCGAAAACACCCCGTCTGCCTGGGACGACTCGTGGTGGCCCACGGCCCTATGCATCGCACCAACCCCCTCAGACCACGCACGCAACCTCGGTTTCATCCTGGACCCGCTTCTCACCATGACCAAACAAGTCAACGGCGTATCATCTTCCTGCTTCCACACTCTCCGCATGCTCCGAAAGATCTTCCGCTGGATCCCCGCCGACACCAGGAAAAACTGTGACCCACGCCCTCGTCACAAGCCGCCTGGACTACGGAAACACCTTATAAGCAGAAACCACCGCTAAACTCCAGAAACGTCTGCAGCGAATACAAAACGCCTCCGTCCACCTCATCCTAGACATACCCCGCAACAGCCACATCTCCGCCCACCTGAGACACCTGCACTGGCTTCCCGTCATCAAAAGGATCACCTTCTGGCTCCTCACACACGCACACAAAGCCCTCCACAACAAGGGACCCGAATACCTCAACCGTCGCCTCAGTTTCTACACGCCCACCCGTCAACTTCGCTCCGCCAACCTTGCACCCGCCGCCATCCCTCGCATCCGCCGCACCACAGCAGGTGGGAAATCCTTCTCTTACCTGGCGGCCAAGACATGGAACTCCCTCCCCGCCAACCTCAGGACCACCCAGGACCACCCAGCATTCCGGAGGCAGCTCAAAACCTGGCTCTTCGAGCAGCAGTAACCCCCTAGCGCCTTGAGATCCTCACGGGTGAGTAGCGCGCTTTATAAATGTTTTGATTTGATTTGATTTGATTTGATCAGACAAGGCTGGAAGGCAGCTGAAGACACAAGCCTCTAGGTGACCCATCGAGGCCCTGGTGGCACCCTGGTAAGAAAGACTGGACAACTAGGGGGTCATTGTCCCTGCTAAGCTGAAGCAAACCTACACCCTTATCGTTAATCCATGCTCAGAGGTGGTGATTGGAGAAAATGTATCCGACCTCCTGGAGCCCTGTCTGGACCTGAAGGCTCAAATGAGCCCTCATCTGGACTTTCAGGGCAGCCTGGGAGTCCAGGGAACACCACAGAAACTCATTGCATGAGCCAGAGGTCCAGGGTTTCTAGCGACCAAATGGCCAGATTCAAAGGATTGCCATCTAGTCATCCCGTGGCTTCTAAAAAAAGGATTCCCCTCACCCATGGGGAAGACAAGAAGTCTAAGGCCCGGGTTCCCACAGCCCGAGGTGATTATCAGGAAAGAGACTATGAGGCTGCTCACAGAGCTCTGATCTGGGGCATGTTCGTAATTTCTGAACACTGACAAACAGGGGTAACCTCCCTTGTGCTCCAGGACACCATTGTGTGCACTTTGCGACACAGAAGGAAGTCCAGGGCTAGGGGCTTGTAACCCAGGGCCGATCAGGGCTCTGAACTGGGAGCTAGTCAGAACCGTTTATCCCGGGCAAGCAGGGAAGACCATCCCGTGCCTGTGGGGCCCTATGCAGGGCACTTTGTGACACAGCAGGCTGGAGAAGGGAGCCCTGGGCCTGGGTCTTCCACCCCAGGGCCCACCAGGGTTCTGAACTTGGGCCTGGTCAGTGCTTCTGAACACAGACAAGAAGGGGAGACCGTTATGGGCATCAGTGGCACTTTGGAACATGGCTGGCCTGGGAACAGAGCCCAGGGCTTGGGTCTCCCACCCCAGGCCTGTCAGGGCTCTGGCCCTTGTCCCAGTCAGAACGTCTTATCCCAGACAAGCAGGGAAGGCCTCCCCAGGCTGACGGAACTCCATCCCAGGCACTTTCTGACTCAGCAGGCGGTAGCAGGGAACCCACTGGATTTCACCACAGAGCCATCTGGGGCTCTGAACCTGAGCCCCAACACAGCTTCCGAACCCAGAAAAGCAGGGAAAACCACCCCGGGACTGTGGGATCCTGTCACAGGCAAGTTGTGGCATGGGGAACTGGAGAATGGAGTCCAGGGTCTGGGAGTTCCACCTCAAGTCCTGCCGGGGCTCTCCCTGGGGCAAGCAGGGGAGATCTCCCCAGGCCTGCAGCACCTCATCGAGGGCACTTAGTGACACAGTGTCCCGGAGAATGAAGTCCAAGACCTTGAGCTTCTATCCTTGGGCCTACTGCTGCTCTGTCACGGGGCCCTGTTAAAGTTTCTGAACCCAGACAATGGGGAAAAAACTCTACAGGCCTGCGGGTCCCTGTCTGGGGCACTTTGAGATATGATGGGCCAGGAAACAGAGCCCAGGACAGGGTCTATAACCCTGGGTCCTGCAAGGTCTTTGACTCTGGGCTCTGACTCTGGGCCCAGTCAGAACAGCTGAACATGGGCAAGCAGGGAAAACCTTCCTAGGCTTGTGGTTCCCCATCTGCGGCACTTTGAGACATAGCAGGCCAGGGAATATAGTACAGAGCCTGGTTCTTTCACCCCAGGGTCTCCTGGGGCTCTCACCTGAGGCTCGGTCAGAGCTTTTGAATGCAGACAAGTAGGAGAGACCTACCCAGGCCTGCAGGACTCCTTCCTGGACACTTTGTGATACGACAGGCTATGGCAGGGAGCCCAGGGTCTTCCACCCCAGGGACCAGAGCCTGGACAGAGCTTCTGAACCAGGAGCAGCAGGGGCGGGAGACCTCCTGGGCCTGTGGGACCTCGTTCTAGGTACTTTGTGACATGGCAGGCCAGAAAAGAAAGCCCAAGTCCCGGGGCTTCCACCCCTGGGCCCGCCAGGGCTCTGTCCTGGGCCCCTGTCAAAGCTTCTGGACCCCAGACAAACAGGGGAGACTTCTCAAGGCATGTGGGATACCGTTTTGGGCACTTTGTAACATGGGAGGCGGGAGTAGGAAACCTTGGGCCGCACGTTTCTACCCCTGGGTCTGCTGGGGCTCTGTCTTGGGAGGCAGGCAGAGCTTCTGAACCCACACATAAAGAAGAGGATTTCTGGGCCGGCAGATCCCCACTTTGAGATATGGCAGGCCAGGGAAAAGAGCCCAGGGATGGGGTCTTCCACCCCAAGGTCCTCCAGGGCTTTGACCCATGCCTTCTTAGATCCTTTGAACATGGACATGCAGGGGAGGCCTTACTGGACCTGCAGGTCCCCGTCTGTGGAACTTTGGGACACGTGGGCCAGGGAACAGAGCCCTGTGATGGTCTTTCCACCCCAGGGCTCACTGTGGCTCTGACCTAGGGCCCGATCAGACAAGCAGGGTAGACCTGGGACTCAGTTCCAGGCACCTTGTGGCATGACAGACAGAAGCAGGGAGCCCAGGGTCTTCCACCCTAGTGCCTGCAGGGGCTGTGACTCAGAGCCCAGATAGTGCTTCAGAACCTGGACAAGCTGGGGAGATCATCCTGGGCCTATGGGACTCCATTTCAGGCACGCTCTGAGACAGTGGGCTGCAGAAGGGAACCCAGGGCCTCAGGATTCTACCCTTGGGTCTGCTGGGGCTCTTCCCAGGGGCCCAGCGAGAGCTAATTAACCCTGACAATAAGGAGAGGCTTATTAGGTCTACAGGTCTCCATCTGGGGCATTTTCAGATATGACAGGACAGGGGACTGAGCCCAGGGCTGGTGTCTTCCCCCCCAGTGCCGGTTGGGGCTTTGATCCGATGCCCAGTCGTAGTTTCCGAATGCTGACAAGCAGGGGAGACCTCCCTGGGCCTGTCAGAATCCACCTGGGCACTTTGTGACACAGCAGGCAGAGAAGGGAGTCCAGGGTCATCTACCACAGTGCCTGCTGGGGCTCTGACCCACAGCCCGGACAGAGCTTCTGAACCTGCAGGGGAGACCCCCTTGGGCCTGTGGGACCCCATCCAAGGAACTTTGCAACACGGCAGGCTGGAGAAGGGAGCCCAGGGCCTTGGACTTCCACCCCAGGGGCCGCTGGGGCTCTTTCTTGGGGTCCAGTGAGAGCTCCTGAACCCAGACAAGCAGGGAGTCCTCCCCAGGCCTGTGGGACCCTAACCTGGCACTTTGTGACACAGCAGGGTGGGCCGTAGAAGGGAACCCAGGGCCTCAGGCTTCTACCCCTGGGTCCTCTGGGGCTCTAACCTGAGACCCAATCACAGCTTCTGAATTCAGATATGAAGGAGATGCCTCCCCAGGTCTGCGGGTCTCAATCAGGGGGCACTTTGAGATATGGCGGGATAGAGAACAGAGCTGAGGGCCAGGGTCTTCCACCCCTGGGTGCTTCGGGACTTTGACCTTTATCCCAATACCAGGTCAGAGCTCCTGAAAGGAGATAAGCAGGGGAGACCTCCATTGGCCTGGGGACTCCATCCTGGGCACTTTGCAGCACAGCGGACCATAGCAAAGAGCCCAGGGTCTTCCACCCCAGAGCCAATCGGGGCTTTGACCCAGGGTCCAGTCAGACCTTCTGAATGCAGGCAAGCAGGGTAGACCTCCTAGGGCTTGTGGGTCAGAGCCCAGGGCTGGGGGCTTCCACCCCCAGGTCTGTCAGGGCTCTGACCAGGATCCAAGTCAGAGCTCTTTCTACCCCAGCAAGCAGGGGAATGCCACCCAGACCTGCGGGTCCCCATTCAGGGTGCTTTGTGATAAGGCATATGGAAGCCAGGTCCCCAGGGTCCTCACCCAGGGCCTGCCTGAGCACTACCCTTTCTTGTAATCTGTGCACACCAAGTGACAGAGGAGGGCATTCGAGACAATGCATCCATGGAGTATAGGAACTGTAGTATTTACTGTAGCTATTGTAGTGGAATGTAAATCCTTTGCCTTGTTCACCTTAATTTTGACTTTGTTTTTACCATACTTCTCACCTATGGGCAGACTTTACGCCCTTCAGTTATACTTTCAGTTCTTACGGATACTCATTTTTATTTAGGGCTTACTAAGGTCCTTTCACCTTCGGCTTGCCTTGGAAGTACCTACCTGTACCCTTGGACATCATCACCCTTGAAACACAGAGTGTTACACCTACATGGAATAATAAACGGCACTGCATTCTATTTCTTTGAACAGGTAGCCCTACACATCTTTGAGCTGTTTACTGCTACAGCGTTTTTTCTGCTCTTCTAAATAGTTACTTATCTTCCTTATATCTCTTCTTTCTTTATTTTTTTCATTCTCCTCCTCTCCGCTCGTTCTCTCTTCAAGATGCAATGGATGCTTGCCATTTGTGAAATACCTACCTTCTACTCCTATTTTAGGTATGCCTCAATAAATTTTTCTCCACTTACTCACCTTCTCGACTTAAACACCACTAAACACTGTGTCTAGCCACTGACTCCAGTGATTATCAACTTTAATACGCCTTGCTCATTTTCACACCAGGTAATATTATTAGTCACCTTGCACTTATACCACCACATCTGCAAATGGGGCTCCACGTTTTTTCACCACTGGAAGATTCTCCTCCATTACTCATTATACTGTGTTACCTCACGTTCTCACACCAGTTCAGTATTGCCATGTCTATACAGAAGCCATTTTTTTGGTTCCCTCACTCATTGCGTGTTGTTCTAAAAACCATGTACATATTTAAAACTTGGCACTGTATATCTTCTACAGCCTTGATGAAGTCACGATTGTGAAGAAACACGTGTTGGCTGTGCCTTTTTGACTGTACCTGTTGGATTTATGGAATACTAATCTGAATGAAGGATCTCCTGAGTCACCAAGACGATTACCGACTGTCTTTATTAACTTACCAGCTACATGTTAGCTTTCACTTGTACTCCTTGATGTGTACATTGTTGAGTGCTGTGGTAACTCTCGTTCATTTCATGTGGTGTATTTGCTTATACACTATCCTTTGCCTTTAGGTAGTAGGGCACGTGACCGTGTGCACCATAAATAATAAAATTATCTAAGTTACTTACTAGTGTGGACACCCTTCGGAAGTGCGACTCTTTGCCATTTACTACCTTTGCTCTTTTTATTACATTTTTTATGTATTGATTATTAATTATGTGAATTGTGTAACTGTTATATTTTTTAGTTACATATTAGTTTCAGGTTGTTGCGCTTGCAGAGGAATAGGTTGAGAAGGTATTAAGTAATAACTAACTCATTTATGTCACTCATATTTCAAGTGTGGGCTGCTAGCTTTGTGGAAGTGTAGAGTGGGAATTAAATGTGAGAACAGTAAATTTAACCCCACCAAAGTCGCTTTCCCTATTGTAGGGCCAACTGGAGTGGGACCAGTAAATTTTACCCTTTTGAATTCCAATGCTTTCCTGACTGACAGACAGGAGTGGAAAGAGTATATTTTACACTTCCATACTGCAACACTTTCCCTACTGTTGCACAGATTGGTGTGGGAATAGCAAATTTCACCCCTACGAATTTCAACACTGACCCAATCATTGCACAGATTAGAGTAGAAATAATAAATATGACCCATCTGAATCTTAACCCTTTCCCTACTGTTCACAGGCTGAAGTTGCAACAGTAAATTTAACCCCTCCGAATTTCAATGATTTCCCTACTGTTGCACAGACTAGAGTAGGAATATTACATTTTACGCCTCTGAATTCTAATACTTTCCCTACTGTTCCACAGATTGGAGTGGGAAAAGTAAATTTTAACCCTTTGAAGTCCTACACTTTCCATACTGTTGACCAGGCTGGAGTTAGAATAGTACATTTTACCCCTCTGATTTCTGACACTTTCGCTACTGTTGCACAGTCTGGAGAGGGAATAATACATTTTACCCCTCTGAATTCCAACGCTTTCCCTACGTTTGCAAAGACTGGAATAGAAATAGTAAATGTAACCCCTCCAAAGTCCAACACTTTCCCTACTGTTGTACAGACTGGAGTGAGATTAGTAAATTTTACTCCTACAAAGTATAATGCTTTCTGTACTGTTGACAGACTGGAGTGTGATTAGTATATCTAATATTCGCAGAGTTTAATAGTTTTCTAATATTGCTTACATTTATGGAGTAATATTATTTGATTCTTTGTTCAATTTTATATTATTTGTATATATATATATATATATATATGTTTTATATCTATTTTTAGTAAACGTGTTTTTTATTTTAATTATTTTAGTAATTTAATGTACTTTTTTTTCCGTAGAAGGAGCGTTCTTATTTTGCCAATATCTGGTGCCATTTGATGACTCTTCACATAAGTTTCAAAACTTATACTTTGGACAGTTGCTGTCTGGAAAGTTTTGGGGTGATCTGTCAAGCTGGGGCTGAAAAAAGGGCAGTCCCAAAGCACTTTTTTCCCCATTCTACCTCAATGGGATTTTTCACATTTTTGAACATGACTACATCCCGAACCACTGAATGGAATTACACCAAATTTGGCGGAAAGCTAGCTCTTGGCCCAGAATGGGTGCTTTTTGTTATTTTGTGTAAATCCCTTCAGTAGTTTTGGAGATATTAGAATGAAATTATTATAGATATCAAGGGATGCGGATCCTCCGCAGATCCAGCTGTCCCCATGTTGACATCTGTTGGCAGTCATTTTGGGACTTTTTTTTTGGAGCTACAGCTGAGTCCCACAAAAAAGTGAAAAAAAAAGAAAAGGGGCCAGGGTAGGGACACCCTGAGCCTCTAGCCTTTGTCTAGGGGTCTCTCAGGGACCCCACCAAGGCTAAAAAGTTTTTTTTTTTTCAATGTCGGAAAAATCTGCAGTTTTTGCTGACATTTTTTAAAAAAGGGCAGTCTCCCACCTTTTTTTTATTCCCCCCCCCCCGGTGGGTCAGGTCCCAGGCGATTGGGGGCTTTAAAGATGAGGAGGGTGCTCGGGGCTTCTATTAGCCCCTGGGACCACCACCTCCCTGGGGCGGAACACAGTATGTATGCGGGGGGCTCTGTCGCCCCCCCACAGCACTAGGGACCACCACCTCCCCTGGGCTAAATACACTATGTATACAGGGGGCGCATTGCCATCCCCCGCAGCCCTATGGACTGACACCTCGCCAGGGCAAAGATACAATTTGATGCGGGTGCAAAGCTCACCTTCCCAGGGCAAACGTGATTGTGTGGGAGATGCATGTGGCCCCCCACAGCCCCAGGGACCGCCACCTCCCCAGGGCTACAATAAAAGAAAGAAGGGGGTCCATTGTGGACCCCCAAACCCTGGCGACCACCACCTCCCCGATGCAAATATAATGTTGAAGGGGGGCCATGCGGCCTCCCTCGAGGAGCCATATATAGCCCTGAGGACCGCTACCCCCCAGGGCCGGCTCCTGCTATGTTGGGACATGCCAAGTCAGAGCGAACACTTCACTTTTTGCAGGTGAGAGCTGTCAAACAGCTTTCACTTGCAGAAAGTGAAGTTTTCATCTGTTTCCCTACACACAATTATGCATGCAGGGAAGCAGATGAAAACATTGCTCCTGCAAACAAGTAGCTGCTTTTTAAAGCAGCTCCCTGCTTGTGGTAGCAATGCCGGCTCTTGTAGGATGCGGGGAGCCGGCTAGGACCCTGGGGGCCTTGAGGCTAACCCACAGTCCTGCCACTCTCACATCTCTTCCATCCCAAATTGGGATGGAAGAGAGAGAGGTTGTTATTGCAATGGTGACTCCATGCAATTACTTCAAAGTGTCAATCTTGCAAAATGTTTTGTTAGAATGTTCTACTTATGTTTTGAGGCACAGCAGAGCATGGTCACTTCTAGCCTAATGGTAAAGGTCTTGGACTGTCAGTAGGCTGAAGGTTCAAATCATTGTATCTCATGGCAATGCGTTTGTATATTTTCCAGTGTCTTGACTATTCAACATTCCTAGTGATGTAACAATGTCATAGCTAAGTCTGGACACCACATGCTAAGGTGTTTCCATTGGCCTAGTGGTTAAGGTATCAAACCCATACACTGAAGGTTGAGGGTTCAACTGTATGTGGGTCTGTGATCATTTCCTAGGGTCCCCAAGGCCAAAATCAGACAATGTAAGGGGCCACGTGGCCCCCTCCCCTCCCAAAAAAAATATAGTTGAAGGCCAGGACCTGGGGGATGGAATCCGAGGGAATGAATTTGGCTGGGGGGGGGCTCATGGACCTACAGCCAACTCCTACTGTACACGGCCAAAGACCATGCACAGCGTGGGGTTGGGTGGTTCGGCGGGTTGCTTGCAGGGCCCGGCCTGTGGCCAGGCCCGGCTGGCAATTCCACTATGCATGGCCAAAGACTGTGTGCCGCACAAGGATGGGTGGTTATAGGGGTCTGGTCACAGGGCCTGCCCGCAAGGCCTGGCAGCAGGCCAGGCCCTTTAGCCAGCTGCCACCACCCATGGCCAAAGGCTGTGCGTGGCGGTAGTTGGAAAAACAAACAGCAATGAAAATTACTTTACTTTAAAAAATAACATAGAAATTCAAAGCAAAAACCAAAGGTTACAGAGACGTTAAAGTTAGGAAATAGAATTTAAAAAAACTTAGAAACTGACTTAAAAAACCAAAGGTTACGGGGATGTCATAGTTAGGTCCTCAATTTACTCATACAAACCATTAGAAATTCTCCAGTTATAGGTAGAGTTTTTTCAAGTAATTGTAACATGTACCTTAAGTTAACTATAACTCGTGCCCTCGCCATGCACTGTAAATTACCCCATGGCCGACGGCTGTACATGGCGGTAGTTGGATTAATATACAGCAATTAACTTTACTTTACTTTAAAAAATAACATAGAAATTCACTGCAAAAACCAAAGGTTACAGAGACGTTAAAGTTAGGAAATAGAATTAAAAAAACTTAGAAATTGACTTAAAAAAACAAAGGTTACAGGGATGTCAATTTACTCATACTAACTATTAGAAATTCTCCAGTTATAGGTAGAGTTTTTTCAAGTAACTATAACTTGTGCCCTAAGTTAACTCTAACTCGTGCCCTCGCCATGCACTGGTAATTACCCCAGATATTACAGCACTCATGACATCTTTTTTAACATCATTGATAATATCACTGTAACAGCTGTTGTAAAATTATTAATAAAAAAAAATATGCATGGCGGGAGCTCTAATTATAGTCACCTTATTGCACAAGTTATAGTTACTTTAAATAAGTCTTACTATAACTGGTGAATTTCTACGGTTTTGCACAAGTAAATTCACAACTTAATTATAACATCCCTGTCGCCTTTGGTTTTTTAAGTAAAAACATATATATGTATTATATATGTATCTATGTATATATATGTGTGTATATATATTATATGTATAATATATATATAGTACATTGAAAATTGAAAAAATGCAAAACCTTTATTATAATGTAAAATATATATTTTTTAATAATAGTGGTATAATACATATATGTATATAAACATAAACATGTATATATTTATGTGTGTATGTTTATATAAGAATAGATGTATTTTTATTTAGTATTAAATGTTACATTTTATTAATATAAATGATATTATTATTCTGTATTACATATTCAATATTTTATAGTTAAACTATGTATTTATTGAAAAACAATATTTTGTATTATTTTAAATGATATTCGTATGGAACAATTTTTTTTAGGATACTTTTGTACTTACCAGTATAAATCTAGGGAGATAAAATTTGGGTCATCCATTTTTTAGACACTGTATTTGTGTGTCATTATATTATTGTAATCAATATATGTCAGCGATCCATCCCACCTTCAAGGACCACCTCCAGGTGTTTTTACATTTTAGGTCTTGTATATGTGACTCTATTTTTCCTTTGAGGTTTGGGGGTCTATTTGTGCAGTCATTTGCATCTTTTAGGAATGTGAGATGCCTGGTCAAAGTTTTACCAGTTTTTTCCTGCATGTACTTAATATTTGCCAATCTTCAGCAGGGATTCAAGATTTAAAAAACCTGCAATGTTTCTCAAATTCTCTTGCCAAGGAGCTGAAGTATCGTCTTAATGCAGGGGCCTATTGCGCGCCTTAAAAACCACAGTCCAGCTGCTGAAAGCTGGTAGTTAAAGTTAATGAGTCATTGGTAGTATTTAAATAGAATATTCATCTGTACCAATTCCACTCAGAAAGCACCATTTATTTACTGCCTTGGGAGTCCTGGCTAGTTTTCCAGATGCTCATTTTGACCTTCTTGGTCTGATGCATTACCTCTACATCCATTATCGCACACTTATAGGGCAGCAGGCTTACAATTTTCAGATTATACATCTCTTTTAGGACTTCACAGTTATGACCCAGTTGGTGGTCTATCCTACAGAGAACACCTGCTTTATATTCCTGTTGAAGTTTAAATTGCTTTAATAGTTACTCCCAGATATTTATGTTCTGAAGCATTTTATATCTGTCGACTGGACCACCACCACCACTTCAGAAGTTTTAAAAAGATCATTGTTTTTGTTTTCCCCACGTTTACTATTAGGTCATTATGGACACAATATTCTACAGATTTGTTTATTTTACTTTGCAGGCCAATGCTGTCAGATCTAAAAACATTGTATCATCTGCATAAAACAGATGGGGAATTGAGACTTCAGCCTTTTTTGATGGAAATGAGTGAACTGTCTTTTGGGTCTCTGTATAGCATCGTCATGTGAAGAAGAAGGCTGTTGGCCCGTTCTTTCATGATGCTAGATGTTCCTGTCCTCTCCCAATAGGCCCATGCCAGCTAATGGCCTGATTATGAATTAGGTAAATTCTATGTGGAGATTTCCAACAGCTGGAATGACAATTATTGGCTCGAATCTCCACCTGAAATTCCACCTATTACTAATTAGATCCCTCTGAATACTGCTGTGTGGGGCACAGAATTACCATGCACAAATATGCATGACATTCAGAATGCGAGTAATCTCTTAGTCCTATTTAGATCAATGGAAGCAGTAGCTTCCATGTGGGAAGGGGTGATGGAGGGAGAATGGGACTGCAGGGGAAAAAAGGGAAGAATATGGCCTGATTACAACCTTGACAGAGGGGATTACTCCATCACAAACATGAGGGATATCCCGTCCGCCAAATTACAAGTTCCATAGCATATAATGTAATTTGTAATACGGCGGGGGGGATATCCGTCAGATTTGTGATGGAGTAATCCCATCCGCCAAGGATGTAATCAGGCCCAAAGTTTTGGCGGGATGCCCTTGTCAGTAAAAAGGTGGCAAGGGCCTGGGACGAGGCTTGGTTGCTGTTTCAGCCTAATCCTTCTATGATGTTACCAGACAGAATTTCTGACCAGTAAAATCGGGTCTAGCATTCCAGCACCCTTGAAATCTGGGTGTAGGAGGTTTGGGCTATTCGTAATCCGGGGGTATGGGATTATGCCTTGGGTAATCAGTGATTAAGAGTTTTAGGGCCTCATTACCAGGTTGAATGGCTGACCGTCGGCCCTCCAGCCTCATGGTGAGAAGACCACCATAGACATGGAGGTCTTCTCAACAGGCTTATTATGACTTTCCCACTGGGCTGATGGGTGGGAATCAAGGTTCCCACCCATCAGCCAAGTGGCAAAGGTGCAGCAGCATTGTTCCCAGCTCATAATAGAGCTGGCGGCAATGCTACCGCACGCAGGGTGCACAAGCACCTTTGAAATGTGTACTGTCTGCACAGAAGACTGTGCGCATTTCAAGGGTGCTGGGCAGGGGGATCCCTGCACTGCCCATGCATTGTCATGGTGAGGAATCCACCATTTAGCACGGCAGCACTGAGTCCAGTGCCACCGTGGTGACTACAACCAAGACCAGTGTCAGCCCACCGGTATCTTTGATCCTGGTGGGGACGGCGGTCTGTAGGTTGGTCCGCCCGCTTGTCGTGTAATGTGGCGGTTGGACCACCACAGCTGCAGTGGTATGACCGCCACAGCGGGACTGGCAGTCCTAGGACCGCCAACCTCATAATGATGCCGTTCTTGTTTGTCCCATAACAGTCTTCTTGCCTTTTTAAGTTTGTTTATTCTTTCCAACCAGCACAGCCTATTGGAATGCTAATTTCTGTCACTAAAGGTGAGCAGAAGCCTACAGAACTGGTTGACCTCTGCTATGTTTCTTATCAGCACAAAGTATGAATTTTAAAAGTTACCATTTTGTACTTTAGATTTTAAAAATGCATTGTAAGCACAGTAACATGTTTGTTTCGTAAAAAGTAAGAAAGAACATTTAAGCAAGTCTTCATCATTATATTTAAATGAAATTATGAAAATAGATTACTATTCTCAATCACATCTTTCATAGAAAAATGCTGCTGACATCACTGTAGAAAGATACTTTAATATGTAGCATTGCACATATTTATACATTATTTTTTACATTTATGTATTCATTTTTTTCAGTTTTATGAAGCGCAGACCAGACGCAAAGGTGGCCGATTAGTATGTAGAATATTAGGTTACAGGAGTTACTACATACGTTTGAAGAGAGGTCAGATTATGTATAGGAGGATCTGAATGGTAGACAGTACATGCATTATATTTGCAAAAACAGTAAACCCAACAGGGTAGGTTAATGGGGATACTTGGAGGTGACTTGACTAATGTATAAAAGTAAATTTGTCTATGTGGTAGACAGTTTTTTCTCTGACATGCATTACTGCAGTGTTTTAAATTGCTATCAAAGGGTTTTACTTTTCAGTCAGATTTGCAGGTTATGAATATATGCACTACAGCCAACTTATAACATTTAACTTCTAGACATCTGGTGCATTTCTTGCCTGCCCAAACTTTCAATGGTCTTGTTGGAAGGTTAAGTAGAGCAATTGAATAGGACCAATGTTGCTAATGCTCACAGGTCCTAGGCACTGTGACACCAAATGGAAGTTTGACAGTGCAGAGAGGTTTAATTCGAGCAAAACCCAACCCATAAAAATGGAGGGACATCCATACGATTCCATTCGTACACAGGTGGAAACCCCATTTTTTTCTCCAGGATAACATTCTGGTCCTTCAACTATGTATTTTGCTTCTTCGATTTATGCCACAGATCCATTGCACGAATAGCAGTTTTAATAGGTTTCATAGATTGTATTGCCACTGATTCTGAGTCTGTGCAATGTGATTTTTCTGCTTGCATGGTACCGGGGTCTGTCAGATTGACTAACACCGGTGAAGTGCAACATGCAATGTGTTCTTTCTGCATGATACCGCTGCCTGTCAGATTGACTAACAGTGCTACTGCAGATGTAAAGAAATGGCGTTCGCTTACCTACCAACATAGTCAGCTTTTAAAGAAGCATGTAAAAGCATGAATGTATTCCAGATACCTTTATCTCTCTTATGAAACTAGGCAGTAAACACCTGCACTGACCGGAGTGGCAGACTGTCCAGAAGGATTGGGTAGGGGTTTGAAATTCTAACATTAAAGAGGGAGCTTTAAATAATGTTGCTGAGAGAGATATAGGGTCTCATTTAGAATTTGGCTAACAGGATACTCTGTCAAAATGTGGTGGATATCCCGCCTGGTGTATTACAAGTTCCATAGACTATAATGCCTTTACAATCCAGTGGATATGATGTCCGCTATACTTGTGATGAAGTATCTCATCAGTCAAACTCTAAATAAAAACCATAGTTTCAGTGTTGGCCGATACATCAATCTGGATCCACACATGCATATGCTCACCCTTCTATTTGCATTCTCACTAACTCCACTCCCCCATGCAGTCATGATGACGAACACATACACCGACCATTCACAAGCTCATACACAACCGTTTACAGCACACACTCACAAATACAGATGCATTTATACATACACACATGGACACACATCAAGTAGTAAAAAAAAGAAAAGTTACTGGCTGCAGCAGAAATTTTGGCCTCTGAGATTCCTGCAGGATTGGGACTGCTGCCTCCTCTCATTGGCTTGCCTTAGTTAAGCCAATGATAGGAGGCAGCAGTTGTCACAGAGTGGGATGATCTCAGTGAGACTTGCTGACCTCACCCACTTAGTGATGAGATGTCAGTGACAGACACTCGGCCCAGGACATGACACAGGCTGAAGTTGCAACAGTAAATTTAACCCCTCCGAATTTCAATGATTTCCCTACTGTTGCACAGACTGGAGTAGGAATATTACATTTTACGCCTCTGAATTCTAATAATTTCCCTACTGTTCCACAGATTGGAGTGGGAAAAGTAAATTTTAACCCTTTGAAGTCCTACACTTGCCATACTGTTGTACAGGCTGGAGTTAGAATAGTACATTTTACCCCTCTGATTTCCGACACTTTCGCTACTGTTGCACAGTCTGGAGAGGGAATAATACATTTTACCCCTTTGAATTCCAACGCTTTCCCTACGTTTGCAAAGACTGGAATGGAAATAGTAAATGTAACCCCTCCAAAGTCCAACACTTTCCCTACTGTTGTACAGACTGGAGTGAGATTAGTAAATTTTACTCCTACAAAGTATAATGCTTTCTGTACTGTTGACAGACTGGAGTGTGATTGATATATCTAATATTCGCAGACTTTAATAGCTTTCTAATATTGCTTACATTTATGGAGTAATATTATTTTATTCTTTGTTCAATTTTATATTATTTGTATATATATATATATATATATATATATATATATATATATGTTTTATATCTATTTTTAGTAAACGTGTTTTTTATTTTAATTATTTTAGTAATTTAATGTACTTTTTTTTCCGTAGAAGGAGCGTTCTTATTTTGCCAATATCTGGTGCCATTTGATGACTCTTCACATAAGTTTCAAAACTTATACTTTGGACAGTTGCTGTCTGGAAAGTTTTGGGGTGATCTGTCAAGCTGGGGCTGAAAAAAGGGCAGTCCCAAAGCACTTTTTTCCCCATTCTACCTCAATGGGATTTTTCACATTTTTGAACATGACTACATCCCGAACCACTGAATGGAATTACACCAAATTTGGCGGAAAGCTAGCTCTTGGCCCAGAATGGGTGCTTTTTGTTATTTGGTGTAAATCCCTTCAGTAGTTTTGGAGATATTAGAATGAAATTATTATAGATATCAAGGGATGCGGATCCTCCGCAGATCCAGCTGTCCCCATGTTGACATCTGATTGGCTGCCACATTTCAACCAGGAAGTGTTGGCAGTCATTTTGGGACTTTTTTTTTGGAGCTTCAGCTGAGTCCCACAAAAAAGTGAAAAAAAAAGAAAAGGGGCCAGGGTAGGGACACCCTGAGCCTCTAGCCTTTGTCTAGGGGTCTCTCAGGGACCCCACCAAGGCTAAAAAATTTTTTTTTTTTCAATGTCGGGAAAATCTGCAGTTTTTGCTGACATTTTTAAAAAAAGGGCAGTCTCCCACCTTTTTTTTATTCCCCCCCCAGTGGGTCAGGTCCCAGGCGATTGGGGGCTTTAAAGATGAGGGGGGTGCTCGGGGCTTCTATTAGCCCCTGGGACCACCACCTCCCTGGGGCGGAACACAGTATGTATGAGGGGGCTCTGTCGCCCCCCCCACAGCATTAGGGACCACCACTCCCCTGGGCTAAATACACTATGTATACAGGGGGCGCAATGCCATCCCCCGCAGCCCTATGGACTGACACCTCCCCAGGGCAAAGATACAATTTGATGCAGGTGCAAAGCTCACCTTCCCAGGGCAAACGTGATTGTATGGGAGGGGCATGTGGCCCCCCACAGCCCCAGGGACAGCCACCTCCCCAGGGCTACAATAAAAGAAAGAAGGGGGTCCATTGTGGACCCCCAAACCCTGGCGACCACCACCTCCCCGATGCAAATATAATGTTGAAGGGGGGCCATGCGGCCTCCCTCGAGGAGCCATATATAGCCCTGAGGACCGCTACCCCCGAGGGCCGGCTCCTGCTATGTTGGGACATGCCAAGTCAGAGCGAACACTTCACTTTTTGCAAGTGAGAGCTGTCAAACAGCTTTCACTTGCAGAAAGTGAAGTTTTCATCTGTTTCCCTACACACAATTATGCATGCAGGGAAGCAGATGAAAACATTGCTCCTGCAAACAAGTAGCTGCTTTTTAAAGCAGCTCCCTGCTTGTGGCAGCAATGCCGGCTCTTGTAGGATGCGGGGAGCCGGCTAGGACCCTGGGGGCCTTGAGGCTAACCCACAGTCCTGCCACTCTCACATCTCTTCCATCCCAAATTGGGATGGAAGAGAGAGAGGTTGTTATTGCAATGGTAACTCCATGCAATTACTTCAAAGTGTCACTCTAGCAAAATGTTTTGTTAGAATGTTATACTTATGTTTTGAGGCACAGCAGAGCATGGTCACTTCTGGCCTAATGGTAAAGGTCTTGGACTGTCAGTAGGCTGAAGGTTCAAATCATTGTATCTCATGGCAATGCGTTTGTATATTTTCCAGTGTCTTGACTATTCAACATTCCTAGTGATGTAACAATGTCATAGCTAAGTCTGGACACCACATGCTAAGGTGTCTCTATTGGCCTAGTGGTTAAGGTGCAAACCCAAAAACTGAAGGTTGAGGGTTCAACTGTATGTGGGTCTGTGATCATTTCCTAGGGTCCCCAAGGCCAAAATCAGACAGTGTAAGGGGCCACGTGGCCCCCTCCCCTCCCCCCAAAAAAATAGTTGAACTCCAGGCCCTGGGGGATGGAATCCCAGAGAATGAATTTGGCTGGGGGGGGGGCTCATGGACCTACAGCCAACTCCCACTGTACATGGCCAAAGACAATGCACAGCGTGGGGTTGGGTGGTTCGGGGGGTTGCTTGCAGGGCCCGGTCTGTGGCCTGCCCCGGCTGGCAATTCCACTATGCATGGCCAAAGACTGTGTGCCGCACAAGGATGGGTGGTTATAGGGGTCTGGTCACAGGGCCTGCCCGCAAGGCCTGGCAGCAGGCCAGGACCTGCAGCCAGCTGCGACCACCCATGGCCAAAGGCTGTGCGTGGCGGTAGTTGGAATAACAAACAGCAATGAAAATTACTTTACTTTAAAAAATAACATAGAAATTCACTGCAAAAACCAAAGGTTACAGAGACTTTAAAGTTAGGAAATAGAATAAAAAAAACTTAGAAATTGACTTAAAAAACCAAAGGTTACGGGATGCCATAGTTAGGTCCTCAATTTACTCATGCAAACCATTAGAAATTCTCCAGTTATAGGTAGAGTTTTTTCAAGTAATTGTAACATGTACCTTAAGTTAACTATAACTCGTGCCCTCGCCATGCACTGTAAATTACCCCATGGCCGACGGCTGTACATGGCGGTAGTTGGATTAATATACAGCAATGAAATTTACTTTACTTTAAAAAATAACATAGAAATTCACTGCAAAAACCAAAGGTTACAGAGACGTTAAAGTTAGGAAATAGAATTAAAAAAACTTAGAAATTGACTTAAAAAAACAAAGGTTACAGGGATGTCAAATTACTCATACAAACTATTAGAAATTCTCCAGTTATAGGTAGAGTTTTTTCAAGTAACTATAACTTGTGCCCTAAGTTAACTCTAACTCGTGCCCTCGCCATGCACTGGTAATTACCCCAGATATTGCAGCACTCATGACATCTTTTTTAACATCATTGATAATATCACTGTAACAGCTGTTGTAAAATTATTAATAAAAAAAACTATGCATGGCGGGAGCTCTAATTATAGTCACCTTATTGCACAAGTTATAGTTAATTTAAATAAGTCTTACTATAACTGGTGAATTTCTACGGTTTTGCACAAGTAAATTCACAACTTAATTATAACATCCCTGTCGCCTTTGGTTTTTTAAGTAAAAACATATATATGTATTATATATGTATCTATATATATATATGTGTGTATATATATTATATGTATAATATATATATAGTACATTGAAAATTTTAAAAATGTAAAACCTTTATTATAATGTAAAATATATGTTTTTTAATAATAGTGGTATAATACATATATGTATATAAACATAAACATGTATATATTTATGTGTGTATGTTTATATAAGAATAGATTTATTTTTATTTAGTATTAAATGTTACATTTTATTAATATACATGATATTATTATTATGTATTAAATATTCAATATTTTATATGTAAACTATGTATTTATTGAAAAACAATATTTTGTATTATTTTAAATGATATTCGTATGAAATAAAAAAAATTAGGATACTTTTGTACTTACCAGTATAAATCTAGGGAGATAAAATTTAGGTCATCCATTTTTTAGACACTGTATTTGTGTGTCATTATATTATTGTAATCAATATTATGTCAGCGATCCATCCCACCTTCAAGGACCACCTCCAGGTGTTTTTACATTTTAGGTCTTGTATATGTGACTCTATTTTTCCTTTGAGGTTTGGGGGTCTATTTGTGCAGTCATTTGCATCTTTTAGGAATGTGAGATGCCTGGTCAAAGTTTTACCAGTTTTTTCCTGCATGTACTTAATATTTGCCTATCTTCAGCAGGGATTCAAGATCTAAAAAACCTGTAATGTTTCTCAAATTCTCTTGCCAAGGAGCTGAAGTATCGTCTTAATGCAGGGGCCTATTGCGCGCCTTAAAAACCACAGTCCAGCTGCTGAAAGCTGGTAGTTAAAGTTAATGAGTCATTGGTAGTATTTAAATAGAATATTCATCTGTACCAATTCCACTCACAAAGCACCATTTATTTACTGCCTTGGGAGTCCTGGCTAGTTTTCCAGATGCTCATTTTGACCTTCTTGGTCTGATGCATTACCTCTACATCCATTATCGCACACTTATAGGGCAGCAGGCTTACAATTTTCAGATTATACATCTCTTTTAGGACTTCACAGTTATGACCCAGTTGGTGGTCTATCCTACAGAGAACACCTGCTTTATATTCCTGTTGAAGTTTAAATTGCTTTAATAGTTACTCCCAGATATTTATGTTCTGAAGCATTTTATATCTGTCGACTGGACCACCACCACCACTTCAGAAGTTTTAAAAAGATCATTGCTTTTGTTTTCCCCACGTTTACTATTAGGTCATTATGGACACAATATTCTACAGATTTGTTTATTTTACTTTGCAGGCCAATGCTGTCAGATCTAAAAACATTGTATCATCTGCATAAAACAGATGGGGAATTGAGACTTCAGCCTTTTTTGATGGAAATGAGTGAACTGTCTTTTGGGTCTCTGTATAGCATCGTCATGTGAAGAAGAAGGCTGTTGGCCCGTTCTTTCATGATACTAGATGTTCCTGTCCTCTCCCAATAGGCTCATGCCAGTTATGGCCTGATTATGAATTAGGTAAATTCTATGTGGAGATTTCCAACAGCTGGAATGACAATTATTGGCTCGAATCTCCACATGAAATTCCACCTATTACTAATTAGATCCCTCTGAATACTGCTGTGTGGGGCACAAAATTACCATGCACAAATATGCATGACATTCAGAATGCGAGTAATCTCTTAGTCCTATTTAGATCAATGGAAGCAGTAGCTTCCATGTGGGAAGGGGTGATGGAGGGAGAATGGGACTGCAGGGAAAAAATGGGAAGAATATGGCCTGATTACAACCTTGACAGAGGGGATTACTCCATCACAAACATGAGGGATATCCGGTCCGCCAAATTACAAGTTCCATAACATATAATGTCATTTGTAATACGGCGGGGGGATATCCGTCACATTTGTGATGGAGTAATCCCATCCGCCAAGGTTGTAATCAGGCCCAAAGCTTTGGCAGGATGCCCTTGCCAGTAAAAAGGTGGCAAGGGCCTGGGACGAGGCTTGGTTGCTGTTTCAGCCTAATCCTTCTATGATGTTACCAGACAGAATTTCTGACCAGTAAAATCGGGTCTAGCATTCCAGTACCCTTGAAATCTGGGTGTAGGAGGTTTGGGCTATTCGTAATCCGGGGGTATGGGATTACGCCTTGGGTAATCATTGATTAAGAGTTTTAGGGCCTCATTACCAGGTTGAATGGCTGACCGTCGGCCCTCCAGCCTCATTGTGAGAAGACCACCATAGACATGGAGGTCTTCTCAACGAGGCTTATTATGACTTTCCCACTGGGCTGCTGGGTGGGAATCAAGGTTCCCACCCATCAGCCAAGTGGCAAAGGTGCAGCAGCATTGTTCCCAGCTCATAATAGACCTGGCGGCAATGCTACTGCATGCAGGGTGCACAAGCACCTTTGAAATGTGTACTGTCTGCACAGAAGACTGTGCGCATTTCAAGGGTGCTGGGCAGGGGGATCCCTGCACTGCCCATGCATTGTCATGGTGAGGAAACCACCATTTAGCACGGCAGCACTGAATCCAGTGCCACCGTGGCTGACTACAACCAAGACCAGTGTCAGCCCACCGGGATCTTTGATCCTGGTGGGGACCGCGGTCTGTAGGCTGGTCCGCACACTTGTCGTGTAATGTGGCGGTTGGATCACCACAGCTGCAGTGGTATGACCGCCACCGCGGGACTGGCAGTCCTAGGACCGCCAACCTCATAATGATGCCGTTCTTGTTTGTCCCATAACAGTCTTCTTGCCTTTTTAAGTTTGTTTATTCTTTCCAAGCAGCACAGCCTATTGGAATGCTAATTTCTGTCACTAAAGGTGAGCAGAAGCCTACAGAACTGGTTGACCTCTGCTATGTTTCTTTTCAGCACAAAGTATGAATTTTAAAAGTTACCATTTTGTACTTTAGATTTTTAAAATGCATTGTAAGCACAGTAACATGTTTGTTTCGTAAAAAGTAAGAAAGAACATTTAAGCAAGTCTTCATCATTATATTTAAATGAAATTATGAAAATAGATTACTATTCTCAATCACATCTTTCATAGAAAAATGCTGCTGACATCACTGTAGGAAGATACTTTAATATGTAGCATTGCACATATTTATACATTATTTTTTACATTTATGTATTCATTTTTTCAGTTTTATGAAGCGCAGACCAGACCCAAAGGTGGCCGATTAGTATGTAGAATATTAGGTTACAGGAGTTACTACATACGTTTGAAGAGAGGTCAGATTATGTATAGGAGGATCTGAATGGTAGACAGTATATACATTATATTTGCAAAAACAGTAAACCCAACAGGGTAGGTTAATGGGGATACTTGGAGGTGACTTGACTAATGTATAAAAGTAAATTTGTCTATGTGGTAGACAGTTTTTTCTCTGACATGCATTACTGCAGTGTTTTAAATTGCTATCAAAGGGTTTTACTTTTTAGTCAGATTTGCAGGTTATGAATATATGCACTACAGCCAACTTATAACATTTAACTTCTAGACATCTGGTGCATTTCTTGCCTGCCCAAACTTTCAATGGTCTTGTTGGAAGGTTAAGTAGAGCAATTGAATAGGACCAATGTTGCTAATGCTCACAGGTCCTAGGCACTGTGACATCAAATGGAAGTTTGACAGTGCAGAGAGGTTTAATTCGAGCAAAACCCAACCCATAAAAATGGAGGGACATCCATACGATTCCATGCGTACACAGGTGCAAACCCCATTTTTTCTCCAGGATAAAATTCTGGTCCTTCAACTATGTATTTTGCTTCTTCGATTTATGCCACAGATCCATTGCACGAATAGCAGTTTTAATAGGTTTCATAGATTGTATTGCCACTGATTCTGAGTCTGTGCAATGTGATTTTTCTGCTTGCATGGTACCGGGGTCTGTCAGATTGACTAACACCGGTGAAGTGCAACATGCAATGTGTTCTTTCTGCATGATACCGCTGCCTGTCAGATTGACTAACACTGCTATTGCAGAGGTAAAGAAATGGCGTTCGCTTACCTACCAACATAGTCAGCTTTTAAAGAAGCATGTAAAAGCATGAATGTATTCCAGATACCTTTATCTCTCTTATGAAACTAGGCAGTAAACACCTGCACTGACCGGAGTGGCAGACTTTCCAGAAGGATTGGGTGGGGGTTTGAAATTCTAACATTAAAGAGGGAGCTCTAAATAATGTTGCTGAGAGAGATATAGGGTCTCATTAAGAATTCGGCTAACAGGATACTCTGTCAAAATGTGGTGGATATCCCGCCTGGTGTATTACAAGTTCTATAGACTATAATGTATTTACAATCCAGTGGATATGATGTCCGCTATACTTGTGATGAAGTATCTCATCAGTCAAACTCTAAATAAAAACCATAGTTTCAGTGTTGGCCGATACATCAATCTGGATCCACACATGCATATGCTCACCCTTCTATTTGCATTCTCACTATCTCCACTCCCCCATGCAGTCATGATGACGAACACATACACCGACCATTCACAAGCTCATACACAACTGTTTACAGCACACACTCACAAATACAGATGCATTTATACATACACACATGGACACACATCAAGTAGTAAAAAAAAGAAAAGTTACTGGCTGCAGCAGAAATTTTGGCCTCTCAGGTTCCTGCAGGATTGGGACTGCTGCCTCCTCTCATTGGCTTGCCTTAGTTAAGCCAATGATAGGAGGCAGCAGTTGTCACAGATTGGGATGATCTCAGTGAGACTTGCTGACCTCACCCACTCTGTGATGAGATGTCAGTGACAGACACTCGACCCAGGACATGTCGGGGCTTAAAACTGAAGTGCTGAGTTAAAAGGCTATCAGTGACCCTCTCTCTCATCATGAGGGGGAGGGTCCTCCAAGTGCTTTGCTCGGATGAATAGGCTATGCCCACAGGGCTGTGACATCTTCAGCCCAACAAAGTTCAGCTCAGACAACCAGGTGCCTGCGCATGTAATGCATGTCTAGCACCTGGCTGCCTGACCTGAACATAAAAAGTGCCTGTTATGTTGACCTTTGCTCAGCTTGACAGGCACTCTCCATGAGGACGGCCACTGCTGCATAGTTTCTATTTACAAACTCCTGCGTGCACAACAAATAAAATGTATTTATTATGGAGTAGTCAGATGTTACTGTTCTTAAGGAATTGGGCCCATTCAGCAGGAAGCAGGATAAGGAGTTAAAAACAGTAGTTGCCTCATGAGGCCTCCTGAGGATACTAAGATTTTAATTGTAAACAATGATCTTCAGAATGTCACAAAATGAATAAAAGAACCCCACACCTAGAATTAAATAGCCAAAGAAACTGAGCTATTGGGTTCAGAATAGACATGAAACGCCAATCTAAGTATTTAGCAACAAACAAATGGAAACAAATGACAGTCTCCTGCATAGAAGGATTCAAGCGGTTTGGAGGGCAGTTGGATTCAGGAAAGTGCTATTGTGCTATTGAAACTGTAGGAATAGCGAGGATTACACTTAAACGTCGGCATCATGTCTGTGGCTATGTTACAAATATGAAGAATGTGTAAAAACTTGATCAGACTAATAAACAATAATAAAAAAGAAGTTAACATTTTCACTTTCCCACTGTCATTAAATAATTTTGCATCGAGTAAAGAACTGGCAGATCCGTGGAAAGTACAGTTAAGCTTATTGGTATTGACATACCTACAATCCCAGGCTTCTAATCACTAGGGCAATAAGTTTCAATATCTGATAAATACACATTTAGATATTTCTTCTTAAAGTCATATTTTACATTGTTTTTATTAATTGAACTATCACTTCACTTTGTCCACCAGCCACCCCCCCCCCCCTCCCCAAGTGATACCATCCTGTAGTGCAAAGATAAGTTAACAAAAGAGATATTTACTATTGTAAGCCTTCCATCACGTATTGGGTTTAGGCTTCTTTGGACCTATTTTTAAATTGTATTTTGCTTGTTTACCATTAACGACCAAGATAATGTACACCTCACCTTTGGTCACCTTTGGATGAAACAGGAGCTTGTGATAAAAATAAAAATTATCTGCGTACTGATCCTTTCATTTTCAACCACGTTCTTACCTCCTACTCTGTCATTTCCAAGAATTGATACCCTACATTGGACACTCAGCTCCGGATAGACAATGAGTATGCAGGCTTGGAGTTATGTTGACGGAGAGTTGTGTTTGTTTACCGTTATTGACCCGGTTGATCTATATTCCTTTCAGTGAGCAAGCTCTGATGAAACATTTGCCGCTCCAGACTTGCACTTTAAGTCACTCCCACTTCCTGCCTCCTTCTCTAATACTTATAAATTCACAATCAGTGTAAATACAGTTCTGTTTCCTGACGCTCCACGCACACACACACACTGACAGTGCATATTATACTAAAACCACCTAGGCCCCAGTAACAGAACCTGTTTGGAGTTTTTGCCAGACGCTTTTGCAATATTTTTTGCATTATTTATTGGTTCTTTATTAATCTGTTGCCCTTGGGACATGGGATCCCACCTTGGGCCCAATGAAGTAGAGATCACACCACAAGTTGCGTTTACAGGCTTGTACTTTGACAGAAGAAAGGTGTACCCATCTTCCTGTGCCGTTTTTATAGCGAAAAACATGTCGCATTCTAGTCTGCAGGCAAAAAGAGTCCAGCAATGTCTGATCACATCTCAGCTCAGTTATAGAATTTTAAAACCCTTCTCCTACAGGGTTGGGAAGGTTAAGGTTACTCTTTTATTAATGATTTGTATGTCAATATCATCCTTCTTCTTGGCCCTTTGATATTGCAATGCTGATGTTGATCAGTTCTTGACAGGTGCTTTTTAATCCAATCCCCTTTTTGGTTTCTACATGGAATGGAAAAGATGTTCAATCTTTTAACCAACATCTGGGCCTCAGTGGAGTTCGCTCTGTCTTCAGCCTTTCTCTTCCCTGCTAATACCTCTAATAAAGGGCACATGCTTAATTTGTAAATTCAGCGCTGCCAATGACAGTACCAACACAACTACTAACCAATACACTCCAAGTGTGATAATTCTGACTTTTAATATACATTAAATATAACCAATATTTGCTGCCCCCTCACTCCCCTTGCACATTTCATCTACCCATGTGCTCATCAATCTGTTTGGGCATCCTTTTGTGCACATTCACTCATCAATTCAATTCTTCATTTATAGGCTGAATCGCTCATTCTTCCATGCATCTGCATCACAATCCATTCATCTGCCTTTTTGCCAATGCATGTTAAAATTGTATCTAAAGCTTCTTAAACTTAATTTATGCCAAAAAAGTACAGAGAGAATCAGATTTCATCAACGCATATACCTCCACAAATAAATATGTTCATTTAGAGCAGAATCAGTTTGCTTTGCAAAGGAGCTAATGTTGACCCTAGCAGTGACCTGTCCTCAATGGTGGAAGGGCCACACCCCCACCTTTTGGCAGACATCAAGAGTATCAGTCTATGTTGAGGTCAAGCAGCTAGGGGCTTTGCATGCTCTAAATGAGCAAGTGCCTAGCTACCTGAGAGAAACTTTGCCAGGCTGAAAATGTCACAGCACTGTTGGCATGACCTCTTAATCCTGACAAAGTGCTTGGAGAATCCTCCCCCTCATGATGAGGGACAGCTTCACTGATAGACTTGCACCTGGGTGATTCATTTGTAAGCCATGAAGGGCTCAGGGAAGAGTGTCTATCACCATCGCCTCATCACAGAGTGAGGTGGGGTCTGCAAGTCCCACTGATCCCACTCCACTCTGTGACGAGGTTGGAGTAGGGACAGCTGTCTCCTCTCATTAACTGACTTAAAGGAAATAATTTAGCATCTATTCAATCTAATTTCTTACTTCAACTAAACCCGGAGAAAAGAGCAAAATATAATACGTATGTCAGAAATAAAATAGAAGACATACGATTTAATAGCAGGATTTATTTGCTGAAGAAGCTTACACACAAGCAAGGATGCACTCTTTTGAACACCTGTTAAGAGGCTCCTAGGTTTACACTCACAGGAACCAGGTCAGTTTAATCATACTCTGCATTTACGGAAAGTAAATGTAGTTAAATGATACCAGGGTATACAATATCAAATGTACCAAGCGAGCATGCAACATGTTAAACTACAATACTGATCACAGCTGGGTTTTATCCTTATGTTCAGTCTGATGGCCCCAAGTGGTGAGGAGCACCTAAAGCCTGCAGACTCCTTTATGATGAGGCGTGCATCAGGTCTTTGGATTCTATGTAGGAGGGAACATAATGGAGGAGTTGTATATAAGATTTTTTTTCGCTATAAAAATTCAGTACTGGAATCAGGATATGACCTCTATAAGTCTGTTTAAATCGAAATATGTCTAACATGGTTATTTTCTTAGATTTCCTTTCCGAATCTGGAAATGGCCTTCACGTTAACTCCCCATATACAAAATACTGCCTTTGTGGGTCATTTTTGAACCTGGCTCAGCAAAGGCTCATAAGGGTTCCAGCACATGACCTTCAGGTTACAAATAGGCAGAGCTTAGTTTGATCCTAAGGCTGTTGTCTGGGGGCACGGGCAATCATTTTTGGGGACCACACTTATTTTCCCTAATCGGATATTTGCCAAGAACAGAAGAGGGGAGAATATACAAAGAGGAAAAATGAAGGGAGAGACAGTAAAACTGTCATTTAGGGAGAAGGCAGGCACCTGCAAGAGTGAGACAAAGGGGAAGCAGGGGGGATCTGGTATTGGATTAAAGAGGCTCAGGTGGCAGCCTTGGTATTCTGCCTGCCGACATTTCATCGCACCAGTCACGGGATTCTGAACACAGCTTCGGGCACCGGCACTCACTCTTGTATAAACACAGCACTTCACACAGGTCCTGGCACTAAAAAACAGGGGTAAGCGTATTTGTAAAGCAAGAAGCATATCATTTAAGCTTACCATATGTAAGATCCTTAAGCAACATGCAATTCTTCAATTCCCCTTCTTTACACAGGTAAGTGAAATGACTGTGCCCAATCCATTGAAAAGAAATGAAGTTTCACGGCAAAAACAATTCAGAACTGTTTAAAGGAATTGGGGCTTTTTGAGGGGAGGGTGCAACCAATTGGAATGCTTGCTGAGTCACTGGTAAACATTGAGGCTTTAGGTTGCAGCAGGGTCCAATGAATTTACTATAATTGACTCCTAATAATTTAATTTGGTTGGCACATCACTGAGGAAAGAGAGAATACTAAGAAGTGTGATGCCTAGTTGGTAGGAAACTGATATTAAGCAATACCCCAAATCAACACTGGTTCTGACAAAATCCCTGCCAACCACACTCTTTCCCTGATACCATTCACACCATCCAGAAGGGAATATGTTGCATCCTAAAGAAAGTGAGATTTCGCAGGATTCATATTATCAGTAAGTATAGATGTCCCGAATTGGCAGCGTCCTACATGAAGACATTGTGGATGCATGAAACAGCCCAACCTCTTACCCTCTGCATGGAATGTACACCAGGGAAAGACTTCATCTTGAAATAATGAAATCGTATGAGTCATTGCCCGAAGGCATTTGAGAATGTCAAAGTGACATGAAGCATGGCCTATCCTTAAAGGAGATGGCTCATAACAGTGATACACTTGCATACAGGGAAACCTTTTTCTGAAGTTCAGCGTCATTACCAAGAGCGACTTGATCTCACTGCATCATTACAATAATATCTTCATGGAGGATGGTAACTTGTACTTTCAACAGTTTCTAGGGAGGAAAATACCTGGCATGAGATGATTGGATTAAATCAAACCGAGCAGCTTCATAGTAATAAAGGTTTTGATGAAGGAAAATGTATGCGAATTGTTACAATCTGATGGGCAATGTTTAAGACAGGGCTGGCTTTAGTTCTGGTTCTCCATGGATTTACTCACTACCACCCTTCAACAGTGCCCCTCATCTCTCTAGAGCCCCACTCTCACATGCAGTTAATCTGTTTTATACCGCTACTCATACCAGGGTAGGATGTCTGAGCACTTTACATTACACACACATTATACAAAGACAATGAATCGTATGTCTTTAAATCAGCCTATAGGAAATGTTACACAAGCCAACGAGGCTTCCAAGGCGTAGGAATCACGTCATCTATATTAGTAGGCAATATGAAGTATATTTTAAGTGTGTTTGGTTTAGAGAAGAAAAAACGTAGGATTTAAAACGTATCTCAGTGGTTGGTTTACTAATAAGAATGTTTTTCTACCTAAATGAACCCTCATTAAGCACATTAGGATAACGAAAGCCTTGGAGAAAAGGTAACTTTCTAACCTATACCATCCAGTTTGTATGCAGTTCTTAGGTTCCCAGGTCACTGTGTTATATTAGGCTTGTAGCTCATGAACTGCTAGTAACAAAATATCTGAGACAAAAGCAATAACCCACTGACCGATCCACATAAAATATGGTTCTCTGATCTGCATGGTACCTGTTCTTTGCACCAGTCATAGTAACCCTCTCCTCTACTTTATGACAAGAAAAACACTAGCCAAAACTCTGAACTTTCTTTAGCAGGAACCTTATTCACCAGTGTCATATTGGCATTTGTATTGTTGCCTGAAAACTGCTGAACATACAGGGAACTGTGCAGCAGGTGCTTTTAAACAAATGTTATTTCTAACGACATTTTCCCCCATGGTCAGTACTAAGTTCAGCTGCACCAGTTCCACTGCCATGAAGTCGCCCCTGGTTTAATATGCACAGTTCTGATGAGAACAGTTGGGACGGGCCACTAAAGAGCGGTCTCCAAATGGCTACACACTAGGGGGTTTCCGGAGGTCGGAAAGGAAAATCTCATAAAATCCTTGCAACATCAGCAATCAACAGGGATCTCCCTTGTGGAAATGATCCGGAACAAGAGGATGCCAGACCAGTATCTCTGAAGGGAGGTCCCTGGAGACAGAGTTATATGGGGACCGGCCAGCGGGGGATGCAGAGTCACAGGGTCGCACTAGGACTGCAGCCACGTTGTTGCTGCTGTTACCCCGCTGGCAGGAGGGGCACTCTTAGGCTCTGGGGGGTCTCTGATGAACTGCTGTAGGTACAGAGGCTGTGGATCCCCTGTTGATTTGCTAGGTGATGACAAGGGTCACGAATCATTAGGCAGCGAATGGTGGCTCTCACTTCCACGTAGGCCATGCAAGAGCTCCTGGCTCAGGCCTGAGGTGGCCAGTCACAACCCCGGAGCCGAGTCGAGTGCCACACCAGTTAGAGCTGGAGTCTGGGACCACTGGTAGTTTGGGCCTATCTGCTGTGCTGGTCTCCCTGCCCCTGTGACCACTATAACTGCTTAGGCAACTGTGGCAGCATGAGCTTTCCTGGAGGAGCAATGCTTAATTTGTAAAAGAATGAGTGCCAGTGCCCAAAACTGTACAGTATCCTGGCTGAGAGCTCCCGGGTGAGTCCAAGGAGACCTTTATATACTTTGCAGCCCCCCCCCCTGAAGTTTCTTTACACCAGTGCTGTGCAGTCTTAAATCCACCTAATTTCTTTTACTTCACTACCAGACACACCCTACCCATTTATATAACTCTTGCAAGTTTCTACTTTCACCCTTTGTAATGGCTTTTCAGTCTTTCTTTTTCTCCTTCTTTCTGGTTTGTGGGTGTTTATTCCTCTCTTGACTTTGTAAACCTTTGATGTGCAAAAATAAGTGTCGGTCCACAAAAATGAATGCCAGAGATCCTCACCAGCAATCACCGGCTCATACTAACCACAGAGGAAGAGTCACGTTGTTGACTGTGAATCTTACCTGGGCAAGAAATTGGGGTACCTTCCCCTTCCCTCATTCTCGGGTATGCTTGTGCCATCCCACATCTGAATCCATTTGGGGGCAGGACCTACTGAGCCAGCTGAGTGGAGGTGTGAGTGCCATTTTGATTTAGCTGCACTACATGAGCCCCAAACTGAAGATCCATCAGGCCTCACTGGACAAAAGGTCAGGCCTATCGTACTCAAATAGGGTGGACATATCGAGGAGTGAAATATCCTGCATTAATAAAGGTCTGCCGTCGGTGGACACTTCCGAGGGACAGTAGCTGCATCTCAGCTCAAAGGACAATAAACTGCGCAGCAGTGGTAATATCCGTATACTATTTATGATGCTTAGACCCCAGGAGGGATAAACAAATATACTGGTAGACTAACTCATGAGCACCATCGAAGTGTGTGGGCTACCAAAAAGTAACAGCAAATAAAGCAGTAGAACCTCCTCTTCGTTGATAATGACATTGATTCACTCACTTCCAGAAAATGGATAAAAAAGAAATCTGTTTGACCACAGCTGAACCGTGCATTTCAGGTGTGGAGGGCCCCGTGTTGGAGAAAAATAAAAACAAAAGCTGTTTAAAATGGAAAAAAGGACTAACACTGTTGAACTTGAAAACTATGTTGAAGACCTTTTAGCTGACATATTTGGTGCTGACAACTTCTATTGCGTGTTTGCAGTGGAGAGTGCTGAACACACCTTCACCCCGAGACCGGCCCTTGGGGCTCCAGCTTGCCCAATAATTTTGCGCCTTCTCAACTTCAGTAGCGTGAACATCGTGCTTCAGTTCACCAGAGAGAAGAAAGCATCTTACAACGGCTCCACACGGATGATGTTTCCAGAAGCCATAAGAGGGGAGGCATGAGTTCTTGCAACATGCCAACATCTCCTATGCAGTGCTATTTCCATATTGCCTCAGATTGTCTCTTGAGGGCAAGCATCACATATTCTCCAAGCCTCAACAAGCAGTAAGAGGCATATTTAAGAGCTCCTAGTGCCATTCTAATGCCACATTAGCATCATTTTTTTACGCATATGTGGCGTTAGGATGCCAAAAAAGGTGCGCCATATTTACAAAGTGGCGCAGGACACGCATTGCACCACTTTGTAAACTCTAGCGCCACATTATGCCTTGCATAATGTAAGCAAAGCAGGCATTCCCCCATTGGGGGGGGGGGGAAATAGTGCAAGGACAACTAAGAGATTTTCTTGCACCATTTATTTTCGCAGTTTTAACGCCTGCTCAGAGCAGGCGCTAAAATTGGGCATGCCATTGAATACAATGGGCCCCTAGGTACTTTGCAGTGCAGCGCCAAAGATTTTTGTGCTACTCCTGCAAAGTACATCAAAAGGGTCAGGAATTCGGACACTATTGCCCCCTACGGCGCACACATGGTGGCGGTAGGGGGCGCTAAGGGGAGCAAGGAAAGGCCACCTTTCTTAAATCAGCCACCAAGTTGCAGATGTAACAGTTCCTCTGAGTGCGCTTCTCAACAGGTTTGTTCAGCAATATAATAGCAACTGCAGTACTGTTGAATGAATTATCCATATTTTGCAGCACAGCTTACTAATGCACTACCATTGATATCTCAAACCCTGTTGGTATTGGTGCGTCTCTACTTGTTGGAAAATGGGTTATTGGTAAGGGCAGGTAGGTACCTACACTTAGCAATAGGCCACTAACCTCCACTTAGGTCCAGTTAGGTCTCAGTAGATTAAACCCAGCTCAACCCTTGGTAGCTTGGCAACGAGCGACAAGGTTTAACCTAGGAGACAGAGTGTGAAGCATTCAAATATCACAAAACAGTAATTAAATAAAACACAGGAAACAGTTTAAAAATCCAAAACCATTTTTTAAACATAGATTATATTTTTATCTTTAAAATGACACCAAAACGATATGAATGTTTAAAGAATTAATGCTTTCTAGCGCATAGAAGCAACTAGCGCTCAAAGGGTTAAAAAAAGTTCACACTGGAAAGGAACAAAGTCCAGAGTTCAGGCCACCCATGAGGTAACACTGTCACACTTACTTTCAGAAGTGTTTGATTCAGGAAAGGGGTCCACAGCACCAGCCAAGGGTTCAGAGGCTCTGGTTTGCGCCTTGGGGTCTGGGATTACAACTCCCACAACGCACCTCTTCAATTTATGGAGTTGCTCCAAACGTCTCCAAACTTCTGGATCTTCTTCCAGATGTTCCTTTAAGGTTCTTTTGGGGTCCACAGCTCACCCGAAGGTTCCAGAAGCTCTGTGATGCCTCTTGGTGGTGTGGACCACAAATCCCAGAATGCACCTGGCACAAACTGCTTTTTCGGCCACTGGACAGTGGTCAGATGGTTGGTTTCTTCAGAAGTTGGTGCAGGGGACTCTGGTTCGCAAATTTTCAACTGTAACAAACAGGGAGTCCCTCCTTGAAATAGTTGAAGCCAGGCAAAGTGCTTCTTGTGGTGAAGCCCAAGTGTGCAGCTGGTGCAGTCCTTCAGAGTGCAGGGTCCAGGTGCAGGCCAGGGGTCCAGCAGGGCAGTCCTTCTTCTCCTGTGGTTCTTCCTTGTTGGAATCTGATGGGGATCTGGGGTGTGGGTGCAGGTCTGCCAGTTTTATCCCTGCTCCTGGGTAAAAAACAGGGGATCGTGGTTCTCCAATCAAGGGCAGGGTCCTTCCCCCTGTGATGACCACTTCCTGGGAAGTGTGGCAAAAATCAATCCCAGGGAGCAACATTCCTCAAAAATCCATCATGGCTGAAAGTGATTTTTGGAGGTTACATCTGGCTGAGCCCACCCACTGGAGTGGCTAAAAATCCTGAACACACCCGTCTCCTGCCCTCTCCTAATCTAATCAAGGGGGCACCTAATTGTCTGGGTTTGCAGGATGTGGGAATGTTGCTGGGTTGCTCCAAATGTCCTTCTCTGCCTTTAAAGACCAGTTTGGCAGCCCTCCCCCTTCCTGCCTCACCATCTGCTGAGGGGAGATCTACTCCCACAGGCACATCTCTTTTTGTGAGGCCAGGCCACTTCACACCTCATCAAGGCAGCCTGGTGCGGCTGCCAGAGGCTGGCCAATCAGAGCACAGCAGCAAAAACACTGCAGGGCTAAAGTTCGCAACTTTTCAGGTAAAGTTTAAAACTCTTTACCTGAACAAGTTATATTAAATCCCACAACTGGAAGTTGTGGGATTTATTATAACAATTAATTTGATATCAAACTTCTGGTATCTGTTACTTAAGAGGACCTTAAAAATTAAAATAAAGTCTCCCCATTCTAGACTATAGAGGCCATTCACTACAATGAGAAAAAAACGAATTTGGCTGTTTTACCTCACCAGGGCCTATGAAACTATTTTATAAGGTCCCTGCTTATAGTTACATGGCACCCAGCCCTAGGGGCACATAGGGCACACCTTAGGGGTGACTTACATGTAAAAATAAGGTAGTTTAAGACTTTGGAACTACTTTTAATTCCAAAGTCGAATTTGCATGTAACTTTAATTTAAAAGCAGCCAGCAAGGCAGGCCTGCCTTTAAAATGACACTGGGCACCTCAGCAGTGCACATATGGGTGCACTACCTATGATGGGGTCCCTAAACGTACATGCCCTACCATATACTAGGAACTTATAGGTAGGTTGACTCAGCCAATTATAATTAGCCTAATTTGCATACTTATTTTACACAGAGCACAGGCCCTGGGACTGGTTAGCAGTACCCAGGGCACCATCAGAGTCAGGAAAACACCAGCAAAAAGTGGAAAATAGGGGCAAAAAGTTAGTGGAGCTCTGCAATCAGCCTTGTTCTCTCACACAAGCCCCCCCCCAGCCCACACGCCCAGGAGACTCAGCCCAATCATGGGAGAGTCTTCCTGGCTTGTCAGGCGAAGAAGACAGTGAAGAGAACAGGCTGTCCCTTTGCAGGGCCTACTCTGCCTTACATCCTCCTGCCATGGTCACTCCCTCTGGGTAGTGAATCCATCCAAACAGTGAAAGGACCCATCTCAAACTCAAACTTCCCTCTAGGGGGGTCTTCCTCCTCTCTCTCTGCCAACTTGGGTAGTGAGGTGCCAACCTCCCCTACTCCTAACTTTGCTAGGGCAACACCTAGCTTACCCAAAGAGGTCACCCAGCACTTGAGCAACCCCACCATAACCAACAGGGTCAGTGGGCCTACTTTGCTTTTGGCCCTGGGGTCTGCCTCTCAGGCCAAGTACAGTGTTGCCAGGAAGACTAGCACCCAGCAGAGGCTACTGACAGCTGTCAGTACCCAGAACCACACCGTAAGCTCTCCACTGACAGGTGGCTGAGCTGCTTTAGGGGCAACTGTGGGGTCCTGGCACCCCTTTTGATGTCTAGAGTGGGGGGCTACCACCTCCTGTGGCAGACACCCTCTTTTCACTCCCCCTTCTGTCAGTGCAGGGGCAACACCCTGCATCTGGACAGCTGCCTGACTACTCAGGACTTCCTTGGGGTCAGGTGAGGCCTCACCAGTGCCAACTCTGGGCTCCCCCCCTACTGGGTCAGAAGGCCTTTGGCTCCTTGAAACTCTCTTTAAGAGTGGCCCACCCTTCCTTTTCTTCTTTCCTTTTCTTGGGGACCCCTATCTCCTAACTGTAGGGACTGACTCCCCAGGACTTTGGGTTGGGGAGGCGCCCTGGGCGTCCGCCCCATCTGGGACCAGACTCACCTCTGGGAGGTCATTGCCCAGGATACAGTCTAGGGGGAGGTCAGCACTGACTACCACCCTAAACCAGCCAAGGATACCCTCCCTTTCTAGGGGCACTATTGGTACAGGTCTGGAGGTGACCTCCCCTATGGCTATACTGACTTTCCTGGTCTCTCCTGGTACATACATGTCTGGGGTCACTAACCAGTCACTCACTATATTGTGACTGGCACAGGTGTCTCTCAGGCCAGTGGTAGGGATCCCATTCACCTGAATGGGGTGAAAGTGCCTACTCCCACCCTCAGCTTACCATCTGGTCCTGTCTCCCAGACCAATGCTAGGAGGACTTCATCATCTGAGGAGTCCTCATCCATGGCTACACTGGACAGCCCAGTGCTAACCACCTTCTTTGGACAGGCTGCATCTCCTCTGAAATGACCTGTCTGCTGACAGTCAAAGCAAGCCTTACTGTTCAAGATCTTTTTTAATCCTGGGTCTCCCTGTCTCTGCTTGTCAGAGTTGGAGTGGGATTTACTCTCCTCCTTCTTAGGGTTCTGGGGTACAGAGGGAGTCTCTGTGGTGGGCTTATCACCTCCCTCCTTAGGTTTTTGGGGGACTGACCCCCCCCTTTCTTGGAGTCTCCCCCCTGGGACTTGACAGCCACCCTGGTTCTCAACCACTCCTCGGCTGTCTCCACCAGCTCTCTAGGGTTGGTCAGCTTAGAGTCCAGTAGATGTTTGCGTGACCTTTCTTGGATACAATTGGTCAAGATGTGCTCTCTCATGATCAGATTGTACAACCCCTCATAAGTATTTACTTTGTTACCATGAATCCAGCCCTCTAGTGCCTTAAGTGAGGTGTCTACAAAGGCAACCCAAGACTGGGTGCTGACCTTCTGGGTGTCCCTGAACTTTATTCTATACTGCTCTGGGGTCAGACCAAACTCCTTAGTTAAGCACCTCTTCATACTAGGGTATGAATCTGCCTCCTCCACACTTCAGGTCAGAAGCCTATCCCTCCCTGAATTGTGGACCAACTCCCATAAAAGTGAACCCCAGTATTGATGCCTAACCCTTCTCATTTGGAGTGCCCTCTCAAAGGCCTCCAACCACTTGTCTACGTCATCCCCCTCTACATAGGCAGGAACCACCCCGTTGGGTAACCTGGGGCAAAATCCCTCACCCATGGACACCTCAGCTTCTCTATCGCTGCCACCATCTCTTTTCTCTTTCTTTGCCCACTTTCTCTTTTCTAGGGCCAGCTTCTCTGCCTCCAAAGCTATAAATGCTAGATGGGCCTCCAGCTCTCTTTGCCTGAGGGACAGGTTCTCTCCTCCTGAAGGGACCCCCTTCCCCCAACTAGCTTTGGCTATGACCTTAGTGACTGTGTGAGGTGAGGACAGGTCTTCCTCATCCTGACTTAGGCTCAGATGCCATCCCTCCCCTGAGTGGTTGGAGCTAGCATCCTCCCCTGCTTCTTTCTCCTTTGGAGCTTCCTCTGGGCCTTCTTCCTGGGCCTCAGCCCATGCTGTCAGGGATTTATTCAGGACAAGCTTCCTGAGGTCAGTGGTTGCAGGCAACACCCTTGCAGTACACAACAGCCCAAGCTGGACTACTGTCAGAGTGGGTAGGCTAGCCAGATAAAGCTCCATGGTTCCCTAGTTTTGTGTCAACAAAAAACTTTTGCAAAAATTGGAAACAAGAATTTAGAAAAATCACAAAAATTCAATAATTTAAATTATTCCAAATTAAAAATGAAAAACAATTTTTGCACTAGGACTATTTAAAGGATTTTTAATTTGTTTTACTTAAAACTGTAATGTGATACTGAACACAAGTGCAGGATCCCACCGCTGTGCACCAAAAATGTTGGAAAATGGGTTATTGGTAAGGGCAGGTAGGTACCTACACTTAGCAATAGGCCACTAACCTCCACTTAGGTCCAGTTAGATCTTAATAAATTAAACCCAGCTCAACCCTTGGTAGCTTGGCAACGAGCGACAAGGCTTAACCTAGGAGACAGAGTGTTAAGCATTCAAATATCACAAAACAGTAATTAAATAAAACACAGGAAACAGTTTAAAAATCCAAAACCAATTTGTTGAAATAGAATATATTTTTATCTTTAAAATGAGACCAAAACGAATAAAATCGGATGAGGGGAACCGGAGATATGAATTTTGAAAGAATTAAGGCTTTCTAGCACATAGAAGCAACTAGCGCTCAAAGGGTTAAAAAAAGGTCACACTGGAAAGGAACAAAGTCCAGAGTTTAGGCCACCCATGAGGTAACACTGTCACACTTACTTTCAGAAGTGTTTGATTTAGGAAAGTGGTCCACAGCACCAGCCAAGGGTTCAGAGGCTCTGGTTTGCCTCTTGGGGTCTGGGACTACAACTCCCACAATGCACCTCTTCAACTTATGGAGTTGCTCCAAATGTTTCCAAACTTCTGGATCTTCTTCCAGATGTTCCTTTAAGGTTCTTTTGGGGTCCACAGCTCACCCCAAGTTCCCAGAAGCTCTGTGATGCTCCTGGGGGGGGGGGGGGGGGGTGGACTACAACTCCCAGAATGCACCTGGTGCAAACTCCTTTTTTGGCCACTGGACAGTGGTCAGCTGGTCAGTTTCTTCAGGAGTTGGAGAAGGGGACTCTGGTTAGCAATTTATCACCTGTAGCAAACAGGGAGTCCCTCCTTGAACCAGTTGAAGCCAGGCAAAGTCCTTCTTATGGTGAAGCCCAAGTGTGCAGCTTGTGCAGTCTTTCAGAGTGCACGGTCCAGGTGCAGGCCACGGGTCCAGCAGGGCAGTCCTTCTTCTCCTGTGGTTATTCCTTGTTGGAATCTGATGGGGCTCTGAGGTGT
Source organism: Pleurodeles waltl (assembly GCF_031143425.1). Lineage (NCBI taxonomy): Eukaryota > Metazoa > Chordata > Amphibia > Caudata > Salamandridae > Pleurodeles > Pleurodeles waltl. The sequence continues at coordinate 552,382,720 of NC_090445.1, forward strand.
GGGTGAAGGTCTGCCAGTTTTATCCCTGCTTCTGGGTGAAAAACAGGGGGGGTCCTGGTTCTCCGATCAGGGTCTGGGTCCTTCCTCCTGTGGTGACCACTTCCTGGGAAGTGTGACAAAAAGCAATCCCAGAGAGCAACATTCCTCAAAAATCCATCATGGCTGAAAGTGATTTTTGGAGGTTACATCTGGCTGAGCCCACCCACTGGTGTGGCTAAAAATGAACACACCCCTCTCCTGCCCTCTCCTAATCTTATCAAAGGGGCACCTAATTGTCTGGGTTTGCAGGATGTGGGGGTGTTGCTGGGTTTCTCCAAATGTCCGTCCCTGCCTTTGAAGACCAGTTTGGCAGCCCTCCCCTTCCTGCCTCACCGTCTGCTGAGGGGAGATCTCCTCCCACAGGCACATCTCTTTGTGTGAAGCCAGGCCACTTCACACCTCATCAAGGCAGCCTGGCGAGGCTGCCAGAGGCTGGCCAATCAGAGCACAGCAGCAACAACACTGCAGGGCTAAAGTTGGCAACTTTTCAGGTAAAGTTTAAAACTCTTTACCTGAACAAGTTATATTACATCCAACAACTGGAAGTTGTGGGATTTATTGTAACAATTCATTTGATACCAAACTCCTTGTATCTGTCATTTAAGGGGACTTTTATAAAATCAAAATAAAGTCTCCCCATTCTAGCCTATGGAGGCCATTCACTACAATGAGGGAAAAACGAATTTGGCTGTTTCATCTCACCAGGGCTTATAAAACTATTTTTATAAGGTCCCTGCTTATAGTTACATGGCACCCAGCCCTAGGGGCACATAGGACACACCCTAGGGGTGACCTATATGTAAAAATAAGGTAATTTAAGACTTTGGAACTACTTTTAATTCCAAAGTCGAATTTTCATATAACTTTAATTTAAAAGCAGCCAGCAAGGCAGGCCTGACTTTAAAATGACAATGGGCACCTCGTCAGTGCACCTATGGGTGCACTACCTATGCTGGGGTCCCTAAACCTACATGCCCTACCATATACTAGGGACTTATAGGTAGGTTGACTTAGCTAATTATAATTAGCCTAATTTGCATACTGGTTTTACACAGAGCACAGGCCCTGGGACTGGTTAGCAGGTCTCAGGGCACCATCAGAGTCAGGAAAACACCAGCAAAAAATGGAAAATGGGGGCAAAACGTTAGGGGGCCTCAGCAATCAGCCCTGCTCTCTCACACTACTCCTCTTCTTGATTGCCTCCACTGGAAAGTGGTGGACAACAGCTGGATTTCCTGATGATTCCCCAGGGTAATACCCTGAGGGTTTTATTATTATATTGGAATATTGGTCATAACGTGTGGCATCAGTATACTAAATCACTTCTTTGTCACTCAGCAGGTTGGGAAGTATTGATCCACTGGCAAAGCAGGGGTGTCATTGTGGGCTGGGGTAGGAACAAGATGGGATTTTATGATTATATGTATGTCTGGAAAATAAAACTCTTTTAAAATACGCTAGATCCCGACGCAGCATGCACCCTGAGACTCTGGTACCAGAGCTGTAGTCATTTCCACTTATCACAGCAATGCATGTGTTTAGATAATGACAACATGACACAGATCAGATCAGGGGGATATAGAAACAGATATTTATGTTAAGAAGCTATTGGAGGGTGCAACAATAAACACTACTCCTTCATAGACTGTCTTCTGGTCAATAAGTTGCCATCAGTGATCGAAGATCTTAGGGTGGTGGCCGTCCTTTGGCCAATTTTGTTCTCCTTTTCCAGTTTGATTCCTGCCTCACACTTTGTATGCCTGTGACTCTTTCCTGCCAAGATGCAGCTGGATGTTTACACCATTGAAAGCTACAGCATGGCTGAGCTGAGGAAGTTGTGTAGGCAAAGGGGACTGAAACCACCTAAGGGCACTCCACGTTGTGAGTACCAGATAGCCTGGGATGACCTGGATGAGGAGGAGGAAGAAATAAAGGCTGAGGAGAACAACTCTGCAACAGATAAAGAGCTGAAGAGATAGGAGAATTCATTTTCTCTTGCCCCTAGAATCAGTGGAGAGTGATGGACCCACAGATTTGAGGTCCCATACTGGGCCCACGACAGGAAGCGGTGTGTGTTCCCCAAACAATCCACCTAAGGACCATGAGGACAGGAGAGCTGAGAGGGAGTGCCATCTGCAGCTGTCCCAGCTGAAAATGGCTGCTTAAGGGTAAAGACGAGGCAAGAGCCCTAGTCCCGAAGGAGAAACAACTAGCTCTGGAGGTAAAAACTGTTGTGAGCTCATGAACTGAGTCCCACTGAACTGGATCTAAAGCTGAAAGAAGCCTCACAATCCAGAAGAAATTGTGGCAGCATTACTCCAGTGTCCACTGGAGAGGTGAGGAGCCACATACCACCAGACCTGGTGCCCAATTACGTGATGGGAAATGAAAGATGGTTTTCTGCATATGAGGTAGCTCTGAAGGTAAACACGGTCCTAGACGAGTACTGGGGGTGGCTGACTGAGACACATGCCCTTGGTGGGGAGGAGCACACTTATCACAGTTGAGTTAGGTGACCTGTTAAAGCATGCTCCCATGAAAGCCATACTTATTGCTAAATTTGGGCTGACCCTTGAGAGCTACTGCCAGAGGTTCAGGGACAGCCACAAACTCCCAGACCAGTCTTGGTTGGATTTTGTGGACTACTTTTGCAAGGCACCGGACGGTTCAGTGAAGGGTAAAGAGATAAACACCTATGAGGGGCTGTACAATTTGGTTGCTAGAGAGCACATGTTCATTCATTGCTTTCCAGAGCTACACCAACACCTCGTTGACTGCAATCTTACAGAGTCCCCGGAGCTTGCAGAGGAGGCAGACCTCTGGGTGAGTACCAGGGGGTCTGAGAAGGTACCTAGGATGATCGTAAAGGAGGGTAGTTCAGGTTCTCCCAGACAGAGTAAGGGACAATTACACAGTGACCAGACAGGTCCCAGTATAATAAGGGAGTAAAGGGTTCCTATGTCCCTTCTAAGAATAGGGGGTGGTTTTGGTGAACGAAGGCCCAAGGTGCTTCATTTCCAATGCCAGTGCTTTAATTGCTGTCAGTTGGGGTACAAGCAAGGGGAACTGGTCTGTAGCAAGAACCCACTTACCGGTAGGAGCTCCATAGGATGTGGCCCATGTGGACTTAGGGGGATGTAATCCCCAGGGGCTAGCAGTAGAACATATGCTAGTCTCTCTTAATTACCTGAATTGGTAAGACTTAGAGAGTAGGCTAATGATCCCTGAGGGTGGGGGTCCTCATAAGGTCAGGTGAATGGGGTCTGCTCTGAGGAACACTGAGGCCATCCAGGCTATAGTAGTGGAAAGACTGGTTTCCACAGAGCAGAACACTGGCCAGGTGTGCATGATTACTCAGGCGAAGCAGCAGGTCATTTTCTATCCCAAGGCTCTAGTATCCCTGGAATGCGGGGGGTAGGCGACTCACAGAAGAGCCATAGTTAGTCCTTGGATGCCCATAGACTGCCTTCTTGGGAATGAGTTATCACTGTTGATGGAAGAGTTTGGAGGGGCGGCCGCCCAAAGCACCCTGAAAGCTCAGACATCTGGGTGAACCACACCTGAACAGAGGGTGCAGAGGACCACATGGAGAGGCAGAGAGAGGAAAGAGTCACCTCTGAATCCTGTTTAGCCTCATGGTACAGATCATGGGCTGAGTGACCAGTCTCAGGCTCCCACCCGTGGATTGGTGGGAATGGAGAGTGAAAGATGAGTAACTAACAGCTAGGACAGTTGCTCCATACTCTAAGAAACCTCAGAGGTTAGATACCCCTGAATGGTCTGGGGTCAGGCTCATGACAATGACAGCCATCAGTGGCATCTGGGTTGTTGTCCTTATGGGTAAAGATTTCCTTGAGTTCGGGGCAGAAGCCTAATTCAAGGAGTGGAATGGGCTACATCACTTTGTTGGCCATAGTGGTACTTTCTGCCTACTTAGATGCATCTTTGAGCAAATTAAAGTGAGAAGAATGGTTCTCAGGGATCATTTCAGTGGCTTAGGAGAATGTAGATGGGGGATACAGCTGAAATCAGATGAATATAGAACTGACACAGGCCTTTGCAGTTGAGGGCCATAGCCTATGTTCTATTGCCTAAACAGGGAATCCCATCTAGGCATTGATTAGTCTCCCAAGGCTTTAGACTGGAGGGAGGTCCTGTTGGACCTTGCCCTCTCTACATGGTCACCCCCAAACATTTTGCCTTTTTCCCTCCACCTTTTGCTGAATTCGTTTTTGTTGGTCTTAGGGCTCTGTGTATGTTGCCACAGTTAACCAGCACTGAAGTGCTTGTGCTCACTCCCCTAAAACATGGTAAAACTGACATACTGAATGTACTTATAAGTCCCTTGTATAGTAGTATTCCATATACCGAGGACCATGCAACTAGGGTGCTTGCAGCACTTATTGTGCCATCCACTTAGGTAGCATCTTAAAACGTGTCCCAGGCCTGCCATTGTGACCAGAATTTAGTTTTAATCTGCCTTGACTTGGCAAGAAAACCCCCTTGCCAAGCCTTAAACTTACTTTCTTTTGCAAATGTCACCCCTGAGGTAAGCCCTAGGTAGCCCAGAAGACAAGGTGCATTGTAATTGAAAAGTTCAGCAAGAACTTTTAAGTTTTACATGTTGTGGTGGTAAAACACTCCTCACTTCGTTTTTCACTGCCCTCATACTGGTTAACATTGGGGGTTCCTTATTACATTTAAAATACTGTAATTTCCAATTGGAGGCCGATAGTTATAGCATGTTTGGTGTCTTTATAATTATAATGAAAACCCATATTTAATGGTAAAGTTGGATTTTTTAAATACAATTTTGAAAATGCCACTTTTGGAAAGTTGGCATTTTTCTGCCCTTGGACACTTTGTGCCTGTAGACTTCTTTGAGTAACATGACTGGGTATAACTGACAGTTGGACTTTGTCAATTCCTCCCAGACAGGCACACAATAGAGGGATTAGATGTGCCTTAATGGGCCATCTGCTGGCAGGATGAGCAGGTGGAGCTGAGCCCATCACCACTTGTGTTGAATAGCGAGTGTTCTATCCTCACACAAAGGCGCTATCACCTCCACATTGTCACTGCAGCTGGCTTTCAGCCATGGAAGGGGAGTCAGGAAATTCAGTGCACTTCAAAGCCACTGTCCAGAAGACAAGTCATACTCATTCATGTGATCAGGCTGGACAGCTTCTTCAATGTTATGAAACATAATATTTTCACATGAACTGTGACGTTTGCAGAGTCAGACAAAAGAGTTTGAGAAAGGGCTCTTTCACCTTATCAATATACACTTCCTAATCTCATCTGGACTACTTGTTAACATCTAGCGATGTACAGGCCTGGACACAATCTGTACAACACATGACTAGGACATTTTCCAATACTTTTCCTGTATGAATTGAACATCAACTTCTCAGTGGTATCACACTCACCATATTCATATTCATGAGGACTCTACTCAGGTGCACTACTAGACACTGTGTTTCAAAATGAACTACAAGAGGAGATAATAAAATACTTTAAAAGCAACATAGACTCTGTCAACACTGTTAACACTGTTGGGAGGCATTCAACACTGTAACTAGGAGAACTTGTATAGCATAACAAAGTGGAATATTCAAAACGGTATGCTCACACATGAATAGTCTGGAGTTAGAAAATGTTTTAAAAACTGGAAACAATATACAAAGCAAACACCAACTCTCAAACACTTGTGGAGATTCAAACCACAATCACTGAGTATGGTTAAGTTACAAATAGAGAAGTCAAGAACCTTGGCAAGCAGCTCAATGCCCGGTGCTTTGGTAAGGGGGCCAGATATGGAGCCCATACGATGAACATGGACGTCTGATAACATTATCTCAATACTTGATGACCAGGACCTGCTCTTGTTACAATGTAGAGAGCATTATCCACCAATTGTGTTCTGACATAAATTTATATACTCAGTGTTGGAAAGTATAGGAATTGAGCCTCATCCCAAGTCTGGCATCTATTTCAGAGCCAGATCTGGGATAAGGCCGACTAAGGGAAATATGCTGAATTTGTCCTGGTGTAGTTTTCTGACACTGGAACAGATTTCAGCAGCTCCTGCACGTTGTATGCATTCAGTTCAGTGCAACAACCTGCAGGCAGTGAGGGGGTATTCTGGTTTCCACTTTCAGCTAGACACAAATAAAGGCCATTAGCAGTTCTTGTGTGAAAGTATCATCCTAGCTGTGAGCCATCTGAAGCTCAGCACCTAGAAGACACACATATCCCTTTGTGAATTGCAATCGTAAACTTACAGAAAAGTGTAAGTTTACCTTTGTGAATCAGACCTTCAGTCTCCTGTGCTCCCGTAAGTTACTTAAAATGGCAGAATGGAGAATTAATTCTCTTTCCCAACCCTTGCCTGGGGAAGGGCAGACAATGCTAGAGCTATTCTTTTATTGATTCCTGCATATAGAATGCACAGCTACCTTTCCTACATTCCTAGCTGAACCACACATTTTAAAAACACTTACACTACTTTTAGAGGCGGCCAATCTATAGCAACTAAATGGCTCATAACATGTGCTCTATGTCTCCATACAATCAGAAATGCCAAAGGCACAGCTCTCAAATTGAGACAAATAGGATCACAACCTCCAAAAGCATGCCAGAGGAGGACTGGACCTACTTTTGCAGATTGTGACTTGATAGTCAATTAAATATCATTAATTTTATTTTCCTCTATAGGATATACCACACACCCCAAAGGCTAATGAAAAGCAAATCCAGAACAGTCTCTTGCAGGTGTCATGAACCAGAAGCAGTTACACCAACCTTAGTGTGGGCATGCCCTCCCATAAACAACTATTGGTGTAAGAAACTGACTATGCTTTCAAATATGATAGAACACCCTATTCAGCCAAACCAAGATGGGTAGCATAGTAAAGGGGTACGGACGTGCTTCCACCCAGAAGGTATGTCTCAAAAATATGGTTGACTGCCATAAGCAATTCAAAACATATGTTGAAGTATCCCCCTGTGACATTTCATTCCCTCGGGATACCTGATTTCCACTTAGAGAATAAGTACTAAACCTGAATGATGTTCATCATGTATGTATATTAAGGGTCAGATTTATCAAGGGCTTGCATTACCCTTGCTTTGCACAATGTGAAGAATGGGCAAAGCAAGCCCTGAAGTGAGATTTACTATACTACACAGAGCCACCTTACATGGGTAAAGGGGAGTTCCCAATCATCGACCTATGGTTTTTGGTGCATTACCAGATTTACTAACACTAGTAAACCTGGGATTGCATGAAAATAGTATACCTTTACAAAGGAAGCATAACTAGAGGAAATGCAGCACAACTAAAAAGAAGAAAATGCCTCAGAGTATTGATTTCGTTCAGAAAGATTTCCCTTCTCGCACAAAACAATCCTTGCTGTAATGCAGGCACCCCTGTACCTCAGTGCCTACATTGGAGCTTGGCATCCACAAGTGGGCCAGCACAGAGTGAGAGCAGGAATGCAAAATATCTCAGTAGATATGTCACATTCCTGCCCTCGCCAGTTGACAAAGCAAGTTGTCCTACTGCATTGTGCCACATATTTGTAAATCTACCCCATTGAGTGACCATTGTGAGAAGTGACTCTTCAAGTTGGATTAAGATACACGTGTTATACTCACCTAAACCCCCAATGGTGGCTCATGATGTTATGCTTGAATTTCACTCTCCAAGTCTGTAATTGGGCCTGTGCAAAACTATGTATGCATGTGGATAAAAAATGAATAACTGTCAGAAATGTATTCAACCTTATTTCTGCTTTGCTCTGCAATGTTTTCTGTACTTTTGGAAAATCAATCAACACAAAATATAACCTACTTAAAAGTGCTAACAGATAGTAGCTGAGAATTGTGGCAGGCCAAGGCAAAGAAAGCTTGGCACAGTGCTACGGATTAATTTTCCTCTTCTGGAGGATTTCTTCTGGTGCTCCAGCTCTTCTCACTAAAATAGACTCTCTGGCTTCCGAAATCTGCATGAGGGCTTCCTGGATTTTCTTTCCTAACCATAAATGTAATGTCTTTGTACCTTTTCAAGGGGACATTTAACTTTTAGGAAAGTTCTTTTCTGGAGACAAATTCCTGTGCCAATATCATTTGGCCAAGAGTTAATTTGCGAAATTTGACCAGACTGATACTAAATATCACGAAATATGCCTTACATCATTGAGCTGCGAACATGGGGAAGTTATGTGTCGAAAGCATACTAGGAAAGGAGCTAATGGTATTCTTAAATAGCCAACACATCCATGTTCAAGATTGTTCAGGATTTGAAGAGAAGCAGAATTCTTGGTATATCTGTGGTGGAAATGTCTGTGAAAATTCCCAACAGGGCCAGCTGGAAGCGGTGCAACTGGTGCAGACACACTGGGCATTGATCTGGGGATGGGGGAGCAGACCTCAAGGAGAACGTTTTGTTTAACAACAGCTTATAATATAAAAACACCCGCTGCAGAGTTCCTTGTTCGTCCAGCTTTCAGGCAGCAATAAAAATGTCAAGATACATTTTGTGATTAATGTTCCTGCTAGAGGAGAGTTTTGTCTAGTGACAGTTTTTACTCATCATAAAGTACTGCAGAGGGTTATTATGCCTACTGCAAAGAGTGTGTACCCTGCAGATCAAAGACCTATATTTTATATGGATAACTGAGTGAATTACTTCTTTTGTCACAGACATTCTTTGTTTACTGCAGTTCATGAGATTCAACCCTAACATAGAACAGTGACTGCTATGAACCTCATCAAAGAGCTGGATGCAAAGTGCTTAAAATATATCAGGACGTTACCCAGTCTTCCATTAAATATTCATAATATTGCTACAAAGACTTTGCTGGGGTAGATATACATTCTTATTTGTAAACCAGCCTTTATCAGAGTTTTAAAACAAATGAAATGAATGTGAGAGATGGGCTATGGAGAGATGGGGGCACTTTTGCTTGTGGTAGTGAGAGAATCTGAGGAGTAGGTCATGAGTGGGGGGGGAGTACCAAAAAATGAGTGCAGTACTGGGTGCCACCAGTGCTAAAGCCGACCCCGTTCCCAAACTCCACACTCAAATTATCCTGCTGGAAACAGTTTTCAGTGGAATTGTAACCAATCAGCCTCCTAAATTGTGCCCCAGACAGAATAAGGACAGGAACTGCTGTGCATAGTCTGTTTATCTGATGATCAGCTTTTGCTACTGGAAGATGTGCCTTAAAGGCTTTGTGATTGCAGATGGAACTGCTGACATGTATGTCAGTGCTAGCAAACTGAAAGCTACAGGATTCCGAATTGACTGGAACTTGCTTGTCAGGCATAAACTGTACCTCTGTGAACTGGGTTCCTGGTAAGTCAAATGGTTGCACGTCTACAATAGCATGGGCAAAATATTGATGTGCCAAAATATTTTGAAGGTACCTATATATAGATATTTTGACCCTGGTGGACGGCGGTATTATGGAGAAAAGTACTGCCAACAGGCTGACAGTACTTCTCCCCATAATATGACATTGGCAGTTTAGCTAGAGCCAAACCGCCAATGTACCACTCCAATGTACCACTCCGTCCGACACAACGGTAACAGCCACCGGGCTGGAGAGTTCAGTCTCCAGCCCGGCGGCCGTCACTAGCCCACCCGCGGGATAATGACCTGGCCTACAACCATGGTTTTCATGGCCTCCTTACCGCCACGAAAACCATGGTGGTAGGCACTATCAGTGACAGGAAATTCCTTCCCTGTCACTGAAAGGGGTCTTCCCTGTCCCCCTCCTCCTCCTCAGATGTCCCGCCCACCCCCCTCTCCAGGCCACCCCCAACATACACCCACCTTCACGCACCATCACACACACTCATACACACACTTATACCCACGTGCACCCACACATGCATTCATCCATTCTCACACACATTCAAACTCCTTTACATACAAACAAGCACACACACATTCACAGAACACAACATACATGCACTCACACATCCACACATGTACACACATAGCACACGCAACGCACACCCACATTCATGCACACACAGACATACACACACACCCCCACACACACAACACCCACCACCCGCCTCCCCTGTCGGAGCACCTGACTTACCTGATTTCAGGGGGTCCTCCGGGGGGAGACGGGATGGGGCACTGTCTGCCTGCAGGACACTGCCTTGCCGTATCTTGGGTCATGATACAGTCTGCAGCAGTCTACTGGTGTGGAGTTGCTGCTGGCAGCAGTACCACCTTACCGCCGTCTGCCTCCATGACTGTAGCCGGAATTCCGCCATCCTTCTGGCGGTATTCCGGCTACAGTCCTAATATGGCGGTCGGCTGGTAGCCACGGCAATGGACTTTTGCCGGCTGTCGCCATGGAGGTAGGCGTTTTTTACTGCCACTATCATAATGAGGGCCTATGTTTCCATAGAAAAAGCATTTTTTGACTTGCCTATATCTTTGGCACCTTTTGACGAATCTTCATGAAATTTTCTAAAAAAAAAGTGGTGCAGTGATTTATGTTGTGCATGGAAAGTTTCGGAGTGATCCGTCAAGGGGGGGCTGAGAGAACATTGTATTTCCCATGTTAATTACCATAGGACCTTAAGACACGACTACAGCCCAAACCTCTGGACGGAATTGCACCAAATTTGGCAGAAAGCTAGCTTTTGTTACACCGATGACACTTTCACTTATCTGGTGTAAATCTTTTCCGTAGTGTTTGAGAGCTTAAAGGGAAAGTAAATTTGTATAGCTAGGGACTTGGATCATTTGCGAATAAACTGTGAAAATGTGCACATTTTTGCATATACGTCTGTGAAAAGAAACGCTGTAATTGGCTGACCGCAACCTAACAAGAAAGTTGTGACCACCATTTTATTTCAGGGAAAATGGCCTCTAGGGGTGAAAAATCGAATTAAAAGTGGCATTAGGGGTCAGGGAGAAGGTACCCTGACCCCAGGGGCGTGATATAGGTGTATCTGAGGGACAAATTGTGGCTTTTAAGTAATTTTGCATCACCACATGCGATATTCGTGAAAATTCAGGAATGTTAACAATTTTCCATCAAGTATGCTCAAAATATTTTTGAATGTGAAAAAATTTGAAACAAAAACCACAGACTTATTCATAAACTAATGTATTCACTCATACATGCATTCAGAGACTAATGCTCCCACTCACACACCCACTCAGACACTCATGCACCCACTCAGACCCACTCATAGACTTACACACCTGCTTTCAGACCCACTCAGACACTCATAAACCCACTCACAGATCCACTGAGGGAGACAGGACCTGTGGCCAACCTGTGCTGCACACGGCCAAAGGCCATGCGTGGTGTGCGGGATTGGGTTCTTATATTGGCTTGGCTGAAAGGCCTGGCTGCAGGCCTGGCCTTTCAACCAACCCCCACTGCCCACAGCCAAAGGCAGTGTGTGGAGGCGGTCGGAATAATGTATAGTAATTAAAATGACTTTACGTTTAAAAGACATAGAAATCCATTGAAAAAAACAGAGGTTACAGGAACTTTATAGTTAGGTTCTGAATTTACTGACACAAAACCATAGAAATTCAGAAGTTATAGTCATAGTTCTTTCAAGTAACTATAACTTGCGCCCTAAGGTAACAATAACTTGCACCTTTGCCATGCACAGCTAAATGTTCCACATATTATGTCATTGATGAGATCTTGTATGGCACCGTTGATATTATCACAGCAACATTTGAAATAAAATTATTAATAATAAAATTGTGCATTGCAATGGCATGAGTTATAGTTACCTTAGGGCGCGAGTTATAGTTACTTGAAAGAACCTGACTATAACGTCCCTGTGACCTTTGTTTTTTTCAGTGAATGAATATATGTATTAGGTAGTTATAGTTACTTAGATAGTTATAGTTAGGTCCTAGGTTCTATAGAAAAAGCATTTTTTGTTTTGCTAATAACTTTTGCGTCATTTGATGAATCTTCACAAATGTTTCATAAAAACAACAGACATCATTTCAGTTACTGACTGGAATGTATTGGGGTGATCCATCAAGCGGAGGGCAAGAAAAATGGGGGGTCCCTAAACATGATTCCCTCATTCATTTTTCCATAGTGAATTTGAACAGTGATAGCACTGATATCACTGGACAGAATTACACCAAATTTAGCAGAAAGGCTGCTCTTGGTCCAGAAAGAGGCTTTTTTGTTATTTGTTGTAAATCCGTCCAGTAGTTTTATAGAAATTAAAGGAAATTTAAATTTGTATATATTTGGATGTGAAGGATTTGTGACCCTTTCCGATGTCGTGCCGAGATCTGATTGGCTGACCACACTTCAACAAGAAAGTGTTGTCAGCCATGCTGGGACTTGGCTTCAGCAGAGTCCCACAAAAAGGTTAAAAATAAAGAAAAGGAGCATGGTGACTCACTCTGATCCCTTAGCTCTGGTGCTGGGGCCCCCAAAAGACCCCCACAAGGCTGAAAAGAAAAGCGTTGTTTTTTTTTATTTTTGCCATGGAAGCGTGACAGAGTCGCACGCGTACGCTCCATTCACAGTTTTTTGTCAACATTTTACTGCAAATATTACAATGATTTTATCAATGATGTTATCAAAGATGTCATGAGTGCCGTAATTTGTGGGTTAATTAGCAGTGCATGGCACGGGTGGGAGTTACAGTTATCTTAGGGCATGAGTTACAGTTACTTGAGGTAAATTCAACTGTAACTGGTGAATTTCTATGCTTTGGTACGTTTAAAATATGAGCTTAACTATAACATCCCTGTAACCATTGCTTTTTTAAATGAATATCTTTTTTTTTTTTTTATTCTATTTCCTAACTATAATGTCCAATGTTTTTTTTTTAATGTATAGTATAATAATTTTCACTACTATAAGTGAATCCAAGCACCGTTGTGCATGGCCTTCGGTTATGCGCGGCGGAGGTTGGGTAGGCCAGGCCCTGAGGCCAACCCCTGATAAGCACCCAACCTTGCACCGTGCACAGCCTTCGCCCATGTGCAGCAGGGTTTGACCGCATGGGCTGGCCTGCAGCTAGTCCCTGCGGCCAACCCCCCAGCCACCAACCCTATTCTGCACATGGTACTTTGGCCATGGGCGGCAGGAGTTGGACACAGCCTATTTCTCTGGGTGTGTGACTAGGTGTAAAAGGATGTATCTGGGGGGACTGCCTGAGAGAGTCTTTGTCCGGGTGTTAGAGTGCGTGCATCAGTGTCTGCACAGGTCTGTGAGTGGCTTCATGAGGGTGTCAGTGGGCCTATGAGTGGGCGTGTGAGAGTTTGAGTGGGTCTGTGAGTGGGTGTGTGAGTGTTTGAGTGGGTCTGTGAGTGGGTGTATAGGGGTCTGAGTAGGGCTGTGAGTAGGTGCACGAGGGTCTAAGTGGACCTGTGAGTGGGTGGGTGTTAGAAATGGGGTCTTTGGTTGGCAGTCAGGTTACCCCCCTCTCCAAGCAAGGACACTCACTCTAGTCAGTGTAAGTCACACACAATCCAAATTATCCTGTGCCCACCCTCTGGTATCTTGGAACTGAGCAGTAAGGCTTAACTTAGAAGTAAATGTGCAATAAATCAGACAATACCACCATATAGCACCACAAAAATACACCACACAGTGTTTCGAAAAATCTATCATATTTATCTGGTTAAATGCAGGTCAAAACGATCAAAGATGCAATATGTAAATGTAAAAATATCACAGAAAAGTGATATAAAGGGGGTCATTACAACATTGGCAAGTTGTAACCACTGTGCGGCCGCTCCCGCGGTGCCCATTATGAAATATCCGCTGGGCTGTAACATGGGAGCCGGCTCCAAATGGAGCCGGCGGTGCTGCGGGCGTGCGACGGGTGCAGTTGCACCCATCACGCTTTTCACGGGGCCCTGTCAGGGGGCCCGCGCACTGCCCATGCCACTGGCATGGGCAGTGCAGGGGCCCCCAGGCGCCCGCGACTCCCCATACCGCCAGCCTTTTCCTGGCAGTTCAAACTGTCAGGAAAAGGCTGGCGGTAGGGGGACTCGTAATCCCCTGGGCAGCGCTCGCCGGGGCAAGTGTTGCGGGAAACCGCCAGCCCGGTGGTGCGACCACGGTGCTGCCGCTGCGGTCGTATTCCCCTCTGAAGCACCGCCAGTCTGTTGGCGGTGCTTCAGCCAAAAAACAGCCCTGGCGGTCTCGGTTGTAATGAGGGCCAAAGTGTCTTAACTCTTTCAAAAGCAAACAAAGTCTCTTTCAAGCACAAAGTACATGGTTTGCGTGAAAAATCTCAGCAAAGAGCCGCAGATGAGGAGAAGCATGGCAACAAAAGGGTGTGCTTTGATTTCTCGGGACGCACACGGTAATGCGTCATTTAGTTTCCTTGCAGGAACGGCTGTGCGTTGATTTCCGGCGCTCGGTTGTGGATCCCCTTCGGGTTGTGGGTTTTTCAGATGCCCCAGGGACGATGCATGGATTTACTGCGCTGGCAGGACAAAGTCACAAGAGCTGCGTGGATCCGGTGGGCGTTGCTTCAAGTGCATCGATTCCTCCCTGGAATTCGGGCTGCTTTGTTCTGGGTCAGCTGTGCGTCGATCCAGTGGGCCGTGCATCGAATTTCTGGTAGCTACGCTGGCGCTGCGTCGATCTTCTTATCACAAAGTCGAGCTGCATTGTTCAGGGTCGGCGTGCGGTAAAGGTTTCACAGCGGGGCAGGCTGTGCGTCATTTCTGGCAGGCTGTGCATCAAATTTTGCCACACAAGGAGTCCTTCTTGAAGAGATGAAGTTGTTTTGGTCCTTAGAATTCAGGGAACAGGAGGTAAGCTCTATCCAAGCCCTTGGAGAGCACTTCTTCACCACAGCCAGAGAGCAGCAAGGCAGCAGGGAAACAGCAAGGCAGCAGTCCTTCATAGAAAGCAGACAGGTGAGTCCTTTGAACAGCCAGACAGGTCTTCTTGGCAGGATGCAGGTTCTGGTTCAGGTTCTCTTCTCCAGGAAGTGTCTGCGTTGGTAGGGGCAGAGGCCCTGTTTATATACCCAAATGTGCCTTTGAAGTGGGGGATACTTCAAAGAGTGCACCAGGTCCCCTTTCAGTTCAATCCTGTCTGCCAGGGTCCCAGTAGGGGGTGTGGCAGTCCTTTGTGTGAGAGCAGGCCCTACACAGCCCAGGAAGACCCATTCAAAATGCAGATGTATGCAAGTGAGGCTGAGTATCCTGTGTTTTGGGGTGTGTCTGAGTGAATGCACAAGGAGCTGTCAACTAAACCCAGCCAGACATAGATTGTAAGGCACAGAAAGATTTAAATGCAGAGAAATGCTCACTTTTTAAAAGTGGCATTTCTAAAATAGTAATATTAAATCCAACTTCACCAGTCAGCAGGATTTTATATCACCATTCTGGCCATACTAAATATGACCTTCCTACTCCTTTCAGATCAGCAGCTACCACTCAAACAATGTATGAGGGCAGCTCCAATGTTAGCCTATGAAGGGAGCAGGCCTCACAGCAGTGTAAAAAAACAAAGTTAGCAGTTTTACACGACCAGGACATGTAAACTACATAGGTACATGTCCTGCCTTTTGCCTACACAGCACCCTGCCCTATGGGTTAGCTAGGGCATACCTTAGGGGTGCCTTATATGTAGAAAAAGGGGAGTTTTAGGCTTGGCAAGTTCTTTTAAATGCCAAGTTGAAGTAGCAGTGGAACTGCACACACAGGCACTGCAGAGGCGCGCCTGAGACATGGTTAAGGGGCGACTTATGTGGGTGGCACAACCAGTGCTGCAGGTCCACTAGTAGCATTTAATCTACAGGCCCTGGGCATATATAGTGCACTCTACTAGGGACTTGTAAGTAAATTAAATAGTCCAATTGGGTATGAGCCAATGTCACCATGTTTTAAGGAGAGAGCATATGCATTTTAGCAATGATTAGCAGTGGTGAAGTGCGCAGAGTCCTAAAGCCAGCAAAAATTAGGTCAGAAAAAGAGAAGGCGGAAGGCAAAAAGTCTGGGGATAACCTTGCAGAAAGGCCATTTACAACAGTGGGTAAGTGTCTGAGTGGGGCTGTGAGCGGGTGCGTAAGGGTCTGACTGGGTGTGAGTGGGAGAAAGAGATTAAGAGAGAGAGAGAGAGAAAGAGTGAGATATATAGGCCCTCATTTTGGTGGTCTTTTTCTCAGACCGCCGAAGTCACACCTGCTACATGACCGCCAGTGTTGGTGGTCTTCAGACCACCTTATTATGGCTACTGGCAGCTCTCTACCACTATTTTGTGGGGAAGCTGCCAGCAGCCATACTGGCAGTTGGTGGTCTAGTGGAGCTTGCTTCGTTGCCACCACCATGTTACTACAACACCACCCACGGTGTTACTACATTGTAGATGGCGTGTTGGTGTTGTGTTGGCGGGGCGCTGGTGGCAGAGCAGGCTCCATATACCCCATTCCCTCCTGGACAACCACCAGGTAAGGTGATTGACTGACAGGGGAGGAGGGAGGGAGGGTGTTGAGTGTTGTGTGCATGAATGGGAGTGAGTGTGTGTGAATGAAAAGGGGTGGGGGTGTTGTGTGTGTTTGTGTGTGTGTGCAAGTGTCTGTGTGCCTGTGTGACTGCGTGTATGCAGGGGTTGGGGGAGTATGTGTGCATGTATGTGAGGGGTGGGGGGAGTATCGTGGCCATGTGTGCATGTGTGTGTGAATGAGTGAGCATAGATGTGTGCGTGTATGTATGTGTGGTGTGTGCCTGGATGGAGGGAGGGAGGTATGGCATGGGGATGGGTAGGATGGACATCGCTGCGTGAGGGGGTGTTGGGCTTCTGATGGGGTCAGAGGGTGGGGGGACTTCAACAAGGGGGGGGTTGTGGAGTGGTGACAGGAATGAGTATTCCTGTATCCTTACCCCCAGGGATTGCATGCGGGGCAGCCGCCACAGAATTCTTGGCGGTAAGGATACTCAAATTCTTGAGGGTGGTGTTTGGTGGACCACCAGGTCAAAGGTGGACAACCTTCGGACAGGCGGTCCTACCTACCTGGCGGTACAAGTGGTGAACTGCCCTTGTCATAATTTGGTGGTCCTGCGCTCCCACGCTGTCGGTGGTCTGACCGTGACCGCCGCCATGGCAGGGCAGAACCGCCAGGGTCATAATGACTCCGATAGGTTTTTAGGCTTAGATGGATGATATAATAGAATTAGATATTTCTGCACAAATTGAAAAACATGTATTTGTCAATTAGAAACAGTAAGATCACATTCCAGTATGAGGCTGAAATTTTTTTAGTTAAAAAAAAAGGAGGGAAACAAGTCCGGCTGGGCTCAAGTCCTCAACGTGCAAGTCTGTGACCTTCACACTTCAGCTATTCTTTTTTAAATATTTATGAGCTATCTGGGACCCCGAGGGAGACCTTAAGGGCTTCCTCACAGTTCCTACATGTTTTTTAAAATGTTATAATGTGCCCTTTATGGGCTATCTGGGACCGTGGGGGAAGCCTCAAGGCCTCCCCGTGGTCACATTGCTTCAGCAAGCAAGGAGCTGCTTTAGTAGCAGCACTCTGGTTGATGAAGCAAAGCTTTCATCTGTGTTCGCTACACGAATACCTGGCAAGCAGGTCCCACTGTCAGAAACTGGAGTGTTTGCTGTGGCTTTTCGGCACCTGTAAAGCTACAGCAAACCACAGCAAACTTCTATGTCCCGGGCACCCCGGGACATAGCAGGAGTCGGCCCTGGTGGGTGACAGTCCCGAGGGTCATCATTGGTGCCTTGAGAGGGGCTGCACTGCCTCCTCCTACAATTATAGCTCTTGGGAGTTGGTGATCCCCGGGGTAGGAGGGTAGGCCAAAGGGCCTTCCCCATGCAAATAATTATTTTTGCCCCAAGAAGGTGGTGGTTCATGGGGTGTCAGGGGCTCTGGGCCCCCACACACAAAACTTCTGGTTCACCCCCAGGAGGTGGCGGTCCCCAGAACTGCCCTTTAAAGAGTGTCCCCGGGACTTGGCCTACCTGGGTGAAGCGTGGGAGCCTGTGCTTCATTTTTCAAAACATTTTTACTTGACCCACAGATGCACCATAAATTGCAGTGAACATTTTTAAGAAATGCTTTTTAGCCCGGGGGCAAAGGGTACAGGGTGTCTATACCCTAGCCCCTTTTCATTATTTTCTGGGGCTTGGCTTCCAAGTACCAAGATGGTCCTGGTTGAAGTGTTGACAGCCAATCAGATAACAGCACGACATCCTGAGGGGTCGCAAATCCTTTGCATTCCTATATGTACACATTTTTTTTCTCCATAATTTCCCAAAAACTACTAAACAGATTGATATCAAAGCGTTAAAAGATTGCTTTCTTGACCAGGACCTACCTTTCTGCCAAATTTGGTTACAAGTATAAAATTAACGTACAACCATTTTTGTGAATGGGAGAAATCTAAAGTGCAGAAACATTTTCTGCAAAAATGTTCATACTGTGAAACATTTTTCCGCAGTTTAAATTTATCTCACTTAAAATAACATTTGTATTTTCAGTTATAAACATGATACCATGTTTACTAGCCACCTGGAGCAAGACGCCTGCTGTGTGTAAAGGTGCCACTTTAACCCCTTCGCTGCCAGACCTTTTCCCCGTCAGGTGTAAGGTCCTTTTTTGGCTATTTGGAGCAGTTTGGGCTTAGGCCCTCATAACTTTTTGTCCAGATAAGCTATCCACGCCACATTTGTGTCCTTTTTTTCCAACATCCTAGGAATTGTAGAGGTACCCAGACTTTGTGGGTTCCCCTGGAGGAGACCAAGAAATTAGCCAAAATGAAGCGACATTTTTTTTTTTTTCAATGGGGACAAAAGGCTGCAGAAGAAAGCTTATGGTTTTTTCCCTGAAAATGGCATCAACAAAGCGTTTGTGGTGCTAAAATCACCATCTTCCCAGCTTTCAGGAAAAGTCAGACTTGAATCAGAAAACCTCATTTTTTTATGCAATTTTGGCATTTTTCTGGGACATATCCCATTTTTACTATATTTTGTGTTTTTTGCCTCCTTCCAGTTAGTGACAGAAATGGATGTGAAACCAATACTGGATCCCAGACAGCAAAACACTTCTGAAAAGTAGAACAAATTGTGAATTCAGCAACGGGTCATTTGTGTACATCCTACAAGGTTTTCCTACAGACAATAAAAGCTGAAATAAAAAAAATGATGAAATTAAGGTAAAAAACCAGCAATTTTTCTCCACGTTTACTCTGTAACTTTTTCCTTCGATGTCAGATTTTTTAAAGCAATTAACTGTTACGTCTGCTGGATGCTCTTGGTTGTGGGGATATATAGGGCTCGTAGGTTCATCAAGAACCCTAGGTCCCTAGAGCCAACAAATAAGCTGCACCTTGCAATGGGTTTTCATTGTATACCGGGTATACAGCAATTAATTTGCTGAAATATAAACAGTGAAAAATAGGTATGAAGGAAACCTTTGTATTTCCAAAATGGGCACAAGATAAGGTCTTGAGAAGCAGTGATTATTTGCACATCTCTGAATTCCGGGGTGCCCATACTAGCATGTGAATTACAGGGCATTACTCAAATAGATATCTTTTTTCCACACTGTCTTACATTTGGAAGGAAAAAATGTAGAGAAAGACAAGGGGCAGTAATACTTGTTTTGCTATTCTATGATCCCCTAAGTATCCCGATAAAAATGGTACCTCACTTGCGTGCGTAGGCTTAATGCCCGCGTCAGGAAACGCAACATGGACACATCCCATTTTTACATTGAAAACGGAAGTGTTTTTTGGAAAGTGACTTGGAAAGCTGTGGATTTCGATCTCTAGCTCAACTGGCACCTAGGAAAGCCTACCAAACCTGTGCATTTTTTAAAACTAGACACCTAGGGGAATCCAAGATGTGGTGATTTGTGGGGCTCTCACCAGTTTCTGTTACCCAGAATCCTTTGCCAACCTTTAAAATTTTGCCAAAAAAACACTTTTTCCTCATATTTCGGTGACAGAACGTTCTGGAATCTGAGAGGAGCCACAAATGTCCTTCCACCCAGCGTTTGCCCAAGTCTCCCAACAAAAATAGCGCGTCACTTGTGTGGGTAGGCCTAGTGCACGCTTCAAGACATTTTCCCAAAGAAAACCGACCTGTTTTTTGCAAAGTGCCTAGCTGTGGATTTTGGCCTCTAGCTCAGCAGGCACCTAAGGAAACCTACAAAACCTGTGCATTTTTTTAAACTAGACACCTGAGGAAATCCAAGATGTGGCGATTTGTGGGGCTCTCACCAGTTTCTGTTACCCAGAATCCTTTGCAAACCTCAAAATATGGCCAAAAAACACTTTTCCCTCACATTTTGGTGACAGAAAGTTCTGGAATCTGAGAGGAGCCACAAAATTCCTTCCACCCAGCGTTCCACCACGTCTCTTTATAAAAATGGTACCTCACTTGTGTGGGTAGGCCTAGTGCCCACGACAGGAAATTGCCCAAAACACAACATGGACACATCACATTTTCCCAAAGAAAACACAGCTGTTTTTTGCAAAGTGCCTAGCTGTGGATTTGGGCCTCTAGCTCAGTCAGCACCAAGAGAAACCCACCAAACCTATACAGTTTTTAAAACTAGACACCTAGGGGAATCCAAAATGGGGTGGCATGTGGGGCTCTCACAAGGTTCTGTTACCCTGAATCCTTTGCAAACCTCAAAATTTGGCCAAAAAAATGCTTTTTCCTCACATTTTAGTGATAGAAAGTTCTGGACTCTGAGAGGAGCCACAAATTTCCTTCCACGCATCGTTCCACTAAGTCTCTCGATAAAAATGGTACCTCACTTGTGTGGGTAGGCCCAGTGCCCGTGACAGGGAATGCTCCAAAACAGAACATGGACACATCACTTTTTCTCAAAGAAAACAGATCTGTTTTTTGCAAAGTGCCTAGCTGTGGATTTTGGCCTCTAGCTCAGCCGGCACCTAAGGAAACCTACCAAACCTGTGCATTTTTTAAAACTAGACACCTAG
This sequence comes from Pleurodeles waltl, assembly GCF_031143425.1. NCBI lineage: Eukaryota > Metazoa > Chordata > Amphibia > Caudata > Salamandridae > Pleurodeles > Pleurodeles waltl. Next base: position 552,403,724 of record NC_090445.1, read on the forward strand.
GGAAATCCAAGATGTGGTGATTTGTGGGGCTCTCACCAGTTTCTGTTACCCAGAATCCTTTGCAAACCTCAAGGTTTGGCCAAAAACAAATTTTTTCCTCACATTTTGGTGACAGAAAGTTATGGACTCTTAGAGGAGCCACAAATTTCCTTCCACCCTTCGTTCCACTAAGTCTCCCGATAAAAATGGTACCTCACTTGTGTGGGTAGGCCCAGTGCCCGTGACAGGAAATGCTTCAAAACACAACATGGACACATCACATTTTCACAAAGGAAACAGAGCTGTTTTTTGCAAAGTGCCTAGCTGTGGATTTTGGCCTCTAGCTCAGCCAGCACCTAGGGAAACCTACCAAACCTATACATTTTCGAAAACTAGACTCATAGGTGAATCCAAGATGGGGTGACTTGTGGGGCTCTCACAAGGTTCTGTTTCCCATAATCCTTTGCAAACCTCAAACTTTGGCCAACAAAAATGCTTTTCCCTCACATTTCCGTGACAGAAAGTTCTGGAATCTGGGGGGAGCCACACATTTCCTTCCACCCAGAATTCCCCCATGTCTCCTGGTAAAAATGTTATCTCGCTTGTGTGGGTAGGCCTAGTGCCCGTGACAGAAAGTGTCCCAAAACACAACATGGACTCATCACATTTTCCCCCAAAAAAACAGAGCTGTTTTTTGTAAAGTGCCTAGCTGTGGATTTTGGCCCCTAGCTCAGCCGACACCTAAGGAAATCTACCATACCTACACATTTTTTTAAACTAGACACTTAGGGGAATCCAAGATGGGGTGACTTGTGGGGCTCTCACAAGGTTCTGTTACCCAGAATCCTTTGCAAACCTCAAAATTTGGCCAAAAAAATGCTTTTTCCTCACATTTTAGTGATAGAAAGTTCTGGACTCTGAGAGGAGCCACAAATTTCCTTCCACGCATCGTTCCACTAAGTCTCTCGATAAAAATGGTACCTCACTTGTGTGGGTAGGCCCAGTGCCCGTGACAGGGAATGCTCCAAAACAGAACATGGACACATCACTTTTTCTCAAAGAAAACAGATCTGTTTTTTGCAAAGTGCCTAGCTGTGGATTTTGGCCTCTAGCTCAGCCGGCACCTAAGGAAACCTACCAAACCTGTGCATTTTTTAAAACTAGACACCTAGGGAAATCCAAGATGTGGTGATTTGTGGGGCTCTCACCAGTTTCTGTTACCCAGAATCCTTTGCAAACCTCAAGGTTTGGCCAAAAACAAATTTTTTCCTCACATTTTGGTGACAGAAAGTTATGGACTCTTAGAGGAGCCACAAATTTCCTTCCACCCTTCGTTCCACTAAGTCTCCCGATAAAAATGGTACCTCACTTGTGTGGGTAGGCCCAGTGCCCGTGACAGGAAATGCTTCAAAACACAACATGGACACATCACATTTTCACAAAGGAAACAGAGCTGTTTTTTGCAAAGTGCCTAGCTGTGGATTTTGGCCTCTAGCTCAGCCAGCACCTAGGGAAACCTACCAAACCTATACATTTTCGAAAACTAGACTCATAGGTGAATCCAAGATGGGGTGACTTGTGGGGCTCTCACAAGGTTCTGTTTCCCATAATCCTTTGCAAACCTCAAACTTTGGCCAACAAAAATGCTTTTCCCTCACATTTCCGTGACAGAAAGTTCTGGAATCTGGGGGGAGCCACACATTTCCTTCCACCCAGAATTCCCCCATGTCTCCTGGTAAAAATGTTATCTCGCTTGTGTGGGTAGACCTAGTGCCCGTGACAGAAAGTGTCCCAAAACACAACATGGACTCATCACATTTTCCCCCAAAAAAACAGAGCTGTTTTTTGTAAAGTGCCTAGCTGTGGATTTTGGCCCCTAGCTCAGCCGACACCTAAGGAAATCTACCATACCTACACATTTTTTTAAACTAGACACTTAGGGGAATCCAAGATGGGGTGACTTGTGGGGCTCTCACAAGGTTCTGTTACCCAGAATCCTTTGCAAACCTCAAAATGTGGCCAAAAAAATGCTTTTTCCTCTCATTTCGGTGACAGAAAGTTCTGGAATCTGAGAGGAGCCACAAATTTTGTTCCACCCAGCATTCCCTCTAGTCTCCCAATAAAAATAATACCTCACTTGTGTGGATAGGCCTAGTGCCCGCAAAAGAAAATGCCCCAAAACCTTATCTGGATTCATCAAAATTATCAAATACAAAACTACCTGCATTTTTGGTCCTGGGCTCAGCAGCCATAAAAGGAAACAATTTGCCCCCCCAGGGGCAGCGACCCTTGCCTAAACGGTTGCTCCCCTTATCAATGTAAAGAAATTTAAAAAAATCCCTGGTGTCTAGTGGCTTCTGTCCGCCCTGGGGGCAGATCGGCCTAATAAATATAGGCCGATCTGCCCCCAGGGAGGGTAGAAAAGGTCTAATAAAAAATAAAAAAACCCTGGGGAGCGACCCTTGCCAAAGGGGTTGCTCCCCTTATGAAAATTTCCTAAAAAAAAAAAAAATCCCTGGTGTCTAGTGGCTTCTGCCCCTCCTGGGGGCAGATCAGCCTAATCAATATTCGACGATCTACCCCCAGGTTGGACAGAATAGGCTAAATAAAATTATTGCCCACTGGGGACCGACCCTTGCCTATGGGTTGCTCCCGTTATGAAACAAAACCAAAAAAACTAACAAAAAAACCCAGTCCCTGGTGTCTAGTGCCTTCTTCCCCCCATGGGGGCAGATCGGCCTAATCAATGTAGGCCGATCTGCCCACAGGGGGGCATAAAAGGCTTAATAATGAAATGCCCCCCAGGGGAGCGATCCTTGCCCAAGGGGTCGCTCCCCTTTATATGTAAATAAAAATAAAAAAACTCCCTAGTGTCTAGTGGGCATTTCTGCTGCCCGATCGCATCGCGATCCGGCAGCAGAAATGTTCAGAATGACATCGAAGGAAAGGAAAAGCCTTTCCTTTCTTTTAATGTCTCTGCCCGCCCCCTCTTCCTGAGCGGAAGAGAAATGCCTTGCATTTCTCTTCCGCATCGGATGGGAGGTGACTTCTGATGAGGTCAGCACGCGATCGCGTGCTGATGTCATCAGACATCACTTATGGTGGGGTGGGGTTGACTGGTTCGGGGTGGAAGGGGAAGCGATTCCACTTCCATCCCTGACGGGGGTGTGGGTGGGAGGCCCACGGGGAGCACTAGCGTTCCCCCTGTGGGCTCAGTGCAGGATGAGGTGGTCTCCTCCCAGGTATACGGGAACCGTGTGCGAGGACGAGACCACCTTGTCCCAGGCACCATAGGAGTTAAAATGGGAGAAAATAAAACTGAAGAGTTAACTTTATGTTTATATGAATTCCATAAAACTTACTCCCATTTCCAGGTGTCACATTTTACAAACAGCAGACATCTTGCTCCCAGAGGCCTGTAGACACTTTCCCTTGTTTGTAATAGAAAAAGACAGCCATTTGTTTAAATGGGAGGATTTTAAAGTGAAAAAACACGCTTCCTAAAACATTTTGATATTTTGTCTTAATTGAAAGTGGAGAAAAACAATATTTTCAGTTATAATTATGGCAGAGTGTCTACTGGCCACTGGGAGCAAGAGGCCGGCTGTTTGAAAATGCAGCACTATGAAATGGGAGAAAATAAAAATGAAGAGTTAACTTAATAATTTTGTTCTCACTCTCCAATATTGGGTTGGCAAGGACCTTTATTTAACAGGTAAACACAACAGGGCTTCAGTTCTTCATCTCTGTTCCCCAGCCTGGGTCTTAAATTGACTGAATGCTGCACATTTTGAGGCTCTGCTATCTGTAATCTGATTATAATAATGTAAAATAAACACAGCCTTCCCTTAACTTGAAAATCAAAATGTGATCCAATGCTTATTTGAACATGAACTCAAGGCTGTGAGCTACTCTGAAAGTGTCTGTGAGCTACTGGTAGCTCAGCTCATGATCAGCTGGATATAGACATCTGTGCTAGATGGATCAAACCATCCAGGAACCCGACTTAAATGCAACATTCAGGTGCATCCTGCTGAATCTAGTTCCCCCTACCTGTTTCTAATTACAAATGTTAATTCATTTCATCAGGGTACATCCCTAACTTATATTTTACTGTGGTTGCTCACAAGTAGGCTTCCCTTCATCCAATTGCACAGACTCTATTGCTCATTACCCATCTACCCAGAAAGTGACATAAATGTTTTACCACCAAAACAGTCTTTAAAAGAAGAAGTCAGTGAAGAAGATTACTTTCCCATCATCCATCTGTACAGGAAATGACATCACAGGATTTTCCATCATCCATCTTCACAGGAAGTGACATCACTGGATTTCCCATCATCAATCTGCACAGGAATAATATCACTGGGTCCACACCAAAAATATCTTCACATACTGGGGGCTGCAGCACGAATGCACAGCGGATGTGCAAAGATTAGCCAAAGACAAGCCCTTTTGCTCCCATCTGTGCCTGGCCTACACATAGTGCTTAGACCCCTGGAGCTCTTCTAACCCACCTGACCCCCTGCTACTACTTCACAATGACACTCTGCACCCTGAACCCTGGTTGCATCTCCCAGCACTGCTGTTGTGCTTCACTGCCTAACACTGAAGGTTCGTTCTCCTGTGCCACCTGCCATTTCACATACACCCACCTCACTCCCCCACACACCTCACACACCCAACACACCCAACAGACTCAACACACATGACCACATACACCTGACCCCCACCATACTGCCCCGCATACTGCATGCTCCTTAACACTCGGTCTCTCACTAAACACACCACTGAAATTTGGGATCTGCTAAGCAATCAATCACCGGACATGCTCTTCCAGACTGAAACATGGCTGACTTGTTTGTCCAACCTTAGCATTGCCACTGCAATCCCCACCACCTCGGGTTGCAAGATAACAAAAAAGAACAGGACAAACTGACCCAGAGGAGGAACCACTATCATCTTCAAAGAATCTATCCAATGCTCCACCACCTCGGAAAGCACCACCAGCAATATGGAATACCAGGCCTTCAAACTCCTCATCACCGCCAACAACACCCTAATCAGCATCCTTGTCTACCATCCACAACCGACCATGCTCCAACTTAAGCAGCACCATCGCAGACTTTGCCACCCCCCCCTTGATACTTGAGTCCAGAGCCTTCATCCTCCTTGATGACCCCAACAATCATCTGGGCCATATTTATCACCATACAGACACACTTTACCGGTTTCTGCAATGGCACACTTTAAAACAGGTGCACTGGGTGCAAACAGGGAAAGTGCGTCCTATTATGGTGAATGTGTTGCCCTCTGAGAAGCTGCGAAGTTGCATTGCCCTGTCAGCAGCGCATTTAAGTGTTATACAGAGCGCCTGCTTAAAAGCCGCTCCGTGTTTCACTGTGCAGGCGTCAACCCACCTGCACTTTTTTAAAAAGGGGAGAGACATCCTCTTGCAGGCAGGTGCAGTGAGTGACAGCACCCACCTGCAAGGGTATTTCTGGTTGGTCCAAGGGATCCCCTTTCTCCCCTCCAGAGGTTTGCCTTTAGGAGGTGCATGGAAAGTTTGCCACCTTTTTATGGCACACTTTCAGTGCGCCTCCCAAAGGCATCTTTTCTTTTGCACTCGCGTCCATAATCCCACAGGGGTGCAGAGGCAAAGTGATTCACTCATGTTCATGGGCCACACCCCCATGAAAATGAGGTGTCTCCCTCTAATGATGGCATCACAGAAGGGGCCACACACATGGCTGAATGCCTTTCTGTAATACCAAAGCCCTGGGGGCGCACAAAGCAGGTTTAACGGCATCACTGTACACAAGCCCACACCCATCACCTAGTCCAACTATACCCTCATCAGCTTCAGTGTACCCATCACACACCACCCAAAAAACACTATCACCAAATCTTCACAACGGACTGGAAAAAGATAGACATATTCTGGTCTTCCGAACCTCAAACCACTGGCTTGACACAACAACCTCCCAGAATCCATCTCCAACTTTAATGCAAGGATCACTGCCTGCACATATCCCCGGCTCATCTCAAAGGCAACAAACCCACAAGAGCCAGACTGCAAGCATGCTGGTATGTGAGAGAGCTCAGACTCACCAAACACCATTGCAAGCAACTTGAAAGTAGATGTCAGAACAACAACAGCAAGAGCACAACAAACTGGCCTTCAGAAGGTATAATCAGCAAACCAGAGCCACCAAATGGTTTGCTCTCAATGACCACATCAAAAAGCAGCGCCAACAGCACCAAGGAATTATTTTCCATAGTGAAAGAGTTCAGCTCTCAGACAGCAAGGTCCACCAGTGTAGCCCCCTCTCAAGAACTCTGCTCCCAGCTGTCCCTATTCCTCAACAGCAAGATCAACAGCATCTACAAAAACTTTGAGCCCCAACCAGACCCTTCCACCCTTGCATCCCTCCTTCCAATCTCTACCACCACCCAGAACACCCCGTTAACCACCTGGCCCACTATCACCAATCAAGAACCCACAATGACCAGGCTTTTGCCACCATCAAGCTGGAGTACGGCAACACACTCTCAGCTGACCAGACCATACAAACCTCCTTGGAGAGGCTCACCCTCAACCTCCCACCCCATACTCAAATCACACTGCACTCCATTGAGATCCACTGGCTTCCAATCCACATATGAGCACTGTTCCAATTCCTCACACAGACATCCAAAGCCTTATACAACACTGGCCCCCAAGTACCTCAACAATGGCATAAACGTCCACAAACCTACCAGACAGTTCCATTCAGCCTGACTCCTACTCACATACCACTCCGCACAAATGAAGAACTAGACATGGTGGTCATGCCTTCTCCTACCTCAAACCTAAAGCCTGGAATGACACGTCCCTGCACATCAGAGCCTCCTCCTCAGTTCTTGAATTCCACAAGAAACTGAAGACCCAGCTCTTCATCTAGCCCTGGCCCAAACAACTCAAACTTCAGCACTGGAATTCCCTCCCATTTGAATTGTGTGCTATACAAATACACATAACATAACACATAGGGATACAAGGGTCCCTAAATGAGGCTTAGGAAATATCTCACTATTTTTCAAGATGTTCATTAAACTATTAAGGCAACCCCTTTTAATTTTATTTGTATTGGTGACATTTTTGATTACTTTTGTTTTTTTCAGTCATCTTCAAATAACCGATTTTTCGCTTGATTTTCATTTATAACATTGATTTTTTCCTTTTCTCAAATTAATGGCCTATTCATCTGTTTGACCTATTTATGTCCTTACTTATCCTTATCAAACTAAAATCCTTTCACTAAAACGTGGGCTGCACATTGAAGTTATTCAACTCTTACTAAGCTGTTGCTATGGATGGTTTGTAAAGTGCAAGATTCACATGCAGTATCTGTTGTGTCACTGAGGAAAGCCGCCATAGGTTAGATAATGTTGCATCATTGAAGCATTATCACCTCCATGAACTCGAATTCTAATTATATGGCGATAGGCCAGTTTTCCTCATCACGATATACATCACAAGGATGACGTTTTGGCTGTGGCAGCTGAACTAACAGTTCTGACTGTGGCAAAGCCAGCTTACATCATTACACCCCCCTTCGTGTGCATATCACCACTTTGGTTACATCACCTCAGGAAGGTGAAGTGGTTAGTAGGAGCCTTAGTATCTCTGGTGAGACAGCTGACAAGGTGAAAATTAGAGGCAATTGTGAAAACAGTTATTAGTTAAATTGACACCCCGCAATCGCTAACACGGCCACACACTGTACTTTTACCAGTAAACAAATCAGGAAGTGCTGATCATGTTCTTTCACTATTGGTAAGCATTTACACAGGCACATGTAGCAGGTAAGATGTTTTGAGTTGTTTGCCAGACATATGAGTCACTCTAGAGAATGAATGTTCAGGCTTTTCTTCACCGGTGTGCTCCTTCTGCATCATTTTCGAGTATTGGCACAGGCTCATTTAACTGTATAGTAAAAGTGACATGACTTGCATCATGACCTACTGATGACGTACTGATTACATTGAACAAAGCAAGACATCATCTCCCAAGGACGAGGCACTAGATTTTTTTCGAACAATCTGTTATTGAAAACTTTGTGCTCAGTTTGGAGTTTGGCAGACAGGGTACTTTGTAACTGACGCAAATACCTTGAAGATAAGACCTTATTAGTTTAATTAGCAGAAATCTTCCTCTGACAGCGTGCTGGAGTAGGGAACTTCGAAGCTAGGACTTTACATCATCTGCCCTATTTAAAGTGGATGTTGGAATTTTTTTTTTCCTGTTCAACACCGCCAGGAAAAACCAAGCGATAAGGGACAGAAAATTAAAAAAATGACCCCCACGCCATGGAAGAGAACTTCCAGGACGTGTGGATCATTAGTTTTAGTTTTTTTGTTTTTGTGAGACAAACATCCGCATTGGGAGCTTTCTTAACAAGAACAAAAGAATGTTTAATGATGAACGCTGCGAAAACCAACAGTGGCCACGCACCAAAGGTTTGGTTCCTTTCAAAGTATAGAGATGACCTCTGGGCGGGTGGCCATCTTTAAATCTGACAGACAGTAGCCTGTCAGGAGAGCAGAGGTAATGTCCCACGCCATCTGACAGACAGAGTGCCATTTGTCAAAAGCTAAATCAGGCCGTTGCATTGCAGCATGCTAATGATTAGTTATTAGTATGAGGTGCCATCAAAGACCCACGTAAACAGCAAGGGCTGGTTGCATGTTAGTCGAGAAAATTATTAAATTTCAGTGGTTACAAAGGCGCTCAGTATGGTATCATAGAACATCAACATTGTAGTAGCAATTGAAATTTACACTGATTTCTGACTGTGAAGATTATGATTGTCAAAAATGACGGCGCCTCTTCGCCTGGATCTTGTTCACAACATGCTTCATTATTTAGATACTGAATGACTACCCCTGTCCTGATTAATCACTGTCGAGAACATTAACATGCTTTTACAGGCATGTATTTCACTAATTGAATGTCTGGCTACAAATGTTTTTTTTTTAAAGTTGGATCTTTTATGACATGGTCACTGAACAATAGCAAGGCTACCCATCCAAGCTTCGGCTAGCACAAGGCAACACAGCCAGGGCTCTGGTAAGGCACTCATTCATGTTCAATTTGTTAATGTTCTTAAATTAGAGCAATTTCAATTTTACTTACTGATCCGCTGTCAAGAATAATCTCCCCCCCCCTCTACTGCTTACAGAAAAGGCTAAAAGTCTGAATTTGTATTGGCCTCTCACATTTTAGGCACATTGTTCTCTCTAGCCACGCAAGGCTTTTTGGCTAGTTGAGTGAGCAAAGTGCTGCTTCTGTGTCTGCGTTTTCTGTAGTCTCTTCTCAGTCCTGTGCCGTTCTGAATTGTGAATCTACTGAACCACGTTCTATCAGCCTGCACAGGGGGAAATTACCAATGAGAGAGCGTAGCTTATATAATATATATTAACATGAAATGTTTTACGAACTAATGTTTAATAATGCCGCATAGAAATTATATTGACATGTTTGCCAAAACGTGCGTTTGAAATGTGACCACGGGGAGTGGCCGTCAATGTATACGTGGACTAATGAAAATGAATAATGTTTATGAATTATTGTAGTTGAATAGTTTTATACTAATTATTAATGATTATGTTATTAAACTTTTGCTAATAAATCTTGTAGGCCTTAAGTTAGCATGAGCTGAAGCTTAGCTGCCTGGCACTCATATTAAATGTATTTTTCCAAAACGTGCAGTGTGCTGACTCGCAAAAGGACATGACCTCTTGTTTTCTTCAAGCTAGAAGCTGAATGTAACCATAGTAGATCTGTTCTCATGAAATTCATATTGCTTGTAGAAATTTACCAGCTAAATGCAACAGCGTAGACTAATGTTGATTACAAGGTCGACCAAACCGGTACAGACAATGGAACTACTGACCAAAGATGCACAAAGAATTACAAAAGGATGAAATCATACAGGTCATTCTACCTCTAAAGGCGTCAATCATATGGACCAATAAGCTGCTTGTGAACCAATGCGGGGTGAAAGACTTAATGACATAATATGCTTTCTAATTGGCTAAAGATAGTGGGGTGCAACTTTTGTCCAACCAGATTTTAGGGGAATGTACAACGAAAAGAGGATAAAAAACCTATGACACAAGGAAGTGGTTAGAATGGTTAGGGAAATGCTGCTGATATGATCCAGAAACTTTGTCACTCTGTTTGGTGACTTGCTGATTTTACTTAGAATAATACTTGTCCTTAGATTGCCCATTTACACTTTACCTCCTTATGAGGGAAGTGCCCCTTTGCCCTTTCCACTGAACTAAATTCCTGACTGATGGCGAATCAACTGATGTCCTGAAGATGAAGACTGAACCTGAGTGCTGACCCAAACCTTGGAGGATAACTATGACAATGACATTGTGATTTGTCTGTTTGCTTTTCCTTTCTAGGTACCAACTGCTTCTCTTTTGACAGAGACCATAGCTAGATGTTTTCCAAATTGGTGTTCTAAATTGTTTTGCATGAAGCCCAACATGCCAATGCTAATTTGAGGTTAGGCGAGGTGTTCACAAGACTGACGCAAATAGACAAAGGACTGAACCAATGCTTTGTTGACGATACTCTGCTAAAGATAGTTTATGTTCACGCCGTGCTATGCTTTGATGTTTGTGATTCTTGCTTTGATAAAATCCTATCAGAGTTGCCATATCGTGACTATGCTATTGTGCTTGTTGGTTTTGAGATTAATAAATATGCTAGTAGTATTGTAAACTAATAGGGAATAACTATTACAAAATTATACTAAACTGGTGTGGTTATTCATGACTAAAAGGTCATGGTGTTTGTCTTGAATTAATTAAATGTTATTGACTAAAGTGAAATTCATTGTCATGGTAAATATTGATGACATTATTGACGTATTGATTGACATGCTGATTAGCTATCTCGTCCTAAGGTGTCTCTCAACTGGGTCAAAAGATTCATTGGCCTAAAACGGGTCCTGATGTGTAATAAATTATCATAAAGGGACATGTTAACACCAACATCCATGACATTTGACCTAATTACATTACAAAGAGTTAAAGCACAACTGTGGTGATATTTACATTTGTGAACCACCCTCACCCTTCAAGGAAATTAAAGAGTTCACCAGTTCTAAAAGGTTAAAGGTAAGTAACACTGATATCAATGACAACATCTCGGCTTGATGGTTTCTTGTGCAGTGGCGGCTACGTTCATTTGAAAGTGGTGGGGGGTAAATATTTGACCCACTTACAGGCACTGTGAGAAACCAGTCATACCTATAGGCTCAGCACCAAAGTTCTCAATCATGGTCCATTATCAACATTGTTTACTAGGGGCCACAACTGAGAGCTTTGGATATGAGGCTGAAGGTAAGTGGTTCAAAAAGCATTTGTAATTAAAAAGATAAAGTTTACTTACCCACTTCCTCTGTGTTCTTCTCCAGTCCCTGGCGATCCGTGGCTCTAAGCCTGGGGTCCGAGTCAACTCCCCTAACCAATCCAGAAGCTGTTCTCATGGTACTGATAATAATACCCCCGCCCCTTACCCATGATGAGGATATTGCCTGTTTAATCCCTAATCTGGGGATTCCTCCAATAAGGGGGTGGACTACGCTGGCACTTCAATTGAACACCCTAACATTGAACCAAGGGTTGTGTGCTGGGAATGGTAGGACTCAGCCTGGTAAGGAAGGGAAGCACACTTTCAATTGAGTCCCAGGTAGCAGTCTTATTGACTACATCTTGATGGATGTAACGGTTTGGCCATTTATAAGTGACAATGCAGTACTGGATAGGAGAGATAGTGATCATAATGCACTGGTTCTAGATGTTGAGCTCTCAGGGGGATGCCGGAGTGTCACTATAGATGAGCCCTTTGACCGTAGGCTACACATGGTCAGCAACAGGCCGAGAGTCAAGTGGTCCACTATGGTCAATTCTTAAGAGCAGATTGGGGCTGTCTATCAACTTGTTGTGTGTAGTATAGGTGAGCTCCAGGTATTCAAATGCAATGTGGACCAGTGGGTTCATCTAGATGAAGTTAGTTCTATCCATAACACACTTTTTGTCTGGCTAAAAGACAATTTTTATGGGACTAAGATTGCCAGTAAGGAGGAAACCCTGCCAGTCCTGGTATAATAAAGCTTGCACGATGGCTAGGGTTGCCCTTATGTCTGCTATCAAACAACAAGAAAGAGTGGCTATTAGGAAGAAAATGGAGGCCTATAAAGTGTCCATTAGAATTGCAAAACGAGAGTGGGAAATGAGGAAATAGGAGAACCTGCTTGGCGCTGTGAGGGTAAGTGATCAGTGTACTTTTTGTATCTTGGTTACATCAGGTTGCAAGAAAGGCTTCAGCCAGTTTCAGGTAAATGCCCCTGCTGCAGGTTGCCCACTTTTCCACCCTATACTTTTAGATTGGTGTTGAGCGTATTTCCCCACTTCTTGAGGAGGTAAGGAACCAAGTTGCAGGGAGCAATGAAAGGGTCACTGACTGAAGTGAGATCCACAATCTCGAAGATAGTCCTGAACAAAGCCCCAGGCCTTTATAAATTCCAGGGGGGCCTGTTCATGGGTGAACCTAATGTTTGGAGCCCTTACTTTACAATAGTCTTCAATTCAATATTGTTAGGGGAGCCAATTCCATCGGAATGGAATTCCAATTCATATGAAAGGGTTCCCTCTAGACCCAAGTAATTATTGGCCAATGAGTCTGATTGACTGTGAACAAAAAGTGTTTAATAGAATTCTCCTAGAATGACTACTGGCCTGGATGGGTGAGAAGGAAATATTATCCCCTCTGTAGGCAGGCTTTCAGAAACAAACCAGCACGGTGGACCAAGTTTTTATATTACAGCAAATTTTTCAGACAACTATGGTCTTGGGGGGTGGCCGACTCTATGTCGCATTGGTTAACCTATGATCTGCATTTGATCTGGTTCCTAGGGTGACACTGTGGCGGGTCCTGGAAGATATGGGAGTTCCTAGTGGCCTTTTGATTATTATAAAAAACTTCATAGTAATAACTTTGCACAAGTTCGATGTAGCGAAATTGGTGAAATGACAGAACCATTCCCAGGCAGTAGAGGTGTGAGACTGGGTTGTGTCTTAGCACCTACGCTCCTTACACTTTGTTAATTATTTAATGTAATTCTTGACTCAGTGTGTTGGGGATGCCCCTTGTCTGGCTAACATTAAGGCTCTGGCCTTACTATTTGCAGAGGATACTTTAAAATTATCAAAATCCCCAGTGGGGCTGCAGAAAATCCTACATTGCTTTGAGAAAGTTTGTAACCATCAGGGACTAGAAATAAATGTAGCTAAGATGAAGTGCATAGTTTCAAATTCCTGCCCTACTTCAAGACTCAATTCAAGGTTACAGGGGGTCCATCTGGAGCACATGCAGGTATTCAACTATCTTGGGTTGATGCTCACAGAGCACTTAGATTGGTGATGCCTCATAGATAAGTGCAGGTTAAAATTGTTGCAAAAACTGGGGCTCTAATTGGAACACTACAGACATCATTTTTTTCAACCACTGTTCCCAGTGATTCAAATCTAAAAACAGCAGGCTTAGGGTCTGCTCTTTATGGAGTAGTGTGGGGCCAAACGAACCTGGTCAAACTTGTTGCAGTAGAGAACCACTTTTTACGAAAGTTAACAGCACTCCTAACTAGTACACCATTGTTGCCTCTCAAGTTAGACATGGGTCTCAGGCCAATTTCAGAGTTGACCAGAGTTAGGCCTATTCTTTACTGGAAACATATTTGATCCACATCTGAACTCATGTCCTACCATGAAGGGCTAAAGGAAATCCTGAGTAATGTTGGTTCGGACAATCTCCCATGGATCAAGTATAGCAAAGATTGTTTGGTTAAGATGGGGTGTGACAATCTCTGGGACAACCCCTTGGGTGCTTCTGCACTCAGTAAATCATTCTTAAAGGGAATATGCAGGCAATAATGTTTCATTCACAGGCGTTTGTCTCCCAGGGCAGCCTTAGCAACTCATTTCTCCTGCTCAAGGACGATTTTAAATTTGAGCAGTTCCTTGATTAAATTGAGCCCCCTCAAGCTAGAAAGCTGTACTCACTGTTTAGATACAGCACCCTCCCACTTGCCTTTTTCACCGCCAGATGGAGCAGTGTGATCATGCCAGCTAGACATACTTGTCCCACTTGTGGGATGAAGGAGGAAACAGAAGGGCATGTCTTGTTTTTTTTGCCCAACCTACCAAATGGGCAGAAAGAATGGGTTGTACCAGTTTGCCAGATGAATTGGGTATGGAGACATGCGGAGACTTTGCACATTCTAAAATCAGATACCAGACAAAGTATAGTCTTTGCTGTAATCTGTTACTTATTATCCTTGTGGAGAATAAGGTAGAAGGCGAGCATGTCAAGAGCCATTTTGAGTGCCTCAGATGTCCAAGAACATGAGCGTCATACTTAGGTGATAATAGTTGTATGGTTAAGTGGAGAATGTTCTTATGAACTGGTCCGTGGTTTACTTATAATAATTAATTGTCTTTTATGCTATTTTATTTAATGTTATAGTTATTTTTTTATCTCATGGTTTTAAACGTCTGTATTATCGTTATGCTTGTATTGCAATCTAACAAATAAAGTACTTCGATTATAATATTAACCTGCATAAGAGAAGCTCCTGGATTGGCTGGAGTGGAATGGCTAAGCTCTCATTTAGGTACTGGTGACTGTTCCTGCTCTCCATCCAGCTGTCTAGAGATTTACAGTGCACATGTCAGGCTGGCCATCAGAAGACAGCAAGCCAAACTGACATGAGCGCATTAAGCTGGAGTAGCCACCACTCCTCCCTTCTGCTGCCAATCAGCAGCAAAAACCCTGCCCTCGCACTTGACTTGGGCTGGCGGCACTGAAAAATACAAAGGTAATAAAATCACTTTATTATTATTTTATTGTTCATGTTTGCTGTACACGGCCTTTGATTGTGTGAAGACTGCACTCCAGAGAATCTCTACTACCAACCAGATGGGCACAATGAACTCCAGAAGCAGAAGACCTTAGTGAAAAAGACTTGGATGACACAACTTTGCATTTGGCCAGTTTTTTTCATTTTAAATGAAATCTTGGATTTTGTGTTCCTTACCTTGGACCACAAATCCATGGCAAATGGCATGCCCGAGTGCTGTGAATCTAGGATAAATTTCAGCAGCAGATGCCTTGCTGAAGTTTGCCTCAGTTTCACTGTATCAGGCCAACAAGCTTGGCCTGGAACTGCTGTCCCTTTTGAGGAACTGTGGGACCCCAGCAAGGCCTACTTCAGCTGGAGACAGGGGTAGCCTTGACTCAGGCCTACATTTTGTGGGTGGTGCTTTTAAAGGTTGACTCTTTCAATATCCTTTTACTTAGCCTAGGATTTAGGGCATTGTTTCTGAACCTGCGGTCCAGGGACCCCTGGAAGTCTGTGAAGCCTCCTCAGGTGGTCCACGACTGCTTACAAAATTAATTATTATTAACAGATTAATAATGTGTATATAAATAAAGAAGCAAAATGTAAAATAGAAATTTTAAAATCTTCTGTAAGTGTAAAGGAATTTGAAAGTGGAGGCTAAAAATTAAGTTGCTATCCTCACATTGATTAATGGAGCAATGCAAGTGGCTCAAATAGGATACAGTTTGGAAGATGAGTGGCCCAATTGAACTGAATTTAGAAAGGCGCCAACCTTGCCATTGAAAAGAACATTTAGATTTTTTTATTATTTTTTGTGAACTAAATTGAATATTTCATCATTGTTGTATTTCTTTGATGAATGCTAGTATCTGTATTTTTTGTGTGCTGATTTGCGGTTCAAATCACCGGAAACACAAAAATTCCATGGGTGTTTCTGGGTTCCAAAGATGATTTACTAGGGGTCACCAGTTTGCAATAATGATTAAGTGGGGGTCCACAGAAGTCAAAAGGTTAAGAACCATTGGTTTAGGGTCTGTCCTTATATGGCTTTTTGTTTGGAAGGATGCAGGAACCTTCTCCTACCTCCTGAAAAAGCTGTTGCAAGAGAAATTCTTCTCTTGAGGTTGCCATTCAGATCAATCAGATTTATTTTGCCATGTCTAGAGCTGTGGATCTGAAAGAAACAATGGGAGAACAGTCTCCCTTACCCAGTGGGCTTCTCCTGTCCAAAGAGAGTCCATTAGTTTTTGAATTTCTAGACTCACAGAGGATTGTAAATGGCAAAGGTATACAAAAAGATTAACTGTTAAAAATCCAGTTGCCACTTTTGTCAACAAAGACATCTCAAACATTTGTGGACGGAATTACACCTGCACAAGAGCATATTTTCTGAGTAAAGTTGTACATTTATGCCAAACTTGGTGTGAATGCATTCAGTGTTTTGAGACATGAGCAAAATTTCCTATGGGAGCTAATATAGGATAATACAACTTTTTAAGGACCTCACTTAAATTTGTTATACCATATGTGGATCTGTAGGAAAATTATCATACTGAACCTTAGCTGACTATGTAAAACAATTGCCATATTTTGTGTAGGTCTGAATACAGTGTCTAAAGCTGTAGGTAAATCTTCAAATTCCTTTTCATTGGAGTCTGGGGCTGAACCATAACTGCACAGTGGTGACTGCTGTTGTGTAGGTATAGTAAGGTTGGAGTTCCTTCTCAAAACTTTCACAAATAAATGTTTATCCACCTTGGCTCTTTCCTGGACAGTTTTGGGGTGCTCTGTCAAGCAAGGATCAAGAACAAAGGGGGGATGATCCAAATATATGTTTTCCTATTGCAGTTTCTCATAGGAACTTTAGACAGCAATACAGACCACAAATCAAGACATTAAGGATCAGACGTTAGTGTTATATAGATGGCTGGTCCTGCAGCAGTCCTGAGGTACTCCCCTGGGAATGCAAAATAACAAAAGAGAGCATTTTTATAAACTGAGAGGGTCTTCTCCCATTAGGCATCTTATTCCCATGACTGGCCCAGCTGGATCCAGGGAACTAATTGGAAGGTAGTAACATTAATAGAAATATTGCAGTGGCCCTTTCAGTACTCGGCCCCTGCATCCTAAGTGTGTTCTAAAAATAAGATATCAGGGGGCAGGGTGGGGCACCCTGACTCCCAGGCCCTTGTGTGGGGCTCCAGAGGGATCCCTTCTACCTGGAGTCAAACTAAAAAATAATCAGCCTACAGTACTCCTGGAGGACCCCGCTTGACCCTCCCCTCTGATCCTGTGAGAATGCTGCAGGTCTCAACATAACTTTGCTTGAGCAAGTAAAATGTAAAATTAATTGTGGGATGATGTCTGTGGGTGTTCAAAAGGGGGGGGGGTAGTTTGGCTGAATGCCTCGTTGCAGGCCTTGCATCCAATCCCCTACTGCAACTGGGCAATAGGGGTGCCCATTGAAGGAGCTGGGTAAATATGATCAAAAACACAGAAATTCACTAAAAACAAATAAAGGCTATGATGATGTTATAGGTAGGTAGTGTACTTTTTTGTAACATAACTGATCAATGATGCCATTTCAGATGTCCTCAGGGATGTCATCAATCAGTCCATGGAAGGGGTGCAAGTCGGAATTAGCTCAGTAATTATAACTGCTAATTTATTTTTTTGCTTTTTTATAAAAGTTTTTTATTTTATTACAAGTTAAAATCTTAGTACATTACCGAACTACAACATTATGTTAACCTTTGTTTTTTGCTGGTTTCTATGTAGGTAGTTATTTTAGGACCTAGTTTCCATTGAGGGAGTGTTTTTTGTTTTGCCTATAACTTTGGTGCCGCTTGATGAATCTTCACAAAATTCTCAAAACATATACTTTGGTTAGTGCAACTGCTGTATTGAAAGTTTCAGGGTGATCTGTCAAGTGGGGGCTGAGAAAAATGGGGGGGGGTCCCAAAACTTATTTTCCCTATTTATTTTCCATAGGACCTTTAGACATGCCTACAGGCCAAACCACTGAACTGAATTACACCAAATTTGGGTGGAAACTAGATCTTGTTTTGCAGATCACACTTATTCTGTTTTGGCAGAAATCCATTCAGTAGTTTTGGAGTAATGTGAGGCCAACAAATATAGATATAAAGGGAAACCGATCCTTCGCAGATCCAACTGTCCCCTTGCTCATATGTGATGGGCTGCCAACACCTCTACAAAGAAGTGTTGGCAGCCATCGTGGGACTTGGCTTCAGGCGAGTCCCAGAAAAATGTGAAAAAAAGATAAGGGGCCAGGGTAGAGTCACTCTGACCCCTTAGCTCTGGTGCTGTGGTTCCTGAGGAACTCCCCCAAGGCTTAAAAGCATTTAAAAAAAAACATATGGGAAAAATCTGTGGATCCAGATCAGCAGATGTTTCCAATTATTTAAATTAAAGAAAGGGCAGTCTCCTACCCTTTTCTTTTTATTAGCCCCGGGTGGACCAGGTCCTGGGGAAATGGGCCTTTAATGAGTAGGAGGATGCCAGGGCCCCCCCTCCTAGAGCTTCGTTTAGCCCCGGTGGCTGCCACCTCCCGGGGGTGATGAGTTAAATATGTGAGGAGGCCACAAGGCCCCCCGCGCCTAGGGGACCACCACCTCCAGGGGCACTTTGTAAAATGATGTGAGGGTCACACAGCCCACCTGCAGCCCCGGGATCACCACCTTTCTGGGACAATTTGCAAAATGATGCTGTACAGCCCCCAACAGGTCCTTGACCACCACCTCGCTTGGGCACTTCAGTAGTTATTTGCGGGTTGACGAATGGCAACTTTACAGCCCTGGGGACCCCCACCTCCTTGGAGCTTTTATGAAAAGATGTGAGGGGAGCTATATCCCCCCTGCATCCCCAGGAACCACCACTTCCCCAGGGCACTTTAACAATTATGTGAGGTGGCCTGCCCGGCCCCCCCCTGCAGCCCAGGGGACTACCACCTCCCAGTGGGCACTTTAACAATTATAAGCGGGTGGCGCGTGGCCCCACTGTAGCTTTAGGGACCACTACCTACCTGGGGCATTTATGAAAAGATGTGCGGGGGACATGTGACACCCCTGTAGCCCCGGGGACCACCACCTTCCCAGGGCCGATTCAAAAAAAGAGATTAGGGGTCCATTTTGGACCCCCTGCAGCCTTGGGGGCCACCACCTTTCCAGGGCTGTGTATGGTGAAGGGGGGCCATGTGACTCCCTCCTCCCTACAAAAAAAAAAAATTGGCTGTGCTCCATGGGATGGGGCCCCAGGGGCCGCGTTCAGCCTCGTGGAGGGGGCCATGTGGCTCCCATACCCCCCAAAAAAATAATTAGGCTGCACCTGAGGTCAAGAACGGGTGTTGTGGGGTAATTAGCAGTGTATAGTGTGAGCGCAATATATATATATAGATATATACAAATATGCCAGCAGGACTCCACCCGCCGTATTACAACCCATAATATGGCTTGGCAGAGTCCTGATGGCGTGGTGGTAGCGGCAAGGACCCATCCACTCCCAGACGTCCCCCTCGAATGAGGAGGTAAGTGGGCGTCCGAAGGTGGGGGGAGGGGGTATGTGTGTTTGGGTGTGCGTGTGCATGTTTGCAGAGGGAGTGCTCAATGCATGTGTGAATGTATGTATACGTACATGTACACGTGAATGGGGGTGTCTGTGTTGATGAATGTTAGTGAGTGGGTGTGTCTGAGTGCATGTATGCATATGCTGAATGGGTGTGTCTGTGTATGCATACATGCGTGAAAGGTTGTGAGGGGTGTGTGTGAGTGTGTGGACGAGTGGTGGGGATGTGTGCATATGTGGGGACATGTGTGTATGTGTGTGTCGGTGACAGGAATGAAGATTCCTGTTGCCTGGTGCGTGACTGCCAGGGTTTTCATGGCGGGGTGACCGCCACGGAAAGCCTGGCGGTTTGCAGCCTTGTAATCCGAACAGCAGGCTGAGGCCTGCCGCCGGGTTGGAGGTACTCCCATCTGGCCGCGGCGGTGCGATCACACCAGCGGGCCTGGTGAGGTTGTGGAGGCTTGGCGTCTGCCAAGCCTCACATCTCTTAATGTGATTGTCCTTGCCGCCGGCTCTGCTGTGGTAGGGCTGCCACCTCAAGGCTGGCAGTCTCATGACCGCTAGCCTCGTAATGAGGGCCTCAGTGTTTTTCAAACAGGGATTCCATTATCACCAATTTTCAGGTAATTTCCTTTGTGGCAATATATCTGTCTTTAATTTAAAATGTTTTGACACAGCAACCAGACCCCAATAGTTACTGAAAGCACCCCGCAGCGGCAGGGGCATCCTTGTCGTTTTAAAGACACACTCATCATTATTTACAGGTTAGACTGTCAAAAAAGTTTAGAGTTGTGCCAGGTATTGTTTGAAGTTAAAGTTGCAGTAAATCCTTCTTCAAGTGCATCATGCACACACCGGAGATCAGTGTCTTCTCGCTCACTCCAATCTATATCCAAAATGCGCTATGGATGCCGGGCGCCACTGCCTTGATACAAATCCAAACCGACTGGTCTCAAACAGTGATGCACTCAACTGCTGGTACAAGTGGAAGGTTTGGACCACAACTCTAAACATCATAAATCCAAAGAGTTATCAGCCAATCAGATCTCAGCACGCTATCAGGAGGGGTTGCAAATCCTTCATGTCCCTAGATATACACATTTGAATTTTCTTTAATTATTCTAAGACTATGGAACGTATTTACAACAAAACAAAAAAAGAACACTTTCTGGACTAGGAACTCCCTTTCTGTCAAATTTGGTGTTATTTCATTCTGTAGTTTTGGCGCTATCACTGTTAAATTTTTCCTAGGGAAAAATTAATGGGGAAAAAGTGTTTTGGGACCCCCTTTTTCCTCAGCCTCTCCTAGACGGATCACCCCGAAATGTTCCAGGCAGCAGCTGACTTGACTGGCAAATATTTTTTAAAAGTTTCGTAAAGATTCATAAAGCTGCACCAAAGATATAGGCAAGTAAAAAAAAAAAAACGCTCTTTATATGGAAACTAGGGGCTACATGTATGAACTATGGGATTTGCGAGTCGCAAATTGTGAGTCAGAGCGACCCGCAATTTGCGAGTCACAAAACCTTATGTTCAACAGTGTCAATGACACTTTGCGATTTGGGAATGGCCACCCTCACAGGGATGGTGGATTGTTGGAGACAGCAGACCACCATGTCTGTGACTGCTTTTAAATAAAGCAGTTTCTTTTTTTTTTTTAAACGCAGCCTGTTTTCCTTAAAGGAAAACGAGATGCATTTCAAAAACAAAAATATGAAAAGTTTTCTTTCCATTTTTTCAGATCCATAGGACCACTGCCTGCTCTAAAAAAACTTTTTTACTGCCATTCACAAAGGCATAGGGACCCCTTCCCGTTTGTGAAGGAGTTAGCACCAGTTCCACACTGGTGCTAACTGTGATTGTTCTGCAACCGCATTCACGGTCACAAAACAATCATACATGGGACTGCAACTCGCAATTAGGAAGGGAACACCCCTTCCTAATTGTGACTCACAAACCCTTTTTGCGATTTGGTAAATAGTTTACCAAATCGCAAAAATCGGTCTGAACATCCCAAAGTACATTTTGCACATCGTAGGCCGCCCGATTCGCTGTTTGCGATGTGCAAAATGCTACGTACATGTAGCCCTAGGTCGTAACTATACCTACTGCGACTACGTAATATGTATATATATATATATATATATATATATATATATATATGTATATCTCCAAGCTATGCAAACTTCACAATGGGCTGGTGGAAACAACAAGTGTCAAGGTCTGTAGAAAATGATGAATTTGTGGAGAAAACTGTCATATGGCTGCGATTCACAGTTGATCTTTTCCTTATTTGGGATGGTAAAGAATAATAATTTGAGAAATATTTCATTATACTTAACAACAACCCAGGCAATTTAAAATTTACATATGAAATAAGTGGATCAAGAGTAACATTTCTGTATACAAAAATAGATACATGAGAACATGACCCATCTAACACTCCAAAGGAAATTGATTGCAACAATTTCAGTTCTACATGTGAACAGTTTTCATCAAACCAGCTTAAAATAGGCAATTCCATATGGAAAATGTCTGCAAAGAAGAAATGTTCACAGGAAGAATATGAGAAACACAATTTGGGAACAGGCAAACGTTTTCAAATGAGAAAAAAGCCTCTAAAAGACGTCTAACTGGGTCTCCAGAAAGCAAAATTAAGGAACAGAAATGAAATTCTACAAGGAAAAAAATAACAATTTAAAACCGGAGAAATTAAACCAATAACAACATATTCAGCAGAGGGAAATACATTTCAAGAAATACTGTAAAAACACTAGACTGGGGGATTGCCAGCATAATAGGAAATCATCCATGTATAATATACAGAAGAGTTTACAATTAAAAGCAGACATTAATATACAGCCATTTTAAGATGAAGGAAAAAGCAAACTACATGAATCATCCTGGCTTTTGGAAGTGTACAAATGTAAGGCATATAAAAATGCTGTCAATAACAAGGAATTTGTGATTGGAAATGGGCAAAAACATATTAAAAAACATAATACATGTAAAAGTAAATTTATTACATATATGATGAAATGCCGATGCAATATAAAATAGTGGAAGCACAACTTATGAAATCAAAAATAAATTATTGAACACATTAGAGCAACAATGAACAAAAATAGAGGCAATGCTGTTGCCAAGCACATGGAAACGGAACATGAAAGTAACTGGAAACAATTTGTCTATGCGATTGATAGGGGGTAAAACAGAAAAAAGGAGGAAATAGAGAAAAAATTACATGCCAAAAAGAGTCAACTTACTTTATGTTACTCCTCACTCCAACACCAAAAGGATTGAATCAAGATGAAGAATTACATGTGCAGAAAACATAATCAGTCATGACATCTTCTTTGACATCATTGATAGAATGACTACAATATTTCAAATAAAATTATTGATGAGAGAACTATGCATGGCGGGGGCAAAAGCTTTTTTAACAACTTTATTGTTTTATTTTGGATAGCCAAGAGACATTACATCACAGAATTCTTGACAGTAAGCAATACCGGGACATTATCACAGAAACAGTAGTTAACCTCTCATCTGCTATGGATGGGTGCAGGAAAATGGAAAATAGCATGTTATGGCAATTACATAGCATAACTGTATCCCAAGAAAGCAGCCTCCCTATCCACTCTAGGAACATAATTTGCAAGGATGGAAAGAAGAACACTTTTCATATTCGTGCAAACCATGATGGAACATATAAACAACACCTCCCCCACCTTCTCATTGGCCTGCTTGCAGGTTGGGACATCACCCGGGTCTAATAAGGAGGTCCATTGCACAACAAACATACTCCATGTCTCATCAGCACAAGAGTCTCAAATTACTTCCACTCCTCCCCAGCCACCCAGTAGTGTGAACATCCAGTCAGGCATCTTCTTCATTGGAGGATGAGGGGGTCCCACACCTCTTGCCAGTCAGATTGCATGTTCACCCAGGCTTGCAGATCCTCCTCTGATCTATCATCTCTATGAACATGAAGCATCTTCCGCACTCACCCATTCAAATACATCTTTCATCGATGCAGCGTGAATGAGGGGTACCAGCCATAGCCATGTAATGGTTGTGAACATTTTTGCTAGTACCAACTCAAGGAGGACAAATTTCCTTCTCAATGGTTTCTTAGCATGTAAGGGGAGCAGTCCTAACAACACTACCCTAATCTCCATCTGTATCTCCCACCCAAGGCCCTGTTAAGGGTGTTAGCACAGTGCGCCAGTAGGGGGACAGGGATGAACTTGACCATACAATGTGCAGAAATTCTGCCGCTCGTGCCCCAGAACAGGAACAGCCAGACGACCGGTCATTATTGATTGAGTGTGATGTTTGTGAGGAAAGGTATGCCTGGTCTATAAAATTGTATTGTAAGAGTTTGAAACAGGCATTTAAACTAACCTTTCACACCCTCAGTGTGGACACATAGCCAGTCCCTAGATGACAGTGGCTCCCCTACAATCGCCTGCCACTTGGCTGGTATAGGAAGCACAGCTTGTGGCAGATCCTTGCGTAGTGCCCTATACAATTTGTTTAAAAGGCGGCACCACCCACAGGGGCATATCAAGGGCATATGGAGCCACCAGATAACCTGTCAGACTACCCCCTCGCAGACACCCACCACCAGTAAGATGATGTGGGGAAAGGTGGAGGGATCTTCCGGCCCAATATCAATAATATCTGTAGGGACTGTACCGCATGTGTGCCCTGTAGGAGCCTCTTCTCCCAGTTGTCCTCAGCATCAAACCATTGAACTCTATTTTTACAGTTGGGCTGCCATGTAATAGAGTTTCTAGTGGGGAGCATCAAGCCCTCTGTGATCCCATGTTCTTTTAAGAGTGGCTAACCCAACACATTTGCACCTGTATCCCCAGAGCAGATCCACTATTAGACTATCAAAGGTCCGGAAGTAATGCTGAGGAATCGCGTTTAGGCTGCTTTGTAGGTCACAAAGACAGAAAGGTAATATTATCATTTTTGTTACGGCAATTTTGCCCGTAAGGGACAATGGTAGCTCCCTCCAGAACTAAATGGAGGTTTGCACACCCCACACCACTCGACCAATGTTCCACGCAATGATTTGGACTTGTTTGGGTGAACGAATAGTCCTCAAACCTCCTCAAATGACTGCATAATGTTAACTAAGTTAGGCGCAGAGTCATCTTCCAGACTCTTCCACCATCCTCGGCATCACCAATGGTTGATCGATTGACTCTGTGTGGCCGGTTATGATAAGTTCATATGACACAGTTCCTGGGTAGATCTGACCCCCTTTGAGTCTATAAGTACTATCCAGTCAGTTTAATTTCAGCACTCCCTCTGGTTCTTTTAACCAAGAGGTTGAGTCCGCCCAAGTAGTACCATCTTACTTGGGTGGGGCTAGGTGGTCATATGATGAAGCAAGACACTATTATGTGTGTGAGACCACCTAGTCCGTAAGGGAAATCCCCCTTCCCCCTGTAGGACAACGCAGCACCCCCTAGCTTGGACATTTTCCAACCATGACTTCCCTACCTGAGGGTCTAAAGTGACCTTACTAATACCACTGAAAAAAGACTGACCTAGTCTTACCTTCAGTTCCTACTACCCCACACCTTTAGTGATGATACCCCTTTGAGTCTATCCAGTCATTAGGATTCTCTGCTGTGAAAATGAAGAGAGCCTTCCCTTCGTGTTGGACCCATGATTTAGCTGGGAACATGAGGCTCTATTTCAGGTTGAGGTCAAGTACCTGCTGTTTAACAGATACAAAAGATTTCCATTGCATCTGCACCCTGTGAGTGTACTCAGGGTAGATGGATATAGGATGGCCTCAAACATTATAGGGCCTCTTACGCATTCTGCAGGATAGTGCCTCTATAATCACTCAAGGCGGGCACCAAGCTTTGGTGGTGAGGCTAGCGCTGTATGTGCATGCTCAGTTGTGAAAACTTTTGAAAGTCTTTTTGGTAGAAGGGTCAAACTCCACTCTCTCTGGAAACCCCACAAAGTGTCAATTATTCCATCTGGACCTTCCCTCAAAATCTTCCATCCGGTCGTTGAGGCGGGCTGATTGTTTTTGCAGGCAAGTTACAGTGTCCCTGAGAGTCTGAACCTCTTGTTGCAGGGTACTCACATTCTGTTCTGTAGCGGTCACCGGTTCTGTCCCTTTGTGCAGGTCTGCATAAGGTCTACACCTATAGAAATGGAGTCGGTCTTGTGCACCAGCTCCTCTCATT
The DNA here is from genome assembly GCF_031143425.1 of Pleurodeles waltl. NCBI lineage: Eukaryota > Metazoa > Chordata > Amphibia > Caudata > Salamandridae > Pleurodeles > Pleurodeles waltl. The sequence goes on from NC_090445.1 coordinate 552,429,474, forward strand.
AACTATGAATCGCTGCCACGAGGTCCGGCAGAAAGAGTCGCCCAAGGCTGTTCCTCCACATTCGCAGCTGGGGGCACATCTCGGGATTGTTCTCCTGGAGGAGGTGGCTGTGTACATTTGAATGTCTTCTTCACCTGGGCCATCCTAGTTCCCTGATCTTTCACCTTGGTGGAACTGATGCTATCTCCGCAACCAGGTGAGCTGAAATGTAAACACAATAAGGAAACCCCAGACAGCCCTCACCAGTGGGCCCTCAGGAGAACTCCCTGGGCACAGATCCCTATAGTCCACCTTGCAGGGGTAGAGCCCTGTCTCTTACAGGATGTCCCACCTCCGCCGGGGTGCAACTGTCCCTACAGGGTGCCTCCACAATCAGCCACACGGCCCCCAAACTGAGGGCACCGTGGGCCACCGAACAGTCCAGTCCATGCCAGCACTACTTGTGTGCTGTGGGGGGGCAGTAACATATGGAGGCTGAACACCAGTCCTCAGCTTGTTTTTGAAGGCACCAATTGAAAAAAGGTCTCCCAATTCACCCAGCCAGTTCCCTGGGAAGACCCCACACTGTTCCTGCATTGAGGGTCCACTGCATAGGTGATGGCATGGATAGCTTAGTGGATTTCACTGTGTGCTGAAATGTCACAGGAGCTGTTAGTGAGACATGAACAGGCGGAGAACCCCAGGGTCTCCGCTCAAGTGCCATCATCAGAGGAAACACCCCGGCTCAGAGTCTATCCAGGCTGACCACCCACCACTCACCAGATGGTTCTCACCGACCACCATCCGCATTGCTATTTGGTTTCTCAGGCAGCGCTGGGCTCAGCGCCCAGAAGCAGTCAGTGCAGCACAAGGCAAAATCTTCACCTCGGTGCCTGTCACAGGGTGCTTGGCCCGATGGCGTCCTTACTGTCAGGTGCGGGCCAACACTCAATTGCAATACCAACAGGTTTCACAGTGGGCCCACAACTTTCCTGCTCTGCCTCGGGCACCCCAGGACCCTGCAGGGTATGTGTCTGTGTCTCCTGTGTGGAGCGTGCCAGGAACTCCACCTCATACCCACGGGTCTGTCTGGCCTCCAGAAAGCAAAATAGAGGCAGACGGCATCAACAGGGCTGAATCTGGCCTCTAGCTTCATCCAAATGCCCTCATGATAGCGATGTCGGCATTCAATGTAGTTCCATGGTGTTTGGGACCAGTTTCCCAGAAGATTGCCGAGGATTCTGGCAGGATAAATCAGACGGGAGGAGTGTCAAAAAGAGGGTTTTAGTTTGCCATCTTGCCTTGCCATGTTATAGTTACCTTAGGGCACAAGTTATAGTTTCTTAAGATAAGTATAATTGTAACTGCTATGGTTTTGTGTGTGTAAAATCTGAACCTAGCTATAAAGTCCCTATAATCTTTAATGTTTTCAATTGAATTTATTTTTTTCTAAATTCTACATCCTAACTATAACAGCTATATATATATATATATATATATATATATATATATATACACATATATATACATATATATATACATACATATATATATATATATATATATATATATAGTTAGAACCATATTTCCATAGAAAAAAGGATTTTTTCACTTGCCTATATCTTTGGCATCGTTTGATGAATCTTCACAAAATTTTCCAAACAAAGTGTGCCAGTGATTCTTGTTGCTTTCCATGTGAAAGCATGTGTGATCATTCAAGCAGGGGCCAAGAAAAATGGGGGTTCAAAAAAGCTGTGTTTCCCATTTTAATTCTTATAGGACTTGTAGACACGTCTAGAGCCCGAACAACTGGGTGGAATTACACTACATTTTGCAGAAAGCAAGCTGTGGGTATGCAGATCACACTTTCACTTATTTGGTGTAAATCCATTCAGCAGTTTGTGAGAAATTTAGGGAAATCCAAATTTGAATATCTTTGGCCGTGGCGACTTCGCAATTATTTTTCAAATATTTTGGGGAAATTTGTGAATTTTCAAGAACACACATGCAAAAAGAATGGTTGTAAGTGGCTGACTGCAACCTGACTAGAAAATTGTGGCCGCCATTTTAGTTCATGGGACATGGTCCCCGGGGTGCAAATCCAAATTGAAAGTGGCAAAGGGGTCAGGGTGAAGGTACTCTGACCCCAGGGATGTGGTATAGGTGTGTTTTAGGGGCAACTTATGGGTTCAAAATATTTTTTCATCACCATGCCTCATATTCATAAAAATTCATGAATTTGCGTGAATTTTCACAAATTCTTTGCAACATATTTGCAAAAATGAAATTATTAAAATATTGCAAATATGAAAAAGTTTGAAAGAAAAAACACAGTCATTCATACACTAATTCATTCAATCATACATGCACTCAGAGACTCATACACCCACTCATTCACCCACTCAGACACTCATGCACCCACTCAGACTCACACATAGACTGACACACCCATTTTCAGACACGCTCACATACTCACGCACCCACTCCCAGATCCACTGACAGAGACAGGTCCTGGGGCCAACCTGCACTGCGCAAGGCCAAAGGCCATGTGTGGCACAGGATGGGTAGTTATAAGGACTTGGCTCCAAGGCCTTTGCTGCAGGCCAGGCCTTGAAACTAAGCCCCGCCACACAGGGCCGTGCGCAGCCGGGGTTGGAATAATGTAGAGTAATTAAAATTACTTTGTGTTAAAAAAACATAGAAATTCACTGAAAAAAAACAAAGGTTACAGGAACATTGTAGGTAGGTTCTGAATTTACTTGTACAAACAATAGAAATTCAGCAGTTATAGTTAGATTTCTTTCAAGTGACTATAACTCGTGCCATAAGGTAACTATAACTTGTGCCTTCTCCATGCACAGCTAATTACTTCACATATTATATCACTAATGAGATTATGTATGGCAATTTTGATATTATCACTTCAACATTTCCAATAAAATGATAGATAGGCCTGGGAGGAGTTCTTCTACGCAGAACTCCACGATGTGACCAAAAAACTCCACTGTGTTACGCGGAGTTCCGCAAGCGGCGGAGTGTGTTAGTTCATGCCGTTCATGCTGACTTTTAGCGCTGGGTGTTTGTTCCGTGCTGAAAAATCAACGCAATCAGCACCATGCACAATGCAAGAGGGTGCTCCCTTCTTTTCTGCCGCTCAAGTAGGTTTTCTACTTTAGTGGCAGCTTCCTCAACGTGAATGGGAGGATTTTCAATGCAAGCAGTAAAAACCATCTGCGACTACCCGTGTTGAGAAATCTCGCTGGGAGATGGTCTGGAGTAAGATTTTCCCCACTGGTGTTTGCCAACTTAATGGTGGGGAGCGCGAACAAGAACAAAACCTCCTCTCCTCTCCGCTCTGTGGAGTTTTTCAGAACTCCACGCTCTTAGTGGAGCGCAGACTGGGAAAAACTCTGCAAACTCCGCGAGCGGAGTGGAGTTCACAGCCCACCTCCAATTATTGATAAGAAAACTGTGCATGGCGAAGTGTGAGTTATAGTTACCTTACAGTGCGAGTTATAGTTACTTGAGAGAATACTCACTATAGCTGCTGAGTTTCTATGGTTTTGTACGAGTAAATTCAGAACCTAACTATAACGTACCTATAACTATATGTATATATACATTCATCACATTTCCCTTTTATCATCTTTATGGATTTTCTTGCAGGTCACTTTGATCAGTTTGATGGTATTTTAGAGTTAGGCTCCTTTTCACCAAAAGAGTCCATTTATGCCCTAATGAATTTAACAAAAACATTGATTTGACTTATCCATAAGCACAGCCCTTGATTTGCGGAAAAGGTCTCTTCAGCCATGTTAGACCTGACAGCCTTGGAGGGGTCACCCCTAACTTTTTGTCTGCCTCCCTCCACTTTTGCGATACTGTTTTTGCTGTTTTTTAGACTCTGCACACTTTGCCACTGCTAACCAGTGTTAAAGTGCATACAATCTCTCCCTTTAAACATGGTAACACTGGAGCACACCCAATTGGGCTATTTAATTTACTTATAAGTCCCTAGTAGAGTACACTGTGTGTGCCCAGGGCCTGTTGATTAAAAGCTACTAGTGGGCCTGCAGCACTGATTGTGCCACCCACTTCAGTAGCCCCTTAACCTTGTCTCAGGCCTGCCATTGCAAGGCCTGTGTGTGCAGTTTCACTGCAAATTCGACTTGGCATTTAAAAGTACTTGCCAAGCCTAAAACTCCCCTTTTTCTACGTATGTCACCCCTAAGGTGTGCCCTAGGTAACCCCTAGGGCATGGTGCTGTGTGGGTAAAAGGCAGGACATATACCTGTGTACTTTGCATGTCCTGGTAGTGTAAAACTCCTAAATTTGTTCTTACACTACTGTGAGGCCTGCTCCCTTCATAGGCTAACATTGGGGTTGCCCTCATACATTGTTTGAGTGGTAGCTGCTGATCAGAAAGGAGTAGGAGGGTCATATTTAGAATGGTTAGAATGGTAATACAAAATCCTGCTGACTGGTGAAGTTTAGAAAGTGAGCATTTCTCTGCACTTAAATCTTTCTGTGCCTTACAAACCACGTCTGGCTGGGTTTAGTTGACAGCTTCTTGTGCATTCACTCAGACACACCCCATGTCTGAAGGGGCAAAACCGACACACACACACCGTTTTCCACACACCTCCCCCTCTGCAGTCCCTTGCGAGGATTTTTCAAAGCAATCCAGGTACTTTGCCCTGCAAGAGACACTTGTTGTTTCCAGGAAAACTTAAAACACTTTTTATTGTTTTTGCAGTAATATATAAATTCTAAGGCACTTTGGGGGTCATTTTGACCTCAGCGGTCTTTTTTAAAGACCGCCGAGGGACCGCCGTGCGGAAGACTGCCAGTGGTGGCGGTTTACCGCTCGGCCTATTATGATCGTTGGCAGCTCTCCGTCCTTTTACGGACGGAGAGCCGCCAACAGCCATACTGGCGGGAGGCGGGGAAGTTGAGGTTGCTCCACCTCCACCGCCACGCCAACAGAACACCACCCAGCGAATCACGTCCTGTGATTCGCCGTGGCGGTGTTCTGTTGGCGGTGTGGTGTCGGCGGAGCTGCCCCCATGGCTCCCGTCCACTTTCGGAGGATCGTCGGACCAGGTAAGTCGATCGTCCGTGAGGGGAGGGGGGTGGTGGGGTGTTGTGTGTTGTGTGGGTGCATGGGGATGTGTGTGTGTGAATGTAGAGGGGGTGTGAGAGTGCGTGTATGCCTGCGGGGGTGTTGTGTGTATGGGAATGAGTGAGTGTATGTCTGTGGGTATGTCTGTATGGATGTGTGCGTGTATGTTTGAATGTGGGTGTGCGTGTATGACTGTGTGTGTGGATGTAGGCATGTATGTCGGCGTGTGTGCGTGTAAGTATGTAGGTGGTGCCTGCGTGCGTGTCGTGTGGGTATAGGTGAAGTGATGTTGGGGGTCGGGGTGGGGAGTGTGATGTTATATTGTGGTATTGTATGAGTTATTGCACAAACACTTTACACATTGCCTTCTAAGTTAAGCCTGATTGCTCAGTGCCAAGCTACCAGAGGGTGGGCACAGGATAATTTGGATTGTGTGTGACTTACCCTGACTAGAGTGAGGGTCCTTGCTTGGACAGCGTGTAACCTGACTGCCAACCAAAGACCCCATTTCTAACAAGCCGCAGATAAGAAGCTCGCACAATTGCAACAATGAAGAAGGTGTGCAAAAGTGAAAACTTCACAACTTTTTCAACTTTGTACAACTTTGCCTGCAGGGAAACTTTGCAGCACAATTCTGATAGGAAAATTCACCTTTAGGGTTTTTCTGACTGCCAAACCTCTTGTATGATTTGTCATCCTTTTCTCATAAACCTCACCTCATTTGTGAAGTATTGAAACACATTTTTAAAAGCCTCTTTAAGGTATTGCAATCCAAGTTAATCGCCTTTGTATGGCCTTGACATTGATTCATGTGGTGGTCATGTATTCATTGCGGGTTTTACAAGCCTGTCATTTAACACACACATGGTCCAGTGATCTGTACACTTTAACTGAATTTTTCATATTATGGTCCGGGGGCAAGACAAGCCCAATGGGTTATTGCAATCATACTTCCATAAGAAAATGAATGACCAGTATGAGTCTTAAAAGTGCATCTTCAATTATTCCAATAACAAGAAATAATTCTGTTTAACTTGATGTTGAAACATCTAATTTCCAAAGGCCAACATAAGCTAAAACTCCTACCATATAAAGGCCGAACTCTAAAATACATTTTCAAATACAATAACGAAAACATTTAATTAAAGAGTATTATTAACTTTTACCTAATCATTTTGTATATTGCTGACATTCAAAGTTGCTCACATTATATTTTACAGTGAAATATCCTTAACCCAAAGTATTGCATTTTGAATGGAGGATTAATAATGCTGCTACTTCGAAGTGAGAGAAATTGAAAGTGACAAAAGTGACAGAAGTGAGGGAGAAACCAGTGACCAGAGCAGCAGCAGGTGATAGGAGCATGGTGGTGGTGAGCAGAGCAAGGCCGGGGGAAAACATCTACCCTGAGCACTGAAACACTCTGACACGGCCCTTTCAAGCCATCTAAACCCGCCCAAGCCCGCTCCCCGCAACTTCCTACAACGAACCACCAAGGCGTTACCTGGAAGGTTGCCTGGTGCTGAAGCGGTGTAACTGTTCCCGGAAGCCTTATACTAGTAGCGGTAAATGCGTAGGAACCGATGGTGGGGGCAGCCTGTGGGTGGAGGAAGCCGGCAGTAGGCTGGTGCGGCTTGCACACAGGTGGTGGCTGTCTGTTTCAACCCTACTATCCCCATATCTGCAATCTTCAAGATAATCTGCCACACTGCCACACCAGGCACCCAGCGCCATTGGGGCAATGGTTAGGGGAGGTGACCAGCATCGGGGTTAGTGTAGCCTGTACATCGAGTGACCACCCCCTTCACCTCCACCTCTCAACCCCTCACAGCTGGGAGCTAAAAGTGTGCTTGTGTCCTCTCCCCTGGCACAACCAGCTAAACAATCAAAGTGACAAATCAAGACCAAACAAGGGGGTGGTGAGACGTCGCTTCCAACAAAAGAGTCACTAAATCTGGACCTGGGGCTGAGTTAAGGGAAGCAGCAAACCAAAGGAACCACAAGAAACACTGGACCTGGAAAGCATCTAACCAATTAAGCATCCAAGCTGTAAGAACAAGGGATCTCCCCAGAAGCAACTATCTGAACCATCTTGGGCGAAGGGTTGAAAGACTAAGGACCATTCATGCCCTGCTTAATACACCTCCGGGGAGCACACCATGTGCAAAGGTACTATAACAGCACAATATAAGAAGGATTAACACGACAACATTACAGAGCACTGGTCAAACCAGCACAATGTAAGCAGTAGGGAGAGATCAAGTGAGAAGGCACAGCAACAGAAAAATAGTTCAACAGTACAACAGAACAATAGTACAATAGCACAGTTTACCATGAGGTCGGAGAGATCAAAAAGGCTGCCACAACAAAGCTGCAAAAAAAGAAACACAAAGCTTGTGCAAGACCACTTGTGAATGTCTCTGAATAAGGGGTCACTGCTGGCCAACCAAAAATCACCATCAAGTTCCCATTACTAAAAGATGCAGGAGCCACCATCTACTCTACAATCACACCAATTGTTGGTTTGCCTGTCCCACACACACCGACCATAATCATCCAAATGAAGGAACAATTCTCCAACTAGACCCCGGTCTGCGACCTAGGAACAGTGTCAGTCTCCACACATCATCCCATGGTTAATGCGGGTAGTTTCACTCTCTCCTGACAACTGAGCACTCCAGACAACAGAGACAGAACCTCAAGTAGTAGCCTCCAGAGCAAGGATAGCTCAAATAATAAAATGAAAGGGGAAATAAAAATGGAATGGAGCACAAAGAAAAATGATCAAATTGATCTGGTCGATGACGAGACTCTAATCACAGCAAAACAACACACAGTCGTGGGAAGTCGTTCCAGGATTTTGCCACAAGAACCACAAGATTCAGATTTCAAGATTTTTTTTTGATACGGGAAGAGGGACGGGGAACATGGCGGCCGGTTGAAGCGCTGACCGCGAACTCCCATCGGACGAGAGACGCGGACGAGAGACGCGACCTGCGACCCCTGACCTGGAAACGACGCGCTGAGAGCCGGAGCAGTCCCGCAGTTGGATCGACGCGCGAGAGGATCACCGCGGCCGTAGAGGGGCCCCCTTGTTGTGACGAGGAAGAGGTTTGGAGGAGAGACGCCGGGGAAGAGACTAGGGGAGAGACTGGGATTGTGCAGGGCTCCTAGACCGGCGCCCCGGGTGAGTCGTCCCTCTTGCCGGGAAGAGCTGTTGATGGCGTTTTTTTTTTTTTTTTTTTTCCTCTCTCGGTGTTGAGGTTGACAGAGCTCCCTGCGTGAGAGATACACACTGATAAATCCAGATTGGTAGGAATACCATAAATCGTTAATTAACCTGAACATCGGATCTTTAAAAAACAATCGCAGGTTGAATCTGCATAGGATTTTTTTTTTTTTTTTGTGAGCCTTTCTTTTTTTTTTTGAGACTTCTTCTGTCACCCACAGAGGTTTGATGTTAAACTCTCTTATCATTAACTTTGAGCATTGTCTCTTTGCTTTAAGAGTTATTCCAACGTTGTTTCTACTCCTTGAATTAGACCGAGTTGGGCATCACTGGGCATCATTTGCCTATCGGGCTTGGAGTAGCTATTTGAAGGACTCGGAAGGATCCTAGAAAATCCAGTCTCGGAATACGTTACTATTGGAGTGTACTTGTTTATATTGATCTCCCCGCCCCAGGTCGGGAGATTTAATTAAAAATCACGGCGAACAAGGAGGGGAGCGAAATTGCTTCGGCGAGAGGTGGTCAGGGGGTCCCCTGGAATCAAGCTTTAAATTCCAGTATTTGGGCTGAAGCAGTGAGGGGTGTGCGACGAGGGAGATCTTATACCTCTCGCTGTTCTCTTCGTGGGAGTTTACCGGAGACTCCGGGGCTTTCCACTAGGAGTAATTTGAACAGGAATAAGGTGGGAGGAGAACGTGATACCAGCAGAGCCTCTCGGTGCATGTCTCCAATCAAACGCCGCCCCAGGGTTGCACGGGCAGAGGTTAAAAACCTGGTTGGTGCAAGGACTTGTAAGCCCGGCCCCCTGGGTGTGAGTGATAAGCCCCAGGTTTATTCATCAGAGACTGTAGCAGTTACAAATCCTGGATATAAGACTCACGGCGAAGTCTCTTTAAAGGGGACTGATCAAATTTTGTCATCTGTGGGCCCTCCTATCCCTCTCTTGGGGGAAGGCCAACCTGAACTTCTGGGGAGGAGTGAATCACTGATCACAAGATATTTTCGGACTACTACCTTTCCATCGCAGGATATGGCAAATAGTCAACTAACCTCAGATGATTTAGAAATGTCAAATTTAGCTATGCGTTTGGCTAGGCGGTCGCCCCTAAATCCATTAGACAAGGATCTAGATGGACAGGGAGAGGATTCCTCTAAATTATCGGCTTTGTTAGAAGTGGAGAGCAACCCTCTCAGAGGTACAATGTCTTATGGTATGGACGTACAGGCCCTGCTAATCTCTCTTACTAAAGAGATTAGGGAAAAATTTGAGACATCAGAAAATAACCAAACAAGGATTCGGGAAGTATGTGAGGCTTTGGAAAATAAAATCACTTTGTTAACAGATCGGATGGGTAAACTCGAGACTGTGGTGGCGGCCCATGAGGAGCGGGTGGCAGCTCAATCTGAGGATATTTCACAATTAAAACGTGGAGAAAAGTTGTTACAGGACAAACTAGAGATTTTGGAAAATAACATGCGGAGAAATAATATCAGGCTTTTGGGTGTTCCTGAGGGATTGGAAGGGGAAGATATTAAGGGCTATGTGATTGCTTTGATAAAAGAGGTTATCCCAAATACAGCAGGGTTTAACCTGGAAGAGGATATTCAAAGAGTCCATCGTGACCCGTTCAAGAAAAATCCCGGGAGGAAGAATCCCAGGAGGATTCTGATAAATTTCAATACGTACTCTATCAAGGAAAAAATTCTGTCTGAAGCCCTTAAAGTTGGTGTTTTTTCCAAGGGGGATTGGGCCTTCAGGATAAGATCGGACTTGTCTAAAGCAACGTTAGATAGACAGTGGGAATTGGGAAATTTTATGCGTGAGCTTCGTTCTCTTGGGGCTACCGTACAGCTAAGGTTTCCGGCAGCACTCCGGATCATGTGGAAGAACAAAATGTATAACATGAGAGATCCGGGGGAGGTTAGCGCATTTATAGACCAGATTAAGGCGTCACAATAAGATCTAGTGGAAGTATCTCGTCCGATGGGGAGTTCGAATTTAGGATAACAGGATGGTTATCCTAGTAGAATCAGGGAGGGTTCCCCAGGGTAGGGGGGTTGGGTTTGGGTGGGATTTGGGGTTGGTGTTGGTGGAGGGGGTGGAAGGCACTGGGTGTGGGGGTTTGGGTTGGGTTAGGTGGGTTAGGTGGGTTGAAAGGATAAAAATAAGAAAGTCCTCATATGTTGTTTACCTAGGAGGGGGGTGCGCTGTGCTTATGACGTTTTCCTTTTCTCCTGACAGATATGTCTAAGTATGGGAATTTAAGATTGAAATTTCTTTCTTGGAATGTGAATGGTTTAAGAGTGGTAAGCAGGAGGAGGAAGATTTTTGAATATTTAAGATTGGCGGAAGAGGAGATTATCATATTGCAAGAAACTCATCTCCAACAAACAGAGTGGGAGACCTGGGTTAAACGGTTGAATTGGGTTTCTCTTAGCGTATGCTCCTCCCAAACTAGTGTGATAAAAGGCGTGGCAGTTCTCATCAAAAAATCCATAAAGCTTAGGATAGGATCGGTGCAAGTTGACCCTAGAGGGAGATGGGTAGTGGTAGAACTGTGCGTATGTGGTTATTGGGTCACGGTGGCAGGCTATTATGGACCTAACCTAGATGATCCCACACCATTTCAAGAGTTATTCAATATTTTACTTCTAGCTAGATATCCAGTGGTACTAGGCGGAGACTTCAACATTTTGTTAGACCCTGTACACGATAAGTCAACCCCTCGAGGTACGGATAACTCTCCTAAAATGAGGGCACAGGTGAAACAAGCCATGCAAGATTTAGGATTGGTAGAAATATGGCACTGCAGAGGAGGCGAAGGAGACAGATATACATTTTACAATAAAAAATATGGGCATAGATCTAGAATAGATTTTTTTTTAATACATAAAAGTTTATGCCCAGAGGTCAGAAAGGTAGCCCACAATCCAGCTCACCTCTCAGATCATTCAGCTGTAAAATTACACTTGGATATCAGGGTCGTAAATAAAGGTATTAGATGTATAATTAATCGCGCTATACTATTAGACGACTCTATAGTAGAAGCATTAAAAAAAGACACAAGAGATTTCTTTCTTTTGAACCAAGGTACGGCAAGTTTATGGTGTGTTTGGGACGCCTTTAAGGCTTATATTAGAGGGAGGCTTATGAGCCTGGCAATATACAAACATCGTGAAGAAAAAGAGAAATTGGGAGATATGGAATTATCTCTAAAAACCTTGCAAGCTGCAATCCATAAAGCACGAGCAGAAGAGAAGGTCAATTTATTAGAGGACTTGATATGTCAAGAGGTTAATGTTCGGACTAAGCTAGAGGCTTTTTTGGAAAATCGCAGTAAGTTAAAATGGGAAGCTAGCCGATATGCTCACCATGAATATGGAGAAGGTTGCAGTAAGCTACTAGCATGGAAGGTTAAGTCAGACCTCTCTAAAAGATATATTTCAGCAGTCAAATCGGACAATACGATTTGTGTGGAGCAAGAAGAGATTGAGGGGGCATTTGTATCTTTTTTCCAAGACGTATACTCAGAAAGCCTGGTTAATTCAGACGAGTCGATTAGTGATTTTCTAGAAAAACTACACCTTCCAGCTCTAGAAGATTCTGAAAAGACCCTATTAAATTGTAAAATAAATGAGGCTGAGCTTATTGAAGGCATAAAAGCGTTAAAAAAAGGAAAGGCCGCTGGTCCAGACAATCTACCTAATGAATTGTACAAGGTCTTGGGGGAAGTTATTAGTCCTTTTTTATTAGAATTATTTAATTCTATGCTGGTTGAGGGGGCTCAGACGCCTAAATTTTGGAGAGAGGCTATAATTTGTCTAGTTTTAAAGCCAGGTAAGGACCCAATGTCTTGTGCATCTTACAGACCCATCTCCCTGTTGAATGCCGACTACAAACTTTATACAGGGATTTTAGCCAGGAGATTAGGGAGTGCCATAGGCAATCTGATTCATACGGATCAAAAGGGTTTTATGAAAGGGAGGTATCTCCAGGATGTAACACATGAGTTATTTGCTGCAATAGATCTGGCGGAACAAGAAAAGACCCCTCTGGCGATCCTGACTTTTGACGCAGCAAAGGCCTTCGATCGGGTCAATTGGTCTTTTTTGAGGTTAGTGCTGGAAAAAGGAGGCTTGGGATTTCCTTTTGTTAGGACAGTCAGGGAATTGTATAGATGCCCCTCAGCGAGAATTCTGGTCAACGGCCAGTTATCACAAGAATTTAGGATTTGGCGGGGTCCGCGACAGGGATGTCCATTGTCTCCCTTGCTTTTTAACTTATATATTGAGCCTCTGGCAATTTCTCTTAGGTTAAGTAAGGAAATTACTCCATTTCAAAGTGGGGACTGGGAAAAAAAAGTAGCATTATATGCGGATGATCTTATGCTATACACCAAGGATGTTAGTTCTACCCTACTAGCGTTAAATACTTTGATGGAGCAATTTGGTAAACTTTCTGGTTACAGCGTAAACACAGAAAAGACAGAAATAATGTGTTGGAATTTGACTTATGCTTCTCCTTTAGTCAAACAAGAGATCAGATATTTGGGTATACGATTAACAAATGATCTAAATGAGGTACCTAAACTAAATTTTAACATAACATACAGAGAAACCAAAAAATTGCTAAAGACGTGGGCCGCTCTCCCTCTTTCCATAATTGGAAGATCCAACATTTTGAAGATGTGTATTCTCCCAAAATTCACCTTTTTATTCAACACTATTCCACTAGAGTTTAAGAACTGCTGGTTTAAAAAACTACAGGGGGATTTATCCTCGTTTGTATGGGCCTCTAAAGGAGTAAGGATCTCGTGGAAAAAGATGAGTAAAAAAAAAAGAGTGGGGGGGCATTGCGTCTCCAGATTTCTTCAAGTATTATCTGGCATTTCAATTAAAAAACATTAGAAACCTATTGAATAAGAAGTCAGAATATGATCCGGCGTGGAAAGCCTTAACGGCACACCTCGAGGAAAAAGCAGATCATTTTCTATATAAATTCGGCCATCCTAAGTACTTCAAGAAGGTACGCCTGAAGACACTCAGACATGCATGCAACATTTGGATGCACTTTCGGAAGGTGCTAGAGATACCCTATTTTTGCAGCTCTTCCCCCATTTGGGATTCACCTGGCACTCCTGAATGCCTCAATTCCTTTGAGAGTGAGTGGGATTGTAAGATGGGGCCAGATAATGGAAGGACCAGAACTGTTAAGCTGGTCGACACTTTATGAAGGGACTGGAGGCACAGTCTCCAAATTCAAGTATCTTCAGATAGCTAGTTGGGTTAAATCGCAACAAATAGGAGAAATAGGAAGGAATATATGGGAAGGGAAATTAAACCAGAAAATCATTAATAAGGAAGTTGCTCTGTGGTACCATGCTCTGTTGGAAGCAACAAGGGATGGGACATCCCTTCCCTTGTCGAAGTGGGGGGGGATCTTTCCAACTCTAGATGTGAAATCTTTATGGAATAGGTCCTGCTCAGAATTGTGGTTCACGACCAGCCCGGCAGAGTTGAAGAAAAACCATTTGTTCACACTTCATAGGGTTTACTGGACGCCGGCCAGATTAACAGCTATCGGGAAAACTCAGAAAAACTGTCCGAGGTGTGGTGACGATAAGGCAAACGATATACACATGTTTTGGCAATGTTCAAAGTTGTGGGAATATTGGGAGGAGATAGGAAACACTTTAAAGATAATATTTAATGTGAACGTAAAATTGGATCTTTCTATGGTGGTGTTTGGGGTCAGTGAACAGGGTATGAATTATCAAAAATTGTCAGCACATCAGGAGCACCTGTTGTTTGTATTAATACTTTTGGCTAGACGAGAAATTTGTCGTAAATGGGTTGACCCCTTTCCCCCCCGTTCTAAGGATTGGCAAATATCTGTAAATCGAATGTGCATAATGGAACAACGAGGTCCCCTTTCTAGAAGGGATAACTTCTGGATGAACTGGGAAAATGTCTACCAATAGTATATTACTGTTTTGCTGTCTGGTCTCCTCCTCGTGCAACTTAAGTCCAATGATTAGTACTCCCCTTACCCAATACTGGGCGATGCTTTGGTTATGACTAGGTTTCATAGAAAATAGTATATCCTGGTTGATGGCATACGATTGGGAGAATAATAAAACGTAGACCAAACGGGACGACCCAAGGGTTACGTTTCCCCCGTCCGGTACCATTTTTCCTCTACCAAAGCATGGGTGATAATTATGAGGACGAAAAAAAAAAAAAAAAAAAAAAAAAAAAAAAAACACACAGTCAGTATCCCTAAAAATCTCATATCAAGTCCCCAGGAAACAGTGGTTTAGCCCAAGGACCGTGTGGTTGGGGAGAGCTTAGAAAGGAACCCCCCAAGTCCAACCCATGATCTAACCCAACAGAGAGCAGACGGGTAAAAAAAAAATCAAAAAGCAAAGTAACCACTGACACAGCCCAAAACCGCTCTCTTCCTGCCAAGCCCCTCATTGATGTAGAAGAAGAAACAGGACCTGAATTCTCTGATCTAACACAAGAGGAATGGAATTAACTCCTGGCATCCTATGTGTCGGAGAAGGATTATGAGAGCCTAACTGAGACCTGAACAGTCAGCACTAACGACACAGTAGAACCCAATTATACCACAAGGAGTTTGTCCCCTGGAACTTCTAAAAAAGTCATCAGACAATTAGATAATGGTGCATGGTCTTCCATGCTAAAAAACATTCAATCAATGGCCGATGCCTTAACATACCACTCCATAAAACTGGATGTACAAATTGAAGTGCTGAACACTGTTAGAGTCCATGTGGCTGGAATCAACCGGAAAATCGCAGAACTAAATAAACTAATGTAAAGAGCTCAAGATGAAACAATGGAACTCACCCCAAGATGCACATGTTCCCCAGTCTTGGAAAAACTAAGGCCCTCATTACGACCCTGGCGGTGGGTGATAAAGTGGCAGTAATACCGCCAACAGGCTGGCGGTAACTACCGCCAAATTATGACCATGGTGGTGATATCGCCGAAAGACAGCCAATATACGACATTGAACACCAGGGCAGAAACAACAGTCACCACGGCGGTAGCCACCTACCGCTAGGCGGAAGAGAAAGTTCTGCCCACCATATTTTGACCCTTCAATCTGCCACCTTTTCTGGGGCAGTACCAATGCCATCAAAAGCCTGGCGGAAACAGAGCACAGAAGTCAAAGGACTCACCATTGGAGACACATGGAAGAACCACACCGCCATGGAACCCGAACTGCATGTTTTCCAGATGATCTTCTATATCATGCTCCACCACGAACACCAACGCTGGCGAAGACAACGACAGTGAGAACAGCCACCTAGCACAAAAGGGAGGGGGGAGGAAACGAGAGTGACAGGCACACGCTCAACACACACCCCAAACACACATCATACACACAAGCAGATGCAGAAGAAAATCAATTTGTCCACGATAATCAGCAAAATAATGCAAGGACAACAGGAATTGACTTAAGTGATTGTAATAAGATCAACATCAAAAATAATAAGTCAATGTGGCAATGCAACAGATATGTACAAATGTTAAAAAAGGGACACTGCCCAGTCCATAGTTCACAGGGCCCACATGGCAAAGTCCAAGGCCCCACTCGATTCCTGCACCAATTTGGAGAGAACACTGCAGGGGTATCAGTTGGCAAATAGGCAGGCACCTCATGGGGAGGGGAGGCACCTCAGCCGGATGTGGAAACAAGACCACTGGTTCTGGAGGGGGCAACATGCCCTGTGCTTGGTCCTGGGGAGTGCAATCCCACAGTCTCTCAAGTGGGTGACTTGCCCACTGGTTCTGGAGGGGGCAACATGCCCTGTGCTTGGTCCTGGGGAGTGCAATGCCACAGTCTCTCGAGTGGGTGACTTGCCTACTGTTTCTGGAGGGCGCAACATGCCCTGTGCTTGATCCTGGGGCGTGCAACGCCACAGTCTCTCAAGTGGGTGACTTGCCCACTGGTTCTGGAGGCTGCAAGATGCCCTGTACTTGGTCCTGGGGAGTGGAAGGCCACAGTCTATCAAGTGGGTGACTTTCCCACTGGTTCTGGAGGGGGCAACATGCCATGTGTTTGGTCCTCGAGAGTGCAAAGCCACAGTCCCTCAAGTGGGTGAATACCCCACTGGTTCTGGTGAGAGCAGGCCGCACAGCAGCCCATGGAGGTTGGACTATATGGCTTCCGCTGGCGGGGATGGTTGCATTGTGGTGGTGGTTGTGGGAGACTCCTGCTCAGCCCCTGCACCCTCCGATGGCTGAACTGTGGTGGTGGTTGTGGGAGGCTCCTGCTCAGCCCATGCACCCTCCGATCGCTGCACTGTGGTGGTGGTTGTGAGAGGCTCCTGCTCATCCCCTGCACCCTCCAACAGCTGCACTGTGATGGTGGCCATGGGAGGCTCCTGCTCAGCCCCTGCACCCTCTGATGGCTGTACTGTAGTGGCGGTTGTGGGAGGCTCCTGCTCAACTCCTGCACTCCCTGATGGCTGCACAACCACGGCTAGCGATAGGGACTCTGTGATAGCTGCTGCTGCAGGCTCCTTCCCCTTCTTTGTGGCTGATGCAGGCTCCTTTCCCTTATTTGTGGCTGATGCAGACTCCTTCCCCATCTCTGTGGCTTGTGCAGGCTCCTTCCCCTTCTTTGTGGCTGGTGCAGGCTGCTTCCCCTTCTTTGTTGCTGTGCAGGCTCCTTCCCCTTCAGTATTTGTGGCCTGGAATCCTTTCCTCCACAAGTAGGTGTTGCTAACATTGGGCCCGTGAACTGTTTGGCTGAGGTGCTTGGCTGGTTTCTTGTACCCTGGCCATACATGCAGGACAGGGGCTAGGGGTAGGGAAGAGATCAATTTGGAAAACAAAAAGCTTTTTAGGGACATTGGGGCGGGAAGAGGGAGAACTAATGGGAGTGGAGGATGAGTGGGTGGTTGTTGGAGGTGTTTGTCTACTGGATTTGGGTGCAGGTGCATGGGTTGTATGCTGTTGTGAGGTGGATGGCTGTTGGGTGTCTGAGTGCTTGTGTTTGTGTACTTTAGGAGGGGGGACAAACACAGCAGGCGAGGACTCAGGAGACATTTGCGTGGATATTGTGGAGGTGTCCGCCAGTGAGGTGTGTGTTCGGCTTGGTGTGGTGATGATGCTGGTAGTAGTTGATGATGTAGTGCATGCAGGTGTGAGTGTGGACGTAAATGGGTGGAGGAGGAGGGGGAGGGGCAGACTGTGAAAATAGTAGATGTTGTTGTGTCTGCAACTGGATGGTGTTTGTGTGAGTGCCTGTGGGATGAAGTGTGGTGCTTGTGTTTGCCTGTGACACTCTTGGGTGTTGTCTTGTGTGCATGCTCATCTGTCGAAGTTGGAGGAGGGACGGGTGAAAAAGGAACAATGGCTGCCATCAGAGAGGAGGCCAGAGCATGGATCGATCTCTGTTGGGCCACCAATCCACCGTGAATGCCCTCCAGGAATGCATTAGATTGCTGCATCTGGGCTGCCAGCCCCTGGATGGCATTCACAATGGTTGACTGCCCTACTGAGATGGATCTCAGGAGGTCAATAGCCTCCTCACTCAGGGCAGCAGGTCTCACTGGGGCAGGGCCTGAGGTGCCTGGGGTGAAGGAGATGACCACCCTCCTGGGTGAGCAGGCAGGGGCAACTCACTGAGGGGCTGCTGGGAGAGCGGTGCTGGTATGGGGTGGTGGCTGTAATTGTAGCTGGGGTGGTCACAGAGGTGTCCGCCACCACCAGGGAGCTCCCATCGGAGGAGGTATCTGAGTCTGTGTTGTCCCCTCCAGTCTCTGCTGTGGTGCTCTCCTCGCCCTCTGTCCCACTGGTGCCCTCAGCGTTGGTGGGCTCTGCCACCGGGGTCCTGTGGGATGTAGCGCCCTCTGTCGCTGGTGCTTCTGATCCTCTGCCAGATGATGCTAATGCACATAAGGACAGGATGACAAAACAAGAAAGGGGGGAAGAGACAAAGGATATACTGGGTCAATGACTACACCAACACCACCGTTGGAATACAAAGCACCCTCACACACAGGGTACAGGCCTACGCTCTATGCATTGCACTACCAGTGATATTGCTATCCACCAAGGCATGAGGAGGAGCACACACTGCCAACTGCAGCACACCTCGGACCCATGCAGCCCTGACCAGTAGTGAATGATCACAAGTTAGGTAGGCAGTATTTCCCCTTTAGACCCTTAGCCACCAGAGCACCTATGCTGCTTTGTCAGACCTGGCATAGGGGCACCCACTGACACACAACCACCACCCAGATACCACCCCTCCAGCCGTGAGCTTCAATGATGGCCACTGTACTCACACCCTTGTGGCTGCTGTGATGCCCTCAAGTGCCCATACAGCTCAGGATAGGCACCGCCAGTATGCCGGCCAGCAGGGGGGTTAGGGTCTGACGGGCACCCCTTCCTCGTTTTGAGGCCATCCCCAGCTGGGCCTCCGCAGTCTTCCGTGCCCAGCATCTCAGGTCCTTCCACCGTTTCTGACTGACAGTGTGATTCCCCCTCTTGTGCGAGTGCTATCAATTCTCCATTTCCTGACAACTGCTTCTTTCCAAGTCCAGTCTTCCTCCGACCCCGGCCAGGCCCTTAGGATTCAGTATTGTCAAGACTTGCTCCTCCCATGCTGTGAGTTGTGGGGGAGGAGGTAGGGGTCCACCGCCAGTCTTCTGGATAGCGAGCTGGTGTCTTGCTGCTATGGAACGTACCCTCCCTCATAGGTCGTTCCACCTCTTCCTGATGGCGTCCCTTGTTCTTGGGTGCTGTCCCACAGCGTTGACCCTGTCCACGATTCTGGCTATTGATATTTGCTGTACCTGTGCTCCAAACAGCTGTGTCTCTACCCTGACAATTTCCTCCACCATGATCCTTTACTTCTCCTCAGTGAAACGGGGGTGCCTTTGTGGTGCTATGGGTGTTATGTGATGTGTGGTGTGTTGGGTAATGTGTTGGGGTGTGTGATGTGGAGTGCATGAGGGGTGTATGGGTGTGAGTGGTGTGTGTGTCTAGTTGTCGCAGTGGTCTTGGCATCAGTTTTGTGCCAATGATTTGTATTCGTAAGTGGTTTTGGGTAATGTGGGGGGGTGTTTTATAGTGGTGTGGGTGTGTGTGTGTGGTGTGTGTATGGGTGTCAGGTGTGTGTTGTTTGAATTGTCCAATGTGGTGTTGTTTTGTCTGTGGGTGTCCATTGTGAGCGCAGCAGTATGTACCGCCAATGGCTTACCACTGTTGAATGTCTGCCGTGGTGATTCGTGGGTCATAATGTGATGGGCGTTGTTCTGTTGGTGTAGCGGTGTGAGTTTTGATGCCACCAGTTTATTATTGACCTTTGGTCTGGCTGATTTGTGTATGTGGTTGTATTCTGTCGGATTGGTGTGTCTGTGTCATAATATGGTGAACGGATATCTGCTGCCACCGCGGTAAGAGTCAATATGAGGGCCTACGTTTTCTATATAAGGTTCTGAGGGAGGTACTAGAGTACTTGAAAGCCATGTACATGCAAAAGTGTAATCAATCCCATGGGTAACAAGCGGAGCCCCAAGTAAAAATATCTTGGGTAACGAGCAACTGAATACCACAACAGTCGGGCCAGCACTGCCACGCCCTAGGTAATCGTCCCATAAGAGGCATGCGGTCAAGAGAAGGCAAGGTCAAAAGGTCCTTGGCTGTTACAAAAAATAGAACCAACACTGGGGCAGTAAGTAAAAGGGATGAGCTCATGCAAAATCAGTCAACCAAAAAGGAAAATACTACCCCACTGCAGCAACAGGGAATAAAATAAAATCAAAAAGATGCCAAAAACGGAATCATGCAACAAAACCTTTCCTAAAGCAGCATGGCTATGGAAATACATTATCTTTGACCAGTCTGGTCCAAGAATAGGCGGTGCAACCAAAGATTTTTCGCCATCCACTGTGGCGCCCATAGTACATGTCACCAACAATAATCAAGAGTCTAACTCACTGAGTCCAAACATAGTGACTCAAGGGGTCCACACTGGAGACTCCGTTTTGTCTTTGATTCATGTCCCGGCGACTAATTCAACAAACCCCCCTGAGGAGGGCTCACCAAAAAACATTAATTGCCTTCCTGACCAAAATGGTGACCAGGGCAGGAAAGCGGATACCCGAACCCAGAGCCGAGGAGCCCTCATTGCTGAGCAAAAGGGAAAGGACATTCTTGAAATACCAAACCTTCCTTTGTCAACTCTGAGGCCTACTAATCCTGAAAGCCCAGTTGCTCAAAACATCAGCACAGATACTGAGCACTCACTTGGAGTCCAGGTCCATGGGGTACCACAAATTTCACAGCAACATAAAAGCTGGCATGGGGTCCTCTGACAGACAAAGCAACACTAGTCCTCCCTTGCCAGATTCTGTTTACATCAGTTATAGGAAGTTAGCATTAAGTAGGCCTACAATGCTCTCCCAAGGCCCACCTGATTACAATGCTAATCAAACCTATGGAACCATAGCCTATTTAACACAGGCTGAAAGTGACGCTCTGGACAACCCTAAAAAAGGACCGCCAAGTGCAACCCTGCTCCATCCAAAATATTGTTCTCTAGGAAACGAAGACATCTTAAACCATGGGAACATAATTACTCTGCTAAGGCAGATTCCCACTCTTGCTAAGGTTCCCTCAGTTGAAATGGAGTCAGTTTATCAATCCAGCATCAGGGCAGCGCCGTGAATCAACCAAGGTAATCTGGAGATTATTTAAAACAGCACAGAAAGTTCTTAATGAAAGCAAGCAATTTAAGGACTAGGGGATCATTGTGGAAGCCTTTCCTGAGCCAAATTACCTGTACTCTCTGAGGTTGGATAAGGACACCCAGGCATGGAAACTATCACTCTCACCGAGCCCTATTCGATACTTAGGAGTGCAAAAGGGGCATCTCCAATGAAGTCAAACAAGGAAAAAGGCCCAGACCCTCACATCTTTAAAAAAATCCAATAGAGAGGGGAGTTCCCAAGGGGCACATGGAGGTGGATCGCCAGAATAATCTACCAACAGCCGTTCTCTAAGTGAATTCATGGCTCAGAAAGAGAATCAGAGGATATCCAAATTAACATTTTGTTCATGGACTATTCATGGACTGATAGACAAGCCTAAAGACCCTGATACACTAATATACCTTCAATGTTTTGCAGTCATAGCCCCGCAGGAAACCTGGGCCCCAGAACAAGTTTCAATCCCGGGCTTCTCTCATACCCTGATCCCCATGGTCACGAAAGAAAAAGTTGGCAAAGGTGGCTTAGGAATATCTCTATCGACTGCCCTTTAAGCTAGAATCAAGGTGTGAACAACAGAACATGATACACTTCTAACACTGCTCATAACTCTTGAAATCAGTGGGAAAGAACAGGGAATAATATTAATTAATATTTACATGCCAACATTGTGGAAGGATCATAAGGAGACATCACAAAAATTAATGAAACATATCCTCAAACTGGGTCGATTATAGCCAAGTCTGCCACTAATAGTAACAGGGGATTTTATTATGAAATTGCTCAGTCAAGCTGAAAGCAACAAAGTTATTGAGGCCCAAGAACGACAATGGAAAATCCCCAAGCAAATTCAAATTTACACAGGGAGCAGGGACCTAATGGGCCAAACTTTGATGGTAAGTTAGAGCATCTGGGGCTAAGGGTTCTAAATGGCCAATTTAACACGCCTATCCCCCAGCCATTTAGTTTCATTCATCCAAAGGAGACTCTTTAATTGATTACACACTGGTCTCTCTCCCTCTATTACAGAAGTTCCTCTCCTTTAAAATGGTTCAAAATCTGAAAGCAGCAGCCTTCCTCAGGAGTTGGATTTTGCTGTGACACCCACAGAGAACAAGCGCACAGCAAAACCTGATTGGTCCATTTACTCAAGCAATCTAAAAATAATTAAATTGTCCTCCAACACAATAGGTGCCTTGGCTCAGGAGGCCGAATATCACTTGCAAAATCCTCAACAATTCCCAGTTATAGCTAAAGATCGATGGGAAGCATTCACTGATACTTACATGAAACAGTTCGGCAAAAATGTTATCCCAGCTAGGAAGGGCTTGGAACCCATCCCTCTGCAAAGCCAAAAATGACACATAATGTGGGTATTGAAAAAACTAAAGCAGAAGATCAAAAGTCCCTCTGAAAAGTCCCCAAATAATCAAATTCATATTGGCAATCTGAGGGCTGCCAAACGGGACATTAAGCAAGCAAAATGGGCTATTAGGAGGCAAAACCTAAGGACCTTCTGGACGAAGCTCATCTGGGATATTAAACATATCTACTTGAGCTTCTTTTGGAAAATGGTAAATGCCTTGAAAGATCCTCTTACAATAAGCCTGATTCAAGCATCCCAGAGGAAGCTTGGGACATTTTTCTACACGCTTAGTTTAACTCACAATCTGGCTCCAGCACAACCATGCTCAACCAATGAGCTGATCAACTGTGGCCAAGCCTAGTGGCGGGTCCATAGCTGAAGCCAGTCTTGTATTAACCCCGACATCACGACCAACGATGTACACTGGCAGACAGTATAGGGGATTAAAACAGGGGCACCAGGCCTAAACGGTGTACCTCAGGCCATTTACAAGACAGACCCGTCAAAATGGATAGAAGCAAGGCTGCCACTCTTCAATCACACACTGGGAGGAGTAACGATTCCAGCCTCCTGGGATCCATAATGTCTCCTATCATTAAAGGAGGGAACAAACTGGAGCCACTGTTGACAACTCTGATTGATAATGCGTGAAATACTATGCCTGGGTACTACATGAACATTTCTGTGACTGGGCCAGCCTGAACTTTATTATTCCTTTCAATCAAACAGGCTTTACTTGGAAGTCAGGCACCACAACAAACATGATGGCTTTGTCACTTATTTTTGATTCCTCCAAAATTTTGAAACTTCCACTTTACCTCTGTTTCATAGATCACCAAACCGCATTTGATAGTTTAATCGTAACAAGCTCTGGGAAAAACTCAAAAACTAGTAAATTTCTTTGCACCTTCTAAAAGCCATTGAAAATCTGTACTCTAACACCTAGAATTAAACTAGGGAGTGGAGCCAATCTATCAAGGGCCATTCCAACAACAAGCGTGCTCGAACATGGATGCATTTTGGCACCGGTTTTATTCAACCTGTTTTTGGCCGACCTCTCTCCAGCACTGTCCTCCGTAAATTTGCATGCTCCTAAACGGGGGTCAATCCAGCTGTCAAACCTTCTATATGGCGAAGACTTGGTACTACTTAGCAGAACCAGGTTCGGGATGCAGCACTCTCTGCCCAAGCTTATCCCCTGATGAACGGGATAAAAATAAACAATGAAAAAAAACGAACTTATGATCTTTGGCGGGAGCATTTTAAAAGGAATGGCCACCTGGTACCTAGACTAAAGAAAATCGACGTAACAGCATGCTATAAGTACCTCGGCCTTTTCTGTGTTAATAACGGTTCATTTAAATCGCATAAAGAGGAAACCAAAAGAAAAGGGACCAGCCTGGCCGAAGGGCTCTCTGCGAATCTAAGAAATTGAATAGACATTCGTTCAGCCCAATGCTAGAAATAGGCAGAGCAAAGGTGGTCCCAACCCTGGCCTGTGGCAGCGAGGCCCTCCGTGGTAGAGACAGTACAGTACTGGACATTGCAATAGTACAATTATACAGGCATATCTTTCAGCTCCCCCGATTCACCTCAGATCAGGCTGGAGTTTTGACTAATAAAGCAGTCCCAGGCCAGGTGTGCAGTATTCACCATCTTTTGCCACAAGCTTACAAACGCCAAAGGCAACACAATTAACCATTACATATAGTAGGAGATCACTAAAAAGTCATGTTCACCAACTCATGACCATTTCGACAAAGCGATCGATCAGTTAGGATTGGTGGAATTAGGTCAGCAACAGTGAACCACGACCTCTTCAAAAGAACAGGTATAAAAGCCACAGAAATAACTTCCTCACTAGAAGAAAGGGCAGCTTTAGAGAAACGCCCCTATGCCTGGCTGACTTTAAATAGTTACAAGACCCTGAAACCACAGCAGTACCTGGTTGAAGTTTTAAACTGTAGGATAAAAAGCAAATACCTGAATTATCGCCTCGGAGTCCTATTGTCGCAAATGCACAATACCTGCCGATTATGTGGTCTTGCAACAGAAAACGTGGTCCAGATCATTTGCCTCTGCAATGCAACTCTTGAATTACGCCGACAATGGCTTTGCCCGCTCTGGAACGAACTGGGGGTGTGGTCCTGCAGGCAAGCCATTCTGGTCTGCATCAACTCTGCAAAGCAGAGAGCTATCTTCCAAACTGTGATGTACCTTCAAGGTGTAGAGCGGGCCTTGTCAAAGGCTAAGACCACACAACTTGGACTGAATAAAGTTCAAGGCTACAACCCCAGCCACGTGATCCCTTGTCTCTCACAATACGGATTTCTCTGGAAATGAATCTGTTAAAATCGCTGCACAAGCTTGCAATTTTTACTGAATTTTAACAAACCGTGAGCTTTAAAATGTATATAAACGTTTATCTCAGACCTTTGTCACTAGAAATTTGCATACCATTTTAAACTTGTTTCTTTATGACGGCTCTCATCTCCCAGGGATTTTATGCACATTGTAATGATTTTAATTAATCTAACAATAAAAGTATTACTTACTTAATTAATTTTGAATCACCTACATCCTCATTTTAATCATGATCATAAAAAAATACATAAAACTAAATAAACTGCCCCATTCTATTAAATACACATGCTGTATGTTGAAAAATGGAAGCCGCTCAACATCATGTAAGTAGTAAGTATTCCATGAAAACAAAACATGCTATTCATGTTATCTGGTCGGCTTCCAGACTGGGCAGGGGCAAGGCTTACAAAAATATATATTGTACTCCTGCATCAAGTGCTGATCTCTGGGATGTGCCTAAATAAACTCTGTCTATTCTAATAAACGACAAAAAGGTGAAACCTGCTTTTTATGTCCCTGCCAAAACAAAATCAGCCCTCTCAGAAACCTCATTCCCTGAAAGCCAAGATATTTTCAAATATAAAAGGCAATTGTTTAAAAAAAAAAAAAACTTTAACCCCCGTTACCTAGTCAAAAAAAATCCCTACTCTAAGGATTCAACCTCCGAACAAATACAATTTGAAGTGAACATGCCCAGTATTCTCTTGAACGCTAAAGCTTAGCCTGTGCCCGGGCCCTGGACACGTTGCTGGAGGTGTCCTTGGAGGGAGTTGCAGGTACTGCTGCAATGAAATCTAGTTAACCAAAGCTGCCTTCCTGCATACATACTGATTACTGGGGTTTGCATATTTTGTGTTATTCTCGGTTTTCTTGCATTTATGCTTGTCATATATTTTTCGCTTGCATGAGACTGGGTCGAGTAGAAATCAAAAAGCTAGAACTGATTGTGTGCTGTGCCTGCAGGTACTGTGCTGTAATGTATATTGTGTGCCATTAACAACTGTATGGAAAATACATTGAACAGATATCTGTTGTTATACTTATCCGAATCTATCAGAAGCAATGGTTGTGAATGGAGAATCGACTATCCACCTTGCCCCTACAAGACCCACTTGTACCCTGGAGTGTGCGCTCATGGAAAAGGGGAAGAGAATGAGAAAAAAAACATTGGCCCATTCGGGATCTGAGTCATCCACCCTAACTGGTATCATCACCACATAATACAACATCTTCTTGTTCAATCTTGGCACTTACGTACCCACACAAAAAAAGCCCATTAACATGTTTAATGCTTTTTGGGCTTCAAACAAAGGCATTGTGCACTCACTGATACGGCATGCAGCTATGCCTATTTGTACTGGATTTAGACAACACCTGTGCTCAATATTCCTGTTGCATTATACTTTCTGTTTTATTTTTGTTTGCATTCTACAGGCCAAAACTGGCATTGTTTAAGATTTTTGGGGTCTTCCCTTTTCTTTTTTGAGATTATCGTCAGTATGACCGGGTGGTTAAAAATGGTCATGAAATAGTCATATTAGGTTCTCTTAGCAGATCCAGCATACACATACCGAATACCAAAAACCAGCCTGTAAAACCCACATCCAAGTTATTTGAGGAAGGAGAAGATCCAATAAATCTAAATGTATTTTCTGTAATGAGATTCATGCATCACACACCTCAAAGCAGTTACCTGAGCAACCAATTAGATGGTAGCTCAAATTCAAATTTCAGTTTTGCCAGCAAACAAAGCACTTGCTTGAATTCAATTCAATTTATTTATTTCATGATTTGGAACTCTATAGAGGACCACATAAACAAGTGATTTATCAAATGCAATACATAAAAAGAAATAAAAAAGATCTACGATAAAATATAGGTTATCTGCAAAATTAGATACCTCAAAATCGCGGCCCATCAAACATCTATCACAATGTCATTACCATACAGTGCTTCAATATATAAAGTGCATCAATCCTAAGAAAAGAGTTTCTATAAAGTGTATACAAGTCTCAACGCCACTAGCTTGTTTCACAGTGCAGTTTCTGTAAAGTGCATCATTACGTGCAGTATGAAAGTTTATTAAGAAAATACATACTTTTAAAATCCACCAATAAATGAAAAAATCAAAACAGATTTAAAAATTACTTACTTAAAAAACGTAAAAATCATAAAACAGAATGTTTTGTTCGGTGGGATATACATCGATTCCAAGACCTCTCCTGCTGAGTAAATATTAAAATTAGATAAATCGGTTTCAGTCATTTTTTCCTCAGTGTAGCTAAGGCGGCACAAGCAAATAAAACATGCATAAAATCCTTCACCCCCAACTGTCACAAATCACAAATATTAGAAGATCCATCCCAAATGGAGGTTAAATCTTTTACTAGCAGCCTATCTAATCTCAACAAAATTTAGAAGCACCTCACTCCATGTGGTAAGTTCCAGGATAAGTATGGTTGAGAATGTTTAAAGATCACCGATTTAGTTAAAGCCACAAATCTCCTCTTTTGGCGACAGAACTCGATATCCAATGAGTAACCTTTATGCATTAGAGCCTCTTTTAGGCTCTTTTTAAATAAAAGGGGGTTAAAGATAAAATAAGGACAGAGTCAAACTCAAGCATTTGCGGACAAGTTTATAATTTCTAAAGAACTGTGATCTCTTAGCGTACCAAAAACCTCTTTGTATGCTAGGTATTTTAGAGTCGATTCCACACTGTGTACTAGGCAGAAAGCCTTCTTGACCACCGCCACTATACCCTGTTCACAGGCACTCTTAATACCAAATTCAGGCCTTAAGGCTGCAGCAGATGCCAAGTTATTAGAAGGCACCAAACGTCTGAAAATCTGCCCTTCTAGCGTATTTAAAAACTCCCATTTGGATATCTCTATACATTGTATAGCTTTCTTCACTTGGTAAACTGTCAGTAAATAAGTAAAATGCCACTGGCCAGCTGCATTATAAAATGCTGTTAAACCTTGTGCCTGAGAGAGAACCTTACTGACATTATTACATATATGATCTTGGTTGCTGAGGGAACAGGATCAAGTTTTCCCCAAGGATCAATAAGTTTTTACCCGTTCCAGCTTATGTTGACCCAAGGACCAAGAAAAAATAATTTTTTTAAATTATTTTTTCCCTAAAAAGCATACCACTTGAGACTGTAGTACATTAATTTTTAAGTGATGTTGCTTGGTGTAATAATTTACGGCAGTCAAGCACCTATTTAGACCTTTCAGGGTGAGATCAATCACCACTATATCATCAGCAAATAAAAGGCAGGAAATCAGACGCCCTCCGATTTTGGGTGCAAAGCCTTCACTGTTCCCTAAAATGATAGGCAAATCATAGATATGTTGTGAAAAAAGCAGCGGTGCCAGCAGACAACCCTGCTTCAATAATTTTTTTGCGGGGAATTCCGAAGACAGACCCTGCTCTCCAACTAAAAGTACTTTACACCAATTAGAGGAGTGCAAGGCTATGACCAAACATAACAAGTTTACCGGGATGCTCAACTTAACTAATTTCTTTCATAGGATTTTACGATCTACTCTGTCAAAAGCTGTTGAGAAGTCTATAAATGCAGCATATGCAACACCACCCCTGATCTGCACATATTATCTAAAGCACTGTGCTCCTGCTTGATCCAAAGGAAGGACCGAGTTTTCTTCAACCGATGACGTTAAGTGCTCAAGTGTACTTTTAGCGAAAATCTTGCCAGCTGAATCTAGAGCTATTTGACGATAATTTATAGGTAAAGATCTATCACCCTTTATGTACAGGAGAACGATGACACTCTCAGTCCAGTATGCCGGGACTATACCTTTTAGGTAGCAGAATTGAAATACCCGGTGGGGGATCCTTGCCCAAAGCAGGGGTTCCTGTTTGATTATTGCCATAGGAACACTGTCAGGACCCATTGCTCCAGAAGCCCGCATCAACCTTATGAACCCCTCAATTGCAATCACTGAGGGGGGCACGTAGCTACTGGATTCAGCCCGACTACCTATAGTAAGGTCCATTTCATATGACTCAGTGTCCTGGTTTTCAGCATACAGGGAGAGTATGTACTCTCTCCATTCTGCCTCAGCTATTGGTGGGACAAGAGAGGATTTACAAGACCCACCACCTTCAGAAATGATTGCCCAAAATTTGCAGGCATTTTTAGTCACAGCAGCTTCCCTCAGAGCTATCCAACTTTGTTCGGCCTCCTCCTTCCTTATGCTTATCATCAGTCGCACACTTCTCTTCTTTAACAGGGCAATTATTCTACTCCTATTCTTTGACTCCCGCACATACTGAAGCCATACCAATTTATTGATTTCCCTGTTCAATAATAATAAAACAGATAACCTTATTTTCTTTTGTGGTGGCTTAGTACACTTTTGCTGACCACTTTGAATTATATTTCCCACAAATTCAAAAAAGCAGTTAAGAGGGTCCCTACTCCATTCATCAAAAGTCCTCAAGGTCATTTCAAGTGATTCTTTCACAAATAATATTTTTAAAGGAGACCAAAGGATTCTACCTGTTTTCCCATTAAAGTTGATATCTTGGCCCTTGACATTTCATGTTTCTAATGAGGACAAGTGAAGTTTTAGCGTGAGGCTAAGTGTCTTATGTTCACTGAACAGGGTATCGATAATTATCATGTCCTCCACCGATTGGGCTATAGAATAGGAAGCCAAGAAATAGTTAATAATAGAACTACTCTGTCAAGATTTATGTGTAAAAGCTGTGGGGGAGTCCAAGTGAAATCCACCATTTAACATTATGTAACAGAGTTCCCTCAG
Source organism: Pleurodeles waltl (assembly GCF_031143425.1). Classification (NCBI taxonomy): domain Eukaryota; kingdom Metazoa; phylum Chordata; class Amphibia; order Caudata; family Salamandridae; genus Pleurodeles; species Pleurodeles waltl. Next base: position 552,459,085 of record NC_090445.1, read on the forward strand.
AACTTTTAATAAAATGTAACCCCTTTTATCCATCCTAATTCTTGGGGGAAATAAAATGGGAGGAATATTGAAAACAGATTTCCTCTCCTAGTCACAAAATATGGATAGAGATAAATTAGAGATTTTACAGTTTAAATTTAAGTCCCCCATTATCAATACCTCATATATGTTTTCATGTGGATTTGAACAGACAGAGGAAATGCAATTAAACATGTGTATTTAAATGTTATCATGGGCCTTATTTGGCGGAATATAGGTGTTTATTATTAACATGGATATTCTCCTACCAACCTCCATAGTTGGGTTGACTCTCACTATCTGATAGAGGTTTAGTGGGACTGGAAGGATTTCATACTCCCATTTGTGATTATTACTTAAAAGCATGGAAATTACCCCTTTTGCATGCCCTTTGTTAGAGGGCTGCGCCTTTTGACCCAGTACTGTGTACCCTGGACAGGAAAAATCAGTTAAACTCCAGGTCTCTTGAATGTAGATTGGACCAGCCTGTAAAGAACAAAGATAATCAAATTTTTCAGTTTGGTTCACTATTACCGCAGCATTCCAAGAGACCACATGAAAGTTAGCGTTAATGGCCTGGATGCAGTGCCTTACCCTTTGCCCAAGTACTTTTTAAAGCCCCTGCCAACAAACTCCAATTTTCCTGTGTAAAACCTTAATGTTGTGAAAGGGCATCTTCCACAAGCTTCACCACTCTTTCTCTGTGGAAAAGGGAAACCTTAAAATTTTCCAGAGGAGAAGTAATTGGATCACACACAGGGTGAACACTAATTATGTTCAGATACTGTGCAGAGGGGGACTGCTGCTTATTAAAAGGGGGTTATTTTTTCCACACTGCAACCACATATATGCCTCTACGCTTGATTGCTCGCAGTTGACTAAAATCAATTTTGCGATGGTTTTAGAATAAAACCAAACTTTTGTCTTTACTGCTCCTAAACCATGTACTAGATGCACACAGGAGATATCACTGCATTCAAGTAATTTTAACTCACTCTATATCTGCAAAACAGGAGATTAGAAGTGAGCGATTCAAAATTAAATTAGAATCAAATAATACAAAAAACTCTAAACATGCAGTAGTCTCAGTACACCTTAAGTAATCCTCCTCCTTACATGCAGCTCCCCACCAATCATAGAATCAGATATAGAGTTTGGTAACATTGAATTTGATTTCACATTCCAAAATGAATCAGCGCATGGATTTAAGGAAGACAAAACCCTCCTTACAGAAAGGGGCTTATCATCCTGGGGATCCCACGAGGGGACCTGTTCGTATTCTTCCCTGGGAGAGGAGGTTCCTGCAGATCCCAAGTCCTCGAACTTGACTTTCCTTGGGTTCTTTTTAGAAATTCACCGTTTGCCCTTTTTACCCACCTTTTTCTTTTTTTTTCTTTCCCGTTTTCCTCTCTTTGTTTACCTTAGGAGCAGGATTCCCATTATTCTCCAAAATCGGAGGTTTGGATTGTACTTTAGAGAGGGGTTGAAGTATGGGAAAACAGGCCACCACGGTGCTCGGCTCTTTCATCGGAATGACAGGATCTGGAGTACTAGGAATGAGGGAACTTAAAAAGAGATTTTCCAAAGAATAATCAACACTATCTTGTTGGAGGATTTCCTTGAAGTTCTGAGATTTAAGGAGTGCTTGGGGTTTGCCACTTGCTTGAAGCAATCTCTATCATCACACAAACATTTTATGATGTGTGCTGGCCTCATGTACATTTTGGGGGTGATTCTAAGCTTGGCGGGCGGCAGTAGCCGCCCACCAAGCGGGAATCGCCAGAAGACCGTACCGCGGTCAAAAGACCGCGGCGGTCATTCTGGGTTTCCCACTGGGCTGGCGGGCGACCGCCGAAAGTCCGCCCGCCAGCCCAGCGGGAAACACCCTTCCCACGAGGACGCCGGCTCAGAATGGAGCCGGCGGAGTGGGAAGGTGCGACGGGTGCAGTTGCACCCGTCGCGAATTTCAGAGTCTGCAAAGCACACACTGAAATTCTTTGTGGGGCCCTCTTACAGGGGCCCCTGCAGTGCCCATGCCATTGGCATGGGCACTGCAGGGGGCCCGCGGCACCCCCTACCACCATCCTGTTCCTGGCGGGAGACCCGCCAGGAACAGGATGGCGGTAGGGGGTGTCAGAATCCCCATGGCGGCGGAGCGCGCTCCGCCGCCATGGAGGATTCTCAAGGGCAGCGGGAAGTCGGCGGTACACCGCCGACTTTCCGTTTCTGGCCACGGCTGAACCTGCCGCGGTCAGAATGCCCAGCGGTGCACCGCCAGCCTGTTGGCGGTGCTACCGCGGTCATTCGCCCTGGCGGTTTTTACCGCCAGGGTTAGAATGACCACCTTTATCTTTTAAAATTTTAACATACCGAAAGTTGAATCTGTCTTCTAACCAATGTAATAGCATCCCTGCCCAGATCCCATTGTACAAACCAAACCCAATATAAGACATGGGCAAGGCAAGCAATTGTTCAGGATGGTGACTATCTTTCACCTCTCTCTAGCACACTCTACCTCTCTTTCTCTACCTCTACTATATTTCTGTCTATTGTCTTTCTCACTACTACTCTTCAACCACTTTCCTCTCTTTTTAAATCTCTATGACCTATCTTTACATCAATATATGCCTCCTGCCTTTACCTCTAGCTCCACTCTCTATTTCACCTGTGCCAATCTCATGTTTTTTCAACAGCCTCTTTCTACCCCCATATTAATCTAGCTCTGTTTCAGGGTCTCACCTCTCTCACTATTACTTGCTATGCCTACATTTATATCTCTACCTCTTTAAACCCTTCTTTATTCCTCCCAAGACCCCTTCCAATTAGTAGTAATAATTTCCCTTTTTCCATCTATTTCTCTCGTTCCTTCCCACATTTACTACTAAGTAGTGTGAGGATTCCCCATAGAAAAGAGAGGAGGTGTGGAGGTGGAGATTTGCACACATTTGTGAATTGCATTTTGTAGTAAGTAAGCTGTACTACTGTAGTACTGCTCTACATACTACAAAATCCAGTTAGTGAATCATGCCCTCATTTTTTTGCACAGCTCAAAATCAACCAGCGAGGCAAGCCTGCAACTGCACCCGACAAAGTCCTCTGGAAATTGCCCATTGTTGTTGAGAGGTCCCAGGGTAGAGCTAATCATCTTGGAAGTTTGAAAATGTTATAAGCTCCAGCTTTTCAGGATTTCTGTAGTAACTTACTTTAGGTCCAGATGTAGGAAAATTGCAAATTGCAAGTCGCAATTTGCAATGCAGAACGGTGTCTCAGACACCGTCTGCGAGTCGGTATGGGGTCGCAGAGACGCACCTCATTAATATTAATGAGGTGGGTCGCAAATTGCAGCCCCATACCGACTACAGGCACTCGCAAACATGGAGGCCTGCTGTAGTCAGCAGACCTCCATGTTCGTGACTGCTTTTAAATAAAGCATTTTTTATTTTTTAAGTGTAGCCCGTTTTCCTTAAAGGAAAACGAGCTGCACTTAAAAAAAAATCCGAAACCTTTAGTTTCGGTATTTTTTCAGGGTAGGTAGTGGTCCCTTGGACCACTACCTACCCTGAAAAAATAATTTGGGGTCCATTCACAAAGAGGAAGGGGTCCCATGGGGACCCCTTCCAATTTGCGAGTGGGTTACCTACCACTTGAAGTGGATGGTAACTGTGACACCATTTGCGACCGCATATGCGGTCGCAAATGGTATTGCATACCACTAGGAATCGCAAATAGGAAGGGAACACCCCTTCCTATTTGCGATTTGAAATGCATTTTGCGAGTCGGTCCCGACTCGCAATATGCATTTCTGAATAGGTAAAATGCGATTTGCGAGTCGCAAACGGCAATTTTTGCCATTTGCGACTCGCAAATGCTTTCCTACATCTGGCCCTTAGTCACTTCTGAGACTCTCTAGGCCACAAGGACAGCACTTGGGGACCAAGATTCACTCAGGCAGAGACCATGAGCAGGATCAAGTCCATTTTCAGTTGCTGCTGTCAGCTGGGCGCTACAAAGAACTCTTCTGGTAGATTGTTGTGTTCCTGTATCTGCACAGGAAGTCAGCCAACAGACCCATGGAGTCCATGTCTTGGCACTGAGTACATGTGGGAGCAATCAGATATATCCCTTTAGGTCTCCACACAGGTCTCAATCACCGGGTCCAGTCATCTTTTTGTTCATCTGCGGGTCCAGAGAGTGTTCTGATGAGCTGTGGGTGAGGTGCCAAACTCTCACTAGCCAGTGAGTGGGGGTGATTCCTAGACAATCCTTATCCAACAAGAAAAAGAAATACCAGGGGCAACCCTCCCTACTTTTGCAGGGCACCCTGTTTGCCTTACAACAAACTAACCCACAGATCAATATAAATCCAACAAGGCAGAATGATTCTGCCCCTGATGTTGAGTTTATGTGCTAGCTAGCGATGTGTTTAGTGACATGGGCAGTCCTCTGCTCTTTAGCTGCACCAAACTAGTTTTAGAACCAGCTTCCCCTCCCACTGGCATGGTGCCAAACTGGCTACAGAGGCACTACTTAACAAAAAGATCTCTCTTTACAATTAACTAACAATGAGAAGGCCTCACCCTGGCACTTCCTAAGTTAATGAAGTCTGACACATATCTCACACCAAGGCCTTCCTATGAAAAGGCCTAAGGCATTATTCATGCTTTGGGAAGTTTTCACACCTCATTAAGGGGACATTTCAGCAGGGCCATTTACCAACAGGCTAATGCTAATAAGCTCATTGAACTGAATTTTCAATAAACATTAAAAATAGTATTTGAATTATTTCAGCAGCTTGTCCCAAATTGGAGATAGCAGGTTTATAGTTTTATTCAGATTTTCTCATAGGAGAGCTACAGCCCTTATACTAAAGATACAAGTTGAAGGAAAGCCACTGTAGGCACACGCCAACATTAATTTCCTGTATGTACTCCCCCTAAATGCTGGGCACTCTATTTAGTGGGAGACAAGGTCTACTAGTGGATGATTTATGTAAAATTTAAAATTAGAGTTCTTCGCTGTCAAAAGTGTTATTTCGACAGGTTCGCCTGTAGGTTTAAAAGGTACACAATTCAGGCTACACAGGCAGGCCTGATGCCATGTTTCTTTTGTCAGCTTAGTGGATGGTGCAACATCTGCTACAGTCCACAGGTGAATTTTAGCTTTTCTGTGCCATTGGTGTATTTCATGCACCACAGACTATAGCTTTACAGACAAGTTAAATATGCCAATTTTAAATTGTTTGAGGGGATTCAAGACATACACTGGGGACTGGTCAGCAGTGCCCTGGTCTGCAGTTTTCAAACACCAGTAATACCTGTCAGCACACATGGGGTACCATGCAAAAAGTAGCACTTTCTAGCAGTATGTTTTTTCATGGCCTTGTTTCCAAACCTTCAAAGTAAACTCCTATATTGTTTCTCATTATGAGAGCTATATTTAATGCAAAATCAATAATAAATGTAAAAGTCCTTAAGATGGCACTATCACAAACAATTGAAATGTGTATCTTTTCTCTATAACTTTAAACCAGGTGGCATACACAGTTGGTTTTGACAGCTGTGTAGAGCGAAGAGGCCACATACACAGGGTATACTTTATAAGTGCCTTAAATATACACAAAGTTCCTTCTCTCTTCTCCCATATTTCTCCACAGGCCTTTATACCTCTACCTCCATCCATTTCTCTCAGGGGTGCCTGTGAAGTACCTCACTCTTTCCTCTTGTAGAGTACACAGTGTAAAGAAACAAAGAGGGCAGAGGACTGGGATGTCTGAAGGGAAAATGTATACAATGATAAAGGACGATTGAGGAAAAGTCAAGGAGAAGGTGGGCACAAAAAGGGGGAGTGGGAGAATCTTGAAGGTTGGCACAGTAGAGATGAGGCATGAGATGAGGAGGGATAAAGAGGACTGAGTTGAGAGTAGATAGGAGGTAGTGAATGAAGGAGAGTACAGGAAGGATGAGGAGAGCTAGAAAGGGACATAGCAAAATCCATAATTATAGAAGGGAACATGGCCATGAATCCCTTAAGGGTGAGAGTCAGAGGGGATTAGGAGAGAATGGGCATGAATCAGTGAGAGGGGACAAGGATGAACCACTGGACCAAACAATAGACTGAAAGCAGTGGGTTGGGATGGTGAAGAAGGGCTGGATAGGAGAGTCGCAAAGAAGGTGTGTGGGAGAGAGTAGACATGAGTCAGGGGGGAAGAAGAGAGTCTTGGAATGAGTGGATTGAATCAGTGGGCTGAGATACAACATACAGAGGTTTCAGCTAGAGGCATAGAGGGCAAGTGGGGATTGGGACATTAGACACTGGTAGGAGAAGGTTTGGGAGAGCATGAGAAGACAAAAAGCAGAAAGCAAGTGAAAAGACAGTGAATGAACAGTAGGACAGGTGGGTGAGAGAGACAGTGACAGTGATTAATCTGTGAAAATTAACTGGTGAGAGTGGGAAAGTGAAAAGTGTAAGGAATTGGGCAATTAGTTGAGAGCAGTGGAAGCCCTACTCAAATAATACATACAACCCTTATCAGGATGAACTACAACACTCAATTAATTAACCTCTGCTTAACCCTCTGGTATCTTGGCACTAAAACAGTCAAGCTTAACTTAGGCAATGTCTAAAGTATTTATGCAGCACTCAAACAGTAACAAAGTGAAAACACAGCGCTAGAAAAATCCCAAACCAATTTTGAGTAATTTCTAGTAAATAAAATGACACCAAAGCAACAAAAACCCAGTCAGTAGAAGCATTGGCATGGATGTCATTTATGTGTCACCAGGGGTAGCAGTTGCGACCCCTGGCCTCAGAAGTGGCAAAATCAGTGCCAGTGCCAGAAACACAGTAGCAGCCTGTCCTTATGGACATCGGTTGGGGCTCCACTCCATTTTCTTTCACCATTTTTGTTACACTAATAGTGAATAATGTTTCATTATTCATTGTTAGTGTATTAAAATATGGAGTACGGTTAGCTGGAATGTAGCCTTCCCTGGCAGCTGAGGTAAGTAAAAAAAAGAGCTTTTAAATGTATGTTGCATGCTTGCGGGGAAGTGTGTGTTTATGTGAGAGAGAGTATGTTTATAAGTGTAAATGTGTGTATGTGTAAGAAGGCATGTGGTTGTGTGTGTGTGCAATTGAAAGTCAAAGGTCATGTGATGTCAACTCCCTTTACCCCTAGCATTTTGGCACAAAGCACCACTCATGGTTATCGGGTCACACTGGAGCGGGGAAGTTATATGTTTAAGCTGA